>NC_080039.1:7316513-8722804 GCF_030020395.1 Manis pentadactyla | reverse complement strand
CCAGTCCCCTCTCGGTTCTAGAACATGGGGAAGGCTCAGAGAGATTAGGAAGTTCACTGAGGTCACTCAGCCAGGAAGTAACAGACAGGATAGACCCCAGGCTTTGTCTGCCTCTAGAATCCATTCTCTTAGCCTCCCATCATGCTGGGGTAACAGTAGTCGACATACTTACAGTTTTAATTTAAAAGTAAAGAGTATTAGAGGCAGAGGGAGAAAAGGGGGGAAACCCATGAACCAAGGGGATCTAGTCTTTCCAGCAGCAATCTTCCCTTGCTCAGAGGCTTCCCAGGCTGGGGTCAGGGAGCTCTATGTCTCACCTCAGCACTTTGCCTTTCTTCAGACTCACTCCCTCCTTCCTGCACTGTGTCAGTCTGCTCCAACAGTGACCTTTCTCCCTGCTTCCCATCCCCTCCTCCATCCTCCCACAGGTACCACTGTGATTGTCGCCTCTTCTCTGTGAGCCACCTAATAGTAATGCATATTAGGAATTTATAAACTTGCTTTCAGAGACACCACAGGAGCAGTGTACAAGTTTTTCTCACATTGTTTTGTCTCCTTATAAGAAAAAAAATAAGCCCACAGTGGCATATAGTGAGTTAAAGGAAAAGTTTTAGGATGATAGCAGCTCATTTTCTGTGAAGCCTTTCCTTAGAATGCCTTTTAGAGAACAGCAGGGGTCTACCCAACACTTCCCAGGGGTGCTCAAAACCATTCTTCCCTCTTATCTTGCAAGCCAGAGCTGGCACAGAAGTAGCAAGCCACACAGGAGAGCCTTGGGGGCTCAGCCCCCACCCCCGGCTTTATTGTCTATGCAGGGAAGACAGTATGCCCCTCTAAGTGCCGCCTGAAACCAGTTCTGTGTCACACACCAGCAGCATTTAGTCAGACAATATGGACATAATTACCAGGTTTAATCTGGTAGGTAGTGGAGGGAAAACAATGAAACAAAAGCCCTACAACGTGGCTTCTGTATTAGGATAAGATACAGGGCCTCCTGCTACAGTGGGGAAGCATCTTGGGGGTCCAGCACCGCACCCCACCCCCACAAATCTGTAATGACTTCTGGATCCTCTTCTTCACCAGGCAAGAAACATTGCAAACTATTTCCTTCCTATGAAAAGCCATTTGTTTTTAAAAATGTTAAGTTTAAGAGA
Source organism: Manis pentadactyla (assembly GCF_030020395.1). Lineage (NCBI taxonomy): Eukaryota > Metazoa > Chordata > Mammalia > Pholidota > Manidae > Manis > Manis pentadactyla. The sequence continues at coordinate 8,721,650 of NC_080039.1, read as the reverse complement.
CGTACATACATTCTATTTAGCCCAATATAACCCAAACATCATCTCAACATGTAATCAATTTTTTAAAAATTTACTAATGAGCTATTCTGTGTTCTTTTTCTCTGAACTCAGGTGAGTATTTTACAAGCACAGTGCATCTCAGCTTGGACAAGTCACATGTCAGGTGGTCCACTGAGGAGTTTCAGAGCCTGTGACCCTCTAATTACTTCCCATTGCTCTCAAGCAAATTGCACACACCTTGGAGGGAAGGACCCAACTCGCAACCAGGCGTGTAGTATTTCCATGTTTATGAATGTCGATGATACTTAGTGCCTGTTTAGATTTATCTGTTGGTTCAGTTTCTTTAAATACCACTTTTAGTCTGTTTGTCAAATGTTTTATTATTCTCTTTGCAAACATTTGGTGTTTGGAGGGCTTGCCACATTCTTACGGCCAACCACCTATCCATCACCTCCACTGAAAGCCACCTCAAACTCAGCCTGTCCACGACTGAATTTTTGATTTGTAGACTCCTCCCCACCAAAAAAGAAAACAAAATCTGACCCTATCTACAGTCTTCTGCACCTCAGCTGAGGGCCACTGCACCCTTGGGATTGTTCCGGCCAAAAATTTTAGTCATCTGGATTCTTACATTCTCTCACACCGTACATCCTATCTGTCAGCACATCTTATAGGCTCTACCTTAAAGTTTATCCAGGATCTGCCACTTCTCACCAACCTTACTACTGTGCCTGGTCCAAGCCACCACCCTCTCAACTCAGGATCCAGAAGACTTTAAAACCTATCAGATGTGTCTGTCTCGCTTTAAAAATCTTGAGGATTTTAAACCTATGATCCTGCCCTGATGACACCCTAGTTCACACAGAGCAAAAGCCAAAGTATTCCCAGTGCTCTATAAAACTGACTAGGCTTTGCCACCCCTCCCCCACTCCTCTCAGACACCCCGTTCCCCACCTCCTTGCTTTCTCTGCTGCAGCCACTTTGGCCTCCTTGCTGTTCCTTGACATGCCAGGCATGCCCTTGCTCTAAGACCTGTGCCCTGGTGAACGTCCTTCCTCTGCGGGCCAGCTGGCTCACTCCTCCCCTCCTTCAAAGCCTGCCCAAATCTCCCCTTCTAGGAAGCAATCTCAGCCATCTATCTCACCCTCTCTCTCCAATCTGCTTCCCACCTCCACATTATAGATCCTTATTATTATGCGTATCTACCTTTTTCCCCATAGCCCTGGCACACTCTTCCACCAGATACCCGCTGGCTCACTCCCTCACCTGATGTATGGCATGGGAGGCAATAAATATTTGATGAATGAATGAATTTCTGTTACCCAAAATGAAGTATACCAGTGAAACTTTCAAGAGCTTGAAAATATTTATTAGCTTTCCTTTGGATTTTTACAAAATAACGCAGGGCCAGTTCTTCACAAATTTATGAAATTGAGAGGATTTATCTTCCTTGCCTTCCCAACTTGTGTTTCAACATTGTGCACCTTCTCTTTTACACATGATCTTGTGTTTACTGAACACTGGTGTAAGCCAATTAGAATGAAGACAGTAGAACAGTAAATGGAAATGTTCTGTTCCTTCACTGTCCAGTGTGGCAGCCACTAGCCACATGTGGTCACTGAGTACTTGAAATGTGGCTAGTACAATTGAGGAACTGAATTTTTAATTTGAATTAATTTAAACAGCCAGGGGTGGTGAGTGGCTACCATATTTTAAAGTGCAGCTTCATACTTAACACTTAGAGTCTCTTTAAGGAAAAATACGTCTTTTTACAATGTGCCTTTACAAATATCTCATTTGTCATTATACGAATGAATAAGAAAACCAGTCAGTAGTCTCTCTTTATTTAGAATTCAGAAAGTATTGGAGAAATAAGTGACTTACTGAGAGTCAAATTTTGGGTCAAATGCAATGTTTTAAATTAACTCCAGCATGGCCCTGTCTGGGATCAAGGGAGTCTGGACACAGGTTTCCTCTTGTCTTTTTTCCATATTTCACTGCCAAGATCAGAGCTGACAATAATAATAAGATCCCTTCCCTAAGCACTGAGGCCAACACTGAACATGCACTGTTGTTATCCATAATCCCTTAATATCCTCACAATAACCCTGTGAGGCTGGAGAAATTATTATTGCCCGTGTGACATGGTAGAGAAACAGGCCCAAGAGAGGGCTTCCTGCCCAAGATGCTCAGTGTGGTATGGAGCCTGTAGGGTGCAGCCTCTCCCAGGGCTCAGATCCCAAATATCTCTAAGATAAATTGAAATAAATCCAAAAGCCTGAATGCTTTAAGACTGAGTAAAGCTGAGTTAGAAGCTCCTTGCTAAATTCCTCAGCATGCTAACAACAGGCAGGGTTCCGTTCACAGGCTAGCAGACTGCAGACCATTAGGCCCTCAGCCTGCAATATGACAGCTAAGAACTTGGAAAACTGTCCCACTCTCAAGTGCTGCACCCTACTATGCACTCTCCTTCTCCCCTGGCAGGGAGGCCTCAGCATTTCATACTCATCCACTAATGAAGAACAGAATCCTTCCCCATTTTATTTTGCATTTCATTTCCAGAGTAATTTGATGTGTATGTGGAGGAGGGCGGTTGTGAGGAAATGTGAACAGTGCTCATTTATTACAGTGTTAATTTAGAGCAGATCTCTCCCAATCCAATTCTGAACATCAGTTTATACCAGTGAGCTCTAAACCTAATGAAGATTGAGAAGGCAGGGCCAAAAGATCCTCTGGGGGTGCGTGCTAAGGAAAGAGACAAACAAAAACTCTAATACAGTCACAGTTTGCCACATAATTTTGACCTATATATAGAAGCCATGATGAAATCTGGGTTTTAACTATCTAGTTTGATGAGGTGTGCTTTTCCAACAATCTGGTGACTACCTTAGCAAGACTCCACCTATGGTCCTGCCCTTGACCTTGTCAAAACTGAACCTATAAACCCTCCAAAATCTCAGGTTCACCATCAGAATTTCTATTCTTCCCTCTAGTACCCTGTATTATTGTCCTATTGCTGCTGTAGCAAGTCACCACAAACTAAGTGGCTTAAGCAACACAGATTTACTATTTCACAGCTCTGTGGGCCAGATATCAGACATGAATAAAATCAAGATGTTAGCAGGACAAAGTTCCCTTCCATTCTGCCGGCTCTGGGTGAGATCCATTCCCTTTTCCAGCTTCTAGAGACCACCTGCTGCACACCTTGGCCCATGTCCCCCTTCTGCCACCTCCAAAGCCAGCAAAAATAAGTTATGTCCTTAAATTAGGTTGCCCTGACCTTCTGTAGTCACATCTGTGCTTACTCTTCTTCTGCTACCCTCTTCCATTTGTAAGGACCCTACGACTGTGTTGGGTCCACCCAGATAATCTTCCTCTTTTTAAGGTTATCTAATTAGCAACCTTAAGTCCCCTTTGCCATGTAACCTGACATATTCACTAGTTCCAGGGAATAGGATGCAGACATCTTGGGGTGAGAGGACTCTTCTAGCCTACCACACATCCCAAGCCCACTAATCTTTCTACCTGCCAGGACCTCAAATCCTACAACATAGAACATTGTCACCCTGTTTCACAGCTTCGCTTTGCTCCTGCCCCAGCCAGACTTCCAAAATCAGTTATTATAATCAAGCCTTTCATACACCTCATGTACCTTGTGTCCCTATCACTTCACTGTTCTCACTTGGCAAAATTTCAAGGAGCTGGGATAAATCCCACTCCCTGCCTGCTGAGCACCTCATCCACACCGCTGAAAAACAAATAGCCGGAGCAGACACACCTCCAGCTAGGGCCACAGTGGTACCCACTGACATTCCCCTGGCCTATTCACCCTCCCACACTCGTACACTACTACTTCACACCTTGTCCTTCAACTTCTGCCCCTACTTTCCCCCATTCACACTTTCAGCCAGTGACCCATTGGGAAAACAGAAGTAACCAGGCAGGACCTTCTGCACGTTCCCTCCATCATGTCTACCAACCCACAAGCTCCTGGCCCCACATCCTCTGCCCACCCCCAGTACTCTGTGAGCTCATCCAAGGCCAGGCCCTCCTCTGGTGTCTATATTCTATTAGCACAAGAGTATGTGTTACTCTCTTATCCCAAAGACAAAGGACAATCAAACCCTCTCTTGAACCCCACTGACCTTTCCGGCTATATCCCTTTTCCCTGTCACCTGTTAGAGCAGAATTCAGAAGAGTTACCTGTGTCTGCTGTCTCCTCATCCTCGTTCGGTTCTCTCCTAGCCTTCTGCAGTCAGGCTTCTGACCCCACCCTACAGCCCAAACTGTCCTTGTCAAGGTCACCATGCTGCTTCCCTGCTGGTGAATCCAGCCATCATTTTTCAGTCTTAATCTCACTGCTCACACTGATTGCTGGCTGCATCAGCCTTGAAACACCTGCCCCGCTTGACTTCCAGGACTTTCCACCTTCGCCATTGTCCACTGTTCAGTCTCCTTTGCTAGTTCACCCTGGACTATGGTACCTGGTCACTCCCTGGTCCTCCTGTGGTCTCATGACTTTAAAATCTATATGATCATGATATGCAAATATACGTATATATGCAAATATACCAAAAGCTAAAATTTACTTGGACCCAGACTCATATCCAGAGACTTACCTGACGTGTGCACTTAAATTCTGATAGGCATCTCAAAACTCAACATGTTCAAATCCTGCTAATGATCTTCTCCAAGCCTCATCTACCCAAATCTTCCACATTGTAGTTTATGGCAGGTCCCTCTTCTTGTTGCCTATACTGAAAACCTTAGAGGCATTCTTGACTCCCCTCTTTTTCTTACTGGTATCCAATCTACCTCCAGTCCTTGACTTGGCTTTCAGAAGGTCTCCAGACTGTGTGCACTTCTCAGCAGCTCTTCTGCCAGCGCAGCCCAGAACGCCATGGTCCGATCTCAGTTACAGTAACTTCCAGCTGCTCTTCCTGCCCCCGCCCTTGCCCCTCCCCTACAGTCTATTATAACACAGCAGCCACAGGAGCCCTCGGAAGAAGTCCCTCGTGGATCTTGTTCACTCAGTGGGTCCCCATTGTACTCAGAATGGAAGCTGAAGTCCTTAATGGCAAACATGGCCCGAGAAGCTCTGGCTCCCACTTACTTCCCACTGTCCTCCCCTTGCTCTCTCTGCTCCAGCTGCACTGGCCCCGCTGGACTTGATTAACCTAGCCAGCAGGCACCCACCCCGGGGCCTCTGGCTGGCTTTTCTCTCTGCCAGAACTACCCTTCCCACTTGCTCCGCCTCGTATGACCATGCGATTTGTTGCCTTGTTAAAGTCATTTCCCCAGAAATCTTCCTGGTCATTCATTTCAAAGTCATGTGCCTCATCACTTCCTGTCCTACTTCCCTGCCTAATTTTTCTTCATAGGACATTCTTTGAAAGAATAAAACATATTTATTTTATTTTTTGCTATTTTCATTCACTGGAATAGAAACACCGTGAGGACAGGGATTTTGTCTGTTTTGCTCACTGCTGTATGACCAGTGTCTGGTGCATAATAGGTGCTCAAAAATATCCACTGGATGTAAATGAATTAGTGCTTCTTTTTTAAAAGACTATTCTCTGTCAGAAACTGTGCTGTTAAACAATTTTGGGGGGAATTTTAACCTATTTCACACCACCTACACATACATTCCTCTATTTAAAAAAAATTTTAAGTAATTACCACACTTAAGTAATTAAGTAAATATTTCTCATTGTCTACAAAACTCATTCTCCTCTCTCCCCTACCCATTTATTTCTGCTAACACAACCCTGGTTTGGTTTGTGGTGACAGTTCCAATGTTGAATCACAGTGGTACCAAGCAAGTCATGATAATTCTGGAAACTCATTTTTTTCCAGCATTTTACACCTGCAGATGGCCATGTGCTCTTGCTAAACGTGAGGATGTCATTTGGGGCACATCTGGGAGATACTCTCCTGTCTCAAAAAGTGAGGGCTCTTTTCTTCCCTATATTTCCTTCTTTGAATTCCCAGACGTTTGGGGGAATAATGTCAGCACTGCAGCAGCAATGCATGACCATGAGTGGGCAAACTAAAGAAAGAAAGCCTTCACTTCAAGGATGGCAGAGCAGGAAGAGACCAAGAGTCTGAGTCTTTGATGGTATTGAGCCTCTGGACCAAATCCTGGAACTTTCAGACTTCCTGTTATGTGAAAAACTTAAATATCCTTTTTATCTAAGCTTCTGCTTGTCCAGATGCTCTGTTATTTCAGCCAAAAGCACTTCTAAAGGATATAGGCCTGAGTGAGTGCTTGGGTGAACTGCAACAGCCACAGAGGAGAATCACTGAGACCCCCTCCATGAAAGAGCTTGCCTTTCAGCTCTGAAGAGCACGGTCAGCTGACAGCCTCTGCTTGTTAGTACCCACAGGCTCTCCCTTAGTTTTTGAGCCAGACTCACTCTTGTGCCCCCCAGCCAGTGAGGAAGTATGGTGAGGGACCAGGGTGTGGCCACTTCTGCCCAGCGGGGGCTCCGGGGTTGGGGGGACTCTGCTCTGAAACTCCCCATGGGTTGGCTGAGACTTTCTCTGGTGTGTCCCACTGTCTGGATGCTGCCACCCACCTGCGCTCTCCCTCTGTCCTTCCTTTCACAGGTGCTCTGAGGAGTGCTGTGGTGAAGCCTTCTGTGCCTGATAGTAATACTGGTCCCTCTTTCACAGGTGTTGCTACTAAAGAACATCTTGTACTCTTCTTGGGTGATATTGATGCTGGTGTTCTTGTTTGCAGAGTCAAAGAATGAACTTAGCAAACGCTCAAGGTAGAAGAGCCAGGGAGAAGCTTTTATTTAGAGATTAAAGTGAGAGGACAGAGCTCCCGGCTCAAACAAGGAGGGGACAAGAGAGCATGTAGTTGTGCATTGTCTTGGGGTTTTATAGGTAGTTGAGGATTTTTGGAAAGGATGATAAAAGGCTTAAAGTTGTGGATTTGTTAAGTGGTCCCTGAATATTTAAAATTAACTTAACACAATAGATTTACTGCTCTGATTTCTCCCTGGGATACCAGCACTTTGGTCTGGGAGCATATCAAACAAGACCACCTTCCCAGCCCCCAAGGTGAGCTGAGCTATTGTCTGCTAAAGAGTAAGTTAAGATCTTACTTCTTAACTTCCCGGGTATTTAAATGCAATCATAATTTTAAGATGGAATCCTTCCTGTCTTTTACTATGTTCTTTATGGCTGGGTTTGCCATAATTTGCCTAGATTTCAGATCACCTCATCAGGTTTAAAGGAAGAAAGATAGCACACAGGTCTGGGCCTATTAACATGCTAAAGTGAATCTTACTCATGATTACAAACAATTGATATAATAAAAACATAGACTACTTTCCTTCATCTGGGGAATATTAACTGATCTCACTGAAGAATGACTCTAAAGTTCAATGTTTAACATGGAGTTTTGGTAGAGGATTTCTTGGCATGTTGTTGCACTGCTCTGACTGTAATTATCCTGCCTTGCTTTTTCTGGGAGGCCCTCACCCTACTCTGACTACACCCATGGTCCCTGTCTCATTATGTCACCTTTTTCCTACCAGCACATCTTGCAGAATCATTTGGTAAATGGCTCCAGCCATATTATGTGTGTGGTACAGGTATTTACTGTTGAATCACTGCACAGAAATGGTACAAACAGCACAAATTTTGATGTGTGCAAGCTCACCTTGTTGGGGTGCAGTGGCACCTGTATGGAGCACATTGTAATGCCTTGGTTCTCACTTCTGAAGCCTGAAGGCCCATTGGGGCTTTGATTCACTCAGTTGCTATTTTCTTCTGAATGTTCTTCTTTCAATCTCTTGGATAATGGGGACTGGATAGTGGGGGAGTCATACTCAGTAGGAGCAAACATGTGGCAAAGGCCCAGCACAAAGAGAAACCCCAAATGGGGCAATGCTGCTTTACCATATTGCCTGGAGCCAGCCTTACCTGAAGCTACATTTCAGGTATCTACCTTTAAAAACTGAGTTCTACCAAAGTCCACTTTTGGATTAGTACTGACAACTGCAACTCATGGTACAGCCCAAGGGAGATTTTTTTAAATGTTTACTTGAATAGAACTTACCGAAAACAAAAAATCCAAGTGACCCCACTGATATTCTCAATATTTGTGTTGTAGAATGCAATTTTGTAAAGTGATTCAGTGCTTGGTTTGTATGAATGAGTGTTAATTCTTCCAGTTCTCAAGGTGTAAATGCCACGCAAAACAGCACTGATATCTGAGGCACACGTTCCGTTCTGCCTGCACCGTACACTGAGTTGCTAAAGCCAGACTTCCTGACGGCTCCCTTTGATGCATTGACACCTTGAAGTCAAGGCTAACTTGTATCCATTGTACTTTCTAATGGTGTCTCTAGTCGGTCCACTCTGCACCCCCTCTACTGCGGAGATTCCTGGGGGGGCCTCTGTCATCTCTCCTCTGGACTGCATGGACTGTCCCACATCCTCACATGCTTCCTTCTAATCTGTTGCCCACATGCAGCCAGAGGATCTCTGAAAATTATCAATCAGATTGTGCACTTCTTGACTTTAAGCCTTTCAGTGGCTGTGCCCTGAGTGTGAATGACAAGTTCTTTCCCTGAGCTCCAAGCCCTGAGCAGTCTGATCCCCTCCCCTCTCTGCAGCCTCCCCTTCTTCCTCTCCTCTCTGTGTTCACCTTACTCCAGTCACTCTGGCATTGCTGCAGCTCTTTGAATGGGCCGTGTTCTTTCCTGTCTCTGCTTGGGACTCTCTCCATTTACTTCTCACGGAGCCACCCCTTCCCCAGGGAAGCCACACCACCCTGTCTCTCTTCAGCCTCTCCAAGGACTCCCATTCTGCTCCATCACCTTTGTAAAACTTGACCATGTGATTATTTGTGCAGTGTTTCCCCTAGTCCACTATAAATTCCACAAGAGCAGAGATCTTGTCTGTCCACCAGATCCCTAACACCAGATGACACAATGCCATAACACCTAGTAAAAATAAATAGACTTGATGTAATCATAGCTCAACCTTACTCTTACCGATTTTTCAAGGGGAATTTCTTACCCCTCTACCAGATATAAAGGCTTGGGTCTTAGATGCTGACCATTTCTATTTAGCTATACAAAACACTGCACTCTACTAGACTTCCTAGAACTAGAGACAAGGTAAATGACAAAGTACCTTCGCTGGTTCAAAGACACAAAACACCTCCATTTATATCACTTTGAAAAATATGTATAATAAGAATATGTTAGGAGGTCTTAAAAACATAGCTTGTAACTATTCCCACTAGGCTTAGATTCTCAACGAAACAATAAAATCACCCCCCAAGACTCTCACAGCTTTGCTCAGTCAGCTCCTTGGAGGCCCCAGCAGTGCACAGGTCAGAGTTTACATTACCACATGGCAGGATTATGTGCAGATTCTACACCAAGCACACTTGTTAGGTCATGATTGTCCCTCATCCAAGGCAGCATTATGTCACTGCGGGGTTGGTAATGGGGTGTGGTTGGTGCAGGTTGCTGATAATCAAGGAATGAGGAAAAAGAGTAAATCCTCCAGGAGATTGGGGAGGACTCAACCAACTCTAAGGGGCTGTCATTCAGGATTTGTTCAGAGAAGCAGAACCAATAGGAGAGAGATACACAATAAGGAATATATTTGGGGATTTGACTTTTCGCAATTATGGGATTTAATTATACAGGCTCTGTAAGGCTCTGCCTGGTGTCAGAGCCTAAGCCTTCAGCTGGTAGCTGTGAAGGAATCATGGATATAAAGCAGCAGGTTTCAATTAAGGCTGATTTTGCCTAACACCCTTGTCCCAGGGACATTTGACAATGTCTGGAGACATTTTGGGTTGTGACACCTAGAGGATAGGGTACTGGCATCCAGTGGGTAGAGACCACAGATGCTGCTAAAATCCTGCAGTGCATGGGACAGTTCCCCACAATAAAGAATTATCTGACCCTAATGTCAGTAGTGCTAAGGTTTAGGAAGTCTGAGGTAACTTGCGGCATAAACCGTAACCTGCATGTATGATCTGGATCCCATGAAGATGGAGTGGGATGAGCTCGTCTTGCCACTTCCAGCTTCAGTGATACAGTGTCCTGCCATAAGTAGTAGCTGCCGCCTTTTGTCACAGAGCCAGTCATGCACTTGGCTCATGTGTTGGGGGAGTCAAAGAAGGATGCAGGGAAGGTGGAGAACTGCAGGCCCAGCTGCAGCTCCACACCAGCAAATTGGGCCAGCAGAGAGCTCCAAGGTGTGCGAGCTGCAGCAGTGCACATGGGCCCCCATGCCCACAGCCCCTCCCATCCCCCAAGCCAACCTCTGCACATAAAAGCAACATGACTGCTGCCACCAAATCTTGGTGAAAATGTGTCCTATAGCCACCTTAAATATACCGGGAGGAAAATTCTGGAAAATGCAGTTGGGACTTATCAGGTTGTCACTTTATAAAGCCACCACAGGATATACATAGAATTGTTTATTAGTTAAGGTTCTTCAGAGAAACAGCCAGTAGGAGGTGTGGATAGGAGGATAGATGGATAGATAGATGGACTGCTATCTTACAAGGAATTGGTTCATGCAATTATAGAGGGTGACGAGTCCCAAGATCTGCAGTCAGTAAGTGGGAGACCCAGAAAAGCTGGTGTAAGTTTCATTCTGAAAGCCATCAGACTCGAGAGCTAAGAAGAACTGATGTTTAAGTCAAGGCTAAAGACAGGAATAGGCCAATTTTTCAGCTAAAAGGAAGTCAGGTTTCTGATTCAGGCAGTAAATTCTCTCTTACTCAAACTTTTTATTCTATTTAGGCCTTTAACTAATTAGATGAAGCCTACCCACATTAGGGCAGGCAATCCTGCTATACTCAATCCTGCTTTACTCAATTCAAATATTAATCTCATCCAGAAACAACCTCACAGACATACCCAGAATAATATTTGACCAAATATCTGTGTACCCTGTGGTCCACTCAAGTTGACATATAAAATTAACCATCTCAAATTGCTTAAAGCATTTGCTAAATCAGTCAATAAAGGGAGCTGGAATAGTGGGTCTCTCTCTTCAGACCTCTCTAGAAATTTTGGGTTTGTTCTACTATTAGTTGTGTTGTTCACCAGATTTCTAAAGAAGATTCTGGTTCTCCTATGACAACATCTTAAACCTTCACAGGTAATTCCAGAAATGACCTGCTATAATGTTGTGTTAAAGTGAAAAACACATTGGCATTTCCTCTACTTAGGAATATAGCAAGATAGAAAGAAAAAATTTAAGAGCTAGTATTTTAAGGATAATGAATTTTTCAAGATCATTTGTTACCTTCAAAATGTAATAATTAAGCACCAAAATAATAAATCTGAAAATGTGAAGACATAAGAATATTAGGAGGAAAAAAAACACAGGGCAACCACTGTTTTTACTCCAAACCACACAAGACATCAGTTTATTCAACTGTTGGTTAAAACGCGTGTGGGGGTAAGAATCCCCAGGAAAACAAAATCATTGCTTTACTGCTTTTATGAAGGAGGAAAATGAAATTCTTCTGAACTTAACTGGCCACCAAGAAAACCATAGCAAATCAAAGAGGTTTTTAAAAATCACACTGCATTAAATAGGTTAAATAAAGGACCAAAATTTCAATTTCTGTAAATGATACATTTAACCATGGTATTGATAATTTTCAAGTTAATGCACATATTAAAATCAGAGGTCCTTTGGCAATTCTGAGCTTCCAACTGGGCTCAGCCCAGAATCTTTTAGCTAGTACCTTTTATAAAGGAGTTACTACCAGGGGAGAATTGTTCTGAAATTCAGCTTCCCCAGGAGCCAGGTAAATGGGTAGGAAAACATTATAATCTGCATTTAAAGGGTGTCTGTTGCAAGTAGCACCCAATTGAGCAGGTGAAAGTCATGACAGAATTAGTTTCAGAGAGTTACTCTGCTTTGAGGGAAAGAGTTCAAAAAGTGGAGGTGGGAAACCTGGATTAATTTCTGGCTGGGCCACACAGGAGCTCCAACTCCTAGAGAGCGGAAGGAGGGGTGCCAGAGCTGAATTGCCTCCCACGCGGCCCCTGAGGGACTCATGAAGCATGGACCCCAGTGTGATGGTGTTTGGGATGGGGTCTTTGGAAGATGATTCAATTTAGACAAGGTCCTGAAGGAGTGGTCTTCAGGATGGGACCAGTGTCCTGATGAGGGAAGACCACGGTTTGCTCTATCTCATTCCCTCTGTCCCTTGCTTTGCCGTTCCCTCCTTTCTCCCTCTGCCACATGAGAACACAGCAAGAAAGCAGCTGTCTGCAAGTTTGGAAGAAAATCCCTACCACACTGGTGCCCTGATCTCAGATGCGCAGCCTCCAGATCCATGAGAAAATAAGTTTCTATTGTTTAAGCCACCTAACCGAGGTATTAGATAATTACAGCTCAAGTTGACTTAAGAGGGAGACATTAAACTTTTCTGAACTTCAGTTCTTCATTTATAAAATGGAGATGTTTATACCTAAGCCAACAGTTACTGAGGGATTTAATAAAATACTCTGAGAGTTTATCATAAACTGCAAAGAATAGTACAAATACATGGTCTTGTTCCATGATTACTTACATAATAATGACTAACATCTGTAGAGTACAATATAGAATATACTTTAAAACAACTTAATTTGATGGTTAAAACAACTGTATTAGGTATACAAAACAGCACGCTTATCTTGCTGATGAGAAATTGGAAACCACAGCTAGAAACCAGGTTTCCTGATAAATCCAGCAGTATTCCAACTTTGCTTTTAAAAAGAGTTGTGTTTGATGGTGGAGCCAACATGGCTGCGTGAGTAGGACAGTGGGAATGTCCTCCCAAAAACATATATACTTTTGAAAATACATCAAACACAACTAGCCCTAAAAGAGAGACCAGAAGACGCAGGACAGTGGCCAGACTGCAGCTACACCAGCGAGAGCCCAGCGATGGTGAAAGGGGTAAGATACAAGCCCCGGCCCGGCGGGAAACGAGCGCCCCTCCCCCCAGCTCCCAGCAGGAGAATAGGCAGAGGGGGAGGGAGACGGAGCCCAGGACTGCTGAACACCCAGCCCCCGCCATCCGGGCCAGAGCGCAGACACAGTAGGTGCACAGGGGGCCCTGGATACTGGGGGAACAGGGAGTAAGACCTCTGAGCGGGTGCCGAAACTGATGCCCCTGTGACAAAGAAAAGCGGGGGCTTTTTGAAAGTGTTAAAGGGACAGGGACTTAACAGCTTGATGGAAACAACCCAGGTCACACACAGTACAGCAGCTGGAAATTACAGGGAAAACCGGGTGCACTTACCCCCTGGGCAACAGCTCTGAGACCCCTCACGGAGGTAAACAGTCAAGCAGCACCCCCATCCATTACCCCACCGGGCGCTGCAAAAGCAGAGAAGCAGCCTGAGACAAATTCCGCCCACAGAAAGGGAAATTTCTCACTTCCGGCCAGGCAAGACACAAAGACCCAGTCTACACGCAATTACCCAACACAAGCCACTAGGGGTCGCAGTTGTCCCAGTAAAGAAAGGCCAGTAGCAAGTGAAAATTTTGGCCCTCCCAGCTGACAGTCAATAGCACCTGTCAACATGAAAAGGCAAAAAAATATGATCCAGACAAGACTAACCCAGACAGCTTCGGCATCTGCTACATCTTCCCCTGAGAAAGAATCTGGGGAGATAGATTTAGCCAGTCTTCCTGAAAAAGAATTCAAAACAAAAGTCATAACCATGCTGATGGACTTGCAGAGAAATATGCAAGAACTAAGGAAGGAGAATTCAGAAATAAAAGAAGCTCTGGAAGGACTTCAAAACAGAATGGACGAGATGCAAGAGACCATTAATGGACTAGAAAAGAGAGAACAGGAACGCAGAGAAGCTGATGCAGAGAGAGATAAAAGGATCTCCAGGAATGAAAGAATTTTAAGAGAGCTGAGGGACCAATCGAAAAGGAACAGTATAAGAATTATAGGTATTCCAGAAGAAGTAAAGAGAGAAAAGGGGATAGAAAATGTCTTTGAAGAAATAATTGCTGAAAATTTCCCCAAACTAGGGGAAGAAATGGCCTCTCAGACCACAGAGGTACACAGAACTCCCATGACAAGGGGTCCAAGGAGGGCAACACCAAGACACATAATAATTAAAATGGCAAAGATCAAAGACAAGGACAAAGTATTACAGGCAGCCAGGGAGAAAAAAAAGTTACCTACAAAGGAAAACCCATCAGGCTATATCATAAGACGTCTCAACAGAAACCCTACAGACCAGAAGAGAATGGCATGATACACTTAATGCAATGAAACAGAAGGGCCTCGAACCAAGACTACTGTATCCAGCACGAATATCATTTAAATATGAAGGAGGGATTAAACAATTCCCAGACAAGCAAAAGTTGACGGAATTTGCCTCCCACAAACCACCTCTACAGGGCATCCTACAGTGACTGCTCTAGATGGGAGCACTCCTAAAAAGAGCACAGATCAAAACACCCAACATATGAAGAAGGGAGGAGGAGGAATAAGAAGGGAGAGAAATAAAGAATCATCAGACTGTGTTTATAATAGCTCAACAAGCGAGTTAAGTTAGACAGTAAGATAGTAAAGAAGCTAACCCTAAACCTTTGGTAACCACACACTTAAAGCCTGAAATGGCAATAAATTCATACCTTTCAATAATCACCCTGAATGTAAATGGACTGAATGCACCAATCAAAAGTCACAGAGTAATAGAATAGATAAAAAAGCAAGACCCATCCATATGCTGCTTACAAGAGACTCACCTCAAACCCAAAGACGCGCACAGACTTAAAGTCAAGGGATGGAAAAAGATATTTCAAGCAAACAACAGAGAGAAGAAAGCAGGTGTTGCAATTCTGGTATCAGACAAAACAGACTTCAAAATAAAGAAAGTAACAAAAGACAAAGAAGGACATTACATAATGATAAAGGGCTCAGTCTATCAAGAGGATATAACCATTATAAATATATATGCACCCAATACAGGAGCACCAACATACCTGAAACAAATATTAATAGAACTAAAGGAGGAAATAGAATGCAATGCATTCATTCTAGGAGACTTCAACACACCACTCACTCCAAAGGACAGATCCACCAGACAGAAAATAAGTAAGGACACAGAGGCACTGAACAACACACTAGAACAGATGGACCTAATAGACATCTACAGAACTCTACATCCAGAAGCAACAGGATACACATTCTTCTCAAGTGCACATGGAACATTCTCCAGAATAGACCACATACTAGGACACAAAAAGAGACACAGTAAATTCCAAAAGATTGAAACCCTACCAACCAACTTTTCAGACCACAAAGGCATAAAACTAGAAATAAACTGTTCAATGAAAGCAAAACGGCTCACAAACACATGGAGGCTAAACAACACGCTCCTAAATAATCAATGGATCAATGACCAAATCAAAATGGAGATCCAGCAATATATGGAAACAAATGACAACAACAACACTAAGCCCCAACTTCTGTGGGACACAGCAAAAGCAGTCTTAAGAGGAAAGTATATAGCAATCCAAGCATATTGAAAAAAGGAAGAGCAATCCCAAATGAACGGTCTAATGTAACGACTATCGAAATTGGAAAGAGAAGAACAGATGAGGCCTAAGGTCAGCAGAAGGAGGGACATAACAAAGATCAGAGAAGAAATAAATAAAATTGAGAAGAATAAAACAATAGCAAAAATCAATGAAACCAAGAGCTGGTTCTTCGAGAAAATAAACAAAATAGATAAGCCTCTAGCCAGACTTATTAAGAGGAAAAGAGAGTCAACACAAATCAACAGAATAAGAAACGAGAAAGGAAAAATCACGACGGACCCCGCAGAAATACAAAGAATTATTAGGGACTACTATGAAAACCTATATGCTAACAAGCTGGGAAACCTAGGAGAAATGGACAACTCCCGAGAAAAACACAACCTTCCAAGACTGACACAAAAAGAAACAGAAAATCTAAACAGACCAATTACCAGCAACAAAATTGAAGCGGTAATCAAAAAACTACCAAAGAACAAAACCCCCGGGACAGATGGATTTACCTCGGAATTGTATCAGACATACAGGGAAGACATAATACCCATTCTCCTTAAATTTTTTAAAGAAATAGAGGAGGAGGGGATACTCCCAAACTCATTCTATGAAGCTAACATCACCCTAATACCAAAACCAGGCAAAGACCCCACCAAAAAAGAAAACTACAGACCAATATCCCTGATGAACGTAGATGCAAAAATACTCAACAAAATATTAGCAAACTGGATTCAAAAATACATCAAAAGGATCATACACCATGACCAAGTGGGATTCATCCCAGGGATGCAAGGATGGTACAACATTCGAAAGTCCATCAACATCATCCACCACAATAACAAAAAGAAAGACAAAAACCACATGATCATCTCCATAGATGCTGAAAAAGCATTTGACAAAGTTCAACATCCATTCATGATAAAAACTCTCAGCAAAATGGGAATAGAGGGCAAGTACCTCAACATAATAAAGGCCATCTATGAAAAGCCCACAGCCAACATTATATTGAACAGCGAGAAGCTGAAAGCATTTCCTCTGAGATCGGGAACTAGACAGGGATGCCCACTGTCTCCACTGTTATTTAACATAGTACTGGAGGTCCTAGCCACGGCAATCAGACAAAACAAAAAAATACAAGGAATCCAGATTGGCAAAGAAGAAGTCAAACTGTCACTATTTGCAGATGACATGATACTGTACATAAAAAACCCTAAAGACTCCACCCCAGAACTACTAGAACTGATATCGGAATACAGCAAAGTTGCAGGATACAAAATCAACACACAGAAATCTGTGGCTTTCCTATATACCAACAATGAACCAACAGAAAGAGAAATCAGGAATACAACTCCATTCACAATTGCATCCAAAAAAATAAAATACCTAGGAATAAACCCAACCAAAGAAGTGAAAATTTATATTCTGAAAACTACAAGTCACTCTTAAAAGAAATTAAAGGGGACACTAACAGATGGAAACTCATCCCATGCTCTTGGCTAGGAAGAATTAATATCGTCAAAATGGCCATCCTGCCCAAAGCAATATACAGATTTGATGCAATCCCTATGAAACTACCAGCAACATTCTTCAATGAACTGGAACAAATAATTCAAAAATTCATATGGATCCACCAAAGACCCAGAATAGCCAAAGCAATCCTGAGAAAGAAGAATAAAGTAGGGGGGATCTCACTCCCCAACTTCAAGCTCTATTATAAAGCCATAGTAAACAAGACAATTTGGTACTGGCACAAGAACAGAGCCACAGATCAATGGAACAGACGAGACAATCCAGACATTAACCCAGACATTTATGGTCAATTAATATTTGATAAAGGAGCCATGGACATACAATGGGGAAATGACAGTCTCTTCAACAGATGGTGCTGGCAAAACTGGACAGCTACATGTAGGAGAATGAAACTGGACCATTGTCTAACCCCATATACAAAAGTAAACTCAAAATGGATCAAAGACCTGAATGTAAGTCACGAAACCATTAAACTCTTGGAAGAAAACATAGGCACAAAACTCTTAGACATAAACATGAGTGACCTCTTCTTGAACATATCTCCCCGGGCAAGGAAAACAACAGCAAAAATGAACAAGTGGGATTATATTAAGCTGAAAAGCTTCTGTACAGCAAAAGACACCATCAATAGAACAAAAAGGAACCCTACAGTATGGGAGAATATATTTGAAAATGACACATCCGATAAAGGCTTGATGTCCAGAATATATAAAGAGCTCACATGCCTCAACAAACAAAAAACAAATAACCCAATTAAAAAATGGGCAAAGGAACTGAACAGACGGTTCTCCAAAAAAGAAATACAGATGGCCAACAGACACATGAAAAGATGCTCCACATTGCTGATTATCAGAGAAATGCAAATTAAAACTACAATGAGGTATCACCTCACACCAGTAAGGACGGCTGCCATCCAAAAGACAAACAACAACAAATGTTGGCGAGGCTATGGAGAAAGGGGAACCCTCCTACACTGCTGGTGGGAATGAAAACTTGTTCAACCATTGTGGAAAGCATTATGGAGGTACATCAAAATGCTCAAAACAGACATACAATTTGAGCCAGGAATTGCACTCCTAGGAATTTACCCTAAGAATGCCGCAATCAAGTATGAGAAAGACCAATGCACCCCTATGTTTATCGCAGCACTATTTACAATAGCCAAGAATTGGAAGCAACCTAAATGTCCATCGATAGATGAATGGATAAAGAAGTTGTGGTACATATACACAATGGAATACTACTCAGCCATAAGAAAAGGGAAAATCCTACCATTTGCAGCAACATGGATGGAGCTGGAGGGTATTATGCTCAGTGAAACAAGCCAAGCAGAGAAAGAGAAATATCAAATGATCTCACTCATCTGTGGAATATAAGAACAAAGGAAAAACTGAAGGAACAAAACAGCAGCAGAATCACAGAACTCAAGAATGGACTAACAGGCACCAAAGGGAAAGGGACTGGGGAGGATGGGTGGGTAGGCAGGGATAAGGGGTGGGGAGAAAAAGAGGGTATTAAGATTAGCATCCATAGCGGGGTGGGAGAAAGGGGAGGGCTGTACAACACAGAGAAGACAAGTAGTGATTCTACAACATTTTGCTATGCTGATGGACAGTGACTGTAAAGGAGTATATAGGGGGGACCTGGTATAGGGGAGAGCCTAGTAAACAAAGTATTCGTCATGTAAGTGTAGATTAATGATTAAAAAAAAAAGCAGTTCCTATGTGGTGACCTCTAATGAGTTCTACACAATGATATAAAGGGCATATAAAAGTGTAGGCAAAGGGTCTGTTTGTGTTTATACAGAGGATCAAAGCCTAATTTGGCTACCCCAAAAATGAACTAAGATACGATATGAAAAAGAACTTCCAAAATCTGCACTCTCTGGAAGACTCATGCCAGAAGATGATCAGCAAAAAAAAAAATCTCCAACAAAGATCCACGCACTGTCAAAGGTGTAGATGCACTCATCCCACCAGTTCCTGGACTTGCCATGGGAATGATGAAGGAGATATCTAAGCTGGCCTGTGCATACAGTAAAACAACAAATTTGACTGGATCTATACTGTTGGAACTCAACCAAGAATTAGGAGAAGTGCAAATTGTAGCGCTCCAAACTCTTACAACTACAGACTATTTACTGTTAAAAGAACATATTGCATGTGAACAGTCCCCAGGAATGGGTTGTTTTAATTTGTCTGATTTCTCTCAGACTGTTCAAGTTCAGTTGGACAATATCCAACATGTCATAGATAAGTTTTCACAAATGCCTAAGGTGCCTAACTGGTTTTCTTGGTTTCACTGGAGATGGCTGGTAATTACAGGTATGCTTTGGTTAGGTAACTATATTCCTAATATGTTAATGTGTGTGCACAATTTAATTAGTAGTTTAAAACCTATCCATGTTGAAGTTACTCTACAAGAAGATATGTCAAAGAAATAATCAATCTTCCCATGTTTTCTTCCGCCTGCTACTTCTATAGCTTTTCTTCTTCCTACCTAATCACAACCTTTAAATAGAACTCGTGCCACATGTCGAATTTACCGAGTATCATAATTCTTCCAAGTGGTAAAGACACCTCAAGACAAATGCTGGGCATAGAAGCCACAGGGCATAAATATGCAAAGAAGTAAAAAGCTTACCTTTTCAAACAATAAGGCTTCTCTCTCACTTACCAACTTAACATTTCCCTGTATGGCCCCAGAAGATGACTGGTTAGCCAGAGACGGGTAAGATTCCTCAAGGGAGGAACAACCTAAGACAGGCACAGTCGCAGGGGGCCATCTGGTGTGAAAATGGGGAGCAGCAGAGGTGAGGCTTAGAACCTCCCCCCTTATGTTCTGAGAGAAATCTTCTGCATACATGGATGTTTATTGCCCTCGTCTAGCTCGGATTAACACATAGTCTACAGGCACACACCTGATCATCTACATTTGCTCTCTTACAACACTAAACTCTGTTTTCTACCTTTATCTCGTATCTACCTACCACTTCAGCATTTTATTAAAAATAATAATGATAGAGAAATGTGGTATCCACATATAAATCAAGTTTAAAAATCAAATGAATATTCATATTTGAACTGTGTATAGTTCATAATGCATGAACAAAACCGAAAGCTTCTGTGATGACTGCCCTTGCACTGTTCACCATGTAACATATTCACTATGTAAGAATTTGTGCTCCATGTAAGAATTTGTTCGTTATGCATCAGAAGATTGGAGACTGACGAAAATTAGGCTTGGGGTGGATTAATGATTGTGCATTGAGTATTGACCCCCCTATATAGAAATTTATTGTGGTTAACAACTATTTGATCAATAAATATGAGAGATGCCCTCACAAAATATATATATATAAACACACTTCCAATTGTAAAATAAATAAGTAACCGGGATGTAATGTATAGCATAAGGAATATAGTCAAAATATTGTAACAACTTGGTATGGTGATAGCTGGTACCTAGAATTATCATGTATATAAATGTTGAATCACTGTGTTGTACACCTGAAACTAATGTAATGTAATACTGTTGTCAATTACCCTTCAATTAAAAATAAATAAATTAAAAAAAAGAGTTGTGTTCAGCCTCAACAAGACACCAAAAAGGGGTGATGTGGATCCAGTCAGCAGCACTGTTCCACAGGTCCGGGTACTACACCATCTCTTTCCATTCAGCATTCCCGTGGTGGGGTGGTATTGATTCTTTTCTGGCACAAGGAACAAGTACGGGAATTTAGAATAAGGAAGTGTAAGAGTAGACCCGTGAATGGCCACCGCAGTTACAGGGAGTCTGGAAATTTGGCAGGTGGAACAGAATGATCAAAGTTAAATACGGAGGGCAATTAATGAACCAGTTCTTGAAGCTAATCTCAGGTTTGTAATTTATGAGCTATGCACCTTTGTGCAAGTTAACTTAAGCTGAGCCCATCTGTAAAATGGAGGTAATAACAGTACCAATGTTGCAGAGCTGTTACAAGAACTTGCTGACTTTGTCCATGTCAAAGTGTAAGTCAGTTCCTGGCATACAGTACTTGTTCCCTTTATGTGGCCTCATGAAGAAGATGACACTGCCAAATAAAGATGGATGACAAGGACAGAAATGGGGATTCACAACCCATTCTTGCCTTAGGGAGACAGAAGCCTGTGTCCCTTAGTGTGTCAGGGGACATACGGGAAGGGATCCCATAATTCATAGCTTCTGAGTACAAAAGGGGCGCTAAAAGGAATTCATCATAGCTAACTTTGTGAATATTTTAAAGTGACAATTTGATTTTATTATATTAATGGACCTCAAAAACAGTTCCAATAAACACTATCTACAAAAAGATAATTCTTTCCAAAATATAAACATATGATTTCCTATATATATTAAAGCAAAATTTAAAACTTTTTTATATTGATTGTATAACTCCAGTGGAATAATAATTCTTGATAAATATTCATGTACTACATACAGTTTCTTAGGCATTTGTCTCTAATACAATAACTGTTTTATGTCATCTTATTGTTTTCATAAAATTACCTGAAATCTTCAAAAGTACATGGTATGGTTATGGATTTTGAAACTGTTGACACCTTCAGTGACTCTTCTCTGTATATCACACTACTTTTAATTTGGGGAAATATTCTCTCTATAGATGCCGAAGTGCCTGGTCAACTCAGTAAATTCTGCTACATACAAAATGGCCTCAATTCTGAATTTTAGTTTAAAATTTAATATTTTAGCCCAAATATTTTTACATGTGTTTTCTTCTTGTCTCCATTCAGAATATCTTTGTTCAATAAAAGATATTATAAAACTGTCAAACAATCTGTTATTGATCACTATAGATACTGCAAAATACTGCCATCCCAATTTCACTGCTTTTATTAAAAATGAATATGAATTTATCCAATTAAAACTGGGAGCGCAAAAGAAAAGGAAGGGACTCCATCCAAAGAGTCCATCCCCCTCCTCCTAGAAAATCCTTACCACCACTCAGGTCTCACTTACTCATCCTGCCCTGACCTGCTATCTTCTATGAGCCATCCACTGCACTACTTCCTCCTCCCATACTCCTCACAGCCACTTGCTGTGTGCTTCCACTCCAGCCTGGTGACATTCTGTTTAATGCCTCTTCCCACCAGGTCTCACAAGGTCAGGCACCGTGTCCCTTCTGTGCATGGTTGTATCCAGCACAGTGCGTGGCTCATAGCCAGTCCTCAGTAAATAATAATTGAATGAATGAATGAACAAATGAACGAACAGCTCATTCTAAACGGGAACGCATAACGAGACTCAGTTTGGGAAGAACCCAATAAGATCCCACAAGATCTGATTTAAGCAGTTGTATTTTCCTGATGGTAATTTTATGGTGGAGAAACTTGGTATACCTGCCTTGGCATGTGATCAAAGTTAACATCACCAGAATAAGACACATCGGCATTGATTCCAGCTGGTAGGATGCCCTGAGAAAGCACATCACTTCACATCAGTGGCATCCTTGCCAAAGAGCTGTCACCTCAATCTAATGGTGAGGAAACGTCAGACAAGCCAGGACTGAGGGCCTTTCTCCCACATACTGGCCTGGACTCCTTCAAAGTATCAAGGGCATGAATTCAGAGGAGGACCAAGCAACTGTCACAGATTAGAGGAGGCCATGGAGGCATAACCACTCTGCAATGTGGGGCCATGGACTGGATTCTGGAACATAAGCAGGGACACGAGTAGGAAAACTGATAAAATATGAATAATGTCTGTATGTTATTTTAAAATAGCTTACCAGTGCTAAAGGTCTGTCATTAGTAATAGCACGGTGATTATAAACATGTTAACTTTAGGGGAAACTGGGTGAAGGTTAAGTGGAAACTATTTTGCAACTTCGTTCAAAACTTATTTCAGAGTAAAAAGGTAAAAGAAATATTTTCTCCAGTTGTTAAAAGACTAAAAACAAATATTCTGCAAACAGCTACCTTAAACACCACATTTACAGTATTTTCTCTTGCTGAGCACCTTGAGCTGACCCTTCAGTGCTGAGTGATTAAGCCCATCATCTTCAGACTGTTTGTCAAGGCCCCTTCCTGCCTGACTGCCTGTGGCAACAGCCCCTTCCCACCCCGGGAGCAGGCTCCAGGGTCATCAGCATAGATCTCAACATCCCTCTCCTTATCTTAGCATCCACCGGTGGCCAATGTCTTCCCTCTAATGTTTCTGCCAAAGGCATCGTCCTTGTCAATCTTGAACGTGGCTCAAAGCTCACCTGAAGACCTTCAGAATTTGCCCTTCTGGGACTGATGATTCCTCCCTCTCTTAAGGCCTGGCGCTTGGATGAACAGTTCTCCTTTGCATGCCTTTGTCATGGTCGCTTGCTTGCATGCTGTGACCCCAGATAACCTGTCAGGGAACCTCTGATGCCCATGACCACCCAGGGTCTCTTCAGGCCTAAACATCATAAGGCACCTTCTAGTTTGTAGTGAGGAGTTTATGAATTAGGAATATGAAGGCCTAGAGAGGCTACGTGACTCACCCAAGATAGCATGTGTGTTGTGGGTAATCCTAAGTAGCTTGCGTCGTGAATGTCCCAGGACGCTCTGGGTGGGATGAGATGGGGGCATGCTGGGTCCACATTATGTGGGCTGTTGCAAGTCCAGACAAGAAATTTGGTGCTTAGCCTTGGAACAGGCACTGAAAGGATAAAAAGGCTGGGTCAGCTCCATTCAGGTCATTCACTTACTCAAAAACCTTCCATGGCCTCTACATGATATACTACACAATAAACACTAAAATCCTTAGTGGAGCATTCAAACATCCCCTCCCCAATCTTTTTATTTACCTTTCCAACTTTATCTCATTTCCCTTTCACATTATCCAAATTCAAGCCAAACATTATACTCACCCACATACAGTGGTGTTCCAGCACCTCACTTAGTGTCTGGACACTGAATGAAAGAAACCCGGTTTTCCTTCTAAGTC
The DNA here is from genome assembly GCF_030020395.1 of Manis pentadactyla. Classification (NCBI taxonomy): domain Eukaryota; kingdom Metazoa; phylum Chordata; class Mammalia; order Pholidota; family Manidae; genus Manis; species Manis pentadactyla. The sequence goes on along the minus strand of NC_080039.1, from coordinate 8,697,611 downwards.
TTGGGCAATGATATTCCCCCAACTGAAAACATTAATGAAGCCTTTCCCACATCTCCTCTCATAAACTTCCACCTCAGTTAGAAGGCCTAGCTCAAATTCTGCCTTCTCCACAAAGTCTGTTTTAATAAAATCTCTCTGGCTGGAAGAATGGCAGAATGTCTGCCTCCTCTAATGTTTCACACATCTCCTCTCCCCCATACACCAACCATTGCAGGACAGGGGCACGTCTGTTTTGCCTGTGTTGTACGAGATGCCGTGGTACCCACTTCAAGGCCCTTTTCTGGTTCATGTACCCAGATGCCAGCTTCTCTGAGGGTGGCCTTCAAATGACTCACAGCAGGCTCTCTTGTCCTGAGAGTAGGCGTCAGCTGGCAGGATCCCCCTTGACTCTGGAAGTGACAACCCCAGTCCCTCAAGGGCTGCCCATGGCCAATGACCTACTGATAGGAGGTGCAAAGAACATCCTCCTGGCTCAGTGGAGAGTAACTGTGGAGATTCTGATGCACCAGACTCCTTGTGAGTCAGCGCAAGGCTAGACTTGCCCTGAGTCCACATCGTGGCTCGGCTCCTTGCCCACCTTATCTTGCTGTATGCCCACCCTGAAGATCATTCCCTCATTAAACCACTTCAACAGAAATTCCCATTTCAGGCTCTCCTCGGGAACCTGACCTAAAACATCTGTGGACCAACCAACATCTGGAAAAAAATGGACACTAACAGTTTTGTGTCTGATGCATTTCGGGGATAAGAGAGGTATTTTACATGCATTATGTCAATCTTCTCAACAAGCCTGTGCAACAGGAACTATTATTATCCCTGTTTTGCAGGAAGGGTAACTGAGGCTGAGTTAAATAGCAGAGTCATGATTTGAACCCACATCTGTTCTCTCTACCACACCCAGATGCCTCACTGGTATAACCTCAACAATTGGAAGAAATCAATACCTGTTTCTCTGAGCAAATGAATGAGCTACAGTGATGCTTTCTCAACCCTCTCTATATAGCTTAAAGTTGGTTGTTCCTTTGTCAGATTTATGAAAAGAAATGAAAGCCAGTATTGTGGTTCCTGGAAATGATTACTCTCTCACTGGCAAACACACTGCGTTAAGTAGACCAAAGCAACATGATAAATTGAAGTCAGAAAGAAATTGCGTTAGCCCACACTAAGCCATTATCATCTATTGTAAGTGATCCCATCCACTTTTGAACGTTTATTAAAAATATATCTTCAACCTCTAACAACATTTTATAGTTTGTTGATTTTTTGGACATCTACCTTTTCAAAATGCCAGATGGTTTTCACTGCAGCAGGAGGAAAAGATCAAAAGGAGACAGGCAAGCCCAAGGACCGTCTAGTTTTCCAAACAGACAGACCTTGCAGTGTGGAGAAAACACAACTTTCTATCATAAGAGGCATGAAAATTACAAAATACAAAATAGCCCATACATGCCAGTCCTTCTTATGAAGGATTGCCTCTTCTAATTATAACTCTTATTAATAATAAAGTAAACTATATAGCAATGACATAAAGAAGAGTTGTTTTTACTCTCTTTAAAAAAAGAGGAAGGGATTCTAAAACTGGATTCTATTTGCATGTCTCTATAAATTAGTAAAAGTCCTTAAATTGTATATTTACATAGTGTGGAATTTTCTGGTATCATTAATATAAAAATCACATGGGCAACATTGTGGTTACTAGACTCCCTCCATTATCAAATCCCCACCACATACCCCATTACAGTCACTGTCCTCAGCATAGTAAGACGCTGCAGAATCACAACCTGAACTCTCCGTGCTGTACAGCCTTCCCGGGGCCCCCAACCCCCTTATTATGCATGCTAATCATAATGCCTCCGTCTCTTTCTCACCTTTTATCCCTCCCTTTCCACCCATCCTCCCTGGTTCCTTTCCTTTGGTAACTGTTAGTCCATTCTTGGGTTCTGTGATTCTGTTGCTGTTTTGTTCCTTCAGTTTTTACTTGGTTCTTATGCACCACAGATGAGTGAAATCATTTGGTATTTGTTTTCCTCCACCTGGATTATTTCACTGAGCATAATACCCTCTAGCTCCATCCATGTTGTTGCAAATGGTAGGATTTGTTTCTTTCTTATGGCTGAATAATATTCCGTTGTGTATATGTACCACATCTTCTTTATCCATCCATCTACTGATGGACACTTATGTTGCTTCCATTTCTTGGCTTTTGTAAATAGTGCTGCAATAAACATGGGGTACATATGTCTTTTTCAAACTGGGATTTTACATTCTTAGGGTAAATTCCTAGGAATGAAATTCCTGGGTCAAATAGTATTTCTTTTTTTTCTGTACAATTAAAATTAAACAACTCTGCCCAAAATATTTTTACTGTTATATGTTCGTTCATACAAAAAGACCAATTGTGTTCCCAAAGTTGAGAGAATTAAGCCACCCATTTGTATGTCATTTAGTACAAGAGAAGCAAGTGCAGGTTTAAATTACATGGTTTTGGATTGCAATTTCTAACATTGGATGCTTTTCTGCTTTTTTTACCTTGAGTCATTTACTAAGGAGTGTTCATAAAAAGTAGCTTAAAGCACAGATGCTTGCAAATCGTTTAGGCAGAGATGTTTCTCTCTTTTTCATTCCCCCTCTCTCAAAAATCTCTCTTTTCTGAAGAAAAAGAATAAAACTGTTGGTCAGTATTGATGAACCATGTCAAGTATTTGTGCAAGGAGAAAAGGTAAAATTGAAAACATCTGATTGAAGTAAATAATACAAACATAAAAGCTTTACTGGTGAATGAAGGGTATTGAAGAAACTTTATTTCATATATTAGAAATTACTCTTGAATTAACATTCTTGAAAACAGATTGTTTTCCACTATGAACCATATCATTAACTGTGCTACAGAGACCTCATTTGAAAGGCAAGCTTTGAAAGAGTGCTGCTGTACTCTTTTGTTAGTCTCTGTCTTATTTGGGAGGGGATAAAGATTTCATTCCCACTTTCTTTGTCTTTCAAGAACCTCTAAAGCAGTATTCACACAATTTTGTAGGAATGTGTCCTATGTCATAGCCTACAAATTATTTGGTTTTGGTGCACTTAAAGGTCATCTTCCAAATTAGCAAAATTTTCCTACATCCTGGCTTTTCAACCTTAAATATAAATATTGTTTCCTAACTGTAAGTGAGGTTTGCTCTTTAAGAAATGCTAGTACCTATTTAAAGTTGTCAAAATCTGAACAGTTTTATTCTTTGTCATATTATGTTCTCAAGGTAATTAGGCTTTTAAAGTGTGCCTAATAGCAAAAGGAAGTATGTGAAGACTAGAAAAACTGTGATTTTATATTAAACAACTGAATGAGAAGTTAGATTTTAATAATGTCTTGCCACATCATTTAACAACTTCCTGCACAATTGAAATCTATACTATTACATTAGATCTTCTATTATCATAACCCAAAACTGGCATATACAAACAGAAAGGCTTCAGACTCAGTTTTCTAAAGTCATATGTTGCCACTGTTAATTTTGAAGAAATAATTTCATTTTGAAATTCTAGAATAATTCATTGGATAGTTTCCCTTTACTGTCTTCACTTAGGTAGTGTAATTTTCTTATTACACAGGGTAACTTAACATTAGTATTATATGACATCTGTTCAATTAGCTCTAAATTGACCTAGAAGTATATTAGGGAAAGATTTTTCCCTTATTTGAAAGTTTAATAGAATACTTAGAAGGCACAAGTGAATGTGTGTGTGTGTGTGCGTATGTGTGTGTATATATAACATAAAGTGTATTTCAGGGGATAATACTGCCACTTTTATACCTCATCATAACACCATTCCCTACAGTGTAACTGTGGTGAAGATGAGATCCACCTTGAACCCATTCCAAGTGTATTTACTTACTGAAATATACCCAAAGTCTCTTTTTATATTAAGGCTTGTTCCATGTTGGTGCCACAAGCCAGTACTATCTTCAAACTCCAATGGGAAGCTCTTGCTCCAAGTTCAAAAAAATTGCAGTAAGAGTTCATGTTCTGGCTCCACCTGCTTCCCAGTCACGTGACCTCGGACAAGTCAGTCTATGTACTGACACCCTCGCAGGTCTGCTATAAGGCTCACAGAAATTACCACTTAGCAAACACTGTCTAAATAAATGTAATATCACATTATTCTTCTGATATACAGTAAATTCTGACATTAAAATTGTACTTTAAAAGGTAGCCAGGTCAGGTATTTCAGTGTGTTACATTTTTTTACTAGTAATTATTTTTCTATAATTCCCTAAGATTTCCTACATAGTACTTTCTGAAAAGTTCTCTTTAAAAATGATTAAAACAGCACTTGAAAGAAAAGAAGAGAAGTAAAACATGATTGCCTAATATGTGCCAGGGACATTTCTAGGATTTTTTACATCACCACATTTGATCCTCTCAATAATTTTAAGAGAGAGAGAGAGGTCATGCCCATTTTACAGATATAGAACCTAGGCTCAGAGAGGTTATAACATAACTTACTAAGGACAAGTAGAAATTAGGTATATCAACTCAAATCCTGGGCTGTCTGACTGCAAAGCCCATGGTCATCATATATTCTGTGAGGAAAAATAATGTTACAACTGTCTTCTCCTTCTTAAATTATGCAACAACTTTCAGCTTTAAAAACTATCACTAAAAACTTGAGATAATATTGGAGAAAATTAATTATGGCCACAGTACATCCAGAAAAATAAATACTTTTGTCTTTTAGCCAAGGTCTGTTTTCTCTGTATTCATTCCTTCAATACAAGGTCAGTAACAGGGTTTAAATTGTATTCTCACAAAGTCCATAAAACAAAAGGCTTTTAAACTTCCTGTTAAGTAAATCAGATGTTACCTTAGTCTTAGAGCACTTTTAAGTCATAAATCTTATATTTCAGTGTAAAACATCAAAACAAAACAAAACATGGTTCTAGGATCAGAAAGAATGAAATTTTAAATGTCTTCCCAAGATAATAAATGCATAAGAAATGATCAGACTATCTTGTTTTGCTTTGAGTATACTAGGTTAAAACAGTAAAGTTCATCTTGAAATATCTTGCTAATATATTTAAAAGTGAAAATATTCTAACTTTCACTACCAATTACAATTTTCAGTTGGTTATTAGTCTGTCATACTGTAAAGCTGAACAAATTTTAATTCCAGATGTAGTAGTGTTAGAGATTACCATATAAATGGACATTTTATAAAAGACAAATCAGGTGTATTTCTTACTACAAAGTGAAATATATTCCATGAACCATTTTCTCATGTTTTTAATTTGATTTGCCTCCCAGTGGTTCAATAAAGGTTTTTTTTCTCTAAATTTTATTTTGGTATCATTAATCTACAACTACATGAAGAACATTATGTTTGCTAGGCTCCCCCCTCACCAATTTCCCCCCACGTACCCATTCACAGTCACTGTCCATCAACATACTAAGATGCTGTAAAATCACTACTTGTCATCTCTGTGTTGCACAGCCCTCCCAGTGCCCCCCCCACCACACTATACATGTTAATCGTAATGACCCCTTTCTTTTTTCCCACCCTTATCCCTCCCTTCCCACCCGTCCTCCCCAGTCCCTTTCCCTTTGGAAACTGTTAGTCCATTCTCGGGTTCTGTGCTCCTGCTGAGGTTTTGTCCATTCGGTTTCCTTTTGTTCTTATATGCGACATATGAGTGAAATCATTCGGTACTTGTCTTTCTCCGCCTTGCTTATTTAACTGAGCATAATACCCTCTAGCTCCATCCATGTTGTTGCAAATTGTAGGATCTGTTTTTTTCTTATAGCTGAATAATATTCCATTGTGTATATGTACCACTTCTTTATCCATTCATCTACTGATAGACATTTGGGTTCCTTCCGTATCTTGGCTACTGTAAATAGTGCAGCGATAAACATAGGGGTGCATCTGTCTTTTTCAAACTGGAGAGCTGCAGTATTAGGGTAAATTCCTTGAAGTGGAATTCCTGGGTCAAATGGTATTTCTATTTTGAGCATTTTGAGGAACCTCAATACTGCTTTCCACAATGGTTGAACTAATTTACATTCCTACCAGCAGTGTAGGAGGGTTCCCTTTTCTCCACAACCTCGCCAACATTTGCTGTTCTTTGTCTTTTGGATGGTAGCCATTCTTACTGGTGTGAGATGATATCTAATTTTGGTTTTAATTTGCCTTTCTCTGATGACAAGCGATGTGGAGCATCTTTTCATGTGTCTGTTGGCCATCTGAATTTCTTCTTTAGAGAACTGTCTATTCAGCTCCTCTGCCCATTTTTTCATTGGATTATTTGCTTTCTGTTTGTTGAGGAGTGTGAGCTCTTTAGATATTTTGGATGTCAACCCTTTGTAGGATCTGTCATTTATGAATATATTCTCCCATACTGTAGGATACCTTTTTGTTCTATTGAGAGTGTCCTATGCTGTACCGAAGATTTTCAGCTTAATATAGTCCCACTTGTTCATTTTTGCTTTTGTTTCCCTTGCCCAGGGAGATATGTTCAAGAAGAGGTCACTCATGTTTATGTCTAAGAGATTTTTGCCTATGTTTTTTGTAAGTTTTATGGTTTCATGACTTACATTCAAGTGTTTGATCCATTTCGAATTTACTTTTGTGTATGTATGGGGTTAGACAGTGATCCAGTTTCTTTCTCTTATATGTAGCTGTCCAGTTTTGCCAGCACCATCTGTTGAAGAGACTGTCATTTCCCCATTGTATGTCCATGGCCCCTTTATCGAATATTAGTTGACCATATATGTTTGGGTTAATGTTTGGAGTCTCCATTATGTTCCACTGGTCTGTGGCTCTGTTCTTGTGCCAGTACCAAATTGTCTTGATTACTGTGGCATTGTAGTAGAGCTTGAAGTTGGGGAGTGAGATCCCCCCCACTTTATTCTAACCTCTCAGGATTCCTTTAGCTATTCGGGGTCTTTAGTGTTTCCATATGAATTTTTGAACTATTTGTTCCAGTTCATTGAAGAATGCTGTGGGTAATTTGATAGGGATTGCATCGAATCTGTATATTGATTTGGGCAGGATGGCCATTTTGATTATTAATTCTTCCTAGCCAGGAGCAAGGATAGAGTTTCCATTTGTTAGTGTCCTCTTTAATTTCTCTTAAGAGTGTCTTGTAGTTTTCAGGGTATAGGTCTTTCACTTCTTTGGTTAGGTTTATTCCTAGGTATTTTATTCCTTTTGATGCTATTGTGAATGGAATTGTCTTCCTGATTTCTCTATTAGTTTATTGTTAGTGTATAGGAAAGCCACAGATTTCTGTGTGTTAATTTTGTATCCTGCAACTTTGCTGAATTCCGATATTAGCTCTAGTAGTTTTGGAGTGGAGTCTTTAGGGTATTTTATGTACAATATCATGTCATCTGCAAATAGTGACAGTTTGACTCCTTCTTTACCAATCTGGATTCCTTGTATTTCTTTGTATTATCTAATTGCTATGGCTAGGACCTGCAGTACTATGTTGAATAACAGTGGGGAGAGGGGGCATCCCTGTCATGTTCATGATCACAGAGGAAAATCTTTCAGCTTCTCGCTGTTCAGTATGATGTTAGCCTTGGGTTTATCATATATGATCTTTATTACGTTGAGGTACTTGCCCTCTATACCCATTTTATTGAGAGTTTTTATCATGTATGGCTGTTGAATATTGTCGAATGCTTTTTCAGCATCTATGGGGATGATCATGTGGTTTTTGTCCTTCTTTTTGTTGATGTGGTGGATGATGTTGATGGACTTTCGAATGTTGTACCATCCTTGCATCCCTGGGATGAATCCCTCTTGGTCATGGTGTATCATCCTTTTGATGTATTTTTGAATTCGGTTTGCTAATATTTTGCTGAGTATTTTTGCATCTATGTTCATCAGGGATATTGGTCTGTAGTTTTCTTTTTTGGTGGTGTCTTTGCCTAGTTTCGGTATTACAGTGATGTTGGCTTCATAGAATGAGTTTGGGAGTATTCCCCCCTCTTCTATTTTTTGGAAAACTTGAAGGAGAGTGGATATTATGTCTTCTCTGTATGTCTGATAAAATTCGGATGTAAATCCATCTGACCCAGGGGTTTTGTTCTTTAGTGGCTTTTTGATTACCACTACGTTTTTGTTGCTGGTAATTGGTCTGTTTAGATTTTCTGTTTCTTTCTGGGTCAGTCTTGGAAGGTTGTATTTTTCTAAGAAGTTGTCCATTTCTCCTAGGTTTCCCAGCTTGTTAGCATATAGGTTTTCATATTATTTTCTAATAATTCTTTGTATTTCTGTGGGGTCCGTCGTGATTTTTCCTTTCTCGTTTCTTATTCTGTTGATGTGTGTTGACTCTCTTTTTCTCTTAATAAGTCTGGCTAGAGGCTTATCTATTTTGTTTATTTTCTCGAAGAAGCAGCTCTTGGTTTCATTGATTTTTGCTATTGGTTTTTTCTTCTCATTTTTATTTATTTCTTCTCTGATCTTTATTGTGTCCCTCTTTCTGCTGACCTTAGGACTCATTTGTTCTTCTTTTTCCAATTTTGATATTTGTGACATTACACCATTCACTTGGATTGTTCTTCCTTCTTTAATTATGCCTCGACTGCTATATACTTTCCTCTTAAGACTGCTTTTGCTGTGTCCCACAGAAGTTGGGGCTTTGTGTTGTTGTTGTGATTTGTTTCCATATATTGCTGGATCTCCATTTTAATTTGGTCGTTGATCCATTGATTATTAAGGAGCATGTTGTTGAGTGTCCATGTGTTTGTGAGCCTTTTTGCTTTCTTTGTACAATTTATTTCTAGTTTTATGCCTTTGTGGTATGAAAAGTTGGTTGGTAGGATTTCAATCTTTTGGAATTTACTGAGGCTATTTTTGTGGCCTAGTATGTGGTGTATTCTGGAGAATGTTCCATGTGCACTTGAGAAGAATGCGTATCCTGTTGCTTTTGCGAGTATAGTTCTATAGATGTCTATTAGGTCTGTCTGTTCTAGTGTGTTGTTCAGTGCCTCTGTGTCCTTACTTATTTTCTATCTGGTGGATCTCTCCTTTGGTGTGAGTGGTGTGTTGAAGTCTCCCAAAACGAATGAATTGCATTCTATTTCCTCTTTTAGTTCTAGTATTTGTTTCACATATGTTTTTGTTCCTGTATTGAGTGTATATATATTTATAATGGTTATATCCTCTTGTTAGACTGAGCCGTTTATCATTATGTAATGTCCTTTTTTATCTTTTGTTACTTTCTTTATTTTGAAGTCTATTTTGTCTGATACTAATATTGCAACACCTGCTTTTTTCTCTCTGTTGTTTGCATGAAATATCTTTTTTCATCCCGTGACTTTAAGTCTGTGCATGTCTTTGGGTTTGTGGTGAGTCTCTTGTAAGCAGCATATAGATGGGTCTTGCTTTTTCATCCATTCTATTACTCTGTGTCTTTTGATTAGTGCATTCAGTCCATTAACATTTAGGGTGAGTATGGAAAGGTATGTACTTATTGCCATTGCAGGCTTTACGTCTGTGGTTACCAAAGATTCAAGGTTAGCTTTTTTTCTATCTTACTGTCTAACTTAACTCGCTTATTTAGCTATTATAAACACGGTCTGATGATTCTTTGTTTCTCTCCCTTCTTATTCCTCCTCCTCCCTTCTTCATATGTTGGGTGTTTTGATCTGTGCTCTTTTTAGGAGTAATCCTATCTAGAGCAGTCCCTGTAACATGCCCTGTAGAGGTGGTTTATGGGAGGCAAATTCCCTCAACTTTTGCTTAACTGGGAATTGTTTAATCCCTCTTTCATATTTAAATGATAATCGTGCTGGATACAGTAGTCTTGGTTTGAGGCCCTTCTGTTTCATTGCATTAAGTATATCATGCCATTCTCTTCTGTCCTGTAAGGTTTCTGTTGAGAAGTCTGATGATAGCCTGATGTGTTTTCCTTTGTAGGTGAACTTTTTTCTCTCTGGCTGCATTTAATACTCTGTCCTTATCTTTGATCTTTGCTATTTTAATTATTGTGTCTCGGTGTTGCCCTCCTTGGATCCCCTGTAATGGGAGTTCTGTGTACCTCTGTGGTCTGAGAGGCCATTTCCTCTCCTAGTTTTGGGAAGTTTTCAGCAATTATTTCTTCAGACACTTTCTATCCCTTTTTCTCTCTCTTCTTCTTCTGGTACCCCTATAATGCGGATATTGTTCCATTTCAATTGGTCACACTGTTCTCTTAATATTCTTTCATTCTTGGAGATCCTTTTATCTCTCTCTGCATCAGCTTCTCTGCATTCCTGTTCTCTGTTTTCTAGTCCGTTAATGGTCTCTTGCATCTCGTACATTCTGTTTTGATGTCCTTCCAGAGATTGTTTTACTTCTGTATTCTCCCTCTTTAGTTCTAGCATATTTCTCTGCAAGTCCATCAGCATGGTTATGACTTTTGTTTAGAATTCTTTTTCAGGAAGATTGGTTAAATCTATCTCCCCAGTTTCCTTCTCAGGGGAAGATGTAGCAGATGTCGAAGATGTCTGGGTTAGTCTTATCTGGATCAAATATTTTTGCCTTTTCATGTTGATAGGTGCAGTGGTTATGCTATTGACTCGTCTGTCAGCTGGGAGAGCCAAGACTTTTTCCACTTGCTCCTGTCCTTTCTTTACTGAGACAACTGCGACCCCTAGTGGCTTGTGTTGGGCAATTGCGTGTAGGCTGGGTCTCTGTATCTTGCCCGGCCGGTATGGAGGAAGCTCCCTTGCTGTGGGCGTGGCCAGCCTCACGCTGTCGCTCTACTATGGAGGGGCCCCGGAGGGATAAAGAATGGGGAGCTGTTTGGCTGTTTACCTCCGTGAGGGGTCTCAGAGGTGTTTCCCAGGGGGTTAGTGCACCTGGAGTTCCCTGGAATTTCAAGCTGCTGGACTGTGACCGGGATGCTTCCGTCCAGTTGTGAGGTCCCTGTCCCATTAAGACTTTCAAAAAGCACTCGGTTTTCTTTGTCCTAGAGGTGCTGGCTACGGGACCCATTCACGGGTCTTACTGTCCTGTTTCCCTAGTTTCCAGCACCCCACGCAAGCACTGTGTGTCTGCGCTCTGGTGTGGATGGCTATTGCTGGGTGCTCAGCAGTTCTGGGCTCCCACTCCCTCCCTGCTCTGACTCCTCTCCTCCCACCAGGAGCTGGCGGGAGCGGTGCTCGGGTCCTGCGGGGCCCGGGTTTGTATCTTACCCCTTTCACCGGGCGCTGGGTTCTCGCAGGTGTGGATATAGTCTGGTTCTTCTGTAGTCTGTGTGTTCTGGTCTCTCTTTTAGGGATAGTTGTATTAGTTGTATTTTCAAAAATATATATGTTTTTGGGAGGAGATTCCCACTTTTCTACTCATGCTGCCATTTTGGCTCTGCCCCCTCAAATAGTACTTTTATTTTAATTTTCTTGAGGAACCTCTGTACTGCGTTCCACAATGGTTGAACTAGTTTACACTTCCACCAGCTGTCTAGGAGGATTCCCCTTTCTCCACATCCTCGCCAGCATTTGTTGTTCCTTGTCTTTTCTATATTGGCCATCCTAATTGGCGTGTCGTGATATTTCATTGTGGTTTTAATTTGCATTTCCCTGATAATTAGTGATGTGGAGCATCTTTTCATTTTCCTGTTGGCCATGTGAATTTCTTCTTTGGAGAAGTGTCTGTTCATATCCTGTGCCCAGTTTTTAATAGGGTTATTTGTTTTCTATATGTTGAGGTATGTAAGGTCTTTATATATTTTGGATGTTAAACAATTGTCAGATATGTCATATATCAGAGTGTGAATTTTATACTAGGTAAATTTTACTGCAATAAAGCTATAGAAAAATAATGATCAGTAAGCAAGATACAGATGCAGTAAGTTTGACGGTATATTGATCATTGTTGAAACTGGGTGATGGGTATTGGGGTTTGTTATACTGCATGACTACTTTTGTAGTCATGCAAAAGAAATTAGTAAAAATAGAATGTAGTTAGAAATTTCTCTTACTAAGAAATTTTTATTTTATCATTAATCTACAATTACATGAAGAACATTGTTTACTAGGCTCCCCTCTTCACCAAGTCCCCCCTCACAAACCCCATTACAGTTACTGTCCATCAGTGTAGTAAGATGCTATAGAATCACTACTTGTCTTCACAGTGTTGCACAGCCCTACCCATTTTTGCCCCTACCTGCTAATTATACATGCTAATAGTAATACCCCTTTATGCCTCCCTTCCCACCCATCCTCCTTAGTCCCTTTCCCTTTGGTAATTGTTAGTTCATTCTTGGGTTATGAGATTCCACTGATGTTTTGTTCCTTCAGTTTCCTTTATTCTTATACTCCACATGTGAGTGAAATCATTTGATACTTGCCTTTCTCCACCTGGCTTATTTCACTGAGCATAATACTCTCTAGCTCCATCCATGTTGTTTCAAATTTTAGGATTTGTTTTCTTCTTATGGCTGAATAATATTCCATTGAGTATATGTACCACATCTTCTTTATCTATTCATCTACTGATGGACATTTATGTTGCTTCCATTTCTTGGGTATTGTAAATAGTGCTGCGATAAACATAGGGGTGCATCTGTCTTTTTCAAACTGGCTGCTGCATTCTTAGGGTAAATTCCTAGAAGTGGAATTCCTGGGTCAAATGGTATGTCTATTTTGAGCTTTCTGAGGAACCTCCATCCTGATTTCCACAATGGTTGAACTAATTTACATTCCCACCAGCAGTGTAGGAGGGTTCCCCTTTCTCCACAACCTTGCCAACATGTATTGTTGTTTGTCTTTTGGATGGTGGCAATCCTTACTGGTGTGAGGTGATATATCATTGTGGTTTTAAATCACATTTCCCTGATGGCTAGCGATGTGGAGCATCTTTTCATGTGTCTGTTGGCCATATGAATTTCTTCTTCAGAGAACTGTCTTTTCAGCTCCTCTGACCATTTTCTAATTGAATTATTTGCTTTTTTGTGTTGAGGTGCATGAGCACTTCATGTGTTTTGGATGTCAATCCTTTATCAGATCTGTCATTTATGAATATATTCTCCCATACTGTTGGGTACCATTTTTGTTCTATTGATGGTGTCCTTTGCTGTACAGAAGCTTTTCAGATTGATATAGTCTCACCTGTTCATTTTTGCTTTTGTTTCTCTTGCCCAGGGAGATATGTTCATGAAGATGTAGCTCATGTTTATTTCCAAAGGGTTTTTGCATGTTTTTTTTCTAGGAGTTTAATGGTTTTCATGACTCCCATTCAGGTCTTTGATCCATTTCGAATTTACTTTCGTGTATGACGTGAGACAGTGATCCAGTTTCATTCTCTTACATGTAGCTGTCCCTTCCTAAGAATTTTTTAAATGAATAGCGTAGAGCAACAACAGACTGCAGCTTTGGTTCTCCCCATTAAACCTTGCTAGTCGAGTGGTATTTAAACCCTATTCCACATTGTTTCATGTTGTGAATAATGATGGGGATAATTACAATAGTAGCGGTAGCTGCCTCTGAATTTGTACTGCGTACCAGGCCATGTAACAAGGGCTTTGCAACTTTCATACCTTTACAAGAGCCCTAGATGATGCTGAGGGGGTCTCTGTAACAAAAGATATGTTACCATGAGGAAAGCATACAGATTTATGTAAGCCATATGTAACCCAGGACCCTTCATAAGGAAATGAGGACTAGAATAAGCTGTTGAGCCTGAATGCTTTCATGCTATTTTTGATGGACAGTGGAAAGTTGTGGGATAGGACAGTGTATGAGGTAGGCTTGGTAATCTGGGGGAGACGCAGCAAGACCTGTTCGTTCACTTCTCTGGGAGACCCTCAGTCCTGGAGATAAAGGTGCTCCTTTCTTCCAGGTATAGGGATGGCACCACTCACAAGAGGGTCTTAGGATCTGTTTCAGGGGAAGGTCAAAGAGTTTTTGCATTTACCATTTCTTCTATTCCTTCAGCTCAAGTATTCGATATGCCAAGGTACCACATTTTGAGGTAGTATATCCCAAACTCTGTCAAAACCTCTTGTAAGTGCTCTGTTTGAGACAGAAATAATCAGTGTGCTTTGAGATCCCAGGGGAGGTAGCAGTCACTTTTGATGAGGGTGTAGGGGTGGGAGCAGGGTGTTTTAGGACTTCACACAGGGAGAGAAATTCAGGCTGGGTCTTGAGGAATGGGTAAAGGTTCACAGAAATTGAGTAGAAGATGATTTCAGTCTAATAGAACATTAAGATTGGTGTGGGTGTGGAAAGTGCTGTGGGCAGCCACAGATGTGAGAGGTGGGGAGCAGCTAAAACCATACAGGACCAGTGGGTGGGAGTTAGGAACCATGATGGTCTCTAAACAAAATGGCCGAGGCGTGGAGGCCTGGGTCTGAGGCCTGTAGAAGGAGATCCAAAGTAACTCTCAATGGTTTCAGCCTGCCTTCTGTCCAAGAAGGTCCTGGAATATCCCCCACGTAAGGTCATCCAAGATGATGGAGTGAGAACGAGAACTAGTCAGCATGTCTCAAATGCTCACCCAGCACCAGCCACTCTGAGTGCCGTTTGGCACAGAAAGCCAGAGATAAATACCAGCTGTAACAGAACAAAACATAGGTATTTTTTCCAATAAACAGCTTCAATTCACCTCTCCTGAATTCATATTACCTATTTCATTCTGTCTTGATTTAGAAATTGATTTAGAAACACAGGAATTTAGTGATAAGATGTCTCAGTTGGAAGGAAAGCTGAAATGCACACTCTGTTGTCCTCTTTTGTCTTATTTTTTAAAAACACCAGGGCCATTTCCTAAGGGGAAATGCAACCTAGGTGTGAATTCATGCCCAAAGGGGTAAGAAAAATATTCAGGGTTAGAGTTACTGCAAAAAGCTTTAAAAATGAATGTCCTAGCATGGATTCTGGGGCATAAATATTATTTCAGCAGGAAGTTCTCAGCTCCTAATTTCTCACTTCCTTGAGCAAGTGGGAACCCAACAGTTTAAATCAGAGGTCCTCATAGACTCCCAATCAGTGTGTATTTTTAACACGGGTTTGAAAAAAAGATTAGAAAATACTGCATGTATTCAATCTATGTAGAAGATAAAGAGCCATTATTAGTATTTCCAGCTAATGCATTTTGCCCTGCACACTCATAATGAATTACACTCACCTAGTGACCTGGTTCTAAATTCTTTATTCCCAAGCACACAAGCGACAGTAAATGAACTCTGCTAATTAGTCCTGGCATCTTGTCTGAGAAGATATTTAAAATAATTAGAGGAACTGAAGTTTGCCTTGTGAGTGAATTCCCAGCAGACCCCAGGAAGACACTTCTGTTTCCACTGCTGCGGCTCTAAGCCCACAGCAGGGAAGGCAAGCGGCTGAGGCGTCCTGTTTGGAAAGCACCTCAGGCAGCAACCCGGGAATGTGCCATGCCTGTGCCCCAGGCCTTCCAGGTGTTTTTCCTGTGCTGAAATCCATCCAAAGCTTAAGCAGGACCACCAGTCAGCAAGCCCTCAGCGGTGCCGGGAGAGCCCCACCCTCGGGCATCTCCACTGTCACTCATGGTCCTGGGGAGAAGGAAGGAAGTTCCCATCCTTCTCCCCCTTTACTGTTCAAATAGTGACTCTGGCCTCCGCAATGACACGTGCATCACTAACTGAGTGCAGAGGTCTTTTATGGGCTTTCTCCGCTTCGAGGTGAAACGCCCGGCGGGATCCCACCAGCAATGCCAGCAGCGGAAGTTTCATCACACTGCCCTTTACAGGCACCCGCTGCCAGACGGTGCTTCAAATCCCTAAACCTAAGGAGAATCTTTCCAAGTTCCCAGGAGCCACCTGTGCCACTCAACGTGGGAGACTGTGGGACCCCCAGATGCCAACAGATCTCAGGATTGATGGAGTTAAGATGGATAGCCACTGGGGGTGGGGCACTGCCACTGTTCTCCTTGGGAAAAGTGCCCCCAAACAAGTTATCCACAGGCTACTATACAAAAGGCCAGGTTTTCTTGAAAAAAAAAATCCAGTCCTTGGTATGATAGTCCAGATCATCCTAATTAGAATCTTAAAGTTTAAGATATTACAAGGCACTTTCAAGATTATCTCATCTAAGCAAGCCACTTTACAGATGAGAAAAGTGGGGCTCAGGGGGCCACATGATTTACTAAAGGCTCTGCAGCTAACTAGTATCCCCTGGGACTGGGACATAAATCTCCAGGTCCTGGTCCATTCCTGGAGGTCAAGGTAATATTCTAGCAAGAAGCATAGCTCTGAGGTTAGCACAGCCCATTTCCCCAGAGCCAGCATGACACAGTAACAGTCTATAAGACATTATTTTTATACTAAAATACACATGTGAGTTTTTAAAAGATTTAAAAAAGGCTCCTCAAGGATATGCCCTGCTTGAGGTAGAGTTTGGCACTATGTTCCCGAGCCATAAACACTACAGCTGTGCTATCAATATGGTGGCCACTAACCACATGTGTCTACTGAGTATGTAAATATGGGTACTGCAAGATGAGATGCACTGTAAGCATGAATACACACCTGAATTCAAAGATTTAGTTCAAAAAGTAATAAAATTCCTCAATAATTTCTTATGGTTACATGTGGAAATGGCAGTATTTTACATAAAATGGTTTAAGTAAAATATAATATTAAAATTAATATTGCCTGCTTCTATTTTACATTTAATGTTGCTTCTAGTAAACTTTAAATCACATTTGGGGCTTGTATTATACTTCTATCAGACAGTGGCTGGACTAGAGGGTTAGGGCTTTTCAGTAATTAGGTTTTCTTCCTTCCAGGCACGAGGTCCAATTGCAGGTTCTGCCCCTTTGAAATGAGGTGTGGTCATGTACTTTGCTTTGACCAGTGAAATATGAGTGGAGGAGACACGTGCTCTGGGAAGGGCATTTAACTGCCCATGCAGGACACTGCAGTGCCCTCCAGAAAACTGTGGAAGTGAAAGTGGAGACTAAACCGTGTCACACTGACTGAGCTGGAGGCTCCGGCTGACTTAGCTTAGATATGGAATGTGAGCTCAAAATCAACTTTAATAGGTAAGCAATTGAAATTTTAGGATTTTTCATTCCTGTAGCATAGCCTAACATATTCTGTCTGGTGAAAGGTGTGCAGAGAACTATGCCACTGCAGCATTCCCCAAACTTGTTTATCCACAGAACACTTTTGAATGTGTAATTTATTGATAGGATATTAATTAGAGCTCATGAGATACAATGCATATTTAGATCATATTAGTGAAGACATCAAAAATAGGTCTCAGATTTATTAACTGAGCCAATGATCAAAATTAATTTGCATGTCTTATTATTCTTAGAATAAAATAAATAAATCATTTTTAAGTTAACAATGAAATCAAGATCATTTATTTTTCGTTTTACAACAAATTATCTTTCAACAAAAATCTATGAGAGTAATTTTTATGACTTTTTAAAAATCACGAGCCCATTTAATATCAGAAACAATGTAGCTGATCAAAGACAGCATATAGTCTGTTCCTAACTTTCATCTTTGCTACATTATAATCAGAAAAAAATCAAATTTGCTGGTTGGGGCCTACTGATGCACACTTCTACAAAATTATATTGTTTCATCTCAAATAACTCACTCCTTATTTTAGAAAACAAAGTCTGTGATTTTTCATTTTCACTTTGAAGCATTCACTTTTTACTTGTTTAAAATTGACAGTTTGAGAGCTAAACAAGTTTTTTGTTTAAAACTTTCTTATTTCAATCTCAAATCCACAGAGAACAAATTATGTAGTATGAATATTTTTACATGTGATCAAAACTAAATATTACAAATTAATTTTTATTGAGATATATCACAACTTTCAAAGTGTTTTTTTTTTTAGTGGTTTTTAGTATTATAAAAATAAAGCCACAGGCCAAGAGGGAGTGACATGTCCTGGGCTAGCTTAATGCTTAGCCTAATGCAGTTTCAAACTCCCCCAGAAATAGTCAGACCTGTCAATCAGGAATTTTCTGCTCAGCACCAATAGGTACTTTGTCACATGAGTCCTCTCTGTCCTCTAAAAAGGATATGAGGTAATCTGCATGATAAGACTCCCATATTTCCCCTTAAAG
Source organism: Manis pentadactyla (assembly GCF_030020395.1). Classification (NCBI taxonomy): domain Eukaryota; kingdom Metazoa; phylum Chordata; class Mammalia; order Pholidota; family Manidae; genus Manis; species Manis pentadactyla. The sequence continues at coordinate 8,679,563 of NC_080039.1, read as the reverse complement.
GAAGTTGGCCTTGACAGAGACAATCCTTCCTTATCTTTTGCAATTAATTTCCTTGCTCCACCCTCTTTCCTATAAAATCTTTTCATTTTGTACAATTCCTCAGAGTAACTGTCTACTCGCTAGAAGAGATGCTGCCCAATTCTTGAATTGCTTGCTAATGCCAATTAGATATTTAAATTTACTTAGTTGAATTTTGTTTTTTAACAAAGATACACAAGTCTAGCAATCATTACCACTAATTTCAGGATGTTTTTATCACCCCAAAAAGAACCCTCATTCTTACTAGCAATCATTCCCTACTTTCTTTCCCCCCCTATCAAATACTAATCTACTTTTTGTCTCCATGGGTTTGCCTTTCCTGGACAGCTCCTATAAATAGAATATATACAATATGTCGTCCTTTGTGTCTGGCTCCTTCCCTTAGCATAATACTTCCAAGGTTCATCCATATTACAGCACTAATCAGTACTTCATTCCTTTCCATGACTGAATAATACTCTTTCTCATTGAGGATATACCAGTTTCTTTACCCACTCATTAGTTAATGGACATTTTGGTTAGTTATTTCCACTTTTTGCTATTGTGAATGATAGTGCTATGAGCATTCATGCACAAACTTTTCTTGATAATATGTTTTCAGTTTAATTAGGTCAAATTAAAATTTAGCCATAAAATAATTTTTAGGACAAAATGCATGGCACAGATTTGGATAAATTCTGTCCTTCTAGCAAAATGTGAATTAAATACCCTGCATCTGTTCATCAGGCATGTGGTGACTTCCTGGGGAGCAAGGGCATACTGGGAGATTTCCTGCTGGCATCTGTTGGTGGTCCACCATGGTCCAGGCAGGCCATTTCTCCTGAGGTCCCCCTCACTACCATCACCCTATACTAGGTATCCACATCCCACCTTATATTCCTGAGCCTCCTGGCTCTTAGTCACTTATGGTGAGTGAGAGAGGGATCTGTACAAAATCTCAGAACACAGATGCCATCGCTCATGCTAGATGATTGATGGGCACTGTGCTGGCAGCCATCTGTCAGTGGTCCTCTCTGGACTGCAACAGGAGGCACGTCCTAGTCCTCAGCTTTTAGAGGGCCTCCAAGAGCTGGAAACACATAGTGCCAACTGTAGGGGGACTTATGGTCTCTCCTTTGTAGGCTACACCCCTTTCAAAAGAGTCCTCCAGTCCTTCCAGTACCTCTCTCCCCAACCCATGGGTTCTTTATGTCTATCCTGCTTTTCACACCTCTGCAACCATCTTCCTTTTCACCAGTGTATTCAAAATTCAAGACTCAAATATGCCACCCTAGTTTTCTTATTTTCAGTGCCTCTGTCCACCTAGAGGAGAGGGTGACTCAATGTCTGGCTGCCTGGGTTAGGGGAAGGAAGAAGTGAAATGCTCAAGTAAAGGAATTTGATTTTAATATATAGCTTTGGAGTGAAAAGAGGGAGCTAAGGAGAATACCAATTAATCATTCTAATAGTATCCAGCAATAGCAGTATTCTCAGTAATGACATGCCATTTCTTTCTCTTTTTTAAAATTAAAGTATCATTGATATACAATCTTATGATGGTTTCACATAAACAACCCTGTGGTTTCAACATTTACGCATATTATGAAGTCCTCACTCCCCATTGCAGTTACCATCCATCAGTGTAGTAAGATGCTATAGTCATTACTTGTCTTCTCTGTGCTACACTGCCTTCTCCATGACCTATCTATATCATGATTATGAATTATAATGCTCCTTAATCCCCTTCTCCCTCTTTCCCTACCCACCCTCTCCAGCCCTTCCCCTTTGCTAACCACTAGTTCCTTCTTGGAGTCTGTGAGTCTGCTGCTGTTTTGTTCCTCCAGTTTTGCTTTGTTTTATACTCTATAAATGAGTGAAGTATTTTGGTACTTGTCTTTCTCCTCCTGACTTCTTTCACTGAGCATAATACCCTCTAGCTCCATCAGTGTTGTTGCAAATGGTAGGATTTCTTTTCTTTTCATGGCTGAATAATATTCCATTGTCTATGTGTACCATATTTATTTATCCATTCATCTATTGATGGACAATTGGGTTGCTTCCATTTCTTGCCTATTATAAATAGTGCTCTGATAGGGGTGTATATGTCTTGTTGAATCAGGGATCTTATTTTCTTTGGGTAAATTCCTAGAAGTGGAATTACAGGGTCAAATTGTGCCAAACCATTTTTTTAAGGATATATTATTACACAAGACTAACTATAGGTTAGATAGTTTTCTTAGATATTTAAGAAGAAATTCACTAGTACCAATTTTGTTCCCAAACTGAAATATATTGGTACCTGGCACAACCTTGACCTCTGTGGGACCCAACTTTAGAAATGAGGCACCCCAGAGCACATATGAAGTATCTACTTTAAGCTGAATGTCATTAAATGTCCTTGAGTCATCCCACTGAGGAGTCAGGATATCTAGGCTATCCTAAGGTGAAGGAACAAATAACCCTAAACCTGAATTGACTTTTAATAACAATGGTTTATTTCTCACATAGCTATGTGCCCACATCTGTCTGTGGTGGCTCTTCATGTGTCACCTCTGCTCCAGGGTCCCAGCAGGCAGAGCGGCCACTATGTGGAGTGCTGCCGGCCAGGGGAAAGACAGAGCAGGCTGAGTCACTGGCAGTGTGCCTTGCCCACAGGTACTTCCTCCTCCGTTTCATTAGCCAAAGTGATCTACACAGCCATGTCCAAGTTCACGGTGAGATGCATAATCCTCTCATGGGGAGGGCACTACAGTGAGAGAACCATAAAGAAGTCTACTGTAGGACAAGAAACAGCAAGGGCCACAAATCTTCGGACCCTTGCGTGGGACCGGCACCACCAACCCATACTTTCTCTTCCCCTCAGTGTGCTCTTCTCTGAGATCATTTGAGTCCTTTTTTACTGGCACTAATCGGTCACAGCCATCTCGTTCTACTCCACCAACTTTCTCTAACTTTAAATCTCAGAAAGTAGGAAGTGGGCTCTCAGACTCCAACTGGCTTCCTTCCTCCTCAGCAGTGGGTACAGCACTGCGTTCTGCTGCCGGCTCTACTCCCTGCTCAGAGGCAATGTCCAGGAGGCAGAGTCCGCTCGGCAACACGCTACACGTCTAGCTCCATCCTAGACCAAGTCACGGGGGCCTCCAGAAGGTCAAGCTACTATTCTTTTCCCTGTGCATGGTTTTCTTCCCTACAGCAATATAGACTAGTTCAGAATAAATGCCACTGCTTAGATATAAAAATCATATGATCAATTAATTAGTGTCAACAGAAGTAGTAAGTGGTAAGAGCACTCAAGAAGTTCTCTCAAACATAAAAACCTGGGTATCTGTGTTAGCTTTGAATCCAAAACCCTTCCTTCCTTTGCTGAGTCAAGGTGGCACTCACCTGTAAATAACAGAACCCTCCAAATTCTGACTTAAATAAGCAGCTATTTATGGGAATGTTTTTTCACGAAACATGCGGCCCCAAGTAAAGCAGAGCTGGTACTGAAGCTCAGTGATGCTTTTACTTTCTCTTTCTTTTAATTACTCCATTCTTAATGTGATGACTTTCATGTCCATGGTTCTGCAAGGAGTGCTCGACCCTGCAAGACTCATGATCCTGCCCAAAAAAGGAAAAGAGCAAGGGACGATGGGTAAGGCGCTTTCTCCTCAGGAGGCTTTGCTTTTTTATATTCATGCAGGAGGCAACACACTAAGGGCTGCCCCTGAGGGCTTCTGCCTGTACCTCATTGACCTGAAGTGTGCCATTTGGTCCCTAGCTGTAACAGATGATGCAAAAGAAAAATTTCAACTTTTAAAGCCTCTGTAGTTGAATCAGGCAAGGGAGAGGTTGGAGGTTGAGTTTGGGTCAGTCAGCCTACATCTGCCATGGTCCCTCTTTCGTGACATTTTCAGCCAGTATCCTTTTGTCTGGTCTATACAATCCAAACAATGCCACCTACTTCTGTGCCCGAATTAAGCATTTACATTCACCTCCTGTGAAACCACAGTTTTGCTCTTGGGAGTGGTTGGTGCCCACGTTTCCTTGTCCAATACCCCTGCAGTTCTTCCATGGTGAGCACCCTAATGCCAACTGGTTTTCACTCAAGTGTGCATAAGCCACATTAGTCTTGGGTGATCAAAATTATGAAAAGAACTAGTTGTTTCCTTCCTGTTATACCTTGGTGACACCAGTTGGTATTAATCCAACCTGATTTTTCACCATCCTTGTATTTTTAATTGTGTTCTTGGTTCAAGTCCATTTTTCCTCACACTGAAACAAGTAATTTCTAAAACAAATTCAATTATTTTACCTTCAGTTTTACTCTTCACTATTTGGCCTCTAACATGTACCCACCTAGCCCATGTGAAAGAACTGATATTAACAGGCATAAAAAATTTCCATTGCATCCTTTCTCCAGAGAAGTGAGTGTCTTAGTTAGGCAAGGAATACTCTTTTTTTTTTGGTATCCTTAATCTACAATTACAAGGAAGACTATTTTATGTGATTCTTCCCTAAACAAAAAATTGCTTTCAAAATAATCTGCTGTGTCTTCATGGAGTCTTCCACTAACAAGTATATAACAATTTCGTTGTAAAAACACTACTATACTTGCAAAAGGGGTAGACAAATGAGAACCTGTAGATTCAAAGAGTCTGTGTGCTGAAACCAATAATAAAGAAAAGATAAATATAATTACTGTCCAAGCACATATGATCAGTATTATCACTTTGTATTTAGTGAAATGTGTGAAAATATGGAGAAAGAAGTGGATTCACAGTGCAGTCTGAAACAAAAATCTTCATATTCAAGTGTGTATGTTCCATCTGTTCCATGTAACAGTTACTTGCAGGGTATGTCCTCTCCTGGTTTTTGCAGTGGCATCAAACCCCTTCCAACTTCTGGGTGGCTGACACACACATTCATGGTATGTGGAGGACTCCAAAGAGGGAGCATCTCAAGATGCCTCTCTCTCTCCCATCTGTTGGTCTTCACAGAAGGGTATGGTTTAGTAGTGGCTGGCCTTAAACCCTCTATCTAATGCTCAAAGGAGAAAAGAAATCCCAGAAATAGGAGACAGAAGCAGCCACTTAATTCTGAGTTGAGAAACTCCAGAAGATGATCAACATTGATAACTAAACATGATTGCTAGGGGAGATTGCAAACATAAACAGAGGTTTTATTCCTGTTATCTTTTCTGCCACTGGTACCTCCCCATCAAAAATAAACAGAAAAGAAAAACAGATTTTGAAATTTATATCCTCAGAAATACTACCTAAGTAGACCATGCCCAAGGTTTGTTTGTAGGTCTAATCCATAAGAACGTTCAAAATGGCATTAAGGACTAAATCAGTGGTTTAACTACACAATTATTTTCTCCCTGATGACACAGAGACTTTTTTCTGGGGGTCTCTATAGTTACGCTACATGACCACAGTCTCAGAGACTATGAATATGCAACTAGTATCTCCATCTTTTCTTTATTTATCTATTTATTATAAACTTAACACCCATAATATACATTAGTTATTGTGAGTATAAAATAATATTATATATTATGGAGTATGAATAAAAATATTATACACAATTATAAAATATAAACATAATTCTAAAATATGAAACATATTCTACTTATTATGTAACATGTACTACCTATTATGAAAGTTTTATTCGTAATAATTTCATACATATTCCTTGAGCCAATACCAATTGTTAATACGTTCTGCAGTTATCAGTATACATATCCATCTTGTTATGACCACTTAAGTTAATATGTTTTGTATCTGCCTGCAGATCAGTAAGATTTTGAAAAGCAGGTCAAAGACAATTACAGTCAAGTGATTAGGGTAAGAGCTATAGGCAATAATGGGCAATTTCATTACATTAACAGTTTTACAATGTGATAAGATTGAAGAATTTACGTTCCCATCTTTGCCTTTTCATGGTCTATTCTGGTATTTACACCAAGTCAAAGTAAGGATAATAGAACATAGATCTTAAAATTATGGTCAGGTTTGTGGTTACCAGTACAATCAGAGCCTCAGGGAGCCTTCTGAACCGCCTAGCACATTTTCTTATTTTACAGAAAAGGAAACCGGTATCAGAGAGGTACTGAGTGCCTCTAAGTCACACAATCAGCTAGTGGAAAAGCTGGAGCTAGAATGTAGGGGTTTATTTGCTTGTTTGTTTTTACTTTTAGTCAAACACCCTTTCTACATCAGCATAAATTTAGAAACTCAAGAATGTATTACTGAAACTTGTTAAGGATGGAATAATGGAAGTTTTTCAAGCCAGAGACTGAGACTTCTAGCTGTTCCCCCAAAACGATGTCCCCTTCCTTAAGTAGTTAAGGAATCCTCATCTTGGGAGGCACTTCATCCTCATTTCTCAACATTCCTTGCAGCCATATGGCCACATTCTGGACATGTAACCAAGTGAGATAAAACAAAAAGTGTTCTGTGGTAGCTTCTGGGCATTCCCTTATTCCTCTTCTCTTCCTCCTTTTTCTGGCCAGAATGTAGACATAACAGATGGCACTGGAGCCTCCATATTGGACCAGAAAGTGCCCTTGGGACTACAGGACACTCAGGGTGGACTACCCAACCCAAGAAGCCCTGAGTGGTGATGGACTTCCATGAGCCTGGACAGCCCACCTCTGTATGGGACAAAATCATGTTCAGTCTTATTTACGTCACTACCATATTGCAGTTGTGCTCCAGACAAACCTAACCTTCATACTTTCACAGAACAGTTGAAATATTTGAACAATTCCTCCATACCGTTATGTTCCTTTTGTGGGTGATCTGGCTTTTCCCCATTCCCATTACAGTCCCCAAAAAGGGGGAAGAGCCTCTGGAAGGAGGAGGAGGAAGGTGGCAAGCCAAAGAAAGAAGAAGGTGCACCTTTTTGCACAGTTGCACTGTGGAAGAAAGGGGCACACAGACTGAGACCAGTGGGTCTTGACATCCCCAGTTCAGGTCAAAGCGTCAGATGGCCAGGATGTGTCAGAGAAGGGAGGAAAAGCCAAAGCTGAGGGCTTCACAAAGGAGTGGCCTCACAGGTAGACAGTCCAGTGAGCAAGTCGAGTAATGATGTTGGAAAGCAGTCTGATCAGGGCCAAGACTGGGCTGGGTGGAGCAAGAACTGGGCCCTCTCTGAGCCCATCCAACCTTTGCCTGTTTTGTAGTGTGAACTGTGCAGGGCCCTTGGAGGGGTGTTGGAGTGGGTACCATCCACACACCACTATGTGAATCTTGGCAGGAGTAGCCCGGCCAGGGCTCCTGTGGGGCCAGGCCAGTGGGGAATTACCTTTCCCCAGAGACACAGCCAGGCAGACACCCCAGACCACACAGCTGAGAGCCCCAGCAGGTGTGGGTCATCCTGCAGCCACCACCAGGGAGTACCAGCAAGGATCAAAGGCCCTTCTCATCCCTCCAGCACAAGGTCTTCTAAAAATCTCCATCTACTGGCCACCACTAAAGGGGAAGGAAGCTACAATCTAATCTTGAGAACAATCAAATGAATTCACACCAGAAGGAGTCCTGACACCAAAAGAGATTGAAACAGTACTGACGGGCCAGATCAGAACTTGTTTCCCTGTCATCATACACTTCTCTGCCTCCCACAGCCTGAGTCCCCATGGCGGCTTGTTGAAGAATGTTCAGCTTAAGAAAGCTACCTTTTCTGTGCACATCTGAATGTAGGGTGGGTGACTATTGGACTCTGGTGGTTCTTACAGTGTCAACAGTGGGTTTTCAAGGACGAGAAATCTGTATTGCTCCCAAGCCTGGGATGAGAAGTTGTGGAACTTATATGACATCATGTCTTACAGCACTTCACTAAAACAATAGTGTTTATTCACTAGGTACAAGAGTACAATTTTTGTGGACTTAATGTGAGTTCATAAGTGGCAATTTTTTCTGCTTGGAGTCAAAACAAAAAATGTACTTCCGCTTATTGTTATTTTGGGTACATCTATGCTCAACTTGCAACAGCTGGAACCTCTTGAATCCAGCTGTTTATACTAACAAAAAGAATTCTAATATTAGGTTTCTTTTTTAAAGAGATGGATATTTACTTAAATTGGGACAGTTTGATAGAAAATGTTCAGAATGTTAGGAAAAAAACAGATTTGTCTAATTCGTGGCTTGAAAGAAAAGCTTTGGTGATAGTGGATTCAGGGGGCATTTTGCTTTTACGTGTCAGACTTTGCACAAATGCACATTAAAGATTTGAATGAGCTATTAACAGAGCATTCCTTTTTTATTTTGGTATAATTAATCTACAATTACAAGAAGATCATTATATTTACTAGGCTCACCCCTTCACCAAGTCCCCCCCATATACCCCTTCACTGTCACTGTCCATCAGCGTAGTAAGATGCTGTAAAATCACTACGTGTCTTCTCTGCGTTGTAGAGCCCGCCCTGTACCCCCTCCACATTACACATGTTAATTGTATTGCCCCCTTTCTTTTTCCCACCCTTATACCTCCATTCGTGGGTTCTGTGATTCTGCTGCTGTTTTGTTCCTTCAGTTTTTCTTTGCGCTTATACTCCACACATGACTGAAATCATTTGGTACTTGTCTTTCTCTGCCTGTCTTATTTCACTGAGCATAATACCCTCTAGTTCCATCCATGTTGTTGCAAAGGGTAGGATTTCTTTTCTTCTTAAGGCTGAATAATATTCCCTTGTGTATACATACCACATCTTCTTTATCCATCCATTTACTGATGGACATTTAGGACATTACTGATGGACTATTGTAAATAGTGCTGCAAGAAACATAGGGGTGCATATGTCTTTTTCAAACTGGGTTGCTTCATTCTTAGGGTAAATTCCTAGAATTGGAATTCTCGGGTCAAATGGTATTTCCATTTTAAGCATTTTGAAGAACCTCCATACTGCTTTCCACAATGGTTGAACTAATTTACATTCCCACCAACAGTGTAGGAGTGTTCCCCTTTCTCCACAACCTTGACAACATTTGTTGTTTGTCTTTTTGATTGTAGCCATCCTTACTGGTGTGAGATGATATCTCATTTTGGTTTTAATTTGCATTTCTCTGATGACAAGCGATGTGGAGCATCTTTTCATGTGTCTGTTGGCCATCTGAATTTCTTCCTTAGAGAACTGTCTACTCAGCTCCTCTGTGCATTTTTTAATTGGACTATATGTTTTTTGTTTGTTGAGGTGTGTGAGCTCTTTATATATTTTGGATGTCAACCCTTTATCGGATCTGTCATTTATGAATATATTCTCATACTGTAGGGTACCTTTTTGTTCTATTGATGGTGTCCTTTGCCGTACAGAAGCTTTTTGGCTTGATATAATCCCACTTGTTCATTTTTTATTTTCTTTTGCCCAGGGAGATTTGTTCATGAAGAAGTCAATCATTTTTATGTCCAAGAGATTTTTGCCTATGTTTTTTCTAAGAGTTTTATGGTTTTGTGACTTACATGCAAGTCTTTGATCCATTTTGAATTTACTTTTGTGTATGGGGTTAGACAGTGATCCAGTTTCATTCTTTTACATGTAGCTGTCCAGTTTTGCCAGCACCATCTGTTGAAGAGACTCATTTCCCCATTGTATGTCCATGGCACATTTATCATATATTAATTGACCATATATGTAATGGGTTAATGTCTGGAGTCTCTATAATCTGTTCCACTGGTCTATGGCTCTGTTATTGTGCCAGTACCAAATTGCCTTGATTACTGTAGCTTTGTAGTAGAGCTTGAAGTTGAGTAGTGAGATTCCCCCCACTTTATTCTTCTTCCTCAGGATTGCTCTGGCTATTCGGGGACTTTGGTGGTTCCATATGAATTTTAGAATGATTTGTTTCAGTTCACTGGAGACTGCTGTTGGTAATTTTATAGGGATGGCATCAAATCTGTATATTGGTTTGGGCAGGATAGATATTAATTCTTCCTAGCCAGGTGGACGGAATGAGTTTCCATTCATTAGTGTCCTCTTTAATTCTCTTAAGAGTGTCTTCTAGTTTTCAGAGTATAGCTCTTTCACTTCCTTGGTGAGGTTTATGCCTAGGTATTTTATTGTTTCTGATGCTATTGTGAATGGAATTGTTTTCCTGATTTCTCTTTCTATTAGTTCATTGTTAGTCTATAGGAAAGCCACAGATTTCTGTGTATTAGTTTTGTATCATGCAAATTTGCTGAATTCCGATATTAGTTCAAGTAGTTTTGCAGTGGAGTCTTTAGAGTTTTTAATGTATAATATCATGTCATCTGCAAATAGTGACAGTTTGACTTCTTTTTTACCAATCTGGATTCCTTGTATTTCTTTGTTTTGTCTAATTGCCGTAGCTAGGACCTCTAGTACTATGTTGAATAACAGTGGGGAGAGTGGGCATCCCTGTCTTGTTTCCGATCTCAGAGAATAAGCTTTCAGCCTCTCGATGTGCAGCATGATGTTAGCTGTGGGTTTATCATATATGGCCTTTATTATGTTGAGGTACTTGCCCTCGATATCCATTTTGTTGAGAGTTTTTATCATGAATAGATGTTGAATTTTGTTGAATGCTTTTTCTGCATCTATGGAGATGATCATGTGCTTTTTGTCCTTTTTGTTGATGTGGTGGATGATGTTGATGGATTTTCGAATGTTGTACCATCCTTGCATCCCTTGAATGAATCTCACTTGGTCATGGTGTATGAAGTTTTGATGTCTTTTTGAATTCGGTTTGCTAATATTTTGTTGAGTATTTTTGCATCTATGTTCATCCGTGATATTGGTTTGTAGTTTTCTTTTTTGGTGGGGTCTTTGCCTGGTTTTGGTATTAGGGTGATGTTGGCTTCATAGAATGAGTTTGGGAGTATTTCCACCTCTTCTATTTTCTGGAAAACTTTATGGAGCATGGGTATTATGTCTTCTCTGTATGTTTGATAAAATTCCAAGGTAAATCCATCTGGCCCGGGAGTTTGTTCTTGGGTATGTTTTTGATTACTGCTTCAATTTTGTTGAGGGTAATTAATCTGTTTAGATTTTCTGTTTCTTTCTGGGTCAGTCTTGGAAGGTTGTATTTTTCTAGGAAGTTGTCCATTTCTCCTAGTTTTTCCAGCTTGTTAGCATAGAGGTTTTCATAGTATTCTCTAATAATTCTTTGTATTTCTGTGGGGTCCATCGTGTTTTTTCCTTTCTTGTTTCTGATTCTGTTGATGTGTTTTGACTCTCTTTTTCTCTTAATAAGTCTGGCTAGAGGCTTATCTATTTTATTAATTTTCTCAAAGAACCACCTCTCGGTTTCATTGATATTTTTCTATTGTTTTCTTCTTCTCAATTTTATTGATTTCTTCTCTCATTGTTATTATGTCCCTCCTTCTGCTGAACTTAGGTCTCATTTGTTCTTCTTTTTCAAATTTCGATAATTGTGACATTAGACTATTCATTTGGGATAGTTCTTCCTTCTTTAAAAATGCATGGATTGCCATATACTTTCCTCTGTACACTGCCTTCGCTGCTTCCCACAGAAGTTCTTGCTTTGTGTTGTTATTGTCATTTGTTTCCATATATTGCTGGATCTCCATTTTAATTTTGTCATTGATCCATTGATTATTTAGGAGCATGTTGTTAAACCTCTATGTGTTTCTGAGCCTTTTTGCTTTCTTTGTACAATTTATTTCTAGTTTTACACCTTTGTGGTCTGAAAAGTTTGCTGTTAAGATTTTAATCCTTTGGAATTTACTGAGGCTCTTTTTGTGGCCTAGTATGTGGTCTAATCTTAGAATGCTCCATGTGCACTTGAGAAGAATGTGTATCCTGTTGCTTTTGGATGTAGAGTTCTATAGATGTCTATTAGGCCCATCTGTTCTAGCATGTTGCTCAGTGCCTCTGTGTCCTTACTTATTTTCTGTCTGGTGAATCTGTCCTTTGAAGTGTGTGGTGTGTTGAAGTCTCCCAAAATGAATGCATTGCATTCTATTTCCTCCTTTAATTCTGTTACTATTGGTTTCACATATATTGGTGCTCCTGTTTTGGGTGCATATATGTTTATAATGGTTATATCCTCTTGTTGGACTGAGCCCTTTATCATTATGTAATATCCTTCTTTATCTCTTGTTACTTTCTTTGTTTTGAAGTCTATTTTGTCTGATACTAGTATTGCAACACCTGCTTTTTTCTCCCTGTTGTTTGCATGAAATATCTTTTTCCATCCCTTGACTTTTAATCTATGCATGTCTTTGGGTTTGAGGTGAGTCTCTTGTAAGCAGCATATAGATGGGTCTTGCTTTTTTATCCATTCTATTACTCTGTGTCTTTTGATTGGTGCATTCAGTCCATTTACACTTAGGGAGATTACTGAAAGATATGTACTTATTGCCATTGCAGGCTTTAAATTCATGATTACCAAGGGTTCAAGGTTAGCTTCTTTACTACCACACAGTTTAACTTAACTCACTTATTGAGCTTGTATAAACACAGCATGATGATTCTTTATTTCTCTCCCTTCTTATTCCTCCTCCTCCATTCTTCATATGTTGGGTGCTTCTTTCTGTGCTCTTTTTAGAAGTGCTCCCATCTAGAGCAGTCCCTCTAAACTACCCTGTAGAGGTGATTTGTGGGAGGCAAATTCCCTCAATTTTTGCTTGTCTGGGAATTGTTTAATCCCTCCTTGATATTTAAATGGTAATCGTGCTGGATACAGTATCTTTGGTTCAAGGCCCTTCTGTTTCATTGCATTAAATATATCATGCCATTCTCTTCTGGCCTGTAAGGTTTCTGTCGAGAAGTCTGATGATAGCCTGATGGGTTTTCCTTTGTAGGTGACCTTTATTTTCTCTCTGGCTGCCTTTAATACTCTATCCTTGTCCTTGATCTTTGCCATTTTAATTATTATGTGTCTTGGTGTTGTCCTCTTTGCGTCCCTTCTCTCAGGAGTTCTGTGTGCCTCTGTGGTCTGAGCAACTATTTCCTCCCCCAGTTGGGGGAAGGTCACATCAATTATTTCTTCAAAGACACGTTCTGTCCCTTTTTCTCTATCTTCTTCTTCTGGTACCCCTATAATACGGATATTGTTCCTTTTGGATTGGCCACACAGTTCTCTTAATATTGTTTCATTCCTGGAGATCCTTTTACCTCTCTCTGCATCAGCTTCTATGCATTCCTGTTCTCTGGTTTCCTCTCCATCAATGGCCTCTTGCATCTTATCCATTCTGCTTATAAATTCTTCCAGAGATTGTTTCAGTTCTGTAATCTCCCTCTGAATGTTATACCTTAGCTCTTGTATATTTCTCTGCTGCTCGTCAGTGTGTTTATGATTTTTATTTTGAATTCTTTTTCAGGGAGACTGGTTAGGTCTGTCTCTTCAGATCCTTTCTCAGGGTTGTCTGATCTATTTTCGATTGGACTATATTTTCTGCCTTTTCATGGTGATAGCAGTGGCTGTAGGCAGGTTGCAGGTGTGTCGGCTGGGAGAAGAAAGCCCTTTCCTGCTTGCTGGATGCCTTGCCCTCTTCCGCTGCCTGTGTCAGTTACTGGCTCTCCTGGAGCAGCCACTGGGTTAATCCCCTAAGCTTCTGTAGGCAGGGTCTGTGTCAGAGCAGTGCAGAGCCCTGCTGGGAGTTTCAGGCACACCAGGTGAGCTCCTCCACTACAGCGGTGCCCCTGCTGGGCAGCTGTGTGCCAGCAGCGGCCTTTGGGTCTGGCCTGGGTGGCTGTGCCTCAGGCTGGGATTCTGATCGACTGCTAGGAGCAGGGCTGCTCCACCTGGAACCACTGCAGGTGCTTGTATACCTCTTCTGTGCCCCTCTGGCACTGCCACCGCTGGCACACTAGGGACACTCATGGGCCGCTTGTTCGCTGCTGCTGTGGGCTCACACGGACCTCTCCTGGGCTCCTCTGGCACCGCTGCCACCAGCGCATGGGGGCATCTCCAAGGCTGCTCAATCGCCACCACAGTGGGCTTGCACAAGACACTCCCAGTCCCCTCTGGTGCCTCCAGCACATGTGGGCCACCCCCGGTCCCCTCTGACACTGCCACCACCCGTGCACGCTGCTACTCTCCAACTACTGGCCCAGTGTGTCAGGGTCTGTGCCAGTTGGGGGAACAACTGGCAGGCTGCTTAGTGCTGTGAGGGGCTTCAGAGCTGCGCTGCCGCCCATGGGGTTAGGGCAAAGTTCCCCAGGATTCCCAGCTGCTGGCTATGTGTGCCGGGACGACTTCATCCAGCTATGGGGTCCCTGTCTCTTTAAGACTTGCAGAAAGCACTCGCTTTTCTTTTGTCTCAGGGGCGCCAGTTACAGGGACCTGCCCACAGGTTTTGCTTTTCCATTTCTCTAATATCCAGCACCCCGTGCACCTTGTGTCTGTGCTCCGGGTGAGGATTTCTAGAGCTGGTTGTCTAGCAGTCCTGGGCTTTCACTCTCTCCCCATTCCAAGTCCTTTCTTCCCACTGTGTTCTAGTGTGGGGGGCATTCTGTTCCTGCCTGGCCGCCGCTTGTTTCTTACCCCCTTTGTGTGATGTTGAGTTCTTGCAGATGTAGATGTATCCTGGCTGTTGTACTGCATCCACCGGTGTCTCTTTTAGGAATAGTCATATTATTGTATTTTCTTAAATATATATGTTTTTGGGAGGAGATTTCCACTGAACAACTCACACAGTCATCTTCCCGTGATGCGGTAGCGTTCCTTTTAAATAATGAACAGTGTGCCCGCGCCCCTCGGCCTCGCCATCTTGCTCTCGGGGCTCCTCAGCTCACCGGCACCGTCGGGCCTCCTCTCACTTGATCGCTTGCCTTTCCTCCCCGGGCGGCGGGTACAACCAGACCTAACCAACAGCCGCCCCAAGGGTGCTGCCAGAAGCGCGGTCTCTGCTCCTCCAGGCCCGACGGCCAGAACTGCTTGCAGCCGCCATCATGGTGAGTTGAGAAGGCGGCCTGAGGGGTGCAAGCCCGGCGGGGACCTCCAGGATGGCCGAAGCTCCGTTTTGGGGGTGCGGGAGGACGCCATAAGTGGGGTCACCTGGCTTTCGGCCCTGGGTTCCGGCCCGGTGCTCCACTGCCAGAGCCTCACAGGGGCCAGGAGCAGGCCCACAAGGCACGACGGCCGGCCTGGAGGGCCAGGGTGTGGCGGAGGCGCGGCCCTGGGGACCCTTCCTGCAGGCGACTATGTGCAAGGCTGAAGCCTTCGCGCCCCCCTGCTGCCGCGGTTCGGCCTCGGCTGTGGAGGGGCGTTTGCTGACCGGGCGCCGTCGGGCCTGAGGGGCCTGAGGGGAAGGGCGCGCCGTCCCCCTCCCGCCCCTCCCTTCGCGCCTCCTCTCCCGCGCTCACCTGTAGGAGCGCGGCGGGCCTCCGCGAGATGGCGGCGGCCTCCGGCGGGCGAACGCACCCTGGCGCCATCTGCGGGGGGCCCCGTCCTAATGACGGGAGGGGTTGCCGCTGTCCGGGACCGGGCTGAGGCGCCGGGCGGCGGGGCGTTCGGAGCGTGTCCGCGAGCGGCGGGGCGGGGCGCCACGAAACGAGGCGGCCTGAGGGCGCGGCGGCGGGAAGCCGGGAGGCCGGGGCGAAGCCCGGCGGCGGGACGGCCCCCTCGTGTGGCGATCGCAGGCATAGGTCTCACCGGCGCCATCGTTTCTGCTCGAGGTGGGGGCGCGCAGACCTGAGACGGTGGACATTTTTCCTGTGGGAGCGCTTTTTTTCACTCTAGATAAACGGGGGACTTGAAGCAAAAATGTACGCACGCTACTACGTACTCTTTTGGTGTCTGTTTATGTGACTTTTGGTAATTTCGCAGTTGAGTCAAGATACAGCCCTGAACACTTTAGTCACAATTATATACAGTGTGTTTACTGATAGTATAATAATTATTCTCTCTACTTTTAGAAGGGAGCAAATTTACGTGCAACTTAGTACCTACAAAAATTAAAACAAAAATTAATAATAATTTGTAGTAATTTGTGTCTTATCTGTATTAAAATTATCTAATGATCAATATAGTTGCTATAAATTATTTACAATCTTTTTCTCCCCTATTCTGGAGGCAAGGGGAGGAAGTGCATATAGCTTGTTTTTTCTTCTGATTATAAACGAGCATATTAACTCATTTGAAAGTTATGTAAGAAAAGGTCCATCTTAGTGCTAACACCTATAACCAGTGTTCAAATTTTGATACATATATTCCCTTCCAGATTGTTTTTATGCGTGTATTGTGTATAGATAAATTTTATTTTACAGAAGTTGTGCCAAGCTGTGTAACACTGTTTTTTACAACCGGCATCTTTCACTTAATATAGTGGATAGCATTCCAAAGATAAATATATGATATTAGAGTATAAGATTGTACCATTACTTATTTTACTAAACTTCCTTATAATGAGTGATTTCTATATTAAATAAATCCTATAATGAGTGTCTTTTTGCAGATATTTTGGCATGCTTATTCAGTTAATTCCATGAGATAAATTGCCAGGAGTAGAATCACTTGGGTGGAAAGCTTTGCCCATTTTATAATAATTTTAAATTATGATATATCTTTCCAACTTACTCTTGATAAAGCTTGTACCAGTATATATTCCATTACCACTGACGATGTGTATGTAATCTTCTTTTCCACACTCTTTCCAATGAGAGTTTACTACGCTTCTTAAAGTTACTAATCTAATAGCTGGAAAATATTTTGCTGTGTTGATGTGTTTTTTTTTTTAAATCAGTGAAATTGAAGTTTGTTGTTAGCTTTTTATATTTCCTTTTTATGAATTCTTCATCCACCTGTTGCATATTTATCTTAATAACTTATAAAAACTTTATATTAATGTTAATGCTTTGTCATATATAAAGGAAAACCTTCATAGTGGTTATAAGGTGATGCCCTTATTCCTAATTTCAATGGAAATGACTATAATGTTTCTCTTTAAACCTGATGATAGTTTAGAACTAGATCGGTATAAAATAAGATCCTTCTAGTTCTATTTTAAAAGTTAGAATAAATTTTGTGTGTATAGATACTGGGTGGAGGGTGTGGGGTGCACCAAGACAGAAAAACCTTAAATTTTGATTTAAAAGTTAAAGAATGAATGGTGTATTTTATATCAACTACTTTTTCAGTGGTGAATTACAGTAACATTTCCTAAGAGTGAACCATCCTTGCAATTCCAATGTAAACTATACCTTTACTCTATGTTTTTATATACTGATGGAATTTTGCATCTCTGCGGGGGAGCAGGAGTAGACCATCTTAATCAGGTTTTACTACTTACGTGGTGCCAGTTTTGAAAAATAAATTGAGAATTATTTTTTTCTCTTTGAAAAATTGTAAAAAAGCATTTGAATTTTATTTCTCCTTTATTCCCTCTTCTACCTACTGTTGTTTCTGTCTTGGTGCACCCCACCCTCCACCGAATATCTACACACACAAAAATTATCTGTTTCTTTACAGTTTGAAAAACTTCCAGTGGAATTGAGCCCCAGTGGAGCTGAGACAGAAATCCAGTGTTCTGTCTTAAGATTTTTTTTTTAATTTATGTTTCTTTTTTAATTGAAATTGCTTTAAGGTGGCGTTTTCATCAAGATTTCCAAGTTTATTACCATGAAGTTTATCCATAGCATTCTCTTATAATCTGTAGTCATACAATTTTTTCATGGCTAATGTATATTTTTGCCTCCTGGCTTGTTTTTCATCTTTGCCTGTATTGTTTTTTTTTATTGTTTATATTTTTTCTCCCAGGAGTCTACTCTTGGTTTTACCTAAAAGGTTTTATTCTGATTTTCATTTCCTAGTTCTTTAATTCAGCTTTTCTATTTATTAGTGCCTTCCTTTGGTGAATATAAGTGATGACTACAAATTATAGACCTCTGTGCTGATCCTTATACATAGATATTTGTTTGCAAGTAGACATAGTAGTTGAATGAAGTCACATGGAACAGCTGACAACCGATGAGCTTGAGTAACAGTTTTTTTCAGCTTTTAGTTATCTTTGTTATTTGGTTATCCAAATATAACGGAATATATATTACTGCAAATAATGTGCTTAGTGGCCTACAAGTTCACCTCTCCCTAATATTCCAGCAGTACCCATTTCAAAACCCACCAACTTATTTGAAGATATAATTAAGAAAAGTATATCCTTCTTACATTTAATTTACTTGCAGTTTTATTGTCTTTTATACCTTTGATAGTTAAGATTAATACTTAAACACAAACGTTTTGCTTTAGCCTAAGCATTCATTTGTAGAGGATTTTTAGCAATAGTTTAAAAGTAACCTAAAGTTGCCTATTGGTTGTGGATTTTTTAATGTATTAATTGAAAATAATATACACAGAGAAGGAATTTAGTGTCTGCTGCTCAGACGTCTTAAAATGCAGTACTTTGCTTTGTTAGCTTTGAGTGCTACCTGCTGGCTGAGGACGGGGCCATGATGATGCCTTCTTGAGGCTATGAGGACACTGGTAAAATGATTTGGTGAATTATATACTTAACATTCCAATTAAACAGGCAGCCATCCAATTTGTGCAAACCAACCCGAAACCAAACTTCCTATGATATAAAATGGCTTTTTTTTCTGTTTCCCAAATTACTCTTTAGTTGCCTCAAGTATCCATTTCACTTCTGTAGGTACCATATGGACTGTGGACTCCCCTGTGTTATTCTGGTGATGCTATCCTAGGATTTCTCAACCATGACCCTCTTCAGATTTGGGGCCAGATGATTATTTGTTGTGGGGAGCTGTCATTTGCATTATAGGATTTTTTTTGTATACCTGGCCTCTACCCATTAGATACTAGGAACACTCCTCAGTTGTGACAACCAAAAATGCCCCTGGGCCACAACATCTCCCCTGGTTGAGAATCAATATATTATCATAAATCCTTATAATCTGGCAGTTTCTGACCTGATGTTAACAGCCCTAAATTAAAATGCCATCCACTGTGGTCACAGACAGATAATACTATAAACAGTTTATCAAATAAAAAGGTACCCAAAGTTCATCTACAAATTAAGGGAATATTGGGGAGAAAATAAGGTACAAAAATTTCAGAACTACTGTGCTGTTTTATTTGTGTTTTGTTTTCCTCAATAAGCAGAGGTATTATAGCTTTATCTCTTGCAGTCTTTTGTAATTAACCTCTTATAGTCAATAAGGTATAACATAATGAATTTCAGATGAGAGGATCACCATAGTTTATTAAAGTTCCAACTCTGGTTGTTCATTAATAAGGTTTCTACAAAATAAGTATCTAGTAAAAAGCAGGAAAGAAACTTTTTTAACCTATTGAAAATAAATTTAAGTGACAGCACACTAACTTACATTGACATACCACTTTATACTTTACAAGATGGAATTACACTTCAATGTAGTTTTTCAAGATAAAAGGCTGCCAAGTAAGTTGCTTATATATAACCTAGTTATGGACATGAAGCTAGATCTCCTGACTAAAACTAATTTTTTTTTCACTGTGCTATAGTGCTTTTACAACATACATTTGTCAGTAAATTCTGCTTCAGAAAAATTTACATTAACCTTAGTGTGGGAAGACTAAAGACGGTTCTGAACAGAATCCAGAAAAATAATGAGTTTCATGTGTGGGCCTCTTTATCTGAAAAAAAAGATTGTTTCATTTATATCTATTGACCTAGTGTGAAAATTAAACATCAGTAGGATTGATTTTGTGTTAATCAAGAAAAAAATGTTACTTTTAGCAGGAGCTATGATATGTGAGCAAATGAGGTTTTCATCGTCCATTTCCAAAGTAAAATGGGCATACTAACAATATTATGATTATAAAATCCATGTTATTTTTGGTGAATAGAAAATGAGGCAAGATAAACTGGTTTAAAATATTGATGTTTGTTTTCTTTTTAATGTAGCTTTAAATTTTCTTTTTATCTTTTAAAAATATATACCATGTTTTTTTAATAAGGTTTTTTAAAAAGTAAAATAAAAATTTGCTTACTGGCATAGAACAGGATGACTTTATTAACTTGATATTTTACAAATATGAACTTTCCAGTCATTTTTTACCAGTTCCCATTAATTTTCACAGTTAATATAAAGTGAGTATTCTACCATGGAATTTTACAAGAGATGGTGATGGGTAACATTGGGCTTAAGAAAGTATGATACACTTTTGTTAAAATTTCATCATGATTACTCTAATTAATTTAAATCCTGAATTTGAACTAAGTTGTTTGATTATTAATTTATAATGAAGGTGATTCATATGAAAATGTTTTATACTTTAAATACAAAATTGATAGCACATCATGTATGGCTTAGCCTGTATATCTAGTGATGATATCTGCTTTCAAAATTGCAGTCTGCTGAAAATTCTGAAACTATGAACTCAACCACCATCTCCAAAGAGGCCAGCACCCAGTTCTCATCATCTACAACCAGCCAAGGCTATGTTTTACCAGAAGGCAAAATCATGCCAAACACCATTTTTGTTGGTGGAATTGATGTTAGGGTATTGTATCCGTATTTCATTTGTTTTAAAAAATACTTTGTGAATAATGAGATTTTGGACCTGTTGGAAACATAGGTATTTTTGTACTCATGCAAGTTTGGAATTGGTTTTATATTAACCAATAGGGACTAAAACTGTCTTTGACAAAGAGCTACAGGTAGTTAGGGGATACTTGAGGGAGATACTTCCACAACATTAAGTCTTCTTTATAGTATAAGAAAAGTTTTTGAATGCTAAGTTTTTACTCTTGAAGTCAAATTCTTCTTTATAGATGGATGAAACCAAAATTAGAAGTTTCTTTGCTAGATATGGTTCAATAAAAGAAGTGAAGATAATCACGGATCGAACTGGTGTGCCCAAAGGGTAAGTAAAACATGCTGAGTATAAATTATAAAAAGTGTGCTATGGCATCTATAGAGTATCAGAGTAGAGTTCAAAACTGATATTCTTACATTTGTATAAATGAAGTCTGGTGCTTTGTCAGGTTCCTTTATGTAGAGGATAAAAGTTTGTTGCCAGCTCTTCTATTTAATAATTTCTCTGATGTTTGTATTTAAATGTTCCCTGTCTTCATTTATTGCACATAAGTGGGTTAGTCAGTTTTATCAATTGTTTTCTTCACACATTTCACAGTATTTTAAATTTTAACCATCTTGATGTAGAAAATAAATTCAGGGTCTTAGATACGAATTTTCTGTTAATGAATGAGGTTTCCATGCTACCTTACTTCTGACATAGATCAGGGTAAGAAAACAAAAAAATGTGGTAAGATTTATGCAGGATCCATTATGTACATTTTAAAAATACTTATCTCAGTATATTCTTCATCCTTTATCATGATTCTGTCAGTTATCTCATTGACTACTAGAAGTTTTAGGTCATACTTACAGCAGTGATTTTATACTTATCTGCCCTTTAGCTATGGATTTGTTTCATTTTATAATGACGTGGATGTCCAGAAGATAGTAGAAGTAAGTAATCTTATGGGAAAATCTCTTAATTACCTTATGTTTAATTAAGTTTAGGTTAGTTTTGTTTAGTATTGTTTCAGTCCTGAATTCTTGTATGGAATACTATAAATATATATACTTCATGTTTGAAATCCCAAACTTAATCTTACATAGCTTGTCAGAAATGATTTTTTATTGGGCATATCTGGCTTCATGAACTAGAGACAGGACTGGATGGATAGCATGTAAAAGTTTTTTATCAAGTTCATGACACCTCTGAACACTTTGACTAGAGTAGTGAGGGTAGATAAGATAGCTTCATGCAGATAGATTTTTATTTGGTGTGGTTGCAGTCTGATCTCTGACTGTGGGGATCTTAGAGAACTAGGTTACCAAAGTTTTAGAAGTAAAGGCTTCAAAACTGATCTGGTTTCGCTGCTGTTTTTATTTTCAGTCACAGATAAGTTTCCATGGTAAAAAGCTGAAACTGGGCCCTGCAATCAGGAAACAAAATTTCTGTGAGTAGAGAAAGGAATTGATGTTGACAGATGCATAGCTTTTCAGAGAAGTGAAAATAGGTTTTGTTTTCTTTTTATCCTTTGAAAAGGTGCTTATCATGTGCATCCACGTCCTTTGGTTTTTAATACACCACCACCACCACACTTTCAGTGTCTCTGGAGCAGTCACAACCCTGTAGGTTACATGCAGCCTCCAACCATGATGCATCCTATAAGTCTGTATGTGCAGGTGAGAATTCTCTACAGTCCTGGCTTTTTATTATAGTTTTGGAGATCTTATAGATGGGGCCTTTTAAAAGTAAGCCTATCTTATTTCTGATTTCTGTGAGATTATATCCATGATTTCCATAATAATTGATATATATATGTCCCTGTTTGAATACTTGGAGTGATGGAAACTTAACTGCATTTTTCAGCAACCTGTCATTCTTAGTGTTACTCCTTATACTAAGCTAAAATCTGCTTCCATATACTTGGTAAACTTTTATCTTAGAACAGACCCCTATGGCCACATAGCAAATATTTCTTCTTTTTTGCCTGTTGTGACAACTCCTTAAATATTTAAAAGCAGCTTTCCTTATGCGTGGTTTATTCTTTGTTAAGGTTAGCAGTTCTTCTCATTATTCTTTATATTTGCAATGATTTTTAGATGCCTCCTCGTACTGAGTGCTGGCATCCAGATGTATTCTGGTTCTAGAATGGATAGGTTCCTGATGACTTAGCTGTATTTGTAAGTCCTATGAGTTTCTGGCATATAATTTATCTGGTCCTGGTTAGTTTAATATTTGAAGTGGGATTTGGAGTATTTAATATCTCCTACTGATGATAACACTTGGTTCATTTTACTTTCTTCAGTTTAAAAGATGTTTGGAAGAAAAGAAAGACAAGATAATGTTAAATAGGTCTACATTGCCTTTCATTTGTTTACATTTTCCATCAACCAGAAGTATAGGATGGTATATATTTTATTTTTCCTGTTCTAAGCATGGCTAGAAGAAAACTCCTGTTTGCTCCTAGTACTTACTGTGAGCTATTACCTCTTCTGGCTGTACTCATGTATGCTACTATGGTCGATGTTTTGATTAAGTAAATATTTATTGAAAGATACAATACAAAGTGCAGTCTCATTTCCAATTTTGGGTTATACACTACCCTTAACATTTAGAAGTAAAATACAGAAGGAGCCATAAAATCTATAGAAGGACTACAGATGGATTACACCTGACCCCAATAATATTGTCAAAAGAATAACAAACTGCCTGAAAGTGTTTATAGAAAGAAATAGCAGGTGTGTCAATATAACTTTAACATGGAAATCTGAACTAATAGAGCCTTATTACCAGTGTAAGAGAGAACTTTTAATTGGAGGTAAACAAGATAAACTTAGGTTGGCAAAATCAGTCACTTCCTCATTTATCTCTTTCTCCTCCCTACCCAAAAAGCTAACATTCAACAGAGAATGCTTTTTTCTTCACGAAGCCAGTCACTCAAATAGAATCCTGCATGGTATATAGAAAAATAATGAAGATTTATTTTCATATTTTTGTTATATTAGGAATAATATTTCTTCTTCCTTGTTTTTAAAAATTTACCTTGATATTACATTCTTTATGTAAATTTTATTTTCAGGCATATCCTTATCCAAGTTCACCAGTTCAGGTCATCACTGGTTATCAGCTGCCTGTATATACTTACCAGGTAATTTAAGAAGGAACAAAATGATTTACTTTGGAATATTAGTGAAGCCTTTATCTATGTAAATTTCCCCAGTAGATTGTTATTTAAACTAGTTGAGTAGGCTTACATACAAGAAAAAATAAGAATTTGTCTAGAATTATGGGCTGTATTACTTAAGAATAAGGGAATGATATTTTGACAGGAATATACTTAGCAGGTTTTCTTCTGTACTGTCAAGATTTGGTGTCCTCTCCTATAGTTCCACATGTCTTCCTCCATCCTTGTTGTCAAATAGCTGAAATAATGCAAGCGGAATATAAATTTGTATCAAATACAACTGGTATTTGATACCAATGCTCTGATCCAAATGCTCTGAGATTGGATTGAGCATTGAATTCCAGTTGTATTTGATAATACCAAGATAATAGTTCTCTGAATTTCTTCCCATGGAGAGGACCATATTTATGACCCAGGACCATATCTATGGTAATAGGTTCAAACAACTGCTATCTCTGAGTTTTCCTGAAAGCCAGCTACGGAAAACTGAGGAAAAGGTGGGGTTTATATATGAAAATAACAATAAAACCCTCAGGTACTGTAAACATAAAGTACATCTTACTTCCATTCTTTTTCTTTTATTGTAACAAGTTCAAGGAGCCAGCATGACAAATAAATACCTCAAAACTGTCTCCTCTCTGTGTGAAAATATATAAGAATATGTAAATAATAGTTACTTCCTTTTTTTTTAAAGATGCCACCACAGTGGTCTGATGGGGAACACAATAGTTATGTTATTCCGCCTCTGGTAAGGTGAATTAACCAAACATATACTTCCCTATTCATTATTTTAATATTTTCTTGTTTGACTTATATATCTTGACCTTTAGTCATATGTATGCCTAGAAATATTTTTAAATTCCCTTTTACATTATGTGTTAGGTTTTCTTAATTTCTCGCCAATGCAAATATATACTCCTGTGGTTGGAACTGTGCTGTTTCTCATTATTTTAGTGTGTGTAAATGATGGCTGCTCTCCATACAACATTACTCATGTGCTTGTTGATACATTGCATAATCCAAGAAAGGTAGTATTAATACCTATGCTAATTCTAATCTTAGGAATCTAGAATTGGTATTGAATCTGCCTCTTGGTTTCACACATAAAAAATCTGTTGAAGAGAAATTAAGAAAAACTTTGCTACTAAAAGCTATTGTATAAGAACAGGATAATAACAAAAGAGGGTGCTAACTCTTAAAACACTTGAGCCTTTGTTACCTTCTGTCTTTCATCAAGACTGGATCATTGAAGGATGTAATACGGGTTAAAATTCTTAGGCACTGGGAAATTCCTATTGCCTTGCTATATGTTGGAGTTTACCTTTTCTTTGACTCCTTCTAATTATAATCATGTTGAAGCTTAGAAGACATTTTAAAATAAAAGATTGCTTTACTGCCTTTCAATTAAGTCCACACTGATACTTTCAGTATCAGCTCAACATTTTGAAGAATAGATTGTTTAGAAATGTATCTAATGAATATCTCTTTACTCACACTTTTATTTTAAATGTAGACTTATACAGCTGTTAACTACTACCACTGTAATGAAGTTGACCCAGGAGCTGAAATTTTGACAAGTGAATGCTCCATTCGTGAAGCAACTGCATCCTCTGGAAATGGCCCACAAAAGGCAAACATCTCATTTTACTTACTAATATTTATAGCCTCATATTTTTTTCAAGTTTTAATAATGGCTCTTTATGAAGCAAGCATGTTTGCCCAAATTTAAATATGGAAGCCATAAATTACAGAGCTTAACAGTTGATATTTCAGCAATTTATGTAAAAGTTGATGAAATCTCAGTACCTTGAAACTTTCATTGTATACATATAGTTTCTGATTCAGTAATCTTACCCTTTTCCATTGTCCTTCCATTCAGTAATCTTTCCATTTTCATTTTTTAACCATACTTTCATAAATACTGCATTAACATGATTTGGTAAGATGCAATAGGCAAGTTTCCTTAGGAATCCTACTCCACAAAAGTATGAATTATATCTGCCTTGTATTTTACCAATTCAAACATTTACAAGCTAAATTATAATACATAATTATGGTATTCTTATAACATTTGGTGGCTCTTAAGAGTGGTGGAGTCCTTAGTAATAACTGAAGTACTGAAATAGGCAGAGTTGTTTCTCTATTATCTTTAGATCAGATTCCTATAATAATGCTGTCACTCTTGAATTCTATTTTGAATGAGTAGGAATGTAGAAGTAGTTGATATGATGGGGAAATCACAACATAATGTTGAAGATTCCCATTGCAGTGTGTGAACTTCATCCATTTGTTTCTCAGGGGGAAAAATGCTGAGAACTATGAACTATAGGATGTTCAGAACTACTGAACAATTCCCTGATTTGATACATGAATTAAAATTTGAAAAAATATTAAAATAGTGTACAGAGGTTTTATCCTGGATATTTTTTTCTTGAAATGCTGAAGTTCATTGTTACTTACCTAAAGAAAAATTAAGGAACTGAAGAGAATATCTTAGGGTTTTACTAAATTGAGCTTTTTCAACCAGTGCTCTATCACTAAGACTAAGATTGCACACTGTTTCTTAAATATCAAAGAGAAGTTACATATGAAGTGACATATGGTAAGAATTACAAATTACATAAGAATTCTTTAGCAAGAAGTGTGTGCATTCCATAATCTATTTAAAAATGTTTAAGAGTAAAAGGAATAATCTTTAGATTACTGAAAACTTCTGTTTCAGAAATCTGTGGACCGAAGCATACAGACGGTGGTATCTTGTCTATGTAATCCATAGAACAGAGTGAGAAACTCACTTGTTACTCAAGATGACTACTTCAAGGTATGAAAGGAAAAGTATACATGATAAAATGCACATTTGTCAGTTATGAATCATCTTTTTTCCTGTAGTATATTTAGTTTGAGTTCATGTAGAGCTTTTAATTGAACTCTTGGCATTTGACTGTAACCCAGAAAACCATTGTGAGAGGGTTTTGCCTGGCAGTGTATTTTATGTTGCTCAAACTTCGATACAGTAGAGTTTGTCCTTGGGAAAGAAACCTTTAGCAGAAGCTGACAATTGAAAAGGTTCCTGAAAGAGGAGAGTTGAAAGAGAATATTGGCTTAACCAAATACAAAAATAAAATTTTAGATGACAGAAAGCAGAACTTAAGAGTACATGGATATTGGACTAAAGAGAATAAAAGAAATTGATCACTCAAATGACATACCTGAACAATGCTAGGAGAGAAGAGATCATGTGAAACAGTAAAAAGAGCTGAGTAGAAAGAAATGGAAGTTGATTCAGAGTTGGTAAAATGGAAGAGAATGTGGGTGTTTGAATTTAAGTTCTTCTTTCTGGTCCTGGTTCTACCACCTCAGACAAATCACTTAAATCTTACTAGGACTCCAGTTTTTAACAAGTCTAAGATAAGGAAACATAGGACTAAAGATTTTTAAGATCCCTTAGTTCTGAGGCTGTAAATATGGAAAGGAACTGACTGGACTCTCTATGGGGAAAACAGGATTTAAAAATATTTTTATACCTGGTTTATTGATACAAAATTCACATACTATACAGTTCACCCATTTAGAATGCACAATTCAATACTTTTAGTATATTCACACAGAGTTGTACACAATGGGTCACAATCAATTTTAGAATATTTAATCACCCCCCAAAACAAATCCCCTTCCCATTTTCAGTCACGCTACATTTTCCCCACAACTTTTCTGTCACACCTACTTTCTTCAGAGGAATCCCCTATTCTGGTTATTTCCTATAAATAGAATAATACAAAATGTGGCCTTTTATGACTGGATTCTTTCACTGGTATTATGTTTTCAAGGTTTATCTATGTTACAGCATGTTTCACTACTTCATTTCCTTTTCCTTATGGATATACCACATTTTGTTTATCCATTCTTCACTTGATAGACTTTTGGGTTGTTTCTTTTTTGCCTCTGATGAGTAATGCTATTAACGTTTTGAGGAACTGACGCAAGTTTTCCAAAATGACAGCACCATTTTCCATTCAAAGGTAAATTTTCAACCATTGCTGGGTGTCTTAAAGGAAAATAGCTTTTTTCCATCAATGAATTTACGTAGGATGAAGCTTACAGCCTTTTTAAAGGGCAGTGTAAGGATTTTATAAATGCAGAAGGGGAGAATTGTTAACAGGATCAAGTCCTCAACCATATTCACAACAGAGAGCATAAACTTACTCACTTAAAGTTGTCATTTGTTCTCTGGCTGTTTCATCCTGTATAGACAGTACAATTTAAAATGAAAGAACTGGGGATATATGACAGCTTACCTTGCCCAAAGTTTTCAAGGTTAAATATATAGTACTTAAATGATACAGTCTTTAAACTTGAGTTTTCACCTGGTATTAGACAAAAGTCTCCCTTTACACCTTCCACAATTTTCTGCTTCTCTGGGCTACGAGTCAGAAGTTCGTAGTTTGCAGATGTCTGGCATCTAGACCTATTTTGATAAGCTAAATATTGTTGTTTTCATTGAAATTGAATGCATTGAGGCAGGATATACATAGTAAATTCTACTCCTTCTAATTGTCCTAATTCCAGCTCCTTCAAAATCTTTGATATCTTTACCTGACCTCCGAAGGTATTTGAGTTTGTGACCAATTTTCTGGGATTTAACTCAAATAGGATATTACCCTGTTGCAGATGACATAATTTCCTGAAACCACCTTTCTTTATATGACAAACTGAATTAAATTCCTAGGAAAATGACTAAACACAGAGAGCTAAAAATGTAGCTGAGTAAGTAGAGAAGATAGTATTAGGTTATTACTAGTTTACTGAGCTCTATTCCTCTTTGTAATGCCTCACCTCCCTCCATCTGCCCATCTGCCGGCAGCGTAAAGTCCAGGCATATCCAGCGTAAATATCCAGGGTAAAACCTGTTAATTATGGATAGGACAGTTATGGATAGGTCGTTTATTTCTCTCTTTATTTCCTAAAGAATGATCGGTCTTCATCACAGGATAAGGATATGCCTTAAAGTATGCCCAAACTTCTATTTTTTAACCTAAAATCCTGGGATTTCAGTTTGAAGTGGAGTGCTATTCTCAAGCCATGGTTTCTACCTATGCACTTCTTTTAGTGAAAACAGTAATTTTAAAAATTAAGTTAAGGAATGCTTCCCAAAAAGGATCACTTTTCTCTCATTATTTATAGTTTTTAAAACTAAAATAAATGCTTTAAGTATTTTTGCAACTCTTAGGTCATAGTGATATTAGGAAATTTTCAATGAAGTATAAAGGACTGTTTCTGTCTTTTCTAGGATAAAAGAGTGCATTACTTTAGAAGAAGTCGGGCAGTGCTTAAATCTGATCGATTCTCTCTGCTAACTTTCTAGTCTCATTGGAAGTTGTTGGTTTTGAATATTAAAAGACTGAAAGTTGTTCACTATTATATAAATTTAATGCTGAATTTGTATAAATTGCACTCAGACTTTCTACATAAGTTATATTAGATGACCTAGTTTTACTTTACACTGAAACTGTTTTTCATTAGATGTTTATTTAGAAATGTTCTGTGTTGAATATATAGTTGAAAGTAAAAAATAATAAAGACCGAAAGGAGTAACTTAAGATAAATTTGTAAGGAATTTTTTAAACAGCAATTAACATTTTAAGAGTTTGAAAGTAAATGCTGATTTTCAAAAAATTGTTTTAAAAAACCGACTATTTTGAAAGGGCAGAATTTTGATAGTTTGAACACAGGCATTTCATTTCTCTAACAAGTAAACAGTTAACATTACGATATTTACAATGCTTAACAATTGTACTTTATTTTTGTCTAGAAATTTACCACAAAAGCAAAAGTTTTTAAAACTACATTTTTAATCAGTGGAACTCAACATATAGTTAACTTTATTGATGTCTTCCTTATCTAAACCCAGTAAGACAGATTCTAAACAAAACAGTCCAATCAGTGGGTCTTATGTTTATTCAAAATATTTATCTTTTATCTGGAATCCACACACAGATATGCTATTTGATTGGGATGGCAATTAGGATAACTAAAATTCTGGGCCTAATTTTTTTAAATCCAAGACAAACTAAATTTTACTAGGAACATAAGGTTCTCAGTGAGTTACCATTCTCCTTTTTTTTCTTTTTTCCTTGAAATGCTAAACTTGATGGCTGTATCTTAAATTGTACTAAATGTTAGTATTGAAGAATGCTGAAATTTTTTATGACACTTGGTAGTTAATCAGAGTATCTGAAAGGAATTTTTTTTAAAAAACATGAAAATATTAGTTACTTGTTAAAGAGCAAATAGATTTTTATTTTATTAGCCTATTATATTCCCTTTATTAAAGTAAAATATGTCCAGGAGAGTCAAAGTAATTTTGACATTTCTAAACAACAAAAGTTGTTTAGTAAGCATATCCCAAGAATGTGCTAGAGTCAACAATCCATTTCTAGATTAGCTAGTCTCCCTGTGGTTAGACATTGTATCTTGACAAGCAGCTAGAGCACCAGAGCCACGTTTGCTGGACCCACTGTCCAGCTTTTCCAGCCAGTACCCTGTTCTAGCAGAGGTGCCTAGAACAGGTGACGTGAAGAGGAGAAGTAGCAGTATGAGCAGTCTGAGGACTCAGCCCTGGAAAGGTGGCAGTAGGGTGGGTAATCCTTTCTAAGGGAAACCCTTGTATCACATCATATGACTTGCCTCAGACATGAGTTTAAAGTGGCTGCCTAGCCTTCTTTACATTGGCCCCTTTGCTACCACGTGGAGACACTATTTACCTTACTTAGCCTATTGCCGTTACTATAGGCCTTCTCATCAGGGCCTCTTGTTGTCTTAGTCTGAACAGTTTTCATTCTAAATATGAAGAGACTTTTAACTTAAGGATCCCCAAGAGGGCTTACTTAGGCCTCAGAATTTGAAAGTGCCCTGAAATTTGTCCTTTTAAGAATTCTCTGTTCTTTTTGTGTGTGTGTCTATCATTCTGTGATTAAATCTCTTGATTACTACAGATGATACCAAGGTCTAAAGAGCCAATTCAAATTATCCCAGTTTGCCCTTAAGGAAAGTAGGGGAATAAACTTTGTATTTGTCTGCTGTTTTGTTGGACTGAAGTATTTAAAAGAGTAAGGTAGAAAGACAACACAAAGTCCTGAACCTTTCAAAATGGAAAATTAATTTTAAAGTTAGAAGTAAGTTCATATTACCTATTACTGAAACTGTCTTTGCAAAAATGAATAAAAAGAAATAAACCTCTTTTTCCCAAAAGTGTTTTGGTCTTACTTATTCACCCATATCATATTACCTTAAGAAATGGCAAGTTGGGTGGGTAGTATGTGAACAGGGGTTTAGACACTTGAAATTCAAAAGTGTAAATATTGTTCAGTTTTTTTATCCTGGTAGATTTTGCTTGTAAATGCAAATTTTGGGACGTATTGCTTATGAAGAGAGATTTTCATAAGAAACCAACCCTTTTTTTGT
Source organism: Manis pentadactyla (assembly GCF_030020395.1). Lineage (NCBI taxonomy): Eukaryota > Metazoa > Chordata > Mammalia > Pholidota > Manidae > Manis > Manis pentadactyla. The sequence goes on along the minus strand of NC_080039.1, from coordinate 8,648,477 downwards.
TGAGTTGGAAATGATTATCTGTGACTTCCAGTGCTGTGCATCAACAGAGCAGTACCTACTAGGTATGCTGCAGCATCATATATGACTGTGGTCTCATGGCCGAGGCCCTCTCGTTTTGAACTCTATAAACTCCATTTTGTTTACTGCACACTTTGGGCCTAATCTCTGTGACCTTTTTACTTGAGGATATTGAAGTTGTCAATAATAGAGCAAAGATTTTTTCGTTTGTTTGCTTCAAATGAGGATGCATCCGGAAGATCATTACACACCACCTCTTCCTGTCCTAGTTGGAATATTTCCAGTTCCAGAAGCTGAAGCCATAGGAAATGCCCCCTTTGGATGCTCTTATACTCTATTTCATGAATGACTCATTACCAACAAATTTTGATTTTCAGGTTCTGCAAGATAAAAAAGAGTGCCTTCTGAATCATTAGAGATACATTTTGATGTTTATAATTGCTGAAGATTAGTAATCCTTGAATTTTGCATGAGTGTGTGTGTGTATATGCTCATACATATCTACTAATCCAGAAATTTTAATCCCTGACCATGCTAAATAAGGTTCTACCTGAGATGCTAAAACAGCCACATATATCTTAAAACAGTTGCTTTAAACCTATTCATATTTCAGGTATATTTTCTTTTGAGAATTACCACAAAATTCTCAACACAGAACCAGGTCTTCAGGATTGAAAAAATTTCAGCACGTTTTTTGTAAAAAATTTCACATTCGGTCAAAATCAAGTAACTCCAAAAAGGCTGGTAACCCTTGTAGGAAGTGTAACCTTCATGCCTTTTTTTTTTTGCCTAAGAACATGTTACCTTTGTCATGGTTAAATAATTATTCAATGTTGTTTAGCACCCTTAAACTGCAAGGAAGTAATTTCAAAAATAAAATATTCCACAGCAGTTCCCTATAGTTGTAAAGCCTGCTACCCTCATTTCTAAAATTCTCTTCATTGTTTTTAAAGGTAAACTCATAAAAATGGGCTGCCGCATTGCTTAATTGTCCTCCCTGCTTTCGTTGCTGCCGTTTGAGGGTAATAAAGAGCAGCAGCGATACAGAAGCATGCCACTCTGCTTCCACAAAGATGACAATAGAGAGGGTGGGGAACTCTAATGGGGAGAAAAGTGGCAGTGTTTTCCATTTGCAAGTCTTACAAATAGGCCCCGCTGTTGAGTATGATCGTTTGGAATCCCTGAAACACTTCTAGATGAGGATTGCTTCTGTACATATGTTGATAAGTGTGTGATCTAGCCTTTCCAATGTGATATGTGATATGTGTCTCTGTGTGTGACTGAATCTTTTTGAGCAGTTCTTCACCACCCATCATCAAAGACTGAGTTTCCCATCTGTAGATAGTACATTTGGTGGTAGAAGACAATAAACATAAGGAGTTCAAACTATTAACATGTAAGTTTGAATACTCATGCAAAATATTCAGTTGCATAGCAAATAAATGATAGGTAATTCCAAATCATATTTAGAGTTGAAAACATCTCTCCAATATAGCTGTAGCTGTGGGCCAATCCAAAGAAAATGAAAAAAAATGTCTTAATGCAGAAATTGAAACCCACTGTACAATTAAGCTGTACAGAAGCTATGTTTTATGATTTTAATTGGTCTGAAATAGAAAGTTTTCCAGTTGAGTCCGTAGTTTGTTTTCCCAATGCACATGAAGACTTTATATTATGTGCATCTACACTGAGGCTGTACCAGGAATATACCTCTTCCCACATTTAAAATTCTTGATGCCAATCAGTTCACTAGGTCGTTAACATTAGAACAAATGAGTGACTAGGATATTCGGGTCATGAAAACTCTCTACAAATTTGAAGCAATAGCAGTATTTCAAGCAGTTCAAGTTGGACGTTTTATAATCCTTATTTGTTTTACTATTTTAACAGAAAAATCTAGCAAAATACATTATGGTTCTATCTACATCTATTGTCTTTTCCCAAAATAAAATGAATAGAGACATATTCTTACCCAGTCGTGGATAAAACTGTTTACCAAAGAAGAAGGTAGGGCTGACAGTCAACTGATCTGCACTTGTACAGCCAGATTAGTGCTTCACAGAGGGCTTTTCCCCTCTGCTCTTGCACACTAGGTAAAAATACTTAACACTATTAATACTGCCAACTCTTCTGAGTGCCTTCCCCCATGTTCACACCACCCCGGCCCACAGCCACTGAATAAATCTTAGTGGACCAGTGGAAATGGAGAGCCAAAATTGAAACACAGAGGCCATTTTATCTTTGCTTTTATCTAAGCTGATCCCCTACTTAGTGCTGGACCTGCTCACAGTGTGAATAAATCTGAAACAGTATTTAACAGTACAATTGCTAAATGAGAAAAATTTATAACGCTGTACATTTTTTTTCTGAACTTGACTTGGTTGCTTCTCTCAATTCTGGATAGTGGTGTGTCCCTTCTTGACCAAATATATATACATATATGCTCACCAACCAAGGTTATATCCAGGATTGGATCAGCCCTGCATTGATAGGGCAAGTTTTAGTAATGGTACCAGCCCACAGAGAAACCTGAGAACAGCAGAACCATCATCTGGGGTGCTTTTAGAGGTGCAAATTCTTGGGCACCATTCTCAGTTTGCTCTTACTCTGTAGCCCTGGTGGACTCAGTAATCTCTGTTTTTAACAAGTCCCTCGGGGGATTCTGACCTGTTCAACACTTGTAAATACTGCACAAGATGGGGATCTCTCAGTTTATCATCTCAGGCTACCTCTTTTTCTGGGATAGCTGGATTTGGAGAAAAAGCCTGTTGGGCTCATTTTGACTCCTTCATAAGGGATTTCGTTGGCTTAACCCATCTTTCTCTGCCACGCTTGTATCCAGGAGTGCCAGATGTCCACAGGCAAGGGTAATGCATGAACAGGCTGAAAAATAGATGGAATGAAATCTGAAGGCCAAGATTTCTGGCCAAAAACAAATGGTACAAGGGAGTGACTGAAGAAGCAAAACTGGATTCTACGGCCAAGTGCAGGCAAGCCAAGGGTGAGGGATGAGGTTTGGCTGTGAGGAGGTTGAGTGAACGTGGTGGAAGTAGAGATACTGTACTTGCCTCCTGGAGGATAGAACTATGCCTCTGGCCCTCTTAGAAACATTTAATAAGAGGTATTACCTTTGGGTTTTAGAAAAGTGTGACCTGCCATCACTCCTTTTCCTGCCTTGGAATTAATTAATATGTCTCATCCTTATTAAGAATAATAATCAATATTGGAAATATGTTGAAAAATCAAATTCCAGAGATAATCTTGAACATACTGAGATCCATGTTGTGTTTGTATGTGTGTTGAGTTTTAAAATTGATGTAATTCACATAAAATATTAAAAGTAGGTATACTTTTAAAGAATAGTATATACCTAATTTAAGAAATTGGACATTCCACTAATTTACAAGTTTCTATGTGCCCTCTCTGATCACATACCCTCTTCCTCCTCAATAACATGTTACCATTAAATTGAATTTTGGTTTTATCATCCACCAAATGATTTGTTATTTCTTTTCACGTGTGTCTGTGTTTATGATTTTGCTTTTTAGAAGCATTTACTTAAAGACTATTTTCTTAGAGCAAATTCAGGTCCATAACAAAATGAGAGGAAAGAATTTTTCCATATGCCCCTGACCACATACATGCATAGCCTCCCCATTATCAATATCCCCCACCTGTATGGTATGTTTGTTACCACCGATGAACCTATCAAAATCATAATCACCCAAAACCCATAGTTTTCTTTAGGGTTCACCCCTGGTGGTGTGCATTGGACAATGGGTTTGGACAAATACATAATAACATGAATCCATCTTTATAGCATCATACAGAGTATTTTCACTGCCCTATAAATCCTGTGGACTCCGTTCAGTCATCATTTCAACTTCACCCCTGCCAGTTGGCAACCACTGATCTTTATACTGTCTCCAAGTTTTTCCTCTTCCAGAATGTCATGTGGTTAGAATTATAGCATGTAGCCTCTTTAGATTGGCTGCTTTTACTTAGTAATATGCATTTAGGTTTCCTCTGTGTTTTTATGGCTTGATCTATCATTTCCTTTTAGCACTGAGTACTATTCTGGTGTACCACAGTTTGTTTATTCATTCACTTATCAAAGGATATATTAGTTGCTTCCAAGTTTTAACAATTACGAATAAAACTGCTGTAAACATCTATGTGATATAAACATAGAGTGGACAGAAGTCTTTGGTTCATCTGTGTAAATGACGCAAAGTGTAATTGCTGGACTGTATGATAAGAGTATGTTTAGTATGTTTAGTTTTAGAAACCTCCAAACTGTCTTCTGAAGCAGCTGTACCATTTTGCAGTCTTACCAGCAATGAATGAGAGTGCCTGCTGCTCCATACCCTTGTCAAAATTAGGTGGTGTTAGTGTTGCAGATTCTGGTCATTCTATTAGTTGTCTAGTGGTATCTTATCATTGCTGTAGTTGGTATTTCCCCAGTGACATATGATGAGGAGCTTCTGTTCATATATGTCATCTGCATATCTTTGGTGAAGTGTCTGTTAAGGTTTTTGTCTTATGTTTTGATCCAGTTGTTTTCTTATTGTTGAGTTTAAAGAGTTCTTTGTGCACTTTGGATAACAGTTATTTATCAGATATGTCTTTTGCAAATATTTACTGTAAGTCTGTGGTTTGTGTTCTCATCTCTTAAAATTTGTCTTTTGTAGAGCAGAAGTTTTTCATTTTTAGCAAAGAAATATTATTTCTTTCATAGTTTGTGCCTTTAGTGTTGTATCTAAAAAAGTCATTGCCATACCCAAAGTCATACATATTTTCTCCCATGTTATCTTATAAGAGTTTATAGTCCTGCATTCTGTGTTGAGGTCTCTTATCCATTTTGAGTTAATTTTTATGGAGGGTGTAAATTATGTGCCAAGATTCAGCTTTTTGTATGTGAATATTCACTTGTTTCAGCACCATTTGTTGAAGATTCTCTTTGCTCCACTGTACTTCCTTAGATCCTTTGTAGAAGATCAGTGGACTGTATTTGTGTGAATCTGTTTCTGGGCTTTCCATTCTGTTCTGTTGATTGTCTGTTCCTTCACCCACACACTGTCCTGACTACTGTAGCTTTATACAGGAAGTCTTAAAGTCTGGTAGTATCAGTCCTCCATCTTTGTTCTTTTTCTTCAATATTACCTTGGCTATTCTGTGTCTTTTGACTTTCCATATAATCAATTTGTCAATATCCACAAAATAACTTGCTGGGATTCTGATTGGAATTGCATTAAATTTACAGATAAACTTGGGGATATCTTGGCAATATTGAGTCTTCCTTACATAAACATGGAATATTTCTCCATTTATTATGTCGTGGGATTTCATTCATCAGAGTTTTGTAGTTTTTCTTCTGTAGATATTAGATATATTTTGTTAGGTTTATACCCAAGTATTTCATTTTTGGAGATTTTGCTGTAAATGGTGTTGTGTTTTTAATTTCAAATTCCACTTGTGGCACATATATTGGAAAGCAGTTAACTTTCACATCTTAACCTTGTATCGTACAACCTTGCTATGTTTGTGTATTAGTTTCAAGAGTTATTTTTTGTTAGTTTCTTAGGATTTTCTATGGGGATGATCATGTCATCTGCAAACACAGTTTTATTTCTTCCTTCTCAATCTGTATGTCTTTTATTTCCTTTTCCTGTCTAGTTGCAAAAGAAAAACTTTCAGTACAGTTTTGAATTTGTACATGGTTTTGGCCCTTAAAAGAACTTGCACAGCAAATTGCTCTTGTGGCTGTACATTATGAGACTCATCCATGTTTACTTGGAGACTATTTATTTCCACTGCTCTTTTGTTATATCAGTTGAGTATCGCATGGTTTACTTACCCCTTTGTCTTGCTAAGAGACAATAGAATTTTATTTTTTATGTTTCAATTCTAAATATTTAAATATTGATTGGTTGACCACTATTCTAAGTCATGTACTGTCAACATTCTTAAACACCTTTATGCTTGTGATTACTTTAGAACCCATCTCAGGATAGGCACTAGGGTCCCATTAAAAGAACGTGATGCTCAGACCCTAGACCCAATACTTACTGAGTAACCTGGACAAGCTTCTCTCAGTCTGTTTCTTCCTCTATAAAATAATAATTCTGATACCTACTTTATAGGGTTGCAATGAGATTAAGTTTGACAAAGTATCGACATGGTTAGCTCCTTTCCACCACTCTATCCACCCACCTTCCACAGTAGTTCCCTCTTCTGAGGCCTTCTCCTGGTCCTTTCATTTAGTGTCAAGAACTTTGCAAGCATTCAATGTACAGAATGGTCATGCCATATAGGTGGGATGCTGTACACTGAGATTTAACATTTGTGCATCTTCTTTGGCAGCAGCAAGTAGCTCATTATTCTGGGGTATCCAGAATATATTCTAGAATGGTTCTTCTCTTTTTCTGAGAGGCCCTTGACTGAACAGAATGTCTAGTAAGTGTATGAATGTGTATGGGCCAACATTGCCTATTACAGTCTGATCCCTCATCTCCCCCTACAATGCTCAGAGAGGCAGGAAGGATTTGTCATCCGGCTTTCATCACAAAAATATTCCCTGGTATTTGTATGTATAGTGCTTCAGGATTTTCAGAGCTACTTCATGCATATGATCTCATTTGATCTTCACCAGCTCCATTGAAGCACTGGACATACCCAGGTTTTAGATATAATTTCCCTAAATGTACACACCTTGGGTTTGGAAAAATAAGAAACTAGGACTTTGCATAGCTGGGCCAGTGCTTTTTCTGCTATCTCATAGACAGTGTTCTCCCCAAATACAAAATATGGAAATATTTTTCCTTGTGCTCCATATTAACTATAACTAGGTCCAGAAAGTAAAACGGAAAGTTAGCATTCAATTGAGAAAAAATAAAGTCGCTTACTGTTAGAATAGACTAGCCAAAACTTACCATATGCCAGGCTCTGTGCTAATCTGCATTAGGTAGCTCCCCTCATTAAATCCTCACAACAACCTAATAAGGTTAGATAGGTACTGCCCCTACTTCTAGTGATGAAGAATCAAATGCTCATAAGTGTGAGTTTGCCTAATGTCACCGAGCTAGTTAGCTGCAGTCAGGAGTCTTAAGCCCTCAGGGTCAACCACTATCCTAAACTCTCTGATTGTCACTTAAACGTCAAGGCCGCCTCACACCACTCTCTTTCCTCACACTACAGTGGCTTACACAGAACAGATCTGGTGTTGAGTGTGGAAGAAGTGTCAAAAATGAATAAATTTTCTTCCTTGTAGAATCTTTTCTTTAGGAAACACTTTATGAGGTGAAATTCACATAAGAACATTATTCAAAAGTGAGTAATTTAATGACATTTAGTCCATTTACAATCTTATACAACCACCACCTATCTACCAAATATTTCCATCCCTCCAAAATAAAAACCATTATGCATTCAGCAGTTTCTCCCCGTCCTCCACCACTTCCAGCTTCCAGCATCCACCAACCTGTGGATTTATCCATTCCGGATATTTCACATAAATGGAGTCATACAATATATGGCCTTTTGTCTTTCTGTCACTTTGCATGTTTTGTCTACTTAGCACCATACTGTAGCATTTGTTCCTTTTTATGGCTGAACAATATTACATTGTACGCAGTATACCACATTAATCCATTCACTTGCTAATGGGCACTTGAGCTGCCTTCCCATTTGGGCCACTGTGAATAGTGCTGCTACGAACATGAGTACATGTTTGAGTCCCCGTTTTTTGCTCTTTTGGGTATATACTTAGTGCAATTACAGGCTTCTATGATATTCTGTTCAGTCATTTCAGACCCACCAAACTGTTCTCCACAGTAGCTCAACCACATTACATACCCATCCACAATACACAAAGGTTCCAGTTCCTCCACATCCTGGTCAACACTCGTTTTTGTCTTTTAATTGTAGCTGTCCTCATGAAATAGTACCTCACTATGGTTTTGATTTTCATTTCCCTAGTGACTAATGATGGCGAGCATTTCTTGAGGTGTTTGTTGGCCATTTGTATTTCTTTGTAGAAATGTCTATTCAGTCCTTTTCCCACTTTTTAATTTGGTTATTTTACTATTGAGCTTAAGATGCAGATAGATAGATTCATTCACCTACATATATGTGTATATATATATATATATATATATATATATATATTTTCTGGATACTAGACTCTGATCAAAGACATGATTTGCAGATATTTTCTCCCAGTCTGTAAGCTGGATTTTCACTTTCTTAATGTCCTTTGATGCACAGTTTGATTTTATATGAAGCTTAATTTATCAATAATTTGTTTCCTAGGCTTCAGCTATTATATCTAAGAATATATTGCAAGTCCAAAGACATGCAGACTTACCCCTGTATATTTTCTAAGAATTTTATAGTTTTAGCTTTTACATTTAGGTCATTGATCCATTTCAAATTAATTTTTTATATGGCATGAGGTAGGGGTCCACCTTCATTCTTTTGCATGTGATGTTCGGTTGTTTCAGCATCATTTATTGACAAGACTACTCTTTCCCATTGAAAGTTCTTGGTACTCCTTCCTTTGTATAATCCTACATGATTATACAGTTGTCTTCTAACAACTTGGGGTTAGGGGCACTGATGCCCTTGTAAAGTAAGGAAGTCTGCATATAACTTTGACTCTCTCAAAATTTAACTACTAATAGCCTATTGTTGACTGCAAACCTTACTGATAAACAGTCAATCAAAACATTTTGTATGTTATTTTTATTATATACTGGATTCTTAGAATAAAGTAAGCTAAAGAAAAGAAAATGTTTTTTGAATTGTTTTAAATCTCCAAAACATTTTCCAATATATTTGTTGAAAAAAATCCACATATAAGTAGACCTGGTTAGTTCAAATCCATGTTGTTCAAGGGCCAACTGTAATTGTATACAATAAAATGCACATATTTAAAATGTACAATGGATGAGTTTTGACATATACCCTCACAACAATCAAGGCAAGTAGCATTTCCATCACCTTTGTAATTAATTTCCCCCCAAAGAATCCACTTTTTCTCACTATAGATTAGTCTCTATTCTCTAACTTTTTCTATCAGTGGAATCATAATATATACTCTTGGGCCTGGCTTCTTTCACTCAGAGTAATTATTTTTACATTCGTCCATGTTGATGCATGTTTCAATAGCTGCTTCCTTTTTATTGCTGAGTAGTAAGTACTCCACAATACAGATTCATCGCAGTTTGTGCTCACCCATCCTGGTGAAGACATCTGAGTTGTCTCCAGGTTTTGGCTTTTGTAGGTAAAGCTGCTATGAACATTTGTGTACAAGTCTCTATGTGGATATATGCTTCCATTTCTTTTGAGTAAACACCTAGGAATTGAATGGCTGGGTCCCATGTTAGGTATATTTTAAGTTTTTAAAGAAATTTTTAGACTGTTTTCCAGAAACACACAATAATGAGGTAACATCGTATCTCCTGTCACCTTTGTGCAGCTATAGTACTTGGAAGTCCATATAAAAACTAAATGTGGGCATCTTTTTCACCTATGCCTCTGCTTACCTTCCTTTTGCTCCTTTAGTTCCTAAAATATTTACATAAGGTAGATGTTCAGTTTACTTTGGATTAATGAATATCAAGTAATGATTTATTTTAACAAATATGGTAGTGACTTGAGAACAAAAATGAGTGACAGAACAAAATTTGAGAGTTTGAGAGAAATAAAATAACACTGTATTTTCAAAAATACGCACGTAATTCATAATAGAAAATACAGACTAGTTTAAAGGAGGAAACAGAAGTCATCTGTGATGTTTCCTGAAACTTCTTTTTTAAAAATTGTGTGGTTCTGTTTCTGCCCAAAAATGCTGTTAAATTTAGGGCCAGTGGTCCTCAACTCTGGCTACACATAGGATCATCCAGGGAACTTGCAATGGGCTGAATGTTTGTGCCCCCAGAATTTGTATGTCGAAACCTAATCCCCAGTGTAATGGTCTTAGGAGGTGGGTCCTCTGGAGAGTGGTTAGATCATGACAGTGAAACCTTTATGAATGGGATTTGTGCTCTTATAAAGTGTCCCAGAGAGCCCCCTCTCCTTTCTGCCATTTGGGGACACAGCAAAAAGGTGGCCATGTAGGAAGTGGGATTACACCAGACACCAGAACTCCAGAACTGGGAAAGATATATCCATTGAGCAAAAGCCACCCAGTCTACAATATTTTGTTACAGCAGCCTGAATAGACTAAGATAGGGTGCTTTTTAATAGGTCTAATGTCTGAATTTTAGCCTGGAGGTCCTAATTTAATTGGCCTGAGGTGGGGTCTGTGTCAACACTTTTCCTTTCAATCAACTTTTTGGAGTTGTAACTTACATACAGTGAAATACATCTCTTTTAAGTGTACAGTGTTATGAATTGTTTAACAAGTACACGTGTACTTTCCCTATAAACAAAACCACAATTAAGTATACAACATTCCTGTCATCCCCAAATACCCCCCATTCAGTTCCCGGGTAATGGAGGATCTGATTTGTCATCATGGTTGTGACACTGTAAGCACTAGAATTTCACATAAATGGAATTGAGCACTTTGGCCTCTGTCATTCAGCAGTATGCTTATGAGAGTCACCACATTGCTGCATGTCCCATAGTTTATTATTTTTTACTGCTGGTTAGTATTCTGTTGTATAGGAGGACACATTCTGTTTATCCTTTCACTAGCTGATGGACATCTGGGCTGTTTCCTGCTATAGACAGGAATGATGCTTTTATGAACATTCATGTAAAAGGTTTTGTGGGGATATATGTTTTCATTGCTCTTGGGTGAACACCTAGGAGTAGAATTTCTGGGTCATATGGCACTTGTCTGTTTAACTTTACAAGAAACTTCCAAACTGTTTCCCAAAGTATAGCTGTATTATATTGCATTCCCACTAGCAATGTATGAGTATTAGGCTGCTCTACGTTTTTGCCACAACACTATCATCAGTCTTAAATTTTAATTCTCCTAGGAGGCAGCCATTTTGAAAAGCTCCTCAAGACATATGGACTTTTCTGTATATAATACATCAAGAAAAAGTTATGAAAAAACAACTCTCAGAGGGCGGAGCCAACATGGCGGCGCGAGTAGGACAGTGGGAATCTCCTCTCAAAAACATATATATTTTTGAAAATACAACAATTACAACTAATCCTAAAAGAGAGACCAGAAGACACAGCACAACAGCCTGACTACATCCACACGTGCGAGAGCCCAGCGCCTGGTGAAAGGGGTAAGATATAAGCCCTGGCCTGGTGGGACCCGAAGTCCCTCACCCCAGTTCCCGGCGGGAGGGAGAGGGAGCCCAGGACTGCTAAACACCCAGCCCCATCCACCCACACCAGAGCGCAGACACAGTGCATGTGTGGGGTGCTGGAAACTAGGGAAATAGGGCAGCAAGACCTCTGAGCGGGTGCCGAAGCTGATGCCCCTGTGACAAAGAAAACCGAGTGCTTTTTGAAAGTCTTAAAGGGACAGGGATTTAACAGCTACACGGAAACAACACAGGTCACAGCCCAGTGGCTGGGAATTACAGGGAAAACTGGGTGCACTAACCCCTGGGAAACATCTCTGAGACCCCTCACGGAGGTAAACAGCCAAACAGCCCCCCCGTCCATTACACCTCTGGGTGCTGTGAAAGCAGAGAAACAGCCTAAAGCAAAACACGAATACAGAAAGGAAAATTCCTACACATTGGCCAGGCATGACACAAAGACCCAGCCTACATGCAATTACACAACACAAGCCACTATGGGTCACAGTTGTCCCAGTAAAGAAAGGCCAGTAGCAAGTGAAAAGTATTTCCCTCCCAGCTGACAGTCAATAGCACCTGTCAACATGAAAAGGCAAAAAAATATGATCCAGACAAGACTAACCCAGACAGCTTCGGCATCTGCCACATCTTCCCCTGAGAGGGAACCTGGGGAGATAGATTTAGCCAGTCTTCCTGAAAAAGAATTCAAAACAAAAGTCATAACCATGCTGATGGACTTGCAGAGAAATATGCAAGAACTAAGGAAGGAGAATACAGAAATAAAACAAGCTCTGGAAGGACTTCAAAACAGAATGGATGAGATGCAAGAGACCATTAATGGACTAGAAAACAGAGAACAGGAATGCAGAGAAGCTGACGCAGAGAGAGATAAAAGGATCCCCAGGAATGAAAGAATTCTAAGGGAGCTGAGTGACCAATCTAAATGGAACAATATCCGCATAATAGGGGTACCAGAAGACGAAGAGAGAGGAAAAGGGATAGAAAGTGTATTTGAAGAAATAATTGCTGAAAACTTCCCCAAACTAGGGGAAGAAATGGCCTCTCAGACCACAGAGGTACACAGAACTCTCATGACAAGGGATCCAAGGAGGGCAACACCAAACACATAATAATTAAAATGGCAAAGATCAAAGACAAAGACAAAGTATTAAAGGCAGCCAGAGAGAGAAAAAAAATGGTTACCTACAAAGGAAAACCCATCAGGCTATCATCAGACTTCTCAACAGAAACCCTACAGGCAAGAAGAGAATGGCATAATATACTTAATGCAATGAAACAGAGGGCCTCGAACCAAGACTACTGTATCCAGCACGAATATCATTTAAATATGAAGGAGGGATTAAACAATTCCCAGACAAGCAAATGTTGAGGGAATTTGCCTCCCACAAACCACCTCTTCAGGGCATCCTACAGGGACTGCTCTAGATGGGAGAACAAATAAAAAGAGCACAGAACAAAACACCCAATATATGAAGAAGGGAGGAGGAGGAATAAGAAGGGAGAGAAATAAAGAATCATCAGACCGCATTTATAATAGCTCAACAAGCGAGTTAAGTTAGACTGTAAGACAGTAAAGAAGCTAACCCTAAACCTTTGGTAACCACAAACTTAAAGCCTGCAATGGCAATAAGTTCATACCTTTCAATAATCATCCTAAATGTAAATGGACTGAATGCACCAATCAAAAGACACAGAGTAATAGAATGGATAAAAAAGCAAGACCCATCCATATGCTGCTTACAAGAGACTCAGCTCAAACCCAAAGACATGCACAGACTTAAAGTCAAGGGAGGGAAAAAGATATTTCAAGCAAACAACAGAGAGAAGAAAGCAGGTGTTGCAATTCTGGTATCAGACAAAACAGACTTCAAAATAAAGAAAGTAACAAAAGACAAAGAAGGACATTATGTAATGATAAATGGCTCAGTCCATCAAGAGGATATAACCGTTATAAATATATATGCACCCAATACAGGAGCACCAACATACCTGAAACAAATATTAACAGAACTAAAGGAGGAAATAGAATGCAATGCATTCATTCTGGGAGACTTCAACACACCACTCACTCCAAAGGACAGATCCACCAGACAGAAAATAAGTAAGGACACAGAGGCACTGAACAACACACTAGAACAGATGGACCTAATAGACATGTACAGAACTCTAAATCCAAAAGCAACAGGATACACATTCTTCTCAAGTGCACATGGAACATTCTCCAGAATAGACCACATACTAGGCCACAAAAAGAGCCTCAGTACATTCGAAAAAACTGAAATCCTACCAACCAACTTTTCAGACCACAAAGGCATAAAACTAGAAATAAACTGTACAAATAAAGCAAAGAGGCCCACAAACACATGGAGGCTTAACAACACACTCCTAAATAATCAATGGATCAATGAACAAATCAAAATGGAGATCCAGCAATATATGGAAACAAATGACAACAACAACACTAAGCCCCAACTTCTGTGGGACACAGCAAAAGCAGTCTTAAGAGGAAAGTATATAGCAATCCAAGTTCATTTAAAAAAGGAAGAACAATCCCAAATGAATGGTCTAATGTCAGAATTATTGAAATTGGAAAAAGAAGAACAAATGAGGCCTGAGGTCAGCAGAAAGAGGGACATAATAAAGATCAGAGAAGAAATAAATAAAATTGAGAAGAATAAAACAATAGCAAAAATCAATGAAACCAAGAGCTGGTTCTTCGAGAAAATAAACAAAATAGATAAGCCTCTAGCCAGACTTATTAAGAGGATAAGAGAGTCAGCACAAATCAACAGTATCAGAAATAAGAAAGGAAAAATCATGATGGACCCCACAGTAATACAAAGAATTATTAGAGAATACTATGAAAACCTATATGCTAACAAGCTGGGAAACCTAGGAGAAATGGACAACTTCCTAGAAAAATAAAACCTTCCAAAACTGACCCAGAAAGAAACAGAAAATCTAAACAGACCAATTACCAGCAATGAAATTGAAGCAGTAATAAAAAAACTACCAAAGAACAAAACCCCCAGGCCAGATGGATTAACCTCAGAATTTATCAGACATACAGGGAAGACATAATACCCATTCTCCTTAAAGTTTTCCAAAAACTAGAAGAGGAGGGGATACTCCCAAACTCATTTTATGAAGCTAACATCACCCTAATACCAAAACCAGGCAAAGACCACACCAAAAAAGAAAACTACAGACCAATATCCCTGATGAACATAGATGCAAAAATACTGAACAAATATTAGCAAACCGAATTCAAAAATACATGAAAAGGATCATACACCATGACCAAGTGGGATTCATCCCAGGGATGCAAGGATGGTACAACATTCGAAAGTCCATCAACATCACCCACCACATCAACAAAAAGAAAGACAAAAACCACATGATCATCTCCATAGATGCTGAAAAAGCATTTGACAATGTTCAACATCCATTCATGATAAAAACTCTCAGCAAAATGGGAATAGACGGCAAGGACCTCAACATAATAAAGGCCATCTATGAAAAGCCCACAGCCAACATTATATTGAACAGCGAGAAGCTGAAAGCATTTCCTCTGAGATCGGGAACTAGACAGGGATGCCCACTCTCCCCACTGTTATTTAACACAGTACTGGAGGTCCTAGCCACGGCAATCAGACAAAACAAAAAAATACAAGGAATCCCGATTGATAAAAAAGGAGTTAAATACTCACTATTTGCAGATGACATGATACTGTACATAAAAATCCCTAAAGACTCCACCCCAAAACTACTAGAACTGATATCGGAATACAGCAATGTTGCAGGATACAAAATCAACACACAGAAATCTGTGGCTTTCCTATATACTAACAATGAACCAACAGAAAGAGAAATCAGGAAAACAACTCCATTCACAATTACAACAACAAAAAAATACCTAGGAATAAAGCTAACCAAAGAAGTGAAAGACTTATACTCTGAAAACTACAAGTCACTATTAAGAGAAATTAAAGGGGACACTAACAGATGGAAACTCATCCCATGCTCGTGGCTAGGAAGAATTAATATCGTCAAAATGGCCATTCTGTCCAAAGCAATATACAGATTTGATGCAATCCCTATGAAACTACCAGCAACATTCTTCAATGAACTGAAACAAATAATTCAAAAATTCATATGGAAACACCAAAGACCCCGAATAGCCAAAGCAATCTTGAGAAAGAAGAATAAAGTAGGGGGGATCTCACTCCCCAACTTCAAGCTCTACTATAAAGCCATAGTAATCAAGACAATTTGGAACTGGCATAAGAACAGAGCCACAGACCAATGGAACAGACTAGAGAATCCAGATATTAACCCAGACATATATGGTCAGTTAATATTTGATAAAGGAGCCATGGACACACAATGGCGAAATGACAGTCTCTTCAACAGATGGTGCTGGCAAAACTAGACAGCTACATGTAGGAGAATGAAACAGGACTATTGTCTAACCCCATATACAAAAGTAAACTCAAAATTGATCAAAGACCTGAATGTAAGTCATGAAACCATTAAACTCGTGATAAAAAACATAGTTAAAAACCTCTTAGACATAAACATGAGTGACCTCTTCTTGAACATATCTCCCCGGGCAAGGAAAACAACAGCAAACATAAACAAGTGGGACTATATTAAGCTGAAAAGCTTCTGTACAGCAAAAGACACCATCAATAGAACAAAAAGGAACCCTACAGTATGGGAGGACATATTTGAAAATAACAGATCTGATAAATGCTTGACGTCCAGTATATATAAAGAACTCACACGACTCAACAAACATAAAACAAATAACCCAATTAAAAAATGGACAGAGGATCTGAGCAGACGGTTCCCAAAAAAGAAATACAGATGGCCAACAGACACATGAAAAGATTCTCCACATCGCTAATTATCAGAGAAATGTGAACTAAAACTACAATGAGATATCACCTCACACCAGTAAAGATGGCTGCCACCGAAAAGACAAACAACAACAAATGTTGGCGAGGCTGTGGAGAAAGGGGAACCCTCCTACACTGCTGGTGGGAATGTAAGTTAGTTCAACCATTGTGGAAAGCAGTATGGAGGTACATCAAAATGCTCAAAACAGACTTACCATTTGACCCAGGAATTCCACTCCTAGGAATTTACCCTAAGGATGCAGCAATCAAGTTTGAGAAAGACAGATGCACCCCTATGTTTATCGCAGCACTATTTACAGTAGCCAAGAATTGTAAGCGACCTAAATGTCCATCGATAGATGAATGGATAAAGAAGATGTGGTACATATACACAATGGAATATTACTCAGCCATAAGAAAAGGGCAAATCCTACCATTTGCAGCAACTTGGATGGAGCTGGAGGGTATTATGCCCAGTGAAACAAGCCAAGCGTAGAAAGAGAAATACCAAATGATTTCACTCATCTGTGGAATATAAGAACAAAGGAAAAAGTGAAGGAACCAAACAGCAGCAGAAACACAGAACTCAAGAATGGACTAACAGGTACCAAAGGGAAAGGGACTGGGGAGGATGGGTGGGTAGGTAGGGATAAGGGGTGGGTGAAAAAGGAGGGTATTAAGATTAGCATGCATGGGGGGGGTGGGAGAAATGGGAGGGCTGTACAACACAGAAAAGACAAGTAGTGATTCTACAACATTTTGCTATGCTGATGGACAGTGACTGTAAATAGGTATATAGGGGGGACCTGGTATAGGGGAGACCCTAGTAAACAAAATATTCGTCATGTAAGTGTACATTAATGATAAAAAAATAAAACAGTTCCTGTGTGGTGAACTCCAATGAGTTCTACACAATGGTATAAAGGTCATATAAAAGTGTAGGCAAAGGGTCTGTTTGTGTTTAAACAGAGGATCAAAGCCTAAATTGGCTACCCTGAAAATGAACTAAGATACGATCTGAAAAGACTTCCAACATCAGCACTCTCTGGAAGACTCATGCCAGAAGATGATCATCAAAAATCCCCAACAAAGATCCATGCACTGCTACAGCTGTAGATGCACTCATCCCACCAGCTCCTGGACTTGCCATGGGAATGAAGAAGGAGATATCTAAGCTGGCCTGTGCATACAGTAAAACAACAAATTAGACTGGATCTACCCTGTTGGAACTCAAACAAGAATTAGGAGAAGTGCAAATTGTAGCACTCCAAAATCTTACAACTACAGACTATTTACTGTTAAAAGAACGTATGGCATGTGAACAGTCCCTAGGAATGGGTTGTTTTTATTTGTCTGATTTCTCTTAGTCTGTTCAAGTTCAGTTGGACAATATCCACCATATCATAGATAAGTTTTCACAAATGCTCAAGGAGCCTAACTGGTTTTCTTGGTTTCACTGGAGATGGCTGGTAATTACAGATATGCTTTGGTTACATAACTGTACTCCTATTACGTTAATGTGTGTGCGCAATTTAAGTAGTAGTTTAAAACCTATACATGCTGAAGTTACTCTACAAGAAGATATGTCAAAGAAATAATCAATCTTCCCATGTTTTCTTCCGCCTGCTACTTCTATAGCTTTTCTTCTTCCTTCCAAATTACAACCCTTAAATAGAATTCATGCCTCATATCAAATTTACCTAGTATCATAATTCCTCCAAGTGGTAAAGATACCTCAAGACAAAAGCTGGGCATAGAAGCCACAGGGCATATATATGCAAAGAAGTAGAAAGCTAACCTTTTCAAACAATAAGGCTTCTCTCTCACTTACCAACTTTACATTTCCCTGTATGGCCCCGGAAGATGACTGGTTAGCCAGAGACGGGTAAGATTCCTCAAGGGAGGAACAACCTAAGACAGGCACAGTCACAGGGGGGCCATCAGGTGAGAAATTGGGGATCAACAGAGGTGAGGCTTAGAACCTCACTCCCCCGTTCTGAGAGAACTCTTCTGCATACGTGGATGTTTTATTGCCCTTGTCTAGCTTGGATTAACACATAGTCTACAGGCACACACCTGATCATCTACATTTGCTCTCTTACAACACTAAACTATGTTTTCTACCTTTATCTTGTATCTACCTACCACTTCAGCATTTTATTTAAAATAATAATAATAAAGAGAGAAATGTGGTATCCACATATAAATCAAGTATAAAAATCAAATGAGTATTCATATTTGAACTGACTGTTTATAGTTCATAATGTATGAGCAAAACCGAAAGTTTCTGTGATGAGCCTGGCCTCCAGGAGGGCAGGACTGTGTGTCTGCTTGCTGCAGGTCGAGCACTGTGCACACCCCACTCCTGGCCCTTGGTAAGGGCTCATTTGGACAATCTTCCCTCAGTTATTTGAAGTACTTCAGTGTCCTTGAATCCTCCTTCCTGCTCAGCTAGCTTGAGTCAGGGGCTCGCCATTTCCAACTAAGACTTCTGCTTAACATAAGGCAGCCAAGCAACGTTAACACTTTTCCAACCTCTCTCCTGTACCAGAATCTTTTTTTTCCAGATAGATTGTTCTTCTTTTGTTTTATGACATCAAAATTTGTCAAATGTACAAATGAGGTACATAGAACTATTTACTTGCTGTTTCTTTTATTCAGGAAAACGTTTTAAGTTCAATAATGAGTTTCTTATTTCAAAGGCATGGTGTATTTTGGTAAAGAATAAATACGTATTCCCTAAAACTCCTTGTAATCTTCTGTAACTATTGGATGACGCTTTCTCCAGCTTAGCCCTAGGTAAACCACAGTTTAAAAAAAAAGAAATACATATGGCCCAAAGGGAGAGAGATAAAAGTGCCCACAATCTCCAATGGCCAGAGAAAAACATGGTTCATAGATTATTGTGTGGTTGTGAAGATGGTGTGATTTTTACAAAACGGTATTACACATATCATTTTAAAAACAGGTTTTTTTCACTGAATACATCTACATCTTTCCATGCCAGAAACATATTTCTGTAACACTATTTCAGTGGCTACATAATACTCCATTCTGTGGCTTTTAAAAAATTTATACTTGTTAAACATCATAAAAAGCTACAAGCTCTTTTTCCACCTCTGATTTTTTGTTATTTCCTTAAGGGAAATTCCCAAACATAGAATTTTTGGGTCAATACCCAGGCACATCTTGAACACTGTTGATGCACAATGTGAAATTGTCTTCCAGAAAGTTCATACCAAATTAGAGAACTTCAATGCCCATTTGCTTGCATTCTTGCTAAGTTGTTATAACTTTAAAAATATTTCCATTTGGAAAACTCGTTATAATTTGTATTTTTAATTGTTAATAAAATTATTAAACAAAGATTTTTTTCATATTCTGATGATTTTCTGTTCATTTGCTTGTTATATTTTTCTGTTGAGATATTACACTCTTACTGATTTATGAGAGCTCTTTTCATATATTGGAAACATCATTTATTTCACAAATGTTTTCCTCAATTTTTCATATACAGTTTTTTTTTTAAACTCTTACTTAGTCAAATGTATCCAGCAATCTTACACTTTGTAATTTCTGCTCTTGGACTTATGTTTACCTGGACTTTCTTCACCATGATATGACATAAATATTTACTCATATTTTCTCCTAGTTCTATTGTGGTTTCATCTTTCCATTTAAACACTTAATCCTCTTGGAATTAATTTTGGTATATTAATTTTTAGCCAATAGTTTCTAGACTATTTAATTAGTCTTCCCACCTCTTCCATTTGCTCACTTAGCATATGGTAAACTCGGTTTTATGGAGTTCTGGACCAGTGATCTATTTTTTATTCCAAGGATGGCAGCAAACTTCCTAAACTATAGTAGTTTGAAAATATGTTTTAGTATCTAGTAGCCTGTTCCTTTAATTTTCAACATTTATCTTTCTTTCATGAATATATTCTTTCAGTAGAATTTAAAAATCAATTTGTCAGGTTAAAGAAAGTAAAGTTTTATTCGATTTATCAGTTGGTTTGGAAATAACTGGTATCTTGAGAGCCCTGAGCCTTCTCATTCAGATGCATGAAGTTTCCCTGTTTTATTCAACTCTTCATTCTGTCCTTGGGACAACGTTCGTATTTCTGCTCTATTTGATCCAAAGTATTACATTATTTTTATTGCTTCTATGAATGGGATGTTTTCCACATGATATTTTTTTAATGCTTTAGGGCTGGATATAATTCTGGTGTTGTATATACCATCATTTATTTTTCCATTCATCTACTGATGAACTTTTGGGCTGATTTCACCTTTTGGCTACTGTGAATAGTGCTGCCATGAACGTTTGTGTACATGTACTTGTTTGAGTTCCTGTCCTCAGTTCTTTTTTTTTACCTTTTTAAAATTGAATAAAATTGTATTTGCTTCAGTTACATGCTAATTATGCATATTACTGGATTCTTGCCACAGTAAGTATAGTTCCTGTTACCATAGGGACATACCAAGACATTACTGTATTATGGTTATATTCTATACATTATGCTTCCATTCCTGTGACTAACTTATTTTACAATTTGCAGTTTGTACCTCATTATCCACTTCACCTACTTCACCTATCCCCCCACTGCCCTCCCTATGGTAACAACAGTCTGTTGTTCATATTTATGGGTCTATTTCTCTGTTCTTTGTTTATTTTGCTTCTTAGATTACACAGATAAGTAAAACCATATGGTATTTATCTTTCCCTGACTGACTTATTCACTTAGCATAATACCTTCTAGATCCATCCATGTTGTTGCAAATGACAGAGCTCCATCTTTTTCATGGCTGAGTATTATTCCATTGTATATATGTAGCACATCTTTATCCATTCATTTATTTAGATTGCTTTCATATCTTTGTAGTTATAAATAATGGTGCAATGAACACAGGTGTACATGTATCTTTTCTTATTAGTGATTTTGTTCTCTTCAGGTAAATTCTCAGAAGTGTAATGATTGCTGGGTTGTATGGTATTTCTATTTTTAGTTTTTGGAAGAAGCTCCACATTATTTTCACTGTGGCTGGACCAATTTACATTCCCACCAACAGTGTAGGAGGGTTCCCTTTCTCCACATCCTCACCAACACTTGTTACTTCTTTTGGATAGTATCCATTCTGACTGCTGTGAGGTGATACCTCATTGCAATTTTGATTTCTGTTTACCCGATGACTAGTGATGTTGAAAATCTTTGCATGTGTCTGTTGGCCATCTGTATGTCTCCTTCAGAAAAATGTCTATCATGTCCTCTGCCCATTTTTTTTGAAACCTCTTTACACTGATTTTATTGTAACCAATTTTCCTAGATACAAGAAAAAAAAATTTTTAGCTCTTGCTTTTTTTGGTATCATTAATCTAGAATTATATGAAGAACATTATGTTTACTAGGCTCCCCCCTTCACCAAGCCCCCCCCAAATACCCCTTCACAGTCAGTCACTGTCCATTTTAGGCTAGGAATTCTGGTACTTGGAATTCTAGTACTATGTTGAATAAAAACGGCGAGAATGGACATCCTTATCTTGTTCCTGATCTTAGAGGAAAAGCTTTCACTTTTTGCATTTGAGTATGATGTTTTTGTTGCATATGTACATGTGTGTTTGTTGTGTATGGCCTTTATTGTGTTGAGGTATGGTCCCTCTATATCTACTTTGTTGAAAGTTTTTATCACAATTAGATGTTGAATTTTGTCAAATTCTTTTTCAGCATCTATTGAGATGATGATATTGTTTTTATTCTTCCTTTTGTTAATGAGGTGTATCACATTGATTGATTTATGGATATTACACATTCTTGCATTCCTGGAATAAATACCACTTGATCATGATGACTGATTCTTTTCATGTATTTTTGAATGTGGTTTGCTACTATTTTCTTGAGGATTTTTACATCTATGTTCATCAGGGATATTGCTCTGTTTTCTTTTTTTGTAGTACTTTTGTCTGGTTTGGATATAAGAATGATACTGACCTCATAGAATGAGTTCGGAAGTATTCACCCCTCCTTTTTCGTTTGTTTAATACTTTAAGAAATTAGCTTATCTGAATGTTTGGTAGAATTCACACATGAAGGAATCTGATCTGGATCTTTCATTTTCTGGGAGTTTTCTTATTACCAGTTCAATTTTGATACTAGTTATTGGTCTGTTCATATTTTCTCTTTATTCCTGGGTCAGCCTTGAAATATTGTATGTTTCTATGAATTTGTCCATTTCTTCTAGGTTTTCCAATTTATTGGTTTATAATTCATCATATTCTCTTATAATTCCTTGAATTTCAATGATGTTCGTTGTAACTTCTTTTTCATTTCTGATTTTGCTTATTTGTGTCATCTTTCTTTTTTTTCCTAAAATGAGTGCATTGCTTTCTATTTCCTCCTTTATTTCTGTTAGTATTTGTTTCACATATGCTGGTGCTCCTGTGTTGGGTTCATATATATTTATAATGGTTATATCCTCTTGTTGGACTCACCACTTTATTATTATGTAATGTCCTTCTTTATCTCTTGTTACTTTCTTTGTTTTGAAGTCTATTTTGTCTGATACAAGTACTGCAACACCTGTTTCTTTCTACCTGTTGTTTGCATGAAATATCTTTTTCCAACCCTTGACTTTTAGTCTGCACATGTCTTTAGGTTTGAGGTGAGTCTCTTGTAAGCAGCATATTGATGGGTCTTGCTTTTTATCCATTCTATTACTCTGTGTCTTTTGATTGGTGCATTCAATCCATTTACATTTAGGTGATTATTGAAAGATATGTACTTATTGCCATTGCAGGCTTTAGATTCATGGTTACCAAAGATTCAAGGTTAGCCTCTTTCTATCTTACTATTGAACTTTACTTGCTTATTGAGCTATTATGAACACTGTCTGTTGCTTCCTTATTTCTCTCCCTTCTCATTCCTCCCCCTCTGTTCTTTATATGTTAGGTGTTTTATTCTGTGCTCTTTTGTGTTTCCTTTGACTGCTTTCATGAGTAGTTGATTTTAGTTTTTGCCTTTAGTTAGTATTTGGTTTGGTCTGCCTGCTTTGCTGTGATTTTATATTCTCTGCTGATATATATTTAGCCTTAGGAGTGCTCCCATCTAGAGCAGTCCCTCTAAAATACCCTGTAGAGGTGGTTTGTGGGAGGCAAATTCCCTCAACTTTTGCTTGTCTGGGAATTGTTTAATCCCTACTTCATATTTAAATAATAGTCGTGCTGGATACAGAATCCTTGGTTCAAGGCCCTTCTGTTTCATTGCATTAAATATATCATGCCATTCTCTTCTGGCCTGTAAGGTTTCTGTTGAGAAGTCTGATGATAGACTGATGGGTTTTCCTTTGTAGGTGACCTTTATTCTCTCTAGCTGCCTTTAATACTCTGTCCTTGTCCTTGATCTTCGCCATTTTAATTACTATGTGTCTTGGTGTTGTCCTCCTTCGGTCCCTTCTGTTGGGAGTTCTGTGTCCTTCTGTGGTCTTTGCAACCATTTTGTTCAGTACTTTGCAGAAATTGTCAGCAATTATTTCTTCAAATACACTTTCTATCCATTTTCCTCTCTCTTCTTCTTCTGGTACCCCTTTAATGTGGATATTTTCCTTTTGGATTGATCACCCAGTTCTCTTAATATTGTTTCATTCCTGGAGATCCTTTTATCTCTCTCTGTGTCAGCCTCTATGCTTTCCTGTTCTCTGGTTTCTACTCCATCAATGGCCACTTGCATCTCATCCGTTCTGCCTTTGAATCCTTCCAGAGATTATTTAATTTCTGTACTCTCCCTCCCTACTTTGTTGGTTTGGTCTTCCATTTTTCTCTGCAGCTCCATCAGCATAGTTATGACCTTTACTTAGAATTCTTTTTTGGGAAGATTGGTTAGGTCTATCTCCCCATGTTTCCTCTCAGGGGAGGATGTCTGTGTGATTCTGGTCTGGATCAAATTCTTCTGCCTTTTCATGGTGATAGAGGTAGTTGTGGGGAGTTGACACGTGTGTCGGCTGGGAGAACGTCCCTTCTTTCTAGTTTGTGGCCTTCCTCTCCTGGGAGAACAGCGACCCCTAACAGCTTGTGCTGGGCACCTACACACAGATGGGCTTTCTGATACTTGCCCGGCCGCTGTGGAGTAAGCTCCGTGCCATTGCTTTGGGTGTGTTCAGCCTCAGGCTGCTGCTCTGCTATTGCAGGGCCACTGGAGGGGGAATGGGCGGAAAAGGCTGCTTATCGCAATGAGGGGTCTCTGAGCTGTGCTGCCACACAGGAGGTTAGGGTGTCCGGAGTTCCCTGGGATTCCCAGCTGCTGGACAGTGTGCACCGGGACAGTTCTGTCCAGCTGTTAGGCCCCTGTCCCTTCAAGACTTTCAGAAATCACTCACTTTTCTTTTGTCCCAGGGGTGCCAGTTGCGGGGACCCGCTTGCAGGTTTTACTGTTCCATTTCCCTAGTATCTAGCACACCATTCACATGTGCCTGCACTCCTGGTGCAGATGGCTATGGCTAGATATTCAGCAGTCCTGGGATCCCCTCCCTCCCTGCTCTGACTCCTCTCCTCCCTCCAGGGAGCTGGGGTAGGGGTGTTGCTCAGGTCCCGCTGGGCCGAGGCTTGCATCTTACCCCCTTTGTGAGGTGCTGGGTTCTCACAGGTGTGGATGTAGTCTGTCTTCTGTACTGTATCTTCTGGTCTCTCTTTTAGGAATAGTTGTGTTTGTTGTATTTTCAAAAATACATATGGTTTTGGGAGGATATTTCCACTGCCCTACTCACGCCACCAACTTGGCTCCTCTCTATTCAATCTTGATCTCTTTAAGTTATTATTAGGCTTAGTGTTAGGGCTTAGGTTTAAGGATAGATTTACTGGTAGGGTATGAGTTAGAGCTAGGATTACAGTGACGTGCGTAAGAGGGTAAGTGTAATGCTTTTGGGTAACTGTTAGGCTTAGCAATAGAATTAAGCATAGCTTTACAGTGAGGGGAATAAAATAATGTGGAAGACTATCTCCAAGCTAACTTATATGGTCCTCTCACTGAGATGAAAGTTCAGCATGAACTTGCCTCAAACATAGAAAACTGAGTGAATTGGGAAATAATACACATTTTGCTCTACAAATATTCAAGGACAAGTTTTTATGTGAGAATTTAATTGCTGGGGAAATGAATTTTAATATTATTGGTTTCAAAAACAGATGTGCTCTTACATTACAATTGGTCCTAAGCCTACAATGAGTGACAAGTGGCTCATTATCAAGAAGTCTGCTAGAAAGGTTCATTCTCAGTCATCCAGGCAGTAATACAGTTGATTATCATTCCCAATTCTAGGACCCAGCCATATTACTTGAATCTAGGAACCCCTACACCTTCACAGCTAGCAGGACGATATGGTGTAATATCTCCCTAACAGAAGATCTATATTGGTCTATTTTGTCCATTGTTTCTATTTGGCTGGAGAATTGTGAGGACACTAGTCCCACCTTGAAAATTATGGCAATTATTAAATAAAATGATGAGCCACTTAATACCACCTGCAATTTTGAACTCCATCTGGATTTTTGAGATGAGTTTGCAGTGGGTTTTCTCACCTCTGATACTGAATTTTTGGGACACAGTAGTTGATTATGTTGCTTGCTGCACTGTGCATTGTAGATATTGCACAGCATGCAGCTGACATTGCCAAATATCACCAGAGGCAAAATCATCCATATTTGTGATCTGCAGCCCCGTAGTTTGAGAACAGGATGCTTCTTGGCATAACTGCAAACAATTCTGGGTTGTTACCCAGAGGAGAACTCTTGATTTACGAGTCCACTGTCCAGACCCATTTTTGACATGGAAAATGGGCTTCCTTAGAGTACCAATATACATAATTCACATTTCTATAAATTCAATCCCATAATCCAGATCACATGAGAAGATGATTTGGTAGTGTGTAAACATTTTAAAGATGTGCCTCTTCAGGAAAAATCATTTGATGAAAGGGGACTAAAGGACAGACCCCAAATGATATAACACTGAAATGGCTATTTAGGCAAAAGGAACATAAAGCCTAAGGAGTGTTATACCCCACCTTTTGAAGAAATCAACAAAGTTTTCCACTTTGTTGACTACAGAAGAAGTAGGTTTCTGGGAGGACTCATGGTTGTGTGTCTACCATAAGTGAGTGTTTGGAGATTGCAAGAAGCCTAATGAACACAGGGTCCTCAGTCTGAGAGAACACTCACTCAGGATGCAGATCAGGTGTTGGCACTGAGACCTAGGCAAGGCAGGAGAAATGAGAGAAAGGAAGAAACAGAAACAAAACCCAAAATGACTCCATTCAACCAGCTTAGGGCCTAGTCTACTAGAAACAGAGATTTGGCAGGAAAAATTACGTTTCCATTTTTACCAGAATCCCACAAGGAAAGCATGTGTACATAAGAGTGAGATAACCGATAGAGTCATTCTCCCGAAGGGCATATCCAAGGAACTAAATAATGGTATTGATACAGCCCCTCAACATATGCTACTGGGCTCTGAAGAGGACAAGGCGGTTTCTTTTGATTCCTAAGTCTCCAGATGAGGAGTCTGGATGAGAGTCAACAGTTAGGCTTCCAGGTAAGGGGTAGAGTTCACAAAAGAGTAAAGGGTGCCCCTTCTATTTGAATGGTTCAGGTTATTATGAGGAACCAAAGTTTGTGATAGGGTTCGATTTCATGAGTTGAGTTTGTGTTTGGGTTCACAGTTTTTTGTTCAGGATCTCATTAATCTCTGGCATTCTGGTTCATAGGTCAGAGTTTGGGTTCATGTGATTGGGATTTCATGGTCCAGCTTCCAGGTTAGGAAAATGGCTAATGTTGGGCTTAGAGTTAGGTATATGATGAAGATACCGTTATGGGTAGAGTTAGGATAATGGGATAGGTTTATATTAGCAGTTCTGTTTAGCTTTGATCAACAGTGATGTGTGGGTGAGGGTGAGGATGGGTATAGTGTTAAGGCTAGGTCTTAGATTAGATTTGCTTTATGGTGCACTGCAGGCAATGCACAGTTTTGGTTACATTTAAAGTAAGGGGTTAGGTTAATAGACCATTCGAGTTTGTCTTTTGGTTAACAGTTAAATGTCATTGAGAATGATGATAGCATTTAGGACTAGGGTTTAGGTTAAGTTAAAGGTTTTGTGTACAGTGAAGTTATGGCTTCAGTTAGCATAAAGGGTAAGGGTCAGTGTTCATTTCAGCTCCGGCCTAACAGTAAAATGTGGGTGATGCTGAGGTTGTTGGGTGATGGGAGAAGATAAGGTTGAGGGTGAGGGTGAGGTTTTGGCTGCACATAGTGCATTCCAGTCCCAAAATTGTGAAGGGGAACACTTGGCTAAAGTGTTCCCATGTGCCCCTGCCTTTCAAATGGACGTGGCTATAGGACAACCCACAAGCAAGACCCACACTCACTCGGATGGGCACAGAACTGAATGCCTTTTTCCTTGAGATATATATATATGCCTTGTGTCTGGGATCTGTTTTCTCCACAGTGGCTAGGGTTAACAACTTCCACCTCACTGAGTACCGCACCTTCTGCTGAGGCCCTAGGCCCTGGAGGTGGAATCTGCTCTCCTTACAAGCCAGCATCTCTTTAAGCTACAGTCGATTCAGTCGCCACTGTGACATCATGGATCTGTGGGAACACTGGTACTCATGCAAGTCCTACACACAGTAAGTGCTTTCCACTGGACACATCTACTGCAGAGCCCAGAAAAACTAAAACATCTGAGACAGCAAACATCAGGGGTTCAGTCACATGTGTGGAGAGCTCTGCCTTGGCACAACAAAATGCATGAGCCAGAAGGACATGTTCCACAGCTACTGCATCCATGCAGCCACTTGGGGATCCATTCAGATGGGTCAAGGTCAGGCATCAAGGAGAGAGTCAAGGGTTAGCTCTCAGTGTTCCGGGTAGCTGGGTGTTCAGCTGTGAAGTTTGTTTCAGGGCTTAGTGTGGGGTTCATGTGTTGGTTACTAGCTTAGGTGTCAGAACTGGAGTTTGGTTAGGTTTTGAGTTTGTGTTCACGGGTTCAGATTTCAGAATCAGTTTTCTTGTTCAGGGCTTAGGGTTTTGGGGTTTGTGCATTCAGTGGTTATTGTCAGGGTGCTGGTAAGAGTTAAGATTGGTTGACATTTAGGGTTAGAGTTAGTATTCAGACTAAGGGTTAGGGTTAGCGTTCAGACTAAGGGTTAGGGTTAACGTTAGGCTTACTGTTAGAACTGAGATTTAGGATAAGATTAGGGTTCATTCTTGGGTTTGGGGTCAGGTTACAACTGCTGTTTGACTTAGGGTTATATTTATGGTTTTGGATAAGTTGTAGGCTTACGGATAGATTTAGAGCAAAGAAAATCAGTTAATGGGGAAGACTATCTCCAATCTAACTTACAGGAGATCTTCTCACCGAGACGAAATTTCAGAGTGAACTTTCTTTAAGCATAGGAAACTAAATGGTTGAATCTGGAAACAGACTTTCCATATCTGAGAAAAATATTCCTGTTTATATCTCTGAGTGAGAATGCAGTGCTTGGGTAACCAATTTTTATCTTCCTGGTTTCAAAACTATGTATGCTCTTACAATTTAGTAGGTCCTAAGCCTACAAAGAGTGACCATGTCCTCACATCAAGATGTCTGCTAGGCTGGGTTCCTTCTCCATCATCCATGGAAGAATTCACTTGCTTTAACATTCCAGCTCTAGAACCAGGCTACATGACTTGAATCATGGACACCTTATAATTACTGGCAGGAAAACATGATGAAATATCTCCCTAACTCCTGATCTGTTTTTGTCTATTTTGTTCATTTTTTTCCAATTAGGTGGGGAAATATGAGGATACTTGTCCTACCTAGAAACTTGTAACAGATCTTTGTAAATCAAACAATGAGCCATTTGACATCATCTGCCACAATGAAGCACACCCGGAAGCTTGAGCTGAGTTTGTCTGCAGGTGTTTTCTGAACTTCTGACACTGATTTTTGAGGCCATGATAGTCTTTTTTGTTTCTTGTTGCTGTTTGCATTGTATGTGCTGAGCAGCTTGTATTTCAACATTGAGAAATATCCTCAGAGGCAAAATAATCTGTGCTTGAGTTCCACCACCCGAGAGTTTTAGAACAGCAAGTATCCTGAAATATCTGCAAGCAATGCTCCATCCCTTACACTGATGAACTCTTGATTGGCAAGTCTACATTCCAGACCCAACTCACAGTAGGCACTTTTCAAAATGTTCTATCCCATATTGCGGATCATATGCAAACATCTGTTGCTAGAATGTAACACATTTCAAAGCTTTCCCTTGTCAGAAACAAAGATTTTATGAAGAGAGACTACAGGATAGCTCCCAACTGATATCCCATTGAAATGGCTGATTTGGTACAAAGGATTATTAATAGTAGGGAGTGTCACGCTCCCACCTTTGGTATAAAGCAACCTGTTTTCCCTTTTGTTGATGATAGGAAAAGTAAGTAGTTTCTAGAGTGACCAGTGTTTGTTTTTGTCTGGCCTAAATCAGTGTTTAAAGATTGCAAGAATACTTATGATATTACCTTTCTCAGTCTGAGAAAAGATTCGTTCATGATGAATATCAGTTGCTGGCAATTGAGACCTATAGAAGGCAGGAAAAGCAAGAGAATAGAAGAAACATGAAAACAAAAGCTAAAATGGTTCCTTTCAACTGTCTTAGAGCCAAGACTACTAGGAACAGAGATTCTCTGGAAACATTTCCTTCCTGCTTTTACTGGTATCCTGCAAAGGAGTCATGTATGCATAAAGACAGGACAACCAAGGGAGTCATTCACCTAAAGTGCAGATATAAATAACTGAACAATGTTATTTTTCATTGCTGCAGGCTTTCAGCATATGCATCTGGGGTCTCAATTAGCACTGCTGTGTATTTCAATTATAATGCTCCACCTGAGGGTTGATGGTGAGGGTCAAAGGTTAGGCATCCAGGGTAAGGTTTAGGAGTTAAAAAAAGTATCCAGGGTTCCAGTTCAGTTTGAGGAGTATGAGTTTACTGTGGGAGTAAGGAGTTACATTGTCGCTTGTGTTCAAGTTTTAGGTTTTGTGCTTGAGTATTTGATATGGGGCTCAGGTTTGGGTTGAACTCAGGCATGTTAGGGGTTAATCTTGGGGTTGGGTTTAGGGTTAAGTTTAAAGTGAGGAGATTGTTTTGTTAGAGTTAGGGTAATGGGTGAGTATTAGCATTAGGGTCCAGTTTAGCTTTTGACCAATTTTGTGGTGTTTATCAGGGTGAGAAAAAGGGTGAGAGTTAAGGTTAGTGCTACATCTAGAATTAAGATTAGGTTAAGCGTTACATTTATAGTGAAGGTATGGTTATGGTTAGAGTAAGAAGAAGGGGTCAAGTTAGGAGAAGAGCTAACTTTGTCTTTCAGTTAACAGTGAAGTTTGCATGAGAGTGAGGTTAGTGTTTATTGGAACAGTTAAGGTAATAATAGGATTAGGAGTAGAGTTAAGGTATGGCTGTATGGCTTCAGTTAGAGTTAGAATATCGGGATAAGGTTAGGGTCATTATTCAGTTTAGCTCCTGTTAACAGTGAGGTGCAGGTGAGGCTGAGGGTGAGGGGTGAGCAGTGAAGTTTAGGGCAAGGGTAAGGTGAGGTTTAGGCTACAGGTTGAACGTTACCATCTACATTTTGCCAAGGGGAATGCTGGCACCAGTTGGATTGCCTGGTGTTCATAGGAACCCTGCATTTTCTAAGAATGAGGCTTCAGGACAGCCCAGGAGTTGGATCCACCCTTGCTAGGGTCAGGGCAAAAAGAGAGTTGCTTTCTCTAGGAAGCATGTGGGTCACCGGTTTCCAAAGTACTAACAGGGCCCTTGGCTCTCTTTTCCATTTTTTCTAAAGCCAACAGGGTTTGCAGCCCTACCTTGCTGATGACCACACCTACAGCTGAGGCCCCAGGCCTGGAAGTGCTCTCCTGCTCTCCCCACTGGGCAGCCTCAATCTCTAGGATCCCATCATCATAGTCACCACTGTGATGTCACAGAACTATGGTAATGCTGACACTCATGCAAATCCTCCCTACCAAGATTGCTACCCTGTGGCTGCATCCTCTGCAGATCCCTGTGCAGCTGCATCATTTCCCACATTGAACTTCCGGTGTTCAATCACATGCATGGAGAGCTCTGCCATGGAACATTCCAGTGTGTTAATCCCCAACACAGTTCCACATCTCCTGCATTCATCCAGCCACACAGGCACTGATCTATCCGGTCCAGTAGGGATCAGGGTGAGAGTTAAGGGCTAGCCTCCGGGTTCTGGGTTTGCAGGCTTAGGCTTCAGATTGCGATTCAGTGTTTTACTGATTGGTTCAGGTGTCAGTGTCATGCTTACATTTTGGATTGGGGTTTGGGATCAGTAGCAATATTAGGTGTTGTGTATGTTTACAGGGTTTTGGGGCTCACAACTGACTTTCTGATTCTGAGATTACAGTGGAGCGTTGTGGTTCAGGGTTTCACAATGAGGGTTTCAATATCTACCTGCATTTAAGGGTTAAGGTTTTGCATTGAAGGTTAGAATTATGATTAGTGCTACACTTAGTGTTAGGACAGAGGTTTAAGGTTTGCATTTGATTTAGGTTTATGGGTTAGAGTTTGAGTTACAGTGAGATATGTGTCAGGGTTAGGGTTATAGTTTAGGGTAAATGTTAGACTTAGCCATGGAGTGAGGGATAGCCGTGGAGTGAGAGGAATCATAAATGGCAAAGACTATTTCTAAGCTAATTTTGAGATGATCTGAGATGAAATTTCAAGGTCCAATTCCTTTAACCATAGGAAACTAAATGACTGGATTTGAAACATTATATATATATAAATATATAATTTGAACAAACTATTCCAGGATAAATCTACTTGAGAGAATTCAGTTGCTGTGGTGACCAAATTTCATAGTCCTGGATTTCACACTCTATATATTGTTAGTTTAGTAAACCCTAAGCCTACAGTGAGCGACAATGGGCTCACATCAAGATTTCTTATAGGCTGGTTTCCTTCTCGATCATCCAGAAAAGAATTCAGTTTCTTTAACACTCAGAGATCTAGGACCAAGCTACATGACTTGAATCATGGACCCCTACACCTTCACAGCCAGCAGAAGAACATGATGGAATATCTCACTGATGGAATATCTCACTGACTGCAGATCTGTTTTGGTCTATTTTGACCATTCTTTCCACTTGGCAGGAGAATTTTGAGGACACCAGTACTTCCTTGAACAGCATGGCAAATCTTTAAACAAACAATGCACCAGCTGATACCGCCTGGTGCTTTGAATCCCAATTGGATGTTTGAGCTCAGTTTGCCTACATTAGGTTCTCTCAACTTCTCACAGTGAATTTTGGTGGCAGGATAGTCTTTTCTGTTCCTTGTTGCCCTGTGCTTTGTAGTTGGTGACCAGCATACATTTGGACATTGTCAAATATCAGCACATGCAAAATTATTTGTGCTGGAATTACACCACCCCAAAGTTGGAGAATAGGAGAAATCCTTATGTAACTTCAAGCTATGTCCCATCATTTACACAGATGAGATCTCTTGATGCAAAAGTACCCACTGCACACCCCCTTTTGATATGGAAAATGGATTCCCCCACAACAGCAACTCACAGAACGTACTTTTCTAACAATTCAGTTCTGTACTCAAGATCAGGTATGAAGCTCTGTTACTAGTGTGAAACACATTTTAAAGTTATCGCTTTTCAGGAACAAACATTTGATGAGGTGGGACTAAAGGACAGCTCCAAACTAATATCCCACTGAATTAGCTGTTTTCCCTAAAGGATCATGAAGCCCAGTAGTGTCATTGCCCCACTTTCAATACAAAGCAACAAAATTTTCCCATATATTGACAAGAGGAAATGTAGTTTTCTCTAATGACCAGTTGCTTGTCTGCCCAAGTCAGTGTTTGATTATTGCAAGAAGCCTAATCAACACAAATTTCTCAATCTGAGAAATATTCATTTCGGATGCACATCAGCTGCTGTCAGTTGAGATCTGTGCAAGATAGGAAATTCATTTTGTTTACCAGGATCCTGCAAGGAAATCTTGTGATCATAAAGGTGGTACAACCAAGAGAGACATGAACCAAAAGAGCAGATCCAAGGAAATAAATAATGGTTAGGTTGCAGTACCTCATAATACGAAACCATGCTCTGAAGTGGACATCGTTGTTTCTCATGATTCCTAAGGCCCCAGGTGAGGGGTAAAAGTGGATGGTTAGGATTTAGAGGTCAGGGTTAGGGTTTGGATAAATATCCGGAGTTCCCTGTCAGGTTTGGGGTTTTGGATACAGAGAGAGTGTTCAGGATTCAGTTTGAGGTTTGATTTCAGGGGTTCATCTTCATGTTTGTCTTCTCTGGGGTTCATTTTTTGGTTCCAATCTGGGATTCTGGTTCAGTGGTTAGAGTTTGAATTCTGGGGTTTGGGATTTCAGATCAGGAGTCCAGGTTGGAAGTAGTGATGGGTTAGATTTAGGGCTACTTTTACAATGAAGTTATCATTATGGTTTAATTCAGAGTAAGGCTTTAGTGTGGGAGTAAATGTTTGCTTTAGCTTTCAACCAAGAGCGATTCTTGGTCAGGGGGAGGGAAAGGATGAGTGTTAGCATTTGGGCTATGACTGTGATCAGGGTTAGTTTAAGGGTGAGCTTTAGGGGGAAGTCATGATTATAGTTAGGGTTAGGTTAAGATTCTAGGTTAGGAAAGCTTAAGTTTGCTTTTAGGCTAACACTGAACTGTGGGTGACTGTAAAGTTAAGGTTTTGAGTGTGGGTTACAGTTAAGTTTAAGGGTAGGTGTAAGGTGATGTTATGGCTTCACTTAGAGTTCACATGAGGGGTGAGTCTTAAGCTTAGGGTCAGCGTTCAGTTTAGCTCCAGGCTAACAGTGAGGTGTGGGTGAGGCTGAGGATGAGGGGAGAGGATTAGGTTGAGGGTAACTTAGGGGTTTCAGGCTCAGGATGACAATTATCATTCCAAATTTGCTGATGGGGATGCTGGACTCTGTGTTGGGTCACCTGGCATTCCTCCTGCACCCCTGTGTTTCTAAGAATGTGGATACAGAACAGCCCAGGAGCAAAACCCACACTTGCCAGTGATGAGCAGGAACTGAATGGCTCTCCCTGTGAACCATTTGGATCACCATGGCACAGAGCAAACCCAGGCGCCTTGGATATGGGTTCCATTTTCTCTATAGCCACCAATAGGATCAGCCTGCAGCTCACCAAGGACTGCATCCACACTTGAGGCCCCAGGGCCTAAAGAGGGAATTCCCTGTTCAACAAGAAACCTGTTTCTATGAAACCATCGTTACAGTCACCACTCTGATGTCATGGACCTATCATAACACTGCTGCTCATGCAAGTGTTCCATACCAGAAGTCCTTCTCCTTGGAGGCATCCACTGCTGAGCCCTGAGAACTGCATCATCTCAGATAGTGAACACCGGAGGGTCCTGCACATGTATGAAGATATTTTTGAAGGTACATCCAAATGCAAGAACCCCCAGCACATGTTCCTCACCTCCTGAATACATCCAGTCACACAGAGATACATACCCTTCAGTCCTTGTCAGGGATGATGGTGAGAGTCTAGTGGTAGCTGAAAGGGTTTGAGGACATGTAGGGTAAGAGTTTCCGCTTGGTTTCAGGAATATATGTTATATTTCATATGTCCTTTTCATGTTTCATAGTCAGACCTGGTGTTTCGGTTCTGTTGTAGCTGGTAAGTTTTGAGTTTGTGTTCAGGGATTCAGGGTACAGGTTTGTGGTTCTTCTTCAGGCCTTATGGTGGTGTTTGTGGCTTCAAGAGTTTGGAGTCATTTTGAGGGCAAGTTTTAAGGTTTAGGGTTGATGTTAGGGTTAGAGATAGTGTTTAGGATTAAAGTTAGTATTATTATTATGGTTAGGTAGGCGGTACATTGTTAGCTTTAGGGACAGGTTTACTGGCTAGGGTTATAGTTACTGTAATGTCTGTGTGAGGGTTTGTTTTTCGGTTAGTGTAGGTGTTAGGCTTAGGGATAGAATTAAGCATATCTTTAGAGCAAGTGGAATCGTCTACTGTGGAAAATTATCTCCAACTTAAATTATAAATGACCTCACTGAGATGAAATTTCAAAGTGAACTACCCTTAAACATAGAAAAGTAAATTACTGAACTTAGAAATAGAATATCCATGACTTTGGAAAAATTTTCTTGGAGAAATTTTGATGTGCGAATTAATTTTCTAATAAACAATTTACATAGTTCTGGAATTCAGAAGTATGTATGCTCTTAAAGTTTAGTAGGTCCTAAGCCTACAATTACTAACAGGTAACTAGAATCAAGGTTTCTGCTAGACTGTGTTTCTCCTTAATTATCCAGGCAATAATTAAATTGCTTTAACATTTCCATTTCTAGAACCAAGTACATGAATTTAATTATGGACACTTCCACCTCCACAGACAGCAGAAGAACATGGTGGAATATGTCCATCCTTCCAGATCTCATTTGATCTATTTTTCATATTCTTTCCACTTAAATGGAGAATTGTGAGGACACTGGTCTTGCCTGGAAAATAATGGCAAATCTTCTGAAATCAAATGATGAGTCACTTCAGCGATGGTAATGGGGTTCGTGGGGGGACTTGGTGTAGGGGAGAGCCTAGTAAACATAATATTCTTCATGTAATTGTAGATTAATGATAACAAGAAATGGGGGATTACTACCTGATAGGATAAAATTAACTGCAAATCAATAATTAAGGCATACTTTACATATAATTAATATGGATCTTTTAAAGGGTATCGGATGATCAGCAATGGAAGTACATTTTACTGATAATATTTCTTTCTCTTAAAAAAAAGCAGTTCATGTGTGATGATCTCTAATAAGTTCTTCACAATGGTATAAAGGTCGTACCAAAGTGTGGGTAAAGGGTTTGTTTCTGTTTATACAGAGGATCAAAGCCTAACATGGCTACCCAGAAAACGAATTAAGATACGATATGAAGAAGAACTTCCAACATCAACATCTTCTGGAAGAGTCATTCCAGAAGATGATCATCAAAAATCTTCAACAAAGATCCTGGCGCTGTTGCAGTTGTAGCTGCATTCATCCCACCAGTTCCTGGACTTGCCATGGGAATGAAGAAGGAGATATCTAAGCTGGCCTGTGCATACAGTAAAACAACAAATTTGACTGGATCTATACTGTCGGAACTCAACCAAGAATTAGGAGAAGTGCAAGTCACAGTGTTCCAAAATCATGTGACTATAGACTATCTACTGTTAAAGAACATATGGAATGTGAACAGTTCCCAGGAATGTGTTGTTTTAATTTGTCTGATTTTTCTCAAACTATTCAAATTCAGTTAGACAATATCCATCATATCATTGTTAAGTTTTCACAGATGCCTAGGGTACCTAACTGGTTTTCTTGGTTTCACTGGAGATGGCTGGTAATTGTACGTCTGCTTTTGTTATGTGTCTGTATTCCTATTCTGTTAATGTGTGTACACAATTTAATTAGTAGTTTGTTAAAACCTATATATCCTTATGTTATTCTACAAGAAGATATGTCAAAGAAAAATTCAATCTTCCCATGTTTTCTTCCGTCTGCTACTTCTATAGTTTTTCTTCTTCCTTCCTAATCACAATCCTTTAGTAGAATTCGTGCCTCATATTGAAAATTACCAAGTATCATAATTCTTCAGTGATAAAGATACCTCACGACAAATGCAGGGTATAGAAGCCACAAGGCATACAACTGAAAAGAAGTAAAAAGCTAACCTTTTCAAACAATAAGGCTTCTCTCTCACTTACCAACTTTACATTTCCCTGTATGGCCCCGGAAGATGACTGGTTAGCCAGAGACAGGTAAGATTCCTCAAGGGAGGAACAACCTAAGACAGGCACAGTCGCAGGGGGGCCATCAGGTGAGAAATTGGGGATCAACAGAGGTGAGGCTTAGAACCTCACCCCCCTGTTCTGAGAGAAATCTTCTGCATCCGTGGATGTTTTTTTGCCATTATCAAGCTTGGATTAATACTTAGCTATAGGCACAGGCCTGATCATCTACATTTGCTCTCTTACAGCACTAAATTATGTTTTCTACCTTTATCTTGCACCTACTTACCACTTCAGCATTTATTAAAAAATAATAATAATAAGGGAGAAATGTGGGATTCACATATAAATCAAGTATCAAAATCAAACAATCATAACTGACTTGATTGCTTATAGTTCATGATGCGTGATCAAAACTGAAAGTTTCTGTGATATGACTGCCCTTGCACTGTTCACCAGGTAAGAACTTGTTTGTTATGCTTCAGAAGATTGGAGACTGTTGAGAATTAGGCTTGGGGTTGATTAATGATTGTGCATTGAGTCCTCTATACAGAAATTTATTGTTGTTAACAACCATTT
The DNA here is from genome assembly GCF_030020395.1 of Manis pentadactyla. Taxonomy (NCBI): domain Eukaryota; kingdom Metazoa; phylum Chordata; class Mammalia; order Pholidota; family Manidae; genus Manis; species Manis pentadactyla. Next base: position 8,610,847 of record NC_080039.1, on the reverse strand, counting down.
GATCAATAAATATGAGAGATGCCCTCTCAAAAAAAATGATGAGTCGCTTGATACTGCCTTGCACAATAAACCCCACCTGTAAATTTCAGCTGTTTGTCTTCAGTTGGGTTTGTAACATTCTGACACTGAATTGTGGCAACTGAATACTCTTTCTGTGGCGTATTGCTCTGTAGTGCATATGGTGAACTACATGCATTCCCTCATTGCAAAATATACCCAGAGGCAAAATTAACCATGGTTGAGTTCCACAGTCCTGGAGTTGGAGATCAGAAGGCTTCCTGGCATAAGTGGAAGCAATGCTCTGTCACTTACTCAGATGACAACTCTTGATGGACAAATCCACCTTCTAGATCCCTTTCTTGCATGGAAATTGAGTATTTTATAGCTGCACTTCAAAGAGTGCACTTCTCTATCAGTTAAATCCATAGTCCAGTTTGGATTTGAATATCTGTTGCTCATGTGTAATACCTTTAAAGCTGTCCCTCATCAGAAACTAATATTTGATGAGTAGTGACTTCAAGAGAGTTCCCAAATGATATCCCACAAAAAAAAGCTGTTTTGGCAAAAGGATCGTGGATACTCAGGAGTGTCATGCCACCACACTGATAACAATGCAGAAAACTTTCTTTGATGACAGGAAAGCAGTTTTCTGAGACAACTGGTTGTTTGTGTCTCCTCCATCAATGTTTGAAGATTACAAGTAGCCTAATCAACACAGGTTTCTCAGTCTGAGAAAAGATTCACTCGAAATACAGATCAGGTCATGGCAATTGAGACCTATGCATGCAGGAGAAGCAGGATAAAAGAATAAATACATAAACAAACTCAAAATACCTCAATTCAGTTATCTGGAGCCCAGTCTAGTAAGAACAGAGATTTGACATAAAGTATTTCCTTTCTGTTTTAACCACTATCATGTTGCATAAAGGTGGGACTACAAAGAAAACCATGTACTTCAAGGGTAGATCCATGGAACCTAATAATCATTCTTCTGCAATCATTCAGTATACAAAACTTGAGTCTGCAGAGGACATGTTTGTTTGTTTCTATTCCTAATGTCCAAGTGAGGGGTGATGGTGAGAGTTGACTGCTATGAGACTGGGGTAAGGTTTCATAATGGGTCCAGGGTTCCACTTTGGTTTGCGGTCTTTGGCTTCACTGGGAGGGATCAGAGATCATGATAAAAGTTAGCCTTAGTGTCGGTGTTCAGGGTTTGGGGGACAGGGTCTGGTGTATATCTAGAGTTCTCATTTAGGAGTTAGAGTTCAGGTTCTGGAGTTCAGTATTTTGGGAATTGGTCGCAGCTTTGAGTTAAGAACTAGGTTTGTGTTTGTTAGGTTTATGGTGAAGATATCATCATGATTAGCATTAGGGTAAGGGTTTAGTGTGATGATAGGGGTCCGCACAGCTTTTGATGAACAGTGATGTGTGGGTGAGGGTGAGGCTGAGGATGTGTGTTAGAGTTTGGGCTGTGTCTAGAATTAGAATTACAGTAAGAGTTAGTTGTAGGATAAGTTATGGTTTTGTTTAGGGTTAGTGTTAGGTAATAGGCTAGTAGAAGTGCTGTCTGTCTTTCTTAGAACAGTGAATTGTGGGTGAGTGAGATTATGGTTTAGGGCCCAAGTAAAGGTTAGGTTTAAGGTTAGTTGTATTGTAAAGGCATGGCTTCTTTTAAACAGCATAAGTGGTTATGGTTACATTCAGCCTACAGGTTAGCTCCAGCCTAACAGTGAGGTGTGGGTGAAGGTGAGGAAGGAGGGTGAGGGCTTGGGGTTAGGATGAGTGTAAGGTACATGTTTAGGTTTCAGGTTGGGCATTCTCATCCTATTATGCAGCAAGGACCACTGGGCTCAGAGATGGGTCATCTGGAGTTCTTCTTGTGCCCCTGTTTTTCTAGCAATATATGTACAAGTCAGTCCAAGAGGAGAACAAACTCAGTATGTTCGGGTAATAACTGAGCTGCATCTCTATGGCCCATATAGGACACTAAGCAGGAGCCGGCTCCTTGGATTAGGGTTCCAGTTGCTCTACACTCAACAGCACTGTCACATACGCATTGCCAAGGACTGCACCCACAGGTGAGGCCCCAGGTCCTGAAGGCAGATCTAGTTATCCTCTCCAGCAACCTCAGTCTCTTAGGGCTCTGCAGTGGATGCTTACTTCTGGTATGGAGGACTTCCATGTGTAACAGTGTTGCCTTAAGTATAGGACATCAAAATGCCAGGTGTGACGACTGTTTCCTAGAGAGAAAGGCTGCCTGGTGAGTAGAGCATATTCCAACTTCCGAGCCTTCTACTTCAGTTGTAGGGAAGTCAGTGGTGAAGTGGGTGCTCCACACACTGGCAGCCATAGAGAAAATGTAAACCAGATCCAAGACATCTGTGTGTGCTTTGGGCTGTGGTGACCAATATGGCTCATAGAGAAAGCCATTCAGATCCTCCCCAGCCAACGTGAGTGCTGGTCTTTCTCCAGAACTGTCCTGCAGCCATGTTTCTGTTCCGACAAAAGGCAAGGTTGTGGGAGGAACAGCAGAAGACCCATCTGTGGGACCAGCATTCCCCCAAGAAAAATGGGGTAGGCATGCTCAATTTGTACCCTAATCCTCACCCTCACACTCACAGTCACAATACACCTCACCCCTCACACTCGCATTCACATCACTGTTAACCTTGTGGAAAACTGAATATTGACCCTAGCCCTAAACACTTATGTTTACTCTAACCAAAGCCATAACATCACCCTACACCTAACCTTAAACTTAATACTAACACAAGCGCAAAACCCTAACATCACGGTCACTCGCCCTTCTTTGTTAACTGGTAGACAATCTTAGCCCTTTTCCTAACTTAACCCCTTACCTTAACTCTTAAGAGAACCGTAAGGTCACTCTCAAAATAACCCTTAAGCTAACCCTAAACCCACGCATAGTGGTAACCAAACACTCATCCTCACCTTCACACAGATCCACACCTCAATGGTGGTTGGTAGCTAAGTGGAAGCCCTGTGTTAACCCTCACCTCTACTATAACTGCATTCATAATTATCTCTTCACTGTAAACCAAACCAAAGTCCAACCATACCCCTTTCCCCTAACATGGACACCAGATGCAATATCCCAAACTCAGAACATGAAATCTAACCCCAGAAACAGACCCCAGAGTTGAGCCTAAACCTCAACCTCAAAGTCTAACCCTTGAACATGAACCACAACCTGAACTGTGGCACCTCCCACTGAACACAAAGCTTTCAAACTGAACTGGAATCCATGACATTTATCAAAACACTAACCATTGCCGATGAAACCTAACCTTTGTCTCTCACCCTGACCCCTCACCTGGAGCCTTAGGAATTGAAAGAAACAACCATGGCCATTAAGGCTGTATCAGAAACATTATTTTGTTGCTTGGGTATGGCCTATAGGTACATGGCTGTCTTAGTAGTCTCACATTTATGCACACATAATTCCTTTCTTAGATATGGGTAAAAACCAAAAGGCAAGGTTTCCCACGGAATACTTGTTCCTAGTATTTGGGGCTCTAACCAGATTCAAGGAGTCATTTTTGGTTTTGTTTTTGAGTGTCTTTCTTTTCTCTTGCTTCTGCTGCCTTGCACAGGTCACATATGCCAGCACCCGATATGCATCCTGGGTGAACCTTTCCTCAGATTGGGAACCTGTGTTGATTAGGCTTCTTGCCATCACCAACATAGACTTGGGGTAGGAAAAAAAAACCATTATTTCCAGAAAACTGCATTTCCTGTCATCAGTGAGGGGAGAATTTTGTTGCTTTGTACTGAAAGTGGAGCATGACACTTCTTAGACCTCATGTTCAGACAAAAGAGCTGTTTTAGTGGGATATCAGTTGGGGTTGTCCTTTAACCTCCTTATCAAAAGCTTTTACCTGACAAGGGAAATCTTTAAAATATGTTACACACTAGCAACAGATCTTCACATCAGGTCTGGATTGTGACATTGAATATTTAGGAAAGGGCATTCTGTTAGATACTTCTTTGGAGAAACCCATTTTTTTGGCAAAAAGGGGGTCTCAAATGCTGGACTTGTCCATCAGTAATTCTCATCTAGGTAAGGGCTGTGGTACTGCTTGAAGTTATGCCAGAATGCCCCCTTTCTCAAAAACCATGGATGACTTTGTCTCTGGGGATATTCGGCAATGTCAGAATGGATTCAGCTCAGCATGAACAATGCAGAGGGCAACAAGCAACATAAAGGCAACCCTGCCTCCAATATTCAGTGTCACAAGGCGAGAAAATCCGTTGCAGACAAATACGACTCAAATCCCACGTGAGGTTCATGTGGCAGAAAGTAACAAGTGGGTCATCATTTGATTTAGAAGATTTGCCATGATTTTCTAGGCATGACTAGCATCCTCAAAATTCACCAGCCAAATAGGAAGAATAAGGGAAATAGATTTAAATATATCAGGAGTTAGGTAGATATTCCACCATGTTTTCCTGCTGCTTGTGAAGGTGTAGGGGGGTCTATGGTTTGAGTCATAGAGCTTGGTACTAGAACTGTGAATGTTAAAGCACTATATTTTTGCCTGAATTATTGAGAAGAACCCAAAAATTTAAACATATTGATGTGGGCCCATTGCTACTCACCCTAGGTTCAGGTCTTACTAATCTGTAAGAGCATATATAGGTTTGAAGTCAAACTATGAAAATTGATTACCCCTTCAATTGAATTATCATATAGAGATTTACCCTGGAATGTTTTGTTCAAAGGTATGGGTATCCTGTTTTCCAATTCAGTCACTGATCTTTGTATGGTTAAGGGAAGTTTGAAATTTCACCTCTGTGAGAAGATCTCTTTAACTTCAACAGTAACACTAACCCTAACACCCAAAACTATGCCTTAACCCTTACCAGCACCGACATCAAAACCTTGAACACACTACCACTTACCCTAATACTTGAGAAAGATACTTGATCCTGAATCACTAAGCTCCAAACACAAAACAGGAACCTAAGCACTGCAATGAACCCAAAGAGAATATCTTACTCCTAAGGATGAAACCATCACCTGAAAACCACCCTAAACTCCTGAACCCAAATCTATATCCTAACCCTGAACCCTCCAGAAACATGACAGATAACCCCTGACTTTCATTGTGATCCCTGACATGGGCCATGGGGATTGCATGCCTGTGTGGTTGCACTGTTCTCAAGGTTCACACATTTGGAACTGAAATTTTAGAGATCTCTATATATGATACTGGACCCATGTTGTTTTCTGTATGAGATGATGCAGTTTTCAGGGCTCTTCAGTGGATGCCTCCAATGGGAAGGTTTTCTGGTATGGAGAACATTCATGAGCACCAGTGCTGCCCTGAATATATGATGTCACAGTGGCAAGTGTAATGACTATTTTCTAGAGAAAAATACTGCCTGGTGAGTACAGCATGATCCCTCTTCAGGGCTCGGAGCCTCAGCTGCAGAGTAGGCTCCTGGTGAGGTGGGGACTGAGCACCCTTGCAGCTGTATAGAAATGGGACCCAGATCCAAGTGCATGTTTGTGCTTTGGACTGTGGTGACCCATATGACTCACAAACAAAGCCATTAGGATTCTGTTCAGCCATAGTGAGTGTTAGTAGTTATCCAGGGCAGTCCTATATCCATGGTCTTACAAAAGACAGAGGCATGTGGAGGAACACCAGGTGACCCATTTCACAGACCAGCATTCCTCTTGATTAAATTGGGATGAGTAGCTCAACCTGCAGCATAAACCAAACCTTCCCCTCACACTCAAAATAAACCTCACCCCACACCTCACCCTCACCCACACATCACTGTTAGCCTGGAGATAAACTGAAAGTAACCCAAACCCATTATGCTAACTTTCAGTGAAGTCATAACTCCACCCTAAATTTACCTCTAAACCTAGAACAAAGCTCTAAACTAAGGTCACCCACACTTTATGTTAACTGACAGACACACTTATCCCTGCTGTCTTAATTCCTTAACCTAACTCAAACCAAAGCCATAGCTTCACCTTAAAGTTAAACCTTAACCTACCCTAATCCTAGACATAGCTGAACACTGACATATCCTCACCATCACCTTAGCCCACTCCTCAGTGAATCTGTAATCTTATCCTAACCCAGACTGATTACCCTAAATGTAACAATAACCGTATCTTCACTGTAAACCTAGCCCAACCCTACCCTAAACCTTACCACTAACTTGGACACAGGATCCAAAATCCCAAACCCCAGAACTTGAAATGTAACCCCTGAACCAGAACTCCAGAGTTGAACATGGACCTAAACCACAAACCCTGTACCATAACACAAAGCCTAACAGTTGAACACAAACCTAAATCCAAACACAGACCCCTCCCACTGAACCCAAAGCCCTCACAATGAACTGGAACCATGAACCCTTACCCAAACCCTAACCCTTACCTGTGAAGCCTAACTGTCGACTTTCTCCCTGACATCTCACCGGGAGCCTAGGGAAAGGAAAGGAACAACCATGTCCTCTTCAGACTCCATTTGCATATGCTCAAAAACTGCAGCAGAACCATTGTTTAGGTCATTGGGTCTTCCCTTTAGGTGCATGACTTCCTTGGTAGTCACACGTTTATGTACACAAGATTTCCTTGCAGCATACTGGCAAAAACAGAAAGGAAATGTTTCCTGCTGAATCTCTGTTTCTTGTAGACTGGGCCTAAGCTCATTGAATGGAGTCTTTTGGGTTTTATTGTTTTTTGTCTTTCTTCACTTGCCTTGCATAGGACTCAAATACAAGCACCTGATCTTCATCCTGTGAATCTTTCCTCAGACTGAGACACCTGTGTTGTTTAGGTTTCTTGCAACCTTCTAACACTCACTTGGGGTGGACACACAACCAGTGGTCATTCCAGAATGCTAATTTTCCTATAAGCAATGACGTTGAAAAATTTGTTGCTCTATTTGGAAGCAGAGGTCTAAGACTCCTTAGACTTCATCTTCCTTTTGTCACAAGAGCCATTTCCTTATGATATCAGTTGGTAAATGTCCTTAAGTTCCTCTTCATCAAATATTTGTTTCTGAGAAGGCACAGCTTTTCAGATTGGTGCTGGCAATTGAAAACTATTAAAGGCAGGAGAAGCAAGAGAAAATAAGAAACATGAAAACGAATACCAAAATGCCTCCATTCAGCTGGCTTAGAGCACATTATATGAGTAAGAGAACTGTAGGAAACATTTCCTTTCTGATTTTACTAGAATTGCAGAAGGAAATCATGTGTGCATAAAAGTGGGACGACCAAGAGAGCCATGCACCGAAAGGGAAGATCCAAGGAACTAAACAATGGTTCCGCTGCAGTCCTTCAGCATATGCAACCAAAGTCTGAAGAGAACATGTTTGTTTGTTTCATTGCCTAAGGCTCCAGGTGAGGGGTGAAGGTGAGAGTCAACAGTAATGCTTCAGCAGGAAGTGTTAGGATTTGGATAAGTTTCCAGTGCAGCTTGACAGTTTCAGTCTCAGTTGTAGAGGTCAGGGTTCAAGTTTTAGTTCATCTTCAAGGCTAAGGCTTTGCATTAGGGTTAAGGATTTCAAGTTTAGGTTAGGGTTCACCTGTGGGTTCTGTTCCACTGGTTAGTGTTCAGCTTCATGGGTTTGACATTTCAAGCTCAGGTTAAGGTTAATGGTTAAGCTTGGCTTTAAGATTAGTATTACAAAAAGATACCATTATGTTAGAGTTATGGTACGTAGGTTGTTAGGTTAGGATAAGAGTTCAACTTTGATTTTGAGAACAGTGAGGTGCAATTGAGGGTTGGGGTGAGGATTTGTGATAGCGTTAGGCCTACATCTAAGGTTAGGGTTACATTAAGGGCTAGTTTAAGGGTGAAATTTTGGGTTATGGTTAGTCATAGGGTAAGGGGATATGTTAGGAGAAATGTTTAGTTGTCTTTAGGTTAACAGTGAAGTGTAGGTGTGTTGTCAGGTCAGGGGTCCTGGATACTGAGGATGGCGATGCCCCACAAAAGCAGGCACCAGTGACAAGGCTCGTGGCACAGGTCTAATTTAGTGAGGTGGGGTTACAGCTTATATAGTGGGCTCCTTCCCGGTTCTTGAAACTACACCACCCAGGCAGCCTCCAGTCACAGCAGCACTAGTTAACCACACTATGGGGGATTAAGGTAGGAGAGGGCAGGCCTCCATGCTCAGAGTCTGCTTTCTGGGTACACAGTGTGTTGTGACCTATTCTGGTGAGGTGGGTTTCCCAACCAGTGGCCTGAGGGCTGGAGAGCTCATTAGTCCTGGTCTCTACCCATGCCAGGTCCCACTGGTACCTTCACTGTTTTGGTCCAGGCATTGCTCTGTTCTCAGGCATCACCGAGGAAGGCTTTGAAGGCAGCTACAGCTGTTGTCTGCTCACATGGGTGAGGATGAGGTTAGGGTTTAGTACCACATTAGGGTTAGGGTTAGTATTATGTGAAGGGTGAAGTTATGGCTTCAGTAAGAGTTAGCTTAAGTGATTAGGGTTACTGTAGGGTTTCAGGTGACCTCCAGTCTAACAGTGAGGTGTGGGGGAGTCTGAGCATGAAGGGTGAAGTTTAAGATGAGGGTAAGGGTGAAATTTAGGCTGCAAGTTGAGCATACTCATCCACAATTTGCAGAGAGGAGTGCTGGGCTCACAGTTGGTTCACCTGGTGTTTCTCTTGTGCACCTGCCTTTTCTAGGAACATGGCTACAGAACAGCCCAGGAGCAGGATTCACACTCACTAGCATTAGGCAGGAATCAAGTGGCATTTCTATGATCCATATAGGTCAAAATGGCACCAAATATAAACATGGACCTTGGATTTGAACCCTGTTTCCTCTACAGCCACCTGGCCAATCAGCCCCAAACTTGCCGAGGACTGCTCCCAAATTTGAGGCCACAGGGACGGAAATGGGAATATTCCTAGGACAGAGTCATCACAGTTGCCACTGTCATGTCATATATCTATTGCAACACTGGTGCTCATGCAAGTGCTCCATACCAGTAGTTCTACCCTTAGGTACATTCCCTTTTGAGCCCTGAGAAGCTGCACCATCTCAGACAGTGAGCATCAGGTGTTAATCACATGTATGGAGAGCTCTGCCAAGGCACTTCCTAATGCATGAACTGCCAGCACACGTTCCATAACTCCTGCATCCGTCCGTCTACACTGGCATCCATTCTCCTTGATCTGGGTCAAGCTTCAGGATGAGAATCAAGAGATAGCTGTCAGGGTTCTGAGGAGCACAGGGTTAGTCTTTAGATTTGGATATAAGGATTGAGGCTGGAGATCAGATGTCAGTTTCATGCTTAGGAATCAGACCTGGAGTTTGGGGTTGCTTGCATTGCTTAGGATGTGGGATTGTTGTTCAGTCCTTAGGGTGGCGGTTTGTGTTTTCAGAAGTTTGGTATCAGGATGCAGATAAGGGTTAAGTTTTAGAGTTGATGGTTAGGATTTGAGTCAGTGATGAAATTTAGGGTTAAGGTTTGTGTTAGGCTTAGGTTTAAGGCTGCCACTTAGGATTATGATTAGTAGTTAGGGTTAGGGTTTTACACGGGGGTAGGAGATGGTTAAGGTAAGTGTTCAGTTTAGGCATAGAGTTACTCATAACTTGAGGGCACAGGGAATTGGCTTATTATAAGATTATCTTCAAGCTAACTTAAAGATGATCTCACTGAGATGAAATTTCCTAGTGAAATTCTATTAACCACAGGAATCTAAATGAATGAATTGGAAACAGAATATCCATAGCTTTGAACTAAATATTCCATGGTAAATATCTATTTGAATTAAATTTTTGGGGTAAAGAATTTTCAGTCCTACCTTGAAAACTATATATGCTCTTACAGTTTGTAGGTCAAATTCTCACAATGAGAGACAATGGGCTCACCTCAAGATGTTGGCTAGACTGGGTTCCTTCTTGACCATCCAGGCAAGAATTCAATTATTTAAACATTACAAGATCTAGGACAAAGATACATGACTTAAATCATGGGTCCCCTACACCTTCACAGCCAGCTGGAAAACATGGAACAATATATCCCTACCTCCAGATCTATTCGGTCCATTTTTCTCACTCTTTCCATTTGGAGAATTGTGATTAAACTATTTTTACCTGGAAAATCATGACATATTGCTTTTAATCAAAATATGAGCCATTTGGTACTATCTGCCACAATGAACCCCACGTATAAGACTTAGGTGAGCTTGTCTTCTTGGCTTTCCTCACCTTTGGACACTGAATTTTGGAGGCAGGATAATCTTTTCTCTTGCTTGTTGCCCCAGGCCTTGTTGGTTCTGAGCAGCATGCATTCCCACATTGCCGAATGTCTCCATTGGAATAATCATCCATCCTTGTGGTACACAACCCAGAGTAGGAGAACAGGAGGCATCCTGGCATAAATGCAAGCAATGCCCATCCATTACCCACAAGACCACTTTACACATCCCTTTTTGGCATGGAAAGTGGGTTTCCTCAGAAGAGAAACCCACATAAAGCCCTTTACTGAGAGTTCAATCTCATAATCCAGATCAGACCTGAAGATCTGTTGCTAGTGTTAAACACACTTGAAAGCTGTCCTTTATGATAGACAAACATCTGATAAGTAGTGACTACAAGATAGGTCCAACTGATGTCTAACTGAAATGATCATTTTGGCAGAAAGATTATGAAGCCTAAGTTGTGTCATGCCTCTGCTTTCTGTACAAAGCAATCAAGTTTTCCCCTTCATTGATGACAGTAAAAGTAGTTCCTGGAACTACCATTGGTTTTGTGTTTGATCCCAGTAAATGTTTGAAAATTTCGGAAGCCTAATCCACAGAGGATTTTGAGTCTGAGAAATGACTCACTCAGAATGCAGGTCAGGTCCTGGCAATTGAGACATATGCAAGGCAGGAGAATCAAGAGAAAAGAACAATCATGAAAACAAAAACCAAAATGACTCTGTCCACTGGGTTACAAAGAGCCCAGTCTATGAGGAACAGATTTGGGCAGGAAAATTTCCCCTCTGGTTTTACCAGGATCCCTTAAGGAAATCATCTATGCATAAAGGTGGGAGTACCAAGAGAACCATAAACCTAGAAGGAAGATCCAAGGAACTAAATAATGTTTCTATGGCAGTTTTTCAACATTTGCAACCAGGGTCTGAAGAGGACATTGTTGTCCCTTTCTATTCGTAATGCTCTTGGTGAGGGGTCAGGGTGAGATTGATAGGCTTCCCAGATAAGGATCCAAGGTTCCTGTTTGGTTTGAGGGCTTTAGTCTCTGGGACAGCTCAGTGCACAGACTGAGGTTTGTGTTTAGGATTTGATTTTGCGTTTGTCTTCAGGGTTTGGGGATTAGGTTTTGGTTCAGCTTTGGATTCTGATTCAAGTATTAGAGATAGGGCTCAGGGGTTCAGGTTTGGGGGGCATAGTGCTCAACTTAGGGGTGGGTGATAGGGCTGGGTTTGGGTTAGGTTTCTGGTGATGAAATCATTATGATTAGTGTTAGGGTAAGGGGGTAATGATTGGGTAAAAGTTACATTTAGCATTTGAACAACAGTGAGTTGCTGGTCAGTTTGAGGGTTGGGATGAGTGCTAGAGTTCAGGCTATATCAAGCTTTAAAGAGAGTTTTAAGTTTAGAATTAGGGGGAAGTAATGGATATGGTTAGAGTTAGGGTAAGATGGTAGGTTAGGGGAAGGTTTAAGTTTATCTACAGCTAACAGTGAAGTGTTGGTGAAAGTGAAGTTAGAATGTAGAACTAGGTTTAGGGTTAAGTTCACATTAGGTTTAGGGTGGATTATGGCTTTAGTTAGAGTTAGCATTATTGCTTAAGGTTAGGGTCAGTGTTTTTTGTCTCTGGGCTAATGTGAGGTGTATTTGAGACTAAAGTGAGAGGTGAAAAATGAGTAAGGATAGTATTGTCATTATGGAAAATATTATTCTTAAGAAAATCCATGGTGCCCCTAGAAATAAATGGGAATTTCCAAATATCTATTGATTTACACTTGAAAAAAAGTGTGGTGGAAGGAATAAAAGGATAAAGGGAAACTGTCTATGAGAAAGATCTGAAGGTTTAGTAACTTGAATTACTTAAATTGTGTAAACAACTGGAAGTGAAATAAATGGATATTTCAGTAAATAGAAAGAAGTTCTCCTTTCAGAAACTAATTAAGGAATAGTCATTTCTGGTCCTGAGGCTTTGAGTCCTGAAATCATGGACACTGCATCCCCATAACATTTTGTGTTTCGACACCTTCCATCCAAAGGACTCTTTTCAGAGCCCCCCTTAAGTCTTTGTTTCTCAGACTGTAGATGGTGGTGTTGAGCATGGGTGTGACCAAGGTGTATAGCTCTGAGGCTGTTGCACTTGAATGTGAGCTGTATGTAGCAGCAGAGCTGAGGTATACTCCTAGGCTTGTACAATAATATAAGGAGGCAACAGAGAGATGAGATATACAGGTGGAAAGTGCCTTATACTTCCCCGGAGCTGATGAGATTACACATAAGGCTGTAATGACATTCAAGTAAGAGTAAATCGCACCAGCTAGAGGAGCCCCAGAAAGTAGCATTGCTGCTATATACATCTCTGTGTCATTAAGGGAGGTGGTAGAACAGGCAAACTGGATCACCTGTTTGATTTCACAGAAGAAGTGGGGGAACTCCAAGTTTTGCAGAGGACAGTTGTGACACCATTAAGCTTTCTAACAAGGAATGCAGGGCACTTATGACCCAGCAGACCAGAACCAGCTGCCCACAGAGCAGGGGACTCATGATGACCGTGTAGTGAAGAGGGTGGGAGATGGCCACAAAGTGGTCATAGGCCCTCACAGTGAGAAGAAAGTCATCTAACACTGCCAAGTGTACGTACAAGTACATCTGTCTGATGCAGCCTGCAAAGATTATAACTTTGCATTCTTAATATATAGTGACTAGCATTTTGGGGATGGTGGTGGTGGTGAAACAGATGTCTACAAAGGACAGGTTGCAGAGGGAGAAGTACATAGGGTTTGGAGGTGGGAGTCTGTTATGACAGCGACGATGATGATTAGGTTTCCAAACACAGTGATCAGGTACATGGAGAGGAAAAGGCCAAATATGAGGGGCTGTATTTCTGGTTATTTTGACAATCCCAGAAGAATAAATTTTGAAATTTGTGTGACATTGCCTGCTCCCCTGTGGTGGTGCTTATAACTAGGAATGAAAAAATATTACAATTAATTTTCACACAAGTGCACATTCCTGACATTTGAAGTGCTACAATTTATTATATATTACAGTAAAATAATCAATATGCATTATTTATATGACTCTCAACATATTCAAGGATTCTTCTCTGACATTTCTGTTAGGAATTCCTGTCCCACTCTTAGCCTTTACCACAAGATGTCATGTATAACAGTGTTTTGTATATTTGTTTGTTCTCATTAATCTAAAATTACATGAATATTATGTTTACTAGGCTCCCTCTTTCACCAAGTTCCCCCCACAAACCCCAGTGCAGTCGCTGTCCATCACCGTAGTAAGATGCTGTAGACTCACTACTTATCTTCTCTGTGTTGCACAGCCCTCCCTGAGCCTCCCCTCCACATTATACATGCTAACTGTTATGCCCCCTTTCTTTTTCCCCGCCCTTATGCCTCCCCACCCATCCTCCCCAGTCCCTTTCACTTTGCTAACTTTTAGTCCATTCTTGGGTTCTGTGATGCTGCTGTTGTTCTGTTTATTCAGTTTTTCTTTGTTCTTATCCTCCACATATGAGTGAAATCGTTTGGTACTTGTCTTTCTCCACCTGGCTTATTTCACTGAGCATAATACCCTCTAGCTCCATCCATGTTGTTGCAAATGGTATGATTTGTTTTCTTCTTAAGGCTGAATAATATTCCATTGTGTATATGTGCCTCATCTTCTTTATCCATTCATCTACTAATGGACACTTAGATTGCTTCCATTTCTTGGCTACTGTAAATAGTGCTGCGATAAACATAGGGGTGCATCTGAATTTTTAAAATTTGGCTGCTGCATTCTTAGGGTAAATTCCTAGAAGTGGAAGTCCTGGGTCAATTGGTATTTCTATTTTAAGCTTTTTGAGGAACCTCCAAACTGCTTTCTACAATGGTTGAACTAATTTACAATCCACCAGTAGTATAGGAGGTTTCCCCTTTCCCCACACCCTCACCAACATTTAATGTTGTTTGCCTTTTGGATGGTGGTGATCCTTACTGGTGTGAGGTGACATCCATTGTGGTTTTAATTTGCATTTGTCTGATGACAAGTGATGTGGACCATCTTTTCATGTATCTGTTGGCCATCTGAATTTCTTCTTTGGAGAACTGTCTGTTCAGCTCCTTTGCCCATTTTTTAATGGGATTATTTGATTTTTGTTTGTTGAGATGTTTGAGCTCTTTATATATTTTGGATGTCAACCCTTTATCGGATCTGTCATTTATGAATATATTCTCCCATACCGTAGGGTACCTTTTTGTTCTATTGATGGTGTGCTTTGCTGTACAGAAACATTTCATCTTGATATAGTCCCACTTGTTCATTTTTGTTTTTGTTTCCCTTGCCTGGGGTGATATGTTCATGAAGAACTCACTCATGTTTATGTCCAAGAGATTTTTTCCTATGTTTCTTTTCTAAGAGTTTTATGGTTTCATGACTTACATTCATGTCTTTGATCCATTTTGAATTTACTTTTGTGTTTGGGGTTAGACATCCAGTTTCATTCTCTTACATGTAGCTGTCCAGTTTTGCCAGCACCATCTGTTGAAGAGACTGTCATTTCCCCATTGTAAGTCCATGGCTCCTTTATCATATATTAATTAACCATATATGCTTGTTTTAATGTCTGGAGTCTTTTTCTGTTCCACTGGTCTGTGGCTCTCTTCCTGTGCCAGTAACAAATTGTCTTGATTACTGTGGCTTTGTAGGAGAGCTTGAAGTTGGGGAGGGAGATCCCTCCCGCTTTATTCTTCTTTCTCAGGATTGCATGGCTATTCAGAGTTTTGGTCGTTCCATATGAATTTTTGAACTCTTTGGTCCATTTCTTTGAAGAATGCTGTTGGTAACTGATAGTGATTGCATTGAATCTGTATATTGATTTAGGCAGGATGGCCATTTTGATGATATTAAATCTTCCTAGACAAGAGCATGGGATGAGTTTCCATCTGTTAGTGTCTTTTAAAATTTCTCTTAAGAGTGTTATAGCTTTCAGGGTATAGGTCTTTAAGTACCTTGGTTAGGTTTATTGCTAGATATTTAATTCTTTTGATGCAATTGTGAGTGAAAGTGTTTTCCTGATTTCTCTTTCTATTAGTTCATTGTTAGTGTACAGGAAAGTCACAGATTTCTGTGTGTGAATTTTGTATCCTGCAACCTTATTGTATTCTGATATCAGTTCTAGTAGTTTTGGATTGGAGTCTTTAGGGTTTTTTATGTACAATATCATGTCATCTGCAAATAGTGACAGTTTAACTTATTCTTTAACAATTTGGATTCATTGCATTTCTTTGCTTCTCTAAGTGATGGCTAGGACCTCCAGTACTATGTTGAATAACAGTGGGGAGAGTGGGCATCCCTGTCTTGTACCCGATGTCAGAGGAAAATCTCTCAGCTTCTCGCTGTTCAGTACGATGCTGTCTGTGGGTTTATAATATATGGCCCTTATTATGTTGAGGTACTTGCCTTCTATGCCCATTTTGTTGAGAGTATTTTTCAAAAATGGATGTTGAATTTTGTCGAATGCTTTTTCAGAATATATGGAGATGAAATATCTTTTTTGTCCTTATTTTTTAATGTGGTGGGTGATGTTGATGGATTTTTTAATGTTGTACCATCCTTGCATCCCTGGGATGAATTCCACTTGGTATTCGTATATGATCTTTTACCTCGGATTTTTTCAGACATACAGAGAAGATATAAAAGCCATTCTCCTTAAAGTTTTCCAAAAAATAGAAGAGAAGGGAATACTCCCAAACTCCCTCTATGATGCCAACATCACCCTAATACCAAAACCAGGCAAAGACCTCAACAAAAAAGAAAATTACGGACCAATATCCCTGATGAACGTAGATGCAAAAATACACAACAAAATAACTAGCGAACCGAATTCAAAAATACATCAGAAAGATCATACACCGTGTATACCAGTTTTAATGAAGAGTGATTTCATGCATTTGAAGATTATATGGTAACTACTGACCATTTTCTAGTTAAAAGGCATAGGATGGTAACTAACAAAATCTCTGGAATAGAATCATGTTGAAAGAATATAAGCAAATAAATACATATCATGTGAGATGGTGAGTGTTGGTAAAGAAAAAGAGTATAAAATGTAGTGGATTGTGTGTTGCTTTTCACTGAGAGTTCAGGAAGACCTGCAAAGAAGGTGACATTTGAATAGAGACCTGAAGATTCATGGGGACACATGCAGTTATCTGGGGAAGTGTGCTCTGCAGAGAAAGAGCCAGTGCAAAGGCATGAGGAAGATATTTTCGATATATATGCAAGACTCAAAATGGACACAGTGTTATGAGAAGAAGGAGCAAGAGGGAGAATGAGAGGCCATAGTGCCAGAAGCTGCTGAGGAATGAGGTGGGTTCCCTGCCACTGAATCTTCAAGACACAAGCAATCCATTTTCTATTTGTTCTTGAACTTCATTAATTTTGCTTTCAAGCAACCTTTGAGTAGAATGGATCCCCTTCTTATTTATGTGTACTGATTAATGTTCTTTCATCTTTCTTTTATGGATCACTTGTAGGAATAAATGAGCTCAGCTACTCCTGCTTGGAGAACTGCTCGTTCCCCACAAAGCAGACACACACTCAGTGCACTACGACTCCCTGGGGCCATTTCCTTACCAAGATCTTCTCACCGCAGACATGTTATTTAGGAAAGGAATATTACTGTTCAAGCTGTTACATCAGGTGACCTATACCTAAAGAATACAGAAATAGCACCCAATTCCAGTGGTGGAGTATCCATGGTATATGAACATGGGGCTCCCTTGTAATATGACTATTCTGCATTTAATGAAACATTGAATATGATGGGGAAAAGGATTAAGTGACTCAGCTGGTCCCTGAGAGTTTGTGAAAAGTAATAGAGCAACTTTGGCCTTGGCAGCATACCAAATACACTTATATCCCTATAATGTCCAGAATAACTAATAACACAGCAAAAGACAATTTATCCTAAAGAAAAATGAGTCATTTATTTATGGTCAAGACAAATTACAGACTGAATATCCCTTTAGAAAAAGTTAAGCACATGGAAGGAACCCAACATTTACACTAGCAAACATACAACATATGATTGTAAGGGATTTTAAAAGATGAAATGGTGAAATACACTGAAATGATAGTAAATAAGAGATTTTGAAATCAGAAAACCAACTATTGCATCTATGATCCTACCACATGTTAGCTGTTTGAATGTGGAGAGCCTTTTAAACTATTTGCCAGGATAATATCCTCACCGAGTAAGTGGGTAGCAGTATCCATCCTCCTAAAGTGGTGGGCAGCTTTATTCAGTATACTTTCAAAGGAAAACATACAGTTCCTTCCTGTTAGTTCAAAGCACATTAGTTCTTACCTACCACTGGTGATGAGATAAGGGTGATTTTTTTCTTCTATCTCCCCAGTGCCTTCATTTATTTACCATCTGTCTGTCCTTTCTTCACAGCCTGATTTGAATTCCATGTTGCTTCTCTCATCTATCTCAGGCTGGTACTCTTCTAGCTAATATTTATATCAACTCAGACAGATATTTCTGTGTTCTGAGGGTAATCACCACCTTCCCTGATTTAAGCTGCCCCATTGAAAGTCTCCCTAGTAGAGAATGAAGCCCAAATTCTGTACCTTACAACATTAGGCTACACATCTGTGAATCTTCTGGGAGCTTCACCCTCACACTGTCCTATGTCTGCACTCATTGACCTCCCAAACACTGAACTTGACTTTCTTTCACCTGATGCTGCAACCTCAATGTTATCTCTGTATGCCTGCTTCCCCCTGCCTGGAGCCTTGCCCACAGGTCTCTTTGGATGTTTCCACAACATCCCCATCTTTGAATCTCCATTGCCTTTTACAGACTGCCTGTATCCTTTCTCCCCTTTACATTCCCGAGAAAAAGGACACTTCCTCACATAATGAGTTTAGATGTAGGGGCTATCATTTTGTGATTTTGCTTAATTCCAAATTTTTTCCTCCTAAACTGTAATTGAATTGAGGCATGGATCACTGTTATATATTCTTACCAACCCCGCCATTAACAGTGTTGACAGAGTTACTTAGGAAAAGTAGCTGAATCAATTATATGAATGAAGGAATGAGGGAACATTTTCGTATAGAATATAGAATATTCCAGTGATGAAAGTAAAGGTGCATAGAAATATGAACATGGGTATGGAGTACATGCAAGGGGAATGTACCCATTGGGGTGTCAGACTATAGGTTGTAAAATTTAAGTAAAATAGAATAAAAAAGGCACAAAATAAAATACCAGGGTGCATCATATATCATAAGGATACCTACCAAGTCATTTAATAATTCTCTGTGTTCATTTGCACACTTGTGTGTGTGTGCATGCATGTATTTGTATTTCTTGGTTTGTGTGAGTGCAAGCAAAGTTTGTTGCAATGGGAAATGTCTGTTTTACTCTGGAAACAGTAAAAAAAAGTCTGGAATCTACTGTAGTAAATGTAAGATTACAACGATTAACTCTTGTCTATTGAGGGAAAAGCGATATGAATGACAAGCCCAATCAGAGCCAGGGTCAGAGAGAACAGCAGTCAGGTTCTCTGTGGGTTCTTCTGTGACCCCTGACTCAAGGGACTATAATCTGACTGCTCCACTCACCTTATTATGATGTTAATGTCAGCCCCTGTTCTAACTGTGATTCCTGTTTATTGACCACACTTTTTTCAATGTGGCCCAACAGCAGATGTATTGGTGCTCCTCTCATTTTCTTTGAGGCATTGTTTCCTATGTTGTTTTGGGTTTGGGAATTTTATGTCATTTATAACATCCAATAGGTACACTCTAGCCATCATTCTGTTCTCCTCTAAAATGCAAAGCCCCTCCCCCCATATTTTATAGAAAATCCTGAACCTACATTCACAATTTATAATCTTTCTTCATATGATTTATCCCTGAGGAAATGATGTCAAACAATTATTTGGCTGTACTAGGACGTCTCCAATATCATAACATCCAGATGTGCAGGACCTCATGTTTCAGGTCATTGTTTATGGATTTCATGATTATGAATATTTGTATAGGGAAAAAGTATGGAAATGAGAATTCAAAAAGAAAAAGAATGGCAGTTAATGTAAACAAGGTTAAGAACAATGAACTTCAATAACTATATTCAATGAAATTGAATAGAAAGTTAGACAAGCTTCTGAAGAAAAAGATATAAAATAACAATAATTTAATCACACCATCATGGGACTCTAGTTATAGGTTAAATTGGCCAAGACTTGGAAATGAAAAATATAAAAAGTGCTCTTTTTAGAAAGCAGTGGAGGAAGCAGCATCTAAACTTCCAACTTCTACCTGTAGAAAAGTAAATGAAATAAAATATGTTTATGTAAAGAAAGATATTATTAGTTGAATATAAAGAATGTCTTCCACAAAGGAGTCATGATTATTGTTCTAAAAATATCTCTTACTACAAAATGCAAAGGGTAGAAATAAGGAAAACAGATGTACAATAACACATTATATATAAAGGTGATTTTTCAAAATGTTCAATAGAAATTTCTGTGTTAAAACACAATTGTAGAGTGGACCCAGTAAGACCCACTAATTGAAATATCACACAAAATTTTCATGCATCTTCCCCAATACATCTATGTAAGTAAAATAATTAAATGCTTAACAACAACATTAATGAAAAAACCTCCAATCTTTTCTCAAAAGTATGCAATCATAATAAAAACAGAATTGAAGAATTTGCAGTCAATCACCATAGACAAAGTGAAAGGCAAACAAACCCCAAAATAAATGTAGTAGCAAAAGTAATTAAATTGTCACAAAATGGAACATTTTGATATTCCTTTTTAGACTTATTACATAAATTTTAAGTGAATATCCAAAGTTAAAAAGTAATACTGTGAAATGTAAGTGTCGAAACTGCTGTTGAAAAGTATTATCTATATCCATTAGACTGGATCTTTTTAATGAATTCAACGAATGCTCAGATATGCCATTAATTTTTTTAAATGTCCTCACCTCACTGCACACTCTTCCAGACCTAACACTCCATTTTCCTACTTCTAATTGCCTGGAAAGTTCTTGGATATTTTCTCATTTCACTGAGATCACTTCATGCTTCCTACTCATTCTACATTGTTATACAACTGGAATTCTCTGCACTTTACTTAATTCTCTACAATGACCCTTATGTTGTTGAGCCCAATGGGCCCCTCTCTATTTAACATATTAGATAAATTCATTATAAATTAGCCAGTTAACCAAGCAGAAAAGAAAACCTTGGCGATCTTTAATCTCTGGCTAGTATAGTAATTTTTACAGCAGTAATCGAAATGTAACACAGATATTTATCCTATGTTTTTTAGAGGAAACTGAATTTTAGTCTCTGAATTAATTATTTTAGCTTCTATTAAGTACATTTTGGGCAGTTTCTTAGGAAAACAGAATGGAGGTTCCTCAGAAAATAAAAATTAGGAGTGTCATATGACCCAGTAATTCAACTCATAGGAATTTACCCAAAGAATACAAGACATCTGATTTGTAAAGATACAGGCACTCCTATGTTTACTGTCATATTTTTTTATGATATACATGATATGGAAGCATATAAAAGTATCCATCAGTAGATAATGCATGAAGAATATATGGTATACATATACAGTGAAATATCATTTAGCCATAAAAATTAAATCCTGCTATTTACAACAACATGGATGGACCTAGAGGGTATTATGTTAAGTAAAATATGCCAGGCACAGAAAGACAAATGCCATATGATTTCACTCACTCGTGGAATCTAAAAACAAAACAAAATCAAAATAACGAAACAGCAATATACTCATTGATGCTGAGAAGTGACTGATTGTTACTATGGCAGAGGGTTTGGGGTGAGTGGTGAAATGGGTGAAGGGGATAAAGAGGCACAAAATCACAATCATATGAATTAGTCACCGGGGTAGATGCACAACATTGAGAATATGATCAACAGGTCTGTGACTTCTTTCTATGTTCACAGTAAATAGTACTTTGTGTGGAGATTTAATACTGTATATAACTTTAAAAACTGTGTTCTGTATATTTGAAACCAATATAATATTGCACACCAAGTATACTTCAATAAGAATTTAAAAAACAATGACTGGGTTGGAGGAATTAACATTGTTAAAATGTTCATAATAACCAAAGTGATTGACAGATGCAGTGCACTCCCCATAAAAATGCAAGCATCATTTTTAAAAAGAAAAAGAACATATATTCCTAAAAATTGTACAGAACCGCAAGTATCCAGAATAGCCAAAACAATCTTGAAAAAGAGAAGGCAAGGAGGAGTCATTATGCTCCCTGATTGCAAACTGTATTTCAAAACTATGGCAACCAAAACAATATGATATTGGCATAAGAAAATACATGAATCAACTGAAGAGAAGAGAGAACCCAGAAATAAAATGACACATATATGGTTAATTAAGTTTGACAAATGTGGCAAGAATATATAGCATGGAAGTGGTAGTCTGTTTAGTCAATGGCATTCGGAAACATGGATCATCATATGCAAAAGCATGAAATTGGACCGTTATACGACACACAAAAATTATCTCAAAATGGGGCAAATCCTACCATTTGCAGCAACATCGATGGAGCTGGAGGGTATTATGCTCAGTGAAATAAGCCAAGCAGAGAAAGAGAAATACCAAATGATTTCACTCATCTATGGAGTATAAGAACAAAGGAAAAACTGATGGAACAAAACAGCAGTGGAATCACAGAACTCAAGACTGGACTGACAGGTACCAAAGGGAAAGGGACTGGGGAGGATGGGTGGGAAGGGAGGGATAAGGGGGGGAGAAGTAGGGGGGTATTAAGATCAACATGCACAGGGGGGTGGGAGAAAGGGGAGGGCTGTACAACACAGAGAAGGCAAGTAGGGATTCTACAGCATTTTGCTATGCTGATGGACAGTGACTGTAAAGGGGTTTATAGCGGGGACCTGGTATAGGGGAGAGCCTAGTAAACATAATATTCTTCATGTAAGTGTAGATTAAAGATAACAAAATAAATAGAAAGAAAGAAAAGGGGGATTACTCCGTGATAGGATAAAACTAATTGTAAATCAATGAATAATGCATGCTTTAAATATCCTTAATTTTGATCATAAAGGGTGTCAGATGATCGGATATGGAGGTACAGTTTTCTGATAATATTCCTTTCTCTTAAAAAAAAAAAGCAGTTCCTGTGTGGTGACTTCCAATGAGTTCTACACAATGGTATAAAAGGCATATCAAAGTGTGGGCAAAGGGTCTGTTTGTGTTTAAACAGAGGATCAAAGCCTAATTGGGCTACCCAGAAAATGAACTAAGATACGATATAAAGAAAAACTTCCAACATCAGCACTACCTGGAAGAGTCATACCAGAAGATGCTCATCAAAAACCTCAACAAAGATCCACGTGCTGCTACAGCTGTAGATGCACTCATCCCACCTGTTCCTGGATTTGCCATGGGAATGAAGAAGGAGATATCTAAGCTGGCCTGTGCATACAGTAAAACAACAAATTTGACTGGATCTATACTGTTGGAACTCAACCAAGAATTAGGAGAAGTTCAAGTTGTAGTGCTCCAGAATCTTACAACTACAGACTATCTACTGTTAAAAGAACATATGGAATGTGAACAGTCCCCAGGAATGGGTTGTTTTAATTTGTCTGATTTCTCTCAGACTGTTCAAGTTCAGTTGGACAATATCCACCATATCATAGACAACTTTTCACAAATGTCTAGGGTGCCTAACTGGTTTTCTTGGCTTCACTGGAGATGGCTGGTAATTACAGATATGCTTTGGTTATGTAACTGTATTCCTATTATGTTAATGTGCACACACAATTTAATTAGTAGTTTAAAACCTATACATGCTCAAGTTACTCTACAAGAAGATATGTCAAAGAAATAATCAATCTTCCCATGTTTTCTTCCATCTTTTACCCTATAGCTTTTCTTCTTCCTTCCTAATTACAACCCTTAAACAGAATTCGTGCCTCATATTGAATTTACCGACTTTTATAATTCCTCCAAGTGGTAAAGATACCTCAAGACAAATGCTGGGCATAGAAGCCACAGGGCATAAATATGCAAAGAAGTAAAAAGCTAACCTTTTCAAACAATAAGGCTTCTCTGTCACTTACCAACTTTACATTTCCCTGTATAGCCCCGGAAGATGACTGGTTAGCCAGAGACGGGTAAGATTCCTCAAGGGAGGAACAACCTAAGACAGGCACAGTCGCAGGGGGGCCAACAGGTGATAAATTGGGGATCAACAGAGGTGTGGCTTAGAACCTCACCCCCCCTGTTCTGAGAGAAATCTTCTGCATACGTGGATGTTTTATTGCCCTTGTCTAGCTTGGATTAACACATAGTCTACAGGCACACACCTGATCATCTACATTTGCTCTCTTACAACACTAAACTATGTTTTCTACCTTTATCTTGTATCTACCTACCACTTCAGCATTTTATTAAAAATGATAATAATAAAGGGAGAAATGTGGTATCCACATATAAATCAAGTATAAAAACCAAATGAGTATTCATATTTGAACTGACTGTTTATAGTTCATAATGCATGAGCAAAACCGAAAGTTTCTGTGATGACTGCCCTTGTACTGTTCACCATGTAACTTATTCATTATGTAAGAATTTGTTCTCCATGTAAGAACTTGTTCGTTATGCTTCGGAAGATTGGAGACTGACGAGAATTAGGCTTGGGGTGGATTAATGGTTGTGCGTTGAGCATTGACTCCCCTATACAGACTTCTATTGTTGTTAACAACCATTTGATCAATAAATATGAGAGATGCCCTCTCAAAAAAAAATTACCTCAAAATGGATTGAAGAATTGGAAGCAATCCCTAAAACCATTAAATTCCTTGAAGAAAAACAAGAAGTGCTTATCTCTTTGACATTGGTTTTGACAATGATTTTTAGGGTCTGAATACCAAAATAAAAGAAAGAAAAGCAAAAATCCAAAAAGACGTGTCTACATCTGTATAGCTAAGGAAACCATCAATGAATGGAAATGGAACCTACTAAATTGAAGACAACACTTACAAATTATGTATTTGATAATGGAAAACTAGCCTGAATATATAAAGCACCTATATAACTCAACAGAAAAAAATCTCCAAGCAATCCAAACTTTAAAAAATGAGCAGAGGACCTGAACAGACATTATTCCAAAGAAATACAAATAGCCAACAGGAACACAAAGAGGTACTCAACATCACTAATCTCCAGGGAAATGAAAATAAAAACCACAATGATATATCACCCCACACCATTCAGAATGGCTGTTACTCAAAATACAAGAAATAACAAGTGTTGGAGAGGATGCAGAGAAAAGTGAAGTCATGCCTTATTGGTGGGAAAGTAAATTAGTATAGTCAGTATGTTCAATGGTATGGAAGTTCCTCAAAGAATTAAAAATAGAATTGCCATTAAATCCAGTAGTTCCACTTCAGAATATTTATATGAGAATGCAAGAACACAAATTTGAATGTGTAAAGACATATGCACACCCATGTTCACTGCAGCATTAGTTGTAATGATGAATAAATTGAAACAAAAAGTCCATCAGTTTCATATGCATTATGAAAATTTTGTATGTATGTATGTATATATGACTGTGTGTATGTATATATATTTGTGCGTGTGTATATATATATATAGAGAGAGAGACGTATGTATGGATATCTATCTATATCTATCTATATCTATCTATCATCTATCTATCAATCTATCTATCTATCTATCTATCTATCTATCTATCTATCTATCTATCTATCTATCTATCTATCTATCTATCTATCATCTATCTAATGCAATGACATTTAGCCATAAAAGAGAAGGAAATTTTTGTTTCCTTCTCAACTTATCATTGCACACCACTAGAACAGGAGGCTTCCTTAAACCTGGTTGCCGGCACTATCACTGCATCACAAGGCATTTACTACGTTGTCCTCAAGGCAAAGTCTCTCCAGAGTCCCAGGCATAAAGAAGTAGGGCCTGAAAGCTTCCTTGGCTGTGGGGATGGAACTCAGCAGACGCTTTCCCCTCTTTGTCTCTTTTCTCTGGTGTTTAATTCATTCAAGGCATCCTCATCTCAGGCCGAGCAATTATTTCCCTCCTACTTCCAAATGAAGACCCCAATGATGACATGATGACTGCCCTACTTCTTAGACACCTGACATTTGCTGTATGGCTCTTCCTCATTCTGTCCTACTCCAAGTCCTCATTCCCCAAGCCCCATGCTCCTCTCTGCCCTGAAGGAACTTCATGGAGTTAAAATCATTTTCCCTGTACCCCAGGAGCACCATAGGTCATTGTTAGAGGACTAAGGTCAATAAAGTTTCCAATCATGCAGAAACATGTAAACTGTTTCAAGAACACAGTTTGCAGAGAATTAAACAGTTCTCTCCTATAGCTACTGCCTATGCTGGAGAGTGGACTGTGTGCTAGGCCTGCTTCCATGAAGAATGGTGAACTGTTTGACCCAAGGCCCCATATGCTGGAGAACCCAGGCCTTGTCCTCATGGACTTGGTCTTTGGTAGGCAGGACTATGGGAACTTTGAGAATCCCCATCATGCTATTGACTTCTGCTCTCAGTGCCATGAGAATGAGTTCCCTTAATGGCAGAGACATCTCCAACCTCTTTTCCTCTTTCACATATCACATACAATTATCTGCTTTTGCTTAACCACTCTCTCATGACCCCAACTGTGCAGTTTACATCTTCTTGTGCATGCCTATATGCTCCTGGTAAATACTGGGAGGAAAATAACTGAAATGGGAGAAGTTCAACAGTGTTTACTATAATCTCAGGTGCTCTCATCTCCAACAGAACCTTAGTGGAATGGGCGGAACCCTGGCTTATAAAGCCCGCATCCTAACTTCTCCTCTGGACTCTTACCAGATACTGTTCTCTGGTGCAGTCCCTGCCTTTCTAGACCGCAGTTTTGCAACTCTATGGAGTTGCTGAACATAGAACTGCAGAAACGTGTGCACAGGGAGACATGTACTCAGGCATCATCAATCTTGGATGGGGTGTTGGCATGAGCAGTGTGGGAAGGCACAGGTGCACAGGCATTCTAACACATACAGATGCGGGCAGACATGGAGCAGGAGTGGCCAAGACTCCTGCTGAGGTGCCAGCATGCAGAAGATCCTGCACGCTGTTCTTAGGTTTTCAGTATTGTAAATTAATCTTACTTGGAGAAAGTAGTTTGGAGGAGAAATCTTAAAATTAAGAATAAAATCCTGAAAATTATCATGACAGTTTATAAATACAGGAAAATCTTAAGCTTCTGTAATAGAACAGCCATATCCAATATGTAATGTTGGGAACCATAACGGAATTAAACCTAAAATATGCTAAAGCACTGTTATCAATAAATTAGCATGATCTGCAATATTATGTGAAAGCTTATCCAAAAAGAGACTGAAATATCTGGAGAAAAAAGTACTGCTATTGGAGTGAGAATCTGAATATAATAAAGATGTTGATTCTTTCAAAATTTAATTATAACTTTTATGGAATATGTAATAAAATCCTTGGTACTTTTTTAGCAGCAAGCATAGATGATTCTAATTTTTAATTGGAAAAGTGAAACGGGCAACAGGAATGAAATTATTCCAGACATAAATAGTACTCAATGAGTTTACTAACTGTTTAGTATACAATGAAGATAAAGCATTTTAAAATATGACTCCAAAGATTTGACAGCATGCTCACTTGAATAACATAAAAATCATGACACTGATGATCATTTATAAGAATATAATGAGTAAATATAAGTACAGAATCAAGGGAAAATGTTAACTTTCAAAGCTGAGTAAAGATCAATTATGAATTGTTCTAAGATAAATTACATTTAATTGAAATAAATCAAAAGAGTATTACCATTAAGAACACACCTAAAGAAAATTAATGTCCAGAAATTGGCAAGTATTTAAAGACCCACTTCCATTTGGTGGAATAATTGGTCTGATAACAATTGGATAATATTGGAAAGTGTGAAGAGTCTGTATTTAGAATTCTATATTTAGAAGTTACAATTTTATTAAATTTACATAAGATAAAACAGAAACATAAAATACATGGTGAGTAATAGGCAGTGATAATATTTTTAGGAGAAGGAGCAACAAATTTCTAGATAAATTATATGTAGAAATGACAAAGACAATGAAAAAAAGTTCCCTTATGATTTTTATGTTTCTGGTTCAAAGCCCAGGCAAGTGGACAGAGGTTCTCCAAACTTTGTTTTAAGTGTATATTAGGTTAAATACACTTAAATATAGAGGGAACCTTCTCCTTCTGTGCTCTCCACAGGCCACATGTAAGGGAAGGAACTTGAAATTGCTTAAAAGACACACTGAGATGCATAACTACCATCAAGGGGCATGTCTTTCCAATCCAAGTCTATTTCCTTTTAGTCCTTACCTTCAAAAAGAGACAATCCTCAGATAATAGGATAACACTATATCAATTTATTTAATGAGGCACAATGAGAATTCAGTCCTGAAAGCCTCAGATATTGAAAGGGCTTTCTTTTATTGTACATCTATGGAAACTTGGTTCTACAAATAGCAGAGGAACCGAACTGCACTTTCCAGAGATCTCATGAGTGATTCTTTCTCCCTTCCATTCCTGGGGTCAGAAATCCCAGCTCGGTTCTAACAGTTGTTCACAAGGGAAACAGAGCCAGCCAGCAAATATCATCTCTTTAATGATATCATGGCAAACCAGAGCATCCTTGCAAGTGGAGGAATGATAAGAAATGGAGGAGTGTCCCCTTTTTTTCAGAGGTAGAAAGTCAACATTACCATGTTATTCCAACACTAAGACTGTGGACTTGGGAAATGCAGCAATGACTGTGGCTTATTGTTTCTTGATATGTTGTATCTTCTTTGGTTTTCAGTTCAACAATAAAGACTGCCCCATTTTTGCCCCACTGTCCTCCTGTGTAACTTTCACAGCCATTTTAGACTTTCCTTTAGTTGCACTCTTTCTCCTTTCCTCCCCCAGTGTTTCCAGAAGTGGAAGCATATGAGTGTTTGCATTGTAGAGGGATCTCTCTGTGGCCAATGATGATTTTGCTGGAGGCATGCCAGGCTCCAGTGACTGCACAGAGAAATTATGAGAAACTGTGGGGATGAGACATACACAGTGGGAAATAATGTAAGTGGGAGATTTAATGCACCAGAAAAATCCAGCACTTACCCTAAATACCTTGTCACATTAGGGAAACCGGAATCAAAACCAGAGATGTCAGCATGGTTCCTATGATACACATTCAGCGGTCAGTGATGGACATGGATGAACATTGGCTAAGTAACTAAAGGTGTGTGTGAGTGTGTGTGAGTGTGTGTGTGTGTGTGTGTCTGTGTGTGTGCCCCAGCTTAAAGTCCACAAGTGTGATTCTTTACTATTTTCATTTACAAAGTCAGAGTGAATAGAGCATATTTAGTCACAGCATCGCTCCCACAAATCATGGATATTTTCCTAAAGGTTTTCTTTTCATTCTGCCAAGAACAGGTCTCCCTTCTAAAGGAATGCAGCCAGGGTATTTCTGAGTTTGGTTCAACTTTCTGTTCAACGATTTGGTGTATGAGGACAGATTTTATGTTGCATGTTATAAGACCTAACAGATAACCTTATATCTCAGTGTTTATTGTTCAAAATTTATAAAAAGATTTAAATCACAATTCCTCACAATTGTGTTGTTGGCACTTTGGGTGGATCATCGTTTGTTGCAGGGAGATTTCCTGAGCCTCTTACGGTGTTAACCAGCATCCCCGGATTGCCCATTCTAGTGATGACAAACAAAAATCTACACAGCCAAGTATCCTCTAGTAAAAACCATTGCTTGAAATTGCACCCAAAAGAATAAAATTACAGACCAAAACCCCAGATGGACATAGTTGCAAAAATCCTCAACATATTTGGATACTGAATTTTAAAATACATCGAAAGAATAATCCATCACAATCAAATGGGATGTATTCCATGGATTCAAGGATGGAAAAATATTCACAAACTGTTCAGTGTGAAAGGCCCTGAAGGATAGGAATTATATGATCATCTAAATAGATGCTAAAAAAAACACCCAACTTGGTAAGGAAGATATAAATTGTCACTATTTTCTGGTGAGATGACACTATATACATATAACTTTTGAAACTCCACCAAAAACCATTAGAATTAATTAAATATTTGGCAAAGTCACAGGATACAAAATTAATACACAGAAATCAGTTACATTCCTACATTCCAACAGCAAACTAGCAGAAGGAGAAAACAAGAAAACAACTCAATTTATAATTGCACTAAAGTAATAAAACATGTAGGACTAAACCTATGAGATGAAAGATCTGTGCTATGAAACATGAGACAATGATGAAAGTGAAGACACAAACAAATGGAATTCTATTTCTTGTTTTTAAGAAAAACTAATATTACAAAATGACCATGCAACCTAAAGCAATTTAAAGATTCGATAAAACCCCCATGAAAAAACTGATTTTTCAATGACGTACAGCAAAGAATCCTAAAATGAATATGAGTCCACAAAAGACCCTAAAGAGCCAAAGTTATCTTGGAAAGAAAAACAAAGCTGGGAATATCACAGTTCCTGAATTCAAGCTGCAATGATTAAAACAGTATGGCACATCCACAGGAGCAGACACATAACTCAATGGATCAGAATAGGGAGCCCAGAAATAAACTTATGCTTATCTGGTCAGTTATATTTGAAAAAAGAGGCAAGACTATACAATGGGGAAAAGATAGCCTCTTCTATAAGTGGTGTGTGGAAAACTGACAGTTACATGCAAGAAAATGAAATTGGATCACTGGCTTACAGAATACACAAATGCAAACTCAAAGTGGATTAAAGAGGTAAATTAAAGACATGAAGCCATAAAATACTTAGAACAAAAGTTTGGCAGGAATATCTTGAGCACCAAATGAGTAATTTGTTCCTGGGTATGTCTCCTACACATGGGAAAAGAAAAAAATAATTGGATTGTATCAAAATGTAAAGCTATACAGCAAAGCAACAAACAAAAGAGAAGAGCATCCTCAGTAGAGGAGAAGTTATTCAGCTATGATATATGCAATAAAGGGCTAAAATTCGAAATATATAAAGAACCCCTATGACAATGCCAAAAAAAGCCAAATAACCCAATTGAAAAATGGGCAGAGATGGCAGAGTAGGAAGGCTATGTGTAAACCTCCTCCCAAAAACATAAAACATGAAAATACAGAAAATACAACTAATCCTGAAATGACCTGAAGATGGCAGACCTGACTACCTACATCTGGGGGGAAGAGAAGACCTCACAGAAAAGGGTAAAGCGGCAAAGCCAAGATCTGGCAGGACCTAAGCCCCACCCCCACCCCAGCCCACAGGCGGGAGGAAGAGGAACAGAGCGTGGAGGCTGTATGAGGCTAGTATCACTGAACACCTGACCTCCGGGAGCGGGAGCGCACATGGCATGGTGCTCTGGTGATTAGCGGGGCTAGACAACAAGGACGGGTGGAACATTCTGGACAGCTGAGATTCCCGCTGCTTGTGGAGAGCAGGCATGCTCTACCCGACCCCTGAGACAAATGCAGAGCAGGCAGTTTGAAAGACTTCCGTACAGTGGGAGCAGTACCAGAGAGGTGAGGGTTAGACAGAGCTCTCTGCTCAGGAGAAAGGGCAGACAAACAATGCCTCCTTATCCCAGCAGTTTGGGAACTACCAGAAGCTCCAGATCTCCCAACCTCCTCACGGACAACACTGCCTCATAACTCCTCCCTCACCTGTGGTCTATAGAAGGCACACTTGTCCCACCAGCGGTGTCAGACTTTGCTGCCAGGTATGCAGAAGGAGACCCTCCCAGATTTCTCAGCCCTGTGTGACACAGCTGAGGAAGTGCCTGTGAAAGCCATCCCCAGAAGCTCGTTCCTCCTGGCAAGCAGTGGCTCCTGCCTGCCTGTGGCCTCTGCCATTGCTGAAGTCCAGGGAGACGGCAAATCCAACCACAGCAACTGAAGTGTCACAGCCTGGAGGCTTCTCCCTGCACACATGACCAGCTGATGGCCCACGTGATCCAGCGTTGGTATCAGACTTTGTGGGAGGCAAATTCCCTCAACTTTTGCTTGTCTGGGAATTGTTTAATCCCTCTTTCATATTTAAATGACAATCGTGCTGGACAAGTATTCTTGGTTCAAGGCCCTTATGTTCCATTGCATTAAATATGTCATGCCATTCTCTTCTGGACTGTAAGGTTTCTGTCAAGAAGTCTGATGATAGCCTGATGGGTTTTCCTTTGTAGGTGACCACTTTCTCTCTAGTTGCCTTTAAAACTCTTTCCGTGTCCTTGATCTTTGCCATTTTAATTATTATGTGTCTTGGTGTTGTCCTCCTTGGGTCCTTTCTGTTGGGAGTTCTGTGTATTTCTGTGCTTTTTAGATTATTTCCTCCCCCAGTTTGGAGAAGTTTTCAGCAATTATTTCTTCAAAGACACTTTCTATCCCTTTTTCTCTCTCTTCTTCTTGTGGTACCCCTATAATACGGATATTTTTCCTTTAGGATTGGTCACCCAGTTCTCTTAATATTGTTTCATTCCTGGAGGTCCTTTTATCCCTCTCTGTGTCAGCTTCTATGCGTTCCTGTTCTCTGGTTTCTATTCCATCAATGGCCTCTTGCATCTTATCCATTCTGCTTATAAATCCTTCCAGAGTTTGTTTTATTTCTGTATTCTTCCTCCTTAGTTCTTGCAAAATTCTCTGCAAGTCCATCAGCATGGTTATGACTTCTGTTTTGAACTCTTTTTCTGGAAAACTAGTTAAATCTATCTCCTCAGGTTCCCTCTCAGGAGAAGATGTCGAAGATGTCTGGGTTAGTCTTGTGTGGATCAAATTTTTTTGCCTTTTCATGTTGATAGGCGCAGTGGTTATGCTATTGACTCGACTGTCAGCTGGGAGAGCCAGGAATCTTTCCACTTGCTCCTGTCCTTTCTTTACTGAGACAACTGCGACCCCTAGTGGCTTGTGTTGGGCAATTGCGTGTAGGCTGTGTCTCTGTATCTTGCCCGGCCGGTATGGAGGAAGCTCCCTTGCTGAGGGTGTGACCAGCCTCAGGTGGCTGCTCTGCCATGGCGGGGCCTCGGAGGGGTAATGGACGTGGGTCTGTTTGGCTGTTTACCTCCGTGAGGGGTCTCCGAGCTGTTGCCCAGGGGCTTAGTGCGCCCGGAGTTCCCTCGTTTTTCTTTGTCCCTGGGGTGTCAGCTGCAGGACCCACTCACAGGTCTTACTGTCCTGCTTCCCTAGTTTCCAGCACCCCACGCATGCACTGTATGTCTGCACTGTGGTGTGGATGGCTGGGGCTGGGTGCGTAGCAGTCCTGGGCTCCCTCTCGCTCCCCACTCCAACACCTCTCCTCCCACCGGGAGCTGGGGTGAGGGGCCTCAGGTCCCGCCGGGCTGCGTCTTGCATCTTACCCCTTTCCCCAGGCGCTGGGCTCTCGCAGGTGTGATGTAGTCTGGCTGTTGTCCTGTGTCTTCTGGTCTCTCTTTTATGGATAGTTGTATTTGTTGTATTTTCAAAAATATATATATGTTTTGGGGAGGAGATTCCCACGGTCCTACTCACGCCGCCATCTTGGCTTCGCCTCACAAGTAAAGAATTTATTACAGAATTCTGACTAACTGTAATTTTGACATATCTGCGTGTGCGGAAGTTGGGGTTCCTATGACCAGGATCCTCACTGAATTTATACCACCTGATGATGTAACTGGCCCATTGCTAGGCTACTGCTTCCACACCTTTAGGCAATAAGCTTTTATTGTGCTATACAGAGAGCTTGGATGAGTGCTCTGGGCAGAGGCAGAGACGCTAGTGCTCGACCTAGCACTGGGATAACAAGCTGGGTAATAAACCCTTTCACCCCAAAGTACGTTTTGCTGTCGATTTCTTTAGTCACACTGAATTCATAGCGAACTTGCCCAGGGCTGAAATTCATTGGCAAGACAATTGGTGAAAGTTGGCAGGGTTCACTGCTGTCTAAGGAAAAAGACAAGCTGCCCTTAAGGGAGGGGTGCTTCAGTGGGCTGCCCCTGTGAATGGGGAAACAGTGGGTCATCCCCAATCCATATGTGGTCTGAGGTGGCTTGTCCATGGAGATCTGGGCCCCACCCCAGGACTGGACACAAGTGGAGGTGACACCTGAGACAGTAAGGTTGACCTTGGTATAGTAAATAGGACTTTGAAAGACAAAGTGCCCGGGAGGCATCAGGGACTGTGGGCTGGTTGCTTCTCACGGTCTTAAAAAGGTCTGCGGAAGAGACCCAAGAAATGGCGAAATGAGAGCACGAGCTGCAAACTTGGGTGGATTCCCTGAAGAAGGAAGTGGCTTTAATACTAGAGGAGGCAGCATGAGAGCACCGGCAGTGAGGTGCCATTGAAGGAATAAAAGATTCCTTACAGAAAGAGACGACAGTGCTGCCAGGTGCTCTGAACTAGGAAAAGGCCATCAAGGTAAATGATGAACTCCTGAGGGAAGCACAGGCAGAGGTGGCATGAGAAGGCCAGCTGCAAAGCATTGAGGTGAAGGTAAGAGAGGTGCTGAAAACTGAGCTAGCATTTTTGTAAGACATGGTAGACAAAGTAAGTGTTGAAGCAGATGGGGCACTAGGGGGAGGGAAGGGAAAGGGGCCATCCATCCTGGAAATGGAGAAGTTGGGAAGGATGAAGGAGTAGTGCTGGAGGCACTGACAACTCCTGTATTGAAGGCACACCCAGTGGTTGTAAAGAAAATAAATACCCAGCAGCTGAAAGTTCCCCAAGGAGAAAGGCAGCCCCCTCTCCATGTCGTGAACTACTCTATGCTCAGTCTCTATACTCGGGCTGAGCTGGTGGATTTAGGCTCCTGGCTTAGGCAGAAGGCCTCGGTGTCAATATCAGCTTGGGTGCTGCACAGTGGGACTTAGGGGTGAATGTAATTGTTCTGTCAGGATCAGAATTGGGAAAGCTGGCTTCCCTGAAGGCACAGTCTGCCTTGAGGCAGCAATTACAAAATGCACATCAGACCCCAGGGCATCACTGTCTCCTTGATTGGCTTACGGCTGCACTTTGTGCCATGGGGCCCAACCAGGGTTATCTACCATCCTCTCCTGTTAGATGGCATACATATTCTGAGGTCCACCAGGTGTCTCTAGAGCTAGCTATAAGGAATGCCATCTATAGTCTAGAGAAACATTGCCCAGATGAAGAGATTTTCACTCCTGGGATGAGAAATATTGTGCTTCAGATTGCTCCCACATACCCTTTGTTTCTGTAGTGGCCATTTTTCCCCTCACATAGGGCCACCCATAAGTGAGGTGGGACTTACATTAGCAGATGTAGGAGAGGCTGAAGCAGTAAGAACACGCAAAGAAGTAAGGTCTGCTACTCACAAGAATAATTTAAAGGGCCCTGTGAAGGTAACGAGGACCGGATGTGGGTCGATTTAATAAGGGCAGAAGCAGGTGGAAGGAAATTAAATGGGAAGTCAAATTGGATCTCACTACAGCTATGGCAACAGATGAACCACAGCAGCACTTCCAGCCATTAAGACCAAAGAGGCAGAGGTCAGAGACAGAGCCACAAGTCCAGCCTGTCTTCAGGACTTCCTGCTGGACAGCAAGTGAATCTCACTTGAGCCCTCACAGAAAGATGACTGGGGAACACGGTATGGCTGAGGGGAAGTTTGAGGTATCTGCCCTGAGGGATCAGGAGGTTCAGGAGGCCACCTGAAGTAGCTATTCATTTGTGCCCAGTGAACATGTTTCCTGGCTCTGTTGCACACAGGAGCTGAAACTTCACTGATTCATGGTAAACCTAAGAGGTTCCCTGGTACAGCCACTATCATAGATGGATGCGGGAGTAAGTCCATCAGAGTGAAACAAGCCCCAATTCCTTTTGGAATAGGGCAACTACCCCCAAAAGAGCATACTGTGTATATATCTCCTATTCCTGAGTATATTTTGGGTCTCGATATCCTGCAGGATCTTTCATTGCAGAACATTGCTGGTGAGTTCAGACTGAAAGTACATGCAGTGAAGGCAGTTCTCTGGGCATATGATAGGCACCGGCCCATAGCTTTGCGTGTGCCTCAGAGGGTAACTAATACCAACAACACAAACTACCTTGAAGATATAAAGAGATTGGATAAACTCTCCAGGAGGTGGAAAGTGTGGGTATTATAAAGCCAAACCACAGTCCTTTCAATTCCCCAGTTTGCCCAGTAAAAAACCAGATATCTTCTTGCATATGACTGTGGATTACAGAGAATGGAATAAATTCATACTCCTATGCCTGTCTCTATGCCCTGTATTGCAGGACTGATCAATACCCTCAGCTATGAACCAAAAACATACCATTTTGTGGTAGATCTTGCTAATGCCTTCTTTTCCATTGACATTGAGCAGGAAAGTCAGGAAAAAGTTGTCTTCACGTGGCAAGGATGTCAATGGACTTTTACCATGCTTCCACAGGGATACCTCCACAGCCTCACCATCTGTCATGTAGCCCAGGACTTGGCTACATGGGAGAAAATAACAACAATGTGTCTGTACTGTTATATGGATGATGTCATGCTCACATCTGATTGTCTTTCAGATCTAGAAGATGCAAAACCTAGACTGTGGCAACATCTACAGGAGAAAGGATGGGCTGTGAACAGTACCAAGGATCAGGACTTGCTTTGTCTGTCCAGTTTTTGGAGATCGTCTGGTTGGTAAGACCAAAGTGATATAAGAAGCAGTTATTGATAAAGTCCAGGCCTTTCCTACCCCTACAACTGTAGCATTGCTACAGGTGTTTTTGGGTCTTCTAGGTTACTTGAGAATGTTTATCCCACACTTGGCACAAATTCTGAAGCCCTTATATACAGGTTGGTATGAAAGGGTGTCAGGTGGGATGGGGAACAGACATGTGCCTCTGCATTTACTACAGCAAAATGGGCAGTCAAGGATGTACAGGCCTTGAGTGTGATAAACCCATTAAGACCCTGTGAGCCTGATGTTCATGTGACTGAAGATGGTTATGGCTGGGGTCTCTGGCAACAGCCTGAGCAAACTCACTAACCTTTTGTATTCTGCTCACAACTCTGGAAGGGGGCAGAGTGACAATACACTTTGATAGAAGAACTGGGTGCCATGTATCATGCCTTGCTAGCTACAGAATCCATCACCAGAATGGCCCCGAGATTGGTAATAACCACCAACCCGATCTTGGGGTGGGTACGAGACTGGACCCAAAAGCCAAGGTGTGGTATGGCACAAATGCCCACACTGGCCAAGTGGGGTGCTTACATACAGCAGTATAGTGCCCTCTGTAGTAGCCCCATAAGTGAATAACTCCAATGCTTGTTGTGGCCTGTAATATCTACTAGTGGAAAGCTAGAAGAACTTGCTTTTGAACCATTAGTAGCTGAGAGTCCCTATCAGGAGGGAAGAGCCCCTATACCCAAAGATGCATGGTACACAGATGGCTCCAGCCATGGGTAGCCCCCAAAAGGGAGGGCCATAGCTTTCCAACCTAAAAGTGAAACAATATGGATGGAAGATGGTGAGGGGAAGAGCAGCCAATGGGCAGATTTGCAGGTGTTATGGCTTGTGTTCAGCCAGGAGCCTTCCCCTATAGTTGTCTGCACTGACAGCTGAGCTGTCTCTCATGGCTTGTCCCTGTGGCTACCAACCTGGTACCATGCCAACTGGCTGGTTGGTCACTAACCCCTTGGGGGCAAGAATAGTGGCAGACTTATGGGCCTGTGGTCAGACTAAAATAATTACAGTATACCATGTGACAGGTCATTTGCCACTGGCAACCCCAGGAAATGAAGCTGGTAAGTTGGCCCAGATATGTTGAGTAGAAGGAAAGCCTGCCTTTGATGTAGCCCAGTGGTTACATCAGCATTTATTGCACGCAGGGTAGAAGACAATTTGGACTGCATCCCATAGGAGGGGCTTGTAGGGAAAAAGACAATTTGGACTGCAGCCCGTAGAGGGGCTTGTCTTTGACCTTCTGAGAAGTTAGTAGAGCCCAGCAGGAGTGTGTTGTGTGCAACAGAGGAGGCTTACACAGAGTTCCACAGCAACATGGGGTAATGACTAAGGGGCCTATACCCCTTGTAAGGGGCAGTTAGACGATATAGCACTTCTACCTTTGTCAGAAGGATATCGATATTCCATGACTCGTGTGGACACAGCTACTGGACTTCTGGTTGCTTTTACTATACACTGTGCAGACCAGCAGATGAGTAAAAGTGTCCTGGTATGTCTCTTTGTCACCTATGGCTGACCACAGGTATTGAGAGTGATCAGGGCACCAATTTTACTGGATATGTGCTGGAAGCATGGTACAACAGCTTGGAATCAAATGGAAGTTTCATGGGCTATACAATCCTACTAAAGCGGGCGTGCCAACGCACAATGGTTTGTTCAAATTTGGACTTAAGTCAGATACCTATAGTCTGCGGGAATGGTCAGTCCACTTATGAACAATGCTATGGCATTTGAATGAGAGACCCTGAAAGGGAGCCCTGAGGCCCCTAGAGATGTTAACACATATGGCTGCCTCCCCTATGCAACTGCAAATACAAACCAATGAAGAATCACTGAAGCTGAGGTTCAGCCACCAGAATAATATCTTGCTGCCAGCACTAACTGCAGTGAACCACGGAGACTCCATTGACTGGATGTGGCCTTGGACTTCTGGCCACATGGACCAATGATGGTTGGTTCTTCTGGCTCATTGGGGACAAGGCCTGGGAGCTGGCCTCCTGTGTTTTCTTGTAATAACAACAGATTGCCCGCCAAGTAGTATGCTTTTGCCATAAGGTAGGGGCACCTAACTGGGGAGTTTTGTTGTATCATTATGGCCAGTGCATGCACCTCCAGTAGCACTATATATAGACCCTTCAGCAACACCCATGAGAAAAGGAGTAAAAGTGTGGTATACTAGACCTGGAAGGGACCCTGTTCCTGTTACTGTCTTATCACAGGACCACTCTCTTGCATGCATCCTACCTGATGGACACGATTTGACTATGTTGGTGTTATTAAAACCTGTGTTTATGTCCCCTAAGGTCTTTGTGGATTGGGAACTTCCTCTGGCTTGAGGATTACTATAATTTTTGTTACCTGTATCTTAATTTTTGTTTTTATCTCTAAGTTGTTATCCTCTGTTGCAGTTGTGGAATCTGGTTACAGTGCTCCAGCTTTCTCACACACGGACCATTGCGGATGATTGAGAGCATGTAGATTGTAAGGCATGAATCCTAGAGGGATGACATGTGGGGAAGTTGGGATTCCTAGGTTCAGGATCCTCACTGAACTTAAACCACCTGATGATGTAACTGGCCTGTTGCTAGGCTACCACTTCCACACCTTCAGGCAATAAACTATTATTGCACTGTAGAGAGAGATCGGCCCAGAACTTAGGGTGAGGCAGAGAAGCTAGTGCTCGACCTACTGCCGGGATAACAAGCCAGGTAATAAACCCTTTCACCCCAAAGAACGTTTGCTGTTATTTTCTCTGGTCACATTGAATGCATAGCAGACTTGTCTGGTGCTGAAATCCATTGTCAAGACAGTTACTGTTGACACAATACATTAAAACAATTAAATCCCTTTAAAAATACCAACATCTATTGAACATATAATATATACCAAGCACTATTTGGTACTTCACTCATTAATGAAATCATCACAGTAACTTATAAAAGTAGAAATGATTATCTTCAGTGTAATAGTAGTAATGAATGGTAGTTTGGAACTTACTACATATCAGTACTATTCTTAATTTTTCATGCCTAATCAATCCCACTTAACATTCAAAACATACTGAGGTAGATATTATTATTATATCTACTTTAAAACATTGGGTAAAAGAGTATTAGAGTAATTAGAAAGAAGATGAGGAACTGTTAAAACTGAACATGCTGTGAAAGAGATTCATACTGCTGTACTTAAAGTTTACGCCAAAATTCAAATAAGCTTTATTATTATCCAGACTCTATAGTTAATTCTTCGTAGACCACCCGTTCTCAACACTGCTGGCATATCATTAGTAGTGGAGCTACAGCCAGACAGATGACTAGATCCCACCCTAGAATAAATGAATAAAAATCTCCATGGTTATAGTTTTACAGATGTCTTTTTTAAAAGGTCTTTGAGCACTAATCGAATTTTAGATTTTTCCAGATGAGTGTCATGGAAAGAAGAGTCTAGGAAATTAAGACAGATTTGGTTCAAATTATACAGGGCCAGTTTGAGAATTCTTTATCCCTTCTATTTATGATTCTTAATACTGGCTGCATTTTATAATCACCTGTGACATTAAAATACAGCAAACACCTGACTAATCCTAGCTCAGTGAAATAAAATATTAGAGTGGGGTACTAGTATCAATAATTTCTTAAACATTCTCCCAGGTGACTCTAAAGTGCAGTCAGTACAGGGAATCACTGACCTCCCACCTCTCTCAAACTCTCTTGCTCTAAACACTTAATTGCTCTCTACCATTATCTAAATTATCATAAACTACTCAGTACAACATTTTACCCTTCAAATTGAACCAATGTATTTTTGTACATTTCATCCAAACCCTAACCCCCAGCACCCCTTCCACTCTAGGCACTCTGCTTTCAAGTCAAATGACTTGCTTACTCTACCCCAAGTACACCTCGCAAATCTTTGCCTTAGTTAATTTACTTGTGCTGTTCATTCCTCTCCTTAGTGAAACCCTATACATCCTGAAAAGGCTGTTACGAAACCAACCAAACCTGGATCCACTTGCCCCATGAGCAGCAAGCCAAACACTGACACCAGGGCGTAGTGAGAGAAACTAGGCATTTGTTACAAGTCGTCAGGTATGGAGAACAGGGAGCTGCTGCTGTAAATCCCAAACTCCCTATTGGCTTACAAGCAGAGGTTTTTAAAGTGAAATTTATGAGTAAATGTCTCAGGACATATGATCAGC
Source organism: Manis pentadactyla (assembly GCF_030020395.1). Classification (NCBI taxonomy): domain Eukaryota; kingdom Metazoa; phylum Chordata; class Mammalia; order Pholidota; family Manidae; genus Manis; species Manis pentadactyla. The sequence continues at coordinate 8,570,598 of NC_080039.1, read as the reverse complement.
TCTTGAACATCTAACTAGTTGACCAATAGATATTTGGCAAAGCTCAATCATCAGTCTTCTGGATCTAACTAGTCTGGAGTCTGTGTGCTTGTGGTAAGCATGGGGTTCCACTGCTGGGGTCTCAGCTATGGTGGAACCCCTCAAGACCCTGGGACAAGACTTAATCTATAGCTCTTGAGGGGAAACAGAAGTCATGTGACCATGATTTACATCTTAGCTAACTATGATATGTCCTCTTCTGAGCCACCTTGAACTTGGTTTATACTATCTTATGCACTTATCCCACTTTTGTTTTTATCACATATGCTTGTGACCTTGTTTTCTTTTTGCTACAGGACAAAAAGATTCTCTTAGAATCTGTAGCATTCATTCTCTGCAGTTTGAAACTATATGTTCAATATTAGAATTTGGAATTAAAAATTAAGGAAATATAAAATACCTGCTCAAACAGATGAAAAGCTCCATAGAATCTTTTTTGTTGATGAAGATAAATGTGTGTTTAAGAAAAATTAAAACGGTATGGCTGATGTGCTTAATCTTATTGTTTTCTGGGTCTCTCAGTCACTGTCTTGCCAATGGGTTTCATCCCCGGGCAAGTTTGCTATGGATTCAATGTGACCAAAGAAAATGACAGCAAAACATTCTTGGGGTAAAAGGGTAAAACCCAACTTTATTTCCACGGTGGCAGGTTGTCTTGCCAATGGATTTCAATCCCAGGAAAGTTTGCTGTGAATTCAATGCGACCAAAGAAAATGACAACAAAATGTTCTTGGGGTGAAAGGGTTGTACCCAACTTTACTTCCAGGTGGCATATCAGTCACTAAAACCCTGTTCACTCATAGTGAGTCTGCATGCAGCAAGTCAGTCTCTGCCTCTAGTCCCCTCTGTCCTAACAGCTGAACTCTGGGCCCCTCTGACTGCACAACCACTCTGCACAGCTGTCCTCCGGGCCTCTCTGCACAACCACCCTGCACAGCCATCACTAGGTCTCTGTCCTCAGCACTGCCACCACTCCAGCATCTGCTCTGCTCTCCTTCAGCCTTGCAGCTCTGCCACCATGTCATGCCCAGAGCCCTGGGCAGAGCTCTTTATATAGAGCCAACAGCCATGTATTGACCACAGGTGTGCAGTGCGCTAGTCAACCAGGACCAGATGAGAATCCTGGCCACAGGAGCTCTCATTTTTCCCACAGTCACCCTATATCAGTATTAGCTGGTGGCTGGCTTCTTCAAGAGGAGTTCCCCAGTATTACAGCTTTTATATGATATTGAAAGGAATAAAGCAAAGGAAGGACAGCTATAAGGAAGTAGCAAAGCTTGAGAGAAGCATAATTTATCTTTTAAGGTCAGAATGACTAAATCAAACCTTTGACTCTCCCAAGTAAAACTATTCAGATGGTTTAAGACAGAAGGAGAACGTCTTTCCAGAGGCCATTTAAGACACAGAAGCAGAGACTCTGAGTGCTTAACCAAACTCCATGGCAACCTTGATACAAAATCCTATTAAATTTCTAGGGTCCAGTCTTGATTCCCCAGGAGTATATACTTCCAGTGTTCCATTTATGAAGGCAAAGATGTGTTGAGGCTCAATAAATTCAGTTCATCAAAGCACACAAACATCAACTTGTGACTAATTGCATCTCATAGTGTATTTCACAGGGTTATTCCAAGAAAGAGCTCACTCTGCAATAATAATTAAGTTCTGATTTTCCCTCTTATAGGGTCAGGAATACTTTATGTAAAATGGACAGTGAGGAAACAATTCAATTACTATAAGTAATATACAGTGAAATTCTTAAATTATTCCAGAAAGTACCTTTGCTCTTGTTTGAAAGATTTGCTATTCCATAGGAAATAGCTAGTATCAAGTCCATGAAAATGTAGACTATATATTGTTTGATATCTTCAGTACTGTGGAGTGTATCTTCGAATCATGTTGTTCATTATATACCTTAAGAAATTTTCAGTATGAATAAAAATAACAGCATATAGACATTTATTTCAATTTTTCAGTATAACAAATAAAAGATTAATCTGACCTAAAGAAAAATATTTTCCCCAGAGTACTATTTTCCTTGTAAGAAGTGGCTTTATATTTTCTCCCTTGTCTCAATCTAATGAGTTCTATTTTATACATGTCATTTGTGTTATTTTTTTATCATAGATGTGACAACTAATGTTATCAAAACCACCCTGGACTCATTAGAGGTTAGATGAAATGTGCAGCAGATTTTGATATTTGTCAATAGATAACATTGGTCCATCACAATGAGCTATTGACATCGTTTCAAACAGCATCTATGTTGAAACACTATCAAAATTTTAGGCTGAAGGGAATGCAGTATATTAAACCAAAAAGACTTCCTGTCTGTTGCAAGGCCAGAGAAAGAACATGGGGGTAACTAAAAGGAATAATGTGCAATTTCATTAATGGGAGGTATAGCTTTTCATCAATTTAGGCCAGGATTAGTAACTTTGTATTTCTAAAATCTTCTGTAGAATCTAGTTATCCATAAGTTTGAATAGACACTGACTTTGAGGGAATAACACACATGAAATAAGCTATTAAGTTTGCAACACATTTGTAGTTTATAATTATAGTTATCACTGGGCTCCTTTTAGTAGGTCTCATGAAAACATACAGTGAAAAGGCTGGTGTTGAACCCCTTGTGGTTTAAAATAGTTCTATCAGTAAATGATAGGCATTTATGGCTTCAAAGTTGATGACAGTTATATGTTTTAAAAATTGTGTTGTACGAAGCCTATTTGGAAAGTATCAAAGAGGTACTTTTGCACTCTTACAGTATAATTTATCTCTGGAAATAAGTTGCAAAATTGAAGCATGATTACATAGTGTCAAAAGCTTTGTTGTCTCCAGCATTATGGAGGATTTTTCCTGCATTTCAAATTAAAGAACTCATTTTATCATCTGTTTAACAGCTGTCTTCTTTAACTCAAAAAAATTCTAAGAACAAGACAAAAATACAACAGTTTGCTAAATATTCACCATAACATCTGAAGAGACAACCAAAATCCCAAAAGTTTAGAAAAAGCTAACTAAAATTCCGTTAAGAAACAAAGTGACGTCACAAAGATGGCAGAGTAGGAGACCTCCATCCTCTGTCCCTCTTTCCCAAAAATCAACACTTAGACAGCTATCCATGAGCAAAAACAACTCTTAAAGAACTATGAGGCCCACTAATGAAACTTCAGTAATACAGTGGAAGAAAAAGCCTTGAAAATAGCTGTACTAAAAGGAAAGGAAGAACAGGGTTATTTTGCCTCTCCCCAGCCAGCATAACCTTGCACTGAAAGGGAATTCTCAAACCACAAAGTGTTACCTTCACTGGAATAGGGAGAGCAGGGAGAGTGTCCACTTCTCCAGTTTTGGGGGGCACTCCACAAAGGACAAATTTTAATTTCACCTCACCAAGACACTGGCAAAGTAGAGACATAGAGAGACGGCTAGGAACAAGGAAAAAAATCAGGAGCTTTCAGTGCCAGACCCCATCGGAGGTGACCAGTTCCCAGTCATGTATTATGTGGACAACCCCAGAAATTTTCACCACTGAGACCACTGGCCAGCACAGCTGCTGTGGATGCCATGCAGATTTCATCTGTTCTTTTTCCATGGATATTTGTGTTTGCTGAAGCCAGCTTCCTGAGTTCCTGCACACTCCCTCCCTTCCCACCACCCACTGAAGCCCAAATACCCTTTCTGGAGCCTGCCAAGCTCTCTGCAGCTGGAGCAAGTGCAAGATAATAGCCTAGGTCCTCACGGCTAACTCCCCCACTATGCATGCTCTCAGGGCCGGCCCTTCCAGCTGTACACTTGCATGCCACCACCTGATGCCCATCCATGTCCATACCCGTAGCAAGATCATTCATCTAAGGATGTGTACACTGCTTGCTAAGTCTCCCAACACCCCCCCAAAGCTGCTGTGAACATGGGATAGGGCCTGTCTCCCATCACTGGCCTGAACAATTGGACTTATGCTTAACAAATTCCCCACATGTCCATCTGCGTGCCTCCAACTTCACTCCCATCACCCATCTATACTGCTGTATGTATACATAACTGTGGAGACACCTTGTAGCCACAGAAGTACATCGAAAGAGCCAAGGCTCATGGAAACCCTTGTGAGCCTGATTCCAGCCCTGTCTTGGGTTACTGGTCTGCACCAGTGGGCTCACCTGGAGCTGGTGCCTCCAGTGGTTTAGCTCTAAACTCCTGGCCGAGCTTCCAACACTGGCCTCCACTCTTGTGTGCCCACAATGTAAACCAGCAATTCAGAAAGTGAGACCTCCAAAATTTGTTCTGTCTACCTAGGGTCTCTTGAGAATCCATATGAATTTAAGGATGAAATATTTCTTTCCACAAAAAAAATCTGCAGGATTTTGATGGGGATTGCATTGCATCATAGATTGATTTGAGTCATACTAACATTGAAGGGAAGCCTTCCAATACATAGACAGGCAGATCTTTCCATTTATTTCTGTTTTGTTTGATTTCTGTCAACATTCTGCAGTTTTCAATGTATAAATCCTTCATCTCTTTGGTTAAGTTTACACCTAAGTATTTTATTATTTTTGATTCTATTGTTAATGGATTTGTTTCTCAATTTCCTTTTTCAATCATTCATTGTTAATGTATAGACTTTGCATATTGATTTTGTATCCCTCATCTTTGCTGAATCTGTCTTAATTCTACCAGATTTATGGTATCTCTAGAGTTTTCTGCATATAATATTTTTATATCTGTGAACAAATTAATTTTCTTTCTTCCCAATTTGTATGACTTTTATTGATTTTCCTTGAATAATTGCTCTGGATATAATTTCCAGTACTTTGTTGAATAGAAGGGGAACTCTATAATTTTTAAAGTATTTTAAAGATCAAAGTCTTTAAGAGAGTTGAAGAGGAAGAGGATATGATGTTAAGAAGAAGAATAATAGAAGCAGAGCCAAAATGACAGCGTGAGTAGAGCAGTGGAAATATCCTCCCAAAACCACATATTTTTTTTGAAAATACAACAGACAACTCTTCCTAAAAGAAAAACCAGAAGACACAAGACAACATTCAGACCACATCCACACCTGCGGGAACCCAGCGCCTCACGAAGGGGGTAAGATACAAGCTACAGCCCCGTGGGAACAGAGTGCCCCACAACCCAGCTCGAGGTGGGAGGAGAGCAGTTGGAGCAGGGAGGGAGAGGGAGCCCAGGACTGCTGAACACCCAGCCCCAGCCATCCGCACCAGAGCGCAGACACAGTGCGTGCCCAGGGGGCCCTGGATACTAGGGAAACAGGACAGTACGACCTGTGAGTGGGTCCCCGCAGCCGGCGCCCCAGGGACAAAGAAAAGCGAGTGCTTTTTGGAAGTGTTAAAGGGACAGGGACCCCAGAGCCAGAAGGAAGCATCCTGGGACACAATCTATGAGCTGGGAATCTGGGGAACTCTGGGGACTCTAATCGCCTGGGCAGCAGGGAGCATGTAGGACAATCAAGGAGATAGTTTTCCAGCGATTCCCCTAAAACACGGCTACTCCATAGCGGAGCAGCAGCCCAAGGAAGGCCATGCCCACAGCAGCAGGGGACATAAACTCCATAGCAGCCGGGAAAGAATCAGAAGCCCTGTCTGCATGCAGCTTCCCAGCACAAGCCACCAGAGGCCGCTGTTCACCCAGGAGAGGAAGGCCACAAACCAACAAGAAGGGAAGTTCGTCCAGCCATCACTCATCCCAGCTCTGCAAACTATTCCTATCACCATGAAAAGACAAAATTACAGGCAAACCAAGATCACAGAGACACCAGAGAAGGAGACAGACCTAACCAGTCTTCCTGAAAAAGAATTCAAAATAAAAATCATAAACATGCTGACAGAGATGAAGAGAAATATACAAGAGCTAAGGGATGAAGTCTGGAGGGAGATTACAGATGTCCGGAATGAGATTACAGAAGCCTGGAAGGAGATAACAGAAGGGAAACAAACTCTGAAAGGATTTAAAAGCTGAATGGATAAGATGCAAGAGGCCATTGATGGAATAGAAACGAGAGCAGGAACGCATAGAGGTTGGCACAGAGAGAGATAAAAGGATCTACAGGAATGAAACAATATTAAGTGAACTGTTTGACCAAACGAAAAGGAACAATATCCATATTATAGAGGGACCAGAAGAAGAAGAAGAGAGAAAAAGGGATAGAAAGTGACTTTGAAGAAATAATTGCTGAAAACTTCCCCAAACTGGGGGAGGAAATAATAGAACAGACCACGGAAATATACAGAAATCGCAACAGGAGAACAACACCAAGACACATAATAATTAAAAAGACAAAGATCAAGGACAAGGAAAGGGTTTTAAAGGCAGCTAGAGAGAAAAGGTCACTTATAAAGGAAAACCCATCAGGCTTTCATCAAACTTCTCAACAGAAACCTTACAAGCCAGAAGAGAATGGCATGAATATTTAATGCAATGAAACAGAAGGGCCTTGAGCCAAGGATAATGGATCCGGCACGATTATCATTTAAATATGAAGGAGGGATTAAATGATTCCCAGACAAGGAAAAGATGAGGGAATTTGCCTCTCACAAACCACCTCTACGGGTATTTTAGAGGGACTGTTATAGACGGGAGAACTCTTAAGACTAAACAGAAGTCACCAGAGAAAATAAAATCACAGCAAAGAAAGCAGACCAAACAAAAACTAACTAAAGACAAAAAATAAGATAAACTACAAACTAAAAGCAGTTAAATGAAACACAAAAGAACACAGAATAAAACAACCAACATATAAGAATGGAGGAGGAGGAATAAGAAGGGAGAGAAGCAAAGAATCCTCAGACAGTATATAACAGCTCAATAAGCAAGCTAAGTTAGGCAGTAATATACTAAAGAGGGTAACCTTGAACCTTCGGTAACCATGAATCGAAAGCCTGCAATGGCAATAAGTACATATCTTTCAATAGTCACCCTAAGTGTAAATGGGCAGAATGCACAATCAAAAGACACAGAGTTATAGAATGGATTAAAAAGCAAGACCCACCTATATGCTGCTTACAAGAAAGTCACCACAAACCAAAAGGCATGCAGAGATTTAAAGTCAAGGGAAGGAAAAACATATTTCAGGCAAACAACAGAGAGAAGAAAGCAGGGGTTGCAGTACTAGTATAAGACAAAATAGACTTCAAACAAAGAATGTAACCAGATGTAATGAAGGAGATTACATAATGATAAAGGGCTCAGTCCAACAAGAGGATTACCATTCTAAATATATATGCCCAAACACTGGAGCACCAGCATATGTGAAACAAATACTAACAGAACTAAAGAGGGAAATAGAATGCAATGCATTCATTTTAGGAGACTTCAACACACCACTCACCCTGAAGGAGAGATCTACTGGGCAGAAAATAAGTAAGGACACGTAGGCACTGAACAACACACTAGAATAGATGGACCTAATAGACATCTATAGAACTCTACATCCAAAAGGAACAGGATATACATTCTTCTCAAGTGCACATGGAACATTCTGCAGAATAGACCACATACTAGCTCACAAAAAGAGCCTCAGTAAATTCCAGAATTTTGAAATTCTACCAACCAACTTTTCAGACCACAAAGGTATAAAACTAGAAATACATTCTACAAAGGAAACAAAAAGGCTCACAAACACATGGAGGCTTAACAACATGCACCTAAATAACCAATGGATCAATGAACAAATTAAAATAGAGATCAAGGAATATATGGAAACAAAAGACAACAACAACACAAAGCCCCATCTTCTGTGAGATGCAGCGAAAGCAGTATTAAGAGGAAAGAATATAGCGATCCAGGCACACTTAAAGAAGGAAGAACAATCCGAAATGAATAGTCTAACATCACAATTATTGAAACTTGGAAAAGAAGAACAAATGAGTCCTAAAGTCAGCAGAAGGAGGGACATAATAAATATCAGAGAAGAAATAAACAAAATTGAGAAGAATAAAACAATAGGACAACTCAATGAAACCAAGTGCTGGTTCTTTGAGAAAATAAAGAAAATAGATAAGCCTCCAGCCAAACTTATTAAGAGCAAAAGAGAATCAACACGCATCAACAGAATCAGAAACGAGAATGGAAAAATCACGACAGACTCCTCAGAAATACAAATATGATAACAAGCTGAAAAACATAGAAGAAATGAACAACTTCCTAGAAAAATACAACCTTCCAAGACTGACCAAGGAAGAAATCCACAAGTTAAACAAACCAATTATGAGCAAAGAAATTGAAATGGTAATCAAAAAACTACCCAAGAACAAAGACCATGGGCCACATAGATTCACCTCCGAATATTATCAGACATGCAGAGAAGACATAATACCAATTCTCCTTAAAGTTTTTTAAGAAATAGAAAAGGAGGGAATACTCTCAAACTAATTCTATGAAGCCAACATCACTCTAATACCAAAACCAGGCAAAGACCCCTCCGAAAAAGAAAATTACAGACCAATATCCTTGATGAATGAAGATGCAAAAATACTCAATAAAATACAAGCAAACCGAATTCAAAAATATATCAAAAGGATCACCCACCATGACAAAGTGGGATTCATCCCAGGGATGCAAGGATGGTACAACATTTGAAAGTCCATCAACTTCACCCACCACATCAACAAAAAGAAGGACAGAAACCACATGATCATCTCCATAGATGCTGAAAAAGCATTAGCCAAAATTCAACATCCATTCATGATAAAAACTCTGAGCAAAATGGGTATAGAGGGCAAGTACCTCAACATAATAAAGGCCATATATGGTAAACCCACCGCCGACATCATACTGAACAGCGAAAAGCTGAAAGATTTTACTCTGAGATCGGGAACAAGACAGGGATGTCCACTCTCCCCACTGATATTTAACATAGGACTGGAGACCCTAGCCACGGCAATCAGATAAAACAAAGAAATACAAGGAATCCAGATTGGTAAAGAAGAAGTTAAACAGTCACTATTTGCAGATGACATGATATTGTACATAAAAAACCCAAAAGACTCCACTCCAAAACTACTAGAAATGATATCGCAATACAGCAAAGTTGCAGGATACAAAACTAACACACAGAAATCTGTGGCTTTCCCATACACTAACAATGAACCAATAGAAAGAGAAACTAGGAAAACAATTCCATTCACAATTGCATCAAAAAGAATAAAGTACCTAGGAATAACCCTAACCAAAGAAGTGAAAGACCTGATCCCTGAAAACTACAAGACACTCTTAAGACAAATTAAGAGGATAGAAGGAAATGGAAACCCATCCCATGCTCTTGGCTAGAAAGAATTAATATTGTCAAAATGGCCATCTTGCCCAAAGCAATATAGAGATTCGATGCAATCCCTATCAAATTACCAACAACATTCTTCAAAGAACTGGAACAAATAGCTCAAAAATTCATATGGAAACACCAAAGACCCCGAATAGCTAAAGTAATCCTGAGAAGGAAAAATAAAGTGGGGGGGGGATCTTGCTCCTCATCTTCAAGCTCTACTACAGAGTCACAGTAATTAAGATATTTTGTACTGGCATAAGAAAATTGTCACAGAACAGTGGAACAGAATAGAGACTCCAGACATTACACCAAACATATATGGTCAATTAATATAGAATAAAGGAGCCATGGACATACAATGGGGGAAATGACTGTCTCTTCAACAGATGGTGCTGGAAACACTGGACAACTATATGTAAGAGAATGAAACTGGACCATTGTCTAACCCCATACACAGAAGTAAATTTGAAATGGATCAAAGACCTGAATGTAAGTCATGAAACCATACAACTTAGAAAAAAATATAGGCAAAAATCTCTTAGATATAAACGTGAGTGACCTCTTCTTGAACATATCTCCCTGGGCAAGGGAAACAAAAACAAAAATGAACAAATGGACTATATCAAGCTAAAAGCTTCTGTACAACATAGGACACCATCAATAGAACAAAAAGGCACCTTCTGTAAGGGAGAATATATTTGTAAATGACACATCCGATAAAGGCTTGATATCTGAATTATATAAAGACATCACCCACCTCAACAAACAAAAGCAAATAATCCAATAAAAAATGGGCAGAGGAACTGTATAGACAGCTCTCCATAAAAGAAATTCAGATGGCCAACAGACACATAAAAGATGCTCCACATCACTAATTATCAGAGAAATGCAAATTAAAACCACAATGAGATATCATCTCACACCAGTAAGTATGGCTACCATCCAAAAGACAAACAACAACAAATCTTGGCGAGGCTGTGGAGAAAGGGGAACCTTCCTACACTCCTGGTGGGAATGTAAGTTAGTTCAACCACTGTGGAAAGCAGTATGAAGGTTCCTCCAAATGTCCAAAATAGACTTACCATTTGACCCAGGAATTCCACTCCTAGTAATTTACCCTAAGAATGAAGCACTCTAGTTTGAAAAACACAGATGCACCTCTATGTTTATTGCACCACTATTTACAATAGCCAAGAATTGGAAGCAACCTAAGTGTCCATCAGTACATGAGTGGATAAAGAAGATGTGGTACATATACACAATGGTATATTACTCAGCCATAAGAAGAAAACAAATCCTACCATTTACAACAACATGGGTGGAGCTAGAGGGTATTATGCTCAGTGAAATAAACCAGGTGGAGAAAGATAAGTACCAAATTATTTAACTCATATGTGGAGGATAAGAACAAAGGAAAAACTGAGGGAACAAAACAGCAGCAGAATCACAGAACCCACGAATGAACTGAAAGTTACCAAAGGGAAAGGGACTGGGAACGATGGGTAGGTAGGGAGCGATAAAGAGGGGGAAGAAGAAAGGGAGTATTATGAAAAATTTGGGGGTGGTAGAATGGGGATAGCTGTGCAACACAAACTTGACAAGTAGTGATACTACAACATTTTGCTATGCTGATGGACAGTGACTGTAATGGGGTTTGTGTGGGGCACTTGGAATAGGAGAGAGCCTAGTAAACATAATATTCTTCATGTAATTGTAGATTAATGATAACAAAAAAAGAGAAAGAAAAGGGGGATTACTCCCTGATAGGATAAAACTAACTGCAAATCAATGATTAATGCACACTTTACATATCCTTTATTTTTATCTTTTAAGGGGTGTCAGATGATCGGCTATGGAAGCAATTTTTCTAATAATATTCATTCCTCTTAAAAAAAAAACAGTTCCTCTGTGGTGATCTCCAATAGGTTCTTCACAGAGGTATAAAGGTCATATCAACGTGTGAGCAAAGGGTTTGTTTGTGTTTATACAGAGGACCAAAGCCTAATTTGGCTACCCAGAAAACGAACTAAGATATGATATGAAGAAGAACTTGCAACATCAACATCCTCTGGAAGAGTCATTCCAGAAGATGATCATCAAAAATCTTCAATAAAGATCCTGGTGCTGTTGAAGTTGCAGCTGCATTTATCGCACCGGTTCCTGGACTTGCCATTGGCATGAAGATGGAGATATCTAAGCTGGCCTGTGCATGCAGTAAAACAACAAATTTGACTGGATCTGTACTGTCGGAACTCAACCAAGAATTAGGAGAAGTGAAAGTTGCAGTTCTCCAAAATTGTGCGACTATAGACTATATACTGTTCAAAGAACATATGAGATGTGAACGGTTCCCAGGAAGGTGCTGTTTTAATTCGTCTGATTTTTCTCAAACTATTCAAATTCAGTTAGACAATATCCATCATATCATTGATAAGTTTTCACAGATGCCTAGGGTACCTAACTGGTTTTCTTGATTTCACTGAATATGGCTGGTAATTGTAGGTCTGCTTTTGTTATGTAGCTGTATTCCTATTATGTTAATGTCTGTACACAATTTAATTAGTAGCTTAAAACCTATACATGCTGATGTTACTCTTCAAGAAGATATGTCAAAGAAATAATCAATCTTCCCATGTTTTCTCCCGTCTGCTACTTCTATAGCTTTTCTTCCTTCCTAATTACAACCCTTTAGAAGAATTCGTGCCTAATATCGAAAACTGCCGACTATCATAATTCTTCCAAGTGGTAAAGATACCTCAAGACAAACGCTGGGCATAGAAGCCACAGGGCATAAATCTGCAAAGAAGTAAAAAGCCAACCTCTTCAAACAATATTGCTTCTCTCTCACTTACCAACTTTACATTTCCAAGCATGGCCCTGGAAGATGAATGGTTAGCCAGAGACAGGTAAGATTCCTCAAGGGAGGAACAACCTAAGACAGGCACAGTCACAGGGGGGGCCATCAGGTGAGAAATTGGGGACCAACAGAGGTGAGGCTTAGAACCCCAGCCCCCCTGTTTTGAGAGAAATCTTCTGCATCTGTGGATGTTTTGTTGCCCTTGTCTAGCTTGGATTAACACATAGGCTACAGGCACACACCTGATCATCTACATTTGCCTTCTTACAGCACTAAATCATGTTTTCTACCTTTATCTTGCATCTACCTACCACTTCATCACTTTATAAAAAAATAATAATAAAAAGGGTAAAATGTGGGATTCACATATAAATCAAGTATAAAAATCAAACGAATAATTATATCTGACTTGTTTATAGTTCATGATGCGTGATCAAAACTGAAAGTTCCTGTGATATGACTGCCCTTGCACTGTTCACCATGTAAGAACTTATTCACTATGTAAGAACTTGTTTGTTATGCTTCAGAAGATTGGAGACTGTTGAGAATTAGGCTTGGGGTTGATTAATGATTGTGCATTGAGTCCCCTATACAGAATTTTATTGTTAACAACTATTTTGTCAATAAATATGAGAGATGCCATCTCAAAAAATAAAAATAATAATAATAAACAGATTGTCCATATTCCCCCTCAACCATAGTTATATTATTTTGTACAAAGTTAAATATACTTTTTTGACTTTATGGTTTTAGCTGTTTCTTGTAGAATTTAACCAAAGAGTGTGGTTGAAAATGATTAATATCATACAAAAATTCAATGTAAATTTTTAAGTTTCCTTTATCTTGTGTATTAACATTGATTATTTTACAGTATCTCTATAGCACTAAAATACTAAATACTGCATCTTACACTGTACTTTCAAGATACTCTTCAGATCTATGTGAAAACTATGCCTTAGTTTATTGCCTGGCCCTTTAAATTTGTTTTCTGTATTCCTCTTCCTGAAAGTAAAAATTCCCTCTCCTTACTCCATGCATTTAGCTGTTTGTCCTAAATAGGCTCACTATGTTTAATGCCTTCATTTTAAAAGCCTCAAGTATTTGTTGCTAATATACTTATTTTTTAAGTCTTCTATGTTAAAGATTATAGTGTGCTTTATGAAGTAAAGTTAAAAATGAAACATTATCGAGCTGAGGCAGAGCAAAGATGGTGACATGAGTAGAGCTGCAGAAATCTCCTCCCAAATCCATATATATTTTTGGAAACTCAATAAATACAACTATCCCTAAAAGAGAGACCAGAAGATACAGGACAACAGCCAGGCTACATCTACACCTGTGAGAACACAGCACCTCACAAAAGGAGTACGATAAAAGCTGTGTCCTGGCGGGACCCTTGTGCCCCTCACCCCAGCTTCCGGTGGGAGGAGAGGAGTTGGAACAGGGAGGTAGAGGGAGCACAGTACTTCTAAACACCCAGCCCTAGAAATATGCACTGGAGGACAGACATACAATGTGTGGAGTGCTGGATACTAGGGGAATGGGACAGTAGAACTTGAGAGTGGGTCCCTGCAGCCAGTGCCCCTGGGAAAAAAAGAAAAGCAAGTGCTTTTTGAAAGACTTAAAGGAACAGGGACCCCACAGGTGGACAGAAACATCATGGGACACTTAGCCTAGCAGCTGGGAATCCAGGGAACTCTGGGTGCCCAGCAGTGCAGCTCAGAGGCCCGAGCAGCCTCCCATCTGTTTCCCCTCTGATTCCACTCCACAATACAGGAGAAGCAGACTGAGGCAGCAGGGAAGAGCTTCTTTCACAACAGCTGGGCAAGAATTAGAAAGACTGTCTGCATGCAGCTGCCCAGCACAAGCCAATAGGGGTCACTGTTCTCCCAGGAAAAGAAGGACACAACTAGCAAGAAGAGATGTTCTCCCAGCCAACACATGCGCCAGTTCCCCACAACTATCTCTATCGCCATGAAAAGGCAGAAGCATTTGATACAGACGAGACTAACCCAGACATCCTCTCCTGAGAAGCAATCTGGGCAGATATACCTAACCAATATCCCTGAAAAAGAATTTGAAATAAAGGTCATAACCATGCTGTTGGAGCTGTAGAGAAATACACAAGAGCTAAGGGATGACGTCTGGAAGGAGATTACAGAAATGAAAAAACCTCTGGAAGGATCTATAAGCAGAATGGAATTAGAAGCAAGATACCATTGATGGAAGAATAGAAGCAAAAGAAAAGGAATGCATACAAGCTGATGCAGATACAGATCAAAGGATATCCAGGAATGAATCACTATTCAGAGAACAGTGTAACCAATCCACGCAGAAAAGTATTCACATTATAGGGGTACCAGAAGAAGAAGATAGAGAAAAAGGGATAGAAAGTGTCTTTGAAGAAATAATTGCTGAAAACTTCCCCAAATTGGGGGAGGAAATGATCATTCAGACCACAGAATTACACAGAACTCCCAACAGAAGGGACCCAAGCAGGACAACACCAAGACACATAATAATTAAATTTGCAAAGATCAAAGACAAGGACAGAGTTTTAAAGGCACCTACAGAGAGGAAAAACGTCACCTACAAAGGAAAACCCATCAGGTTATCAGCAGCTTTCTCAACAGAAACTCTCAGGTCAGAAGAGAATGGCATTATATATTTAATGCAATGAAACAGAAGGGCCTTGAACAAAGAACACTGTGTCCAGCACGATTATCATTTAAATATGAAGGAGGGATTAAACAATTCCCAGACAAGCAAAAGTTGAGGGAATTTGCCTCCCACAAATCACCTCTACAGGGAATTTTAGAGGGACTGCTCTAGATGGGAGCACTCCTAATGCTAAACAGATGCAACCAGAGAAAATAAAACCAAAGCAAAGAGAGCAGACCAACTAGATACTAAATAAAGGCAAAAGGGAGGCAGTGCCAAGAAGGCGGCATGAGTAGGACAGTGGAATCTCCTCCCAAAAACATATATATTCTCAAAAATACAATAAATACAACTATCCCTAAAAGAGAGACCAGAAGACACAGGACAACAGTCAGACTACATCCACACCTGTGAGAACCCCATGTCTGGTGAAAGGGGTAAGATACAATCCAAAGGCCAGCAGGACCCGAGGCCCCTCACCCCAGCTCCTGGTGGGAGGGGAGGAGTCAGGGCGTGAAGGGAGAGGGAGCCCAGGACTGCTAAACACGGCAAATGAAGATAACATTGAACATTTGGTAAACACGAATCTAAAACCTGCAATGGCAATAAGTACATATCTTTTAATAATTTCCCTAAATGAAATGGACTGAACGTACCAATCACAAGACACAGAGTAATAGAATGGATGAAAAGCAAGACCCATCTATATGCCGCTTACAAGAGACCGACCTCAAACTCAAAGACATGTGCAGAATAAAAGTCAAGGGATGGAAAAAGATATTTCATGCAAACAACGAGGAATAAAAGCAGGTGTTGCAGTACTAGTATTTGCAGACAAAACAGACTTCAAAACAATGAAAGCAAAAGTGATAAAGAATGACCATACATAATGATAATGGGTTCAGTCCAACAAGAGGATATAACCATTATAAACATATAAGCACCCAAAAGAGGAGCACCAATATATGTGAAACAAATATTAACATAATTAAAGGAGGAAATAGAATTCAGTGCAATCATTTTGGGAGACTTTAACACACCACTCACTCCAAAGGACAGATCTACCAGACACAAAATAAATAAGGACACAGAGGCACTGAACAACACACTAGAACAGATGGACCTAAAAGACATCTATAGAACTCTACATCCAAAAGCAACAGGATATACATTATTCTCAAGTGCACATGGAACATTCTCCAGAATAGACAACATACTGGGCTACAAAAAGAGCCTCAGTAAATTCAAAAAGATTGAAATTCTACCAACCAACTTTTCAGACCACAAAGGCAAAGAACTAGAAATAAATTGTACAAAGAATGTAAAAAGGCCCGCAAACACATGGAGGCTTAACAACGTGCTCCAATAAAATCAATGGATCAACCACCAGGTCAAAATAGAGATAAATCAATATATGGAAACAAATGACAAAAACAACACAAAGCCCCAATTTGTGTGGGATGCAGCGAAAGCAGTCTTAAGAGAAAAGTATATAGCAATCCAGGCATATTTAAAGAAGGAAAAAAATCCTAAGTGACTAGTCTAATGTAGCAATTATCAAAATTGAAAAAAGAAGAACAAATGAGGCTAAAAGTCAGCAGAAAGAGGGACACAATAAAGATCAGAGAAGAAATAAACAAAATTGAGAAGAATAAAACAATATAAAAAATCAATGAAACCAATAACTGGTTATTTGAGAATATCAACAAAATAGATAAGCCTCTAGCCAAACTTATTAAGAGAAAAAGAGAATCAATACACATAAACAGAATAAAAAATGAGAAAGAAAAATCACAATGAACCCAATAGAAATATAAATAATTATTAGAGAATACTATGAAAACCTATATGCTAAGAAGTTGGAAAACCTGGAAAAAATGGACAACTTCTTAGAAAAACAAAACCTTCCAAGACCTTCCAAGGAAGAAACACTAAATCTAAACAAACAAAATACCAGCAAAGAAATTGAAGCAGTAAACAAAAAACTACCCAGGAAAGAAAAAGCCTGGACCAGACGGATTTACTTCAGAATTTTATCAGACATACAGAGAAGACATAATACCCATTCTCCTTAGAGTTTTCCAAAAAACAGAAGAGGAGGGCCTACTCTCAAATTCATTCTATGAGCCAACATTACCCTAATAACAAAACCAGGCAAAGACCCCACCAGAAAAGAAAATTACAGACCAATATCCCTGATGAATATAGATGCAAAATTACTCAGCAAAATATTAGCAAACTGAGTACAAAAGTACATCAAAAAGATCATACATCATGACCAAGTGGGATTCACCCCAGGGATGCAAGGATGGTACAACATTCGAAAATCCATCAACATCATCCATCACATAAACAAAAAGAAAGACAAAAACTACATGATCATCTCCATAGATGCAGAAAAATCATTCAACTAAATTCAACATCCATTCATTATATAAACTCTAAGCAGAATGTAACAGGGCAAGTTACTCAACATAATAAAGGCCATATATGATTAACCCACAACCAACATCATACTGAACAGTGAGCAGCTGAAATCTTTCCCTCTGTGTTCAGGAAAAAGACAGAGATGCCCAATCTCCCCACTGTTACTCAACATAGTACTGGAGGTCCTAGCCATGTCAATTAGACAAAACAAAGAAATACAAGGAGTCCAGATTGGTAAAGTGGGAGTTAAATTGTCACTATTCACAGATGACATGATACTGTACATAAAAAACCCTAAAGACTCCACTCCAAAACTACTAGAACTGATATCGCAATACAGCAAAGTTGCAGGATACAAAATTAACACACAGAAATCTTTGGCTTTCCTATACACTAAAAATGAACCAATAGATAGAGAAATCAGGAAAACAATTCCATTCTCAATTGCATCAAAAAGAATAAAATACCTAGGAATAAACCTAACCAAGGAAGTGAAAGATCAATACCCTGAAAACTATAAGATGCTCTTAAGGGAAATTAAATAAGACACTAACAAAGGGAAACTCTCCCCATGCTCTTGGCTAGGAAGAATTAATATCGTCAAAATGGCCATCCTGCAAAAGCAATACAGATGTGATGCAGTCCGTATCAAATTACCAGCAACATTCTTCAACAAACTGGAACAAATAGTTCAAAAATTCATATGGAAACACCAAAGAACCCGAATAGGTAAAGCAAGCCTGAGAAGGAAGAATAAAGTGGGGGGGGAGGGATTTTGCTCCTCAATTTCAAGCTCTACTACAAAGTCACAGTAATAAGACAATTTGTACTGGCACAAGAACATTGGCACAGACCAGTGGAACAGAATAGAGACTCCGGACATTACACCAAACATATATGGTCAATTAATATAGAATAAAGGAGCCATGGACATACAATGGGGGAAATGACTGTCTCTTCAACAGATGGTGCTGACAAAACTGGACAGCTACATGTAAGAGAATGAAACTGGATCACTGTATAACCCCATACACAAAAGTAAATTTGAAATGGATCAAAGACCTGAATGTAAGTGATGAAAACATAAAATTCCTAGAAAAAAAACATAGGCAAAAATCTCTTGGACATAAACATTAGCGATTTCTTCACGAACTTATCTCCCCAGGCAAGGGAAACAAAAGCATAAAGTAGCCAAGTGGGGCTAAATCAAGCTGAAATTCTTCTGTACAGCAAAGGACACCATCAAAAGAACAAAATGGTACCCTACAGTATGGGAGAATACATTCCTAAATGACAGATCCGATGAAGGGTTGACATCCAAAAGATATAGAGAGCTCATGCACCTCAACAAACAAAAAGCATATAATCCAATAAAAAATGGGCAGAGGAGCTGAACAGTTTTCCAGCGAAGAAATTCAGATGGCCAGCAGACACATGAAAAGATGCTCCACATTGCTAGTCATCAGAGAAATGCAAATTAAAACCACAGTAATATATCACCTCACACCAGTAAGGATCGCCACCATCCAAAAGACAAACAACAACAAATGTTTGCAAGGATGTGGAGAAAGGGGAACCCTCCTACACTGCTGGTGGGAATGTAAATTAGTTCAACTATTGTGGAAAGCAGTGTGGAGGTTCCTCAGAAAGCTCAAAATAGACATACCATTTGACCCAGGAATTCCACTTCTAGGAACTTACCCTAAGAATGCAGCACTCAAGTTTGAAAAAGATAGATGCACCCCTATGTTTATCGCAGCACTATTTACAATAGCCAGGAAATGGCAGCAACTTAAGTGTCTATCAGTAGATGAATGGATAAAGAATATGTGGTACATATACACAATGGAATATTATTCATCCATAAGATGTAAACAAACCATAACATTTGCAACAGTATGGATGGAACAAGAGGGTATTATGGTCAGTGAAATAAGCCAGGCAGAGAAAGACAAGTATCAAATGATTCACTCATATGTGGAGTATAAGATTAAAGAAAAACTGAAGGAACAAAACAGCAGCCGTCTCACAGAATGCAAGAGTGAACTAACAGTTACCAAAGGGAAAGGGACTAGAGAGGATGGGTGGGAAGGGAGGGAGAAGGATGTGGAAAAAGAAAGGGGGTATTATGATTAGCATGTACAATTAGCATGTAGGGGGAGAATGGGGAGCTGTGCAACACAGTGAAGACAAGTAGTGATTCTATAGCATTTTACTATGCTGAAGGACAGTGACAGTAATGGTGTGTGTGGGGGGGGACCTGATGAAGAGGGAACCTAGTAAACATAATATTCTTCACGTAACTGTAGATTAATGATGACAAAGTAAAAATTTTTTAAAAAGGTAGCTGAAAGATGAAAAAAAGTCACATTATCATAATATCTTATTTCCAAAAGTATAGTTCCATTTTTGATGTGTTCTTTTAAAGTGGGGATCTTTTATAGAGGCCATTTTATTGGAAGTTATGGCAACTGATGGACCAGACCAATACTGACAACTTCACATTTGAAATATATAACAGCTAGCACTTTTCAGCCACAGTGTATAGGATGGTTAACTCTGTGCTATACGTATGCCATATTACTACAGTATGGCCCAGGTGAGGTCTTGTCACAGTCTACAGCTAAGCAGAAAAATCTACTAAGACATCATCTTAAACAAAGTACACCAAAGGGAAAAGCCACACTAGTGAGAGGACCAGCAATATTGAATGAAGACAAGGGGGCTGTTTGCTTTTGTTCACCAACTTAACTGAATATTTGTTCATTTCTTTTCAGTTTATTTCTATGTGAAATATAGCTAACAAAACAGATGAGTCCATTTCCAAAGCATCTCTTTACCCCTAAGAAAAAAGTAAATATTTATGTAATATGGATACAAATATTTCAAAAATAAAAAAAAATAATGTTTATTGTTTAGGCATTCTTTGAGCTGAATTTTTTTTCATCTGCTGGAGCTGCAACAACAAATTAACATAGACTAGGTGGCTTAAAGGACAAATATTTATTTCTCACAATTCTGGAGGCTGGAAAATCAGCAATCAAGGTGTCAATAGATTCACTATCTGTTAAGAAACCTCTTCCTGCTTTAAAGACTGTCTTCTTGCTATATCCTCACATTATGGAGAGACAGTGGATTCTGGTCTTTTTCTCTTCTTGTAAGGCCTCTAATCCCATTGTGGGGGTTCTATCATTATGATATCAGCTAATCTTAAATGTCTAATGAAGTTCCCACTTCTAAATGCCATTACATTGGGCTTCCACAAGAATTTTGAGGGGACACAAACATTCACTCCATAGCAATTAACAGTATTATCAAATCATTAACAGAGATATAAGATACATTTATAATGAATTATTATAATCAGATATATAATAGACTAATAAAATTTAAGCAAGTGAAGTGTTTAAGAAATTGTCCTATAATTAAAACTGGACAGGATAAATTCCCGGTGTCCTATGCACTACCTAGCAATTCATCTGGGCATTATTTTATTTAAAAGTTTTACAGAAATAGTGCTTGCTTCGGCAGCACATATACTAAATTGGAAGGATACAGAGAAGATTATCATGGCCCCTAAAAAAAAATAAAGAATAAAGTTTTACAGAAATAGATTCGTATACACGGAAAACAAGACTGGTGGTTGTCATAGTGAGATGGGTGGGGTGGTGGATGAAATAGGTGAAGGGTACAAAGAGATGCAAACTTCAAATCGTAAAATAAGTTAGTCACAGGAATGAAAGTACAGAATAGGGAATATAGTCAGTAAAGTGTGATTTCTTTGTATGTTCACAAATGGTAACTACACTTAACATGGTGAGGATTTAATAATGAAGTGTAATTGTTGAAAAGCTATGTTTTATGTATGAAACCATTAAATATAGCATATTACCTATATTTCAACTAAAAAATTGAAAAAAGGATGAATTTAAAATTTGATAATTTTATATTCACTAGGTTATTTCCTATTTTGTAGAGGTAGAATTATGTGCTTTATGAAGTTGAAAACTGGTAGAAATACAGATGACTTTTTATCTAAGCTATGCAAGTGGATTATGTCCAGTAAATGTACATTTGATTGCCACTCAGAAGGAAAAATTAAGCCAACATACTACATTTCATTGTTTTACAAGATATAAACCCATTTTATACATATTGACAAATTTATGTCAGTATTTCTACCAACTGTCTTTCATTTAAGTTCTCCTTTGAACCAGTCTGATTATATTACTTGTCCTATCATTAGCTACTGTATTAAATACAATTTTTGACTAACGTTCATTTTATATTTGTGAGTTATGATTTCAAATTTCTGAAAATATACTTGAGCAGATATATAAAATACAGTGAATTAAAAGGTGTAACATATACTTCACTCACACACTGTTCTGTATTGGGTGCTGCTTTACTGGTCTGACCATTATTTCCATCAGAATCATCAGTGTAATTGTCAGTTGTGTCCTTTCAGTAGTGAAATTTATTTTAAAATGACTGATGTGATTCTTTTGCTTGTTGTATATATAAAATCCCAATATAATTGTAAAATAATGTATGAGCCCCATGCCCCAGGACAAAAAAATGTATAAAATATACTTAGTAGTTAACTTACATATCTAACTATTACAGAATAAAATTAAAACATATATAATTTTGAGTCTTTTACCTATGGTTAAAGGAAATGGTTGTGCAATGGTCCTCTGTGGATCCTCCTTTCATTTTGAAATTCTTTCTGACTTTGTGGTGTTCACTTATCATCTTCTCTATCCCAATACATTCCAAGTTCCAAAATATTAAAATGAGCATGAACTTGGCAACTGGATTTTGCATTAATCACAGGGTGTTTTCAATATATCTGTGTACAGTTCCTTCAAGTTCAAAATTTATTACAGAGTTGTGACTAACTGTAACTTGGACATGTCTGGGTTAGATTTGGTGGGAGAAAAAACAAAATATCTAGGTAAGGTAATGAGCCGTGAAGGAATTTCAATGTAGGATGTGCTTAGGTAGGTTTGAAACACTCTGACAGGAAGGGGACTAAGGAAGTTTTCTTCAAACTGCCTTTGGAGGGCAAACTATTTCTATTGAGATTATTTATTTGGAACAACAATGGAAGGCCGGTGAGATGAGTAGAATGCCCCAAGCCAGTCTTTGGCAATGCTACTTAGTAACATCTACAGTGAGCCAACTTAGGCACACCTGTTAGTTTTCAAGATAAAAATTCTATACTAAAAAGAGCACCTGGTTTGTTCTTCTGGCTCAGCCCTCATTCTATTAGTGTCATGACCTAGGTTATATCAATTAACCTAAACCTTAGCTTCCTGAATCTGTAAAAGTGACTCAATTGCCTTTGCATCCTCTACAGCTTTAAGATCCACATATATGGGATCACTAGTCTGTCTCTAAAATTTTTCTATATAAAAGCAAATGCAGAAAATAGATGGGTCAGGTTGATAAATTATTTTAAAATATACAAGTGGAATATGTCTCCTCTTTTATAATTAGTAGAATAATGATAAAATTCAAATTTATTTGCCTTTAGTATTTGCTTGACTCTGGGTGAATTTTGTCGTGTAATTTGGCCTTAGGATCCATTCCCCCCAAAATAGAGGGCTTTGTCTTGCATCTCTTTTACTCTCCTTAAGGTCTTTGTTTTCAGAAATGAAAATAAAATCTCTCAGTGTGTTTAAAACAGCTTCAGAGACATTATTTTGCTATTCTCTATATTTAATGAAGGTGATTTCAATACAAGGTTTAGAGCCACTTCACCCTTTATCTCTCTTCTTTTTTATTCTTGATTGTGAACAAAAGTAATTTCCAGGTTGACAAGGAGGTAGAGGGAAAGGTAATTATGATAGCAGGTAAACCCACACTTAAGAGAGCAAGGCCCTTTTTTCTGATTTATATATGCTGCAATTATTTATACTCAGTAGTGAAGCATTAGGAAACTAAAATAAAGAATAGATTTTCATAAAGACAGGCTCTGAGCAAAACAGTATTGCCACATAGAGTGAATAACAATATAAGGTGCTAACTAAATTTGAATCTCAGATAATGCATATTTTTATCTCTTATTTTGAGGGGGCATCTCTCATATTTATTGATCAAATGCTTGTTAATAACAATAAAATTCTGTATAGGGGACTCAATGCACAATCATTAATCAACCCCAAGCCTAATTCTCAACAGTCTCCAAACTTCTGAAGCATAACGAACAAGTTCTTCCATAGTGAACAACCCACTGTTTAAAGTACAAATTTAATCTCCCGTATTTTGTGCAGTCACTTATCTGCAATTAGTGAGATAACGATTTTTCCAGATTGGGAAGATGTTAAACCCAACTTGGCCATAATTGGGTCTATCTTATGCCAATCAAATTTTACCGACCAATGAGAATAGCCTAGGACGAGAAACGAGCTGAAGGGGCATTTCTATCAGGCTCTTAACGGCCAAAAGGCAGTTCTGTCACTGGTAAGAGGGAAAGTAAAAATATTATAATTTATTGGTTTAATACAAAAATCCTTCCTCTCTTGGCAATAGTTGATGATATCGGGAGAAAGAACTGATACTTAATAAAGACTTAGAATGATTTTCACCACCTGCCTGATGTAAGTCCTAGGTAGGTCGGCGAAAACGAAGCTGCTGATCCACACTTAAGTTTCTGAGGAGACCGACGGGTGTAAAGATTTTTTTTTTTTGGAGAGGGCATCTCTTATATTTATTGATAAAATGGTTGTTAACAACAATAACATTCTGTATAGGGGACTCAAAGCACAATCATTAATCAACCCCAAGCCTAATTTTCGTCAGTCTCCAATCTTCTGAAGCATAACGAACAAGTTCTTACATGGTGAACAAATTCTTACACGGTGAATAAGTTCTTACATGGTGAACAGTGCAAGGGGCAGTCATCACAGAAACTTTCGGTTGGTTTGATCACGCATCATGAACTATAAACAATCAGGTCAGATATGATTATTCGTTTGATTTTTATACTTGATTTATATGTGAATCCAGCATTTCTCCACTATTATTATTATTATTTTTATTTTTAATAAAATTCTGAGATGGTAGGTAGCTGCAAGATAAAGGTAGAAAACATAATTTAGTGCTGTAAGAGGGCAAATGTAGATGATCAGGTCTGTGCCTATAGACTAAGTATCATTCCAAGCTAGACAAGGGCAACAAAACATCCACGGATGAAGAAGATTTCTCTCAAAACAGGGGGGGGTGAGGTTCTAAGCCTCACCTCTGTTGATCCCCATTTTCTCACCTGATGGCCCCCCTGCGACTGTGCCTGTCCTGTCTTAGGTTGTTCCTCCCTTGAGGAATCTTACCTGTCTCTGGCTAACCAGTCATCTTCCGGGCCGTACAGGGAAATGTAAAGTTGGTAAGTGAGAGAGAAGCAATATTCTTTGAAAAAGTTAGCTTTTTACTTCTTTGCAGATTTGTGCCCTGTGGCTTTTATGCCCAGCACCTGTCTTGAGGTATCTTTACCACTTGGAAGAATTAATGATACTCGGTAATTTTCTATATGAGGCACGAATTCTACTAAAGGGTTGTAATTAGGAAGGAAGAATAAAAGCTATAGAAGCAGCAGATGGAAGAAAATATGGGAAGATTGATGATTTCTTTGACATATCTTCTTGTAGAGTAACATAAGCATGTATAGGTTTTAAACTACTAATTAAACTGTGTACACACATTAACATAATAGGAATACAGCTACATAACAAAAGAAGACCTACAATTACCAGCCATATTCAGTGAAACCAAGAAAACCAATTAGGCACCCTAGGCATTTGTGAAAACTTATCAATGATATGATGGATACTGTCTAACTGAATTTGAATAGTTTGAGAAAAATCAGACAAATTAAAACAACACATTCCCGGGAACTGTTCACATCCCATATGTTCTTTGAACAGTAGATTGTCTATAGTTGTGCAATTTTGGAGCGTTGCAACTTGCACATCTCCTAATTCTTGGTTGAGGTCCAACAGTATAGATCCAGTCAAATTTGTTGTTTTACTGTATGCACAGGCCAGCTTAGATATCTCCTTCTTCATTCCAATGGCAAGTAGGAACCAGTGGGATGAATGCAGCTCCAACTGCAACAGCGCCAGGATCTTTGTTGAGGTTTTTGATGATCGTCTTCTGGAATGACTCTTCCAGAGGATGCTGAGGTTGGAAGTTCTTCTTTGTATCGTATCTTAATTTGTTTTCTGGGTAGCCAAATTAGTCTTTGATCCTCTGTATAAACACAAACAAACCTTTTGCCCACACGTTGATATGACCTTTATACCATTGTGAAGAACTTATTGGAGATTGTCACACAGGAACTGCTTTTTTTTTAAGAGAAAGGAATATTATCAGAAAAATGTACTTCCATAGCTGATCATCTGACACCCTTTAAATGATCAAAATTAAGGATTTGTAAAGCATGTATTAGTCATTGATTTGCAGTTAGTTTTATCCTATCAGGGAGTAATCCCCTTTTTCTTTCTCTTTTTCTTTTCTTTTTCTTTTCTTTTTGCTATCATTAACCTACAATCACATGAAGAATATTATGTTTACTATGTTCTCCACTATACCAGGTCCCCCCCACAAACCCCATTACAGTCACTGTCCATCAGCATAGCAAAATGTTGTAGATTCACTACTTGTCTTCTCTGTGTTGTACAGTCCTCCCCTTTCTCCAACACCCCCCTTTATGCCTGCTAATTATAATAACCCCTTTCTTCTTCCACCCCGCTTATCCATCCCTACCCACCCATCCTCCCCAGTCCCTTTCCCTTTGGTACCTGTTTGACCATTCTTGGGTTCTGTGATTCTGCTGCTGTTTTGTTCCTTCAGATTTCCTTTGTTCTTATACTGCACAGATGAGTAAAATCAAATGGTATTTCTCTTTCTCCACATGACTTATTTCACTGAGCATAATACCCTTTAGCTCCATCCATGTTGTTGCAAATGGTAGGATTTGTTTTCTTGTTATGGCTGAATAATATTCCATTGTGCATATGTACCACATATTCTTTATCCATTCATCTACTGATGGACACTTAGGTTGCTTCCAATTCTTGGCTATTGTAAACAGTGCTGCGATAAACATAGGGGTGCATCTGTCTTTTTCAATCTTGAGTGCTGCATACTTAGGGTAAATTCCTAGGAGTGGAATTCCTGGGTCAAATGGTAAGTCTATTTTGAGCATTTTGAGGAACCTCCATACTGCTTTCCACAACGGTTGAACTAATTTACATTCCCACCAGCAGTAGGAGGGTTCCCCTTTCTCCAAAACCTCGCCAAGATTTGTTGTTGTTTGTCTTTTGGATGGTATGCATTCTTACTCATGTAAGGTGATACCTCATTGTGGTTTAATTTGCATTTCTCTGATAATTAGCGATGTGGAGCATCTTTTCATGTGTCTGTTGGCCTTCTGAATTTCTTTTTTGGAGAACTGTCTGTTCAGTTCCTCTGCCCTTTTTAAAATTGGATTATTTACTTTTTGTTTGTTGAGGTGAGTGAGCTCTTTATATATTTTGGATGTCATACCTTTATCGGATGTGTCATTTACAAATATATTCTCCCATACTGTAGGGTACCTTTTTGTTCTATTGATGGTGTCTTTTGCTGTGCAGAATCTTTTCAGCTTAACATAGGCCAACTTGTTCATTTTTGCTTTTGTTTTCCTTGCCCGGGGAGATATGTTCAAGAAGAGGTCACTCATGTTTATGTCTAAGAGATTTTTGCCTATGTTTTTCTCTAAGAGTTTTATGTTTTCACAACTTACATTCAGGTCCTTGATCCATTTCAAATTTACTTTTGTGTATGGGGTTAGACAATGGTCCAATTTAATTCTCTTACATGTAGCTGTCCAGTTCTGCCAGCACCATCTGATGAAGAGACTGTCATTTCCCCATTGCATGTCCATGGCTCCTTTATCAAATATTAATTGACCATATATATTTGGGATAATGTCTGGAGTCTCTAATCTGTTCCACTGGTCTGTGGCTCTGTTCCTGTGCCAGTACCAAATTGTCTTGTTTTCAATGGCTTTGTAGTAGAGCTTGAAGTTCGGGAGTGAGATCCCTCCCCACTTTATTCTTCTTTCTCAGGATTGCTTTGACTATTCGGGGTCTTTGGTGTTTCCATATGAATTTTTGAACTATTTGTTCCAGTTCATTGAGGAATGTTGCTGATAATTTTGTAGGGATTGCATGAAATGTGTATATTGCTTTGGGTAGGATGGCCATTTTGATGATATTAATTCTTCCTACCCTCGAGCATGGGATGAAATTCCATTTGTTAGTGTCCCCTTTAATTTATTCTTAAGGGTGACTTGTAGTTTTCAGGGTATAGGTCTTTCACTTTTGTGTTTAGGTTTATTCCAAGGTATTTTACTCTTTTTGATGCAATTGTGAATGGAATTGTTTTCCTGTTTTCTCTTTCTATTGGTTCATTGTTAGTGTATAGGAAAGCCACAGATTTCTGTGTGTTAATTTTGTATCCTGCAACTTTGCTGTATTCAGATATCAGTTCTAGTAGTTTTGCAGTGGAGTCTTAAGGGTTTTTTATGTACAATATCATGTCATCTGCAAATTGTGACAGTTTAACTTCTCCTTTACCAATCTGGATTCCTTGTATTTCTTTGTTTTGTCTGATTGCTGTGGTTAGGACCCCCAGTACTATGTTAAATAACAGTGGGGAGAGTGGGCATCCCTGTCTTGTTCCCGATCTCAGAGGAAAATTTTTCACCTTTTCGCTGTTCAGTATGATATTGGCTGTGGGTTTATCATATATGGCCTTTATTATGTTGAGGTACTTGCCCTCTATACCCACTTTGCTGAGAGTTTTTATCATGAATAGATGTTGAATTTTGTTTAATGCTTTTTCAGCACCTATCGAGATGATCATGTGGTTTTTGTCCTTTTTGTTGATGTGGTAGATGATGTTGATGGATTTTCGAATGTTGTACCATTCTTGCTTCCCTGGGATGAATTCCTCTTGGACATGGTGTATGATCCTTTTGATATATTTTTGAATTCTGTTTGCTAGTATTTTGAGTATTTTTGCATCTACATTCATCAGGGATACTGGTCTGTAATTTTCTTTTTTGGTGGGGTCTTTGCATGGTTTTGGTATTAGGGTGACGTTGGCTTCATAGAATGAGTTTGGACGTATTCCCTCCTCTTCTATTTTTTGTAAAACTTTAAAGAGAATGGGTATTATGTCTTTTCTGTATGTCTGATAAAATTCCATCTGGCCTCGGGGTTTTGATCTTGGGTTGTTTTTTGATAACCGTTTCAATTTCTTTGCTCATAATTGGTTTGTTTACCTTTTGGGTTTCTTCCTTGGTTAGTCTTGGAAGGTTGTATTTTTCTAGGAAGTTGTACATTTATTCTAGGTTTTCCAGCTTGTTAGCATATACGTTTTCATAGTAGTCTTTAAAAATTCTTTGCATTTCTGTGGAGTCTGTTGTGATTTTTCCGTTCTCTTTCTGATTCTGTTGATGTGTATTGATTCTATTTTTGTTTTAATAAGTTTAGCTAGAGGCTTAACACATTTTCTTTATTTTCTCAAAGAACCAGCTCTTTGTTTCAGTCATTTTTTCTTTTGTTTTATTCTTCTCAATTTTGTTTATTTTTTCTCTGATCTTTATTATATCCCTCCTGCTGACTTTAGCCCTCATTTGTTCTTCTTATTCCAGTTTCGATAATTGTGATGTTAGACTATTCATTTGGGATTTTTCTTCCTTCTTGACATATGCCTGGATCGCTATATACTTTCCTCTTAATACTGCTTTTGCTGCGCCCCACAGAAGTTGGGGCTTTGTGTTGTTCTTGTCATTTGTTTCCATATATTCCTTGATCTCTATTTTAATTTGTTCGATAATCCATTGATTATTTAGGAGCATGTTGTTAAGCCTCCATGTGTTTGTGAGCCATTTTGTTTTCATTGTAGAATTTATTTCTAGTTTTATACCTTTGTTGTCTGAAAAGTTGGTTGGTAGAAATTTAGTATTTTGGAATTTACTGAGGCTCTTTTTGTGGGCTAGTATGTGGTCTATTCTGGAGAATATTCCTTCTGCACTTGAGGATAATGTATATCCTGTTGCTTTTGGATGTAGAGTTCTATAGCTGTCTATTAGGTCTATCTGTTCTAGTGTGTTACTCAGTGCCTCCTTGTCCTTACTTATTTTCTGCCCAGTGGATCTATCCTTTGGGGTGAGTGGATTGTTGAAGTGTCCTAAGATGAATGCATTGCATTCTATTTCCCCCTTTTGTTCTGTTAGTATTTGTTTCACATATGCTGGTGGTCCTGTGTTGGGTGCATATATATTTAGAATGGTTATATTCTCTTGTTGGACTGAGCCCTTTATTATTATGTAATGTCCTTCTTTATCTCTTGTTACTTTCTTTGTTTTGAAGTCTATTTTGTCTTATACTAGTAGTGCAACCCCTGCTTTCGTCTCTCTGTTGTTTGCCTGAAACATGTTTTTACATCCCTTGACTTTTACTCTGTGCATGTCTTTGGGTTTGAGGTGAGTTTTTGTAAGCATTATATAGATGGGTCTTGCTTTTTTATCCATTCTATTACTCTGTGATTTAATTGGTGCATTCAGTCCATTTATATTTAGGGTGACTTTTGAAAGATATGTTCTTATTGCCATTGCAGGATTTAGATTCGTCGTTACCAAATTTTCAAGGTTAGCCTCTTTAGTACCTTACTGGTTAACTTAGCTTGCTTATTGAGCTGTTACATACGCTGTCTGCAGATTCTTTTCTTCTCTCTCTTCTTATTCCTCTTTCTCCATTCTTTATATGTTGGTTGTTTTATTCTATGCTCTTTCGTGTTTCCTTTAACTGCTTTTAGTGAGCAGTTGATTTTATTTTTTGCCTTTAGTTGGTATTTGGTTGGTCTGCTTTCTTTGCTGTGATTTTATTTTCTCTGGTGACACCTGTTTAGTCTTAGGAGTGCTCCCGTCTATAACAGTCCCTCTAAAATACCCTGTAGAGGTGGTTTGTGGGTGGCCAATTACCTCAACTTTTGCTTCTCTGGGAATTGTTTAATCCCTCCTTCATATTAAATGATAACCGTGCTGGATACAGTATTGTTGGTTCAAGGCCCTTCTGTTTCATTGCATTAAATATATCATGCCTTTCTCTTCTGGCCTGTAGGGTTTCTGTTGAGAAGTCTGACGATAGCCTGATGGGTTTTCCTTTATAGGTGAACTTTTTCTCTCTAGCTGCCTTTAAATCTCTGTCATTGTCCTTGATCTTTGGCATTTTAATTATTATGTGTCTTGGTATTGTCCCCCTTGGGTCTTTTCTGTTGGGAGTACTGTGTATTTCCATGGTCTGTTTGATTATTTTCTCCCCCAGTTTGGGGAAGTTTTCAGCAATTATTTCTTCAAAGACACTTTCTATCTCTTTTTCTCTCCCTTCTTCTTCTGGTTCCCCTATAATACGGATATTGTTCCTTTTGGATTGGTCACACATTTCTCTTAATGTTGTTTCATTCCTGGAGATCCTTTTGTCTCTCTGTGTGTCAGCTTGTATTCATTCCTGTTCTCTGGTTTCTATTCCATCAATAGCCTCTTGCATCTTATCCATCCTGCTTATAAATCCTTCCAGAGTTTGTTTCACTTCTGCAATCTCCTTCCAGACCTCTGTGATCTCCCTCCAGACTTCATCCCTTAGCTCTTGTATATTTCTCTTCATATCCGTCAGCATGTTTACGATTTTCATTTTGAATTCTTCTTCAGGAAGACTGGTTAGGTCTGTCTTCTTCTCAGGTGTTGACTCTGTTATCTTGGTCTGCCTGAAATTTTGCCTTTTGATGGCGATAATGATATTTTGCAGAGCTGGCATGATTGACGGCTGGAAGAACTTCCCTTCTTGTTGGTTTGTGGCCCTCCTCTACTGGGAGAACAGCGACCTCTAGTGGCTCATGCTGGGCAGCGGCGTGGAGACGGGGTTTCTGATTCCTGCCCAGCTGCTATGGAATTTATCTCCCCTGTTGCTCTGGGCATGGCGTGCTTCAGGCCGCTACTCTGATATGGTGGAGCCGTGTTGGAGGGGGAGCGGCCAGAAGGCTCTTTATCTCCGTGACGTGCCTCAATGCTTCCTGCTGCCCGGAGGGTTAGTGTGCCCAGAGTTACCCAGATTCCCTGCTGCTGGACTAAGTGTCCCAGGATGATTCCTTCCGGCTGTTGGGTCACTGTCCCTATAAGACTTCCAAAAAGCACTCACTTTTCTTTGTCCAAAGAGTGCCATCCTCAGGTACCCACTCACAGGTCGTACTGCCCTGTTTCCCTAGTATCCAGGACCCCACGCATGCACTGTGTCTGTGCTCTGGCCTCAATGGCTGGACCTGGGTGTTCAGCAGTCCTGGGATCCCTCCCCCTCCTTCTCCGTCTCCTCTTCTCCCACCGGTAGTTGGGGGTTGGGGATCTCGGGTACCACCGGGCTAAGGCTTGTATCTTACCCCCTTCATGAGGTGCTGGGTTCTCGCAGGTGTGGATGTGGTCTGGATGTTGTCCTGTGTCCTCTGGTCTCTATTCTAGGAAGAGTTGTCTTTGTTATATTTTCATAAATCTATGTGGTTTTGGGATATTTCCGCTGCTCTACTCATGCCGCAATCTTGGCTCCACCCCATAAAGCTTTTTGTAGAGGGTTACAGCAGTACACACAAAACCTGTTTGTGACATTCGTGGTTACGGAGAAATCTTGAGACAAATTTTTTTAAATTCACATAAGGTACACCTGGACAAGACAGACACCAAAGTCTGAGGAGAATTTTCCCAAAACTGAACCTAGAAGATGGGGAATTCATTACAGATAAAACTAAAACTCCTTGAGGCCAAAAAACTGCCTGTCTTGGTAGAAAAAATTAAAAGCACTTGATGATGAAAAACTATATCAAGCAAGAAATATGTAATTAAAGTTTATTACCAGTAATAAATAGTAATACATATCCTTCTGTTTTTGTTTTAGGTTTTTCAAATCAACATTTCGTATTTTTTCTTTGACTGGGTCAGTGGTTTTGATGTCCTTCAGTTACATAAACATATATTTTTCTTGGTTATTTGTGTTTACACTTACCTTTAAAACTAAGTTTCAGTAGGTGGGTAATTCAAATACTTTTCAAAAGTTCATATTCTCTTTAATTTACTAGATCTGCAGGTATTCCCCAAAGAGAAAAATAAATGTCACAAATGTGTGACTGGGTTTTTGCTTCTTTGTTTTCTTTTACTTACCTTTAGTTTTTGTGTGGTTTCTTAGAAAAATTTCCCCAGAAAAATACTGATCTTAAGAATTTCTCGAAATCTCTAAAGTTAGCTTTTTAATGCCTGTAATAATTCCAGCAGGAATAAATGAGACCAGGAAGCAAATTACTTTGTTCTACCCTGAATCTCTTTATATATAGGATGATTTTGTATACCCAAAACTCCTTGGCCAAGATTATATTCTTAAAAATATTTTTACACATATTGCTGTAAGTGGTGTCTGTGGGTGAATGATTGCATTTACTGTTCCCATAAATGTAGAAAATTAAATCTCTATTTGTATAAGATGAAATATATGCATGAGTCAAATTATAATGTTCATAATTGTTTGGTTTGTCTAAAGGTTTCCTTCACTTCAGTTAAAATACTTATAATTAAAATTCTCAACTGCAGATGTAAGTAAGCCTCTACAGCTGCTTGTGAGGTGTTTGCTTCTCTTTTTAACATCTATATAGTTAAGGTATTTGTGTTTCTTTTTAGATCATGAGATATTTTAATAACTTTCATATTTCTCCTGAGGCATTTTACTCTATACCATAATAAACAGAAGTGCAAATAACACGTCTCTGGCATGACCTTCAGAAGAACTGGGAGAAATTTGATTCCTTGACCCTGAAATAATGTCTTATCTTCTGTGCACAAGCTTGGCCTCAATACAAACTCTGTGATTAGAGAGGCTTGGTCCCTGAAACAAGTATGCAATATAATATGGTTATGCAGCTAAATATATTTTGCCACAAAGAAGGAAAACAGTCAAAATTCCCATGAACAACTACAATACAGGCCTAATTTTATAAAAATTTAAGGTTAATTGTGAACTCAATAAGTAGAATAGATTTTTACTAAAAAAATTCTGAATTTTAAACCAGACTCCCTGAGATGAAAGAAATTTATCTTCTGCAATATAGCCTGGCTTTAAATAACTGGTGCTAGAATTGTACCTGCATTTCCTTTCTGCCCCCTGGAAACACACAGTTCTTATCAGTACAGAGCCTTCATCAACCCTGTTCATCTGGGGCTGTCTAAACCTTAACCCAATTATAAAAACTGCTTGCCCTTAGAGGGCACTCTTGAAAACTTTGATACTTTTAACCAAATAAGCTAAAAAGAAGGGAATTAGATACTCGTAACTCAAATATTTATCAGTTTATGTGTCTGTATGTTTTTATGAAAAGTACTGCTAATTGTAGTCATTACATCTCAATCTGTATGTTTGTGTGTCTAATTGTGTAAATGAAAGATTTTTCTACCTCCAGATGGTATTAATAAAAATTGACTTAAAGACAAGCACTTGTGAAAATTGAGCATTCTAAAACTTCCAGAAAACTCCAATAAAAATATAAAGAATTAATGCTAATTTAAGTTGAACTGAAATGGACATGTACTTATGGTTATCAGCTGCCTGGTTACCTAAAGTCATTTAAGTTGATGTTACCTGTTAAATCTTTTAAGAAAAAATGTTTAGGATTGACTTTGTCTAGTGTTTGGTATAAAAGTTTTGTGAGTGATCTAGCATAGTTGTTAAAAATGAGTAAACGAAATAAGTGTAGCAAGTGAACATCTTAATTGTGTGTTACAGTGTGTATACCTACAAACCACCTGAGAATCTTTGTAGTAATCTAAAACCTTAAACTATTGCTAAGTAGACATATTATATGCTTAGAGATTTTGCTATAAAGCACACACTTCCAGAAATTATGAAAGGTGTCCATAAATTTGTTAATCTAAGAATGCTAGTGTAATAGTTTACAATAGCCACTTATCAGTGTTCACTGGAAATTAACGTTCCTAATGGTTTTAAGTTCTAAATAAAACTACTTAAAATAATAAAGAAAACATCTCTGCTTGCTAGAAAAGATGTGTGTTTTAATAAGAGAAGGTGTAAGGAATGGGAATTCATTTTGTTGATGATAAAAGAAGGTAACTGTTCTAAAGTCCAGCTGTTTATTTTAAGGGGGAAAACTCTGAATATGAAAAGAAAGTTGTAGAAAGTTTGTGGAAGAATTGACATAGTCATGCTGTGTGCAACTAAAGCAAATGAGTCTTGATATCAAGTACAAAGCAAAATTAGAATTTTGTTCTCAGTTAAAAAGACAAAGTTTTCTTAAACTGTTAGTCTGCTCTTAATGTTGAAAGATTGCAAAGAGCTTTCTAAGTGCTTTATGAAAGCAGTTTCCCATGCTTAAAGTCTCAATGAGTTGTCTGAGTATTTAAGAAAATTAGACCCTACTATTAAAAGGACCAAAAGCTAAGGTTTGCTAACAACTGTGTAGCCTTCTATACTTGCTTTTAAAATATTTTATTGTCATTCTGGTTAAGTAGATAAGTATTATTTCATAGTGACTTACTATTCTATTTAGACTATTTAGGCAAGTGCCTTAAAAACTTTCTGCCAGCTTCCCAAAATCAAATTCAAAAAAGGTGCTTTTACCTCTAATTAACCAATATTTTCCAGAGGGCCCCTGGAACATGTCAGAGGAATTTTTCCTCTACATCGGTGAAAATATTTGGCTAAATCGACTTACTTATCTGATATATATTTACCTGGAAAGCACTGTCAAAGATAATGATGATAAACTTTGTTACTGAATGTTTTATGTTACAAAAATATCCAAATTTCGTATGTCAATCATCCTATAGTAAGCGTCCATCAGCATTTTAAGCATTTCCATTTGTAAGTCTTGTCACTGTTTGATTACTCCTAAACTAGTAAAGAACGAGACTCTAACAGAGCAAGTATTAGTTACATAAGATTAAGTAAGCTAAGGAAAATAATTTTATGACTTTATTTCAAATGTTGCTGTCAAAGTGTTGTAAGTTTTTTCTCTTTAAGCTGACAACAATTTAGTAAAGGAAAATACCTTTAGAAGCAAAATTGAAACAATTGTATTTCTACATAATCCCTCCAGAATTTAAAAACTCTCGTGAACATTTTTTTATTTTATGGCAGTATGTTTATTTGCATAAGCTGAATAAGAATCTACTTTCCTTGTAACAAGAACAACTAAAAACACTGGTTATATTACAAAGGCTTTGACTGGAATGTCACACCTGAGAGACACATGCTCAAACTCAGATATGAACACACAGCTGTAAGGAATTAAGGTTGATGTTCTAAAGCCAACAAAGCTCCTCGGAAGAACTGGCCTGGTACCTTGCTTACAGGGTTCCCAGCAGCCTTACCAGGTGAGTAAGTAAGGCCACTTCCTGGCAGGTGCAGGATCCTCAAAATGTCTTGGGGACCTCAAGAAGAGAGGAATTCATGAAAATCTACAGGTACTGCAGGCAAGACCTGATAGCAAGTGTCTCTGGCCCTGAGAGGCCTTTAAAAGTCCAATCTGAAATTCCTTACCAAAATTTCCAGCAGAGCACATTTAAAAGAGCATTTGTAATCAATTGCTCTTCTTGTACACTTAAGCAAATAATCAAGTCAAGTGTTAAGTATTTTCTTAATCTGGTTACTTCTAATAAAATTGAGGGTAATTTTGGAGAAAAGAGTTGTTTCACTAAAGCAGCCTTATTTATACTGAGTCCCAATATGAATCATTGGGACATAGACTAGATCTAGAGTATTTTAGTTTCCCCAAGATAACTGGCTATGATGTTCAATTACAGCTTCCCTATTTCTAATTCTCATATTCAGCCATGCATTCTTAAACTCCTTGTCAAGTCTGTTCTTCCAGAATGGAAAATTCAACTTCAGATGTTGCTACTAAACCTAATAACATGATCTGTTCTGTCTTGCCTAAGAAGCCATAAGACTGCAAATAGTGATGGAAATGGAATGCAGGACGGAAGTGCCCATTTTCCAAAGCCCTCTTGACTGACCACTGGTGGAGACCTAACTGCACCCCTTCTCAGAATGAAGCAGCTATAGTGATCGTTGCCCCCTTTCCTCTAGAAGAAGCTATGGTCTCCAGCTGCTGAGGGGTAATGAGACCGGATTCATGGGCTTACACAGAGTAGGGTGAGGGCCTCTGGAAAGAAACAAAAGCAAGATAATCCATGTGACATTTGCTTTGGCCTCCTAAGGGGGCCCCACTTATTTTACCCAGGTGCTGCTTTTCTTCCTCCAGCCCCAAACAAATAATTTGTTGCAACTTAAGTAATGTAGCTAGCAAGCCCAAAACAACAGAGTAAAAACAGGAAGGTTTCTGTATTAAAACCCAATTAGTTAAAAAAGTTTCTTAGCCAGCATCACTCTAATACCAAAAGCAGGCAAAGACCCCATCAAAAAAGAAAATTACAGGCCAGTAACCCTGATGGACATAGATGCAAAAATAATTAACAAAATATTATCAAACTGAATTCAAAAATACATTAAAAAATCATCCAACATGATCAAGTGGAATTCATCCCAGGGATGCAAGGATGGTGCAACATTCGCAAATCCAGCAACATCATCCACCACATTAACAATAGGACAAAAAACCACACGATCATCTCCATAGATGCTGAAAAAGCATTTGACAAAATTCAATATCCACTCATGATAAAAACTCTCAATAAAATGGGTATACAGGGCAAGTATGTTGTCAACATAATAAAGGGCATAGATGACAAGCCCACAGCCAACATCATGCTTAATGGCAAGAAGCTAAAGCTTTTCAGCTAAGATCAGGAACAATACAGGGATGCCCACTCTCCCCACTGTTATTCAACATAGTACTGGAGGCCCTGGCCGTGGCAATCAGACAACACAAAAAATAAAAGGCATCCACTATGGTAAAGAGGAAGTCAAACTCTCCCTGTTTTCAGATGACATGATATTGTATATAAAAAACCCTAAAGACTCCTCTCCAAAACTACTAGAACTAATATCTGAACTCAGCAAAGTTGCAGGATACAAAATTAATACACACAAATCTGTGGCATTCCTATACACTAACAATGAACTAGCAGAAAGAGAAATCAGGAACACAATTCCATAAACAACTGGATTAAAAAGAATAAAATACCTGAAAACAAACCTGACCAAGGAAGTGAAAGACATCTATATCCTGAAAACTGCAAGACACTTTTAAGAGAAATTAAGGAGGACACTAACAAATGGAAATTCATTCCATGCTCTTGGCTAGGAAGAATTAATATTGTCAAAATGGTCATCCTGCCTAATGCCTTCTACAGATTCAATGCAAACACTATCAAAATACCAACAACATTCTTCAATGAACTGGAATAACTAGTTCTAAAATTCATATGGAACAACAAAGGACCCTGAATAGCCAAATAATCCTGAGAATGAAGAATAAAGCAGGGGGGATCTCGCTTCCCCACTTCAAACTCTACTACAAAGCCACCGTACTCAAGACAATCTGGTACTGCACAAGAATAGACCCGTAGACCAGTGGAACACAATAGGGACTCCAGATATTAACCCAAACATATATGGTCAAATAATATACAATAAAGGAGCCACTGACATACAATGGGGAAATGACAGCCTCTTCAACAGCTGGTGTTGGCAAAACTGGACAGCTACATGTAAGAGAATGAAACTGGATCACTGTCTAACCCCATACACAAAAGGAAATTCAAACTGGATCAAAGGCCTGAATGTAAGTCATGAAACCATAAAACTCCTTGAAAAAAACATAGGCAAAAATCTCTAGGACATAGACAGGAGTGATCCCTTCATGAACATATCTCCCTGGGCAAGGGAAACAAAAGTAAAAATGAACAAGTGGTAATATATCAAACTGAAAAGCTTCTGTACAGCAAAGGACACCATCAATAGGACAAAAAGGCATCCTACAGTATATATTCATATATACATATTCATAAATGACATATCCAATAACGGGTTGACATCCAAAATATATAAAGAGCTAACCCACCTCAACAAACAAAAAGCAAATAATCCAATTAAAAAATGGGTGCAGGATCTGAACAGACGATTTTCCAAAGAAGAAATTCAGATGGCCAACAGACACACAAAAAGATCCTCCACTTAGCTGGTCATCAGAGAAATGCAAATTAATACCACAATCCTGAGATATCACCTCACACCAGTAAGGATGGCTACCATCTAAAAGACAGCCAACAACAAATGTTGGCGAAGATGTGGAAAATGGGGAACACTCCTACCCTTCTTGTGGGAATGTAAATTAATTCAACCATTGTGGAAAGCAGTATGGAGGTTCCTCAAAAAACTCAAAGTGGAAATACCATTTGACCCAGGAATTCCAATCCTAGGAATTTACCCTACGAATGCAGCAGCCCAGCACTATTCATAAGAGCCAAGAAAAGGAAGCAACCTAAGTGTACATTAGTAGATGAATGGGTAAAGAAGATGTGGTACATATACACAATGGAATATTATTTAGCCATAAGAAGAAAACACATCCTACCATTTGCAACAACATGGATGGAGCTAGAGGGTATTATACTCACTGAAATAAGCCAGGTGGAGAAAGACAAGTATCAAATGATTTCACTCATATGTGCAGTATAAGAACAAAGCAAAATCTTAAGGAGCAAAACAGCAGCAGAATCACAGAACTCAAGAATGGACTAACAGTTACCAAAGGGAAAGGGACTCGGGAGGAGGGGTAGGAAGGGAGGTATAATCGGGGGAAGAAAGGGGGCATTATTATTAGCATGTATAATGTTGGGGGTGCTGTACAACACAGAGAAGACTAGTAGTGGCTGTACAACATCTTGCTATGCTGATGGACAGTGACTGCAATGGGCTATGTGGTGGGAACTTGGTGATGGGGGGAGTCTAGTAAACATAATGTTTCTCATATGATTGGAGATTAATGATACGAAAACAAAAGTCATTACCATGTCCAATTTCATATACGTTTTATTCTATGTTATCATCTAGGAGTTTTACAGTTTTGCACTTAAAAAAAAAAAAAGAAACACAAGTTGCTTCGAGGAAATGGAGCAAGAAGAATATCTTGCCAAACAGAAGTGCAGGGGTAGCGTTTTCCCTTTTTGAACTAAAGTGTGTGAACTTTAGTGCACATTATCCATTGGGCAGGTAGAGTGAACGCTGTTGAAGTATTGGCTTTTATAGGCAATTGGTGTGCATGTGAACCGTGTGGTGTCACAAAAGTTAGGTGTACACTTTCCATCGAAGACTCTCTTAGAAATTTCCTCTAGTCACATTACTTTGCTCATTCATTTCAGTTCTTGGTCCTCACCTCATATTCAATCGTTTTTACATGAAGATATCAAATAGTACCATTTAACATTTTTTCATACATATTTCTGTTAAGCTCCATAAAAGGAGATTTCCAATAGTCAATGGTATTAGTTTTCATGGTCTGGTAAGTTAGCTCTTAGGAGGAAAGGCCCAGAGGCCATCTAGCTATTAGTAGACTGGGTTTGGAATTTCCCAGCAAACTCATTGTGCCTTCAAAAATTAAAGTCACTAGTGTTCAAATGCTCTTTCATTTGAAAGCAATGTGAAATGAATAAAAATAATCACCATTAACTGTTTGCTGCTGAACTAGCCTATGATGGGGCTAATTAAAGAGGCTGGACAAGAAAGGGGTTACAAATTACTTTTGCTGGGGCACTCTGGTGGAGATGAGTGTCTTGGAGGATAAACACTCAGTTTTTCACTGGGCTGTGAATTTAACTGGAGTGTATCAAGCTCAATTTATTAACCCAAAATTTGTACCCTGTAAGTTAACTGGGCAATATGGGGCCCGGACATCATAGCTCACTGCCAATTTCCATAAAGTCTATTTAGTTTGGTTGGTATTCTAAAGGAAAAAATTGTGTGTGTGTATACACATACCTCAGAGATAACTGTTAAGTTCAGTTCCAGACCATTCAATAAAGTATCTCAGTAGAGTGAATCAAATGAATGTTTTGGTTTCCCAGTGCACATAAATGTTGTTCACACTACACTCTACTGTTAAGCCTGCAATGAAATTTATGTATAAAAATACAATGTACAGACTTAATTAAAATTACTTTATTGCTAAAAAATGCCAACCATCATCTGAGCTTTCAGAGAGTCATAATCACTGATCACAGATCATCATAACTAATATAATAATAACGAAAAAGATTGAAACGTTACAAGCATTACTAAAACCTGACACAGAGACACACTGTGAGTAAATGCTGTTGAAGAAACTATGTAAGGTTGCCATAAAACTTCAATTTGTAAAAACGCATTATCTTCAAAGTAAAATAAAACGAGGTAAGCCTATATATACACTCCAACACACATACACATGTGACAGATATATGTATTACACTGGCTTTGTTGTTCATACCGATGCTCAGTGAAACGTGTTCTGGAATCAACCGTCCCTCCTCAGGGAGGTCAACCAGAGGCAGAAGAAAGAACGAGGTCTCCTGTGCAGTTTAGACGTGAGCACCTCACTAACCGGAACGATGGACGGATCCGCTGCTCCACCGGCCTCTTTATGCCGATACACACATCCTGTTCCTCTGGGGGACGGCCTAGGTCCGGGGGGGGGGGGGGGTGGTTTGCGGAAGTACCCGGAACTGTTTGCAAGGTTCCGGCAGCCCGGCAGCTGAGAGCTCCTTCGGTTCCGTAAGCGCCCGTTTCTCCTGCTGTTTCGGAGAACGAGCGGCAGTGATGGCTCCGGTGTCTGGTTCGCGCAGCCCGGAGCGGGAGGCCGCAGGCTTCGGGTGGGGAACGCCGCAGTTCGTTGAAGAGCCCCAAGCCCAATAAAGCCACCCTCTCCCTGCGGCGCCGCCGCTCGCGCTC
Source organism: Manis pentadactyla (assembly GCF_030020395.1). Lineage (NCBI taxonomy): Eukaryota > Metazoa > Chordata > Mammalia > Pholidota > Manidae > Manis > Manis pentadactyla. The sequence continues at coordinate 8,529,350 of NC_080039.1, read as the reverse complement.
GCGTTCTTGCTCTCGGTCGGGAGACCGGAATAGCCACAGCCAAGGCTCCCGAAACCAGTCCTGTCGCTCCCGCTCGCGGTCACGCTCTCGAGAGCGGCCCTCTGCGCCACCGGGCACCCCCTTCGCTTCTGCCTCCTCGTCCGCCTATTACGGCGGCTACTCGCGCCCCTCCGGGGGCGACAAGCCGTGGCCTAGCCTTCTGGACAAGGAGAGGGAGGAGAGCCTGCGGCGGAAGTGAGTGACGCGAGCGCACCTTCGCTGTGAGGAGCCCACCTGCCTTCGGAGTCCGCCTCGTCTTTCATCTTTCTAACTGTTGGCATTTCGTGCTCGCTGCCTGCCTGTGTCCATTTTCTTCCCTTCCTTCAGTCTACCCGCGACAACACCTTATTCGCCCTTTTCTTCCCTTAGACTTTCACCCACCCGAGGGCCGCATCATTCAGTGCCCTGGTCTCTCCCTACCCTCTTGTCCGCCCCCCCCCCCTTATTGTAGCAGACATGGCCAAGAGCCAGACCTACGGGAATTGAAGCGTTTGCTTGGTTTTGCCATAATTCGCGATCATGTTTTTATGCCCCACAAGTTCATGGAAAGGAGGAGCACTACTTAACTGATCATAAAATTAGCAGTGCCAGGCAACTTGTTGAATGGTCAGACAGGTTTGAGATACCATGATATGTAAGTGGCAATATTTTTTTAGTGAGATGGGGAAGACTGAGATAAGGGGTTTAAATTGGAGGGTAGAAAAGCCTCTGAGAGAAGATGACTGAATGTAGAAAAACTGATCTTCTAAACTGTAGGTTAGCCTAAATTGAGAAAGGTCTTGTTGAGATCAGCCTTCATTGACAAAGACCTTGTCAGTCTTGACTATGAAAAGTGAGGTCAGGGTGTTCAGGTCTCCTATAAGGAGAGTGAGTACTGGAGTGGAAGAACGGATAAATTAAGAAGCAGAAAGGAAAAGGGTTATAACTTTCGCTGTGTAAGTGTTAATATCTGAAGCTTATATGAGTGTTAAATTATCAGGCACTGTAGTAAGTGCTTTTACATGTACTGTGTTTAAGAAAAAACAAGAAATATAAAAGTATTACAGGCATTGAGGGTCAGGTTAATGTCCAGTAGCTGGGAGATGTCTTCTTGAATCTTTTCCCTCCAGAAGTGGGAAGTAATAAGGCATAGTGATGAAGAGGAAAGGCTTCAGAATTAGATCGCCCAAGTTGATGGGAGAAGCAAAGTACGGTTGATAGCAGAACACATTTCACTGAGCATCAGTGCTTTACTAGGTAATAGTGTTAAGTTACTTAACCCCTGTGGGCTTAATTGCTTAACAACTTAAAAAGGGATAAAATTAGCACAAAGTCTCTCAGAGCTATGTGATGATTTAGGGCCTGGAACATAATAAATAGTCCTTAATTGTTAACTGTTAGGGTTTGGTGCATGGGGGCAGAAAAAGGAAAAAGAGGCCTGAGTTAAGTTTGGAGACATAACTCTCCAAATAACATTTTTCAGGAAGTTACCCCCACACTGTGTCAATCAAAAAGCAACCAGCTTCTTAAGGGACAATCCTCACCAAAGGATGTTTGGAACCTCTCACATGAAATTTGCATTTGTACATTTAATACATATAAGATAAATAATTTATCTAAGAGTACAGATAAAGCCAGGTGGCAGCAGGGATGAGACCTTGACTGCATACTCTTTCCTGCCTGTCAGGCATTCTTTCCCCGGTATGCATGTCCCAGTTTCAGGTTTTTAAGTGTGTCCCCTTATAGACTGTTTCCTCAAGGGGGTAAACTGAGTCTAACTGTGTGATTATACCACGTTTTCCCATGAATAAAGAAGTAAAAACTGGTTTATTCAATCAAACCAAAATAAATTACATTTACTTTGTAAAGGTGTTTTTTTAAAAAGAGTCACAAGCAGCTAAACTTTGTGGAATTGAGCCCTAGTTTTTTGTGTTTGTTTATTATGAGAGAGAGCAAAAATTAAGAGAAGAAATAAAAAATAAATGAGAAAAATTTCCCATGTCCTCCAAGAGCAGATAGAGAATATATTCCTTTTCTAAAAAGGAACTAGGGAAAACAGAGAAAACTAGCCCTGTATGCCACTGAGTACAATTTTTATTTAAAAGTTTGTTTCATTTTCAGTGCTCCTTTGATTTTCTACTTGTAATGCTTTATTTTTTAGCTATCTTCTTTAATTCCTGAGTTTCTTTGAATGGAATGTTTGACCAAATCACAAGAAGAGACTTCTCTTTACTCTCAAGAATGTGTATAAGCAAATGAAGTTACTCCCAAATGTAAAACTGTTTTCTGTCACATATTGCAGAAGATGAAATGGGCAATTAGGAGCTCTGCCGTCTTTCAGCAGAAGGGACACACTTGACAGCCTCCTAGCCTCTTTGTAGTCTATACCATTTGATAATACTATCAAAACATCAAATTCTCTGAGTTTACATTTACACAAAGTTTTCATTAATTTAAAGTTTAAAATGTAAAGGGAAAATAGGACTTAACTGGACTTCTTTGAATTTGATGATATATTTAGTAAACAGAACTTAGGCCATGGAGTTATAATTTACACACCTATATTTCTAGGAGATTAAGTGAGAAAGAGGGGATTGGAGAATTGGGAGCTCCTGAAGTATGGGAACTTTCTCCAAAGAATCCAGAACCAGAGTAAGTGATTGAAAGCTTTTTGTAATAAATTCCACTTAGTGATGATAAATGATCTTTTCAATGTATTTTTAAATTCAGTTTGCTGATATTTCTTGTTGAGGATTTTTGCATCTATGTTCACAAGGGATACTGGTCTGTCACTTTTTTGTAGTGTCTTTGTATGGTTTTGGTATTAAGGTGGTGTTGGCATCATAGGATGAATGTGGAAGCTTTCCTTCCTCAGTTTTTGGAATACTTTGAGGATAGGTATTAACTCTCTAATGTTTGGTAGAATTCTCCTATAAAGCCATCTGGTTCTTGAATTTGTTTCTTGGGAGTGTTTGATTACCAATTCAATTTTGTTACTAGTAATTGGTCTGTTCAGATTTTCTTTTTCAGACTTGGAAGATTGCATGTTTCTAGGATTTATCCATTCCTTCTTGACTGTCCAATTTGTTGGCATATAATTTTATAGTAATCTCTTATAAGCATTTGTACTTTTGTGGTGTCAGTTGTAACTTCTCTTCCTTCATTTCTGAATTTGAGTCCTCCTCTTTTCTTGATGAGCCTAACTAAAAGTTTACCCATTTTGTTTATCTTTTCAAAGAACCAGCTCTTCGTTTCATTAATTTTTTGGTGTTGTTTTCTTGTCTCTATTTCAATTATTTCTACTTTAATCTTTTTTTTTTCTTCCCATTACTCACTTTGGGTCATCTTTTTCTTTCTAATTCAGTTAGGTGTAAAGTTAGATTATTTATTTGAGATTTTTCTTGTTTCTTTAGGTAGGACTATATTGCTATTCCCTCTTAGAACTGTTATTTTTGCATCTCAAAAAATTTTGAACCATTGTGTTTCTATCTTCATTATTCTACAAGTATTTTTAAATTTCCTGTGATTTTTCTTTGACCTACTGGTTGTTTAGTAACATGCTGTTTAACTTCCATCTGTTGGTGTTTTTTCCAATTTTTTCCTTGTAATTTATTTCTAGTTTCATATCATCATGGTCAGAAAATTTTCAGTCTTCCTAAGTTTATTTAAGTGATTTCTATTTTTTAAAATTTATTGAGACTGGTTTTGTGGCCTAACATGTGATTTGTCCTGGAGACTGTTCCATGTGCATTTGAAAAGAATGTGTGTTCTGCTGGTTTTGGATGTAATGTTCTGTATATGTTAAGTCCATTTGGTCTAATGTGTTGTTCAAAGCCAGTGTTTCCGTACTGATTTTCTTTCTGGATGCTCTATCTATTGATGTAAATGGGGGTATTAAAGTCCCCTACTATTACTGTATTACTGTCAAATTCACCCTTTATGCCTGTCAATATTTATATATTTAGCTAGCCCTATGTTGGATTCCTAGGTATTTACAGTTATTATAACCTCTTCTTAGATTATCCCCCTTATCGTTATGTAATGCCCTTCTTTGTCTATTGTTACAGTCTTTGTTTCAAAGTCTATTTTGTCTGATGTAAGTATTGCTACCCCGGCTTTGCACATTCAGATAGAAAGTTCTACCACTTAAGCACCTTCACATTTAGTCTGTTTGTGTCTTTAGGTTTGAAGTGAGTCTCTTGTAAGGAACATATAGAGGGGTCTTGCTTTTTATCCATTCAGTCACCCTGTGTCTTTTGCTTGGAGCATGTAGCCCATTTACATTGGAAGTAATTACTTGTAGATGTGTACTAATTGTCATTTGATTCTTTGTTTTCTGGTTGTTTTTGTAGTTCTTCTTTCTTGTTTTCTTCTCTTGCTCTCTTCCCTTGTGATTTCATGGCTTTCTTTAGTGTTATGTTTGTTTTCCTCCTCTTCATTTTTGTTTATTTATTATAGGTATTTGGTTTGTTTTTACCATGAGGTTCATATATAACATCATATGTATAGAGTTGTCTTTTATAAGGTGATGGTCACTTAAGTTCCAACACATTCTAAATGCACTACATATTTACTTGCCTCACCCCACCCATGTTTTCTGTATTTGGTGTCATATTTTACATCTTATTATTTTGTGTATCTCTTAAGTAATTACTGTAGATATAATTAACTTAACTACTTTTGTCTTTTCACCTTCATACTAGCTTTGTAGGTCGTTGGTCCACTATTTTTACTACATGTTTACCTTTGCCATTGTGATTTTCCTTTCATGATTTTTCTGTTTCTAGGTATGGCCTTTTCTTTTCCATTACATAAGTCCCTTTAACATTTTTTAAAGGGCTGGTTTGGTGTTGATCAGCTCCTTTAGCTTTTGCTTTTCTGGGAAATTCCCTGTTTCTCCTTCAATACTGATTTAGAACCTTGCTGGGTAGAATAGTGTTGGTTGTAAATTTTTTTCAGTGCATCGAATGTATCATGCCACTCCTTTCTGGCCTGTAAAGTTTCTGCTGAAAATTCAGCTCATTCAAGAAATAACAATTATTGTGAGGATGTAGAGAAATGGGAAACCTCCTACACTGCTGGTGGGACTATAAATTGGTGCAGCCATTGTGGAAAGCAGTATGGAGGTTCCTAAAAAGACTAAAAATAGAAATACCATATGACTCAGTAATTGCACTTCTAGGAATTTACCTGAAAAATCACAATCTCTGATTCAAAAAGATATATGCGCCCCATGTTTGTTTCATGTTATTTACAATAGCCAAGATATGGAATTAACCAAAGTGTCTGTCAATAGTTGAATGAATAAAGAAGATATGGTACATATATACAATGAAATATTACTCGAAGCATAAAAAAGAAAGAAATTATTCCATTTGCCACAACAAGGATGGAATTAGAGGGTATTATGCTAAGTGAAATAAGCCAGGCAGAAAAAGATGCCATATGATTTCACTTGTATGTGGACTCTAAAAACCAAACAAACAAAACAATCGACTCTGAGACACTGAGCAGCGACTTGTGGTTACCATGGGGGAAAGTTTGGGGTGGGCGGATGAAATATGTGGTGTGGGATAAAGAGGCCCAAAATCAGGGATGAAAGTGTAGCATAGAGAATACAGTCAATTCTGTAACATTTCTGTGTCGACAGATAGTAATCACACTAGTTGGGGAGAGGATTTAATAATGTGTATAACTGTTGAATCACTGTATTGTATGCTTGAAACCATTGTGATATTGTATATCAACTATACAACAAAGTACTTCAATTTTTTAAAAATTAGTTCATAGTATTTTGGGGTACACTTACATGTAACTAGTTGTTTTTCTCTTACTGCTTTTAAGATTCTCTGTCTTCAAATATTTACATGTTGATTATAGTGTGTGGTGTGTGAATCACTTTTGGTTCATCTTATTTAGGACTCTCTTTGCTTCCTGGACTTGGATATCTCCTTCATCAAGTTTGGAAATCTTTTAGACATTATTTCTTCCAATCGGTTTTCTGTTTCTTTCATTCTTCTCCTGAAACTCTGATAATATGAATGTTAGTATGTTTGACATTCCACAGGTCCCTTAAGCTTAATATCCTCATTTATATTTTTTTGTCTTTTCCTGGTTCACTACTGTACCTTTCAGATCACTTCTGCATCATTTAATCTGCTGTTGATAACCCTATTACCCTCTTAATTAAAAAAAATATTTTTTATTGACATATAGTCAACATATTAGTTTCAGGTGTACAGAATAGTGATTTGACATTTATATACATTACAAAATGCTCACCATGGTAAGTGTTGTTACCTTCTGTCACCATAAAAATATATTACAATATTATTGGCTATATTCCCCATGATTTATTTATTTTTAACTGGAAATTTGTACTTCTTAATCCCCTTCATTTATTTCACTTTCCCCTTTCCCCACCCCTCTGACAGCCACCAGTTTGTTCTCTGTATGAGTCTGTTTCTAGGTTTGTTGTTTGTTTGTTTTTTAGATCCTGCGTGTAAGAGAAATCATATGGTATTTGTGTTTCTGTGTCTGACTTATTCCACCTAGCATAATACCCTCTAGGTCCATCCATCATGTCACAGATAGCAAGATTTCATTCTTTTTTATGGCTGAGTTATATTCCTTTGTGTGCATGTACCACATCTTTATTCATTCATCTATCGATGGACACTTAGGTGGGTTCCATATCTTGTCCATTGTAAATCATGTTGCAATAACCATATAGGCTCATGTACATTTTCAAATTAATATTTTCATTTTCCTCAGGTAAATACAGAAGTGGAATTACTGGATTGTATGATATTGCTGTTTTTAATTTTTTGAGTAATCTCCATATTGTTTTTCACAGTGGCTACACCATTTTGCATTCCCACCAACAGTGCACAAGAGTTCCCTTTCTTCCGCATCCTTGCCAACAGTTGCTGTTTCCTGTCTTTTGGATAGTGGCCATTCTGACAGGTGTGAGGCGATAGCTCAGTGTAGTTTTGATTTGCATTTCCCTGATGACTACTGATGTGGAGCATATTTTCATGTTTTGTTGGCCAACTAAATAGACAGATAAATGTGTATTCAGTTCCACCAATACATTGGATATTCACCCCTTATTGGATATATCAGTTGCAAATGTATTTTCCCATACAGCATTTATATGTGCTCTAATATAAATATCCTCTCTAATGTGTTTTCCATTTTAGTTACTTTTTAGCTCTGAATGTTTTTTTAAAATATTTTTTTATCTCTTCTTTAAAGTTCTCACTGTGTCCATCCATTCTCCTCCTGAGTTTGGTGAGCTTCTTTATGACCACTACTTTGAACTCTTTATCTGGTGGATTGCTTATCCTCTGTTTCATTCAGCTCTTTTTCTGATGTCTTTGGCTTACCTTCCCTTTGGAGTATACTGATTTCCTCATTTTGTCTGATTCTCTGTCTTTGTTTCTATGTATTAGGTAGATTAGGTATATTTCCTGGTCTTAAAGGAGCGGCTTAATGCAGAAGATGTCCTATGGGGCCTCCTAGTGCAGACCTCCCTGATCACTTGAGTCAGGTAACACAGGGGAGTCCTCTGTGTCAGCTGCATACACCCTCCTGTTCTGCCTGGGTCACAACTGGTGTAGACATGCTGATGCACAGGGCTGTACCCTGGTCCACTGTCTGCTAGGCCTGACTGTGAGTGCTACAACATGCTGGGGTGTGGGGCTGGCATCTGGCCCATCTGCAGTTGCTGCAGCCCACTGGTGGGCAGGGTTGGCCTTCAGTGCAACTGGCCATGAGGCCCATCTGCAACAGCTACTGGCACTGGTGTGTGGAGCAGGCCTCTGCTGTGTGGGTGGCTGTGAGGTCCAGCTGTGAATGTTGCAGGTGTTCTAGTGTGTAGGGCTGATAGTCTGGGGTGGGAACACTTAGCCACTTAGCGGCTGTACTGGTGCTGGCCAGGGTCATCCACCAGGTGTGGCAGGGTGAAGAGCTAATTGGGAGGAGTTCCAGGGCAGGCAGGTTAGTGAGACAAGTCTTCAGGGGAACACCAAGGACATGCAAGTGATTCCAGTCGATAGAGAGGTCATAAATGGCAGCACCAGGTCAGCCGGGTAGAACGGAATTGAAATAAAAATGGTGTCCATCGACATTTCCATCCCAAGGGAAAATTGCAATAGATCCCTGCCCTGCCTGCACATACACAAGATTAGTCAATAGGTCATGTTCATGTATAATCCAGGCACTTTTCAAAATGCTCCCTCTGCACTGAGCCTCAGAGCAAGGGATATTGTATGCACACCATTTAAGATTGGACTCAGTTTCTCTCTGCCCTCTGGGTATCACAGACATAAGTCCTATTGGTTTTCAAAGCCAGGTATTATTGGTGCTTATCTTCCCAGTGCAGGTCCACCAGGCTGTTGTGCTTGGACATCTTGTTTCTCAGAGAGGGTTTCTGTGGTCATGATATCCCTCCTCCTTGTGGGTCACAACCCCAGGGGTGTTCATTCTGACTAGACCATGTCTCTATTCCTCTTACCCGTCTCACTGTGGCTTTTTCTTTATGTCCTTAGTTGTGTAAGATCTGTTCTTCTAGTCTTCTGTTTTTTTTCTCAGCTATAATATCTCTATAGGTACTTGAAGATTTTGGTGTGTCCATGGAGGGAAATAAGCTCACAATATTCCTGTTATGCCATGTGGATCCCCTCTCCTATACAACATTTTCTTCATTCATTCATCCACCAGTGGACTCTTATGTTGTTTCCATATCTTAGCTATAATAAATAATGCTGCTGTGAACATGGGGGTGCATATATATTTTCAAGTTTGTGTTTTGTTTTCTTCAGATAAATACCTGGAAGTGGAATTGCTGGACTATATAGCAGTTGTATTTTTAATTTTTAAGGAACCTCCATACTGTTTTCCATAGCGGCTGTACCAATTTACATTCCCACCAACAGTGCATGAGGGTTCCCCTTTCTCCACATTCTCACCAACACTTGTTATTTCTTGGGTGTTTGGTAATAGCTATTCTAACAGGTGTGAGATGTTATCTGCATTTCCCTCATAATTACTGAAAATAAGCATCTTTTCATGTACCTATTTGCCATCTATATACCTTCTTTGGGAAATTTTCTATGCAGGTCCTCTGCTCATTTTTTAATTGGATTGCCTGGGTTTTTCCTTTTGCTATTTTTTCTTATTGAAGTGTAGTTGATATACAATAGTACATTGGTTTCAGGCATAAAACATAGTGATTCAAAAACTAAATTCATTAGTAAATGCTCACTCTGATAAACTGTCACACAAAGATACTACACTATTATTGACTCTATTCCCTATCCTGTACATTTATCCTCATGATTGGTTTATTTTTGTTTTTTATTGCTGAATTGTATGAGTACTTTATATATTTTGGATATTAACCCCTTACCAAATAACATGATTTATAAATAATTTCTCCCAATGTATATTCATTGTTGATGGTTGCCTTTGCTGTGAAGAAGTTTTTAGCTTGATACAGCCCCACTTGCTTATTTTTGCTTTCTTTGCTTATCTTTTGGTGTCAGATTTAAAATCATCTCCAAGACTATGTCAAGGAACTTCCATGGAAGAAAATAAGCTCAAGATATTCCTGTTTTGCCATGTTGATCCCCTCTCCTATACAACATTTTCTTCATTCATTCATCCACCAGTGGACACTTATGTTGTTTCCATATCTTAGCTATTGTAAATAATGCTGCTGTGAACATGGGGGTGCATATATCTTTTCAAGTGGTGTTTTCTTTTCTTCAGATAAATACCTGGAAGTGGACCTATGTTTCCTTCTGGGAGTTTTATGGTTTTAGGTCTTAAATTCAACTCTTTAATCCATTTTAAATAATGTTTGTGTATGGTGTGAGATAGTGTTCCATTTTTATTCTTTTGCACATGGCTGTCCAATTTTCCCAGTACCATTTATTGAAAAGATTGTCTTTCCCGATTATATATTTTTGCCTCCTTTGTTGTAAACTAATTGACCGTATATGAGTAGGTTTATTTCTGAGCTCTCTGTTCTATTCCCAGAGGCATTTTTAAAAATGAATATTCCAATATGGTTTTGTTCAGAAGATTTTCCTATATCAAATTATCTGAAGGCTTAATGCTTTCTTTTTTTCCTAACTTTTTCTCTCTTTGGTGCTATTGATAAGCTTCTTCCTCCCTGTCTTCCATTTCTGTGTCATCTTTAGGTTGAGTTGATACATTGAGTTTACAAGTAAACTTGTCATTTGTGACGGGGTGATAAAGCATTATTATCTAAAGTTATTCTTATAGATGCCTTTGGAAACACTCATAGAATCTGCACTCGAAAAATTAAGAGTTCGAAGGAACCCTAAGAATAATTTCTAGGCAATTCCTGAATTGTTCCGGATGTGATCTTCAGAGGAAAAGATTATATGATATAGAAATTCCCTTTTAAATTATTGTAGAATTTTAATAACGCCCATTTGCAGAATTTTTTGCAACAGAATGATATCTTCTGCTGTAGTTTGTCAGGTGCTTCATGCTCTGGGGAGACAGACAGGTGCTGCTCTGCCGTGTGGCCTTTGCACACAGAGAATAGAGTTAGGAAGTCCTCCCACAGCCTTCTTGACTACAGTTCTTTGAGTTTCCTTATGGTTCATGACCTTCACCCGGTGGTTTCTTTTGAAAATACTAATCTCATGTGCTGCTTTCACTCAGGAAATAGCACTTTGTAAACTCTAAGGCATTATGCAATGTAAACGATTATTATGTGATTATGAAGGTGGTAGATCCTTGAACTGTACAATTGTAAATGCAGTCCAGTGTTTGCTTTTAATGTTTCTCAATCAATTTGTTCCTGAAAATTTTCAAGCCTATACTTTTATACTCCATGGTCTATATTTCATCACTTTTCTGATGCTTATAACTGTTTTCCTTAAATTCACCTCTGATGAACATACACCAGTAGAGGACGAAGGGCCAAAGAAATGTACCACTTCGTCTTCTACCTGAGAAGGTATTCTTTAAATACAGAGCTTTTTTTATTGAGGAGTTACAAAACACATTTATATATAGTTGAATATTGGACGTCGCTTTTATTCAAATTGCCTGTCATATATTCCTTTTCAGTATTTCAAATATAATAAAATTGGTACTCAGAAATTCCTCTTTAGAAGTAAGTTTTTTATTTCTGCTTTATGTAGAAGAAAAGAAGAAGAAGAAATCTAGTCATTCAAAAGAAAGGTCCAAGAAAATGAGAAAGAAAAACTCATCTAAAAGAAAACATAAGAAGTATTCTGATGATAGTAACAGTGACTCTGATTCTGAAACAGACTCCAGTGGTAAGAAAGACAGCATCATTCTGCAAACCTAGCTTCCAACCAAGTTGTGGTTCTTAAAGCTTATTTTAGAGGAAGGTTTTTAAAACAACAATAAGGGACAAGAGTTTATGAACACTCACTCACTGTGCCAGCCACCCTGCTTAGTACTTGATATTCACTATTGCTGTTCAGTACACACAGTGGTAACTGTTGGATACATCTTAGAGATGGGAAATGGAGGCAATAGAGCAGTTTCCAAGTACCGCACTCAGGGACACACAGTTGGGATTCACACCTAAGCAGTATGGCTCCAGATTGGTTGTGTGTAATCGCACAAGGCATGTGGCATGGGAGCAAGTTGGGGTTGGGTTCTGAGACACGTGGTGCTGAACCAAACCATACAGGCTGTGTCTGCTCAGCAGAGCAGCTCTTCTGTGAAATTCTCACACTCAGTGGGCACCTTTGTGCAGTTTTCAAAAAGGCACATCGTAAAAGACCCCTTCCCGGCAGCTGATTGTGAAAGACACCTCCTGTAGGGTGGCACATCACAATAAGCCATCCTTTTGTGCCCTCTCCTGGCTGTTGCTGGACAGAGGGCGCCTCCACTGGGGACACATGACACAAAGGTGCTCCTTCCGCTGATGTCACCAGGGTTTCCTGGCCCCCCTTGTCACTTTCCTTCCTCACTGCCGGAAGATGGAACTTCTGTAAAGCACAAATCCTAGCAGGTCAGTCCCCTACTTAAAGTCCTTCAGTAGCTCTCCATAGCCGTCAGGGTGAAGTTGGGTCCTGACCGATGCCTCAGTAATCACATAGACCTGGGTCTCTCTCTTGCAGCATCCTGTAGCCTGAGAACTACTTTCTGTCTCCTCAGTATTCCATGGCCTTTCTCTTGATTCTGTTACTTGGCACAGAGAGTCTTATCTGCCCACGACACCAGACCCTCCCTCCATGTGGCTTGGCTTACTCATCTCAGCAATGGGTGTGCATTGCTTTTTTAAAAACCTGGTTTTTGAAAGAACTAGCTTAAGAATCACCTTCTCCTGGGCAACCATTCCTCAATTACCCTCCCCAAATCAGCCTGCTTTTGAGACTCCTCTATATGCCCAGAGCACCCAAGATTTTAACATTTGTTAGCATTTTGACATATTTGTTTAAAAAATGTGAGTTTTTGTGGAGATACTGAAAGTAAATTACAAATATCACTGTACCATCCTAAATATTTCTGTATACACCTCTAGAACACAAGGACATTTCCTACTTAATCACAATACTATTATCTCATACAGTAAAATTAATAACAACGTCCTGTATCACCTAATACTTTGTGTGACTTTAATTCTGTGTCCCCAATGCCTAGCACATTTTGTGATGAGTAGCAATAAATGTTTGAATTAATTTCTATGTTTCAGCAAATCGGGCAACAGGATATTTATCTACTCAAAAGTTTTGGGGTTTTAGAGTTTAATTTTTTTAACTATAATGTGGTTTAATTTGCAGATGATGATGCAAAAAGGAGAGCAAAGAAAGCCAATAAAACAGAAAAGAAGAAATGCAAATTGTCAGTTTTTTCCTTCAATTTTTATTTTGAAAAGTTCAAATATATATAAAGTTATGTAAGATATTAAGTAAAATAATATGATGATCCCCCATGTAACTATCACCCAGCTTGATAATTATCAACTCACAGGAAGTCTCCAGTGACCCCATTATTTTGAAACCAATCCAAGATATCATTTCATCCGTAAACCAGCATGTTTCTCTAAAAGATAGATGTTAGTTTTGTAAAAAAAACTGTAAGCACAATATTACTATCATGTCTGAAATATTTAACAGTAATTTGTCAGTTCTCAGTTTCTTGTCCAGTTTATTCAAATTGGGACCCAAAGTGCAATTGGTTGATATATCTTGTACATCTCTTTAAATCAATAGGTTCCCCTTTTTGTTCCTGCATTTTATTCATTGAAGAAATCAAATCATTTACCTTAGAATTTCCTGCAGTATGAATTTTGCTGATCATAGTCTTATAGTGTACTTTTAACATGTTCTCTGGCTTCTATGTTTCCTATAGATTGATAGTTAGGTCTAGAGACTTGATGAGGTTCAGATGTAAATTTTTGGCAGGAGTACTTTTTAGCTGGTATTGCATACTTCTATCAGGAGGAAAATAATGTCTGGTTGTCTCTCTTTGTCATACTAACAGCCATTGATGGTCATTGCCTAAGTGGGATTGCAAAATATTGATAGTCTAATTCTGGCCTACATTCTTCATTTATTAGGTAGATAATTCTATAAGAGAAGCCTACCCTCAGCTATTTGGTTACCATGAAATTTAGTTTATATAACAAGGGCACAATAATGGCTTACTTCAATTTTTTTTGTTTTATGACTTTTCAAAATAATGATTTGGTTTCACTTCCTTGATTATGAAAACAAATTTGATACGTATTTAAGCTATTACACTTTAAATTATTGATGCTCAAATTGGTAAAAGCTGTTTTTTAAACACTTTATTTCCATTATCTTTCCGTAACATGAAAATTGTATTTCATTTGTCTCTGAAGGGATCCTTTTTTATCTCACATTTTTTAATTTTGTTATCATTAACCTACAATTACACAAAGAACATTATGTTTACTAAGCTCCCCCTTCACCAAGTCTCCCCCACAAACCCCATTACAGTCACTGTCCATCAGTGCAGCAAGATGCTGTAGAATCATAACTTGTCTTCTCAATGTTGTACAGCATTCCACATTTACCCCCTCCACATTATACATGCTAATAGTAATGCCCCCTTTCTTTTTACCCACCCTTATCCCTCCCTTCTCAACCTTCCTCCCCAGTCCCTTTCCCTTTGGTAACTGTTAGTCCACTCTTGGATCCTGTGATTCTGCTGCTGTTTGGTTCCTTCCGTTTTTCTTTGTTCTTATACTCCACATATGAGTGAAATCATTTCGTACTTGTCTTTCTCCACCTGCCTTATTTCACTGAGCATAATACCCTCTAGCTCCATCCATGTTGTGGCAAATGGTAGGATTTGTTTTCTTCTTATGGCTGAATAATATTCCATTGTGTATATGTACCACATCTTCTTTATCCATTCATCTAATGACGGACACTTAGATTGCTTCCATTTCTTGGCTATTGTAAAGAGTGCTGCGATAAACATATGGGTGCATCTGTCTTTATCAAACTGGGCTGCTGCATTCTTAGGGTAAATTCCTAGAAGTGGAATTCCTGGGTCAAATGGTATTTCTATTTTGAGATTTTTGAGGAACCTCCATACTGCTTTCTACAATGGTTGAAATAATTTATATTCCCACCAGCAGTGTAGGAGGGTTCCCATTTCTGCACAACCTCACCAACATTTGTTGTTTGTCTTTTGGATGGTATCCATCCTTACTGGTGTGAAGTGATATCTCATTGTGGTTTTAATTTGCATTTCCCTGAAGACAAGTGATGTGGAACATCTTTTCATGTGTCTGTTGGCCATCTGAATTTCTCCTTTGGAGAACTGTCTGTTCAGATCCTGTGCCCATTTTTTCATTGGATTATTTACTTTTTGTTTGTTGACGTGTGTGAGCTCTTTATATATTTTGGATGTCAACCCTTTATTGGATCTGTCATTTATGGATGTATTCTCCCATCCTGTAGTGTACCTTTTTGTTGTATTGGTGGTGTCCTCTGCTGTGCAGAAGCTTTTCAGATTGATAATGTTCCACTTGTTTATTTTTGCTTTTGTTTCCCTTGCCCGGGGAGATATGTTTGGGAAGAAGCCACTCATGTTTATGTCCAAGAGATTTTTGCCTATGTTTTTTTCTAAGAGTTTTGTTTTCATTACTTACATTCACGTCTTTGATCCATTTTCAGTTTACATTTGTGTATGGGGTAGGACAGTGATCCAGTTTCATTCTCTTATGTGTAGCTGTCCAGTTTTGCCAGCACGATCTGTTGAAGAGACAGACATTTCCCCATTGTATGTCCATTGCTCCTTTATCGTATATTAGTTGACCATCTGTGTTTGGGTTAATGTTTGGAGTCTCTATTCTGTTCCACTGGTCTGTGGCTCTGTTCTTGTGCCAGTGCAAAATTGTCTTGATTACTATGGGTTTGTAGTAGAGCTTGAACTTGGGGAGTGAAATCTCCTCCCACTTTATTCTTCCTTCTCAGGACTGTTTTGGCTATTTGGTGTCTTTTGTTGTTCCATATGAATTTCGAACTATTTGTTCCTGTTCATTGAAGAATGCTTTTGATAATTTGATAGGCATTGCTTCAAATCCATATATTGCTTTGGGCAGGATGGCCATTTTGACAATATTAATTCTTCCTAGCCAAGAGAATGCAGTGAGTTTCCATTTTTTAGTGTCCTCTTTAATTTCTCTTAAGAATGTCTTACACTTTTCAGGGTATAGGTCTTTCACTTCCTTGATTAGGTTTATTCCCAGGTATTTTGTTCTTTTTGATGCAACTGTGAATGGAATTGTTTTCCTGATTTCTCTTTCTATTAGTTCATTGTTAGTCTGTAGGAAAGCCACAGATTTCTGTGTGTTAATTTTGTGTCCTGCAAATTTGCTGAATTCCAATATTAGTTCTACTAGTTTTGGAGTGGAGTCTTTAGAGTTTTTTGTGTACAATATCATGTCATCTGAAAATAGTGACAGTTTAACTTCTTCAGTACCAATCTGGATGCCTTGTATTTCTTTGCTTTGTTGAATTGCCATGTCTGGGACCTTCAGTACTATGTTGAATTACAGTGAGGAGAGGGGCCATCCCTGTCTTGTACCAGATCTCAGAGGTAAAGCTTTCAGCTTCTCACTGTTTAGTATGATGTTGACTGTGGGTTTATCATATATGGCCTTTTTATGTTGAGATACTTGCCCTCAATGCCCATTTTGTTGAGAGCTTTTTTCATGAATGGATGTTGAATTTTGTCAAATGCTTTTTCAGCATCTATGTATATGATCATGTGCTATTTGTCCTTTTTCTTAATGTGATGGATGATGTTGTTGGATTTTCAAATGTAATGTAACATACTTGCATCCATGGAATTTATCTCACTTGGTCATGGTGTATGATCCTTTTGATATATTTTTGAAATCAGTTTGCTACTTTTTTGTTGAGTATTTTTGCATCTACGTTCATCAGGGATATTGGTCTGTAATTTTCTTTTGTTGTGGGGTCTTTGCCTGGTTTTGGCATTAGGGTGATGTTGGCTTCATAGAAGAGTTTGGGAAATTCCCAAAGGTTCTGTTTTTTGGAAATCTTTAAGGAGAATGGGTATTATGTCTTCTCTGTATGTCTGATACATTTCTGAGGTAAATCCACCTGGCCCGAGGATTTTGTTCTTGGGTAGTTTTTTTGATTACTGATTCAGTTTCTCTGCTGGTAATTGGTTTGTTTAGATTTTCTGTTTCTTCCTTGGTCAGTCTTGGAAGATTGTATTTATCTCGGAAGTTTTCCATTTCTTCTAGGTTTTCCAGCTCTTAACATATAGGTCTTCATAGTAGTCTCTAATAATTCTTTGTATTTCTGTGGACCGCACTGTGATTTTTCCGTTCTCGTTTCTGATTCTGTTGATGTGTGTTGACTCTCTTTTTCTCTTAATAAGTCTGGCTAGAGGCTTGTCTATTTTGTTTATATTCTCAAAGAACCAACTCTTGGTTTCATTGATTTTTTTCTATTGTTTTATTCTTCTCAGCTTTATTTATTTCTTCTCTGATCTTCATTATTTCCCTCCTTCTGCTGACTTTAGGCCTCATTTGTTCATTCCTGGAGATAATTTATCTCTCTCTGCATCAGATTCTATGCATTCCTGTTCCCTGGTTTCTGTTCCATCTATGGCTTCTTGCCTCTCATCCATTCTGCTTTTAAATCCTTACAGAGATTATTTTATTTCTGTAGTCTCCCTCCCTACTTTGTCTGTTAGCTCTTGCATTTTTCTCTGCAGCTCCTTCTGTATGGTTATGACCTTTATTTTGCATTCTTTTTCAGGGACATTGGTTAGGTCTATCTCTCCATGCTCCTTCTCAGCGGTTGTTCTTTTTCCAATTTTGATCATTATGATGTTAGACTATTCATTTTGGATTTTTCTTCCTTCTTTAAATATGCCTGGATTGCTATATACTTTGCTCTTATGACTGCTTTTGCTGCATCCCACACAAGTTGAGGCTTTCTGTTGTTGTTGTCATTTGTTTCCATATATTGCTTGATCTCTATTTTAATTTGTTCATTTATCCATTGATTATTTAGAAGCATGTTGTTAAGCCTCCATGTGTTTGTGAGCCTTTTTGCTCTCTTTGTGCAATTTATTTCTAGTTTTATACCTTTGTAGTCTGTAAAGTTGGTTAGTAGGAGTTCAATCTTTTTGAATTTACTGTGGCTTCTTTTGTGGCTTAGTATGTGGTCTATTCTGAAGAATGTTCCATGTGCACTTGAGAAAAATGTGTATTCTCTTGCTTTTGGATGTAGAATTCTGTAGATGCCTTTTAGGTCCATCTGTTCTAGTGTGTTGTTCAGTGCCTCTGTATCCTTACTCATTTTCGGTCCGGTGGATCTATCCTTTGGAGTGAGTGGTATGTTGAAGACTCCTAAAATGTGTGCATTACATTCTGTTTCCTCCTTTAATTCTGTTAGTATTCGTTTCACATATGTTGGTGCTCCTGTGTTGGGTGTATATATATTTATAATGGTTACATCCTCTTGTTGGATGGAACCCTTTATCATTATGTAAAGTCCTTCTTTATCTCTTTTGCTTTCTTTGTTTTGAAGTCTATTTTATCTGCAAATACTAGTACTGCAACACCTGCTTTTTTCTCCTGGTTGTTTGCATGAAACATCTTTTCCCATCCCTTGACTTTTAGTCTGTGCATGTCTTTGAGTTTGAGGTCAGACTCTGGTAAACAGCATATAGAAGGGTCTTGCTTTTTTATCCATTCTATTACTCTGTGTCTTTTGATTGGTACATTCAGTCCATTTGCATTTAGGGTGATTATTGAAAGATATGTACTTATTGCCATTGCAGGCTTTAGATTCATAGCTACCAAAGTTTCAAGGGTAGCTTCTTTAGTATTTTACTGTCTAACTTAACTCGCTTAATGAGCTCTTATAAACACTGTCTGATGGTTCGTTGTTTCTCTCCCTTCTTATTCCTCCTCCTCCATTCTTTATATGTTGGGTGTTTTATTCTGTTCTCTTTTGTGTTTCCTTTGACTGCTTTTGTGGGTAGTTCATTTTATTTTTTGCCTTTATTTAGTATTTGGTTGTTCTGCTTTCTTTGCTGTGATTTTATTTTCTCTGTTGACATCTGTTTACCCTTCAGAGTGCTCCAATCTAGAGAAGTCCCTCTAAAGTACCCTACAGAGGTGGTTTGTGGGAGGCAAATTCTCTCACCTTTTGCCTGTCTGGGAATTGTTTAATCCCTCCTTCATATTTAAATGATAATCCTGCTGGACATAGTATTCTTGGTTCAAGGCCCTTCTGTTTCATTGCATTAAACATATCATGCCATTCTCCTCTGGCCCATAAGGTTTCTGGTGAGAAGTCTGATGATAGCCTGATGGGTTTCCCTTTGTAGATGACCTTTTCCCTCTCTCTCGCTGCCTTTAATACTCCGTCCTTGTCCTTGATCTTTGCCATTTTAATTATTATGTGTCTTGGTGTTGTCCTCCTTGTTTCCCTTCTGTTGGGAGTTCTCTGTACTTCTGTGGTCTGAGCGACTATTTCTTCCCCCAGTTTGGGGACGTTCTCAGCAATTATTTCTTCAAAGACACTTTCCATCCCTTTCCCTCTCTCTTCTTCTTCTGGTACCCCTATAATGCGGATATTGTTCCTTTAGGATTGGTCACCCAGCTCTCTTAATATTGTTTCATTCCTGGAGATCCTTTTATCTCTCTCTGCGTCAGCTTCTATGCGTTCCTGTTCTCTGGTTTCTATTCCATCAATGGCCTCTTGCATCTTAGCCATTCTGCTTTTAAATCCTTCCAGAGATTGTTTCATTTCTGTAGTTTCCCTTTCTACTTTGTCCGTTAGCTGTTGGATTTTTCTCTGCAGCCCCATCAGCATGGTATGACCTTTATTTTGAATTCTTTTTCAGGGAGATTGGTTAGTTCTATCTCTCCGCGCTCCTTTTCAGGGGTTGTCTCTGTGATTCTAGTCTGGATCAAATTATTCTGCCTTTTCATGGCGATAGAGGTAGTTGTGTGGAGCTGTCGCGTGTGTCGGCTGGGAGAACATCCCTTCTTGCTAGTTTGTGGCCTTCCTCTCCTGGGAGAATGGCGACCCCCAGCGGCCTCTGCTGGGCAGCTGCATGCAGATAGGGTCTCTGATTCCTGCCTGGCCACTGTAGATCTCCACAAGGTTGCTGTGTGTGTGGCCGCTCTCAGGCTGCTGCTCCGCTGCGGCAGAGACCCCCTCTTGGAGGGGGAATAGGCGGGAGGCTGTTTATCGCCATGAGGGACCTCAGAGCTGTGCTGCCGCCCGGGTGGTTAGGGTGCCTGGAGTTCCCTGAGATTCCCAGCTGCTGGGCTAAGTGTCCTGGGATGCTTCCGTCCAGCTGTGGGTACCCTGTTCCTTTAAGACTTTGAAAAACTACTTGCTTTTCTTTTGTCCCAGGGGCACTGGCTGCAGGGAGGCACTCACAGGTTACTGTCCTGTTTCCCTAATATCCAGCACCCCACGCACTGTGTGTCTGTGCTTCTTGTGCGGATGACTAGGGCTGGTTATTTAGCAGTCCTGAGCTTCCTCTCCCTCCCCACACTGATTCCTCTCCTCCCACTGGGAGCTGGGGTGAGGGGCGCTTGTGTACGGACAAGCCATACCTTGTACCTTACCCCCTTCATGAGGCGCTGGGTCCTTGCAGGTGTATATGTATCCTGGCTGTTATCCTGGATCTTCTGGTCTCTCTTTTAGGGATTGTTGTATTTGTTGTATTTTCAAAAATTTATATGGTTTTGGGAGATTTCCACTGCTCTGCTCACGCTGCCATCTTGGCTCTGCTCCCCTGTAGGAATCTTTTTAATAGGGAAACATGATTTAGTTAAATAAGTTAGAAAAAAAATTAATAAAAATCCTTTAACAAGTTTGAATAAGATGAGAATTTAAATCATTTTAATCAGTCTTTTCATTGCCTTGACAAAATGAGATGGCCTTTAACATGGGAATATTAAATCAATTTGTGTCAAATTATAATCATTACAGGAAGAAATTCAAGAAAAAGAAGTCAAAGAAGAGCAGAAAGATTCCAGTGATTCAAGCTCTAAAGCTTCTCAAGAAGAGTTTCTGGGGTACCCCTGGAATGATTGATTAAGTAGGTTGCTTCTGATAGACCCAGATTCAAAACCCAGGAAGCATACTAACCGAGTAGTCAAAGTGTGAGTATGTTTCTGAACGTCCTTCAAGCAGAGCCTGAAGGACTCTCAGATTTAGTCGGCCCAGAGGCTCCAAAAACACTTGTCTCTCAAGATGATAAACTTCTGAAGTAAGTAACAGTATATTTATAATATCTAAAGTACCTTCCCAAAAGTATGGCCCTAACTTACCTTTCTAAGCTTATCTCCTTCTACTCCTTTGTTTATACCCCAGGTTCCAACTGAGAAGAACTGAAACTTCCCTGTATTTACTGTTCACTTTCCGACTTTGTGCCTTGTTCACCTTATTTCTTCTCCCAACATGCCTTACCTTCTATTCCCAGCCCTGGTTTCTTTACTGCCTCCAATCTCGCCCTGTTAAAATCCTTACCTTCCGTCAAAGCCCTTTTCAAAAGGACGGGGCATGTGCAGATTCCCAGTACCTTTCCTCCATAGGTAGGTATGATTCCTATCCCTCTTTAATCCTGTAGTCTTCACAGCATTTTCTATTTCTTTTGTGCAGTGTATTGTATATCCTATTTTGTGTTGCTATTAATATCCTTATTAATATGTAAATTCCACAAGAGCAGATATTACTTTTATATTACAGGCTTTGAGTTTAATAGGTATTCAAGAAGTAGTCAGTGAATTAAATGAAGGGATGGTAGTTTTTAAAGTCCCATTGAATGAACATTATTACTTGTTATTATATAGCATTGTTATTGGTTATAAGTCTAAAAGGTATGCAAATTTGAGATACATTTTTTCTTTTTTTATTGAAGTATAGTTGATGGAGAAATTTATGTTGGTTTCAAGTATACAGCACAGTACTTCAGGAATTACACACATTATTAAATCCTCACCCCCAATGAGTGCAGTTACTATCTGTCAACATAGGAAGATGTTACAGAATCATTGACTATATTCTCCATGCTGCACTTCCATCCCCATGACCTATTTATATTATGATTGAGATTTTTGTACCCCTTTATCTCTCTCACCCTCCACACTCACCCACCCCAACCCTTCCCCCATGGTAACTACCAGTCACTTAGCTCTGTGTCTCTGAGTCTACAGCTGTTTTGTACATTCTGTTTTGTACTGTTTTTAGATACCATGAATAAGTCATATAGTATTTGTCTCTCTGCCTGGCTTATTTGTCAGTGTTGTCACAAATGGTCCGGTTTCTTTATTTTTTTAAGACTGAATAATGTTACATTGTCTATATGTATCACATCTTCTTTATTCATTCATCTGTTGATGGACACTTTGGTTGCTTCCAGAGATATATTATTTCTTTACTTTTTTTAATAGAAAAGGAATTCACTAGAGGCAGAAGCCATAAACTCAAGATCTATGGGGATAAGTTGATGGTTATAAATCTGTACTCAATACCATAGTTCTTTTGTTCTTCCAAAGTATGTCTGTATTTCTGGATAGTTATTTAGGACACAGTGCAATGTTCACTAACTCAAGAAAAGTAATACTGGGTTTCTCAACATGCTGCCACTCAGCAACAGTTATTCCTACTGTTTTGTGAGGGAAGGTGGTTTTTTTGTGCTTTCTTTAGAAGATCACCTTTTTGTAATGGACCTTTTTTGAATTCAGAATTACTTTGTAGCTATGATCATGCGCTGCTACCTGGTGAAGGTACAGCTATGACTGAACATGTAAAAGCTGGAAACATACCCCACAAAGAGGTGAAATTAGCTTGACAAGTGAAGAAATTGCATCATTTGAGCACTCAGGCTATGTAATGAGTGGCAGCAGATATGTTCTTTCCACTGAGGTCTGTTTCCATGATTAGATATTTTCCTCTTTCTTAGTTCCAGAATTATGTTTTGGTGATTGGTTTTCATTAAGTGACTTTTCCAAATGAAAAGTAGAACATAAATATTAGTTTAGTATTGGTTTTATTGTTACAAATGTGGTTGCCTAAAATTCCAAATATGTATGTACCTCTGCCTCAAACTCAGTTGTATCTCCAGCTTCAAAGAATCCATCTTTCCAGTGTCCTTTCCTAGTTTGTCTTTTAGTTTAGGCAGTTTATCCTCTGAGGATATAGTTAAATTCAGGTATTTATCACTGCCCTATGAGGAATGTGGCATTCTGGTAGTTAGGAAAGCATTTTCATAAGTCAGTGTTCCTGTTTTCTGAGTTTTTCTCCAGTTCTCTGTGGAGTCAGAGAATGTGGACCCTGTAGTTCTCTGTGAACACTGAGATTTGAGAGCAGAAAATGGTAATGACAGACATCAGATTCAGCATGGGAAAATGAATATAAAGTTATGGAAGATAAAGAAAAGTACCAGGAGGAAAAGGAATAATGAACTGATAGGGCATCAGGACCAAAACAAAACTGAATTTTGGATTTTTTTAACTTTTATGGGCTTTTAAAGTAGGTGCATATTTTAAAATGATGTTGGAGGCAAAAGTGTGCAGAACCCCTGGAGCACCTCCAGAATCTCGGAATTCTGAGGATCAACATTTGAAAATGTTATATCTGAGTTGTAGCACAGTATGAAAAGAAAAATAAATTAGAGGCATAAGAATTGGAAAGGAGGATGTAACTCATTTTTTGTGAATATGATTTTTTACATAGAAAAATGATTTTACATAAAAAATATGAATTTTTTCATAGACACATACTAAAGAATCTTCAGATGAATTATAAATAATAGAAGGGAGTAACAAATGGTTGGATGTAAGGTTATCCGGCACAAAAATCAGCTGCATTTTTGTGTACCAGGAAACAACTGGAAAACGTATTAAGTAAAAAGGAAACATTTATATTAAGTTCAGAGAATATGAAGGATTTAGGAATAAACCTTAAGAAAACACATCCAATGCCTCTGTAGGGAAAACTATAAAGCACTTTTAAGAGACATTAAAGAAGACCTAAATGAATGGAGAGGTACCTTGTCCCAGGATAGGAAGGCAACATTGTAAGTTTTTTCCAAGTTTATCTGTTCATTCAGTGCAGTTCTAATCAAAATCACAGAGTTTTTCATGAAACTTAATAAGATGGCTCTGAAATTGATGTGTCAGACGAGAGAGCCGGAAAGAATGGCCAGGTCACTTCTGAAGAAGAATAGGAAGATGAGATTTGCCCTACCAGACATGAGGATCTATTATGAAACATGGCACTTTACAAAGCATGGAGGGAACAAACGAGTTGTTCAGTGGGATGAAGTAAAGAGCCCAGAGGCAGAGCCATACATGTATGGACATCGTTTTATGAAAGAGATGGCATGTCAGATCAGTGGGGAAAGAAAGGTATATTCAGTAAATGGAGGAGGAAAAATGGTTATCCATATGGAAAATGAAGTAGAACCCTCACCAAAATCATACAGCTTAAGGACTTAAATGTCAAAACAACTTTAACCCTCCTTGTATAAAATATGAGCAGATATCTATTATATCTTAGGGTGGGAAAGCATTTCTTAAGGAAAACAATAAACATATACTAATCAAAATAAAATGACAAGTTCCAAGCTAGGATAACGTCTTGCAGTACACACAACTGATAAAGAGTTAGTACTGAGAATCTTTAAAGAATACCTGTAAATAACTCAAAAGAAGAATGAGAGAAAGACACAAGCAGGCATTTGATAGAAGAAGAAATATATGTGGCCTACACATATACAAAAATTACTCACTATCATGGGAACTGAAGATCAAAAGTGTACTGATGTACCATTTTACACCCATTTGATAGATAAAAATTCAAACAATGCCAAGCATTTGAGAGGATGTGGGTCTACAGGATCTCTTAAATATTGCTATTAGTGATATAAATTGGTACAGTCATTTTAGAAAACAGTCTGAGATTGTCTTGGGAAGTTGAGCATTCATATGCTTTCTGACCCAGCAACTCTATACCTAGAAACCCAGGAGAAAATCTTTCCCATTTACTAGGAGATGTGAGCATAGATGTTTATTTCAGCATCATTCACGTAGCACTTCTTTCAAATAAACAGCCCTGCTCACTGTACCCTGAGCAACCTAAGTGCATTGTCATCTCTTTGACTGTCCATCCTGCCACTCCCCAAGCTTCACACTAACTTAAACTGATTTTCCCCTCTTGCCCTTTCTTGGTTTTCTCTAATTTCCCAGACATAGGTAAAGCTTAATTTTGAACTGGTTTTGTGGGATTGAGTTACATACACAGTTGACCCTTGAACAATGCAGGAGTTGGGGTACCAATCCCCATGCAGTCCAAATTATATAACTTTTGGCTCCCTACAAACTTTATGAGTAGCCTACTGTTGTCCAGAAGCCTTACAGATAACATAAACACGTATTTTATATGTTATATGTATTATATACTGTTGTATGCTTAGAATAAAATCAGCTAAAGGAACAACAGTGTTTTTTCAAATTGTTACAAATCTACAAAAAACTTCTAAGTATATTTATTGAAAATAATCTGCATATAAGTGGACCCTCAAATCCATGTTGTTCAAGAGTCAACTGTGCATTAAAGAGGCAAGTTTTCATGAAATTTTCCCTCCAAACCAGTAGGCCTTTTGAAAGTAATGTAACGGTTTCCCTCTGCCTCTGCCCTTATACTTCCGTATTTGACCCTTGTGTTAAATCTCTATTTTCTGAGATACTACTGGATTCTAAGGAAGTTAAATTCATCCATAAAACTCACTAGAGACTCAACGATAGATTTAGACTTGGTTCATTTGGTTATATGATAAGTTAGAACCTTGAAGAATTTTGAGTTGATCATCAACTTAAATCTTTTCATCTGTCCTACTATTAATTCCACAAAGGCAAATGCTACATATCATATAGAAAGTTTAATAATTTTCCCGTTTCTGATTGTTCTACAGGAAACAACAGAAATAGACTTATGCCTGTAGTATCTGAAATTTAATACATTCCTGATGTTGACAGAGCCTCAGAAATCATTATTTGAATACTAGAAATGAACCAAAGGATGCATCAGTTGATAAAACAAGTGATCTTTTAAAAATTGAACCCATAAACCGTTCCTATTTGTCAGCTTTCAAAATAGAACACCCTTTGTTAAAAAATGATTAGTGTGGAAGTACCATGAGAAGAATTCCTGAGAAATTAAGCCAAAAATAAAATTATCTCCAGGCATCACCAAATGGAGGCTGTGCAACTGCAGAAAGAAAACCAGATCAATCATGCTGATGAGAAGAGAGCCCTGGCATCCTTTAACCAAGAAGAGAGGTGAAAGAGAGAAAATGAGATCCTGGCCAGTGTTTGAGAGATGGTATACAAAAAAAATTAAAGGGAAAGATGACAAATAAGTATTTCCTAATTGTTCAGCAGACATTTTTAACAACAAGAGAGAAAGTATAGGATACACACACACGCAAATATATACACAAAAAGATTACTATGATTTGAAATATTTCAGTGCTACTGTGCCTTCTATTTAATTCCTTCAGTCCTTCAGTTAGAAGCTGATCATTGGTAGAACTTTAGCATGTTCCTTGGGTTATTTTGGATTGTCCATAATAACTTTCTGGTTTAAATATCGAGATTATGAATGGAATCATACCGGGGGAGGTGAAATTGAGAGAAAGTGTCAGTGAGAGAGAAACTTTACTCTCACACCATGGGACAGTACTACTATTAGCTCCATGTGATTCCCCACCCTCACCCCCACCCCAAATGCACTCATGGGAAATTATTATTCATGTACATTGAATATGTTACAAATGGACTTGTAGAAACTCACAGGGGGCCACTTTTGTTAACAGAATGAAGGCATTGCTGAAAAAAGCAAATCTGGAATTTGGAAATTGACTTGTATAATACCATATATAGTCTGCTCTGGAAATTATGTATATTGGTTTTAGTCCCTACCTCCACCCCCAAACCAATAAACAAACCAAAAAGCAGACTAACCCATAGACTTATTGAGTTGAAAATGTGAACATTAGTTATTAAAATTCTTAATAGGTTACTTAAAAATGGTTTTCAAATATAAACTATTGGGTCTACTGTTGTTCCAATGTAAGTACCTTATTTCCATCTAAGCTGTGCTTAGGTCACTATTTGAATACTGGAAATGATTGACAGTGAACTATGATCACGTTTTGTAAGGATAAAGCTACAGTGATGTTGAACATATTTTAAGTCTGTCTGTTATGTAATAAGCACATTTCATTTTAAACATTATTAAACCTTTCAGTTTATTTTTTGTATCTGACATTTGGTTTAATCTTTTGCTTTCTATAGTACCCCCACACTTTATCACTTTTTTATGGCTGCTATTGACTTAAATTTGGGAGAAAGGAAAAATTCTGAAACTAGGAAGTTGTGGTCTGTTTCCATCCTTTGTTCAACTTCAGTTGGTAGATAACAAGTATGTTAAGGGAAGAGGACAGTGGAAGTTTTGGCTGTTTGTGTTAAGATTGTTTAGAGTTGTCTTATTACTTTGGGCCTAGGATAAATTTAAATAACCTGAGTGATGGGGAAATTTGGACACTGCTGTTACAAAATACCCTCCTTTTGTAATAGTTCAGTGTGGTTTTTTTCAAAGTTTTAAAATACAGCAGTCATATTTCAAAGTATAGGTCAAAAGTTTTACTGTTTGACATATGCTCTAGGAAAATGTCTACCTTTAATCCAGTTGGCATGTAATAACACTTAGGACCCCTGAATTTGAAGTTATTTCTGTTTATCATTGTTGCTGCCTAACCTAATAAATCTCTCATTTCCAAAAGTTAGGAGAAAACTAGGCCCCAAATTTGTGAATCGTAATCTATCTAGTTCCTGTGTAATAAAACCTAAATTTATAAACCCTACTTAAAAATTTTGTTCTCGAAGAACATAGTTTTTGGTAATGATTCCTGGAGACTGTAAGAGTTTGTTCTCTTACTTTAAATCAGCAAGGTAGTTTATATGCAGTAACTTCATGAAATATGAATATTGTGTATTTTCAGTGGATTCTCCTAAGTCTTCCACAGAGGAGATGCTTGTTGAGTGAATGAAAACATATTATTTCAGAACTTTAACCTTTCTTTCATCAGGTTTTGTTCAGCAAAGATCAGTCAAAGAATAACTTTGGGACCACATTCCTTGGGAAAGAGGAAGGAAGAGTAAAAGGGCTAACAGTATTTTCAGTTAGGAGAGTTAC
The DNA here is from genome assembly GCF_030020395.1 of Manis pentadactyla. Taxonomy (NCBI): domain Eukaryota; kingdom Metazoa; phylum Chordata; class Mammalia; order Pholidota; family Manidae; genus Manis; species Manis pentadactyla. The sequence goes on along the minus strand of NC_080039.1, from coordinate 8,501,562 downwards.
TGCTTGAAACTGTTCAGGCATCTGAGCCAGAAGTCAAATTAGGAGGGCTGTTGTATTTGAAATGTTTTTTGTTCTCCAAATAGACTTATCTTGTTTTCTACCCCCTCACCTGTTGCTTTAATAATATTTTCCCTACTTTTATATTTACCGTACAAATTTAATGGTTAGAAAAAACAAAGAATAATTACCCAGTCTTACCACAACAACTGTCTTTAGGATTCTGTGTTCCCTTCCAGTGCTGGTCTACATAAATACATATTCTGAGATGCCTGCAAGTAACTGCTTGTAATATAATCTTGTCTTTGGTGTTTTAAAACTTTGCAGCCAGGCAAGGCAGCCTCAGAGGGATGGTAGGAACAAGTGACGATCTGTGCGAAGATGGAAAGAAGACAAAAATAAGTAAGGGTGGTGATTGAACCTTCCCAGTTTCATTGCCTCCAATCCTCAAGTCACCTTGCTGCCATCACAGTGTGCTGCTATGGGGTGAGGCAGCATGGCCCACTTCAGGTTCAGAATATATTGAACAGTGAGGCTGAGCTTGCAATAAGTGGAAGGGGTCTGTGAGTAGGGAAACCCTTCAGACTGGTTGTATTAAGAGCTATAGAAATGTTGCCATTTTCCTTTCCCCAGCTATTGCTGTAAAGAGATGTGTCTGGGCTGGAGAATTAGGCTCAAATGGGAGAACAAGAAGCCAAGTACCATTTCAGTTTGGTCTGAGACGTAAATTTTAGTAACTGTGTAAACTCAGTTTCTGTTCTCTAAGGCTGAGTGATGATCAGTGATGGCGAAAACCTTTTAGAAGACAGAAAACAACTTACTGGTTACTCTGCTAATGTGATAGACGTTGCCAAATGCACAGTGAATGAATACAAAAAAACAGCTGGTTAATGTGCCACCAGTTGTATTATTCAATAAACATTCTGTGGTTTGATGTATTGTATTGAATTTTTAATACATCTGATTAGAAATGCAATCCTAAAACATTCTCTAAGAATCAGACACAATTGCATTAGAAGTCAATTGACTCCAATAGAATATTTTTGGACTTAGTAATGTTCTTCATCCATATTCCTTGAAAGTGAGTCATTCCTGGTCTCCAGAGGAAGAAAAACAAACACAGCAAAAGTTTTAAAAGTAAAACATAATATTGAGCCAGGCATTAATTCCCTATTTACTCTGTTACATTCTCTGTGAGCAGTAAGTCTTTTAGGGGTCAGAGGTGAAAGTTGTCTCAATATCTTAGGCTCAGTCGTGAAAAGGATTAGTGAGCATTTCTGTAAAGATTTTAAGATAGCTGCTCTGCAAATAAAAGGGATTATTATATAAGCTGATGCCATATGATTGTGAAGTTTCCCATAGAAACAGCATATGTGACTCATTTTTGCCCCACCCTGCTCCAAACAGCCAATCCTCAAGTTTCTAACCGTCAACAAAGGAGACATGAAAAAAATGCAGAATCCTTTCAACCATCCTAACGGGGAAGGTGGTCCAAAGAAGAGAGGTGACCGTGATGGGAGTTATCTCTGGCTGTAGGCCTGCTAGATTCCTGGAGTTTGATGACCATTTTCCAGCCACCTTTTTAAAATAAGTCTCCAAATGTCCATTACCTGTGAACTAATGAATAGTCCTCAAAGATGTAAGAGACTTCAATGGGTATATCCTATGAGAGAAAAGGACAACTGGCAACCTAGATCATACCGACTCGTAACTACCTCCATGCCTATACTTAGCAAACATACGTTTACTCTTACATTTCTGCAATTCGTTTTCCTTATAAATTAGTAGTCTCTAGATGGTAGTTCTTTGTCACTTCAAACTTCTGTTTCTGAAAATATCTTTTTGGCAACAGACACCTTAAAAGTCTTCACAAAATTAGAAACAAGTCAGGAGAGGCTTGTGCTCCTTGTTAATAGGAGTATAAGTTAGTCATTTACCTTCTTCCCGTGTTGCAGTTTGCTCAACTAACAGTGACTTCTTTATCTCTTAGGAATATCATAAGAATGAGATAATATAGATGAACAAGGTTCAAAAACACTTATAAAGAAGCATCAAGTGTAAGTTGTAACATTATCTCGGTGGTCCCCACCCATTCCCCCTTCAAAATTATACTTGCTGTTGTGAGCAAGAGCCCTTCTCCTAAGCCCTGTCTCTGTATGGTCTCTGGTCATGGTCTTGCTTACCTCCACCAACCTTACTTACTGATTTCTAACCCTGCCAGTTAGCAAGACAGCTGATGACAGGATATGTGATCAGGAGAAGTGAGAGCTCCACATATTTTACCTCTTTGTATTCCAGGCTCCAAACTCTGAATAGATAAGTTTCTACTAGGATGGGATGAATAAAGGGTGTAGTTGGCTCACTATGTGATCATATATAAATAAGGCCTTAGATTCAGGCAAAGCCTCAAATAACTTCTGTGAAAGAATATAAAGAACAGAGGGGAAATAAGATTTTTATGTCTGCTGTGTTCAAGGCATTATGCTTGGTACTGGCCCTGCTCCTCTGAGGACCCTGACGCAGGACTCATAGATGTTATTTTGTTTCCTTTCATATCAGCTATCAACGTACTTCATAATTTGGTCTATCTAGTAGCTACATTGGTCATTGCCTCAAGTATTTCTTGAGTGCCTGATTGCCAGGCCTTGTTTTACAGCAAGACAAAAATCCCTGCCTTTGTGGTGCTTAGTTTCTGGTTGAGGGAATGGACAGTAACAAGATAAAAATTATATTGAATACTGGAAGGTGATACAATGTTATGTAGAAAAACATGGGGTGAGAACAGAAAGTGTGATCTACGAGGTGGGGGACCAGGCCATGCACATACCTAGGGGCGTGTTCCGGTCAGCGGGAACAGCAAGTGCAAAGGCTCTGAGGCAGGACTATACCCGGATTATTACAGAGTAGCAAGATCAGAGTGGCTGGAGCAAAGTAAGTGAGGGAAGGGAGGGGGAGTGGGAAAGCGGGAATAACAAAGGCCAAATCACAGAAGGCCTTGTAGTTCTCACTACTCAAAGCTTAGTCAGTGGACCGGCAGCATCAGCATTGCCTCGGAGCTTCTTAGTAATGCAGAGGCTCAAGGCTCAGCCCAGACCTGCTGAAACAGAACCTTCCTTTTAACAAGATCACCAAGTAATGTGTATGCACTCTGAAGTTTGGGAAACATGTTGGAACGTGTTAAACAAAGGAGTGACATAAATTCATTTTATAAGGCTTACTCTGGCTTCCTACTGTATTGAAAAGACACGTGATGAGGGCAAAGAAAGGTGGAGGCAGAAAGATGGGTTAGAAGGCTACTGGAATAATATTGGTGAGAGATGTTGGTGTTTTCGACCAGGGTGGTAGAAGTGGAATGGAAATAAATTGTTAGATTCAGGACCTATTTTTGAAGGTAAGGCCAGCAGGATTTCCTAATGGATTGAATGAGGGATGTGAGAGAGTCAAGGATGTTGCCAAGGACTTTAGCCATCAGCTGAGGTGAGAAAGATGCAGGTAGGCCAGGTTTGGAAGGGAAAATCAGAAGTTCAGTTTTGGATACAGGAAGTGAGATGTTTGTCAAACATCCAAGCTCAGAGAACTGTGCTGGAGATGCAAACTTGTGGATCATAACCTCAAGGTGGCATTTCAAGTCAGGAGACTAGATAAGATCATCAAGGAAGTAAGAGTCATCCTTGGAGGAGTCATCAAGGAAGGAGGAGGTGGTCCAAGGCCCGAGTGTTGGGACATTCCAACATGAAGAGGTTAATAGGAGGAGGAGGAGAAACCAGTAGAGACTGAAAAGCAATGGTGAGGCAGAAGGAAAACCGGGAGAGTATGTTGCTCTACAAGCAAAATGGAATGTGTCGTGGAGGAGTGAGTAATCAGCTATGGCAAGTGCTGCAGATAAGCCAAGCAAGATGAGGAGAGGAATATGACTGAAGTCTTACAAAGAAGGGGTCATCAGTGGCCTCAGCAGAAGTCTCCATTCTCACTGGAGGCTCACCAAAGGGGAGAGCGCAGGAAAGGAGCACATCCTGGTTTGCTTTCGAAGACCTTGATGGTGAGGAAGGCAGCAGCACCAACTTGTGTCATGGGTCTTGGAGCGGTTGGAATGCTCCAACATACACAGTAGATGTAGTGGAAGCTGTGAATCAAATATTTCCTCTCTATAACTTCTGTGTACTGCACCCAGTTGTCTTGAGGCTGCCAAGTCTGTTTTGTAGAAAAAAGAAAGTATACAGAGAAACCAAGGCAGACTTACATTCATATCCTCAAGATAAAGGCAGTGCACAACAGCAGGAGTTACAGCCTTGCTTCTGGAGTCCATTTCTAACATTTTTTATTGGGATTCAAATGGAGGGACATCCTAATTATTTCCACAAATGAAGGAGATAAAAGGTGGAGCGAAAATGAAATTAGTAATGCAGACATGACTAAATATTGGGCTTTGAATGCAGAGGTGCGCACTCAGGTGCATATGTGTACATACACACCGCACACACACTGACCTTTTGGACCCTTACTTGGGAGGCAAGGGAGACCTACCGGTGTGACTAGAAAGTCATAAGGCTGATTTCACCAGCTGTTTTTGAAAATCAGACTCACTATATTGAAGCCATAGGTGGCTGATCAAATAAGTTCAGAAAAGGAGTGAGTCAGGCAATACATCACCTAGATCCCTCACACCTGTGTCTCCACCCTGGAGAAACCTACCCTTGTAAGGCACAATCTTGCTAGCATCTGGGTCTCACAGAAGTCATAATGCAGCCCTGCTTTTTAGCACACGGCTTGAATACTGTAGGTACTCAACAAGTTCAGTTCAACTGAACCCCCTTGGGCTGGATATTGGAGCACAGGAAGTATCCAAATCAAATAATATCCGAAGAGATGATGGCAACACGACTAGAGCAGTGGAAATCTCCTCCCAAAACCATATATATTTTTGAAAATACAATAAATAGAGCTCTTCCCAATAGAGAGACCAGAAGACATAGGACAACAGCCAAGCTACATCCACACCTGCAAGTACCCCTCACCTTGCAAAGGGGGTATGATACAAGCCATAGCCCAGCGGGACCCAAGAGCCCCTCACCCCATCTCCTGGTGGAAGGAGAGGAGTCAGAGCTGTGAGGGAGAGGGAGCCCAGGACTGCTAAACACCCAGCCCTAGCCATGCACACTGGGGTGCAGACACAGAGTGCATGCATGGGGTGTTGGAAACTAGGGAAACAGGACAGTAAGACCTGTGAGTGGGTCCCCACAGCTGGAAACCCTGGGACAAAAAAAAGTGAGTGCTCCTATAAAGTCTTGAAAGGACAGTGACCCCACAGCTGGACAGAACTTTCCAGGGAGACTTAGCCTAGTAGGAATCTCGGCAACCTCCAGGTGCTCTAATTCCCTGGGTAGCAGTGCAGCTCAGAGGCCCCTAATGGAGATAAACAGCCTCTCAGCCGTTTCCCCTCCAATGTGGCTCCGCCATATCGGAGCAGCTGCCTGAGTCAGGCCACACCCATAGCAACCACAGAGCTTAACTCCATAGCTACCCGACAAGAATTAGAAGCCCCATATGCACACAGCTGCACAGCACAAGCCGCTAGAGGTCGCTGTTCTCCCTGGAAAGAAGGCCACAAACCAGCAAAAGGGATGTTCTCCCAGCCGTCACACACGCCAGCTACACAAACTATCTCTATCGCCATGAAAGGGAGAAGAATTTGATACAGACCAAGATCACAGAGCCAACCCCTGAAAAGGAGATAGACCTAACCAGTCTTCCTGAAAAGAATTCAAAATAAAGGCCATAACCATGCTGACAGAGCTGCAGAGAAATATACAAGAGCTAAGGGATGATGTGTGGAAGGAGGTTACAGAAATGAAACAATGTCTGGAAGGATTTATTAGCAGAATGGATAAGATGCAAGAGGTCATTGACGGAATAGAAACCAGAGAATAGTAAAGCATACAAGCTGATGCAGAGAGAGATAAAAGGATCTCCAGGAATGAAACAATATTAAGAGAACTATGTGACCAATGTAAAAGGAAAAATATCCGCATTATAGGGGTACCAGAAGAAGAAGAAGAGAGAAAAAGGGATAGAAAGTATCTTTGAAGAAATAATTGCTGAAAACTTTCCCAAACTGGGGTGGGGTGGAGTGGAAATTACAATCAGCTCATGGAAGTACACAGAACTCCCAACAGAAGGGACCCAAGGAGGACAACACCAAGACACATAGTGATTAAAATGGCAAAGATCAAGGACAATGACAAATTTAAAGACTGCTAGAGAGAGGAAAATAGTCACCTACAATGGAAAACCCATCAGGCTATCATCAGACTTAACAGAAACCCTACAGGCCAGAGGAGAATGGCATGATATATTTAATGCAATGAAACAGAAGGGCCTTGAACCAAGGATGCTGTATCCAGCATGAATATCATTTAAATATGAAGGAGGGATTAAACAATTTCCTGAAAAGCAAAAGTTTAGGGACTTTGCCTCCCAAAAACTGCCTCTACAGAGTATTTTAGAGGGACTGTTCTAGATGGGAGCACTCCTAAGGGTAAATAGATGTCACCAGAGAAAATAAAATCACAGCAAAGAAAGCAGACCAACCAAACATTAACCAAAGGCAAAAAATATAATCAACTATGCACAAAGCAGTTAAAGGAAACACAAGATCACAGAATAAAACACCCAACGTACAAAGAATGGAGGGGGAGCGAATAAGAAGGGTGAGAAAGAATCACCAGACAGTGTTTAGAAAAGCTCAATAAGTGAGTTAAGTTAGACAGTAAGATACTAAAGAAGGTAACCTTAAGCCTTTGATAACCACGAATCTAAAGCCTCAACTGCAATAAGTACATATATTTCAATAGTCACCCTAAATGTAAATGGACTGAATGCACCAATCAAAAGACACAGAGTAATAGAATGGATTAAAAAAAAGCAAGACTCAACTATATGCTGCTTACAAGACACTCACCTCAAACCCAAAGACATACATTGATTAAAAGTCAAGGGATGGAAAGAGATATTTCATGGAAACAACAGCGAAAAAAAAGCAGGTGTTGCAGTACTAGTATCAGACAAATTAGACTTCAAACAAAGAAAGTAACAAGAGATAAAGAAGGACATTATATAATGATAAAGGGCTCAGTCCATCAAGAGGATATAACCATTATAAATATATATGCACCCAACACAAGAACACCAGCATATGTGAAACAAATACTAAAATGCATTCACTTTAGAAAACTTCAGCATGCCACTCACTCCAAATAATAGATTCACTGGACAGAAAATAAGTAAAGACACAGAGGCACTGAACAACATACTTGAAAAGATGGACCTAAAAGACATCTAGAGAACTCTACATCCAAAAGCAACAGGATACACATTCTTCTCAAGTGTGCATGGAACATTCTCCAGAATATACCACATTCCTGGGCACAAAAAGAGCCTCAGTAAATTCCAAAAGACTGAAATTCTACCAGCCAACTTTTCAGACTACAAAGGTATAAAACTAGAAATAACTTGTACAAAGAAAGCAGAAAGCTGACAAACACATGGAGGCTGAACAACATGCTCCTTAATAATCAATGGATCAATGAACAAATTAAATACAAATAAAAGAATATATGGAAACAGATGACAACAATAACACAAAGCCCCAACTTCTGTGAGACTCAGCGAAAGCAGTCTTAAGAGGAAAGTATATAGCAATCCAGGCATAGTTAAAGAAGGAATAACAATCCCAAATGAATAGTCTAATGTCACAATTATCGAAATTGGAAAAAGAACAAATGATGCCTCAAGTCAGCAGAACTATGGACATAACAAAGTTCAGAGAAGAAATCAACAAAATTGAAAAGAGTAAAATGATAGAAAAAAATCAATGAAACGAAGAACATTTTCTTTGAGATAATAAACAAAATAGATAAGCCTATAGCCAAACTTATTAAGAGAAATGTAAAATCAGCACACACCAAAAGAATCACAAATGAGAATGAAAAAATCATAAAGACTCCAGAAAAATACAAAGAATTATTAAATACTACTAAGAAAACCTATATGTTAACAAGCTGGAAAACCTAGAAGAAATGGACATCTTCCTAGAAAAATACAACAATCCAAGACTGACCAAGGAAGAAACACAATAGTTAAACAAACCAATTATGAGCAAAGAAATTGTAGTAGTAATCAAAAAACGACCCAAGAACAAAACCCCCAGGCCAGATGGATTTACCTTGGAAATTTATCAGACATACAGAGAAGACATAATACCCATTCTCCTTAAGGTTTTCCAAAAAATAGAAGAGGAGGGAATACTCCCAAACTCATTCTATGAAGCCAACATCACCCTAATAACAAAACCAGGCAAAGACCCCACCAAAAAAGAAAATTACAGACCAATATCCCTGATGAATGTAGAAGCAAAAATACTCAAAAAATATTAGCAAACTGAATTCAAAAATATATCAAAAGGATCATACACCACGACCAAGTGGGATTCATCTCAGCTATGCAAGGATGGTACAATATTTGAAAATCCATTAGCATCATCCACCACATAAACAAAAAGAAGGAAAAAAAACACATGATAATCTCCATAGATTCTTAGAAAGCATTTGACAAAATTCAACATCCATTCATGATAAAACCTTTCGACAAAATGGGTATACAGGGCAAGTAACTCAATAAAGGCCACATATGATAAACCCACAGCCAACATCATAGTGAACAGTGTAAAGGTGAAAGCTTCTCCTCTGAGATCAGGAAAAAGACAGGGATGCCCACTTTCCCCACTGTTATTCAACATAGTACTGGAAGTCCTAACCAGGGCAATTAGACAAAACAAAAAAATACAAGGAATCCAAATTGTTAAAGAAGAAGTTAAACTGTCACTATTTGCAGATGACATGATATTGTACATAAAAAACACTAAAGACTCCACTCCAAAACTACTAGAACTGATATCACAACACAGCAAAGTTGCAGGATACAAAATTAACACACAGTAATCTGTGGCTTTCCTATACACTAACAATGAACTAATAGAGAAATCAGGGAAACAATTCCATTCACAATTGCATCAAAAAGAATAAAATACTTAAGAATAAACCTTACGAAGGAAGTGAAAGTACTATCCCCTGAAAACTATAAACACCCTTAAGAGAAATAAAAGGGGACACTAACAAATGGAGACTCATCCCATGCTCTTGACTAGGAAGAATTAATATCTTCAAAATGGCCATCTTGCCAAAGCAATATACAGATTTGATGAAATCCCTATCAAATTACCAACAACATTCTTCAATGAACTGGAAAAAATAGTTCAAAAATTCATATGGGACCACCAAAGACCCCGAATAGCCAAAGCAATCCTGAGAAGGAGGAGTAAAGTGGGGGGATCTTGCTCCCCAACTACTACAAAGCCACAGTAATCAAGACAGTTTGGTACTTGCAACAAGAACAGAGCCACAGACCAGTGGAACAGAATAGAGACCCCAGATATTAACCCAAACATATATGGTCAATTAATATATGATAAAGGAGCCATGGACATACAATGGGGAAATGACAGTCTCTTCAAAAGATGGTGCTGTCAAAACTGGACAGCTACATGTAAGAGAATGAAACTGGATCACTGTCTATCCCCGTACACGAAAGTCAATTCGAAATGGATCAAAGACCTGGATGTAAGTCATGAAACCATAAAACTCTTAAAAAAAACCATAAGCAAACATCTCTTGGACATAACATGAGCAACTTCTTCATGAACGTATCTCCCTGGCCAAGGGAAACAAAAGCAAAAATGAACAAGTAGGACTATATCAAGCTGAAAAGCTTCTCTACAGCAAAAGACACCATCAATAGAACAAAAAGATACCCTACAGTGTGGGAGAATATATTCATAAATGACAGATCTGATAAAGTCTTGACATCCAAAATATATAAAGAGATCACCCATCTCAACAATCAAAAAGCAAATAATCCAATTAAAATATGGGTAGAGGATATGAATGGACAGTTCTCTGAAGAAGAAATTCAGATAGCCTACAGACACATGAGAAGATGCTCCACATTGCTAGTTATCAGAATAATGGAAATTATACCCACAATGAGATATCACCTGACACCAGTAAGGATCACCACCATCCAAAAGACAAACAACAACAAATGTTGGTGAGGTTGTGGAGAAAGGGGAACCCTCCTACACTTCTGGTGGGAATGTAAATTAGTTCAACCATTGTGGAAAGAAGTATGGAGGTTCCTCAAAAGCTCATAATAGAAATTATGAGCTCAGGATATTGGTCCTTAATTTTCTTTTTTGGTGGGGTCTTTGCCTGGTTTTGTTATTAGGGTGATGTTGGCTTCATAGAATGAGTTTGGGAGTATTCCCTCCTCTTATTTTTTGGAAAACCTTAAGGAGAATGGGTATTATGTCTTCTCTGTATGTCTGATAAATTTCCGAGGTAAATCCATCTGGCCTGGGGGTTTTGTTCTTGGGTAGTTTTTTGATTACCACTTCATTTGACCCAGGAATTCCACTTCTAGGAATTTATCCTAAGAGTGCAGCATCCCAGTTTGAAAAAGATGCACCCCTATGTTTATCACAGCACTCTTTACAGTAGCCAAGAAATGGAAGCAACCTAAGTGTCCATCAGTAGATGAATGGATAAAGAAGATGTGGTACATATACACAATGGAATATTATTCAGCCATAACAAAAAAAAACAAGTCCTACCATTTGGAACAACGTGGATGGAGCTAGAGGGTATTATGCTCAGTGAAATAAGCCAGGTGGAGAAAGACAAGTACCAAATGATTTCGTTCATTTGTGTAGTATAAGAACAAAGAAAAACTAAGGAACAAAACAGCAGCAGAATCACAGAACCCAAGAAGGGACTAATGGTTGACAAAGGAAAAGAGACTGGGCAGGATGGGTGGGAAGGGAGGGACAAGGGCAGGGAAAAAGAAAGGGGGCCTTACGATTAGCATGTACAATGTTGGGGTGGCATAGGGAGAGATGTGCAACAGAGAGAAGACAAGTATTGAGTCTACAGCATCTTACTACACTGATGGACAGCGACTATGTTTGGATTAATGGGGGGTACTCGGTGAAGGGGGGAGTCTAGTAACCATATGTTCTTCATGCAATTTAAATCAATGATAATAAAGTGAATTAAAACAATTAACACAGAAATCTGTGGCTTCCCTATACATTAATAATGAACCAATAGAAAGAGAAATCAGGAAAATAATTCCATTCACAATTGCACCAAAAAGAATATAATACCTAGGAATAAACCTAACCATAGAAGTGAAAGGCCTATACACTGAAAACTATAAGACACTCTTAAGAGAAATTAAAGAAGGCACTAACAAATGGAAACTCATCCCATGCTTTTGACTAGGAAGAATTAATATCGTCAAAATGGCCATCCTGCCTAAAGCAATATACAGATTTGATGCAATCCCTATCAAATTACCAACAGCATTCTTCAATGAATTGGAACAAATAGTTCAAAAATTCATATAGAAATACCAAAGACCTAGAATAGCCAAAGCAATCCTGAGAAAGAACAATAAAGTGGTGGGGGACCTCACTCCCCAACTTCAAGCTCTACTACAAAGCCATAGTAATCAAGACAATTTGGTACTGGCACAAGAACAGAGCCATAGACCAGTTGAGCATATTAGAGACTCCAGACATTAATCTAAACATCAATGGTCAATTAATATATGATAAAGGAGCCATGGACATACAATGGGGAAATGACAGTCTCTTCAAAAGATGGTGCTGGCAAAACTGGACAGCTACATGTAAGAAAATGAAACTGCATAAGGCTGTCTAATCCCATACACAAGAGTAAATTCAAAATGGATAAAAGACCTGAATATAAATCATAAAACCATAAAACTCTTAGAAAAAAACATAGGCAGAAATCCCTTGGAAATAAAGATGAGTGACTTCTTCATGAACATATATCCCTGGGCAAGGAAAACAAAAGCAAAAATGAACAAGTGGGACTATATCAAGCCAAAAAGCTTCTCTACAGCAAAGGACTCCATCAATAGAACAAAAAGATACCCTAAGTGTGGGAGAATATATTCATAAATGACAGATCTAATAAAGTCTTGACGTCCAAAATATATAAAGAGCTCACCCACCTCAACAAACAAAAAGCAAAGAATCCAATTAAAAAATGGGCAGAGGATCTGAACAGACAGTTCTCCAAAGAAGAAATTCGAGATGGCCAACAGACACATGAAAAGATGCTCCACATTGCTAGTTATTAGAGAAATGCAAATTAAAACCACAATGAGATATCACCTCATACCAGTAAGGATTGATACCATCCAAAAGACAAACAACAACAAATGTTGGCGAGGTTGTAGAGAAATGGGAACCCTTCTACACTGCTGGTGGGAATGTAAATTAGTTCAACTATTATGGAAAGCAGTATGGAGGTTCCTCAAAATGCTGAAAACAGAAGTACCATTTGACCCAGGAATTCCACTTCTAGGAATTTACCCTAAGAATGCAGGAGCCCAGTTTGAAAAAGACAGACGCACCCCTATGTTTATCACAGCACTATTTACAATAGCCAAGAAATGGAAGCAACCTAAGTGTCCATCAGTAGATGAATGGATAAAGAATATGTGGTACATATACACAATGGAATATTATTCAGTCTTAAGAAGAAAACAAATCCTACCATTTGCAACAGTATGGATGGAGCTAGAGGGTATTATGTTCAGTGAAATAAGCCAGGCAGAGATAGACAAATACCAAATGATTTCACTCGTATGTGGAATATAATAAGAACAAAGTAAAACCGAAGGAACAAAACAGCAGCAGAATCACAGAACCCAAGAAGGGACTAAGAGTTACCAGAGGGAAAAGGACACGGGAGAATGGGAGGGTAGGGAGGGATAAGAGCAGAGAAGAAGAAAGGAGATACTATGATTAGCATGTATAATGTGGGGAGTGGGGGACAGGGGAGGGCTGTGCAACACAGAGAAGACAAGTAGTGATTCTACAATATCTCACTACGCTGATGGACAATGACTCTAATGAGGTTTGTGGGGGAATGAGGTGAAGAGGAGAGTCTAGTAAACATAATGTTCTTCATACAATTGTCCATTAAAAGTAACAAAATTAAAATTAAAAGAAATATCTGGAAGATGAAGGTTCACATATGGAAGTAGGATTGTCTTAACAATTCCAGTGATATGAAGAAGGAGAGTGGGAGGAGATGGTAAAAAGTTTTCTGGCCCTCTTAAAAACAAAGATTGGTCTTCTGCCTCAGCTTACTCTATTTCACACAACACCCAGTTGGCTGTTTCAGTCAGCCAGAGTAGAGCACCAGACTCAAGATTCCTTGAGATCAGGGACTACGGCTTATGTAAATCATTATTCCTTTTAATGATGGAGTCTGATAGTCAGACCCTTGAGGCCCATTGGAGCATGTCTTTCTTACATCCTTTCTATATGACTCAGCATATTTTTTCAGCTCTAGTGTTTAATCTGTCACACAATCACAGATTTTGTAGCATTGGAATGGTCCCTAGAGATCATATAACGAAGGCCCTTACTTTGCAGATGAGGATATTAGGGCCTAGCATGGGAAGGGACAGTCCAAAACAACAGCTGGGACTGGGACCCAGGGCTCCCAAGCACCTAGTTAGAGGCTCTCTCACCACCCCCACAGAATTCTCAATTCCAAGATTTTCATCCTCTCAACTTGGTGTCTTAGTGAAATGTTTTTTCCCCATTTAACTAAGGCAGCCTTAGATACATTAAACTCAACAATCTCCATCAGGCCTATATTCCCATTTTTACCACTGTGCAGGCAGCCAACTTATGTAGCTTCAGTGAATGTGTCTTAGTCCTTGTGTTTTGTAATTTTTTACGTAACATTGCTTCATACACTCACTTCCAGGAAACAGTATCTCATTGTGCTACTCTACCATTGATGGCTTAGGCAATTACCTATTATTGAACACTCAAAATCAACAGGTGCCTGGAATTATATGCACAAAACTGTTGTCAATTGTAAGTGACCTTTGAGGGTGTAGAACTGGGTACTGTGGTGGTGGCAGGGGAACTTTCATTTTGTAGTTTGTGTATTTTTGCTCACTGGGTTTTTTTTTTAAATATGATTTCTTATATTTATTATAAAAATAATTTTAACTTTGTTAGGCATTGGGGGTTTTCTGATTTTTTCCTCATAAAGACCTTATTGTTTATTCTTGTTACCAGGTTTCATTCCTAAGGAGAATAAACCAATTATTTTGCCCCCCTGGCAAATGTATAAATGTGCCCATTTCCTCCCCAGAAACACATAAGTCTTCTTCCTACTATGGTAGAAAAAGTGTATAAGACAAACCTATGATCACAACTTAATTTTGCTGCTTAATCAGAAAGACTTTGGACAAATTGTCAAACCCCTCTGAACCTCAAGATTCCTCATCTACAAAACTGGTATGCTGATGTACCTACACAGACATTTCTTGTAAAGATTAAATGAGATAATGCATGTAAAATGCTTAGCAGTGCTTGGCACATCACAATGCTTTGTAAATTGTAACTCCTAATTTGCCATCCCCTGGTGTATGGTGGACTTTGGGAAATCTGCAATAAGCTCAAAAAAACTTTTTATCAGAAATGCCTAGCACCTAGATGGCAGACTTCACTTCAAGGGCTTGCTTCATTAGTAGGGCTAGGAATGAGGTGATTTTATGTGAGGAGTTATGGTTATATAGTGAGCTTTTAGCTTATCAGTCACCTACTTTCTAATCACCTCTGTCCTCAAGAACAGCCCTCCAAAAGAAGATAAGCTTTTCATCTGTGAAGACAGAGTGGTATGGAGAGAATACATCTGTTCATGTACTTAACACATTTATAGAGAATCTCTGTGTATACCTGACCTTTCTAGGGACTGGAAACAGAGAAATGAAAAAAAAAGTCTTTGCATCATGGACCATATGATCTAGTCATGGAAGAAAGGCAATAGTGTCAGTAAGTAAAATCTAATATCTTAGGTAGAGCTAAGTGCTAAGGGATAAAAAAATCAAGGGAAGGAGAGAGGGTTGCAGTTTTAGGTGAGGTGACCAGGAAAGGCCTTAATGAACAGATGGCACATTTAAAAATGTATATTTATTTTTAATTGAACTGTAGTTGAAATATATATATTAGTTTTAGGTACACAACAGTGATTTGATGTTTATATACATTGCTAAATGCTTACTACAATAAGTGTACTTACCATCTGTCACCATACAAAGGTATTACAGTATTAGTGGCTATACTCCCTCTGCTGTACTTTTCATATCTATGACATTTATTTTTTAACAGGATATTTGTACTTCTTAATCCCCTTCACCTATTTCACCTATTCCCCCAATCCTTTCCCCTCTGGCAACTACCAGTTCCCTATATTTATGAGTCTGTTTCTGTGTTTGTTATTTTTGCTTTTTAGGTTCCACATGAAAATGAAATCACATGCTATTGTCTTTCTCTAACTTACTTTACTTAGCATAATATCCTGTAGGTACATACATGCTGTTGCAAATGGCAAAATGTCATTCTTTTTATGGCTGAATAATATTCATGTGTATGTGTGTTTGTGTGTGAGTGTATGTACAAATATATCTTCCTTATCCGTTTAACAGTGGACACTCAGGTTGCTTCCATATCTTTGCTGTTGTAAATAATGTTGCAGTAAACATACAGGGTTCATATACATTTTCAAATTAGTATTCTTATTTTCCTTGGATAAATAACCAGAAGCAGAATTGCTGGGTTGTATGATATTTCTGTTTTTAATTTTTTTAGGAACTTTTCATAGTAACTGCACCAATTTACATTCCCACCAGCAGTACACAAGAATTCCTGTGACGTCCTTAAGGTCCATTAAACTATTCTCATTGTTTTCTTTGCAGCTTGAATGAGCTCCTCTATCCTGTCTTCTAGATCACTTATCTGTTCTTCTGTACCTCTAATCTGTTATTTATTCCCTCTCATGTATTTTTAATTTAATTACTGTATTCTTCAGCTCTGATTCTTCCCTATGTTTTCTTTTGTTGGAAGTTCTGAGTTCTTCCAACTTGGTAAGAGTCTTTATGACAATTATTTTAAACTTTTTATCTGGTAGATTCTTTATCTCCATTTAGTTCTTTTTCTGAGGTTTAGTCTTCTGTATTTTGGAATACAGTCCTCTGTCCCTTAATTTTGTCTGACTCTCTGTGTTTGTTTTTATTCATCAGGTTAGTCAGCTGCATCTCCTGGTCTTGAAAGTAGTGGTTTTTTGTAGAAGGCATCCTGTGGGACCCCGTAACACAATCATGCCTGGTCACCAGAATCAAGCAGTCCACAAGTGTCCCCTGTGTGGGCTGCCCATGCCATCCTATTGTGACTGAGCCCCAATCGCTGCAGGTGCATAGGTGGGCAGGATTGGGCCCAGGTGCCACTGGCTGAGAGACCCGGCTACAGGGTGGGAGCTTGTAGAGAAAATGAAGGTTCCTATGACCAAGATTCTCACCTGACCCTGGTTGCCTTGCTCAGTGCACATGTGTGGGCAATACATTATTAATAACTATATAAAGAGCTCTGCCCAGTGCTCTGAGCTGCATGGCTGCAGGAGAGCAGAGGCTGGAGAGGTTGCAGCACTGAGGACAGAGACTGAGACAGCTGTGGGTGGTAGAGAGGCCCACTCTCTGAGTGGATGGGATTCTAGTGATTGACCTGCCACCATGGGAATAAAGTTGGGTATAAACCCTTTCACCCCAGGAATGTTCCACTGTCATTTTTTCAGCCCACTGAATCCATAGTGAACTTGTTCAGGGCTGAAACCCACTGGTGAGACAATTGGTGATGTTGGCAGGATTCACTGCAGACCAAAGAATGAAACAGGCTGCCCTCATGGGAAGAGTGCTTTAGCGGGCTGAATCTTTGGATGGGGAGACATTTGAGTGTCTCCCAAAGGACATACAGTCTGACGTAGCTTGCCTCCTAGAGGACAGGGTCCCACGCCAAGACTCGGGAGAGTTGGAGGTGACACCTGAGGCAGTAGAGTTTTGGCCCTCAGCAAAATAGGGAATTCCTTAAACAGTGCCCATGAGGCAGCGGAAACTGGATTGGCCTTTTTTTCACACTGTTAGGAAAGGCCATAAGGGAGAAAGATATCCTCCTGCAAGAAGCATGAGAAGAGGCAGCACAAGAACATGAGCTGTGAGGTGCTGTAGAGGAGGTAAGAAAATTGTTGATAACTGAAATGGCCTCACTACAGGGGGCTATGGAAATGGTAAAGGAGGTCATGGCAGCACAAGAAGTAGCAGCATGAGAGTGTGAATGGCTGTGGGAGAGATGAAGGATATAGTGGAGCCTTCAGGACCAGAAATGAAGGAGGAGCCGAGGTTTTACAAACAGGTGGGGGCATCAGCCCCTCCCCTGTTGAAAGTGCCAACCCGGTTAGAGCTGGTGGAGAACCCTCCCCTCCACTGGTTGTAGAAAAGCAAATAAAGATGCAGCAGCCATGGGTTCCTCCAGGAGAGGTGCAGCACCCTCCGCAGGTCATGGAGCACTGTATGCTCTTCCACTCCACTCAGGCTGAGTTGGTGTATTTGGGCTTCCACTTTAGGGAGAAGTCCTCTGAGTCGGTATCAGCTTGGCTCCTGCATCTACAGGATGTAGTTGTTGATGGAATTAGTCTGCCGGGTTTAGAAACGGGAAAACTGGCTTCCCTGATGACTTACGCTGCCTTGAGGCAACAATTGCAAAATGTACTTTAGACACTAGAAAATCGCTCCTACCTTGATTGAATTATGGCCACTTGTCACAATGTACGGCCCAATTACGCTGATTTGCCTTCCTTTCCCTCTAAATGGCAGATGTATGCTGAGCTCCACAGGTGTTTGGGGAGGTAGGCATGAAAGATGCCGTTTATAGTCCAGAGAATTATGGCCCAGATGAGTACACTTTTACTGTGGGGATGAGAAATGTGGTGCTTCAGATGGCACCCACATCCTTGTTTGGGTCCCTAGTAGCCATTCTTGCCCCTCACTTATGGAGACCCATAAGTGAGATTTCCCTTACAGTAGTAGCAGAGCAGACTGGGGAGAGGCCAAAGCAGTGAGAGCATGGAAAGAAATACGGTCCACACTCGGAGAAAGAATTTAAAGAGCCCATGAAGGTCACAAGGACCCAGATGTGCGTTGATTTAATAGAGGCAGGTGCAGACAGAAATTAGAAGGGAAGTCAAATAAACTCTTACTAGAATTGTGACAACAACTGAAGCTGGAGCACAGTTTTCAGCAGTTGACTGAAGTGAGGGCCAAGAAATGGAAGCCAGAGACAAAGCAACAAGACTGGCTTCTGTGTCTGCTGGAGAGCTTGGTGAGCTCCCTAGGGGTTGTAGAAGGTGGGTATTGTAAGGGTCACCCATGGTCCTTTTGGTTAACTTTGAGTAGAACTGGTTTGAATACAGCTGGAAGACCACTTGATGGCAATGGATCTCCTCAGGCTTCAGGGTTTTTACAATTTCTTTTATCTGTATCATAATTTTTCTTATTTGTATATTGCCATAGCCTCTGTTTTTATTGTGGAATTTGGTTGCAATGTTCCAGCTCTCTCACACAGGGACTATTGCAGAAGATTGAGGGTGCATAAATTGAGAGGCGAGAATCCTGGAGTGGTGGAGTGTAGAGAAAATGAAAGTTCCTATGGGCAACCTGTATTCTCACCCACACCTGGTCAGCTTGCTCACTGCACACATGTGGGATATATTCTATTATTGACTCTAAAGAGCTCTGCCCAGTGCTCTGGGCTGCACAGCTGCAGGAGAGCAGAGGCTGGAGTGGTGGCAGCACTGAGGACAGAGACTGAGATGACTGGGGGCTCAGAGAGGCCTGGAGGCAGAGACCAGCTTGTTGCATGCAGACTTGCTCTGAGGTGGATGGGATTCTAGTGACTGACCTTCCACCATGGGAATAAAGTTGGGTATAAACCCTTTCACCCCAAGAATGTTCCAGTATCATTTTTTTGTCTCACCAAATAAAGAGTGAACTTTCCTGGGGCTGAAACCCATTGGCAGGACAGAGCTGCTCTAAAAGGGTGCCTTCTGGGGCAGGGTAGGTGCACAGGGGAACCCTGGGCCAAGGTGAGCAGTACTAGCAAGGTACTGGAGAGCGTCAGAACTTGCATTCCACCAGCCTCAAGCCAGATAGGGAGAAGGAGGGAAAGAAAAATGGTACACACCCAAAAATGAGTCAGTGTATTTCCTTCACATATAGCCCAGTTTCTTTTCAACTTGCTGCCTCTGAGCTAGGTCTCAGAGAGTGATACTGTATGCTGGCTCTTTAAGAGCAGAGATGGTTTCTATAACCCTGTAGCTCTCCTAAAGTTAAGCCTCACTGATTTTCAAAGCTCCCTAGGTTAAGCCCTGCTGATTTTCAAGGCCAGACATTATGGGGGCTCATCTCCTGGTACAGATCCCCAAGAGGGGAATGCCCAATGTGGGGCTTGAAGCCCTCCCTCCACAAGGAGGACCTCCATGCATATAATATGCCTCCTTGTGGGTCACCATGCCAGGGGTTTTATTCCTAACTATTCTTTACCCCTCCTACCCGTCTCAATGTGACTTTATCTTTGTCTTTAGTAATGGAACAGCTGTTCTGCTAGTTTTCAGGTCGTTCTCAGAGTGAATGAGCAGGTGGCATCTTAACAAAGATATGAAGAGAGGTAAGTCCTGAGCCATGAGAAAAGATCTCATGGGAGAGGGTTCCAGGCAGACAGAATCACAAGAACAAAGGCCTTGCCCTGGCAGCTGAACAGCAAGAAGGCAAGTGTGGCTGGAGTGAGGAAGGTGAAAGGGGAGAAAGTAGCAGCAGGTCATGGAGTCTAAGCTGTAAGTTAGGAGAGAGAAAGGGACTCAGACCATGTCCAGCCTTGTAGGCCAGTGTCAGGACTTAACTTTTGCCTTTTAGTCAGAATAACCAGTGAGATTTTCAGGGGAAATTTTTCCTGTCATTCTGTGTCCCATTCCAATCTGATTCACAAACCCTGTGTGCAGTGGGCAGGGGCTTTTTCCCAACCTCAAACTAGAGGTTTGCTCTAGTAGACATGCCCCAGAGCAAGACAGCCCAGAAGTAATGAGTACTTTGCACTACTCACTTCACTAGAGACCCCTTGTAATGGGAATGGTGAGTTGTGCAGTGTGTTTGTGTGTGAGTAGTGCAAAGTACTCATAGAGGGTGTGAAACCAGAAATCGGTGACTTTTCCTCTTTCCCAATGACTTGGGCTTCCTAGAGTGTAGGGTCCTTAGGGCTTTGAGGGGCTAGCCGGAAAACAGTCAGCAGGAATCTTCTCCAGGGGTCAGGAGTTTGCCTCTGCCAATTTCAACTGGTCTCTCTTCTGAGAAAATATAATGAGTAGGGATTTCAAATTATACTTCTTCCCCCACCTTGCCTGTTTTGCAAAGCCACCCAGAGCCTTTTCACCAAAGTTGCCAGGATAAGCCAGACAGATGTGTCAAAGCCAGGCACAGGAGGAAAAGGAAAAGGAATTCATAGGCATTTACATCTTCATGTGTGGGCAGTTCCTTCCAAAGCTGAAAAAAGAGTTTTGATCCATCCACATCCCCTCTGTTTATATGCCAGTGATGGACAGCTCCTGTTTTGGGAGAGCGGCATCCTACTTAGACAACTAGGTCCCTGTGTAGAGTACCAGCATGGAAAATTTGCTTAACTGGGAATATCAGATTTTCCTAGAGAGATGGACAAACACTGGAAAATATGACTGTTCTTTTCACCTTCAAAGACTATTAGAGTTTGATTTTGGAACCCAGGTGAGGGCAGTGTTACTTATTCTCATCCCCTTTGATATTGTCTCCTAGGGTTTCTGGACTTCAAACTTTTCACCTAACAAGAGCCTTTTTAATTGTTCTTCCCCCTTGTATGCCAAGCTGTAGTTAGTCAACTAACATTACAAAATGAACTCTTCTATTTGTTCACAGCCTCTTTTTTCTGTGAATTCACTGTGTGTGATCCAGTTGATGGTTTTGATAGGGTTTTCAGCTGCAAACAGGTGTGAATTTGTTAGTTGCCTGGTCATGAGGCATTCATTATATTAGGCAATCCTCTAGGTGCCCAAACAGGATTCCTAACTTCTACAGACTTAACAGCATCAGTGACGGCCCTGTTAACTGAAGCCAGAGCTGTTTCCGTCAGGTTGCTGTAGTCGTCTGTGGCTGTCATCTGGCTTGTAGGACTTTTATCCACATCTATTTTCATCTGAGTTTTGACACTTTAGTCACATCCATTTTCTTCTGCCTGGAAAATAATTCAGGAAGTTATCTTTTGTGTGCATGTGTGTGTATGCACTCGTATAAGTACAGACAATCTATGGAGGAATCACAAGACACAGGAAATGGTTGTTCCATCTACGGACGGGCTTAAGTGTTGGGGTAGGAGTGAGGCCTCACTGTTTTACCATTGTGCCTGGCCTCTGAGGTCTACTTTTCCACACTTCTTAGGATTTTCAGATTCTTAAACCATGAAGACTTAAATAAAGGTGTAGTATAATGATTCCTAACTTCTTTGGAGTTCTAACATTATTGATTTCTAGTTGAGTCTTTATAATAGAACCTCAATCCCTGATTTAGGTGAGGGCACACAGCTCTTGAAAAGTGAAGTGAATTAAAATCTTTAGAGGCAATACAGCATAGGAGGGGTTGGGTTTTCATTTTTTTCTCTTGGATTTTCTAGTATATAATTGTATCATCTGCCAGAGACTCATTTTTTTTTACCATCTTCTTTCCTGAAATATATATTTCATAAGTATTAATTTAGGTTAACACTTCCAGAAAAATGTCAAGTAAAAGTAGAGATAATGAGCATCCTTTTGTGCCTGACTTCAATGGGCATGTTTTCTGGTGTTAACACCATTCAGAATGATGCTGGTTGATGGCTTGAGATTGATCTCATCAAGAAAATAATTATTTGCTCCTAGTTTAGTAAGATGTTTATCACAAGTGATAGCTAAAAATTTCCCAATGCCTTTAACATCTGTTGAGATTGTGAAAATTAGTTATCAGAGCTATAAGCAAAGGTACATCCCAGAGCTAGGAGTTTTGTATATTTTCCATCTTTTTGCTTGAGTCTTGAATTCTCTTATTTTCATTGCTTAAGTCCCTTATGTCACTTGTGGCAGAGTTAAAAACTGCTCACAGATACTCCTTGCATTGGAGTGTTGCAGGAAAGTGGATCTCTCTCCAAAGGGAGCTTCTTCTTTTTCTCTAAGTAGCAGTTGTGGGCTATTCAGTGGGCTCATTTTAGTGAACTCCGCACCACCCTATGAGACCTCACTTGCCCTTCCAGATCCAGTCTGCCACACCTTCCCTGCTCTCTGCCCTGGAGGACTGACCTGACCAGACCACAGCAGTGGTCTCTTCAGTGCCTTCTGGCTTCCAGGAGGTTCCACACAATGGGAAGATCTAGCTGAAGGGAGGACAGTGAGGGCAAGGTATATATTCCCCAGGGGCTCTGTGCTTGAGGTCCCTGTGGCTGGCTGAATGGAGGGTGCCCCCACCTCTCCCAGGGAAGCTTCTCACAACTTCTCAGGCTGGTAAGGGCAGCCATTCTCTCCCCTCAGCCCTGTGGCCCAGTACTACCCCAAGGGAGCCGCACCTGTTTCCCTATTGTCTTCCCACACCTTTGTAAACATTCTCTCCACTTAACCCTTCCCTACCTGTCCTACCTCAGTGGGCCAGCAGTTTCCTGCTGGGACTCTCAGTCACATAAAGAGGGCCTCTTGTTACTATGTGAAATGAGGAAGCCAAGCTCACACCAACTGTCTGCCTCCGCAGTCCATACTCTTAACTACCCTGCCCTCCTCCCTCTAAGACTCACAAAGTGTTGTGGGGCCCTGTCTCATGTTTCCTTCTGTAGTCCAGAGTGTGCTCACTCTGTTTCTGTGAGCCTCTTTCAATGAAACAGTCACCCTTGTTTCCTTTCTTGATGTCACTGTGGGTTACCAGGTGTGGCAGGTGCTGCACAAGGCAATACGGGTCCCTGTGGCCATCAGTCCAGGAATGGTTTGAACAGCCTTTAAACATTCAGTAATAATGCTGATTACTCATATTAGCATGAAGCTCAGTTTGCATCTGCCTCATTTTCCTGTTGCTGCAAGCAGGGGTGGTCAGGGTCATTTGCTTGGGGAAAACCTTATCTTCCCAAGCTGCCCATCCCAGAATGAGAAGACTGAAAGGTGGGGGATGAGGGAGTCTGATATCCCTAAGCCCTGCAGCACTGGCTCTCCCCAGCCTGATGGCTTTGCCAATTTCACTGAAATGATTTGCTATAAGTTCTGTTGTTAAAGACAATTGCAGAGCTTTTTGGTAAATTGGTAAATTCACTAGTCTCTGGTGAGTTAACCATACAGCAACTTGATACTTCAAAGACTGGCGTGTTTGGTGACTTGGTCAGTCAGTGACTTGGCATTCAGCAAATTGCCTCTTGGTAAATTGCCTGGGAGCCAAATCTTTGACCTTCAACACCAAGGAAATGAAGTGGGGCCTTCACCCATGGAAGGACCTCCTTAAGGCCTCCCTGGGGAGCCCTGTGCTCCAAGAGGAAAGGGAAGGTGCAGAGAAGGGCTCTGGAAGCAGCTCATATCTTGACCTCACACATCTGTGGCTACAAATCATTCTTCAGTGTCCTTCCTACTGACCTCTCATTCTTTTTGTCCTTTCTGTTCCTAATGAGAAGTTATATGGGCATAATGGGTGAAAAGGGTCAGGGTGTGGTCAAGTTTGGATTCTGGGTGATGCCTGGGGAGAACCAGTGCAGAGCCTTTTTGTGAAGCCCTCCAACCATTATCAATATCCGATACCTGTGTGAGCATATCCTTGTTTGGAACCATAGTAGCCTGGGAAGCCTCAGAAAGAGCCTCTCTGCAGCTTTTCCCCAGGATTCCCAGACTGAATGTTGACAAGTGCTGTCATGGCAACACCCATTTCAGCCGATGGGAAGCAAAGCCCAAATGTTTTTGCCTCTTTTGTTAGTGAAGGAGTGGACAGTCAGTCCCAGCAACCACCTGACCCCCAAAGTAGAGCCATGCTGTGGTATCCACACCCAGCTTCTTCCTAGCAAGAGGTAAGCTTGCAGGGCCCTGCCAGAGGAATAGCAGTGATGAGCCCCGTGGCTGGAACACACTAGGTCCTTATCACTGTCAAGTCGCTGTGCAAGGGGCCCTTTCTGAGGAGCACGTGTGAAATTCATTCTGCCCAACAGTCCATGGGGTGGGTATTCTTATTTTCATTACAGGTGAACAAACTGAGGCACAGTGAATGTTAAATAAGTGTCCTAAAACTCAAAATCAGAGCCATCCAGCTTCACTGATGGGGCTTCTCATTCATTTATTCCCAAATTTTGAGGTTAGGACCTGCCTTGTGTGCTTGTTTTCAAAAATGCGCTTATATTACACTAGTTATCAGTATAGACCCAGGAACAATTTACTTAGCATAAGGAGTTTCCTTGTGTATAAAATGGGGATAATAGTGCCTACAGAATAGGGATTTTTATGAGAATCAAATAAATTCATGAAAGACATAACAATGCCTGGTCTATCATAAGTTCTCTTTATAATGGTTAGGTTTTCATTCTCATATTGTTATTAATAGGAGTATTATAAAATGTTTTTAAGAGGTGAAATCAAAAGTTGTTGGCCCTATGTTAGGATCTAGTTTTAATTTATAATTCTATTAAGCCACAAATCCCTAATCTCAGAACCCCTGCCTGTACCCACCTTGCTTTGCATATAGAGTGGTTGGCTTCTCACCCAAAGACAGTGGGTCTCAGTCCCAATCAAGAGAGGAAGGTGATTTGCTAAGTGTCCTCTTTATCCAGAATGAAATGCTGAACTCCCTGCCTAAAAGACATCCCATGCATAGAGAGCCTGCTCCTGAGGTGACTCAGTGAGCCTGGGCCAGGAAGGGTGTCTGGGAGGGAAAAGGGTGGAAGGTAGTGCAACATGGTCAGAGAAACTCAGACTCCAACCACAGGCAGAGGGTTTTCAGGCCCAGCTCTGCCATGTACTGGCTCTGTGACTGTAGGCAGGTGATTGTACCTGTCTAGCTCCATGTGTAGAATGGGAATCTTAAAAGGAGTTACTTCTTAAGGTTGATAATAGGTGAAATGAAGTGATTCATATAGAGCACTCAAAACAAGGACAGGCACACTTGTAAGTGCTCAATACACAATAATTACCACCGTCAGGATGAAGAGACTAACCACAACAGACAGAATCAAAAGTAGAAGAGTGAGTATTTGCAATAGCCAAGATATGGAAGCAACCTAAGTGCCCATAAATAGATGAATGGATAAAGAGGATGTGGTACATATACCCAATGGAATATTATTCAGCCTTAGAAAAGAAAGAAGTCCTGCTATGTGTGATAGTGGATGTAGGGATATTATAGTAAGTGAAATAAACCAGGTGGAGAAAGACAAGTACCAGATGATTTCACTTATTTGTGAAAAACAGAAGGAACAAAACAGCTGTAGACTCAGACACTAAAAAGGGACTTTTGGTTACCAAAGAGGAGGGGTTGGAGTGAGTTGCGGGGAGAGGGTGAAGGAGATAAAGGGGCACAATCACAATAAAAGTTAGTCACCGAGACAGTAACACAGCATGGAGAATATAGTTAGTGATTCTGTAAATCTTACTACGTTGATAGTGACTGCACTAGAGGGGGTAAGGTTTTAGTAATATGGGTAACTGTTGAGCCACTGTGTTGTGTATTTGAAACCAACATAAGATTGCATATCAACCATACTTTAATGAAAAAAACTAAAGGAGTCAGAAAGAGCCATGACTTCCCCAAAGCTGGGAGTCTTTGCCTGGGACAAATTCCAGGGAAGCAGGTGTGTCTAGAGCTCTCACTGTTTAGGCCCAATGCCCAGCAGCAAAGCCAGGACTTCTGTGGTCACTGTCATTGGTGAGTCTTCAGGTTCCAGATCTACAATGCTGTTAATGATGACTGGCCTCCTAGTCACTGGTCTGACTCCCACACAGCCCATCAGACCAACTGCTGTGAACCTTCTGGCACCAGAGCATGCTCCCATCCACACCCTGCTCTCCTCCTTGATTCTCTGTGGGGAGTGGGGAAGGTGGAAACACAAGACCCCACGGTAGCTGCATCCAAAAGAGCAGAGCTTCAGCTTTCTTTGTGTCAAGGTTTTGTGGACAGGGCAGCAGAAACTTTCCTAAGAAGCCCTGGGGCCACTGGTGAGAGGCCTGGGGTGAGCACCTGGCCTGTGAGGATGGGCAGGAAGAATATTAATTACATAGATGGAAGAAACATGTGGCAAGAAGGAGAAACTCCTTGTAGGCAAAATGTCTTCCTTAGGGAGCTGGGAGACATTGCCCACTGGGTTAGAAAGGAGCTTGAATTTCATGAGCCAGAACATGACCTTTCCTCAACCAAACCCCTCATCAAGGAAACAGTTCTGGCCTCTTTGCTGCACAGATAGAGAATTTTGAATTCTCAGGCAGCACTGAGAACATGTTCCTTCCATCAAAGCATGCCGTAGGATGCTTGTGCTCTTCCCATACAGGTCAGTGTGCAGAAGGCGCTTGAAAGTACCAAGATGGAAGTGGCAGGTAAGAGGAGTAGGTGCCACAGGGGAAGGGGCTGGCCACAGGCTTGCCAAGCCCAGCCCCTCCCTCCCCAGGAAGGAAATGGAAATCTGGGAAGCCCTCAGCCCAAGTATCTACTGTGCTCCCCCAAAACCCCACCCCTACCTCACCATGAACCACTCCTCACATTGGGCGCCCTACCTCCTTGGAGCTCCAAGCCCTTGCTCCTGGCTGAGATGCTGGCACATGGTCCTGCAGTGCTCTGGAACTCACCTGAGGGAGCATGCAACGTGTGCACAAAGACATGCTGCTAGGTTCCTTCCAAACCACACTGAGGAAGCCCCTTCCTGATGGCCGCTTGATGGTGAGTATGCCTGGCATCTGCTACCAGAAAGACCGACAGGCAGGACTGGTTGGATGCCTGCCCACCTGGGCTTCCTGAGGCTGCCAGGGAAGAGTGAGTGACCGGTGCCTCATTTGCCCTGCATGTGGCAAGTGGGAGGAAATTTGTAACGAGGATATGGTGCTCACCAGAGAGTTGCTTTAGTGACCTGGAAGGTAGCTAGCTGTTAGCTTCTTCCTAAGTTGTGGGCAGCTCGGTTAGACATCAGAGCACAAGAAGAGGGGCCAGGGCTAAGGTCAGGGGCCCTCTCTTGAGGACTCCACACTCTGGACTTTGAATGATACTCTTTCCTACCTGTGTCGCTTAAGTCATTCCATTCCCTCTCAGTTTCTACCACCTTCTCCCCTTGTACCCTCATGCTCACCCTGTCACCCCCTTTCCTTATTTTTCTTCTTTCTCTTTCTCCTTCTCCCTCCTCTTTCCTCCTCCCTGCCTGTGCCTAGCAAGGCTGTCAGCTCTCAGCAATGAAGCTCTGGCTAAATTCTGACCTTTTCGTCAAGTGAACCCAAGTCAGCTAGTACTTATCATTCAAGTAGCTGCCAATGTACAGGTGGCAGGCGCTGTGCAGAAATGAAGCTGAATGTAAGACAAGGCCCCACCCTCAAGGCACTTACAATCAAGTTGGGAAGATAAGGCGTGCTCGCGTGAAAAGGTAACTAGCAAGTCAGAGGCAGCAAGGCATGTTGGATTTAGGTAGGTTCTAAGCAAGTGGGGCTGAGTAACCTTGCTTTAAGTCTAAAAGGGCACCAGACTATCCCAGGAAGGGGGAGGAGGCAGTAGGAGCTCAGGTCATTTCCCCAGCTGAGGCCCATCCTCCAACAGTAAAGGCCAGGGCCCCTGCTTACTGTGCATCTGCCATAGGGTGAGTACCTCACTGAACAGTGTCTTTTTTGCTCAGAACAAAAGCACTATGGCAGAGTTGTGGAATGGCTGGACGTTTGATGGTGATGCCTTAAGGATTCGGGTCCACAGTCATAACTACAGTGGGCTGCTCTTGCAGGCCCTGGATGAAAACTCAGGATTGCCCTAGGGACCTAAACCACCCACCCCAACGACTAGGCTCTTAAGACAGTGGGCTTCTGGGGGCTGTGCTGTTTTCTGACTTCTAGAAACAAAGGGTATTTGGCCTAGAAGGAAAAAATCTACCTGCTGAGTGAAACAGACAAGGCCAGCCATGTGTAGGTGGCAGGGTATACCAGAGAAATTTGAACACATGAGAAGGACTTTTAGTTTCTTAAGGCAGTAATGCTCAGTGTTTTATTGTCTTCCCTACCTATTTTCTCCTCCCTTTGGAAGTACAGTTTTTTGCTGAATGCCAGTCTCGCTAGATACCTAAGATCTGCCTCAGCATACTTGGGAGAGAAAAAATTCTGGAACTGTCCCATGTGTCTTGTCTCACACTAGAATAATTCGAGTATCACAAAAGTGTCAGGGAACTCTTGGTAAGTTCTCACCCCCTACTATCTACCCTCATCTAGAAGCCTCCTGTTGAAGGTAACTGGTTTCAGTCTGATCCACTTGTGTTCCTTCAGAAGAGGACAAGTGGCAACTGCTGAGACAGATAACCAAGCTCTAGGTTCTCACAGTGGCTCTAAGATGGATTATCCTCTCTTCTCTCAGAAAATACCTTCAGAGCAATTGGCATCTTTATGGAGATTAGTATTGTCTGTTGTGTTTTGTTTGCCGTGCTCTGTTAATAACCTTAGGCATGATCATTTTCTAAGAGGGGACCTAAGATGGCTGCTGTCACCTATTTGGTTTTTCACTGGGCCTGACGCTCCTCCAGACATCACATTTGGGTATATGCCTTTGGGGGGCCTGGGGGTGGACTGGACAGCTGTTCAGGGGGTGCTTAGCAATGATCCCTTCCACACGCACAGGGTGGTACAGTTACAGACCACTTTGCATACGTGACTTCATGAGTCTCAGACACCCAGGGACATATGCAGAGCCACATACTATCCTTACTTGAACGATGGGAGACCTGAGACGCAGAGCAGTGAAGTGACTTGCCTAAGGTCACACAGCTGACAGGTGATGGAGCCTCCTGACATGATGGTCCTCCCCACACTCCAAGTCTCCACATCGCATATCAACTCTTCAGAAAATAAACTGTCCTGGAAGGGACTGTGCTGTGCATTTTATGACATTGAAAAGCATTGCTGGCATTTATCCACTAGATGTCAGTAGTGCCTTTCCCAACCCTCCATGTAACAATGAAAAAATGTCTCCAGACTTTTCAAACGTGCTCCCAGAGTTGGGGGCAAACTCACCCTGTTTGAGACCCACTGCTTTCAATCCTTCAGCTGGGCAGAGGTATGGAAGTCATCACCTCCCTCTCCTGCTTCCTGCTCAGCAGAGTCTCCTGATTACCCTCAGGAGAAAGTCCAAAAGCCTGGAGACATTCCAGGTCCTTCTTTTTTATTTCATTTTATTTTATTTATTTATTTTTATTTTATTTTATTTTATTCTATCAATCATATTTAATTCTATCAATCAATCTATCAATCTATCTATCTATGTATTTATTTATGTATTTTATTTTATTTTGGTATCATTAATCTACAATTACATGAAGAACATTATGTTTACTAGGCTCCCCACTTCACCAAGTCCCCCCCACATACCCCTTCACAGTCACTGTCCATCAGTGTAGTAAGATGCTGTAAAATCAATACTTGTCTTCTCTGTGTTGCGCAGCCCTCCCCGTGCTCCCCCCACACTATACATGCTAATCGTAAGGCCCTCTTTCTTTTTCCACACCCTCATCCCTCCCTTCCCACCCATCCTCCCCAGTCCCTTTCCCTTTGGTAACTGTTATTCCATTCTTGAGTTCTGTGATTCTGCTGCAATTTTGTTCCTTCAGTTTTTCCTTTGTTCTTACACTCCACATATGAGTGAAATCATTTCGTACTTGTCTTTCTCTGCCTGGCTTATTTCACTGAGCATAATACCCTCTAGCTCCATTCATGTTGTTGCGAATCATAGGATCTGTTTTTTTCTTATGGCTGAGTAATATTCCATTGTGTATATGTACCACCTCTTCTTTATCCATTCATCTACTGATAAACACTTAGGTTGCTTCCATATCTTGGCTATTTTAAATGGTGCTGCCATAAACATAGGGATGCATCTTTCTATTTCAAAGTGGAGTGCTGCATTCTTAGGGTAAATTCGTAGAAGTGGAATTCCTGGGTCAAATGGTTTTTCTATTTTGAGCATTCTGAGGAACCTCCATACTGCTTTCCACAATGGTTGAACTAATTTACATTCCCACCAGCAGTGTAGGAGGGTTCCCCTTTCTCCACACCCTCACGAACATTTGTTGCTGTTTGTCTTTCGGATGGTGGTGATCCTTACTGGTGTGAGGTGATATCTCACTGTGGTTTAATTTACATTTCTCTGATGGTTAGCGATGTGGAGCATCTTTTCATATGCCTGTTGGTCATCTGGATTTCTTCTTTAGAGAACTGTCTATTCAGCTCCTCTGCCCATTTTTAATTGGATTATTTGCTTTTTGTTTGTTGAGGCATGTGAGCTCTATATATGTTTAAGATGTCAATCCTTTATCAGATCTGTCATTTATGAATATGTTCACCCATACTGTAGGATACCTTTTTGTTCTATTGATGGTGTCCTTTGCTGTACAGAAGCTTTTTAGCTTGATATAGTCCCACTTGTTCATTTTAGCCTTTGTTTCCCTTGCCCTGGGAGATATGTTCATGAAGAAGTCACTCATGTTTATGCCCATGAGATTTTTGCCTATGATTTTTTTCTAAGAGTTTTATGGTTTCATGACTTACATTCAGGTCTTTGATCCATTTGGAGTTTACTTATGTGCATGGGGTTAGACAGTGATCCAGTTTCATTCTCTTACGTGTAGCTGTCCAGTTTTGCCAGCACCATCTGTTGAAGAGACTGTCATTTCCCCATTGTATGTCCATGGCTCCTTTATCGTATATTAATTGGCCATATATGTTTGGGTTAATGTCTGGAGTCTCTATTCTGTTCCACTGTTCTGTGGCTCTGTTCTTGTGCCAGTACCAAATTGTCTTGATTACTATGGCTTTTTAGAAGAGCTTGAAGTTGGAGAGCGAGATCCCCCCCCACGTTATTCTTCCTTCTCAGGGTTGCTTTGACTATTTGGGGTCTTTGACGGTTCCATATGAATTTTTGAACTATTTGTTCCAGTTAATTGAAAATGCTGTTGGTAATTTGATAGGAATTGCAACGAATCTGTATATTGCTTTGGGCAGTATGGCCATTTTGACAATATTAATTCTTCCTAGCCTGGAGCATGGGATGAGTTTCCATTTGTTAGTGACCTCTTTAATTTCTCTTAAGAGTGTCTTGTAGTTTTCAGGGTATAGGTCTTTCACTTCCTTGGTTAGGATTATTCCTAGGTATTTTATTCTTTTTGATGCTATTGTGAATGGAATCGTTTTCCTGATTTCTCTTTCTATTAGTTCATTGTTAGTGTATAGGAAAGCTACAGATTTCTGTGTGTTAATTTAGTATCCTGCAACTTTGCTTAATTCTCGTATTAGTTCTAGTAGTTTTGCAGTGGAGTCTTTAGAGTTTTTTATGTACAATATCATGTCATCTGCAAATAGTGACAGTTTGGCCTCTTCTTTACCAATCTGGATTCCTTGTATTTCTTTGTTTTGTCTGATTGCCATGGCTAGGACCTCCTGAATCTAAGCATGAGCAACTTCTTCCTTAACCCATCTTCTTGAGAAAGGGAAACAAAAGCAAAAATGAACTCATGTGACTACATCAAACTAAAAAAATTCTGTACAGCAAAGGACATTATCAACAAAACAAAAAGGCATCCTACAGTATGGGAGAAAATATTTGTAAATGACATATCAGATAAGGGGTTAACATCCAAAATATATAAACAATTTACACGCCTTAACACCCAAAAAGCAAATAACCTGATTAACAAATGGGCAGAGGATATGAAGAGACAGTTCTTCAATGAAAAAATTCAGATGGCCAACAGACACATGAAAAAATGATCCACATCACTAATCATCAGGGAAATGCAAATTAAAACCACAATGAGATATCACCTAACAGCAGTAAGGATGGCCAGCATTGAAAAAACTAAGAACAACATGTGCTGGTGAGGATGCGGAGAAAAGGGTACCCTCCTACACTGATGGTGGGAATGTAAGCAAGTTCAACCATTGTTGAAAGCAATATGGAGGTCCTTGAAAACTAAAAATAGAAATACCATTTGACCTGGGTATCTCACTCCTAGGAATTTAAGCAAATGCAAGTTCTCACATTCAAAAAGACATATTCACACCTATGTTTATTGCAGCACTATTTACAATATCCAAGATATAGAAGCAACTTAAGTGTCCATCAGTAGATGAATAGATAAAAAAGATGTGGTACATATTTATACATTGAAATACTATTCAGCCTTAAGAAAGAAACAAATCCTACCATTTGCCACAACATGGATGGAGCTGGAGGATATTATGCTCAGTGAATAAGACAGGAAGTGAAAGACAAATGCCAAATGATTTCCCTCATTTGTGGAGTATAACAATTAAGCAAAACTGAAGGAACAAAATAGCCACAGACTCAAAGACACGAAGAAGGGACTAATGGTTACCAAAGCAGAGGGATGAGGGAGGGTGGGTGCATAGGGAGTGAGAAGGGGATTGAGGGGTATTATGTTTAGTACACGTGGTGTGGGGGGTTATGGGGAAGACAGCACAGAGAAGGCAAATACTGACTCAGGCATCTTACTACACTGACATACAGTGACTGCAATGGGGTATGGGTGGGGACTTGATAATATGGGAGAATGTACTATCCACATTGTTTTTCATGTGAAACATTCTTAAGAGTGTATATCAATGATATCTTAATAATTTTTAAGAAACGCAAGATCCAGAATGATAAAATATAAATACAATAAGCTGAACATCAAAATTAAAAACTATTGTCTGATGAAAGACATCATAAATTGAAAAAGACAACAAGCAGACTGGGAAAAATATATTTAACATATAAAATAGACAATCAACAGTCATAACATAAAAAGAACCCCTATAAATTTAAAAGAAAACAAGCAAAGGATTTAGACAAATGATCCAGAATCAGAAATACAATCATTAAATATGTAAAAGGCTGTCCAGTCTCACTAGTAGACAACAACAAATTACATTAACAATAAGATCTTTGGCAGAAGAACAATAGAACCCACCTCAACTCTGACAGATGGCTAGTATCAGACCCATCTTACCTGTGAAACATAGTAATGATTAACTCCAGAGATGCAGTTATCTCTTTCCATCAACGTCCACTGATATGGATAACAGGCAGTCCTTTTTTTCTTACAATTAAAAGAAATTATTATTGCAGCTTATGAAGCTATGGACACAACAGAGGAATAGTACGTGATATTCTAGAAAAATATAATCATCATTGAAATTAAGCCAGTTGAACGTAAGACTAGAGTCTTAAATAAAAATGGACCACTAGACTTTAGAAGTAAGATGGTAAGCATGAGTTCGTACACTTTTTTAAACCTGTCTTTTGTTGTTGTTCAAAAGGCATATCATAATTCTCTTTGGGGACCCTAATAAGAAATAATATCAGGCCATTGTAAGGTTGAAGGCACTGGGGGGAGGGGGGAGCACATCAGTCACTAATGATGTGCTAAAGTTCACAGCTGCTGCCCCTTCCAACCTGAAAAACGTGCCATAACCTAGCCCATCCTTGCACCGCTGTAAATCTAAGCTCTGCCTTCCAGTACCTTCTTTAAAAACTTGCTGCCTGCCCTGCTGACTGTGACTACCCCAGCCTATGACAGCAAGACTGAGGAACATCACCCAGGAATTTGCTATCAAACTACCTGGCCCTTTGTTGCCTCTCTTTGCCTTATTATTTTGGCTAGAATTTATCTTACATTTGGTGCCAAAATCCCAGGAAGGAGCATGAGTGTGGGGCCCTGATTGGCCACCAGTGGCCCCACCCCCTCCTTCCTTGACTCAGGACCTCAGCCTGCTCTGCGCTGTGTGGACTATTTTCTGGTGAGTCCCTCAGTTTCCCATGTTCTGTTTCCCTTCCTAACTCCATTTCACCTGGTCTGTCTGAAATCGTATATACATCCAGGTTTGGAAATCCAGCCCATCCATTGTGGGTATCCGGGATACTTACCCCCTGGCCTTGCAGTGTGGGAGATGTCCCTCACCCAGGCTCCCAGGACGTCTCCCCTGACTTGGTGTGCTTGGGACGCTGGGCGCTCCTCTCAGCAGGATTAGTTGGAAAGTGGCACAGACATGGGCAACCAGCCCTCAAAAGCAGAGGCTCAGACCCCACTGCAGTGTCTCATTTCTAATCTGGCTACTCTATATTTGTCCCGGGACGTTCTCAAATGGAAGCTAGTCTTCCTTTGCTCTCAGGCCGGGCCTCAGTATCCCTTGGACAACCAATCTCACTGGCCCCCTGAGGGAACTTTCAATTTTGGCCTTCTCACAGACCTGATTAATTATTGCCACTGGAGTGTAGAGTGAAATCCCATATGTGCAGGCTTTTTGGACTTTGTGCTCCCCTCCAGACATTTATGTTAAGTGTTCAATGACCCAGGTTCTCCTGGGCCGATCTCCAGTTAAAGATTGTCAGCCTCTTACTCTACCCAGTCCTTCCTTTTCAGATCTGCCAGAAGACCTGTCACCTGCCTCCTTCAGCCATACACCTAGACACACAAACATACAAACTGAGATACAATGACTACAGTCAGCAACACTCCCCACACAAACATATCCACAGACAGACAAACCAATATAAAGACTTGAGTCACTGATATCCAGTTGCCTTCCCTCTCCTCGGTTTCCTGTCTCACCATCCCCCCTCCTCTCTCCACCACCATCTTTAAATCCTTTGTCTTCACACGTGTCGCACCATCTTAAAGTCCTACATTCTCAACCATGCCATTGTCCTGCTCTTCTCTTCCAGTGGCTGCATCACCCCCTCCCCCTCTCCCTCCGCCTTCACCGCCCTCTTCCCCCCAAGAACATGCTCCTCCCACCCTCTGGTTCCGGAAGCCACAGACAGGAAACTGAGGAGAGGGAAGGCAACTGGATATCAGTGACTCAAGTCTTTATATTGGTTTGTCTGTCTGTGGATATGTTTTTGTGTGGGGAGTGTTGCTGACTGTAGTCAATGTATCTCAGTTTGTATGTTTGTGTGTCTAGGTGTATGGATGAAAAATATTTTCCTACCTTTGGATGGTATTGATAAAACTTGATTGAAAAACAAGCGCTTGTGAAAATTAAGCATTCCAAAACTTCCAGATAATCTGATAAAAAATTTTAAGCATTAATGCTAATTTGGGTTTGGCTGAGGCGAGCATGTCCTTGTAGTTACCAGCTGCATAAATTTACCTAAGGTCATTTATGTTGATGTTCCCTGCTAAATCTTTTAAGAATAAAATGCTTAAAGGCTTAGATTTGTCTAATATTCAGTAAAGGTCTTGTAAGTAATCTAGCATAGTTGTTATGAATGAGTGAACTAAATAAGTGTGTCAAGTGAACACCTTTTTAATTGTGTGTTACAGTGTGTATACCTATCTACAGCCTAGAAATCTTTATAGTAACCTAAAACCTTAAAATTTTGCGAGTTAAAAAGATATACTTTGTGCTTAGTGAGAGATTGTGTTGTAAAGCTCATAGTTAACAGAAATTATTAAATGTTCATAAATTTGTCAATCCAAAGAATGCTAGTGTAACAGTTTATAATAGCATACTTCTCAGTGTTCACCAAAAGTTAAGGTACCTAATAATTTTAACTTCTAATTAAAACTACTTAAAATAATAAAGAAAATATTTCTGCATGCTAAAGAATGTGTCTTTTGATTAAAGAAAGTAACTTTGTTCTAAACTACAGCTCTTTATTTAGAGGGAGAAATCTAAATGTAAAAAAGTTGTATAAAGTTTGTGGAAGAATTTAATATGGTCATGCTATATAAAATTAAAGCAAATGAGTCTTGGTATAAAGTACACAGGAAAATTAGAATTTTGTTTTCAGTTAAAAAGACAAAGTTTTATTAACTGTTAGTCTGCTCTTAATATTGAAAAATTACAAAAAGTTCTCTAATTGTTTTATCAAAGAAGTTTCTCATGCTTAAATTCTCAATGAGTTGTTGGAATATTTAAGAAAGTGAGATCTTAATATTAAAAGGACTAAAAGCTAAAGTTTGCTAACAACAGTGTAACCTTTATTTGCCTTTGAGGTATTTTGTTGTCATTCTCATTAAATAAGTATTGGTTCATAGCAACCTATAATCCTATTTAAGCAAGTACCTTAAAACTTTTAACAGCTTCCCAAAATCAAATTCAAAAAGGTACTTTTACCTCTAGTTAATTCTTATATTTTCCAGAGGGCCCCAGGAACATGTCAGAAGAACTTTTTCTCATTGAAGAAAGTATTTGGCTAACTTAGCTTATTTATCTGATATATAATTGCCTGCTACATTACTTAGAAAGAACTGTCAAAAAGAATAATGCTAAACTTTGTTACTGAATGTTTTGTGTTACAGAAATACCAGAATTTCCTTATGTAAACTGTCTCACAGTAAGCTCTCATCAGATCTTCCACCATTGTCATTTTTAAGTATTTTATTATATACAATCACTGTTTTTTAAATTATTTTTAAGCTAATAAATAACTAGATTTCAGCAGAACAAGTATTAGTTACATAAGATTAGGTAAACTAAAGAAGATGATTTTGTGGCTTTTTGTTTCAAATGTTGCTGATACAGTGTTTTAAGCTTTTTCTGTTAAGATGACAACAGTTTAGTAAATGGCTGCCTTTATATGCAGAATTGAAACTTTATCTTTCTCTCTACCAGATCCCTCCAGAATTAAAAAAATCTCTCAGTGACTATTTTTATATTTCATGGCAGTATGTTTATTTGCACAAGTTCAGTAAGAATTTGCTTTCTTTGTAAGAAAACCAATTAGAAACACTAGTTATATTACCAAAGCTTAAACTGGAACATCATACCTGTGTGTAAACTCAGATATGAACAGACAACTTTAAAAAACTAAGATTGACTTTATAAAGCCAACAAAGCCCTTTGGAAGAACTGGCATGGTACCTTGCTTAAAGGGTTCCCAGCATCCTTACAGGTGAGTAAGGAAGGTCACTTCCTGGCAGGTGCAGGAACCTCAGGATATCTTGGAGACCTCAAGAAGAGGAATTCACCCAAATCTACAGGTACTGCCGGCAAAACCTGATGGCAAGTCTGGCTTAGCTTTCTGGCCTCAAGAGGTCTTTCAATGTTCAATCTGAAATTCCTTAAAGAAAGGTCCAGCAAAGCACATTTAAAAGAGCCTATGTAATCAATTGCTCTTCTTGCTGCACTTATGCAAATAATCAAGTCAACTGATAATTATTTTATTAATCTGGCTACTTCTAAAAAATAAGGGTGATTTTGGAGAAAAGTATTGTTTCAATAATGCAGTCTTATCTATACTAAATCCTAATACTAGTCATTGAGATGTAAACTCAATCCAGAATTTTAGTTTCCCTATGATACCTAGCTATGATTCTCAGACTCCTCATATTTCTAGTTCTCATATTCAGCCATGCATTCTTAATCTCATCAAGTTTGTCCTTCCAGAATAGAAGCGCCAAACTTCTGAGGCCCTGTCAACTGACCAGTGATCAAAACCCAGCTGCACCCTTTACTGCACCCCTTCTCAGCATGAAGCAGCTGGAGCGGTTGTCTGGCAGCATCTAGAGTCTCTATCTGTAGAGGATAAAATGAGAAAGAGATCATAAGCTTAGACAGAATAAAGTGAGAGCCTCTGGAGAAAGCAAGGCAAGATATTTGCAGTCAGAGCAATGTAACTACATGCTATGAAATCCCCCCATGATGCCCCTTGTCAGCCAGAAGTATCCAGATCACATTGTTGTCCATTACGACAAAAAGGCTGGAATGTAAGGTTGAAGACACTGGGGGGAGGGGGGAGTATGTCAGGCACTGATGACGTGCCAAAGCCCCCAGATGCTTCCCCTTCCAACCTGAAAAATGTGCCCTAAGCTACCCAATCCTCACTCTGCTGTAAATCTAAACTCTGCCTCCCCCTACCTTCTTTAAAACCTTGCTGCTGCCCTGCTGAGTGTGACTTCCCCAGCCTGTGATAGCCAGACCACAGAACATCACCCAGGAATTTGCATTCAAATAAACTACCTGACCCTTAGTTGCCTCTCTTCGCCTGCTTATTTCAGCTAGGATTTATCTTACAGACATCACACGTGTAGGACAATCACAAAGCCAGAAAGCAAATACATCTATATATGCTGTACTGTAAGAGATGATGTGAAGGTCCTGGAAGAGAGGAAAATCACAATCTTCATGTGAAAACCAGGATGTTGTGGTAAATTCCTAAAGGTTTGCAAGAGATAGAGGAATAAAAAATGTCAAGATAAAAAACTAGGAGTAGGGAAGACGTAAAAGATGAGAGGCTCCCAAGATGTGTATGTGAGAAATTATGACCCAGCAAAAGAGGAAATTAAAAGCCAAAACTCACTGAAACCTCACTTCTGCCTAGGATTTGGGACCTACCTCTTCCCATCGCCTATCTTCCCTGCCCCAGAATCTCTACTTTGCCCTCTTGCCCACTCTTCTTCACCCAGCAAAGAGCTGTTTCTTGCTAGAGTAGAATGTGGTTTCCTCCAG
Source organism: Manis pentadactyla (assembly GCF_030020395.1). Classification (NCBI taxonomy): domain Eukaryota; kingdom Metazoa; phylum Chordata; class Mammalia; order Pholidota; family Manidae; genus Manis; species Manis pentadactyla. Next base: position 8,462,830 of record NC_080039.1, on the reverse strand, counting down.
GTTAAATTCGGCAAGTCTCCACTGTTACTCAAGGAGGAAAGGGGAGGGCTGACCTTGGGGCTTCCCATCTCAGAGAGACACCAGCTCCTTAAGGCCTGCCCAAGCCACGGTCCATTTTGTTAATGCCAGTTTGAGAAGGCGGATGTGGGGCCGCAAAAGCCACCCTACCTTGCCCCTGTTACTGAACCTGTGGATGTGCGCAGTGGCCTCTCCAGAGATGACCAAGCACATGACCATGATAGTGATCCCGGGAAGAATCTCCAACTACAGTGCTACGGAGCTACTCAGGGCAAGCACTTGCCTCCAGGATTCCTAAAGGTGACCCACTCTGGCCCCTTTCCCGTAAGCTCTGCAACAGCCCGCCAGTGGGGCGGGACCACGTGCGCCTTCAAAGGAAGCGACGGGGTAGGGCAAGACTCAAAGTCAACTACGACGCGCAGGTATGTGAACAGCTCTCGCGCAACCAAGTCCGCCATACCTGTTTCGGAACTCTGGACTTTAAAATGGCAGAGGAACGTTCTCCAGCAAGGGTGGCAAGTCAGGTGTGCACCTTTCTCTTCAGAAAGTTCGGTGGGCAAAAAGGGGCTGCAGGCTGCACCCCTGCAACCAAGAGCCCGATGACTGCAGCACTGGCAGTAGTTTGAAGGTATCACTGTGATCCACCCAAAACAGAAGCACACGGCCCACATTCCAATGATAAACAAGACCTGTGGCAGTGGTAAACACAAGGTGCCTTACAATGACTTGAATAGCGAGGAGGAGGAAGAGAGCCATCTAGAGAGTGTCAGCGTGGTCTACAAGTCCACCCGCTTGGCAAAACCTGTGGGGCCAGAAGATATGGGGGCGACTGTTGTCTACGAGCTAGACAGAGAGAAGGAGCGTTATGCACAAGCCATCTTTGAGTGCAGCCAGAAGATCCAGGAGGAGCTGAGAGGCAAGGAAGATGACAAGATCTACCGGGGAATCAATAATTATCAGAAATACACAAAGCCCAAAGATACATCACTGGGCAGTGCTTCCTCTGGGATGATGAGGAAGGGCCCCATTGGAGCTCCCGAGCATCTACGTGCACCATGCGCTGGGAATACCAGCCTGACATTTGCAAAGACTACAAGGACAATGGTTTTTGCGGCCTTGGAGACAGCTGCAAATTCCTCCATGATTGTTCAGATTACAAGCATGGGTGGCAGATTGAACGTGAGCTTGATGAATGTCACTATGGTGTCTATGAGGATGGAAAACATGAAGTGGAAAGGGAAGAGGAGAAAATACCATTGAAGAGTTTGATCTGTCGCCACACCAACCAAAACCCGGTTGTCACCAAGTGCAGGCATTATTTCTGTGAGAGCTGTGCATTGCAGCATTTCCACACCTCTCTGCGCTGCTATGTCTGTGACCAGCAGACCAATGGCATCTTTTTTCCAGCAGAAGAACTGATTGTTAAACTGGAGAAGCATTGAGCTATAGAAGATGGTGTTGCTTCCAATTTCCCATTAGATACTGATAATGGTCCAATTAATATTTCTTAGTTTTCTCATCCCCAAATCTCAAAATAAATATTTTGTTGTCTTATAAATCTTAATGCAAGTCCTTCCTTTCTAAGGAATGTGACTGAGAGGAAAAGGAGTGTGGTGGTGAAGTGGGGTCCTGGATGGATGGCTTGTAAGAGCATAAAGGTAGGTATAATCAGGATTTTTACCGTTGTATAAATGCTTCCTGTGTGTAAAAGATACTTTTCAGAACCCTTTGGCATAAATGCTGGGTATGGGAGAAGTTCCAGAAAGGAGCTAGAATTTATTTGAAAGTAACCAAAGCTGTGATGAATGCAAGAATTGAACTTATCTGTCAGATCACATTTCTGTATCACTTAATAATTTATGAAAGTACTTTAATGCAGTCTCTCTTTTGGGAGTCTGCACTACTTAAAAATACAGCCCAGTGAAAGGTGGGGCAGGGACAGTGGGAGAATAAAGTTGGACTGGTAGCTAGTACCAGAGCAGGGTATGGGCAATGGTCCTTGCTCTCTTTGAAGTCCTACAGGTAACCCCCTCCTTCCATGGGTGTTTGAAATAGTGTGTACTGTGCTGTCTAGTATAATAGCCACCAGGCTTCGTGTGGCTGTTAAGCACTTTAAATGTGGCTGTATTGGCCACCACTGTAAAAGCCACTGTATTGGCCATCACAGTTCCAAATTGGCAGAATGAATCTGTAAAGGGCAGAAAACTAGTATTTTATAATCCATTGTCTGAAAGTGTCTGTTCTTACAAACAGCTGATCACAACCTCTAATTTATGTAGCAATCATTCCAACTAGTTTGAGAATTCCTCAGTGACTAGCCCAGAGCTTGGCATATAATAAGCACTTAATAAATAAGCCCAGAGAAGTATGAAAAGGGAGACTGGGGCTAAAGCCTGGAATCTTGAATCCAAGCTGAGGAGTTTTGACTGTATTCTGTTGGTAATGAGGAGACAGCAAAAGTCTGGGGAGGCGAACACAAACACTTCCTTCTTTATGTTACTGTATACACTGCAGGGAGATGGAAGACAGCGTGGCCTGTTAAATCAAATGATTAGTTAATTTTTAACAATCTGATGAATTTGGGCTGATCCCAGGAAACAGATGCAATAAATTGTGAGTTAGTGTGAATCAAAAACTCACTTTTGCAACACATTTGATAACAAGGTATAAAGTACATTAGGGATACATGAAACACAGGAGAAGCCTACTGGGAAAAGAGCTTAAAATATCATGAGAAGTGGCATTTAAGAGGTAAGACAAAGAAACAGTCAAAGAAGATACAGGACTGAGGGCACTGCAGATGCAGATGGAGAAACAGGCGCATACACAGCCATGAAGGGCAAATGAGGAAAGTGATCTAAAGGTCATTGAAAGAAATATGAAAAAGAGGGGCAGAAGATGGCAGCGTGAGTAGAGCAGTGGAAATCTCCTCCCAAAACAACATATATCTATGAAAATATAAGAAAGACAACCCTTCCTAGAATAAAGACCAGAGGACACAGGACAATATCCAGACCACATCCACACCTGAGAGAACCCAGCGCCTCGCGAAGGGGGTAAGATACAAGCCCCGGCCCCGCGGGAGCCGAGCGCCCCTCCCCCCAGCTCCTGGCGGGAGAAGAGCAGGCAGAGTGGGAGGGAGACGGAGCCCAGGGCTGCCAAACACCCAGCCCCAGCCATCCGGGCCAGAGTGCAGGGCCCTCGATACTGGGAAAACAGGGCATCAAGAACAGTGAGCGGGCACCGGAGGCCGGGCGCCGGAAAAGATAAGAAAAGCAAGTGACCATTTTTTTTTTTTTTGCTTTTTTGCTGTTTTGTTTTGGCGAGAGCTTTTTGGCAGTCTTAAAGGGATAGGGAGCCCAAGACTAGGGAAACAGGGCAGCAAGACCGGTGAGCAGAGTCCTGAGGCTGGCACTGGAGAATAAAGAAAGACGAGCGACCACTTTTTTTTTAATTAAAATTTTTATTATTTTTTATTTAATTTAAAATTTTTTTTCTTTTTTCTTTTTTTTTGGTGGTCGTTGTTTTGTTTTGGCGGGTGCTTTTTGGAAGTCTTAAAGGGGCAGGGCGGAACACTTAACCCAGAGGTAGGGAATCCGGGTATCTCTGGGCACCCTAATCCCTGGGCTGCAGGGAGCAGGGAGGACCCTTAGACAGATAAATAGCCTCCCAGCCGCTCCTGCTCCAACGCGACTCCACCATTTTGGAGCAGCTGCCCGAGCCAGGCCACGCCCACAGCAACAGCGGAGATAAACTCCATAGCAGCCGGGCAGGAAGCAGGAACCCTGTCTGCGCGCAGCTGCCCAGCACAAGCCACTAGAGGTCGCTGTTCTCCCAGGAGAGGAGGGCCACAAACCAACAAGAAAGGAAGTCCTTCCAGCCGTCACTCGTCCCAGCTCTGCAGACTATTCCTATCACCATGAAAAGGCAAAGCTACAGGCAGACAAAGATCACAGAGACAACACCAGAGAAGGAGACAGACCTAACCAGTCTTCCTGACAAAGAATTCAAAATAAGAATCATAAACATGCTGACAGAGATGCAGAGAAATACGCAAGAGAAATGGGATGAAGTCCGGAGGGAGACCACAGATGCCAGAAAGGAGATCACAGAAATGAAACAAACTCTGGAAGGGTTTATAAGCAGAATGGATAGAATGCAAGAGGCCATTGATGGAATTGAAACAAGAGAACAGGAACGCATAGAAGCTGACATAGAGAGAGACAAAAGGATCTCCAGGAATGAAACAATATTGAGAGAACTGTGTGACCAATCCAAAAGGAACAATATCCGTATTATAGGGGTCCCAGAAGAAGAAGAGAGAGGAAAAGAGACGGAAAGTATCTTAGAAGAAATAATTACTGAAAAATTCCCCAAACTGGGGGAGGAAATAATCGAAGAGACCACGGAAATACACAGAACCCCCAACAGAAAGGATCCAAGAAGGACAACACCAAGACACATAATAATTAAAATGGCAAACATCAAGGACAAGGAAAGTGTTAAAGGCATCTAGAGAGAAAAAGGTCACCTATAAAGAGAAACCCATCAGGCTAACATCAGATTTCTCAACAGAAACCCTACAGGCCAGAAGAGAATGGCATGATATATTTAATACAATGAAACAGAAGGGCCTTGAACCAAGGATACTGTATCCAGCACGACTATCATTCAAATATGACGGTGGGATTAAACAATTCCCAGACAAACAAAAGCTGAGGGAATTTGCTTTCCACAAACCACCTCTACAGAACATCTTACAGGGACTGCTCTAGATGGGAGCACTCCTAGAAAGAGCACAGCACAAAACACCCAACATATGAAGAATCGAGGAGGAGGAAAAAGAAGGGAGAGAAGAAAAGAATCTCCAGACAGTGTATATAACAGCTCAATAAGCGAGATAAGTTAGGCAGTAAGATACTAAAGAGGCTAACCTTGAACGTTTGGTAACCACGAATTTAAAGCCTGCAATGGCAATAAGTACATATCTTTCAATAGTCACCCTAAATGTTAATGGGTTGAATGCAGCAATCAAAAGATACAGAGTAACAGAGTGGATAAAAATGCAAGACCCATTTTAATGGTGCTTACAAGAAACTCACCTCAAACCCAAAGACATGTACAGACTAAAAGTCAAGGGACGGAAAAACATATTTCAAGCAAACAACAGTGAGAAGAAAGCAGGGGTTGCAGTACTAATATCAGACGAAATAGACTTCAAAACAAAGAAAGTAACAAGAGATAAAGAAGGACACTATATAATGATAAAAGGCTCAGTCAAACAAGAGGATATAACCATTCTAAATATATATGCACCCAACACAGGAGCACCAGCATATGTGAAACAAATACAAACAGAACTAAAGGGGGATATAGACTGCAATGCATTCATTCTAGGAGAATTCAACACACCACTCACTCCAAAGGATAGGTCCACTGGGCAGAAAATAAGCAAGGACACGGAACCACTGAACAACACAGTAGAGCAAATGGACCTAATAGACATCTATAGAACTCTACATCCAAAAGCAACAGGATACACATTCTTCACAAGTGCTCATGGAACATTCTCCAGAATAGACCACATACTAGGCCACAAAAAGAGCCTCAGAAAATTTCAAAAGATTGAAATCCTACCAACCAACTTTTCAGACCACAAAGGCATAAAACTAGAAATAAACTGCACAAAGAAAGCAAAGAGACTCACAAACACATGGAGGCTTAACAACATGCTCCTAAATAATCAATAGATCAATGACCAAATCGAAATGGAGATCCAGCAATATATGGAAACAAATGACAACAACAACACGAAGCCCCAACTTCTATGGGACACAGCAAAAGCAGTCTTAAGAGGAAAGTATATAGCAATCTAAGCATATTTAAAAAAGGAAGAGCAATCCCAAATGAATGGTCTAATGTCACAATTATCGAAATTGGAAAAAGAAGAACAGATGAGGCCTAAGGTCAGCAGAAGGAGGGACATAATAAAGATCAGAGAAGAAATAAATAAAATTGAGAAGAATAAAACAATAGCAAAAATCAATGAAACCAAGAGCTGGTTCTTCGAGAAAATAAACAAAATAGATAAGCCTCTAGCCAGACTTATTAAGAAGAAAAGAGAGTCAACACAAATCAACAGTATCAGAAATGAGAAAGGAAAAATCACGACGGACCCCACAGAAATACAAAGAATTATTAGAGAATCCTATGAAAACCTATATGCTAACAAGCTGGGAAACATAGGAGAAATGGACAACTTCCTAGAAAAATACAACCTTCCAAGATTGATCCAGAAAGAAACAGAAAATCTAAACAGACCAATTACCATCAACGAAATTGAAGCGGAAATCAAAAAACTACCAAAGAACAAAACGCCGGGGCCAGACGGATTTACCTCGGAATTTTATCAGACATACAGGGAAGACATAATACCCATTCTCCTTAAAGTTTTCCAAAAAATAGAGGAGGAGGGGATACTCCCAAACTCATTCTATGAAGCTAACATCATCCTAATACCAAAAACAGCTAACGACCCCACCAAAAAAGAAAACTACAGACCAATATCCCTGATGAACGTAGATGCAAAAATACTCAACAAAATATTAGCAAACCGAATTCAAAAATACATCAAAAGGATCATACACCACGACCAAGTGGGATTCATTCCAGGGATGCAAGGATGGTACAACATTCGAACGTCCATCAACATCATCCACCACATCAACAAAAAGAAAGACAAAAACCACATGATCATCTCCATAGATGCTGAAAAAGCATTTGACAAAGTTCAACATCCATTCATGTTAAAAACTCTCAGCAAAATGGGAATAGAGGGCAAGTACCTCAACATAATAAAGGCCATCTATGATAAACCCACAGCCAACATTATATTGAACAGCTAGAAGCTGAAAGCATTTCCTCTGAGATCAGAAACTAGACAGGGATGCCCACTCTCTCCACTGTTATTTAACATAGTACTGGAGGTCCTAGCCACGGCAATCAGACAAAATAAAGAAATACAAGGAATCCAGATTGGTAAAGAAGAAGTTAAACTGTCACTATTTGCAGATGACATGATACTGTACATAAAAAACCCTAAAGACTCTACCCCAAAACTACTAGAACTGATATTGGAATACAGCAAAGTTGCAGGATACAAAATCAACACACAGAAATCTTTGGCTTTCCTATACACTAACAATGAACCAACAGAAAGAGAAATCAGGAAAACAACTCCATTCACAATTGCATCAAAAAAAATAAAATACCTAGGAATAAACCTAACCAAAGAAGTGAAAGACTTATACTCTGAAAACTACAAGTCACTCTTAAGAGAAATAAAAGGGGACACTAACAGATGGAAACTCATCCCATGCTCGTGGCTAGGAAGAATTAATATCGTTAAAATGGCCATCCTGCCCAAAGCAATATACAGATTTGATGCAATCCCTATGAAACTACCAGCAACATTCTTCAATGAACTGGAACAAATAATTCAAAAATTCATATGGAAACACCAAAGACCCCGAATAGCCAAAGCAATCCTGAGAAAGAAGAATAAAGTAGGGGGGATCTCACTCCCCAACTTCAAGCTCTACTATAAAGCCATAGTAATCAAGACAATTTGGTACTGGCACAAGAGCAGAGCCACAGACCAATGGAACAGACTAGAGAATCCAGACATTAACCCAGACATATATGGTCAATTAATATTTGATAAAGGAGCCATGGACATACAATGGCGAAATGACAGTCTCTTCAACAGGTGGTGCTGGCAAAACTGGACAGCTACATGTAGGAGAATGAAACTGGACCATTGTCTAACCCCATATACAAAAGTAAACTCAAAATGGATCAAAGACCTGAATGTAAGCCATGAAACCGTTAAACTCTTGGAAGAAAACATAGGCAAAAACCTCTTAGACATAAACATGAGTGACCTCTTCTTGAACATATCTCCCCGGGCAAGGAAAACAACAGCAAAAATAAACAAGTGGAACTATATTAAGCTGAAAAGCTTCTGTACAGCAAAAGACACCATCAATAGAACAAGAAGGATCCCTACAGTATGGGAGAATATATTTGAAAATGACACATCCGATAAAGGCTTGACGTCCAGAATATATAAAGGGCTCACACACCTCAACAAACAAGAAAAAAATAACCCAATTAAAAAATGGGTAGACAAACTGAACAGACGGTTCTACAAAAAAGAAATACAGAAGGCCAACAGACACATGAAAAGATGCTCCACATCGCTAATTATCAGAGAAATGCAAATTAAAACTACAATGAGGTATCACCTCACACCAGTAAGGATGGCTGTCATCCAAAAGACAAACAACAACAAATGTTGGCGAGGCTGTGGAGAAAGGGGAACCCTCCTACACTGCTGGTGGGAATGTAAGTTAGTTCACCCATTGTGGAAAGCAGTATGGAGGTATAGTCAAAATGCTCAAAACAGACCTACCATTTGACCCAGGAATTGCACTCCTAGGAATTTACCCTAAGAATGCAGCAATCAAGTATGAGAAAGATCAGTGCACCCCTATGTTTATCACAGCACTATTTACAATAGCCAAGAATTGGAAGCAACCTAAATGTCCATCGATAGATGAATGGATAAAGAAGATGTGGTACATATTCACAATGGAATACTACTCAGCCATAAGAAAAGGGTAAATCCCACCATTTGCAGCAACATGGATGGAGCTGGAGGGTATTATGCTCAGTAAAACAAGCCAACGGAGAAAGAGAAATACCAAATGATTTCACTTACCTGTGGAATATAAGAACAAAGGAAAAACTGAAGGAACAAAACAGCACCATAATCACAGAACTCAAGAATGGACTAACAGGTACCAAAGGGAAAGGGACTGGGGAGGATGGGTGGGTAGGGAGAGATAAGGGGGTGGAGAAGTAGGGGGGTATTAAGATTAACATGCATGGGGGGTAGGAGAAATGGAAGGGCTGTACAACACAGAGAAGGCAAGTAGTGATTCTACAACATTTTGCTATGCTGATCGTCAGTGACTGTAAAGGGTTTTATAGGGGAGACCTGGTATAGGGGAGAGCCTAGTAAACATAATATTCATCATGTAAGTGTAGATTAGTGATACCAAAAACAAAACAAAACAAAACAAAACAAAAAAAGGGCTGTTCCTGTGTGGTAACCTCCAATGAGTTCTACACAAGGGTATAAAGGGCATATGAAAGTGTAGGCAAAGGGTCTGTTTGCATTTATACAGAAGATCAAAGCCTAATTGGGCTACCCCGAAAATGAACTAAGATATGATATGAAAGAGAACTTCCAACATCAGCACTCTCTGGAAGACTCATGCCAGAAGATGATCATCAAAAAACCCCAACAAAGATCCACGCACTGCTACAGCTGTAGATGCACTCATCCCACCAGCTCCTGGACTTGCCATGGGAATGAGGAAGGAGATATCTAAGCTGGCCTGTGCATACAGTAGAACAACAAATTTGACTGGATCTATACTGTTGGAACTCAACCAAGAATTAGGAGAAGTGCAAATTGTAGCGCTCCAAAATCTTACAACTAGAGACTATTTAATGTTAAAAGAACATAAGGGATGTGAACATTCCCCAGGAATGGGTTGTTTTAACTTGTCTGATTTCTCTCAGACTGTTCAAGTTCAGTTGGACAATATCCATCATATCATAGATAATTTTTCACAAATGCCAAGGAAGCCTAACTGGTTTTCTTGGTTTCACTGGAGATGGCTGGTAATTACAGGTATGCTTTGGTTATGTAACTATACTCCTATTATGTTAATGTGTGTGTGCAATTAAAGTAGTAGCTTAAAACCTATACATGCTGAAGTTACTCTACAAGAAGATATGTCAAAGAAATAATCAATCTTACCACGTTTTCTTCCGCCTGCTACTTCTATAGCTTTTCTTCTTCCTTCCTAATTACAATCCTTAAATAGAATTCGTGCCTCATATCAAATTTACCGAGTATCATAATTCTTCCTAGTGGTAAAGATACCTCAAGACAAATGCTGGGCATAGAAGCTATAGGGCATAAATATGCAAAGAAGTAAAAAGCTAACCTTTTCAAACAATAAGGCTTCTCTCTCACTTACCAACTTTACATTTCCCTGTATGGCCCCGGAAGATGACTGGTTAGCCAGAGATGAGTAAGATTCCTCAAGGGAGGAACAACCTAAGACAGGCACAGTCGCAGGGGGGTCATCAGGTGAGAAATTGGGGATCAACAGAGGTGAGGCTTAGAACCTCACCCCCCCGTTCTGAGAGAAATCTTCTGCATACATGGATGTTTTATTGCCCTGGTCTAGCTTGGATTAACACATAGTCTACAGGCACACACCTGATCATCTACATTTGCTCTCTTACAACACTAAACTATGTTTTCTACCTTTATCTTGTATCTACCTACCACTTCAGCATTTTATTAAAAATAATAATAATAAAGAGAGAAATGTAGTATCCACATGTAAATCAAGTATAAAAACCGAATGAGTATTCATATTTGAACTGACTGTATATAGTTCATAATGCATGAGCAAAACCGAAAGTTTCTGTGATGACTGCCCTTGTACTGTTCACTATGTAACTTATTCATTATGTAAGAATTTGTTCTCCATGTAAGAACTTGTTTGTTATGCCTCAGAAGATTGGAGACTGATGAAAATTAAGCTTGGGGTGGGTTAATGATTGTGCATTGAGCATTGACTCCCCTATACAGAATTTTATTTTTGTTAACAACCATTTGATCAATAAATATGAGAGATGCCCTCACACACACAAAAATAATAAATAAATAAAAATAAAAGTAGAGTGGAAAATGTGTTAGAGTCTTAACCACTAAATAAGCATAATTAAGTTGCAAGGTTCAAATGTGAAGGATGGAAATTTCAAATGTTTCTGAAATTAATCATGGCCGAAAAAGTTAAACCTACTCATTCATTCTTAAATCATGTTGAAATGTCCTTTTAGCCTTGCAAAAAAATATAAACGACTGACGATGGAAGTCTCAGCATGTCATGGACTGTCACTATGATATAAATAAAAGCAGCAGACAACTATGAAAAAAAAAAAGAAATATGGCAATGAGCAGCAAAATAATCATAAAAATGTCATATTTTTACTGTTCCTCAGAATTTATACTTAGAAGTTATTCAAAGTAGAGTAAAGCTTCATGGGAAAAGATACACATTGACTTGTAATCTATTATGTAACTAAGCTGAGGGAAAAAATCCAGGAGAAAACAAAGAGGAAAGAGAAAGAATGCTGCTGCTGAAGAAGCTCTAGAAGGCAGCTGCAACTGCAAGGGGATGGGGTTAAAGGCATAAATCAAGAAGTTAGTCATAAAGAGCTGAGAGAAGAGAACATGACATTTGCCTGCTATTCCACATGTCTCATACCTGCCTGAATTTTAAGAGTGTGCAAATGTTTGCAAATGGGCATCGCTGGGATCTGGAACATTCAGCACATTCTTAGAAGGGATCATAACTGCACAACAACACATGAATTGATAGTGTGCTCAGAATCTTTTTCATGTTTCCAAGTTTATGATTACATTTTTTAAGTCAGAACTATTTTTATCACCTTGAATTAAAGGGTGCAACTTAGTATTTTTACTTGTCACTGATACAATCTTACACTAGTTTCAGGTACACAACACAGTGCTTCAACAGTTACGCATATTATATCCCCACCCCCACTAGTACTGCTATTATCTGTTAACATAGGTAGATGTTACAGAATCATTTGCTATATTCTCCAAGCTGTGCTCCTATCCCCGTGACCAACTACTTTATGATTGTGAATTTTTGTGCCCCTTTATTCCCCTCAACCACACCCACCCACCCTCTCCCCTATGGTAACCATCCGTCCCTTCTCAGTGTCTGTGAGTCAACTGCTGTTTTGTTCATTTAGTTTTGATTTGTGTTTATACTCCACAAATAAGTGAAATCATGGTATTTGTCTTTCTCCACCTGGCTTATTTTACTGAAAATAATACCCTATAAATCATGTGTTAGTATAATTAAATGAAAAAGCTTGTCAGAATGGGCAAACAAAGATACCTCAAAAATATGCTTTTTATAAATTATATTCTTCATTAAAAGTCACTGATAATTAAATATAAGAGAAGGATATTCAATGTAATAACTAACAGGGAAAGCTTGTATAAATATAATATTAAGTAAAGTAGACTTTAAGAGAAGAAGTTTTATGTATATATATATAAAGTGTCATATATAATTATATCATAACTATAATGTAGCTTTGTATTGATAAAAGACTAAATAAAGTGGCAAATTATTGCTGCATGTGTATGCACTCAAAAAAAATAAAAGAATCATATTAATAACCTAACCTTCCATTTTGAGATACTGGAAGAATATTTTCCAACTAAACTTATAGCAAGCAGAAATAATCAAGATTATAGTGGAATTTAATGAAATAGAGAGTAGAATAACTATACCAAATATCAATGCAACCAAAAGCTGTTTCTTTGAAAAGATCAATAAAATTGGCAAACCTTTAGCTAGATTGACCAAAAATGTGAAAGAGTAGATCCAAATTTCTAGAATCAGAAATGAAAAGGGGAACATTACTGCTGATCTTACATAAATAAAAAGGTTTATAAATGAATACCATGAACAACTGTATGCTAATACATCAGATAACTTAGATGAAATGACAAATTTATAGGAACACGCAAACTATGGAAGCTAACATGAGAAGAAATACACAATCTGAATAGATCTATAACACGTAAGGAAAGTGAATTAGTAATAAAAAATTCTTCACCAGAAGAGCCCCCACTCAGATGGCTTCTGTGCTAAATTCTACCAATATTAAAGGAGAAATTGGTACCAACATATCACAAACTTGTCCAAAAAATTGAAGGTAATGGAAAATTTTCCAATTCTTCTGTAAAGTCAGTACTGCCCTGATATCAAAATCAAACACATCATAATAAAAGAAAACTACAGAGTAATTTCTCTTACGAATATGGATGCAAAAATCTTTGACAACATACTAGCAATCTGAATCTACAACATATGAAAGTAATTGTACACCAAAACTAAGTGGAATTTATCCCAGCAATTCAAAGTTGATTTTACATCCAAAAATCAAATAATATTATGCCATATTAGTAGAATAAAAACAAAACTCATATAATCATCTCAGTAGACATAGAAAAAGCATGTTATAAAAATCCAATACCGCTGAGACTAGTGGTTACCAAATGGAGGGGGTTAGGGGAGGGTAAATGGGGAGAGGGAGAAGGGGATTAAGGGACATTATACTAAGCACTCACAATATAGGTAGGTCAAAGGGAAGGGAGTATAGCATGGAGAAGACAAGTAATGACTCTATAGCATCTTCCTACACTGATGGACTGCAATAGAATGTGGGGGGGACTTGATAATATGGGTGAATGTAGTAACCACAATGTTGCTCATGTGAAACCTTCATAAGATTTTATATCAATAATATCTTATTTAAAAAATCTAATACCTTTTAAAAAACATTCAACAAACTAAGCATAGAAGGGATTTTCCTTAATCTAAGAAAGATCATCTACAAAAAACTCACTGCTAACAACATACCTTGTGGTGTGAGACTGGATGCTTTCCTCCTAAGATCAGGAACAAGCCAAGGATGTCTGCTCTCACCACTTCTATTCAACATTGTACCAGAGGGTTTGGCCATGGCAATCGGTCAAGACAATGAAATAAAAGGCATCCAGATTGGAAAGGAAGAAGTAAATCTATCTTTATGGATCACATGATCATGTATACAGAAAATCCTAAATCACCGTGGTGATGCTGTATGATATCAATATAAAACATCAATTGTATTTCTATACATCTGCAAAGAATAAGCTGAAAATGAAATTAAGAAAAGTATTTACAATGCCATCCAAAGTAATAAAATAAGAATAAAGCTAACCAGAGAAGTTCAATACTTATAATCTGAAAACTAAAAAACATTTTTAAAAGAAATTAAAGATTCGAATTAATGGAAAAACATCCTGTGTTCATCCATTAGAAGATTAGTGTGAATTAATATAGTTAAGATGGCAATGCTCTCTAAACTGATCTACAGATTCAGTTCAATTCAGTCGGAATCCCACTGATTTATTTGTATAATTTGATGATAAGATTCAAAATTTCATAAAGAATTGCAAGAAATCCAGAATATCCAAAACAATAGGAGGGCTCACACTTCCAGATTTCAAAACTTAGCACAAAACAACAGTAATCAAGACTTTGTGATATTCGTGTAAGGTAGACATATAGATAAGTTGAAAAGAATTGAAAGTCCAACTAACGTTTTACAAGAGTACCAAGAACAGTAAATAGCCTTTTCAACAAATGGGGATAGGTCACTGTATAGCCACAGGCAAAATAAAAAATTTGAATCCTTACCTTGTGCTATGTACAAAAATTAACTCAAAATAGACCAAAGACCTAAATGTAAGAGCTAAAACTATAAAATTCTTGGAAATGTAAATCTCTCTGACCTTGGATTTATCAATATATTCTTAGATATGACACCAAAGGCATGAATAACAAAGAATGAATAAATTGTACTTCATCAAAATTAAAACATTTGTGCTTCAAAGAAAACCAACCCACAAGAACGTAAAAAGACAACACACCGAATGGGAGAAAAAAATTTGCAAATTATATATTTGATAAGGGTCTAGTATCCAGAATATGTGAGGAACCCCTACAACGGAACAACCAGAAGACAAACAACCCAATTAGAAAATGAATAAAGGAGGTGAATAGACATTTCTACAAAGTTGATACACAAATAGGTAAAAAGCACATAAAAAGATGTTCTGTGTCACTCGTCATTTGGGTAGTACAAATCCAAACCACAATGAGATACTTCACACCTACTTGAATGACTATTTTTAAAAAAGGAAAATAACATGTGCTGGTAAGCATGTGAAGAAGTTGGAATGTTTTTACATTGCTGCTCATAATATAAAATGGTACAGCTGCTGTGGAAAACAGTTTGCCAGTTCTGCAACAAGTTAAACATAACATTATTACTAAGTTAAACATTACCATATGACCCAGAAATTTCACTCCTATGGGAATACTCAAAAGAATTGGAAACAGGCACCCAATACAGTAGTACCCTCTTATCTGGGGAGGATACATTCCAACATTCCCCAACTGGATGCCTGAAACTGCAGACAGTACTGAACCCTTTATAGACAATGATTTTTCCTACATATGCTTACCTATGACAAAATTTAATGTACAAATTAGGCACAATAAGAGATTAGCAATAATTAATAATACATAGGATAATCGTAATAATAGACTATAATAAATATGGGAATGTGGTCTCTCAAAATCTCTTATTGTACTGTATTCAATCTTGTTGTGATTATGTGAGATAATAAAATGCCTATGTGATGAAATGAAATGAGGTGAATGATGTAGGCACTGTGACATAGTGTTAGGCTACTATTGAGGATCATCTGCCTACAGTTGATAGTGGGTAACTGAAACCCCAGAAAGTGAAACCATGTATATGGGGAGACTATAGTAAATATATGTACACATTAGCCAAAAGGTGGAAAATGTACAAATGTCCATCAACAGATGAATGGATAATAAATTGTGATCTATACATACAATGGAATATTCAAACTCAAAACAGAAGATCTGATACATTTTATAATGTGGAAGAACTCTGAAAACATGTTAAGTTAATGTTATTTATATGCAATATGTAGAAGAGCTAAGTTTATAGAAACAGAATGCAGATTAATGGTTACCAGGAGGTGCAGAGAGGAGAGAATGAGGAGTATTTTGCTTAAGGGGTACAGGGTTTTCCTCTGGGATGATGAAAATGTTTTGGAATTGTATAGAGGAGGGCACTTTCACAACATCATGAATGTATTAAATGCCACTGAATTGTTCACTTTAAAATGGCTAATTTTATGTTATCGATTTTCACTTCAGTAAAAAAGTGTTTTAAAGAAGGTTAAATAGTTACCATATTTGACTTAGCATTTCCACTCTTAGGTATTTCTCCCAGTGAAATGAAAACACATGTCCACACAAAAATGTATACACAAATGTTCATGGCATCATCATCATAATAGCCAAAATGTGGAAACAACCCAATGTGCATCAACTGATGAATAAACAAAATGTAGTTCAATGCAATATTATCCAGCCATATCAAAGAATATAATGATATATGTACAACATGGATGAACCTAAAAACATGCAAAGTAAAAGCCAGCAGCCTTAAAAGACCATATATTATATGATTCCATGGATATCAATTATCCAGAAAAGAGAAATAAAGATAAAGGAAATTAGTGCTTGCCCTTGGTGGGGGAAGAGGGATGCAGTTGGGGTATGGGGGACATGACGGAGAGTGCCTGCTAAAGGGTATGGGTTTCCTTTGGGAGGTGTTGAAAATGTTCCTGAATTAAATAGTGGTGATGACTACACATATGAATATACTACAAGTCACTCAAGTATATACTTTGAAATGGTGAATTATATGTGAATTATATCTCAATAAAGCTGTTAGAAAAAAGTAAATGGGAGATGAGAAAGGAGAGGCATTAAGCATACATTATTGGTTTGGTGAGAGGGAGGGAAATATAAATAGCTAAAGAGGAAGACTGGGTCAAAAAGCAAGGGTGTGATTATCATAAAACCCAGCATAGAGGTCACCTGCATGTGTTAGGGTGAAGGGGGAAGTTATATGGAGAGGCCCCTTGAGTGCTGTCAGCTCTGTATTTGATGAGGACTGCTTGAGTGTGGCCAGCTTTGTTATTTCTTGCTCTGAGTGACGGTTATGCAGGGGTTCTTATATGGTCACTTGTTACTCTGCAGAGCTGTGTTTTATACATTTTTCTGTATGTGCACCCCTCCATCTCAGTATGTGGTACCATCTTCTACCTGGTTGTTCAGGTCAAAAATCGTGGACTCACCTTGACTGTTCTCTTTATCTTACACTCATATAAACCCACCAGGGAGCCTTGACAGTTTAATCTATAAAATACATCCAGAGTCTGGCTCCTTCTTACCACTACCTGGCTTGAGCCACTGTCATCTCTCACGTGGACAATGGTAGTCATGACCTAACTGATCTCCCTGCTTCATCCCTTGACCCTCCTGTCCAGGTATATTCTTTACCTAGCAACCATTTTTTTTTCCATTTGTTGTGAAGATATTTCTTAATGAGATACAATCACATATAATTAAATGGGCAAAAGTGTATATTCCAAAGAGTTTGGACAGATGGACACCTGTGTGACAAACACAACAATTAAGAAGTATAACATTTCCATTATCCCCAACTTTCAGAAGGGTCATTTTTAAAGCCAGTGTCAGATCATGTCACTCACTCCTCTGCTCAGAACCTCCCAGCAGCTGTCCATCAGAGTATAAAGGCTGAAATCCTTACAATGGCTTAAAAGTGGTACACAATCTGCCTGCTCCCTCTATTACTTCTCTTAATCATTCTTACGAGTTTTTTCTTCCTCTTTGAGTCCACTCAATTACATTTCTTCCTCTCTGTTCCTCAGACATGGCAGGCACTTGCCTGCTGTAGGGCTGTTGCTCTTGGTGTTCTCTCTGGAATGCTGTTCTCCTAGATATGTGCTTCATTCAGGTCTCTGCTCAAATGTCACCTTATCAAGAGACACCCTCCCTGATCATCCCTATATAAAATAACGTTCCCCCACAACACTGCACTCTTATCCCCTCACATTACTTAACTGTTCTTCCTAGTACTTATCTTAGTCTGATAGTATGTTTAAGTAGGTATACATCTGTTACTGTCTCTTACATAAGTTCTATGCGAGCAGGGACTTGGGCACTTTTGTTAGAGCTGTATCTCCAGTGCTTCAATCAATGTCTGTCATATAGTGGGTGCTCAGAAACTATTTATAAATGAATGTCCAGAGCCTCCAGTCTAGTCCAGTCCACCATCATATCACCTGGACTAGGGTAACAACCTCCTACCTGATGTCCCTGTGTCAGGGTTGGTTCCATCAACTCATTTCCCAGACTGCAGAAAGATCTTTTTAAATTTCAAATCTCACCATCTCATGTTCATTTTTAAAATGAAAACCCTTTGATGGAATTCCTTTGCCTTCCACATAAATGCAAATTCTGTAACATGACTTGCAAGGTGTCTTCTCTTTGGCCCTAATGACCTGGCCACCTTGTTTTCCTCCAGCCATCCTGGACTGCTTTGAGTTCTTAGCTGAAGCCAGTCTCACTCTACTTAGGGCCTTAGTATATACTTACACCTCTGCCTGGGATACTCTTTCTCCCAGTCCCCTTTCTAACAGGTCTCAGTTAGAGGGTCATTCCTAACAGGAGCTGCCTCTGACCTCCCAGATTTGGTTGGCTCCTTCAGAATCCAGCTGCAATCTCATTTCTGCTGGCATACTATTTTTCATAGATATTTTTTGATTTGTAAGAAAAACTACTTTCTACCTATGAAATGAAGTTGCACCTGTCATTTACAGCAACATGGATGGCTCTAGACGGTATTATTTTCAGTAAAATAAGCCAGGTGGAAAAGGACAAGTACCATATGATTTCACTTATTTGTGGAGTATAAATGCAAATCAAAACTAAATGAACAAAACAGCACTTGACTCACAGACACTGAGAAGGGACGGGTGGTTACCACAGGGGAGGGGGTGGGTGGGTGTGGTTGAGAAGAATAAAGGGGCACAAAAATTCACAATCATAAAGTAGGTTGGTCACGGGGATAGGAGCACAGCTTGGAGAATATAGCAAATGATTCTGTAACATCTACCTATGTTAACAGATAATAGCTGTACTATGGGGGCGGGGGATATAATATGCGTAACTGTTGAAGCACTGTGTTGTGTACCTGAAACTAGTGTAAGATTGTATCAGTGACAAGTAAAAAATACTAAGTTGCACCCTTTAATTCAAGGTGATAAAAATAGTTCTGACTTAAAAAATGTAATCATAAACTTGGAAACATGAAAAAGATTCTGAGCACACTATCAATTCATGTGTTGTTGTGCAGTTATGATCCCTTCTAAGAATGTGCTGAATGTTCCAGATCCCAGCGATGCCCATTTGCAAACATTTGCACACTCTTAAAATTCAGGCAGGTATGAGACATGTGGAATAGCAGGCAAATGTCATGTTCTCTTCTCTCAGCTCTTTATGACTAACTTCTTGATTTATGCCTTTAACCCCATCCCCTCGCATTAGCTTCTAGAGCTTCTTCAGCAGCAGCATTCTTTCTCTTTCCTCTTTGTTTTCTCCTGGATGTTTTCCCTCAGCTTAGTTATATAATAGATTACAAGTCAATGTGTATCTTTTCCCATGAAGCTTTACTCTACTTTGAATAACTTCTAAGTATAAATTCTGAGGAACAGTAAAAATATGACATTTGTATGATTATTTTGCTGCTCATTGCCAAATTTCTTTCAATGACCTTTAGATCACTTTCCTCATTTACCCTTCTACCTATGTTAACAGATAATAGCTGTACTAGTGGGGGTGGGGATATAATATGCGTAAATGTTGAAGCACTGTGTTGTGTACCTGAAACTAGTATAAGATTGTATCAGTGACAAGTAAAAAATACTAAGTTGCACCTTTAATTAATCGTAAACTTGGAAACATAAAAAATATTCTGAGCATACTATCAATTCATGTGTTGTTGTGCAGTTATGACCCCTTCTAAGAACCTGCTGAATGTTCCAGATCCAAACAATGTCCATTTGCAAACATTTGCATATGTTTAACATATATAGCATATATATGGCTGTGTATGCTCCTGTTTCTCCATCTGCGTCTGCAGTGCCCTCAGTCCTGTATCTTCTTTGACTGTTTCTTTGTCTTACCTCTTAAATGCCACTTCTCATGATATTTTAAGATCTTTTCCCAGTAGGCTTCTCCTGTGTTTCATGTATCCCTAATGTACTTTATACCTTGTTATCAAATGTGTTGCAAAAGTGAGTTTTTGATTCACACTAACTCACAATTTATTGCATCTGTTTCCTGGGATCAGCCCAAATTCATCAGATTGTTAAAAAATAACTAATCATTTGATTTAACAGGCCGCCCTGTCTTCCATCTCCCTGCAGTGCATACAGTAACATAAAGAAGGAAGTGTTTGTGTTCGCCTCCCCAGACTTTTGCTGTCTCCTCATTACCAACAGAATACAGTCAAAACTCCTCAGCTTGGATTCAAGATTCCAGGCTTTAGCCCCAGTCTCCCTTTTCATACTTCTCTGGGCTTATTTATTAAGTGCTTATTATATGCCAAGCTCTGGGCTAGTCACTGAGGAATTCTCAAACAAGTTGGAATAATGGGTACATAGATTAAGAGGTTGTGCTTAGCTGTTTGCAAGAACAGACACTTTCAGACAATGGATTATAAAATACTAGGTTTTTGCCCTTTACAGATTCATTCTGCCAATTTGGAACTGTGATGGCCAATACAGTGGCTTTTACAGTGGTGGCCAATACAGCCACATTTAAAGTGCTTAACAGCCACACGAAGCCTGGTGGCTATTATCTACACAGCACAGTACACACTATTTCAATCACCCATGGAAGGAGGGGGTTACCTGTAGGTACTTCAAAGAGAGCAAGGACCATTGCCCATACCCTGCTCTGGTACTAGCTACCAGTCCAACTTTATTCTCCCACTGTCCCTGCCCCACCTTTCACTGGGCTGTATTTTTAAGTAGTGCAGATTCCCAAAAGAGAGACTGCATTAAAGTACTTTCATTAATTAAGTGATACACAAATGTGATCTGACAAATAAGTTCAATTCTTATATTCATCACAGCTTTGCTTACTTTCAAATAAACTGAAGCTCCTTTCCGGAACGTCTCCCATACACAGCATTTACGCCAAAGGGTTCTGAAGAGTATCTGTGACACACAGGGAGCATTTATACACAGGTAAAAATCCAGATTATACCCACCTTTATGCTCTTACAAGCCATCCATCCAGGACCCCACTTCACCACGACACGCTTTTTCTCTCAGTCACATTCCTTAGAAAGGAAGGACTTGAATTAAGATTTCTAAGACAACAAAATATTCATTGTGATATTTGGGGATGGGAAAACTAAGGAATGGAAACTGGACATTATCAGTATCTAATAGGAAATTGGAAGCAGCACCATCTTCTGTACCTCGATGGTAGGTGATCCCATTGCCTGACTCACTGCTTTTCTGACCTTATTTGATCAGCCACCTATGGCTGCAAAAAAGTGAGTCTGACTTTCAAAAACAGCTAGTGAAATCAGCCTTATGACTTTCTAGTCACACCGGTAGGTCTCCCTTGCCTCCCAAGTAAGGGTCCAAAAGGTCAGTGTGTGTGCGGTGTGTATGTACACATACGCACCTGAGTGCGCACCTCTGCATTCAAAGCCCAATATTTAGTCATGTCTGCATTACTCATTTCATTTTCGCTCCACCTTTTATCTCCTTCATTTGTGGAAATAATTAGGATGTCCCTCCATTTGAATCCCAATAAAAAATGTTAGAAATGGACTCCAGAAGCAAGGCTGTAACTCCTGCTGTTGTGCACTGCCTTTATCTTGAGGATATGAATGTAAGTCTGCCTTGGTTTCTCTGTATACTTTCTTTTTTCTACGAAACAGACTTGGCAGCCTCAAGACAACTGGGTGCAGTACACAGAAGTTATAGAGAGGAAATATTTGATTCACAGCTTCCACTACATCTACTGTGTATGTTGGAGCATTCCAACCGCTCCAAGACCCATGACACAAGTTGGTGCTGCTGCCTTCCTCACCATCAAGGTCTTCGAAAGCAAACCAGGATGTGCTCCTTTCCTGCGCTCTCCCCTTTGGTGAGCCTCCAGTGAGAATGGAGACTTCTGCTGAGGCCACTGATGACCCCTTCTTTGTAAGACTTCAGTCATATTCCTCTCCTCATCTTGCTTGGCTTATCTGCAGCACTTGCCATAGCTGATTACTCACTCCTCCACGACACATTCCATTTTGCTTGTAGAGCAACATACTCTCCCGGTTTTCCTTCTGCCTCACCATTGCTTTTCAGTCTCTACTCATTTCTCCTCCTCCTCCTATTAACCTCTTCATGTTGGAATGTCCCAACACTCGGGCCTTGGACCACCTCCTCCTTCCTTGATGACTCCTCCAAGGATGACTCTTACTTCCTTGATGATCTTATCTAGTCTCCTGACTTGAAATGCCACCTTGAGGTTATGATCCACAAGTTTGCATCTCCAGCACAGCTCTCTGAGCTTGGATGTTTGACAAACATCTCACTTCCTGTATCCAAAACTGAACTTCTGATTTTCCCTTCCAAACCTGGCCTACCTGCATCTTTCTCACCTCAGCTGATGGCTAAAGTCCTTGGCAACATCCTTGACTCTCTCACATCCCTCATTCAATCCATTAGGAAATCCTGCTGGCCTTACCTTCAAAAATAGGTCCTGAATCTAACAATTTATTTCCATTCCACTTCTACCACCCTGGTCGAAAACACCAACATCTCTCAGCAATATTATTCCAGTAGCCTTCTAACCCATCTTTCTGCCTCCACCTTTCTTTGCCCTCATCACGTGTCTTTTCAATACAGTAGGAAGCCAGAGTAAGCCTTATAAAATGAATTTATGTCACTCCTCTGTTTAACACGTTCCAACATGTTTCCCAAACTTCAGAGTGCATGCACATTACTTGGTGATCTTGTTAAAAGGAAGGTTCTGTTTCAGCAGGTCTGGGCTGAGCCTTGAGCCTCTGCATTACTAAGAAGCTCCGAGGCAATGCTGATGCTGCCGGTCCACTGACTAAGCTTTGAGTAGTGAGAACTACAAGGCCTTCTGTGATTTGGCCTTTGTTATTCCCGCTTTCCCACTCCCCCTCCCTTCCCTCACTTACTTTGCTCCAGCCACTCTGATCTTGCTACTCTGTAATAATCCGGGTATAGTCCTGCCTCAGAGCCTTTGCACTTGCTGTTCCCGCTGACTGGAACACCTCCCTAGGTATGTGCATGGCCTGGTCCCCCACCTCGTAGATCACACTTTCTGTTCTCACCCCATGTTTTTCTACATAACATTGTATCACCTTCCAGTATTCAATATAATTTTTATCTTGTTACTGTCCATTCCCTCAACCAGAAACTAAGCACCACAAAGGCAGGGATTTTTGTCTTGCTGTAAAACAAGGCCTGGCAATCAGGCACTCAAGAAATACTTGAGGCAATGACCAATGTAGCTACTAGATAGACCAAATTATGAAGTACGTTGATAGCTGATATGAAAGGAAACAAAATAACATCTATGAGTCCTGCGTCAGGGTCCTCAGAGGAGCAGGGCCAGTACCAAGCATAATGCCTTGAACACAGCAGACATAAAAATCTTATTTCCCCTCTGTTCTTTATATTCTTTCACAGAAGTTATTTGAGGCTTTGCCTGAATCTAAGGCCTTATTTATATATGATCACATAGTGAGCCAACTACACCCTTTATTCATCCCATCCTAGTAGAAACTTATCTATTCAGAGTTTGGAGCCTGGAATACAAAGAGGTAAAATATGTGGAGCTCTCACTTCTCCTGATCACATATCCTGTCATCAGCTGTCTTGCTAACTGGCAGGGTTAGAAATCAGTAAGTAAGGTTGGTGGAGGTAAGCAAGACCATGACCAGAGACCATACAGAGACAGGGCTTAGGAGAAGGGCTCTTGCTCACAACAGCAGGTATAATTTTGAAGGGGGAATGGGTGGGGACCACCGAGATAATGTTACAACTTACACTTGATGCTTCTTTATAAGTGTTTTTGAACCTTGTTCATCTATATTATCTCATTCTTATGATATTCCTAAGAGATAAAGAAGTCACTGTTAGTTGAGCAAACTGCAACACGGGAAGAAGGTAAATGACTAACTTATACTCCTATTAACAAGGAGCACAAGCCTCTCCTGACTTGTTTCTAATTTTGTGAAGACTTTTAAGGTGTCTGTTGCCAAAAAGATATTTTCAGAAACAGAAGTTTGAAGTGACAAAGAACTACCATCTAGAGACTACTAATTTATAAGGAAAACGAATTGCAGAAATGTAAGAGTAAACGTATGTTTGCTAAGTATAGGCATGGAGGTAGTTACGAGTCGGTATGATCTAGGTTGCCAGTTGTCCTTTTCTCTCATAGGATATACCCATTGAAGTCTCTTACATCTTTGAGGACTATTCATTAGTTCACAGGTAATGGACATTTGGAGACTTATTTTAAAAAGGTGGCTGGAAAATGGTCATCAAACTCCAGGAATCTAGCAGGCCTACAGCCAGAGATAACTCCCATCACGGTCACCTCTCTTCTTTGGACCACCTTCCCCGTTAGGATGGTTGAAAGGATTCTGCATTTTTTTCATGTCTCCTTTGTTGACGGTTAGAAACTTGAGGATTGGCTGTTTGGAGCAGGGTGGGGCAAAAATGAGTCACATATGCTGTTTCTATGGGAAACTTCACAATCATATGGCATCAGCTTATATAATAATCCCTTTTATTTGCAGAGCAGCTATCTTAAAATCTTTACAGAAATGCTCACTAATCCTTTTCACGACTGAGCCTAAGATATTGAGACAACTTTCACCTCTGACCCCTAAAAGACTTACTGCTCACAGAGAATGTAACAGAGTAAATAGGGAATTAATGCCTGGCTCAATATTATGTTTTACTTTTAAAACTTTTGCTGTGTTTGTTTTTCTTCCTCTGGAGACCAGGAATGACTCACTTTCAAGGAATATGGATGAAGAACATTACTAAGTCCAAAAATATTCTATTGGAGTCAATTGACTTCTAATGCAATTGTGTCTGATTCTTAGAGAATGTTTTAGGATTGCATTTCTAATCAGATGTATTAAAAATTCAATACAATACATCAAACCACAGAATGTTTATTGAATAATACAACTGGTGGCACATTAACCAGCTGTTTTTTTGTATTCATTCACTGTGCATTTGGCAACGTCTATCACATTAGCAGAGTAACCAGTAAGTTGTTTTCTGTCTTCTAAAAGGTTTTCGCCATCACTGATCATCACTCAGCCTTAGAGAACAGAAACTGAGTTTACACAGTTACTAAAATTTACGTCTCAGACCAAACTGAAATGGTACTTGGCTTCTTGTTCTCCCATTTGAGCCTAATTCTCCAGCCCAGACACATCTCTTTACAGCAATAGCTGGGGAAAGGAAAATGGCAACATTTCTATAGCTCTTAATACAACCAGTCTGAAGGGTTTCCCTACTCACAGACCCCTTCCACTTATTGCAAGCTCAGCCTCACTGTTCAATATATTCTGAACCTGAAGTGGGCCATGCTGCCTCACCCCATAGCAGCACACTGTGATGGCAGCAAGGTGACTTGAGGATTGGAGGCAATGAAACTGGGAAGGTTCAATCACCACCCTTACTTATTTTTGTCTTCTTTCCATCTTCGCACAGATCGTCACTTGTTCCTACCATCCCTCTGAGGCTGCCTTGCCTGGCTGCAAAGTTTTAAAACACCAAAGACAAGATTATATTACAAGCAGTTACTTGCAGGCATCTCAGAATATGTATTTATGTAGACCAGCACTGGAAGGGAACACAGAATCCTAAAGACAGTTGTTGTGGTAAGACTGGGTAATTATTCTTTGTTTTTTCTAACCATTAAATTTGTACGGTAAATATAAAAGTAGGGAAAATATTATTAAAGCAACAGGTGAGGGGGTAGAAAACAAGATAAGTCTATTTGGAGAACAAAAAACATTTCAAATACAACAGCCCTCCTAATTTGACTTCTGGCTCAGATGCCTGAACAGTTTCAAGCAGTAACTCTCCTAACTGAAAATACTGTTAGCCCTTTTACTCTTCCTTCCTCTTTCCCAAGGAATGTGGTCCCAAAGTTATTCTTTGACTGATCTTTGCTGAACAAAACCTGATGAAAGAAAGGTTAAAGTTCTGAAATAATATGTTTTCATTCACTCAACAAGCATCTCCTCTGTGGAAGACTTAGGAGAATCCACTGAAAATACACAATATTCATATTTCATGAAGTTACTGCATATAAACTACCTTGCTGATTTAAAGTAAGAGAACAAACTCTTACAGTCTCCAGGAATCATTACCAAAAACTATGTTCTTCGAGAACAAAATTTTTAAGTAGGGTTTATAAATTTAGGTTTTATTACACAGGAACTAGATAGATTACGATTCACAAATTTGGGGCCTAGTTTTCTCCTAACTTTTGGAAATGAGAGATTTATTAGGTTAGGCAGCAACAATGATAAACAGAAATAACTTCAAATTCAGGGGTCCTAAGTGTTATTACATGCCAACTGGATTAAAGGTAGACATTTTCCTAGAGCATATGTCAAACAGTAAAACTTTTGACCTATACTTTGAAATATGACTGCTGTATTTTAAAACTTTGAAAAAAACCACACTGAACTATTACAAAAGGAGGGTATTTTGTAACAGCAGTGTCCAAATTTCCCCATCACTCAGGTTATTTAAATTTATCCTAGGCCCAAAGTAATAAGACAACTCTAAACAATCTTAACACAAACAGCCAAAACTTCCACTGTCCTCTTCCCTTAACATACTTGTTATCTACCAACTGAAGTTGAACAAAGGATGGAAACAGACCACAACTTCCTAGTTTCAGAATTTTTCCTTTCTCCCAAATTTAAGTCAATAGCAGCCATAAAAAAGTGATAAAGTGTGGGGGTACTATAGAAAGCAAAAGATTAAACCAAATGTCAGATACAAAAAATAAACTGAAAGGTTTAATAATGTTTAAAATGAAATGTGCTTATTACATAACAGACAGACTTAAAATATGTTCAACATCACTGTAGCTTTATCCTTACAAAACGTGATCATAGTTCACTGTCAATCATTTCCAGTATTCAAATAGTGACCTAAGCACAGCTTAGATGGAAATAAGGTACTTACATTGGAACAACAGTAGACCCAATAGTTTATATTTGAAAACCATTTTTAAGTAACCTATTAAGAATTTTAATAACTAATGTTCACATTTTCAACTCAATAAGTCTATGGGTTAGTCTGCTTTTTGGTTTGTTTATTGGTTTGGGGGTGGAGGTAGGGACTAAAACCAATATACATAATTTCCAGAGCAGACTATATATGGTATTATACAAGTCAATTTCCAAATTCCAGATTTGCTTTTTTCAGCAATGCCTTCATTCTGTTAACAAAAGTGGCCCCCTGTGAGTTTCTACAAGTCCATTTGTAACATATTCAATGTACATGAATAATAATTTCCCATGAGTGCATTTGGGGTGGGGGTGAGGGTGGGGAATCACATGGAGCTAATAGTAGTACTGTCCCATGGTGTGAGAGTAAAGTTTCTCTCTCACTGACACTTTCTCTCAATTTCACCTCCCCCGGTATGATTCCATTCATAATCTCGATATTTAAACCAGAAAGTTATTATGGACAATCCAAAATAACCCAAGGAACATGCTAAAGTTCTACCAATGATCAGCTTCTAACTGAAGGACTGAAGGAATTAAATAGAAGGCACAGTAGCACTGAAATATTTCAAATCATAGTAATCTTTTTGTGTATATATTTGCGTGTGTGTGTATCCTATACTTTCTCTCTTGTTGTTAAAAATGTCTGCTGAACAATTAGGAAATACTTATTTGTCATCTTTCCCTTTAATTTTTTTTGTATACCATCTCTCAAACACTGGCCAGGATCTCATTTTCTCTCTTTCACCTCTCTTCTTGGTTAAAGGATGCCAGGGCTCTCTTCTCATCAGCATGATTGATCTGGTTTTCTTTCTGCAGTTGCACAGCCTCCATTTGGTGATGCCTGGAGATAATTTTATTTTTGGCTTAATTTCTCAGGAATTCTTCTCATGGTACTTCCACACTAATCATTTTTTAACAAAGGGTGTTCTATTTTGAAAGCTGACAAATAGGAACGGTTTATGGGTTCAATTTTTAAAAGATCACTTGTTTTATCAACTGATGCATCCTTTGGTTCATTTCTAGTATTCAAATAATGATTTCTGAGGCTCTGTCAACATCAGGAATGTATTAAATTTCAGATACTACAGGCATAAGTCTATTTCTGTTGTTTCCTGTAGAACAATCAGAAACGGGAAAATTATTAAACTTTCTATATGATATGTAGCATTTGCCTTTGTGGAATTAATAGTAGGACAGATGAAAAGATTTAAGTTGATGATCAACTCAAAATTCTTCAAGGTTCTAACTTATCATATAACCAAATGAACCAAGTCTAAATCTATCGTTGAGTCTCTAGTGAGTTTTATGGATGAATTTAACTTCCTTAGAATCCAGTAGTATCTCAGAAAATAGAGATTTAACACAAGGGTCAAATACGGAAGTATAAGGGCAGAGGCAGAGGGAAACCGTTACATTACTTTCAAAAGGCCTACTGGTTTGGAGGGAAAATTTCATGAAAACTTGCCTCTTTAATGCACAGTTGACTCTTGAACAACATGGATTTGAGGGTCCACTTATATGCAGATTATTTTCAATAAATATACTTAGAAGTTTTTTGTAGATTTGTAACAATTTGAAAAAACACTGTTGTTCCTTTAGCTGATTTTATTCTAAGCATACAACAGTATATAATACATATAACATATAAAATACGTGTTTATGTTATCTGTAAGGCTTCTGGACAACAGTAGGCTACTCATAAAGTTTGTAGGGAGCCAAAAGTTATATAATTTGGACTGCATGGGGATTGGTACCCCAACTCCTGCATTGTTCAAGGGTCAACTGTGTATGTAACTCAATCCCACAAAACCAGTTCAAAATTAAGCTTTACCTATGTCTGGGAAAGTAGAGAAAACCAAGAAAGGGCAAGAGGGGAAAATCATTTTAAGTTAGTGTGAAGCTTGGGGAGTGGCAGGATGGACAGTCAAAGAGATGACAATGCACTTAGGTTGCTCAGGGTACAGTGAGCAGGGCTGTTTATTTGAAAGAAGTGCTACGTGAATGATGCTGAAATAAACATCTATGCTCACATCTCCTAGTAAATGGGAAAGATTTTCTCCTGGGTTTCTAGGTATAGAGTTGCTGGGTCAGAAAGCATATGAATGCTCAACTTCCCAAGACAATCTCAGACTGTTTTCTAAAATGACTGTACCAATTTATATCACTAATAGCAATATTTAAGAGATCCTGTAGACCCACATCCTCTCAAATGCTTGGCATTGTTTGAATTTTTATCTATCAAATGGGTGTAAAATGGTACATCAGTACACTTTTGATCTTCAGTTCCCATGATAGTGAGTAATTTTTGTATATGTGTAGGCCACATATATTTCTTCTTCTATCAAATGCCTGCTTGTGTCTTTCTCTCATTCTTCTTTTGAGTTATTTACAGGTATTCTTTAAAGATTCTCAGTACTAACTCTTTATCAGTTGTGTGTACTGCAAGACGTTATCCTAGCTTGGAACTTGTCATTTTATTTTGATTAGTATATGTTTATTGTTTTCCTTAAGAAATGCTTTCCCACCCTAAGATATAATAGATATCTGCTCATATTTTATACAAGGAGGGTTAAAGTTGTTTTGACATTTAAGTCCTTAAGCTGTATGATTTTGGTGAGGGTTCTACTTCATTTTCCATATGGATAACCATTTTTCCTCCTCCATTTACTGAATATACCTTTCTTTCCCCACTGATCTGACATGCCATCTCTTTCATAAAACGATGTCCATACATGTATGGCTCTGCCTCTGGGCTCTTTACTTCATCCCACTGAACAACTCGTTTGTTCCCTCCATGCTTTGTAAAGTGCCATGTTTCATAATAGATCCTCATGTCTGGTAGGGCAAATCTCATCTTCCTATTCTTCTTCAGAAGTGACCTGGCCATTCTTTTCGGCTCTCTCGTCTGACACATCAATTTCAGAGCCATCTTATTAAGTTTCATGAAAAACTCTGTGATTTTGATTAGAACTGCACTGAATGAACAGATAAACTTGGAAAAAACTTACAATGTTGCCTTCCTATCCTGGGACAAGGTACCTCTCCATTCATTTAGGTCTTCTTTAATGTCTCTTAAAAGTGCTTTATAGTTTTCCCTACAGAGGCATTGGATGTGTTTTCTTAAGGTTTATTCCTAAATCCTTCATATTCTCTGAACTTAATATAAATGTTTCCTTTTTACTTAATACGTTTTCCAGTTGTTTCCTGGTACACAAAAATGCAGCTGATTTTTGTGCCGGATAACCTTACATCCAACCATTTGTTACTCCCTTCTATTATTTATAATTCATCTGAAGATTCTTTAGTATGTGTCTATGAAAAAATTCATATTTTTTATGTAAAATCATTTTTCTATGTAAAAAATCATATTCACAAAAAATGAGTTACATCCTCCTTTCCAATTCTTATGCCTCTAATTTATTTTTCTTTTCATACTGTGCTACAACTCAGATATAACATTTTCAAATGTTGATCCTCAGAATTCCGAGATTCTGGAGGTGCTCCAGGGGTTCTGCACACTTTTGCCTCCAACATCATTTTAAAATATGCACCTACTTTAAAAGCCCATAAAAGTTAAAAAAATCCAAAATTCAGTTTTGTTTTGGTCCTGATGCCCTATCAGTTCATTATTCCTTTTCCTCCTGGTACTTTTCTTTATCTTCCATAACTTTATATTCATTTTCCCATGCTGAATCTGATGTCTGTCATTACCATTTTCTGCTCTCAAATCTCAGTGTTCACAGAGAACTACAGGGTCCACATTCTCTGACTCCACAGAGAACTGGAGAAAAACTCAGAAAACAGGAACACTGACTTATGAAAATGCTTTCCTAACTACCAGAATGCCACATTCCTCATAGGGCAGTGATAAATACCTGAATTTAACTATATCCTCAGAGGATAAACTGCCTAAACTAAAAGACAAACTAGGAAAGGACACTGGAAAGATGGATTCTTTGAAGCTGGAGATACAACTGAGTTTGAGGCAGAGGTACATACATATTTGGAATTTTAGGCAACCACATTTGTAACAATAAAACCAATACTAAACTAATATTTATGTTCTACTTTTCATTTGGAAAAGTCACTTAATGAAAACCAATCACCAAAACATAATTCTGGAACTAAGAAAGAGGAAAATATCTAATCATGGAAACAGACCTCAGTGGAAAGAACATATCTGCTGCCACTCATTACATAGCCTGAGTGCTCAAATGATGCAATTTCTTCACTTGTCAAGCTAATTTCACCTCTTTGTGGGGTATGTTTCCAGCTTTTACATGTTCAGTCATAGCTGTACCTTCACCAGGTAGCAGCGCATGATCATAGCTACAAAGTAATTCTGAATTCAAAAAAGGTCCATTACAAAAAGGTGATCTTCTAAAGAAAGCACAAAAAAACCACCTTCCCTCACAAAACAGTAGGAATAACTGTTGCTGAGTGGCAGCATGTTGAGAAACCCAGTATTACTTTTCTTGAGTTAGTGAACATTGCACTGTGTCCTAAATAACTATCCAGAAATACAGACATACTTTGGAAGAACAAAAGAACTATGGTATTGAGTACAGATTTATAACCATCAAATTATCCCCATAGACCTTGAGTTTATGGCTTCTGCCTCTAGTGAATTCCTTTTCTATTAAAAAAAGTAAAGAAATAATATATCTCTGGAAGCAACCAAAGTGTCCATCAACAGATGAATGAATAAAGAAGATGTGATACATATAGACAATGTAACATTATTCAGTCTTAAAAAAATAAAGAAACCGGACCATTTGTGACAACACTGACAAATAAGCCAGGCAGAGAGACAAATACTATATGACTTATTCATGGTATCTAAAAACAGTACAAAACAGAATGTACAAAACAGCTGTAGACTCAGAGACACAGAGCTAAGTGACTGGTAGTTACCATGGGGGAAGGGTTGGGGTGGGTGAGTGTGGAGGGTGAGAGAGATAAAGGGGTACAAAAATCTCAATCATAATATAAATAGGTCATGGGGATGGAAGTGCAGCATGGAGAATATAGTCAATGATTCTGTAACATCTTCCTATGTTGACAGATAGTAACTGCACTCATTGGGGGTGAGGATTTAATAATGTGTGTAATTCCTGAAGTACTGTGCTGTATACTTGAAACCAACATAAATTTCTCCATCAACTATACTTCAATAAAAAAAGAAAAAATGTATCTCAAATTTGCATACCTTTTAGACTTATAACCAATAACAATGCTATATAATAACAAGTAATAATGTTCATTCAATGGGACTTTAAAAACTACCATCCCTTCATTTAATTCACTGACTACTTCTTGAATACCTATTAAACTCAAAGCCTGTAATATAAAAGTAATATCTGCTCTTGTGGAATTTACATATTAATAAGGATATTAATAGCAACACAAAATAGGATATACAATACACTGCACAAAAGAAATAGAAAATGCTGTGAAGACTACAGGATTAAAGAGGGATAGGAATCATACCTACCTATGGAGGAAAGGTACTGGGAATCTGCACATGCCCCGTCCTTTTGAAAAGGGCTTTGACGGAAGGTAAGGATTTTAACAGGGCGAGATTGGAGGCAGTAAAGAAACCAGGGCTGGGAATAGAAGGTAAGGCATGTTGGGAGAAGAAATAAGGTGAACAAGGCACAAAGTCGGAAAGTGAACAGTAAATACAGGGAAGTTTCAGTTCTTCTCAGTTGGAACCTGGGGTATAAACAAAGGAGTAGAAGGAGATAAGCTTAGAAAGGTAAGTTAGGGCCATACTTTTGGGAAGGTACTTTAGATATTATAAATATACTGTTACTTACTTCAGAAGTTTATCATCTTGAGAGACAAGTGTTTTTGGAGCCTCTGGGCCGACTAAATCTGAGAGTCCTTCAGGCTCTGCTTGAAGGACGTTCAGAAACATACTCACACTTTGACTACTCGGTTAGTATGCTTCCTGGGTTTTGAATCTGGGTCTATCAGAAGCAACCTACTTAATCAATCATTCCAGGGGTACCCCAGAAACTCTTCTTGAGAAGCTTTAGAGCTTGAATCACTGGAATCTTTCTGCTCTTCTTTGACTTCTTTTTCTTGAATTTCTTCCTGTAATGATTATAATTTGACACAAATTGATTTAATATTCCCATGTTAAAGGCCATCTCATTTTGTCAAGGCAATGAAAAGACTGATTAAAATGATTTAAATTCTCATCTTATTCAAACTTGTTAAAGGATTTTTATTAATTTTTTTTCTAACTTATTTAACTAAATCATGTTTCCCTATTAAAAAGATTCCTACAGGGGAGCAGAGCCAAGATGGCAGCGTGAGCAGAGCAGTGGAAATCTCCCAAAACCATATAAATTTTTGAAAATACAACAAATACAACAATCCCTAAAAGAGAGACCAGAAGATCCAGGATAACAGCCAGGATACATATACACCTGCAAGGACCCAGCGCCTCATGAAGGGGGTAAGGTACAAGGTATGGCTTGTCCGTACACAAGCGCCCCTCACCCCAGCTCCCAGTGGGAGGAGAGGAATCAGTGTGGGGAGGGAGAGGAAGCTCAGGACTGCTAAATAACCAGCCCTAGTCATCCGCACAAGAAGCACAGACACACAGTGCGTGGGGTGCTGGATATTAGGGAAACAGGACAGTAACCTGTGAGTGCCTCCCTGCAGCCAGTGCCCCTGGGACAAAAGAAAAGCAAGTAGTTTTTCAAAGTCTTAAAGGAACAGGGTACCCACAGCTGGACGGAAGCATCCCAGGACACTTAGCCCAGCAGCTGGGAATCTCAGGGAACTCCAGGCACCCTAACCACCCGGGCGGCAGCACAGCTCTGAGGTCCCTCATGGCGATAAACAGCCTCCCGCCTATTCCCCCTCCAAGAGGGGGTCTCTGCCGCAGCGGAGCAGCAGCCTGAGAGCGGCCACACACACAGCAACCTTGTGGAGATCTACAGTGGCCAGGCAGGAATCAGAGACCCTATCTGCATGCAGCTGCCCAGCAGAGGCCGCTGGGGGTCGCCATTCTCCCAGGAGAGGAAGGCCACAAACTAGCAAGAAGGGATGTTCTCCCAGCCGACACACGCGACAGCTCCACACAACTACCTCTATCGCCATGAAAAGGCAGAATAATTTGATCCAGACTAGAATCACAGAGACAACCCCTGAAAAGGAGCGCGGAGAGATAGAACTAACCAATCTCCCTGAAAAAGAATTCAAAATAAAGGTCATACCATGCTGATGGGGCTGCAGAGAAAAATCCAACAGCTAACGGACAAAGTAGAAAGGGAAACTACAGAAATGAAACAATCTCTGGAAGGATTTAAAAGCAGAATGGCTAAGATGCAAGAGGCCATTGATGGAATAGAAACCAGAGAACAGGAACGCATAGAAGCTGACGCAGAGAGAGATAAAAGGATCTCCAGGAATGAAACAATATTAAGAGAGCTGGGTGACCAATCCTAAAGGAACAATATCCGCATTATAGGGGTACCAGAAGAAGAAGAGAGAGGGAAAGGGATGGAAAGTGTCTTTGAAGAAATAATTGCTGAGAACGTCCCCAAACTGGGGGAAGAAATAGTCGCTCAGACCACAGAAGTACAGAGAACTCCCAACAGAAGGGAAACAAGGAGGACAACACCAAGACACATAATAATTAAAATGGCAAAGATCAAGGACAAGGACGGAGTATTAAAGGCAGCGAGAGAGAGGGAAAAGGTCATCTACAAAGGGAAACCCATCAGGCTATCATCAGACTTCTCAACAGAAACCTTATGGGCCAGAGGAGAATGGCATGATATGTTTAATGCAATGAAACAGAAGGGCCTTGAACCAAGAATACTATGTCCAGCAGGATTATCATTTAAATATGAAGGAGGGATTAAACAATTCCCAGACAGGCAAAAGGTGAGAGAATTTGCCTCCCACAAACCACCTCTGTAGGGTACTTTAGAGGGACTTCTCTAGATTGGAGCACTCTGAAGGGTAAACAGATGTCAACAGAGAAAATAAAATCACAGCAAAGAAAGCAGAACAACCAAATACTAAATAAAGGCAAAAAATAAAATGAACTACCCACAAAAGCAGTCAAAGGAAACACAAAAGAGAACAGAATAAAACACCCAACATATAAAGAATGGAGGAGGAGGAATAAGAAGGGAGAGAAACAACGAACCATCAGACAGTGTTTATAAGAGCTCATTAAGCGAGTTAAGTTAGACAGTAAAATACTAAAGAAGCTACCCTTGAAACTTTGGTAGCTATGAATCTAAAGCCTGCAATGGCAATAAGTACATATCTTTCAATAATCACCCTAAATGCAAATGGACTGAATGTACCAATCAAAAGACACAGAGTAATAGAATGGATAAAAAAGCAAGACCCTTCTATATGCTGTTTACCAGAGTCTGACCTCAAACTCAAAGACATGCACAGACTAAAAGTCAAGGGATGGGAAAAGATGTTTCATGCAAACAACCAGGAGAAAAAAGCAGGTGTTGCAGTACTAGTATTTGCAGATAAAATAGACTTCAAAACAAAGAAAGCAAAAGAGATAAAGAAGGACTTTACATAATGATAAAGGGTTCCATCCAACAAGAGGATGTAACCATTATAAATATATATACACCCAACACAGGAGCACCAACATATGTGAAACGAATACTAACAGAATTAAAGGAGGAAACAGAATGTAATGCACACATTTTAGGAGTCTTCAACATACCACTCACTCCAAAGGATAGATCCACCGGACCGAAAATGAGTAAGGATACAGAGGCACTGAACAACACACTAGAACAGATGGACCTAAAAGGCATCTACAGAATTCTACATCCAAAAGCAAGAGAATACACATTTTTCTCAAGTGCACATGGAACATTCTTCAGAATAGACCACATACTAAGCCACAAAAGAAGCCACAGTAAATTCAAAAAGATTGAACTCCTACTAACCAACTTTACAGACTACAAAGGTATAAAACTAGAAATAAATTGCACAAAGAGAGCAAAAAGGCTCACAAACACATGGAGGCTTAACAACATGCTTCTAAATAATCAATGGATAAATGAACAAATTAAAATAGAGATCAAGCAATATATGGAAACAAATGACAACAACAACAGAAAGCCTCAACTTGTGTGGGATGCAGCAAAAGCAGTCATAAGAGCAAAGTATATAGCAATCCAGGCATATTTAAAGAAGGAAGAAAAATCCAAAATGAATAGTCTAACATCATAATGATCAAAATTGGAAAAAGAACAACCGCTGAGAAGGAGCATGGAGAGATAGACCTAACCAATGTCCCTGAAAAAGAATGCAAAATAAAGGTCATAACCATACAGAAGGAGCTGCAGAGAAAAATGCAAGAGCTAACAGACAAAGTAGGGAGGGAGACTACAGAAATAAAATAATCTCTGTAAGGATTTAAAAGCAGAATGGATGAGAGGCAAGAAGCCATAGATGGAACAGAAACCAGGGAACAGGAATGCATAGAATCTGATGCAGAGAGAGATAAATTATCTCCAGGAATGAACAAATGAGGCCTAAAGTCAGCAGAAGGAGGGAAATAATGAAGATCAGAGAAGAAATAAATAAAGCTGAGAAGAATAAAACAATAGAAAAAAATCAATGAAACCAAGAGTTGGTTCTTTGAGAATATAAACAAAATAGACAAGCCTCTAGCCAGACTTATTAAGAGAAAAAGAGAGTCAACACACATCAACAGAATCAGAAACGAGAACGGAAAAATCACAGTGCGGTCCACAGAAATACAAAGAATTATTAGAGACTACTATGAAGACCTATATGTTAAGAGCTGGAAAACCTAGAAGAAATGGAAAACTTCCGAGATAAATACAATCTTCCAAGACTGACCAAGGAAGAAACAGAAAATCTAAACAAACCAATTACCAGCAGAGAAACTGAATCAGTAATCAAAAAAACTACCCAAGAACAAAATCCTCGGGCCAGGTGGATTTACCTCAGAAATGTATCAGACATACAGAGAAGACATAATACCCATTCTCCTTAAAGATTTCCAAAAAACAGAACCTTTGGGAATTTCCCAAACTCTTCTATGAAGCCAACATCACCCTAATGCCAAAACCAGGCAAAGACCCCACAACAAAAGAAAATTACAGACCAATATCCCTGATGAACGTAGATGCAAAAATACTCAACAAAAAAGTAGCAAACTGATTTCAAAAATATATCAAAAGGATCATACACCATGACCAAGTGAGATAAATTCCATGGATGCAAGTATGTTACATTACATTTGAAAATCCAACAACATCATCCATCACATTAAGAAAAAGGACAAATAGCACATGATCATATACATAGATGCTGAAAAAGCATTTGACAAAATTCAACATCCATTCATGAAAAAAGCTCTCAACAAAATGGGCATTGAGGGCAAGTATCTCAACATAAAAAGGCCATATATGATAAACCCACAGTCAACATCATACTAAACAGTGAGAAGCTGAAAGCTTTACCTCTGAGATCTGGTACAAGACAGGGATGGCCCCTCTCCTCACTGTAATTCAACATAGTACTGAAGGTCCCAGACATGGCAATTCAACAAAGCAAAGAAATACAAGGCATCCAGATTGGTACTGAAGAAGTTAAACTGTCACTATTTTCAGATGACATGATATTGTACACAAAAAACTCTAAAGACTCCACTCCAAAACTAGTAGAACTAATATTGGAATTCAGCAAATTTGCAGGACACAAAATTAACACACAGAAATCTGTGGCTTTCCTACAGACTAACAATGAACTAATAGAAAGAGAAATCAGGAAAACAATTCCATTCACAGTTGCATCAAAAAGAACAAAATACCTGGGAATAAACCTAATCAAGGAAGTGAAAGACCTATACCCTGAAAAGTGTAAGACATTCTTAAGAGAAATTAAAGAGGACACTAAAAAATGGAAACTCACTGCATTCTCTTGGCTAGGAAGAATTAATATTGTCAAAATGGCCATCCTGCCCAAAGCAATATATGGATTTGAAGCAATGCCTATCAAATTATCAAAAGCATTCTTCAATGAACAGGAACAAATAGTTCGAAATTCATATGGAACAACAAAAGACACCAAATAGCCAAAACAGTCCTGAGAAGGAAGAATAAAGTGGGAGGAGATTTCACTCCCCAAGTTCAAGCTCTACTACAAACCCATAGTAATCAAGACAATTTTGCACTGGCACAAGAACAGAGCCACAGACCAGTGGAACAGAATAGAGACTCCAAACATTAACCCAAACACAGATGGTCAACTAATATACGATAAAGGAGCAATGGACATACAATGGGGAAATGTCTGTCTCTTCAACAGATCGTGCTGGCAAAACTGGACAGCTACACATAAGAGAATGAAACTGGATCACTGTCCTACCCCATACACAAATGTAAACTGAAAATGGATCAAAGACGTGAATGTAAGTAATGAAAACAAAACTCTTAGAAAAAAACATAGGCAAAAATCTCTTGGACATAAACATGAGTGGCTTCTTCCCAAACATATCTCCCCGGGCAAGGGAAACAAAAGCAAAAATAAACAAGTGGAACATTATCAATCTGAAAAGCTTCTGCACAGCAGAGGACACCACCAATACAACAAAAAGGTACACTACAGGATGGGAGAATACATCCATAAATGACAGATCCAATAAAGGGTTGACATCCAAAATATATAAAGAGCTCACACACGTCAACAAACAAAAAGTAAATAATCCAATGAAAAAATGGGCACAGGATCTGAACAGACAGTTCTCCAAAGGAGAAATTCAGATGGCCAACAGACACATGAAAAGATGTTCCACATCACTTGTCTTCAGGGAAATGCAAATTAAAACCACAATGAGATATCACTTCACACCAGTAAGGATGGATACCATCCAAAAGACAAACAACAAATGTTGGTGAGGTTGTGCAGAAATGGGAACCCTCCTACACTGCTGGTGGGAATATAAATTATTTCAACCATTGTAGAAAGCAGTATGGAGGTTCCTCAAAAATC
Source organism: Manis pentadactyla (assembly GCF_030020395.1). Lineage (NCBI taxonomy): Eukaryota > Metazoa > Chordata > Mammalia > Pholidota > Manidae > Manis > Manis pentadactyla. The sequence goes on along the minus strand of NC_080039.1, from coordinate 8,423,746 downwards.
TCAAAATAGAAATACCATTTGACCCAGGAATTCCACTTCTAGGAATTTACCCTAAGAATGCAGCAGCCCAGTTTGATAAAGACAGATGCACCCATATGTTTATCGCAGCACTCTTTACAATAGCCAAGAAATGGAAGCAATCTAAGTGTCCGTCATTAGATGAATGGATAAAGAAGATGTGGTACATATACACAATGGAATATTATTCAGCCATAAGAAGAAAACAAATCCTACCATTTGCCACAACATGGATGGAGCTAGAGGGTATTATGCTCAGTGAAATAAGGCAGGTGGAGAAAGACAAGTACGAAATGATTTCACTCATATGTGGAGTATAAGAACAAAGAAAAACGGAAGGAACCAAACAGCAGCAGAATCACAGGATCCAAGAGTGGACTAACAGTTACCAAAGGGAAAGGGACTGGGGAGGAAGGTTGAGAAGGGAGGGATAAGGGTGGGTAAAAAGAAAGGGGGCATTACTATTAGCATGTATAATGTGGAGGGGGTAAATGTGGAATGCTGTACAACATTGAGAAGACAAGTTATGATTCTACAGCATCTTGCTGCACTGATGGACAGTGACTGTAATGGGGTTTGTGGGGGAGACTTGGTGAAGGGGGAGCTTAGTAAACATAATGTTCTTTGTGTAATTGTAGGTTAATGATAACAAAATTAAAAAATGTGAGATAAAAAAGGATCCCTTCAGAGACAAATGAAATACAATTTTCATGTTACGGAAAGATAATGGAAATAAAGTGTTTAAAAAACAGCTTTTACCAATTTGAGCATCAATAATTTAAAGTGTAATAGCTTAAATACGTATCAAATTTGTTTTCATAATCAAGGAAGTGAAACCAAATCATTATTTTGAAAAGTCATAAAACAAAAAAAATTGAAGTAAGCCATTATTGTGCCCTTGTTATATAAACTAAATTTCATGGTAACCAAATAGCTGAGGGTAGGCTTCTCTTATAGAATTATCTACCTAATAAATGAAGAATGTAGGCCAGAATTAGACTATCAATATTTTGCAATCCCACTTAGGCAATGACCATCAATGGCTGTTAGTATGACAAAGAGAGACAACCAGACATTATTTTCCTCCTGATAGAAGTATGCAATACCAGCTAAAAAGTACTCCTGCCAAAAATTTACATCTGAACCTCATCAAGTCTCTAGACCTAACTATCAATCTATAGGAAACATAGAAGCCAGAGAACATGTTAAAAGTACACTATAAGACTATGATCAGCAAAATTCATACTGCAGGAAATTCTAAGGTAAATGATTTGATTTCTTCAATGAATAAAATGCAGGAACAAAAAGGGGAACCTATTGATTTAAAGAGATGTACAAGATATATCAACCAATTGCACTTTGGGTCCCAATTTGAATAAACTGGACAAGAAACTGAGAACTGACAAATTACTGTTAAATATTTCAGACATGATAGTAATATTGTGCTTACAGTTTTTTTTACAAAACTAACATCTATCTTTTAGAGAAACATGCTGGTTTACGGATGAAATGATATCTTGGATTGGTTTCAAAATAATGGGGTCACTGGAGACTTCCTGTGAGTTGATAATTATCAAGCTGGGTGATAGTTACATGGGGGATCATCATATTATTTTACTTAATATCTTACATAACTTTATATATATTTGAACTTTTCAAAATAAAAATTGAAGGAAAAAACTGACAATTTGCATTTCTTCTTCTCTGTTTTATTGGCTTTCTTTGCTCTCCTTTTTGCATCATCATCTGCAAATTAAACCACATTATAGTTAAAAAAATTAAACTCTAAAACCCCAAAACTTTTGAGTAGATAAATATCCTGTTGCCCGATTTGCTGAAACATAGAAATTAATTCAAACATTTATTGCTACTCATCACAAAATGTGCTAGGCATTGGGGACACAGAATTAAAGTCACACAAAGTATTAGGTGATACAGGACGTTGTTATTAATTTTACTGTATGAGATAATAGTATTGTGATTAAGTAGGAAATGTCCTTGTGTTCTAGAGGTGTATACAGAAATATTTAGGATGGTACAGTGATATTTGTAATTTACTTTCAGTATCTCCACAAAAACTCACATTTTTTAAACAAATATGTCAAAATGCTAACAAATGTTAAAATCTTGGGTGCTCTGGGCATATAGAGGAGTCTCAAAAGCAGGCTGATTTGGGGAGGGTAATTGAGGAATGGTTGCCCAGGAGAAGGTGATTCTTAAGCTAGTTCTTTCAAAAACCAGGTTTTTAAAAAAGCAATGCACACCCATTGCTGAGATGAGTAAGCCAAGCCACATGGAGGGAGGGTCTGGTGTCGTGGGCAGATAAGACTCTCTGTGCCAAGTAACAGAATCAAGAGAAAGGCCATGGAATACTGAGGAGACAGAAAGTAGTTCTCAGGCTACAGGATGCTGCAAGAGAGAGACCCAGGTCTATGTGATTACTGAGGCATCGGTCAGGACCCAACTTCACCCTGACGGCTATGGAGAGCTACTGAAGGACTTTAAGTAGGGGACTGACCTGCTAGGATTTGTGCTTTACAGAAGTTCCGTCTTCCGGCAGTGAGGAAGGAAAGTGACAAGGGGGGCCAGGAAACCCTGGTGACATCAGCGGAAGGAGCACCTTTGTGTCATGTGTCCCCAGTGGAGGCGCCCTCTGTCCAGCAACAGCCAGGAGAGGGCACAAAAGGATGGCTTATTGTGATGTGCCACCCTACAGGAGGTGTCTTTCACAATCAGCTGCCGGGAAGGGGTCTTTTACGATGTGCCTTTTTGAAAACTGCACAAAGGTGCCCACTGAGTGTGAGAATTTCACAGAAGAGCTGCTCTGCTGAGCAGACACAGCCTGTATGGTTTGGTTCAGCACCACGTGTCTCAGAACCCAACCCCAACTTGCTCCCATGCCACATGCCTTGTGCGATTACACACAACCAATCTGGAGCCATACTGCTTAGGTGTGAATCCCAACTGTGTGTCCCTGAGTGCGGTACTTGGAAACTGCTCTATTGCCTCCATTTCCCATCTCTAAGATGTATCCAACAGTTACCACTGTGTGTACTGAACAGCAATAGTGAATATCAAGTACTAAGCAGGGTGGCTGGCACAGTGAGTGAGTGTTCATAAACTCTTGTCCCTTATTGTTGTTTTAAAAACCTTCCTCTAAAATAAGCTTTAAGAACCACAACTTGGTTGGAAGCTAGGTTTGCAGAATGATGCTGTCTTTCTTACCACTGGAGTCTGTTTCAGAATCAGAGTCACTGTTACTATCATCAGAATACTTCTTATGTTTTCTTTTAGATGAGTTTTTCTTTCTCATTTTCTTGGACCTTTCTTTTGAATGACTAGATTTCTTCTTCTTCTTTTCTTCTACATAAAGCAGAAATAAAAAACTTACTTCTAAAGAGGAATTTCTGAGTACCAATTTTATTATATTTGAAATACTGAAAAGGAATATATGACAGGCAATTTGAATAAAAGCGACGTCCAATATTCAACTATATATAAATGTGTTTTGTAACTCCTCAATAAAAAAAGCTCTGTATTTAAAGAATACCTTCTCAGGTAGAAGACGAAGTGGTACATTTCTTTGGCCCTTCGTCCTCTACTGGTGTATGTTCATCAGAGGTGAATTTAAGGAAAACAGTTATAAGCATCAGAAAAGTGATGAAATATAGACCATGGAGTATAAAAGTATAGGCTTGAAAATTTTCAGGAACAAATTGATTGAGAAACATTAAAAGCAAACACTGGACTGCATTTACAATTGTACAGTTCAAGGATCTACCACCTTCATAATCACATAATAATCGTTTACATTGCATAATGCCTTAGAGTTTACAAAGTGCTATTTCCTGAGTGAAAGCAGCACATGAGATTAGTATTTTCAAAAGAAACCACCGGGTGAAGGTCATGAACCATAAGGAAACTCAAAGAACTGTAGTCAAGAAGGCTGTGGGAGGACTTCCTAACTCTATTCTCTGTGTGCAAAGGCCACACGGCAGAGCAGCACCTGTCTGTCTCCCCAGAGCATGAAGCACCTGACAAACTACAGCAGAAGATGTCATTCTGTTGCAAAAAATTCTGCAAATGGGCGTTATTAAAATTCTACAATAATTTAAAAGGGAATTTCTATATCATATAATCTTTTCCTCTGAAGATCACATCCGGAACAATTCAGGAATTGCCTAGAAATTATTCTTAGGGTTCCTTCGAACTCTTAATTTTTCGAGTGCAGATTCTATGAGTGTTTCCAAAGGCATCTATAAGAATAACTTTAGATAATAATGCTTTATCACCCCGTCACAAATGACAAGTTTACTTGTAAACTCAATGTATCAACTCAACCTAAAGATGACACAGAAATGGAAGACAGGGAGGAAGAAGCTTATCAATAGCACCAAAGAGAGAAAAAGTTAGGAAAAAAAGAAAGCATTAAGCCTTCAGATAATTTGATATAGGAAAATCTTCTGAACAAAACCATATTGGAATATTCATTTTTAAAAATGCCTCTGGGAATAGAACAGAGAGCTCAGAAATAAACCTACTCATATACGGTCAATTAGTTTACAACAAAGGAGGCAAAAATATATAATCGGGAAAGACAATCTTTTCAATAAATGGTACTGGGAAAATTGGACAGCCATGTGCAAAAGAATAAAAATGGAACACTATCTCACACCATACACAAACATTATTTAAAATGGATTAAAGAGTTGAATTTAAGACCTAAAACCATAAAACTCCCAGAAGGAAACATAGGTCCACTTCCAGGTATTTATCTGAAGAAAAGAAAACACCACTTGAAAAGATATATGCACCCCCATGTTCACAGCAGCATTATTTACAATAGCTAAGATATGGAAACAACATAAGTGTCCACTGGTGGATGAATGAATGAAGAAAATGTTGTATAGGAGAGGGGATCAACATGGCAAAACAGGAATATCTTGAGCTTATTTTCTTCCATGGAAGTTCCTTGACATAGTCTTGGAGATGATTTTAAATCTGACACCAAAAGATAAGCAAAGAAAGCAAAAATAAGCAAGTGGGGCTGTATCAAGCTAAAAACTTCTTCACAGCAAAGGCAACCATCAACAATGAATATACATTGGGAGAAATTATTTATAAATCATGTTATTTGGTAAGGGGTTAATATCCAAAATATATAAAGTACTCATACAATTCAGCAATAAAAAACAAAAATAAACCAATCATGAGGATAAATGTACAGGATAGGGAATAGAGTCAATAATAGTGTAGTATCTTTGTGTGACAGTTTATCAGAGTGAGCATTTACTAATGAATTTAGTTTTTGAATCACTATGTTTTATGCCTGAAACCAATGTACTATTGTATATCAACTACACTTCAATAAGAAAAAATAGCAAAAGGAAAAACCCAGGCAATCCAATTAAAAAATGAGCAGAGGACCTGCATAGAAAATTTCCCAAAGAAGGTATATAGATGGCAAATAGGTACATGAAAAGATGCTTATTTTCAGTAATTATGAGGGAAATGCAGATAACATCTCACACCTGTTAGAATAGCTATTACCAAACACCCAAGAAATAACAAGTGTTGGTGAGAATGTGGAGAAAGGGGAACCCTCATGCACTGTTGGTGGGAATGTAAATTGGTACAGCCGCTATGGAAAACAGTATGGAGGTTCCTTAAAAATTAAAAATACAACTGCTATATAGTCCAGCAATTCCACTTCCAGGTATTTATCTGAAGAAAACAAAACACAAACTTGAAAATATATATGCACCCCCATGTTCACAGCAGCATTATTTATTATAGCTAAGATATGGAAACAACATAAGAGTCCACTGGTGGATGAATGAATGAAGAAAATGTTGTATAGGAGAGGGGATCCACATGGCATAACAGGAATATTGTGAGCTTATTTCCCTCCATGGACACACCAAAATCTTCAAGTACCTATAGAGATATTATAGCTGAGAAAAAAAACAGAAGACTAGAAGAACAGATCTTACACAACTAAGGACATAAAGAAAAAGCCACAGTGAGACGGGTAAGAGGAATAGAGACATGGTCTAGTCAGAATGAACACCCCTGGGGTTGTGACCCACAAGGAGGAGGGATATCATGACCACAGAAACCCTCTCTGAGAAACAAGATGTCCAAGCACAACAGCCTGGTGGACCTGCACTGGGAAGATAAGCACCAATAATACCTGGCTTTGAAAACCAATAGGACTTATGTCTGTGATACCCAGAGGGCAGAGAGAAACTGAGTCCAATCTTAAATGGTGTGCATACAATATCCCTTGCTCTGAGGCTCAGTGCAGAGGGAGCATTTTGAAAAGTGCCTGGATTATACATGAACATGACCTATTGACTAATCTTGTGTATGTGCAGGCAGGGCAGGGATCTATTGCAATTTTCCCTTGGGATGGAAATGTCGATGGACACCATTTTTATTTCAATTCCGTTCTACCCGGCTGACCTGGTGCTGCCATTTATGACCTCTCTATCGACTGGAATCACTTGCATGTCCTTGGTGTTCCCCTGAAGACTTGTCTCACTAACCTGCCTGCCCTGGAACTCCTCCCAATTAGCTCTTCACCCTGCCACACCTGGTGGATGACCCTGGCCAGCACCAGTACAGCCGCTAAGTGGCTAAGTGTTCCCACCCCAGACTATCAGCCCTACACACTAGAACACCTGCAACATTCACAGCTGGACCTCACAGCCACCCACACAGCAGAGGCCTGCTCCACACACCAGTGCCAGTAGCTGTTGCAGATGGGCCTCATGGCCAGTTGCACTGAAGGCCAACCCTGCCCACCAGTGGGCTGCAGCAACTGCAGATGGGCCAGATGCCAGCCCCACACCCCAGCATGTTGTAGCACTCACAGTCAGGCCTAGCAGACAGTGGACCAGGGTACAGCCCTGTGCATCAGCATGTCTACACCAGTTGTGACCCAGGCAGAACAGGAGGGTGTATGCAGCTGACACAGAGGACTCCCCTGTGTTACCTGACTCAAGTGATCAGGGAGGTCTGCACTAGGAGGCCCCATAGGACATCTTCTGCATTAAGCCGCTCCTTTAAGACCAGGAAATATACCTAATCTACCTAATACATAGAAACAAAGACAGAGAATCAGACAAAATGAGGAAATCAGTATACTCCAAAGGGAAGGTAAGCCAAAGACATCAGAAAAAGAGCTGAATGAAACAGAGGATAAGCAATCCACCAGATAAAGAGTTCAAAGTAGTGGTCATAAAGAAGCTCACCAAACTCAGGAGGAGAATGGATGGACACAGTGAGAACTTTAAAGAAGAGATAAAAAAATATTTTAAAAAAACATTCAGAGCTAAAAAGTAACTAAAATGGAAAACACATTAGAGAGGATATTTATATTAGAGCACATATAAATGCTGTATGGGAAAATACATTTGCAACTGATATATCCAATAAGGGGTGAATATCCAATGTATTGGTGGAACTGAATACACATTTATCTGTCTATTTAGTTGGCCAACAAAACATGAAAATATGCTCCACATCAGTAGTCATCAGGGAAATGCAAATCAAAACTACACTGAGCTATCGCCTCACACCTGTCAGAATGGCCACTATCCAAAAGACAGGAAACAGCAACTGTTGGCAAGGATGCGGAAGAAAGGGAACTCTTGTGCACTGTTGGTGGGAATGCAAAATGGTGTAGCCACTGTGAAAAACAATATGGAGATTACTCAAAAAATTAAAAACAGCAATATCATACAATCCAGTAATTCCACTTCTGTATTTACCTGAGGAAAATGAAAATATTAATTTGAAAATGTACATGAGCCTATATGGTTATTGCAACATGATTTACAATGGACAAGATATGGAACCCACCTAAGTGTCCATCGATAGATGAATGAATAAAGATGTGGTACATGCACACAAAGGAATATAACTCAGCCATAAAAAAGAATGAAATCTTGCTATCTGTGACATGATGGATGGACCTAGAGGGTATTATGCTAGGTGGAATAAGTCAGACACAGAAACACAAATACCATATGATTTCTCTTACACGCAGGATCTAAAAAACAAACAAACAACAAACCTAGAAACAGACTCATACAGAGAACAAACTGGTGGCTGTCAGAGGGGTGGGGAAAGGGGAAAGTGAAATAAATGAAGGGGATTAAGAAGTACAAATTTCCAGTTAAAAATAAATAAATCATGGGGAATATAGCCAATAATATTGTAATATATTTTTATGGTGACAGAAGGTAACAACACTTACCATGGTGAGCATTTTGTAATGTATATAAATGTCAAATCACTATTCTGTACACCTGAAACTAATATGTTGACTATATGTCAATAAAAAATATTTTTTTTAATTAAGAGGGTAATAGGGTTATCAACAGCAGATTAAATGATGCAGAAGTGATCTGAAAGGTACAGTAGTGAACCAGGAAAAGACAAAAAAATATAAATGAGGATATTAAGCTTAAGGGACCTGTGGAATGTCAAACATACTAACATTCATATTATCAGAGTTTCAGGAGAAGAATGAAAGAAACAGAAAACCGATTGGAAGAAATAATGTCTAAAAGATTTCCAAACTTGATGAAGGAGATATCCAAGTCCAGGAAGCAAAGAGAGTCCTAAATAAGATGAACCAAAAGTGATTCACACACCACACACTATAATCAACATGTAAATATTTGAAGACAGAGAATCTTAAAAGCAGTAAGAGAAAAACAACTAGTTACATGTAAGTGTACCCCAAAATACTATGAACTAATTTTTAAAAAATTGAAGTACTTTGTTGTATAGTTGATATACAATATCACAATGGTTTCAAGCATACAATACAGTGATTCAACAGTTATACACATTATTAAATCCTCTCCCCAACTAGTGTGATTACTATCTGTCGACACAGAAATGTTACAGAATTGACTGTATTCTCTATGCTACACTTTCATCCCTGATTTTGGGCCTCTTTATCCCACACCACATATTTCATCCGCCCACCCCAAACTTTCCCCCATGGTAACCACAAGTCGCTGCTCAGTGTCTCAGAGTCGATTGTTTTGTTTGTTTGGTTTTTAGAGTCCACATACAAGTGAAATCATATGGCATCTTTTTCTGCCTGGCTTATTTCACTTAGCATAATACCCTCTAATTCCATCCTTGTTGTGGCAAATGGAATAATTTCTTTCTTTTTTATGCTTCGAGTAATATTTCATTGTATATATGTACCATATCTTCTTTATTCATTCAACTATTGACAGACACTTTGGTTAATTCCATATCTTGGCTATTGTAAATAACATGAAACAAACATGGGGCGCATATATCTTTTTGAATCAGAGATTGTGATTTTTCAGGTAAATTCCTAGAAGTGCAATTACTGAGTCATATGGTATTTCTATTTTTAGTCTTTTTAGGAACCTCCATACTGCTTTCCACAATGGCTGCACCAATTTATAGTCCCACCAGCAGTGTAGGAGGTTTCCCATTTCTCTACATCCTCACAATAATTGTTATTTCTTGAATGAGCTGAATTTTCAGCAGAAACTTTACAGGCCAGAAAGGAGTGGCATGATACATTCGATGCACTGAAAAAAATTTACAACCAACACTATTCTACCCAGCAAGGTTCTAAATCAGTATTGAAGGAGAAACAGGGAATTTCCCAGAAAAGCAAAAGCTAAAGGAGCTGATCAACACCAAACCAGCCCTTTAAAAAATGTTAAAGGGACTTATGTAATGGAAAAGAAAAGGCCATACCTAGAAACAGAAAAATCATGAAAGGAAAATCACAATGGCAAAGGTAAACATGTAGTAAAAATAGTGGACCAACGACCTACAAAGCTAGTATGAAGGTGAAAAGACAAAAGTAGTTAAGTTAATTATATCTACAGTAATTACTTAAGAGATACACAAAATAATAAGATGTAAAATATGACACCAAATACAGAAAACATGGGTGGGGTGAGGCAAGTAAATATGTAGTGCATTTAGAATGTGTTGGAACTTAAGTGACCATCACCTTATAAAAGACAACTCTATACATATGATGTTATATATGAACCTCATGGTAAAAACAAACCAAATACCTATAATAAATAAACAAAAATGAAGAGGAGGAAAACAAACATAACACTAAAGAAAGCCATGAAATCACAAGGGAAGAGAGCAAGAGAAGAAAACAAGAAAGAAGAACTACAAAAACAACCAGAAAACAAAGAATCAAATGACAATTAGTACACATCTACAAGTAATTACTTCCAATGTAAATGGGCTACATGCTCCAAGCAAAAGACACAGGGTGACTGAATGGATAAAAAGCAAGACCCCTCTATATGTTCCTTACAAGAGACTCACTTCAAACCTAAAGACACAAACAGACTAAATGTGAAGGTGCTTAAGTGGTAGAACTTTCTATCTGAATGTGCAAAGCCGGGGTAGCAATACTTACATCAGACAAAATAGACTTTGAAACAAAGACTGTAACAATAGACAAAGAAGGGCATTACATAACGATAAGGGGGATAATCTAAGAAGAGGTTATAATAACTGTAAATACCTAGGAATCCAACATAGGGCTAGCTAAATATATAAATATTGACAGGCATAAAGGGTGAATTTGACAGTAATACAGTAATAGTAGGGGACTTTAATACCCCCATTTACATCAATAGATAGAGCATCCAGAAAGAAAATCAGTACGGAAACACTGGCTTTGAACAACACATTAGACCAAATGGACTTAACATATACAGAACATTACATCCAAAACCAGCAGAACACACATTCTTTTCAAATGCACATGGAACAGTCTCCAGGACAAATCACATGTTAGGCCACAAAACCAGTCTCAATAAATTTTAAAAAATAGAAATCACTTAAATAAACTTAGGAAGACTGAAAATTTTCTGACCATGATGATATGAAACTAGAAATAAATTACAAGGAAAAAATTGGAAAAAACACCAACAGATGGAAGTTAAACAGCATGTTACTAAACAACCAGTAGGTCAAAGAAAAATCACAGGAAATTTAAAAATACTTGTAGAATAATGAAGATAGAAACACAATGGTTCAAAATTTTTTGAGATGCAAAAATAACAGTTCTAAGAGGGAATAGCAATATAGTCCTACCTAAAGAAACAAGAAAAATCTCAAATAAATAATCTAACTTTACACCTAACTGAATTAGAAAGAAAAAGATGACCCAAAGTGAGTAATGGGAAGAAAAAAAAAAGATTAAAGTAGAAATAATTGAAATAGAGACAAGAAAACAACACCAAAAAATTAATGAAACGAAGAGCTGGTTCTTTGAAAAGATAAACAAAATGGGTAAACTTTTAGTTAGGCTCATCAAGAAAAGAGGAGGACTCAAATTCAGAAATGAAGGAAGAGAAGTTACAACTGACACCACAAAAGTACAAATGCTTATAAGAGATTACTATAAAATTATATGCCAACAAATTGGACAGTCAAGAAGGAATGGATAAATCCTAGAAACATGCAATCTTCCAAGTCTGAAAAAGAAAATCTGAACAGACCAATTACTAGTAACAAAATTGAATTGGTAATCAAACACTCCCAAGAAACAAATTCAAGAACCAGATGGCTTTATAGGAGAATTCTACCAAACATTAGAGAGTTAATACCTATCCTCAAAGTATTCCAAAAACTGAGGAAGGAAAGCTTCCACATTCATCCTATGATGCCAACACCACCTTAATACCAAAACCATACAAAGACACTACAAAAAAGTGACAGACCAGTATCCCTTGTGAACATAGATGCAAAAATCCTCAACAAGAAATATCAGCAAACTGAATTTAAAAATACATTGAAAAGATCATTTATCATCACTAAGTGGAATTTATTACAAAAAGCTTTCAATCACTTACTCTGGTTCTGGATTCTTTGGAGAAAGTTCCCATACTTCAGGAGCTCCCAATTCTCCAATCCCCTCTTTCTCACTTAATCTCCTAGAAATATAGGTGTGTAAATTATAACTCCATGGCCTAAGTTCTGTTTACTAAATATATCATCAAATTCAAAGAAGTCCAGTTAAGTCCTATTTTCCCTTTACATTTTAAACTTTAAATTAATGAAAACTTTGTGTAAATGTAAACTCAGAGAATTTGATGTTTTGATAGTATTATCAAATGGTATAGACTACAAAGAGGCTAGGAGGCTGTCAAGTGTGTCCCTTCTGCTGAAAGACGGCAGAGCTCCTAATTGCCCATTTCATCTTCTGCAATATGTGACAGAAAACAGTTTTACATTTGGGAGTAACTTCATTTGCTTATACACATTCTTGAGAGTAAAGAGAAGTCTCTTCTTGTGATTTGGTCAAACATTCCATTCAAAGAAACTCAGGAATTAAAGAAGATAGCTAAAAAATAAAGCATTACAAGTAGAAAATCAAAGGAGCACTGAAAATGAAACAAACTTTTAAATAAAAATTGTACTCAGTGGCATACAGGGCTAGTTTTCTCTGTTTTCCCTAGTTCCTTTTTAGAAAAGGAATATATTCTCTATCTGCTCTTGGAGGACATGGGAAATTTTTCTCATTTATTTTTTATTTCTTCTCTTAATTTTTGCTCTCTCTCATAATAAACAAACACAAAAAACTAGGGCTCAATTCCACAAAGTTTAGCTGCTTGTGACTCTTTTTAAAAAAACACCTTTACAAAGTAAATGTAATTTATTTTGGTTTGATTGAATAAACCAGTTTTTACTTCTTTATTCATGGGAAAACGTGGTATAATCACACAGTTAGACTCAGTTTACCCCCTTGAGGAAACAGTCTATAAGGGGACACACTTAAAAACCTGAAACTGGGACATGCATACCAGGGAAAGAATGCCTGACAGGCAGGAAAGAGTATGCAGTCAAGGTCTCATCCCTGCTGCCACCTGGCTTTATCTGTACTCTTAGATAAATTATTTATCTTATATGTATTAAATGTACAAATGCAAATTTCATGTGAGAGGTTCCAAACATCCTTTGGTGAGGATTGTCCCTTAAGAAGCTGGTTGCTTTTTGATTGACACAGTGTGGGGGTAACTTCCTGAAAAATGTTATTTGGAGAGTTATGTCTCCAAACTTAACTCAGGCCTCTTTTTCCTTTTTCTGCCCCCATGCACCAAACCCTAACAGTTAACAATTAAGGACTATTTATTATGTTCCAGGCCCTAAATCATCACATAGCTCTGAGAGACTTTGTGCTAATTTTATCCCTTTTTAAGTTGTTAAGCAATTAAGCCCACAGGGGTTAAGTAACTTAACACTATTACCTAGTAAAGCACTGATGCTCAGTGAAATGTGTTCTGCTATCAACCGTACTTTGCTTCTCCCATCAACTTGGGCGATCTAATTCTGAAGCCTTTCCTCTTCATCACTATGCCTTATTACTTCCCACTTCTGGAGGGAAAAGATTCAAGAAGACATCTCCCAGCTACTGGACATTAACCTGACCCTCAATGCCTGTAATACTTTTATATTTCTTGTTTTTTCTTAAACACAGTACATGTAAAAGCACTTACTACAGTGCCTGATAATTTAACACTCATATAAGCTTTAGATATTAACACTTACACAGCGAAAGTTATAACCCTTTTCCTTTCTGCTTCTTAATTTATCCGTTCTTCCACTCCAGTACTCACTCTCCTTATAGGAGACCTGAACACCCTGACCTCACTTTTCATAGTCAAGACTGACAAGGTCTTTGTCAATGAAGGCTGATCTCAACAAGACCTTTCTCAATTTAGGCTAACCTACAGTTTAGAAGATCAGTTTTTCTACATTCAGTCATCTTCTCTCAGAGGCTTTTCTACCCTCCAATTTAAACCCCTTATCTCAGTCTTCCCCATCTCACTAAAAAAATATTGCCACTTACATATCATGGTATCTCAAACCTGTCTGACCATTCAACAAGTTGCCTGGCACTGCTAATTTTATGATCAGTTAAGTAGTGCTCCTCCTTTCCATGAACTTGTGGGGCATAAAAACATGATCGCGAATTATGGCAAAACCAAGCAAACGCTTCAATTCCCGTAGGTCTGGCTCTTGGCCATGTCTGCTACAATAAGGGGGGGGGGGCGGACAAGAGGGTAGGGAGAGACCAGGGCACTGAATGATGCGGCCCTCGGGTGGGTGAAAGTCTAAGGGAAGAAAAGGGCGAATAAGGTGTTGTCGCGGGTAGACTGAAGGAAGGGAAGAAAATGGACACAGGCAGGCAGCGAGCACGAAATGCCAACAGTTAGAAAGATGAAAGACGAGGCGGACTCCGAAGGCAGGTGGGCTCCTCACAGCGAAGGTGCGCTCGCGTCACTCACTTCCGCCGCAGGCTCTCCTCCCTCTCCTTGTCCAGAAGGCTAGGCCACGGCTTGTCGCCCCCGGAGGGGCGCGAGTAGCCGCCGTAATAGGCGGACGAGGAGGCAGAAGCGAAGGGGGTGCCCGGTGGCGCAGAGGGCCGCTCTCGAGAGCGTGACCGCGAGCGGGAGCGACAGGACTGGTTTCGGGAGCCTTGGCTGTGGCTATTCCGGTCTCCCGACCGAGAGCAAGAACGCGAGCGCGAGCGGCGGCGCCGCAGGGAGAGGGTGGCTTTATTGGGCTTGGGGCTCTTCAACGAACTGCGGCGTTCCCCACCCGAAGCCTGCGGCCTCCCGCTCCGGGCTGCGCGAACCAGACACCGGAGCCATCACTGCCGCTCGTTCTCCGAAACAGCAGGAGAAACGGGCGCTTACGGAACCGAAGGAGCTCTCAGCTGCCGGGCTGCCGGAACCTTGCAAACAGTTCCGGGTACTTCCGCAAACCCCCCCCCCCCCGGACCTAGGCCGTCCCCCAGAGGAACAGGATGTGTGTATCGGCATAAAGAGGCCGGTGGAGCAGCGGATCCGTCCATCGTTCCGGTTAGTGAGGTGCTCACGTCTAAACTGCACAGGAGACCTCGTTCTTTCTTCTGCCTCTGGTTGACCTCCCTGAGGAGGGACGGTTGATTCCAGAACACGTTTCACTGAGCATCGGTATGAACAACAAAGCCAGTGTAATACATATATCTGTCACATGTGTATGTGTGTTGGAGTGTATATATAGGCTTACCTCGTTTTATTTTACTTTGAAGATAATGCGTTTTTACAAATTGAAGTTTTATGGCAACCTTACATAGTTTCTTCAACAGCATTTACTCACAGTGTGTCTCTGTGTCAGGTTTTAGTAATGCTTGTAACGTTTCAATCTTTTTCGTTATTATTATATTAGTTATGATGATCTGTGATCAGTGATTATGACTCTCTGAAAGCTCAGATGATGGTTGGCATTTTTTAGCAATAAAGTAATTTTAATTAAGTCTGTACATTGTATTTTTATACATAAATTTCATTGCAGGCTTAACAGTAGAGTGTAGTGTGAACAACATTTATGTGCACTGGGAAACCAAAACATTCATTTGATTCACTCTACTGAGATACTTTATTGAATGGTCTGGAACTGAACTTAACAGTTATCTCTGAGGTATGTGTATACACACACACAATTTTTTCCTTTAGAATACCAACCAAACTAAATAGACTTTATGGAAATTGGCAGTGAGCTATGATGTCCGGGCCCCATATTGCCCAGTTAACTTACAGGGTACAAATTTTGGGTTAATAAATTGAGTTTGATACACTCCAGTTAAATTCACAGCCCAGTGAAAAACTGAGTGTTTATCCTCCAAGACACTCATCTCCACCAGAGTGCCCCAGCAAAAGTAATTTGTAACCCCTTTCTTGTCCAGCCTCTTTAATTAGCCCCATCATAGGCTAGTTCAGCAGCAAACAGTTAATGGTGATTATTTTTATTCATTTCACATTGCTTTCAAATGAAAGAGCATTTGAACACTAGTGACTTTAATTTTTGAAGGCACAATGAGTTTGCTGGGAAATTCCAAACCCAGTCTACTAATAGCTAGATGGCCTCTGGGCCTTTCCTCCTAAGAGCTAACTTACCAGACCATGAAAACTAATACCATTGACTATTGGAAATCTCCTTTTATGGAGCTTAACAGAAATATGTATGAAAAAATGTTAAATGGTACTATTTGATATCTTCATGTAAAAACGATTGAATATGAGGTGAGGACCAAGAACTGAAATGAATGAGCAAAGTAATGTGACTAGAGGAAATTTCTAAGAGAGTCTTCGATGGAAAGTGTACACCTAACTTTTGTGACACCACACGGTTCACATGCACACCAATTGCCTATAAAAGCCAATACTTCAACAGCGTTCACTCTACCTGCCCAATGGATAATGTGCACTAAAGTTCACACACTTTAGTTCAAAAAGGGAAAACGCTACCCCTGCACTTCTGTTTGGCAAGATATTCTTCTTGCTCCATTTCCTCGAAGCAACTTGTGTTTCTTTTTTTTTTTTAAGTGCAAAACTGTAAAACTCCTAGATGATAACATAGAATAAAACGTATATGAAATTGGACATGGTAATGACTTTTGTTTTCGTATCATTAATCTCCAATCATATGAGAAACATTATGTTTACTAGACTCCCCCCATCACCAAGTTCCCACCACATAGCCCATTGCAGTCACTGTCCATCAGCATATCAAGATGTTGTACAGCCACTACTAGTCTTCTCTGTGTTGTACAGCACCCCCAACATTATACATGCTAATAATAATGCCCCCTTTCTTCCCCCGATTATACCTCCCTTCCTACCCCTCCTCCCGAGTCCCTTTCCCTTTGGTAACTGTTAGTCCATTCTTGAGTTCTGTGATTCTGCTGCTGTTTTGCTCCTTAAGATTTTGCTTTGTTCTTATACTGCACATATGAGTGAAATCATTTGATACTTGTCTTTCTCCACCTGGCTTATTTCAGTGAGTATAATACCCTCTAGCTCCATCCATGTTGTTGCAAATGGTAGGATGTGTTTTCTTCTTATGGCTAAATAATATTCCATTGTGTATATGTACCACATCTTCTTTACCCATTCATCTACTAATGTACACTTAGGTTGCTTCCTTTTCTTGGCTCTTATGAATAGTGCTGGGCTGCTGCATTCGTAGGGTAAATTCCTAGGATTGGAATTCCTGGGTCAAATGGTATTTCCACTTTGAGTTTTTTGAGGAACCTCCATACTGCTTTCCACAATGGTTGAATTAATTTACATTCCCACAAGAAGGGTAGGAGTGTTCCCCATTTTCCACATCTTCGCCAACATTTGTTGTTGGCTGTCTTTTAGATGGTAGCCATCCTTACTGGTGTGAGGTGATATCTCAGGATTGTGGTATTAATTTGCATTTCTCTGATGACCAGCTAAGTGGAGGATCTTTTTGTGTGTCTGTTGGCCATCTGAATTTCTTCTTTGGAAAATCGTCTGTTCAGATCCTGCACCCATTTTTTAATTGGATTATTTGCTTTTTGTTTGTTGAGGTGGGTTAGCTCTTTATATATTTTGGATGTCAACCCGTTATTGGATATGTCATTTATGAATATGTATATATGAATATATACTGTAGGATGCCTTTTTGTCCTATTGATGGTGTCCTTTGCTGTACAGAAGCTTTTCAGTTTGATATATTACCACTTGTTCATTTTTACTTTTGTTTCCCTTGCCCAGGGAGATATGTTCATGAAGGGATCACTCCTGTCTATGTCCTAGAGATTTTTGCCTATGTTTTTTTCAAGGAGTTTTATGGTTTCATGACTTACATTCAGGCCTTTGATCCAGTTTGAATTTCCTTTTGTGTATGGGGTTAGACAGTGATCCAGTTTCATTCTCTTACATGTAGCTGTCCAGTTTTGCCAACACCAGCTGTTGAAGAGGCTGTCATTTCCCCATTGTATGTCAGTGGCTCCTTTATTGTATATTATTTGACCATATATGTTTGGTTTAATATCTGGAGTCCCTATTGTGTTCCACTGGTCTACGGGTCTATTCTTGTGCAGTACCAGATTGTCTTGAGTACGGTGGCTTTGTAGTAGAGTTTGAAGTGGGGAAGCGAGATCCCCCCTGCTTTATTCTTCATTCTCAGGATTATTTGGCTATTCAGGGTCCTTTGTTGTTCCATATGAATTTTAGAACTAGTTATTCCAGTTCATTGAAGAATGTTGTTGGTATTTTGATAGTGTTTGCATTGAATCTGTAGAAGGCATTAGGCAGGATGACCATTTTGACAATATTAATTCTTCCTAGCCAAGAGCATGGAATGAATTTCCATTTGTTAGTGTCCTCCTTAATTTCTCTTAAAAGTGTCTTGCAGTTTTCAGGATATAGATGTCTTTCACTTCCTTGGTCAGGTTTGTTTTCAGGTATTTTATTCTTTTTAATCCAGTTGTTTATGGAATTGTGTTCCTGATTTCTCTTTCTGCTAGTTCATTGTTAGTGTATAGGAATGCCACAGATTTGTGTGTATTAATTTTGTATCCTGCAACTTTGCTGAGTTCAGATATTAGTTCTAGTAGTTTTGGAGAGGAGTCTTTAGGGTTTTTTATATACAATATCATGTCATCTGAAAACAGGGAGAGTTTGACTTCCTCTTTACCATAGTGGATGCCTTTTATTTTTTGTGTTGTCTGATTGCCACGGCCAGGGCCTCCAGTACTATGTTGAATAACAGTGGGGAGAGTGGGCATCCCTGTATTGTTCCTGATCTTAGCTGAAAAGCTTTAGCTTCTTGCCATTAAGCATGATGTTGGCTGTGGGCTTGTCATCTATGCCCTTTATTATGTTGACAACATACTTGCCCTGTATACCCATTTTATTGAGAGTTTTTATCATGAGTGGATATTGAATTTTGTCAAATGCTTTTTCAGCATCTATGGAGATGATCGTGTGGTTTTTTGTCCTATTGTTAATGTGGTGGATGATGTTGCTGGATTTGCGAATGTTGCACCATCCTTGCATCCCTGGGATGAATTCCACTTGATCATGTTGGATGATTTTTTAATGTATTTTTGAATTCAGTTTGATAATATTTTGTTAATTATTTTTGCATCTATGTCCATCAGGGTTACTGGCCTGTAATTTTCTTTTTTGATGGGGTCTTTGCCTGCTTTTGGTATTAGAGTGATGCTGGCTAAGAAACTTTTTTAACTAATTGGGTTTTAATACAGAAACCTTCCTGTTTTTACTCTGTTGTTTTGGGCTTGCTAGCTACATTACTTAAGTTGCAACAAATTATTTGTTTGGGGCTGGAGGAAGAAAAGCAGCACCTGGGTAAAATAAGTGGGGCCCCCTTAGGAGGCCAAAGCAAATGTCACATGGATTATCTTGCTTTTGTTTCTTTCCAGAGGCCCTCACCCTACTCTGTGTAAGCCCATGAATCCGGTCTCATTACCCCTCAGCAGCTGGAGACCATAGCTTCTTCTAGAGGAAAGGGGGCAACGATCACTATAGCTGCTTCATTCTGAGAAGGGGTGCAGTTAGGTCTCCACCAGTGGTCAGTCAAGAGGGCTTTGGAAAATGGGCACTTCCGTCCTGCATTCCATTTCCATCACTATTTGCAGTCTTATGGCTTCTTAGGCAAGACAGAACAGATCATGTTATTAGGTTTAGTAGCAACATCTGAAGTTGAATTTTCCATTCTGGAAGAACAGACTTGACAAGGAGTTTAAGAATGCATGGCTGAATATGAGAATTAGAAATAGGGAAGCTGTAATTGAACATCATAGCCAGTTATCTTGGGGAAACTAAAATACTCTAGATCTAGTCTATGTCCCAATGATTCATATTGGGACTCAGTATAAATAAGGCTGCTTTAGTGAAACAACTCTTTTCTCCAAAATTACCCTCAATTTTATTAGAAGTAACCAGATTAAGAAAATACATAACACTTGACTTGATTATTTGCTTAAGTGTACAAGAAGAGCAATTGATTACAAATGCTCTTTTAAATGTGCTCTGCTGGAAATTTTGGTAAGGAATTTCAGATTGGACTTTTAAAGGCCTCTCAGGGCCAGAGACACTTGCTATCAGGTCTTGCCTGCAGTACCTGTAGATTTTCATGAATTCCTCTCTTCTTGAGGTCCCCAAGACATTTTGAGGATCCTGCACCTGCCAGGAAGTGGCCTTACTTACTCACCTGGTAAGGCTGCTGGGAACCCTGTAAGCAAGGTACCAGGCCAGTTCTTCCGAGGAGCTTTGTTGGCTTTAGAACATCAACCTTAATTCCTTACAGCTGTGTGTTCATATCTGAGTTTGAGCATGTGTCTCTCAGGTGTGACATTCCAGTCAAAGCCTTTGTAATATAATCAGTGTTTTTAGTTGTTCTTGTTACAAGGAAAGTAGATTCTTATTCAGCTTATGCAAATAAACATACTGCCATAAAATAAAAAAATGTTCACGAGAGTTTTTAAATTCTGGAGGGATTATGTAGAAATACAATTGTTTCAATTTTGCTTCTAAAGGTATTTTCCTTTACTAAATTGTTGTCAGCTTAAAGAGAAAAAACTTACAACACTTTGACAGCAACATTTGAAATAAAGTCATAAAATTATTTTCCTTAGCTTACTTAATCTTATGTAACTAATACTTGCTCTGTTAGAGTCTCGTTCTTTACTAGTTTAGGAGTAATCAAACAGTGACAAGACTTACAAATGGAAATGCTTAAAATGCTGATGGACGCTTACTATAGGATGATTGACATACGAAATTTGGATATTTTTGTAACATAAAACATTCAGTAACAAAGTTTATCATCATTATCTTTGACAGTGCTTTCCAGGTAAATATATATCAGATAAGTAAGTCGATTTAGCCAAATATTTTCACCGATGTAGAGGAAAAATTCCTCTGACATGTTCCAGGGGCCCTCTGGAAAATATTGGTTAATTAGAGGTAAAAGCACCTTTTTTGAATTTGATTTTGGGAAGCTGGCAGAAAGTTTTTAAGGCACTTGCCTAAATAGTCTAAATAGAATAGTAAGGCACTATGAAATAATACTTATCTACTTAACCAGAATGACAATAAAATATTTTAAAAGCAAGTATAGAAGGCTACACAGTTGTTAGCAAACCTTAGCTTTTGGTCCTTTTAATAGTAGGGTCTAATTTTCTTAAATACTCAGACAACTCATTGAGACTTTAAGCATGGGAAACTGCTTTCATAAAGCACTTAGAAAGCTCTTTGCAATCTTTCAACATTAAGAGCAGACTAACAGTTTAAGAAAACATTGTCTTTTTAACTGAGAACAAAATTCTAATTTTGCTTTGTACTTGATATCAAGACTCATTTGCTTTAGTTGCACACAGCATGACTATGTCAATTCTTCCACAAACTTTCTACAACTTTCTTTTCATATTCAGAGTTTTCCCCCTTAAAATAAACAGCTGGACTTTAGAACAGTTACCTTCTTTTATCATCAACAAAATGAATTCCCATTCCTTACACCTTCTCTTATTAAAACACACATCTTTTCTAGCAAGCAGAGATGTTTTCTTTATTATTTTAAGTAGTTTTATTTAGAACTTAAAACCATTAGGAACGTTAATTTCCAGTGAACACTGATAAGTGGCTATTGTAAACTATTACACTAGCATTCTTAGATTAACAAATTTATGGACACCTTTCATAATTTCTGGAAGTGTGTGCTTTATAGCAAAATCTCTAAGCATATAATATGTCTACTTAGCAATAGTTTAAGGTTTTAGATTACTACAAAGATTCTCAGGTGGTTTGTAGGTATACACACTGTAACACACAATTAAGATGTTCACTTGCTACACTTATTTCGTTTACTCATTTTTAACAACTATGCTAGATCACTCACAAAACTTTTATACCAAACACTAGACAAAGTCAATCCTAAACATTTTTTCTTAAAAGATTTAACAGGTAACATCAACTTAAATGACTTTAGGTAACCAGGCAGCTGATAACCATAAGTACATGTCCATTTCAGTTCAACTTAAATTAGCATTAATTCTTTATATTTTTATTGGAGTTTTCTGGAAGTTTTAGAATGCTCAATTTTCACAAGTGCTTGTCTTTAAGTCAATTTTTATTAATACCATCTGGAGGTAGAAAAATCTTTCATTTACACAATTAGACACACAAACATACAGATTGAGATGTAATGACTACAATTAGCAGTACTTTTCATAAAAACATACAGACACATAAACTGATAAATATTTGAGTTACGAGTATCTAATTCCCTTCTTTTTAGCTTATTTGGTTAAAAGTATCAAAGTTTTCAAGAGTGCCCTCTAAGGGCAAGCAGTTTTTATAATTGGGTTAAGGTTTAGACAGCCCCAGATGAACAGGGTTGATGAAGGCTCTGTACTGATAAGAACTGTGTGTTTCCAGGGGGCAGAAAGGAAATGCAGGTACAATTCTAGCACCAGTTATTTAAAGCCAGGCTATATTGCAGAAGATAAATTTCTTTCATCTCAGGGAGTCTGGTTTAAAATTCAGAATTTTTTTAGTAAAAATCTATTCTACTTATTGAGTTCACAATTAACCTTAAATTTTTATAAAATTAGGCCTGTATTGTAGTTGTTCATGGGAATTTTGACTGTTTTCCTTCTTTGTGGCAAAATATATTTAGCTGCATAACCATATTATATTGCATACTTGTTTCAGGGACCAAGCCTCTCTAATCACAGAGTTTGTATTGAGGCCAAGCTTGTGCACAGAAGATAAGACATTATTTCAGGGTCAAGGAATCAAATTTCTCCCAGTTCTTCTGAAGGTCATGCCAGAGACGTGTTATTTGCACTTCTGTTTATTATGGTATAGAGTAAAATGCCTCAGGAGAAATATGAAAGTTATTAAAATATCTCATGATCTAAAAAGAAACACAAATACCTTAACTATATAGATGTTAAAAAGAGAAGCAAACACCTCACAAGCAGCTGTAGAGGCTTACTTACATCTGCAGTTGAGAATTTTAATTATAAGTATTTTAACTGAAGTGAAGGAAACCTTTAGACAAACCAAACAATTATGAACATTATAATTTGACTCATGCATATATTTCATCTTATACAAATAGAGATTTAATTTTCTACATTTATGGGAACAGTAAATGCAATCATTCACCCACAGACACCACTTACAGCAATATGTGTAAATATATTTTTAAGAATATAATCTTGGCCAAGGAGTTTTGGGTATACAAAATCATCCTATATATAAAGAGATTCAGGGTAGAACAAAGTAATTTGCTTCCTGGTCTCATTTATTCCTGCTGGAATTATTACAGGCATTAAAAAGCTAACTTTAGAGATTTCGAGAAATTCTTAAGATCAGTATTTTTCTGGGGAAATTTTTCTAAGAAACCACACAAAAACTAAAGGTAAGTAAAAGAAAACAAAGAAGCAAAAACCCAGTCACACATTTGTGACATTTATTTTTCTCTTTGGGGAATACCTGCAGAGCTAGTAAATTAAAGAGAATATGAACTTTTGAAAAGTATTTGAATTACCCACCTACTGAAACTTAGTTTTAAAGGTAAGTGTAAACACAAATAACCAAGAAAAATATATGTTTATGTAACTGAAGGACATCAAAACCACTGACCCAGTCAAAGAAAAAATACGAAATGTTGATTTGAAAAACCTAAAACAAAAACAGAAGGATATGTATTACTATTTATTACTGGTAATAAACTTTAATTACATATTTCTTGCTTGATATAGTTTTTCATCATCAAGTGCTTTTAATTTTTTCTACCAAGACAGGCAGTTTTTTGGCCTCAAGGAGTTTTAGTTTTATCTGTAATGAATTCCCCATCTTCTAGGTTCAGTTTTGGGAAAATTCTCCTCAGACTTTGGTGTCTGTCTTGTCCAGGTGTACCTTATGTGAATTTAAAAAAATTTGTCTCAAGATTTCTCCGTAACCACGAATGTCACAAACAGGTTTTGTGTGTACTGCTGTAACCCTCTACAAAAAGCTTTATGGGGTGGAGCCAAGATTGCGGCATGAGTAGAGCAGCGGAAATCTCCCAAAACCACATAGATTTATGAAAATATAACAAAGACAACTCTTCCTAGAATAGAGACCAGAGGACACAGGACAACATCCAGACCACATCCGCACCTGAGAGAACCCAGCGCCTCATGAAGCTGGTAAGATACAAGCCTTAGCCCGGTGGTACCCGAGATCCCCAACCCCCAACTACCGGCGGGAGAAGAGGAGACGGAGAAGGAGGGGGAGGGATCCCAGGACTGCTGAACACCCAGGTCCAGCCATTGAGGCCAGAGCACAGACACAGTGCATGCGTGGGGTCCTGGATACTAGGGAAACAGGGCAGTACGACCTGTGAGTGGGTACCTGAGGATGGCACTCTTTGGACAAAGAAAAGTGAGTGCTTTTTGGAAGTCTTATAGGGACAGTGACCCAACAGCCGGAAGGAATCATCCTGGGACACTTAGTCCAGCAGCAGGGAATCTGGGTAACTCTGGGCACACTAACCCTCCGGGCAGCAGGAAGCATTGAGGCACGTCACGGAGATAAAGAGCCTTCTGGCCGCTCCCCCTCCAACACGGCTCCACCATATCAGAGTAGCGGCCTGAAGCACGCCATGCCCAGAGCAACAGGGGAGATAAATTCCATAGCAGCTGGGCAGGAATCAGAAACCCCGTCTCCACGCCGCTGCCCAGCATGAGCCACTAGAGGTCGCTGTTCTCCCAGTAGAGGAGGGCCACAAACCAACAAGAAGGGAAGTTCTTCCAGCCGTCAATCATGCCAGCTCTGCAAAATATCATTATCGCCATCAAAAGGCAAAATTTCAGGCAGACCAAGATAACAGAGTCAACACCTGAGAAGAAGACAGACCTAACCAGTCTTCCTGAAGAAGAATTCAAAATGAAAATCGTAAACATGCTGACGGATATGAAGAGAAATATACAAGAGCTAAGGGATGAAGTCTGGAGGGAGATCACAGAGGTCTGGAAGGAGATTGCAGAAGTGAAACAAACTCTGGAAGGATTTATAAGCAGGATGGATAAGATGCAAGAGGCTATTGATGGAATAGAAACCAGAGAACAGGAATGAATACAAGCTGACACACAGAGAGACGAAAGGATCTCCAGGAATGAAACAACATTAAGAGAAATGTGTGACCAATCCAAAAGGAACAATATCCGTATTATAGGGGAACCAGAAGAAGAAGGGAGAGAAAAAGAGATAGAAAGTGTCTTTGAAGAAATAATTGCTGAAAACTTCCCCAAACTGGGGGAGAAAATAATCAAACAGACCATGGAAATACACAGTACTCCCAACAGAAAAGACCCAAGGGGGACAATACCAAGACACATAATAATTAAAATGCCAAAGATCAAGGACAATGACAGAGATTTAAAGGCAGCTAGAGAGAAAAAGTTCACCTATAAAGGAAAACCCATCAGGCTATCGTCAGACTTCTCAACAGAAACCTTACAGGCCAGAAGAGAAAGGCATGATATATTTAATGCAATGAAACAGAAGGGCCTTGAACCAACAATACTGTATCCAGCACGGTTATCATTTAATATGAAGGAGGGATTAAACAATTCCCAGAGAAGCAAAAGTTGAGGTAATTGGCCACCCACAAACCACCTCTACAGGGTATTTTAGAGGGACTGTTATAGACGGGAGCACTCCTAAGACTAAACAGGTGTCACCAGAGAAAATAAAATCACAGCAAAGAAAGCAGACCAACCAAATACCAACTAAAGGCAAAAAATAAAATCAACTGCTCACTAAAAGCAGTTAAAGGAAACACGAAAGAGCATAGAATAAAACAACCAACATATAAAGAATGGAGAAAGAGGAATAAGAAGAGAGAGAAGAAAAGAATCTGCAGACAGCGTATGTAACAGCTCAATAAGCAAGCTAAGTTAACCAGTAAGGTACTAAAGAGGCTAACCTTGAAAATTTGGTAACGACGAATCTAAATCCTGCAATGGCAATAAGAACATATCTTTCAAAAGTCACCCTAAATATAAATGGACTGAATGCACCAATTAAATCACAGAGTAATAGAATGGATAAAAAAGCAAGACCCATCTATATAATGCTTACAAAAACTCACCTCAAACCCAAAGACATGCACAGAGTAAAAGTCAAGGGACGTAAAAACATGTTTCAGGCAAACAACAGAGAGACGAAAGCAGGGGTTGCACTACTAGTATAAGACAAAATAGACTTCAAAACAAAGAAAGTAACAAGAGATAAAGAAGGACATTACATAATAATAAAGGGCTCAGTCCAACAAGAGAATATAACCATTCTAAATATATATGCACCCAACACAGGACCACCAGCATATGTGAAACAAATACTAACAGAACAAAAGGGGGAAATAGAATGCAATGCATTCATCTTAGGACACTTCAACAATCCACTCACCCCAAAGGATAGATCCACTGGGCAGAAAATAAGTAAGGACAAGGAGGCACTGAGTAACACACTAGAACAGATAGACCTAATAGACAGCTATAGAACTCTACATCCAAAAGCAACAGGATATACATTATCCTCAAGTGCAGAAGGAATATTCTCCAGAATAGACCACATACTAGCCCACAAAAAGAGCCTCAGTAAATTCCAAAATACTAAATTTCTACCAACCAACTTTTCAGACAACAAAGGTATAAAACTAGAAATAAATTCTACAATGAAAACAAAATGGCTCACAAACACATGGAGGCTTAACAACATGCTCCTAAATAATCAATGGATTATCGAACAAATTAAAATAGAGATCAAGGAATATATGGAAACAAATGACAAGAACAACACAAAGCCCCAACTTCTGTGGGGCGCAGCAAAAGCAGTATTAAGAGGAAAGTATATAGCGATCCAGGCATATGTCAAGAAGGAAGAAAAATCCCAAATGAATAGTCTAACATCACAATTATCGAAACTGGAATAAGAAGAACAAATGAGGGCTAAAGTCAGCAGGAGGGATATAATAAAGATCAGAGAAAAAATAAACAAAATTGAGAAGAATAAAACAAAAGAAAAAATGACTGAAACAAAGAGCTGGTTCTTTGAGAAAATAAAGAAAATGTGTTAAGCCTCTAGCTAAACTTATTAAAACAAAAATAGAATCAATACACATCAACAGAATCAGAAAGAGAACGGAAAAATCACAACAGACTCCACAGAAATGCAAAGAATTTTTAAAGACTACTATGAAAACGTATATGCTAACAAGCTGGAAAACCTAGAATAAATGTACAACTTCCTAGAAAAATACAACCTTCCAAGACTAACCAAGGAAGAAACCCAAAAGGTAAACAAACCAATTATGAGCAAAGAAATTGAAACGGTTATCAAAAAACAACCCAAGATCAAAACCCCGAGGCCAGATGGAATTTTATCAGACATACAGAAAAGACATAGTACCCATTCTCTTTAAAGTTTTACAAAAAATAGAAGAGGAGGGAATACGTCCAAAGTCATTCTATGAAGCCAACGTCACCCTAATACCAAAACCAGGCAAAGACCCCACCAAAAAAGAAAATTACAGACCAGTATCCCTGATGAATGTAGATGCAAAAATACTCAAAATACTAGCAAACAGAATTCAAAAATATATCAAAAGGATCATACACCATGTCCAAGAGGAATTCATCCCAGGGAAGCAAGAATGGTACAACATTCGAAAATCCATCAACATCATCTACCACATCAACAAAAAGGACAAAAACCACATGATCATCTCGATAGGTGCTGAAAAAGCATTAAACAAAATTCAACATCTATTCATGATAAAAACTCTCAGCAAAGTGGGTATAGAGGGCAAGTACCTCAACATAATAAAGGCCATATATGATAAACCCACAGCCAATATCATACTGAACAGCGAAAAGGTGAAAAATTTTCCTCTGAGATCGGGAACAAGACAGGGATGCCCACTCTCCCCACTGTTATTTAACATAGTACTGGGGGTCCTAACCACAGCAATCAGACAAAACAAAGAAATACAAGGAATCCAGATTGGTAAAGGAGAAGTTAAACTGTCACTATTTGCAGATGACATGATATTGTACATAAAAAACCCTTAAGACTCCACTGCAAAACTACTAGAACTGATATCTGAATACAGCAAAGTTGCAGGATACAAAATTAACACACAGAAATCTGTGGCTTTCCTATACACTAACAATGAACCAATAGAAAGAGAAAACAGGAAAACAATTCCATTCACAATTGCATCAAAAAGAATAAAATACCTTGGAATAAACCTAAACACAAAAGTGAAAGACCTATACCCTGAAAACTACAAGTCACCCTTAAGAATAAATTAAAGGGGACACTAACAAATGGAATTTCATCCCATGCTCGAGGGTAGGAAGAATTAATATCATCAAAATGGCCATCCTACCCAAAGCAATATACACATTTCATGCAATCCCTACAAAATTATCAGCAACATTCCTCAATGAACTGGAACAAATAGTTCAAAAATTCATATGGAAACACCAAAGACCCCGAATAGTCAAAGCAATCCTGAGAAAGAAGAATAAAGTGGGGAGGGATCTCACTCCCGAACTTCAAGCTCTACTACAAAGCCATTGAAAACAAGACAATTTGGTACTGGCACAGGAACAGAGCCACAGACCAGTGGAACAGATTAGAGACTCCAGACATTATCCCAAATATATATGGTCAATTAATATTTGATAAAGGAGCCATGGACATGCAATGGGGAAATGACAGTCTCTTCATCAGATGGTGCTGGCAGAACTGGACAGCTACATGTAAGAGAATTAAATTGGACCATTGTCTAACCCCATACACAAAAGTAAATTTGAAATGGATCAAGGACCTGAATGTAAGTTGTGAAAACATAAAACTCTTAGAAAAAAACATAGGCAAAAATCTCTTAGACATAAACATGAGTGACCTCTTCTTGAACATATCTCCCCGGGCAAGGAAAACAAAAGCAAAAATGAACAAGTTGGCCTATGTTAAGCTGAAAAGATTCTGCACAGCAAAAGACACCATCAATAGAACAAAAAGGTACCCTACAGTATGGGAGAATATATTTGTAAATGACACATCCGATAAAGGTATGACATCCAAAATATATAAAGAGCTCACTCACCTCAACAAACAAAAAGTAAATAATCCAATTTTAAAAAGGGCAGAGGAACTGAACAGACAGTTCTCCAAAAAAGAAATTCAGAAGGCCAACAGACACATGAAAAGATGCTCCACATCGCTAATTATCAGAGAAATGCAAATTAAACCACAATGAGGTATCACCTTACATGAGTAAGAATGCATACCATCCAAAAGACAAACAACAACAAATCTTGGCGAGGTTTTGGAGAAAGGGGAACCCTCCTACTGCTGGTGGGAATGTAAATTAGTTCAACCGTTGTGGAAAGCAGTATGGAGGTTCCTCAAAATGCTCAAAATAGACTTACCATTTGACCCAGGAATTCCACTCCTAGGAATTTACCCTAAGTATGCAGCACTCAAGATTGAAAAAGACAGATGCACCCCTATGTTTATCGCAGCACTGTTTACAATAGCCAAGAATTGGAAGCAACCTAAGTGTCCATCAGTAGATGAATGGATAAAGAATATGTGGTACATATGCACAATGGAATATTATTCAGCCATAACAAGAAAACAAATCCTACCATTTGCAACAACATGGATGGAGCTAAAGGGTATTATGCTCAGTGAAATAAGTCATGTGGAGAAAGAGAAATACCATTTGATTTTACTCATCTGTGCAGTATAAGAACAAAGGAAATCTGAAGGAACAAAACAGCAGCAGAATCACAGAACCCAAGAATGGTCAAACAGGTACCAAAGGGAAAGGGACTGGGGAGGATGGGTGGGTAGGGATGGATAAGCGGGGTGGAAGAAGAAAGGGGTTATTATAATTAGCAGGCATAAAGGGGGGTGTTGGAGAAAGGGGAGGACTGTACAACACAGAGAAGACTAGTAGTGAATCTACAACATTTTGCTATGCTGATGGACAGTGACTGTAATGGGGTTTGTGGGGGGGACCTGGTATAGTGGAGAACATAGTAAACATAATATTCTTCATGTGATTGTAGGTTAATGATAGCAAAAAGAAAAGAAAAAGAAAAGAAAAAGAGAAAGAAAAAGGGGATTACTCCCTGATAGGATAAAACTAACTGCAAATCAACGACTAATACATGCTTTACAAATCCTTAATTTTGATCATTTAAAGGGTGTCAGATGATCAGCTATGGAAGTACATTTTTCTGATAATATTCCTTTCTCTTAAAAAAAAAGCAGTTCCTGTGTGACAATCTCCAATAAGTTCTTCACAATGGTATAAAGGTCATATCAACGTGTGGGCAAAAGGTTTGTTTGTGTTTATACAGAGGATCAAAGACTAATTTGGCTACCCAGAAAACAAATTAAGATACGATACAAAGAAGAACTTCCAACCTCAGCATCCTCTGGAAGAGTCATTCCAGAAGACGATCATCAAAAACCTCAACAAAGATCCTGGCGCTGTTGCAGTTGGAGCTGCATTCATCCCACTGGTTCCTACTTGCCATTGGAATGAAGAAGGAGATATCTAAGCTGGCCTGTGCATACAGTAAAACAACAAATTTGACTGGATCTATACTGTTGGACCTCAACCAAGAATTAGGAGATGTGCAAGTTGCAACGCTCCAAAATTGCACAACTATAGACAATCTACTGTTCAAAGAACATATGGGATGTGAACAGTTCCCGGGAATGTGTTGTTTTAATTTGTCTGATTTTTCTCAAACTATTCAAATTCAGTTAGACAGTATCCATCATATCATTGATAAGTTTTCACAAATGCCTAGGGTGCCTAATTGGCTTTCTTGGTTTCACTGAATATGGCTGGTAATTGTAGGTCTTCTTTTGTTATGTAGCTGTATTCCTATTATGTTAATGTGTGTACACAGTTTAATTAGTAGTTTAAAACCTATACATGCTTATGTTACTCTACAAGAAGATATGTCAAAGAAATCATCAATCTTCCCATATTTTCTTCCATCTGCTGCTTCTATAGCTTTTATTCTTCCTTCCTAATTACAACCCTTTAGTAGAATTCGTGCCTCATATAGAAAATTACCGAGTATCATTAATTCTTCCAAGTGGTAAAGATACCTCAAGACAGGTGCTGGGCATAAAAGCCACAGGGCACAAATCTGCAAAGAAGTAAAAAGCTAACTTTTTCAAAGAATATTGCTTCTCTCTCACTTACCAACTTTACATTTCCCTGTACGGCCCGGAAGATGACTCGTTAGCCAGAGACGGGTAAGATTCCTCAAGGGAGGAACAACCTAAGACAGGACAGGCACAGTCGCAGGGGGGCCATCAGGTGAGAAAATGGGGATCAACAGAGGTGAGGCTTAGAACCTCACCCCCCCCTGTTTTGAGAGAAATCTTCTTCATCCGTGGATGTTTTGTTGCCCTTGTCTAGCTTGGAATGATACTTAGTCTATAGGCACAGACCTGATCATCTACATTTGCCCTCTTACAGCACTAAATTATGTTTTCTACCTTTATCTTGCAGCTACCTACCATCTCAGAATTTTATTAAAAATAAAAATAATAATAATAATAGTGGAGAAATGCTGGATTCACATATAAATCAAGTATAAAAATCAAACGAATAATCATATCTGACCTGATTGTTTATAGTTCATGATGCGTGATCAAACCAACCGAAAGTTTCTGTGATGACTGCCCCTTGCACTGTTCACCATGTAAGAACTTATTCACCGTGTAAGAATTTGTTCACCATGTAAGAACTTGTTCGTTATGCTTCAGAAGATTGGAGACTGACGAAAATTAGGCTTGGGGTTGATTAATGATTGTGCTTTGAGTCCCCTATACAGAATGTTATTGTTGTTAACAACCATTTTATCAATAAATATAAGAGATGCCCTCTCCAAAAAAAAAAAATCTTTACACCCGTCGGTCTCCTCAGAAACTTAAGTGTGGATCAGCAGCTTCGTTTTCGCCGACCTACCTAGGACTTACATCAGGCAGGTGGTGAAAATCATTCTAAGTCTTTATTAAGTATCAGTTCTTTCTCCCGATATCATCAACTATTGCCAAGAGAGGAAGGATTTTTGTATTAAACCAATAAATTATAATATTTTTACTTTCCCTCTTACCAGTGACAGAACTGCCTTTTGGCCGTTAAGAGCCTGATAGAAATGCCCCTTCAGCTCGTTTCTCGTCCTAGGCTATTCTCATTGGTCGGTAAAATTTGATTGGCATAAGATAGACCCAATTATGGCCAAGTTGGGTTTAACATCTTCCCAATCTGGAAAAATCGTTATCTCACTAATTGCAGATAAGTGACTGCACAAAATACGGGAGATTAAATTTGTACTTTAAACAGTGGGTTGTTCACTATGGAAGAACTTGTTCGTTATGCTTCAGAAGTTTGGAGACTGTTGAGAATTAGGCTTGGGGTTGATTAATGTTTGTGCATTGAGTCCCCTATACAGAATTTTATTGTTATTAACAAGCATTTGATCAATAAATATGAGAGATGCCCCCTCAAAATAAGAGATAAAAATATGCATTATCTGAGATTCAAATTTAGTTAGCACCTTATATTGTTATTCACTCTATGTGGCAATACTGTTTTGCTCAGAGCCTGTCTTTATGAAAATCTATTCTTTATTTTAGTTTCCTAATGCTTCACTACTGAGTATAAATAATTGCAGCATATATAAATCAGAAAAAAGGGCCTTGCTCTCTTAAGTGTGGGTTTACCTGCTATCATAATTACCTTTCCCTCTACCTCCTTGTCAACCTGGAAATTACTTTTGTTCACAATCAAGAATAAAAAAGAAGAGAGATAAAGGGTGAAGTGGCTCTAAACCTTGTATTGAAATCACCTTCATTAAATATAGAGAATAGCAAAATAATGTCTCTGAAGCTGTTTTAAACACACTGAGAGATTTTATTTTCATTTCTGAAAACAAAGACCTTAAGGAGAGTAAAAGAGATGCAAGACAAAGCCCTCTATTTTGGGGGGAATGGATCCTAAGGCCAAATTACACGACAAAATTCACCCAGAGTCAAGCAAATACTAAAGGCAAATAAATTTGAATTTTATCATTATTCTACTAATTATAAAAGAGGAGACATATTCCACTTGTATATTTTAAAATAATTTATCAACCTGACCCATCTATTTTCTGCATTTGCTTTTATATAGAAAAATTTTAGAGACAGACTAGTGATCCCATATATGTGGATCTTAAAGCTGTAGAGGATGCAAAGGCAATTGAGTCACTTTTACAGATTCAGGAAGCTAAGGTTTAGGTTAATTGATATAACCTAGGTCATGACACTAATAGAATGAGGGCTGAGCCAGAAGAACAAACCAGGTGCTCTTTTTAGTATAGAATTTTTATCTGGAAAACTAACAGGTGTGCCTAAGTTGGCTCACTGTAGATGTTACTAAGTAGCATTGCCAAAGACTGGCTTGGGGCATTCTCCTCATCTCACCGGCCTTCCATTGTTGTTCCAAATAAATAATCTCAATAGAAATAGTTTGCCCTCCAAAGGCAGTTTGAAGAAAACTTCCTTAGTCCCCTTCCTGTCAGAGTGTTTCAAACCTACCTAAGCACATCCTACATTGAAATTCCTTCACGGCTCATTACCTTACCTAGATATTTTGTTTTTTCTCCCACCAAATCTAACCCAGACATGTCCAAGTTACAGTTAGTCACAACTCTGTAATAAATTTTGAACTTGAAGGAACTGTACACAGATATATTGAAAACACCCTGTGATTAATGCAAAATCCAGTTGCCAAGTTCATGCTCATTTTAATATTTTGGAACTTGGAATGTATTGGGATAGAGAAGATGATAAGTGAACGCCACAAAGTCAGAAAGAATTTCAAAATGAAAGGAGGATCCACAGAGGACCATTGCACAACCATTTCCTTTAACCATAGGTAAAAGACTCAAAATTATATATGTTTTAATTTTATTCTGTAATAGTTAGATATGTAAGTTAACTACTAAGTATATTTTATACATTTTTTTGTTCCTGGGGCATGGGGCTCATACATTATTTTACAATTATATTGGGATTTTATATATACAACAAGCAAAAGAATCACATCAGTCATTTTAAAATAAATTTCACTACTGAAAGGACACAACTGACAATTACACTGATGATTCTGATGGAAATAATGGTCAGACCAGTAAAGCAGCACCCAATACAGAACAGTGTGTGAGTGAAGTATATGTTACACCTTTTAATTCACTGTATTTTATATATCTGCTCAAGTATATTTTCAGAAATTTGAAATCATAACTCACAAATATAAAATGAACGTTAGTCAAAAATTGTATTTAATACAGTAGCTAATGATAGGACAAGTAATATAATCAGACTGGTTCAAAGGAGAACTTAAAT
Organism: Manis pentadactyla; assembly: GCF_030020395.1. NCBI lineage: Eukaryota > Metazoa > Chordata > Mammalia > Pholidota > Manidae > Manis > Manis pentadactyla. Next base: position 8,389,373 of record NC_080039.1, on the reverse strand, counting down.
GAAAGACAGTTGGTAGAAATACTGACATAAATTTGTCAATATGTATAAAATGGGTTTATATCTTGTAAAACAATGAAATGTAGTATGTTGGCTTAATTTTTCCTTCTGAGTGGCAATCAAATGTACATTTACTGGACATAATCCACTTGCATAGCTTAGATAAAAAGTCATCTGTATTTCTACCAGTTTTCAACTTCATAAAGCACATAATTCTACCTCTACAAAATAGGAAATAACCTAGTGAATATAAAATTATCAAATTTTAAATTCATCCTTTTTTCAATTTTTTAGTTGAAATATAGGTAATATGCTATATTTAATGGTTTCATACATAAAACATAGCTTTTCAACAATTACACTTCATTATTAAATCCTCACCATGTTAAGTGTAGTTACCATTTGTGAACATACAAAGAAATCACACTTTACTGACTATATTCCCTATTCTGTACTTTCATTCCTTTGACTAACTTATTTTACGATTTGAAGTTTGCATCTCTTTGTACCCTTCACCTATTTCATCCACCACCCCACCCATCTCACTATGACAACCACCAGTCTTGTTTTCCGTGTATACGAATCTATTTCTGTAAAACTTTATTCTTTATTTTTTTTTAGGGGCCATGATAATCTTCTCTGTATCCTTCCAATTTAGTATATGTGCTGCCGAAGCAAGCACTATTTCTGTAAAACTTTTAAATAAAATAATGCCCAGATGAATTGCTAGGTAGTGCATAGGACACCGGGAATTTATCCTGTCCAGTTTTAATTATAGGACAATTTCTTAAACACTTCACTTGCTTAAATTTTATTAGTCTATTATATATCTGATTATAATAATTCATTATAAATGTATCTTATATCTCTGTTAATGATTTGATAATACTGTTAATTGCTATGGAGTGAATGTTTGTGTCCCCTCAAAATTCTTGTGGAAGCCCAATGTAATGGCATTTAGAAGTGGGAACTTCATTAGACATTTAAGATTAGCTGATATCATAATGATAGAACCCCCACAATGGGATTAGAGGCCTTACAAGAAGAGAAAAAGACCAGAATCCACTGTCTCTCCATAATGTGAGGATATAGCAAGAAGACAGTCTTTAAAGCAGGAAGAGGTTTCTTAACAGATAGTGAATCTATTGACACCTTGATTGCTGATTTTCCAGCCTCCAGAATTGTGAGAAATAAATATTTGTCCTTTAAGCCACCTAGTCTATGTTAATTTGTTGTTGCAGCTCCAGCAGATGAAAAAAAATTCAGCTCAAAGAATGCCTAAACAATAAACATTATTTTTTTTTATTTTTGAAATATTTGTATCCATATTACATAAATATTTACTTTTTTCTTAGGGGTAAAGAGATGCTTTGGAAATGGACTCATCTGTTTTGTTAGCTATATTTCACATAGAAATAAACTGAAAAGAAATGAACAAATATTCAGTTAAGTTGGTGAACAAAAGCAAACAGCCCCCTTGTCTTCATTCAATATTGCTGGTCCTCTCACTAGTGTGGCTTTTCCCTTTGGTGTACTTTGTTTAAGATGATGTCTTAGTAGATTTTTCTGCTTAGCTGTAGACTGTGACAAGACCTCACCTGGGCCATACTGTAGTAATATGGCATACGTATAGCACAGAGTTAACCATCCTATACACTGTGGCTGAAAAGTGCTAGCTGTTATATATTTCAAATGTGAAGTTGTCAGTATTGGTCTGGTCCATCAGTTGCCATAACTTCCAATAAAATGGCCTCTATAAAAGATCCCCACTTTAAAAGAACACATCAAAAATGGAACTATACTTTTGGAAATAAGATATTATGATAATGTGACTTTTTTTCATCTTTCAGCTACCTTTTTAAAAAATTTTTACTTTGTCATCATTAATCTACAGTTACGTGAAGAATATTATGTTTACTAGGTTCCCTCTTCATCAGGTCCCCCCACACACACACCATTACAGTCACTGTCCTTCAGCATAGTAAAATGCTATAGAATCACTACTTGTCTTCACTGTGTTGCACAGCTCCCCATTCTCCCCCTACATGCTAATTGTACATGCTAATCATAATACCCCCTTTCTTTTTCCACATCCTTCTCCCTCCCTTCCCACCCATCCTCTCTAGTCCCTTTCCCTTTGGTAACTGTTAGTTCACTCTTGCATTCTGTGAGACGGCTGCTGTTTTGTTCCTTCAGTTTTTCTTTAATCTTATACTCCACATATGAGTGAATCATTTGATACTTGTCTTTCTCTGCCTGGCTTATTTCACTGACCATAATACCCTCTTGTTCCATCCATACTGTTGCAAATGTTATGATTTGTTTACATCTTATGGATGAATAATATTCCATTGTGTATATGTACCACATATTCTTTATCCATTCATCTACTGATAGACACTTAAGTTGCTGCCATTTCCTGGCTATTGTAAATAGTGCTGCGATAAACATAGGGGTGCATCTATCTTTTTCAAACTTGAGTGCTGCATTCTTAGGGTAAGTTCCTAGAAGTGGAATTCCTGGGTCAAATGGTATGTCTATTTTGAGCTTTCTGAGGAACCTCCACACTGCTTTCCACAATAGTTGAACTAATTTACATTCCCACCAGCAGTGTAGGAGGGTTCCCCTTTCTCCACATCCTTGCAAACATTTGTTGTTGTTTGTCTTTTGGATGGTGGCGATCCTTACTGGTGTGAGGTGATATATTACTGTGGTTTTAATTTGCATTTCTCTGATGACTAGCAATGTGGAGCATCTTTTCATGTGTCTGCTGGCCATCTGAATTTCTTCGCTGGAAAACTGTTCAGCTCCTCTGCCCATTTTTTATTGGATTATATGCTTTTTGTTTGTTGAGGTGCATGAGCTCTCTATATCTTTTGGATGTCAACCCTTCATCGGATCTGTCATTTAGGAATGTATTCTCCCATACTGTAGGGTACCGTTTTGTTCTTTTGATGGTGTCCTTTGCTGTACAGAAGAATTTCAGCTTGATTTAGCCCCACTTGGCTACTTTATGCTTTTGTTTCCCTTGCCTGGGGAGATAAGTTCGTGAAGAAATCGCTAATGTTTATGTCCAAGAGATTTTTGCCTATGTTTTTTTTCTAGGAATTTTATGTTTTCATCACTTACATTCAGGTCTTTGATCCATTTCAAATTTACTTTTGTGTATGGGGTTATACAGTGATCCAGTTTCATTCTCTTACATGTAGCTGTCCAGTTTTGTCAGCACCATCTGTTGAAGAGACAGTCATTTCCCCCATTGTATGTCCATGGCTCCTTTATTCTATATTAATTGACCATATATGTTTGGTGTAATGTCCGGAGTCTCTATTCTGTTCCACTGGTCTGTGCCAATGTTCTTGTGCCAGTACAAATTGTCTTATTACTGTGACTTTGTAGTAGAGCTTGAAATTGAGGAGCAAAATCCCTCCCCCCCCACTTTATTCTTCCTTCTCAGGCTTGCTTTACCTATTCGGGTTCTTTGGTGTTTCCATATGAATTTTTGAACTATTTGTTCCAGTTTGTTGAAGAATGTTGCTGGTAATTTGATACGGACTGCATCACATCTGTATTGCTTTTGCAGGATGGCCATTTTGACGATATTAATTCTTCCTAGCCAAGAGCATGGGGAGAGTTTCCCTTTGTTAGTGTCTTATTTAATTTCCCTTAAGAGCATCTTATAGTTTTCAGGGTATTGATCTTTCACTTCCTTGGTTAGGTTTATTCCTAGGTATTTTATTCTTTTTGATGCAATTGAGAATGGAATTGTTTTCCTGATTTCTCTATCTATTGGTTCATTTTTAGTGTATAGGAAAGCCAAAGATTTCTGTGTGTTAATTTTGTATCCTGCAACTTTGCTGTATTGCGATATCAGTTCTAGTAGTTTTGGAGTGGAGTCTTTAGGGTTTTTTATGTACAGTATCATGTCATCTGTGAATAGTGACAATTTAACTCCCACTTTACCAATCTGGACTCCTTGTATTTCTTTGTTTTGTCTAATTGACATGGCTAGGACCTCCAGTACTATGTTGAGTAACAGTGGGGAGATTGGGCATCTCTGTCTTTTTCCTGAACACAGAGGGAAAGATTTCAGCTTCTCACTGTTCAGTATGATGTTGGTTGTGGGTTAATCATATATGGCCTTTATTATGTTGAGTAACTTGCCCTGTTACATTCTGCTTAGAGTTTATATAATGAATGGATGTTGAATTTAGTTGAATGATTTTTCTGCATCTATGGAGATGATCATGTAGTTTTTGTCTTTCTTTTTGTTTATGTGATGGATGATGTTGATGGATTTTCGAATGTTGTACCATCCTTGCATCCCTGGGGTGAATCCCACTTGTTCATGATGTATGATCTTTTTGATGTACTTTTGTACTCAGTTTGCTAATATTTTGCTGAGTAATTTTGCATCTATATTCATCAGGGATATTGGTCTGTAATTTTCTTTTCTGGTGGGGTCTTTGCCTGGTTTTGTTATTAGGGTAATGTTGGCTCATAGAATGAATTTGAGAGTAGGCCCTCCTCTTCTGTTTTTTGGAAAACTCTAAGGAGAATGGGTATTATGTCTTCTCTGTATGTCTGATAAAATTCTGAAGTAAATCCGTCTGGTCCAGGCTTTTTCTTTCCTGGGTAGTTTTTTGTTTACTGCTTCAATTTCTTTGCTGGTATTTTGTTTGTTTAGATTTAGTGTTTCTTCCTTGGAAGGTCTTGGAAGGTTTTGTTTTTCTAAGAAGTTGTCCATTTTTTCCAGGTTTTCCAACTTCTTAGCATATAGGTTTTCATAGTATTCTCTAATAATTATTTATATTTCTATTGGGTTCATTGTGATTTTTCTTTCTCATTTTTTATTCTGTTTATGTGTATTGATTCTCTTTTTCTCTTAATAAGTTTGGCTAGAGGCTTATCTATTTTGTTGATATTCTCAAATAACCAGTTATTGGTTTCATTGATTTTTTATATTGTTTTATTCTTCTCAATTTTGTTTATTTCTTCTCTGATCTTTATTGTGTCCCTCTTTCTGCTGACTTTTAGCCTCATTTGTTCTTCTTTTTTCAATTTTGATAATTGCTACATTAGACTAGTCACTTAGGATTTTTTTCCTTCTTTAAATATGCCTGGATTGCTATATACTTTTCTCTTAAGACTGCTTTCGCTGCATCCCACACAAATTGGGGCTTTGTGTTGTTTTTGTCATTTGTTTCCATATATTGATTTATCTCTATTTTGACCTGGTGGTTGATCCATTGATTTTATTGGAGCACGTTGTTAAGCCTCCATGTGTTTGCGGGCCTTTTTACATTCTTTGTACAATTTATTTCTAGTTCTTTGCCTTTGTGGTCTGAAAAGTTGGTTGGTAGAATTTCAATCTTTTTGAATTTACTGAGGCTCTTTTTGTAGCCCAGTATGTTGTCTATTCTGGAGAATGTTCCATGTGCACTTGAGAATAATGTATATCCTGTTGCTTTTGGATGTAGAGTTCTATAGATGTCTTTTAGGTCCATCTGTTCTAGTGTGTTGTTCAGTGCCTCTGTGTCCTTATTTATTTTGTGTCTGGTAGATCTGTCCTTTGGAGTGAGTGGTGTGTTAAAGTCTCCCAAAATGATTGCACTGAATTCTATTTCCTCCTTTAATTATGTTAATATTTGTTTCACATATATTGGTGCTCCTCTTTTGGGTGCTTATATGTTTATAATGGTTATATCCTCTTGTTGGACTGAACCCATTATCATTATGTATGGTCATTCTTTATCACTTTTGCTTTCATTGTTTTGAAGTCTGTTTTGTCTGCAAATACTAGTACTGCAACACCTGCTTTTATTCCTCGTTGTTTGCATGAAATATCTTTTTCCATCCCTTGACTTTTATTCTGCACATGTCTTTGAGTTTGAGGTCGGTCTCTTGTAAGCGGCATATAGATGGGTCTTGCTCTTCATCCATTCTATTACTCTGTGTCTTGTGATTGGTACGTTCAGTCCATTTCATTTAGGGAAATTATTAAAAGATATGTACTTATTGCCATTGCAGGTTTTAGATTCGTGTTTACCAAATGTTCAATGTTATCTTCATTTGCCGTGTTTAGCAGTCCTGGGCTCCCTCTCCCTTCACGCCCTGACTCCTCCCCTCCCACCAGGAGCTGGGGTGAGGGGCCTCGGGTCCTGCTGGCCTTTGGATTGTATCTTACCCCTTTCACCAGACATGGGGTTCTCACAGGTGTGGATGTAGTCTGACTGTTGTCCTGTGTCTTCTGGTCTCTCTTTTAGGGATAGTTGTATTTATTGTATTTTTGAGAATATATATGTTTTTGGGAGGAGATTCCACTGTCCTACTCATGCCGCCTTCTTGGCACTGCCTCCCTTTTGCCTTTATTTAGTATCTAGTTGGTCTGCTCTCTTTGCTTTGGTTTTATTTTCTCTGGTTGCATCTGTTTAGCATTAGGAGTGCTCCCATCTAGAGCAGTCCCTCTAAAATTCCCTGTAGAGGTGATTTGTGGGAGGCAAATTCCCTCAACTTTTGCTTGTCTGGGAATTGTTTAATCCCTCCTTCATATTTAAATGATAATCGTGCTGGACACAGTGTTCTTTGTTCAAGGCCCTTCTGTTTCATTGCATTAAATATATAATGCCATTCTCTTCTGACCTGAGAGTTTCTGTTGAGAAAGCTGCTGATAACCTGATGGGTTTTCCTTTGTAGGTGACGTTTTTCCTCTCTGTAGGTGCCTTTAAAACTCTGTCCTTGTCTTTGATCTTTGCAAATTTAATTATTATGTGTCTTGGTGTTGTCCTGCTTGGGTCCCTTCTGTTGGGAGTTCTGTGTAATTCTGTGGTCTGAATGATCATTTCCTCCCCCAATTTGGGGAAGTTTTCAGCAATTATTTCTTCAAAGACACTTTCTATCCCTTTTTCTCTATCTTCTTCTTCTGGTACCCCTATAATGTGAATACTTTTCTGCGTGGATTGGTTACACTGTTCTCTGAATAGTGATTCATTCCTGGATATCCTTTGATCTGTATCTGCATCAGCTTGTATGCATTCCTTTTCTTTTGCTTCTATTCTTCCATCAATGGTATCTTGCTTCTAATTCCATTCTGCTTATAGATCCTTCCAGAGGTTTTTTCATTTCTGTAATCTCCTTCCAGACGTCATCCCTTAGCTCTTGTGTATTTCTCTACAGCTCCAACAGCATGGTTATGACCTTTATTTCAAATTCTTTTTCAGGGATATTGGTTAGGTATATCTGCCCAGATTGCTTCTCAGGAGAGGATGTCTGGGTTAGTCTCGTCTGTATCAAATGCTTCTGCCTTTTCATGGCGATAGAGATAGTTGTGGGGAACTGGCGCATGTGTTGGCTGGGAGAACATCTCTTCTTGCTAGTTGTGTCCTTCTTTTCCTGGGAGAACAGTGACCCCTATTGGCTTGTGCTGGGCAGCTGCATGCAGACAGTCTTTCTAATTCTTGCCCAGCTGTTGTGAAAGAAGCTCTTCCCTGCTGCCTCAGTCTGCTTCTCCTGTATTGTGGAGTGGAATCAGAGGGGAAACAGATGGGAGGCTGCTCGGGCCTCTGAGCTGCACTGCTGGGCACCCAGAGTTCCCTGGATTCCCAGCTGCTAGGCTAAGTGTCCCATGATGTTTCTGTCCACCTGTGGGGTCCCTGTTCCTTTAAGTCTTTCAAAAAGCACTTGCTTTTCTTTTTTTCCCAGGGGCACTGGCTGCAGGGACCCACTCTCAAGTTATACTGTCCCATTCCCCTAGTATCCAGCACTCCACACATTGTATGTCTGTCCTCCAGTGCATATTTCTAGGGCTGGGTGTTTAGAAGTACTGTGCTCCCTCTACCTCCCTGTTCCAACTCCTCTCCTCCCACCGGAAGCTGGGGTGAGGGGCACAAGGGTCCCGCCAGGACACAGCTTTTATCGTACTCCTTTTGTGAGGTGCTGTGTTCTCACAGGTGTAGATGTAGCCTGGCTGTTGTCCTGTATCTTCTGGTCTCTCTTTTAGGGATAGTTGTATTTATTGAGTTTCCAAAAATATATATGGATTTGGGAGGAGATTTCTGCAGCTCTACTCATGTCACCATCTTTGCTCTGCCTCAGCTCGATAATGTTTCATTTTTAACTTTACTTCATAAAGCACACTATAATCTTTAACATAGAAGACTTAAAAAATAAGTATATTAGCAACAAATACTTGAGGCTTTTAAAATGAAGGCATTAAACATAGTGAGCCTATTTAGGACAAACAGCTAAATGCATGGAGTAAGGAGAGGGAATTTTTACTTTCAGGAAGAGGAATACAGAAAACAAATTTAAAGGGCCAGGCAATAAACTAAGGCATAGTTTTCACATAGATCTGAAGAGTATCTTGAAAGTACAGTGTAAGATGCAGTATTTAGTATTTTAGTGCTATAGAGATACTGTAAAATAATCAATGTTAATACACAAGATAAAGGAAACTTAAAAATTTACATTGAATTTTTGTATGATATTAATCATTTTCAACCACACTCTTTGGTTAAATTCTACAAGAAACAGCTAAAACCATAAAGTCAAAAAAGTATATTTAACTTTGTACAAAATAATATAACTATGGTTGAGGGGGAATATGGACAATCTGTTTATTATTATTATTTTTATTTTTTGAGATGGCATCTCTCATATTTATTGACAAAATAGTTGTTAACAATAAAATTCTGTATAGGGGACTCAATGCACAATCATTAATCAACCCCAAGCCTAATTCTCAACAGTCTCCAATCTTCTGAAGCATAACAAACAAGTTCTTACATAGTGAATAAGTTCTTACATGGTGAACAGTGCAAGGGCAGTCATATCACAGGAACTTTCAGTTTTGATCACGCATCATGAACTATAAACAAGTCAGATATAATTATTCGTTTGATTTTTATACTTGATTTATATGTGAATCCCACATTTTACCCTTTTTATTATTATTTTTTTATAAAGTGATGAAGTGGTAGGTAGATGCAAGATAAAGGTAGAAAACATGATTTAGTGCTGTAAGAAGGCAAATGTAGATGATCAGGTGTGTGCCTGTAGCCTATGTGTTAATCCAAGCTAGACAAGGGCAACAAAACATCCACAGATGCAGAAGATTTCTCTCAAAACAGGGGGGCTGGGGTTCTAAGCCTCACCTCTGTTGGTCCCCAATTTCTCACCTGATGGCCCCCCCTGTGACTGTGCCTGTCTTAGGTTGTTCCTCCCTTGAGGAATCTTACCTGTCTCTGGCTAACCATTCATCTTCCAGGGCCATGCTTGGAAATGTAAAGTTGGTAAGTGAGAGAGAAGCAATATTGTTTGAAGAGGTTAGCTTTTTACTTCTTTGCAGATTTATGCCCTGTGGCTTCTACGCCCAGCGTTTGTCTTGAGGTATCTTTACCACTTGGAAGAATTATGATAGTCGGCAGTTTTCGATATTAGGCACGAATTCTTCTAAAGGGTTGTAATTAGGAAGGAAGAAAAGCTATAGAAGTAGCAGACGGGAGGAAACATGGGAAGATTGATTATTTCTTTGACATATCTTCTTGAAGAGTAACATCAGCATGTATAGGTTTTAAGCTACTAATTAAATTGTGTACAGACATTAACATAATAGGAATACAGCTACATAACAAAAGCAGACCTACAATTACCAGCCATATTCAGTGAAATCAAGAAAACCAGTTAGGTACCCTAGGCATCTGTGAAAACTTATCAATGATATGATGGATATTGTCTAACTGAATTTGAATAGTTTGAGAAAAATCAGACGAATTAAAACAGCACCTTCCTGGGAACCGTTCACATCTCATATGTTCTTTGAACAGTATATAGTCTATAGTCGCACAATTTTGGAGAACTGCAACTTTCACTTCTCCTAATTCTTGGTTGAGTTCCGACAGTACAGATCCAGTCAAATTTGTTGTTTTACTGCATGCACAGGCCAGCTTAGATATCTCCATCTTCATGCCAATGGCAAGTCCAGGAACCGGTGCGATAAATGCAGCTGCAACTTCAACAGCACCAGGATCTTTATTGAAGATTTTTGATGATCATCTTCTGGAATGACTCTTCCAGAGGATGTTGATGTTGCAAGTTCTTCTTCATATCATATCTTAGTTCGTTTTCTGGGTAGCCAAATTAGGCTTTGGTCCTCTGTATAAACACAAACAAACCCTTTGCTCACACGTTGATATGACCTTTATACCTCTGTGAAGAACCTATTGGAGATCACCACAGAGGAACTGTTTTTTTTTAAGAGGAATGAATATTATTAGAAAAATTGCTTCCATAGCCGATCATCTGACACCCCTTAAAAGATAAAAATAAAGGATATGTAAAGTGTGCATTAATCATTGATTTGCAGTTAGTTTTATCCTATCAGGGAGTAATCCCCCTTTTCTTTCTCTTTTTTTGTTATCATTAATCTACAATTACATGAAGAATATTATGTTTACTAGGCTCTCTCCTATTCCAAGTGCCCCACACAAACCCCATTACAGTCACTGTCCATCAGCATAGCAAAATGTTGTAGTATCACTACTTGTCAAGTTTGTGTTGCACAGCTATCCCCATTCTACCACCCCCAAATTTTTCATGCTCATCATAATACTCCCTTTCTTCTTCCCCCTCTTTATCGCTCCCTACCTACCCATCGTTCCCAGTCCCTTTCCCTTTGGTAACTTTCAGTTCATTCGTGGGTTCTGTGATTCTGCTGCTGTTTTGTTCCCTCAGTTTTTCCTTTGTTCTTATCCTCCACATATGAGTTAAATAATTTGGTACTTGTCTTTCTCCACCTGGTTTATTTCACTGAGCATAATACCCTCTAGATCCACCCATGTTGTTGTAAATGGTAGGATTTGTTTTCTTCTTATGGCTGAGTAATATACCATTGTGTATATGTACCACATCTTCTTTATCCACTCATGTACTGATGGACACTTAGGTTGCTTCCAATTCTTGGCTATTGTAAATAGTGGTGCAATAAACATAGAGGTGCATCTGTGTTTTTCAAACTAGAGTGCTTCATTCTTAGGGTAAATTACTAGGAGTGGAATTCCTGGGTCAAATGGTAAGTCTATTTTGGACATTTGGAGGAACCTTCATACTGCTTTCCACAGTGGTTGAACTAACTTACATTCCCACCAGGAGTGTAGGAAGGTTCCCCTTTCTCCACAGCCTCGCCAAGATTTGTTGTTGTTTGTCTTTTGGATGGTAGCCATACTTACTGGTGTGAGATGATATCTCATTGTGGTTTTAATTTGCATTTCTCTGATAATTAGTGATGTGGAGCATCTTTTATGTGTCTGTTGGCCATCTGAATTTCTTTTATGGAGAGCTGTCTATACAGTTCCTCTGCCCATTTTTTATTGGATTATTTGCTTTTGTTTGTTGAGGTGGGTGATGTCTTTATATAATTCAGATATCAAGCCTTTATCGGATGTGTCATTTACAAATATATTCTCCCTTACAGAAGGTGCCTTTTTGTTCTATTGATGGTGTCCTATGTTGTACAGAAGCTTTTAGCTTGATATAGTCCATTTGTTCATTTTTGTTTTTGTTTCCCTTGCCCAGGGAGATATGTTCAAGAAGAGGTCACTCACGTTTATATCTAAGAGATTTTTGCCTATATTTTTTTCTAAGTTGTATGGTTTCATGACTTACATTCAGGTCTTTGATCCATTTCAAATTTACTTCTGTGTATGGGGTTAGACAATGGTCCAGTTTCATTCTCTTACATATAGTTGTCCAGTGTTTCCAGCACCATCTGTTGAAGAGACAGTCATTTCCCCCATTGTATGTCCATGGCTCCTTTATTCTATATTAATTGACCATATATGTTTGGTGTAATGTCTGGAGTCTCTATTCTGTTCCACTGTTCTGTGACAATTTTCTTATGCCAGTACAAAATATCTTAATTACTGTGACTCTGTAGTAGAGCTTGAAGATGAGGAGCAAGATCCCCCCCCCCCACTTTATTTTTCCTTCTCAGGATTACTTTAGCTATTCGGGGTCTTTGGTGTTTCCATATGAATTTTTGAGCTATTTGTTCCAGTTCTTTGAAGAATGTTGTTGGTAATTTGATAGGGATTGCATCGAATCTCTATATTGCTTTGGGCAAGATGGCCATTTTGACAATATTAATTCTTTCTAGCCAAGAGCATGGGATGGGTTTCCATTTCCTTCTATCCTCTTAATTTGTCTTAAGAGTGTCTTGTAGTTTTCAGGGATCAGGTCTTTCACTTCTTTGGTTAGGGTTATTCCTAGGTACTTTATTCTTTTTGATGCAATTGTGAATGGAATTGTTTTCCTAGTTTCTCTTTCTATTGGTTCATTGTTAGTGTATGGGAAAGCCACAGATTTCTGTGTGTTAGTTTTGTATCCTGCAACTTTGCTGTATTGCGATATCATTTCTAGTAGTTTTGGAGTGGAGTCTTTTGGGTTTTTTATGTACAATATCATGTCATCTGCAAATAGTGACTGTTTAACTTCTTCTTTACCAATCTGGATTCCTTGTATTTCTTTGTTTTATCTGATTGCCGTGGCTAGGGTCTCCAGTCCTATGTTAAATATCAGTGGGGAGAGTGGACATCCCTGTCTTGTTCCCGATCTCAGAGTAAAATCTTTCAGCTTTTCGCTGTTCAGTATGATGTCGGCGGTGGGTTTACCATATATGGCCTTTATTATGTTGAGGTACTTGCCCTCTATACCCACTTTGCTGAGAGTTTTTATCATGAATGGATGTTGAATTTTGGCTAATGCTTTTTCAGCATCTATGGAGATGATCATGTGGTTTCTGTCCTTCTTTTTGTTGATGTGGTGGGTGAAGTTGATGGACTTTCAAATGTTGTACCATCCTTGCATCCCTGGGATGAATCCCACTTTGTCATGGTGGGTGATCCTTTTGATATATTTTTGAATTCGGTTTGCTTGTATTTTATTGAGTATTTTTGCATCTTCATTCATCAAGGATATTGGTCTGTAATTTTCTTTTTCGGAGGGGTCTTTGCCTGGTTTTGGTATTAGAGTGATGTTGGCTTCATAGAATTAGTTTGAGAGTATTCCCTCCTTTTCTATTTCTTAAAAAACTTTAAGGAGAATTGGTATTATGTCTTCTCTGCATGTCTGATAATATTCGGAGGTGAATCTATGTGGCCCATGGTCTTTGTTCTTGGGTAGTTTTTTGATTACCGTTTCAATTTCTTTGCTCATAATTGGTTTGTTTAACTTGTGGATTTCTTCCTTGGTCAATCTTGGAAGGTTGTATTTTTCTAGGAAGTTGTTCATTTCTTCTATGTTTTTCAGCTTGTTATCATATTTGTATTTCTGAGGAGTCTGTCGTGATTTTTCCATTCTCGTTTCTGATTCTGTTGATGCGTGTTGATTCTCTTTTGCTCTTAATAAGTTTGGCTGGAGGCTTATCTATTTTCTTTATTTTCTCAAAGAACCAGCACTTGGTTTCATTGAGTTGTCCTATTGTTTTATTCTTCTCAATTTTGTTTATTTCTTCTCTGATATTTATTATGTCCCTCCTTCTGCTGACTTTAGGACTCATTTGTTCTTCTTTTCCAAGTTTCAATAATTGTGATGTTAGACTATTCATTTCGGATTGTTCTTCCTTCTTTAAGTGTGCCTGGATCACTATATTCTTTCCTCTTAATACTGCTTTCGCTGCATCTCACAGAAGATGGGGCTTTGTGTTGTTGTTGTCTTTTGTTTCCATATATTCCTTGATCTCTATTTTAATTTGTTCATTGATCCATTGGTTATTTAGGTGCATGTTGTTAAGCCTCCATGTGTTTGTGAGCCTTTTTGTTTCCTTTGTAGAATGTATTTCTAGTTTTATACCTTTGTGGTCTGAAAAGTTGGTTGGTAGAATTTCAAAATTCTGGAATTTACTGAGGCTCTTTTTGTGAGCTAGTATGTGGTCTATTCTGCAGAATGTTCCATGTGCACTTGAGAAGAATGTATATCCTGTTCCTTTTGGATGTAGAGTTCTATAGATGTCTATTAGGTCCATCTATTCTAGTGTGTTGTTCAGTGCCTACGTGTCCTTACTTATTTTCTGCCCAGTAGATCTCTCCTTCAGGGTGAGTGGTGTGTTGAAGTCTCCTAAAATGAATGCATTGCATTCTATTTCCCTCTTTAGTTCTGTTAGTATTTGTTTCACATATGCTGGTGCTCCAGTGTTTGGGCATATATATTTAGAATGGTAATCCTCTTGTTGGACTGAGCCCTTTATCATTATGTAATCTCCTTCATTACATCTGGTTACATTCTTTGTTTGAAGTCTATTTTGTCTTATACTAGTACTGCAACCCCTGCTTTCTTCTCTCTGTTGTTTGCCTGAAATATGTTTTTCCTTCCCTTGACTTTAAATCTCTGCATGCCTTTTGGTTTGTGGTGACTTTCTTGTAAGCAGCATATAGGTGGGTCTTGCTTTTTAATCCATTCTATAACTCTGTGTCTTTTGATTGTGCATTCTTCCCATTTACACTTAGGGTGACTATTGAAAGATATGTACTTATTGCCATTGCAGGCTTTCGATTCATGGTTACCGAAGGTTCAAGGTTACCCTCTTTAGTATATTACTGCCTAACTTAGCTTGCTTATTGAGCTGTTATATACTGTCTGAGGATTCTTTGCTTCTCTCCCTTCTTATTCCTCCTCCTCCATTCTTATATGTTGGTTGTTTTATTCTGTGTTCTTTTGTGTTTCATTTAACTGCTTTTAGTTTGTAGTTTATCTTATTTTTTGTCTTTAGTTAGTTTTTGTTTGGTCTGCTTTCTTTGCTGTGATTTTATTTTCTCTGGTGACTTCTGTTTAGTCTTAAGAGTTCTCCCATCTATAACAGTCCCTCTAAAATACCCGTAGAGGTGGTTTGTGAGAGGCAAATTCCCTCATCTTTTCCTTGTCTGGGAATCATTTAATCCCTCCTTCATATTTAAATGATAATCGTGCCGGATCCATTATCCTTGGCTCAAGGCCCTTCTGTTTCATTGCATTAAATATTCATGCCATTCTCTTCTGGCTTGTAAGGTTTCTGTTGAGAAGTTTGATGAAAGCCTGATGGGTTTTCCTTTATAAGTGACCTTTTCTCTCTAGCTGCCTTTAAAACCCTTTCCTTGTCCTTGATCTTTGTCTTTTTAATTATTATGTGTCTTGGTGTTGTTCTCCTGTTGCGATTTCTGTATATTTCCGTGGTCTGTTCTATTATTTCCTCCCCCAGTTTGGGGAAGTTTTCAGCAATTATTTCTTCAAAGTCACTTTCTATCCCTTTTTCTCTCTTCTTCTTCTTCTGGTCCCTCTATAATATGGATATTGTTCCTTTTCGTTTGGTCAAACAGTTCACTTAATATTGTTTCATTCCTGTAGATCCTTTTATCTCTCTCTGTGCCAACCTCTATGCGTTCCTGCTCTCGTTTCTATTCCATCAATGGCCTCTTGCATCTTATCTATTCAGCTTTTAAATCCTTTCAGAGTTTGTTTCCCTTCTGTTATCTCCTTCCAGGCTTCTGTAATCTCATTCCGGACATCTGTAATCTCCCTCCAGACTTCATCCCTTAGCTCTTGTATATTTCTCTTCATCTCTGTCAGCATGTTTATGATTTTTATTTTGAATTCTTTTTCAGGAAGACTGGTTAGGTCTGTCTCCTTCTCTGGTGTCTCTGTGATCTTGGTTTGCCTGTAATTTTGTCTTTTCATGGTGATAGGAATAGTTTGCAGAGCTGGGATGAGTGATGGCTGGACGAACTTCCCTTCTTGTTGGTTTGTGGCCTTCCTCTCCTGGGTGAACAGCGGCCTCTGGTGGCTTGTGCTGGGAAGCTGCATGCAGACAGGGCTTCTGATTCTTTCCCGGCTGCTATGGAGTTTATGTCCCCTGCTGCTGTGGGCATGGCCTTCCTTGGGCTGCTGCTCCGCTATGGAGTAGCCGTGTTTTAGGGGAATCGCTGGAAAACTATCTCCTTGATTGTCCTACATGCTCCCTGCTGCCCAGGCGATTAGAGTCCCCAGAGTTCCCCAGATTCCCAGCTCATAGATTGTGTCCCAGGATGCTTCCTTCTGGCTCTGGGGTCCCTGTCCCTTTAACACTTCCAAAAAGCACTCGCTTTTCTTTGTCCCTGGGGCGCCGGCTGCGGGGACCCACTCACAGGTCGTACTGTCCTGTTTCCCTAGTATCCAGGGCCCCCTGGGCACGCACTGTGTCTGCGCTCTGGTGCGGATGGCTGGGGCTGGGTGTTCAGCAGTCCTGGGCTCCCTCTCCCTCCCTGCTCCAACTGCTCTCCTCCCACCTCGAGCTGGGTTGTGGGGCACTCTGTTCCCACGGGGCTGTAGCTTGTATCTTACCCCCTTCGTGAGGCGCTGGGTTCCCGCAGGTGTGGATGTGGTCTGAATGTTGTCTTGTGTCTTCTGGTTTTTCTTTTAGGAAGAGTTGTCTGTTGTATTTTCAAAAAAAATATGTGGTTTTGGGAGGATATTTCCACTGCTCTACTCACGCTGTCATTTTGGCTCTGCTTCTATTATTCTTCTTCTTAACATCATATCCTCTTCCTCTTCAACTCTCTTAAAGACTTTGATCTTTAAAATACTTTAAAAATTATAGAGTTCCCCTTCTATTCAACAAAGTACTGGAAATTATATCCAGAGCAATTATTCAAGGAAAATCAATAAAAGTCATACAAATTGGGAAGAAAGAAAATTAATTTGTTCACAGATATAAAAATATTATATGCAGAAAACTCTAGAGATACCATAAATCTGGTAGAATTAAGACAGATTCAGCAAAGATGAGGGATACAAAATCAATATGCAAAGTCTATACATTAACAATGAATGATTGAAAAAGGAAATTGAGAAACAAATCCATTAACAATAGAATCAAAAATAATAAAATACTTAGGTGTAAACTTAACCAAAGAGATGAAGGATTTATACATTGAAAACTGCAGAATGTTGACAGAAATCAAACAAAACAGAAATAAATGGAAAGATCTGCCTGTCTATGTATTGGAAGGCTTCCCTTCAATGTTAGTATGACTCAAATCAATCTATGATGCAATGCAATCCCCATCAAAATCCTGCAGATTTTTTTTGTGGAAAGAAATATTTCATCCTTAAATTCATATGGATTCTCAAGAGACCCTAGGTAGACAGAACAAATTTTGGAGGTCTCACTTTCTGAATTGCTGGTTTACATTGTGGGCACACAAGAGTGGAGGCCAGTGTTGGAAGCTCAGCCAGGAGTTTAGAGGTAAACCAATGGAGGTGCAAGCTCCAGGTGAGCCCACTGGTGCAGACCAGTAACCCAAGACAGGGCTGGAATCAGGCTCACAAGGGTTTCCATGAGCCTTGGCTCTTTCGATGTACTTCTGTGGCTACAAGGTGTCTCCACAGTTATGTATACATACAGCAGTATAGATGGGTGATGGGAGTGAAGTTGGAGGCACGCAGATGGACATGTGGGGAATTAGTTGAGCATAAGTCCAATTGTGCAGGCCAGTGATGGGAGACAGGCCCTATCCCATGTTCACAGCAGCTTTGGTGGGGGGTTGGGAGACTTAGCAAGCAGTGTACACATCCTTAGATGAATGATCTTGCTACGGGTATGGACATGGATGGGCATCAGGTGGTGGCATGCAAGTGTACAGCTGAAAGGGCCGGCCCTGAGAGCATGCATAGTGGGGGAGTTAGCCATGAGGACCTAGGCTATTATCTTGCACTTGCTCCAGCTGCAGAGAGCTTGGCAGGCTCCAGAAAGGGTATTTGGGCTTCAGTGGGTGGTGGGAAGGGAGGGAGTGTGCAGGAACTCAGGAAGCTGGCTTCAGCAAACACAAATATCCATGGAAAAAGAACAGATGAAATCTGCATGGCATCCACAGCAGCTGTGCTGGCCAGTGGTCTCAGTGGTGAAAATTTCTGGGGTTGTCCACATAATACATGACTGGGAACTGGTCACCTCCGATGGGGTCTGGCACTGAAAGCTCCTGATTTTTTTCCTTGTTCCTAGCCGTCTCTCTATGTCTCTACTTTGCCAGTGTCTTGGTGAGGTGAAATTAAAATTTGTCCTTTGTGGAGTGCCCCCCAAAACTGGAGAAGTGGACACTCTCCCTGCTCTCCCTATTCCAGTGAAGGTAACACTTTGTGGTTTGAGAATTCCCTTTCAGTGCAAGGTTATGCTGGCTGGGGAGAGGCAAAATAACCCTGTTCTTCCTTTCCTTTTAGTACAGCTATTTTCAAGGCTTTTTCTTCCACTGTATTACTGAAGTTTCATTAGTGGGCCTCATAGTTCTTTAAGAGTTGTTTTTGCTCATGGATAGCTGTCTAAGTGTTGATTTTTGGGAAAGAGGGACAGAGGATGGAGGTCTCCTACTCTGCCATCTTTGTGACGTCACTTTGTTTCTTAACGGAATTTTAGTTAGCTTTTTCTAAACTTTTGGGATTTTGGTTGTCTCTTCAGATGTTATGGTGAATATTTAGCAAACTGTTGTATTTTTGTCTTGTTCTTAGAATTTTTTTGAGTTAAAGAAGACAGCTGTTAAACAGATGATAAAATGAGTTCTTTAATTTGAAATGCAGGAAAAATCCTCCATAATGCTGGAGACAACAAAGCTTTTGACACTATGTAATCATGCTTCAATTTTGCAACTTATTTCCAGAGATAAATTATACTGTAAGAGTGCAAAAGTACCTCTTTGATACTTTCCAAATAGGCTTCGTACAACACAATTTTTAAAACATATAACTGTCATCAACTTTGAAGCCATAAATGCCTATCATTTACTGATAGAACTATTTTAAACCACAAGGGGTTCAACACCAGCCTTTTCACTGTATGTTTTCATGAGACCTACTAAAAGGAGCCCAGTGATAACTATAATTATAAACTACAAATGTGTTGCAAACTTAATAGCTTATTTCATGTGTGTTATTCCCTCAAAGTCAGTGTCTATTCAAACTTATGGATAACTAGATTCTACAGAAGATTTTAGAAATACAAAGTTACTAATCCTGGCCTAAATTGATGAAAAGCTATACCTCCCATTAATGAAATTGCACATTATTCCTTTTAGTTACCCCCATGTTCTTTCTCTGGCCTTGCAACAGACAGGAAGTCTTTTTGGTTTAATATACTGCATTCCCTTCAGCCTAAAATTTTGATAGTGTTTCAACATAGATGCTGTTTGAAACGATGTCAATAGCTCATTGTGATGGACCAATGTTATCTATTGACAAATATCAAAATCTGCTGCACATTTCATCTAACCTCTAATGAGTCCAGGGTGGTTTTGATAACATTAGTTGTCACATCTATGATAAAAAAATAACACAAATGACATGTATAAAATAGAACTCATTAGATTGAGACAAGGGAGAAAATATAAAGCCACTTCTTACAAGGAAAATAGTACTCTGGGGAAAATATTTTTCTTTAGGTCAGATTAATCTTTTATTTGTTATACTGAAAAATTGAAATAAATGTCTATATGCTGTTATTTTTATTCATACTGAAAATTTCTTAAGGTATATAATGAACAACATGATTCGAAGATACACTCCACAGTACTGAAGATATCAAACAATATATAGTCTACATTTTCATGGACTTGATACTAGCTATTTCCTATGGAATAGCAAATCTTTCAAACAAGAGCAAAGGTACTTTCTGGAATAATTTAAGAATTTCACTGTATATTACTTATAGTAATTGAATTGTTTCCTCACTGTCCATTTTACATAAAGTATTCCTGACCCTATAAGAGGGAAAATCAGAACTTAATTATTATTGCAGAGTGAGCTCTTTCTTGGAATAACCCTGTGAAATACACTATGAGATGCAATTAGTCACAAGTTGATGTTTGTGTGCTTTGATGAACTGAATTTATTGAGCCTCAACACATCTTTGCCTTCATAAATGGAACACTGGAAGTATATACTCCTGGGGAATCAAGACTGGACCCTAGAAATTTAATAGGATTTTGTATCAAGGTTGCCATGGAGTTTGGTTAAGCACTCAGAGTCTCTGCTTCTGTGTCTTAAATGGCCTCTGGAAAGACGTTCTCCTTCTGTCTTAAACCATCTGAATAGTTTTACTTGGGAGAGTCAAAGGTTTGATTTAGTCATTCTGACCTTAAAAGATAAATTATGCTTCTCTCAAGCTTTGCTACTTCCTTATAGCTGTCCTTCCTTTGCTTTATTCCTTTCAATATCATATAAAAGCTGTAATACTGGGGAACTCCTCTTGAAGAAGCCAGCCACCAGCTAATACTGATATAGGGTGACTGTGGGAAAAATGAGAGCTCCTGTGGCCAGGATTCTCATCTGGTCCTGGTTGACTAGCGCACTGCACACCTGTGGTCAATACATGGCTGTTGGCTCTATATAAAGAGCTCTGCCCAGGGCTCTGGGCATGACATGGTGGCAGAGCTGCAAGGCTGAAGGAGAGCAGAGCAGATGCTGGAGTGGTGGCAGTGCTGAGGACAGAGACCTAGTGATGGCTGTGCAGGGTGGTTGTGCAGAGAGGCCCGGAGGACAGCTGTGCAGAGTGGTTGTGCAGTCAGAGGGGCCCAGAGTTCAGCTGTTAGGACAGAGGGGACTAGAGGCAGAGACTGACTTGCTGCATGCAGACTCACTATGAGTGAACAGGGTTTTAGTGACTGATATGCCACCTGGAAGTAAAGTTGGGTACAACCCTTTCACCCCAAGAACATTTTGTTGTCATTTTCTTTGGTCGCATTGAATTCACAGCAAACTTTCCTGGGATTGAAATCCATTGGCAAGACAACCTGCCACCGTGGAAATAAAGTTGGGTTTTACCCTTTTACCCCAAGAATGTTTTGCTGTCATTTTCTTTGGTCACATTGAATCCATAGCAAACTTGCCCGGGGATGAAACCCATTGGCAAGACAGTGACTGAGAGACCCAGAAAACAATAAGATTAAGCACATCAGCCATACCGTTTTAATTTTTCTTAAACACACATTTATCTTCATCAACAAAAAAGATTCTATGGAGCTTTTCATCTGTTTGAGCAGGTATTTTATATTTCCTTAATTTTTAATTCCAAATTCTAATATTGAACATATAGTTTCAAACTGCAGAGAATGAATGCTACAGATTCTAAGAGAATCTTTTTGTCCTGTAGCAAAAAGAAAACAAGGTCACAAGCATATGTGATAAAAACAAAAGTGGGATAAGTGCATAAGATAGTATAAACCAAGTTCAAGGTGGCTCAGAAGAGGACATATCATAGTTAGCTAAGATGTAAATCATGGTCACATGACTTCTGTTTCCCCTCAAGAGCTATAGATTAAGTCTTGTCCCAGGGTCTTGAGGGGTTCCACCATAGCTGAGACCCCAGCAGTGGAACCCCATGCTTACCACAAGCACACAGACTCCAGACTAGTTAGATCCAGAAGACTGATGATTGAGCTTTGCCAAATATCTATTGGTCAACTAGTTAGATGTTCAAGAGCTGATCATATGTCCTGAGACATTTACTCATAAATTTCACTTTAAAAACCTCTGCTTGTAAGCCAATAGGGAGTTTGGGATTTACAGCAGCAGCTCCCTGTTCTCCATACCTGACGACTTGTAACAAATGCCTAGTTTCTCTCACTACGCCCTGGTGTCAGTGTTTGGCTTGCTGCTCATGGGGCAAGTGGATCCAGGTTTGGTTGGTTTCGTAACAGCCTTTTCAGGATGTATAGGGTTTCACTAAGGAGAGGAATGAACAGCACAAGTAAATTAACTAAGGCAAAGATTTGCGAGGTGTACTTGGGGTAGAGTAAGCAAGTCATTTGACTTGAAAGCAGAGTGCCTAGAGTGGAAGGGGTGCTGGGGGTTAGGGTTTGGATGAAATGTACAAAAATACATTGGTTCAATTTGAAGGGTAAAATGTTGTACTGAGTAGTTTATGATAATTTAGATAATGGTAGAGAGCAATTAAGTGTTTAGAGCAAGAGAGTTTGAGAGAGGTGGGAGGTCAGTGATTCCCTGTACTGACTGCACTTTAGAGTCACCTGGGAGAATGTTTAAGAAATTATTGATACTAGTACCCCACTCTAATATTTTATTTCACTGAGCTAGGATTAGTCAGGTGTTTGCTGTATTTTAATGTCACAGGTGATTATAAAATGCAGCCAGTATTAAGAATCATAAATAGAAGGGATAAAGAATTCTCAAACTGGCCCTGTATAATTTGAACCAAATCTGTCTTAATTTCCTAGACTCTTCTTTCCATGACACTCATCTGGAAAAATCTAAAATTCGATTAGTGCTCAAAGACCTTTTAAAAAAGACATCTGTAAAACTATAACCATGGAGATTTTTATTCATTTATTCTAGGGTGGGATCTAGTCATCTGTCTGGCTGTAGCTCCACTACTAATGATATGCCAGCAGTGTTGAGAACGGGTGGTCTACGAAGAATTAACTATAGAGTCTGGATAATAATAAAGCTTATTTGAATTTTGGCGTAAACTTTAAGTACAGCAGTATGAATCTCTTTCACAGCATGTTCAGTTTTAACAGTTCCTCATCTTCTTTCTAATTACTCTAATACTCTTTTACCCAATGTTTTAAAGTAGATATAATAATAATATCTACCTCAGTATGTTTTGAATGTTAAGTGGGATTGATTAGGCATGAAAAATTAAGAATAGTACTGATATGTAGTAAGTTCCAAACTACCATTCATTACTACTATTACACTGAAGATAATCATTTCTACTTTTATAAGTTACTGTGATGATTTCATTAATGAGTGAAGTACCAAATAGTGCTTGGTATATATTATATGTTCAATAGATGTTGGTATTTTTAAAGGGATTTAATTGTTTTAATGTATTGTGTCAACAGTAACTGTCTTGACAATGGATTTCAGCACCAGACAAGTCTGCTATGCATTCAATGTGACCAGAGAAAATAACAGCAAACGTTCTTTGGGGTGAAAGGGTTTATTACCTGGCTTGTTATCCCGGCAGTAGGTCGAGCACTAGCTTCTCTGCCTCACCCTAAGTTCTGGGCCGATCTCTCTCTACAGTGCAATAATAGTTTATTGCCTGAAGGTGTGGAAGTGGTAGCCTAGCAACAGGCCAGTTACATCATCAGGTGGTTTAAGTTCAGTGAGGATCCTGAACCTAGGAATCCCAACTTCCCCACATGTCATCCCTCTAGGATTCATGCCTTACAATCTACATGCTCTCAATCATCCGCAATGGTCCGTGTGTGAGAAAGCTGGAGCACTGTAACCAGATTCCACAACTGCAACAGAGGATAACAACTTAGAGATAAAAACAAAAATTAAGATACAGGTAACAAAAATTATAGTAATCCTCAAGCCAGAGGAAGTTCCCAATCCACAAAGACCTTAGGGGACATAAACACAGGTTTTAATAACACCAACATAGTCAAATCGTGTCCATCAGGTAGGATGCATGCAAGAGAGTGGTCCTGTGATAAGACAGTAACAGGAACAGGGTCCCTTCCAGGTCTAGTATACCACACTTTTACTCCTTTTCTCATGGGTGTTGCTGAAGGGTCTATATATAGTGCTACTGGAGGTGCATGCACTGGCCATAATGATACAACAAAACTCCCCAGTTAGGTGCCCCTACCTTATGGCAAAAGCATACTACTTGGCGGGCAATCTGTTGTTATTACAAGAAAACACAGGAGGCCAGCTCCCAGGCCTTGTCCCCAATGAGCCAGAAGAACCAACCATCATTGGTCCATGTGGCCAGAAGTCCAAGGCCACATCCAGTCAATGGAGTCTCCGTGGTTCACTGCAGTTAGTGCTGGCAGCAAGATATTATTCTGGTGGCTGAACCTCAGCTTCAGTGATTCTTCATTGGTTTGTATTTGCAGTTGCATAGGGGAGGCAGCCATATGTGTTAACATCTCTAGGGGCCTCAGGGCTCCCTTTCAGGGTCTCTCATTCAAATGCCATAGCATTGTTCATAAGTGGACTGACCATTCCCGCAGACTATAGGTATCTGACTTAAGTCCAAATTTGAACAAACCATTGTGCGTTGGCACGCCCGCTTTAGTAGGATTGTATAGCCCATGAAACTTCCATTTGATTCCAAGCTGTTGTACCATGCTTCCAGCACATATCCAGTAAAATTGGTGCCCTGATCACTCTCAATACCTGTGGTCAGCCATAGGTGACAAAGAGACATACCAGGACACTTTTACTCATCTGCTGGTCTGCACAGTGTATAGTAAAAGCAACCAGAAGTCCAGTAGCTGTGTCCACACGAGTCATGGAATATCGATATCCTTCTGACAAAGGTAGAAGTGCTATATCGTCTAACTGCCCCTTACAAGGGGTATAGGCCCCTTAGTCATTACCCCATGTTGCTGTGGAACTCTGTGTAAGCCTCCTCTGTTGCACACAACACACTCCTGCTGGGCTCTACTAACTTCTCAGAAGGTCAAAGACAAGCCCCTCTACGGGCTGCAGTCCAAATTGTCTTTTTCCCTACAAGCCCCTCCTATGGGATGCAGTCCAAATTGTCTTCTACCCTGCGTGCAATAAATGCTGATGTAACCACTGGGCTACATCAAAGGCAGGCTTTCCTTCTACCCAACATATCTGGGCCAACTTACCAGCTTCATTTCCTGGGGTTGCCAGTGGCAAATGACCTGTCACATGGTATACTGTAATTATTTTAGTCTGACCACAGGCCCATAAGTCTGCCACTATTCTTGCCCCCAAGGGGTTAGTGACCAACCAGCCAGTTGGCATGGTACCAGGTTGGTAGCCACAGGGACAAGCCATGAGAGACAGCTCAGCTGTCAGTGCAGACAACTATAGGGGAAGGCTCCTGGCTGAACACAAGCCATAACACCTGCAAATCTGCCCATTGGCTGCTCTTCCCCTCACCATCTTCCATCCATATTGTTTCACTTTTAGGTTGGAAAGCTATGGCCCTCCCTTTTGGGGGCTACCCATGGCTGGAGCCATCTGTGTACCATGCATCTTTGGGTATAGGGGCTCTTCCCTCCTGATAGGGACTCTCAGCTACTAATGGTTCAAAAGCAAGTTCTTCTAGCTTTCCACTAGTAGATATTACAGGCCACAACAAGCATTGGAGTTATTCACTTATGGGGCTACTACAGAGGGCACTATACTGCTGTATGTAAGCACCCCACTTGGCCAGTGTGGGCATTTGTGCCATACCACACCTTGGCTTTTGGGTCCAGTCTCGTACCCACCCCAAGATCGGGTTGGTGGTTATTACCAATCTCGGGGCCATTCTGGTGATGGATTCTGTAGCTAGCAAGGCATGATACATGGCACCCAGTTCTTCTATCAAAGTGTATTGTCACTCTGCCCCCTTCCAGAGTTGTGAGCAGAATACAAAAGGTTAGTGAGTTTGCTCAGGCTGTTGCCAGAGACCCCAGCCATAACCATCTTCAGTCACATGAACATCAGGCTCACAGGGTCTTAATGGGTTTATCACACTCAAGGCCTGTACATCCTTGACTGCCCATTTTGCTGTAGTAAAGGCAGAGGCACATGTCTGTTCCCCATCCCACCTGACACCCTTTCATACCAACCTGTATATAAGGGCTTCAGAATTTGTGCCAAGTGTGGGATAAACATTCTCAAGTAACCTAGAAGACCCAAAAACACCTGTAGCAATGCTACAGTTGTAGGGGTAGGAAAGGCCTGGACTTTATCAATAACTGCTTCTTATATCACTTTGGTCTTACCAACCAGACGATCTCCAAAAACTGGACAGACAAAGCAAGTCCTGATCCTTGGTACTGTTCACAGCCCATCCTTTCTCCTGTAGATGTTGCCACAGTCTAGGTTTTGCATCTTCTAGATCTGAAAGACAATCAGATGTGAGCATGACATCATCCATATAACAGTACAGACACATTGTTGTTATTTTCTCCCATGTAGCCAAGTCCTGGGCTACATGACAGATGGTGAGGCTGTGGAGGTATCCCTGTGGAAGCATGGTAAAAGTCCATTGACATCCTTGCCACGTGAAGACAACTTTTTCCTGACTTTCCTGCTCAATGTCAATGGAAAAGAAGGCATTAGCAAGATCTACCACAAAATGGTATGTTTTTGGTTCATAGCTGAGGGTATTGATCAGTCCTGCAATACAGGGCACAGAGACAGGCATAGGAGTATGAATTTATTCCATTCTCTGTAATCCACAGTCATATGCAAGAAGATATCTGGTTTTTTACTGGGCAAACTGGGGAATTGAAAGGACTGTGGTTTGGCTTTATAATACCCACACTTTCCACCTCCTGGAGAGTTTATCCAATCTCTTTATATCTTCAAGGTAGTTTGTGTTGTTGGTATTAGTTACCCTCTGAGGCACACGCAAAGCTATGGGCCGGTGCCTATCATATGCCCAGAGAACTGCCTTCACTGCATGTACTTTCAGTCTGAACTCACCAGCAATGTTCTGCAATGAAAGATCCTGCAGGATATCGAGACCCAAAATATACTCAGGAATAGGAGATATATACACAGTATGCTCTTTTGGGGGTAGTTGCCCTATTCCAAAAGGAATTGGGGCTTGTTTCACTCTGATGGACTTACTCCCGCATCCATCTATGATAGTGGCTGTACCAGGGAACCTCTTAGGTTTACCATGAATCAGTGAAGTTTCAGCTCCTGTGTGCAACAGAGCCAGGAAACATGTTCACTGGGCACAAATGAATAGCTACTTCAGGTGGCCTCCTGAACCTCCTGATCCCTCAGGGCAGATACCTCAAACTTCCCCTCAGCCATACCGTGTTCCCCAGTCATCTTTCTGTGAGGGCTCAAGTGAGATTCACTTGCTGTCCAGCAGGAAGTCCTGAAGACAGGCTGGACTTGTGGCTCTGTCTCTGACCTCTGCCTCTTTGGTCTTAATGGCTGGAAGTGCTGCTGTGGTTCATCTGTTGCCATAGCTGTAGTGAGATCCAATTTGACTTCCCATTTAATTTCCTTCCACCTGCTTCTGCCCTTATTAAATCGACCCACATCCGGTCCTCGTTACCTTCACAGGGCCCTTTAAATTATTCTTGTGAGTAGCAGACCTTACTTCTTTGCGTGTTCTTACTGCTTCAGCCTCTCCTACATCTGCTAATGTAAGTCCCACCTCACTTATGGGTGGCCCTATGTGAGGGGAAAAATGGCCACTACAGAAACAAAGGGTATGTGGGAGCAATCTGAAGCACAATATTTCTCATCCCAGGAGTGAAAATCTCTTCATCTGGGCAATGTTTCTCTAGACTATAGATGGCATTCCTTATAGCTAGCTCTAGAGACACCTGGTGGACCTCAGAATATGTATGCCATCTAACAGGAGAGGATGGTAGATAACCCTGGTTGGGCCCCATGGCACAAAGTGCAGCCGTAAGCCAATCAAGGAGACAGTGATGCCCTGGGGTCTGATGTGCATTTTGTAATTGCTGCCTCAAGGCAGACTGTGCCTTCAGGGAAGCCAGCTTTCCCAATTCTGATCCTGACAGAACAATTACATTCACCCCTAAGTCCCACTGTGCAGCACCCAAGCTGATATTGACACCGAGGCCTTCTGCCTAAGCCAGGAGCCTAAATCCACCAGCTCAGCCCGAGTATAGAGACTGAGCATAGAGTAGTTCACGACATGGAGAGGGGGCTGCCTTTCTCCTTGGGGAACTTTCAGCTGCTGGGTATTTATTTTCTTTACAACCACTGGGTGTGCCTTCAATACAGGAGTTGTCAGTGCCTCCAGCACTACTCCTTCATCCTTCCCAACTTCTCCATTTCCAGGATGGATGGCCCCTTTCCCTTCCCTCCCCCTAGTGCCCCATCTGCTTCAACACTTACTTTGTCTACCATGTCTTACAAAAATGCTAGCTCAGTTTTCAGCACCTCTCTTACCTTCACCTCAATGCTTTGCAGCTGGCCTTCTCATGCCACCTCTGCCTGTGCTTCCCTCAGGAGTTCATCATTTACCTTGATGGCCTTTTCCTAGTTCAGAGCACCTGGCAGCACTGTCGTCTCTTTCTGTAAGGAATCTTTTATTCCTTCAATGGCACCTCACTGCCGGTGCTCTCATGCTGCCTCCTCTAGTATTAAAGCCACTTCCTTCTTCAGGGAATCCACCCAAGTTTGCAGCTCGTGCTCTCATTTCGCCATTTCTTGGGTCTCTTCCGCAGACCTTTTTAAGACCGTGAGAAGCAACCAGCCCACAGTCCCTGATGCCTCCCGGGCACTTTGTCTTTCAAAGTCCTATTTACTATACCAAGGTCAACCTTACTGTCTCAGGTGTCACCTCCACTTGTGTCCAGTCCTGGGGTGGGGCCCAGATCTCCATGGACAAGCCACCTCAGACCACATATGGATTGGGGATGACCCACTGTTTCCCCATTCACAGGGGCAGCCCACTGAAGCACCCCTCCCTTAAGGGCAGCTTGTCTTTTTCCTTAGACAGCAGTGAACCCTGCCAACTTTCACCAATTGTCTTGCCAATGAATTTCAGCCCTGGGCAAGTTCGCTATGAATTCAGTGTGACTAAAGAAATCGACAGCAAAACGTACTTTGGGGTGAAAGGGTTTATTACCCAGCTTGTTATCCCAGTGCTAGGTCGAGCACTAGCGTCTCTGCCTCTGCCCAGAGCACTCATCCAAGCTCTCTGTATAGCACAATAAAAGCTTATTGCCTAAAGGTGTGGAAGCAGTAGCCTAGCAATGGGCCAGTTACATCATCAGGTGGTATAAATTCAGTGAGGATCCTGGTCATAGGAACCCCAACTTCCGCACACGCAGATATGTCAAAATTACAGTTAGTCAGAATTCTGTAATAAATTCTTTACTTGTGAGGCGAAGCCAAGATGGCGGCGTGAGTAGGACCGTGGGAATCTCCTCCCCAAAACATATATATATTTTTGAAAATACAACAAATACAACTATCCATAAAAGAGAGACCAGAAGACACAGGACAACAGCCAGACTACATCACACCTGCGAGAGCCCAGCGCCTGGGGAAAGGGGTAAGATGCAAGACGCAGCCCGGCGGGACCTGAGGCCCCTCACCCCAGCTCCCGGTGGGAGGAGAGGTGTTGGAGTGGGGAGCGAGAGGGAGCCCAGGACTGCTACGCACCCAGCCCCAGCCATCCACACCACAGTGCAGACATACAGTGCATGCGTGGGGTGCTGGAAACTAGGGAAGCAGGACAGTAAGACCTGTGAGTGGGTCCTGCAGCTGACACCCCAGGGACAAAGAAAAACGAGGGAACTCCGGGCGCACTAAGCCCCTGGGCAACAGCTCGGAGACCCCTCACGGAGGTAAACAGCCAAACAGACCCACGTCCATTACCCCTCCGAGGCCCCGCCATGGCAGAGCAGCCACCTGAGGCTGGTCACACCCTCAGCAAGGGAGCTTCCTCCATACCGGCCGGG
Organism: Manis pentadactyla; assembly: GCF_030020395.1. NCBI lineage: Eukaryota > Metazoa > Chordata > Mammalia > Pholidota > Manidae > Manis > Manis pentadactyla. Next base: position 8,359,977 of record NC_080039.1, on the reverse strand, counting down.
CAAGATACAGAGACCCAGCCTACACGCAATTTCCCAACACAAGCCACTAGGGGTCGCAGTTGTCTCAGTAAAGAAAGGACAGGAGCAAGTGGAAAGATTCCTGGCTCTCCCAGCTGACAGTCGAGTCAATAGCATAACCACTGTGCCTATCAACATGAAAAGGCAAAAAAATTTGATCCACACAAGACTAACCCAGACATCTTTGACATCTTCTCCTGAGAGGGAACCTGGGGAGATAGATTTAACTAGTTTTCCAGAAAAAGAGTTCAAAACAGAAGTCATAACCATGCTGATGGACTTGCAGAGAATTTTGCAAGAACTAAGGAGGAAGAATACAGAAATAAAACAAACTCTGGAAGGATTTATAAGCAGAATGGATAAGATGCAAGAGGCCATTGATGGAATAGAAACCAGAGAACAGGAACGCATAGAAGCTGACACAGAGAGGGATAAAAGGACCTCCAGGAATGAAACAATATTAAGAGAACTGGGTGACCAATCCTAAAGGAAAAATATCCGTATTATAGGGGTACCACAAGAAGAAGAGAGAGAAAAAGGGATAGAAAGTGTCTTTGAAGAAATAATTGCTGAAAACTTCTCCAAACTGGGGGAGGAAATAATCTAAAAAGCACAGAAATACACAGAACTCCCAACAGAAAGGACCCAAGGAGGACAACACCAAGACACATAATAATTAAAATGGCAAAGATCAAGGACACGGAAAGAGTTTTAAAGGCAACTAGAGAGAAAGTGGTCACCTACAAAGGAAAACCCATCAGGCTATCATCAGACTTCTTGACAGAAACCTTACAGTCCAGAAGAGAATGGCATGACATATTTAATGCAATGGAACATAAGGGCCTTGAACCAAGAATACTTGTCCAGCACGATTGTCATTTAAATATGAAAGAGGGATTAAACAATTCCCAGACAAGCAAAAGTTGAGGGAATTTGCCTCCCACAAAGTCTGATACCAACGCTGGATCACGTGGGCCATCAGCTGGTCATGTGTGCAGGGAGAAGCCTCCAGGCTGTGACACTTCAGTTGCTGTGGTTGGATTTGCCGTCTCCCTGGACTTCAGCAATGGCAGAGGCCACAGGCAGGCAGGAGCCACTGCTTGCCAGGAGGAACGAGCTTCTGGGGATGGCTCTCACAGGCACTTCCTCAGCTGTGTCACACAGGGCTGAGAAATCTGGGAGGGTCTCCTTCTGCATACCTGGCAGCAAAGTCTGACACCGCTGGTGGGACAAGTGTGCCTTCTATAGACCACAGGTGAGGGAGGAGTTATGAGGCAGTGTTGTCCGTGAGGAGGTTGGGAGATCTGGAGCTTCTGGTAGTTCCCAAACTGCTGGGATAAGGAGGCATTGTTTGTCTGCCCTTTCTCCTGAGCAGAGAGCTCTGTCTAACCCTCACCTCTCTGGTACCGCTCCCACTGTACGGAAGTCTTTCAAACTGCCTGCTCTGCATTTGTCTCAGGGGTCGGGTAGAGCATGCCTGCTCTCCACAAGCAGCGGGAATCTCAGCTGTCCAGAATGTTCCACCCGTCCTTGTTGTCTAGCCCCGCTAATCACCAGAGCACCATGCCATGTGCGCTCCCGCTCCCGGAGGTCAGGTGTTCAGTGATACTAGCCTCATACAGCCTCCACGCTCTGTTCCTCTTCCTCCCGCCTGTGGGCTGGGGTGGGGGTGGGGCTTAGGTCCTGCCAGATCTTGGCTTTGCCGCTTTACCCTTTTCTGTGAGGTCTTCTCTTCCCCCCAGATGTAGGTAGTCAGGTCTGCCATCTTCAGGTCATTTCAGGATTAGTTGTATTTTCTGTATTTTCATGTTTTATGTTTTTGGGAGGAGGTTTACACATAGCCTTCCTACTCTGCCATCTCTGCCCATTTTTCAATTGGGTTATTTGGCTTTTTTTGGCATTGTCATAGGGGTTCTTTATATATTTCGAATTTTAGCCCTTTATTGCATATATCATAGCTGAATAACTTCTCCTCTACTGAGGATGCTCTTCTCTTTTGTTTGTTGCTTTGCTGTATAGCTTTACATTTTGATACAATCCAATTATTTTTTCTTTTCCCATGTGTAGGAGACATACCCAGGAACAAATTACTCATTTGGTGCTCAAGATATTCCTGCCAAACTTTTGTTCTAAGTATTTTATGGCTTCATGTCTTTAATTTACCTCTTTAATCCACTTTGAGTTTGCATTTGTGTATTCTGTAAGCCAGTGATCCAATTTCATTTTCTTGCATGTAACTGTCAGTTTTCCACACACCACTTATAGAAGAGGCTATCTTTTCCCCATTGTATAGTCTTGCCTCTTTTTTCAAATATAACTGACCAGATAAGCATAAGTTTATTTCTGGGCTCCCTATTCTGATCCATTGAGTTATGTGTCTGCTCCTGTGGATGTGCCATACTGTTTTAATCATTGCAGCTTGAATTCAGGAACTGTGATATTCCCAGCTTTGTTTTTCTTTCCAAGATAACTTTGGCTCTTTAGGGTCTTTTGTGGACTCATATTCATTTTAGGATTCTTTGCTGTACGTCATTGAAAAATCAGTTTTTTTCATGGGGGTTTTATCGAATCTTTAAATTGCTTTAGGTTGCATGGTCATTTTGTAATATTAGTTTTTCTTAAAAACAAGAAATAGAATTCCATTTGTTTGTGTCTTCACTTTCATCATTGTCTCATGTTTCATAGCACAGATCTTTCATCTCATAGGTTTAGTCCTACATGTTTTATTACTTTAGTGCAATTATAAATTGAGTTGTTTTCTTGTTTTCTCCTTCTGCTAGTTTGCTGTTGGAATGTAGGAATGTAACTGATTTCTGTGTATTAATTTTGTATCCTGTGACTTTGCCAAATATTTAATTAATTCTAATGGTTTTTGGTGGAGTTTCAAAAGTTATATGTATATAGTGTCATCTCACCAGAAAATAGTGACAATTTATATCTTCCTTACCAAGTTGGGTGTTTTTTTTAGCATCTATTTAGATGATCATATAATTCCTATCCTTCAGGGCCTTTCACACTGAACAGTTTGTGAATATTTTTCCATCCTTGAATCCATGGAATACATCCCATTTGATTGTGATGGATTATTCTTTCGATGTATTTTAAAATTCAGTATCCAAATATGTTGAGGATTTTTGCATCTATGTCCATCTGGGGTTTTGGTCTGTAATTTTATTCTTTTGGGTGCAATTTCAAGCAATGGTTTTTACTAGAGGATACTTGGCTGTGTAGATTTTTGTTTGTCATCACTAGAATGGGCAATCCGGGGATGCTGGTTAACACCGTAAGAGGCTCAGGAAATCTCCCTGCAACAAAGGATGATCCACCCAAAGTGCGAACAACACAATTGTGAGGAATTGTGATTTAAATCTTTTTATAAATTTTGAACAATAAACACTGAGATATAAGGTTATCTGTTAGGTCTTATAACATGCAACATAAAATCTGTCCTCATACACCAAATCGTTGAACAGAAAGTTGAACCAAACTCAGAAATACCCTGGCTGCATTCCTTTAGAAGGGAGACCTGTTCTTGGCAGAATGAAAAGAAAACCTTTAGGAAAATATCCATGATTTGTGGGAGCGATGCTGTGACTAAATATGCTCTATTCACTCTGACTTTGTAAATGAAAATAGTAAAGAATCACACTTGTGGACTTTAAGCTGGAGCACACACACAGACACACACACACACACACACACACACTCTCACACACACTCACACACACCTTTAGTTACTTAGCCAATGTTCATCCATGTCCATCACTGACCGCTGAATGTGTATCATAGGAACCATGCTGACATCTCTGGTTTTGATTCCGGTTTCCCTAATGTGACAAGGTATTTAAGGTAAATGCTGGATTTTTCTGGTGCATTAAATCTCCCACTTACATTATTTCCCACTGTGTATGTCTCATCCCCACAGTTTCTCATAATTTCTCTGTGCAGTCACTGGAGCCTGGCATGCCTCCAGCAAAATCATCATTGGCCACAGAGAGATCCCTCTACAATGCAAACACTCATATGCTTCCACTTCTGGAAACACTGGGGGAGGAAAGGAGAAAGAGTGCAACTAAAGGAAAGTCTAAAATGGCTGTGAAAGTTACACAGGAAGACAGTGGGGCAAAAATGGGGCAGTATTTATTGTTGAACTGAAAACCAAAGAAGATACAACATATCAAGAAACAATAAGCCACAGACATTGCTGCATTTCCCAAGTCCACAGTCTTAGTGTTGGAATAACATGGTAATGTTGACTTTCTACCTCTGAAAAAAAGGGGACACTCCTCCATTTCTTATCATTCCTCCACTTGCAAGGATGCTCTGGTTTGCCATGATATCATTAAAGAGATGATATTTGCTGGCTGGCTCTGTTTCCCTTGTGAACAACTGTTAGAACCGAACTGGGATTTCTGACCCCAGGAATGGAATGGAGAAAGAATCACTCATGAGATCTCTGGAAAGTGCAGTTCGGTTCCTCTGCTATTTGTAGAACCAAGTTTCCATAGATGTACAATAAAAGAAAGCCCTTTCAATATCTGAGGCTTTCAGGACTGAATTCTCATTGTGCCTCATTAAATAAATTGATATAATGTTATCCTATTATCTGAGGATTGTCTCTTTTTGAAGGTAAGGACTAAAAGGAAATAGACTTGGATTGGAAAGACATGCCCCTTGATGGTAGTTATGCATCTCAGTGTGTCTTTTAAGCAATTTCAAGTTCCTTCCCTTACATGTGGCCTGTGGAGAGCACAGAAGGAGAAGGTTCCCTCTATATTTAAGTGTATTTAACCTAATATACACTTAAAACAAAGTTTGGAGAACCTCTGTCCACTTGCCTGGGCTTTGAACCAGAAACATAAAAATCATAAGGGAACTTTTTTTCATTGTCTTTGTCATTTCTACATATAATTTATCTAGAAATTTGTTGCTCCTTCTCCTAAAAATATTATCACTGCCTATTACTCACCATGTATTTTATGTTTCTGTTTTATCTTATGTAAATTTAATAAAATTGTAACTTCTAAATATAGAATTCTAAATACAGACTCTTCACACTTTCAAATATTATCCAATTGTTATCAGACCAATTATTCCACCAAATGGAAGTGGGTCTTTAAATACTTGCCAATTTCTGGACATTAATTTTCTTTAGGTGTGTTCTTAATGGTAATACTCTTTTGATTTATTTCAATTAAATGTAATTTATCTTAGAACAATTCATAATTGATCTTTACTCAGCTTTGAAAGTTAACATTTTCCCTTGATTCTGTACTTATATTTACTCATTATATTCTTATAAATGATCATCAGTGTCATGATTTTTATGTTATTCAAGTGAGCATGCTGTCAAATCTTTGGAGTCATATTTTAAAATGCTTTATCTTCATTGTATACTAAACAGTTAGTAAACTCATTGAGTACTATTTATGTCTGGAATAATTTCATTCCTGTTGCCCGTTTCACTTTTCCAATTAAAAATTAGAATCATCTATGCTTGCTGCTAAAAAAGTACCAAGGATTTTATTACATATTCCATAAAAGTTATAATTAAATTTTGAAAGAATCAACATCTTTATTATATTCAGATTCTCACTCCAATAGCAGTACTTTTTTCTCCAGATATTTCAGTCTCTTTTTGGATAAGCTTTCACATAATATTGCAGATCATGCTAATTTATTGATAACAGTGCTTTAGCATATTTTAGGTTTAATTCCGTTATGGTTCCCAACATTACATATTGGATATGGCTGTTCTATTACAGAAGCTTAAGATTTTCCTGTATTTATAAACTGTCATGATAATTTTCAGGATTTTATTCTTAATTTTAAGATTTCTCCTCCAAACTACTTTCTGCAAGTAAGATTAATTTACAATACTGAAAACCTAAGAACAGCGTGCAGGATCTTCTGCATGCTGGCACCTCAGCAGGAGTCTTGGCCACTCCTGCTCCATGTCTGCCCGCATCTGTATGTGTTAGAATGCCTGTGCACCTGTGCCTTCCCACACTGCTCATGCCAACACCCCATCCAAGATTGATGATGCCTGAGTACATGTCTCCCTGTGCACACGTTTCTGCAGTTCTATGTTCAGCAACTCCATAGAGTTGCAAAACTGCGGTCTAGAAAGGCAGGGACTGCACCAGAGAACAGTATCTGGTAAGAGTCCAGAGGAGAAGTTAGGATGCGGGCTTTATAAGCCAGGGTTCCGCCCATTCCACTAAGGTTGTGTTGGAGATGAGAGCACCCGAGATTATAGTAAACACTGTTGAACTTTTCCCATTTCAGTTATTTTCCTCCCAGTATTTACCAGAAGCATATAGGCATGCACAAGAAGATGTAAACTGCACAGTTGGGGTCATGAGAGAGTGGTTAAGCAAAAGCAGATAATTGTATGTGATATGTGAAAGAGGAAAAGAGGTTGGAGATGTCTCTGCCATTAAGGGAACTCATTCTCATGGCACTGAGAGCAGAAGTCAATAGCATGATGGGGATTCTCAAAGTTCCCATAGTCCTGCCTACCAAAGACCAAGTCCATGAGGACAAGGCCTGGGTTCTCCAGCATATGGGGCCTTGGGTCAAACAGTTCACCATTCTTCATGGAAGCAGGCCTAGCACACAGTCCACTCTCCAGCATAGGCAGTAGCTATAGGAGAGAACTGTTTAATTCTCTGCAAACTGTGTTCTTGAAACAGTTTACATGTTTCTGCATGATTGGAAACTTTATTGACCTTAGTCCTCTAACAATGACCTATGGTGCTCCTGGGGTACAGGGAAAATGATTTTAACTCCATGAAGTTCCTTCAGGGCAGAGAGGAGCATGGGGCTTGGGGAATGAGGACTTGGAGTAGGACAGAATGAGGAAGAGCCATACAGCAAATGTCAGGTGTCTAAGAAGTAGGGCAGTCATCATGTCATCATTGGGGTCTTCATTTGGAAGTAGGAGGGAAATAATTGCTCGGCCTGAGATGAGGATGCCTTGAATGAATTAAACACCAGAGAAAAGAGACAAAGAGGGGAAAGCGTCTGCTGAGTTCCATCCCCACAGCCAAGGAAGCTTTCAGGCCCTACTTCTTTATGCCTGGGACTCTGGAGAGACTTTGCCTTGAGGACAACGTAGTAAATGCCTTGTGATGCAGTGATAGTGCCGGCAACCAGGTTTAAGGAAGCCTCCTGTTCTAGTGGTGTGCAATGATAAGTTGAGAAGGAAACAAAAATTTCCTTCTCTTTTATGGCTAAATGTCATTGCATTAGATAGATGATAGATAGATAGATAGAAAGATAGATAGATAGATAGATAGATAGATAGATAGATAGATAGATGATAGATAGATATAGATAGATATAGATAGATATCCATACATACGTCTCTCTCTCTATATATATATATACACACGCACAAATATATATACATACACACAGTCATATATACATACATACATACAAAATTTTCATAATGCATATGAAACTAATGGACTTTTTGTTTCAATTTATTCATCATTACAACTAATGCTGCAGTGAACATGGGTGTGCATATGTCTTTACACATTCAAATTTGTGTTCTTGCATTCTCATATAAATATTCTGAAGTGGAACTACTGGATTTAATGGCAATTCTATTTTTAATTCTTTGAGGAACTTCCATACCATTGAACATACTGACTATACTAATTTACTTTCCCACCAATAAGGCATGACTTCACTTTTCTCTGCATCCTCTCCAACACTTGTTATTTCTTGTATTTTGAGTAACAGCCATTCTGAATGGTGTGGGGTGATATATCATTGTGGTTTTTATTTTCATTTCCCTGGAGATTAGTGATGTTGAGTACCTCTTTGTGTTCCTGTTGGCTATTTGTATTTCTTTGGAATAATGTCTGTTCAGGTCCTCTGCTCATTTTTTAAAGTTTGGATTGCTTGGAGATTTTTTTCTGTTGAGTTATATAGGTGTTTTATATATTCAGGCTAGTTTTCCATTATCAAATACATAATTTGTAAGTGTTGTCTTCAATTTAGTAGGTTCCATTTCCATTCATTGATGGTTTCCTTAGCTATACAGATGTAGACACGTCTTTTTGGATTTTTGCTTTTCTTTCTTTTATTTTGGTATTCAGACCCTAAAAATCATTGTCAAAACCAATGTCAAAGAGATAAGCACTTCTTGTTTTTCTTCAAGGAATTTAATGGTTTTAGGGATTGCTTCCAATTCTTCAATCCATTTTGAGGTAATTTTTTTTTGAGAGGGCATCTCTCATATTTATAGATCAAATGGTTGTTAACAACAATAGAAGTCTGTATAGGGGAGTCAATGCTCAACGCACAACCATTAATCCACCCCAAGCCTAATTCTCGTCAGTCTCCAATCTTCCGAAGCATAACGAACAAATTCTTACATGGAGAACAAATTCTTACATAGTGAATAAGTTACATGGTGAACAGTACAAGGGCAGTCATCACAGAAACTTTCGGTTTTGCTCATGCATTATGAACTATAAACAGTCAGTTCAAATATGAATACTCATTTGGTTTTTATACTTGATTTATATGTGGATACCACATTTCTCTCTTTATTATTATCATTTTTAATAAAATGCTGAAGTGGTAGGTAGATACAAGATAAAGGTAGAAAACATAGTTTAGTGTTGTAAGAGAGCACATGTAGATGATCAGGTGTGTGCCTGTAGACTATGTGTTAATCCAAGCTAGACCAGGGCAATAAAACATCCACGTATGCAGAAGATTTCTCTCAGAACAGGGGGGGTGAGGTTCTAAGCCTCACCTCTGTTGATCCCCAATTTCTCACCTGATGGCCCCCCTGCGACTGTGCCTGTCTTAGGTTGTTCCTCCCTTGAGGAATCTTACCCGTCTCTGGCTAACCAGTCATCTTCCGGGGCCATACAGGGAAATGTAAAGTTGGTAAGTGACAGAGAAGCCTTATTGTTTGAAAAGGTTAGCTTTTTACTTCTTTGCATATTTATGCCCTGTGGCTTCTATGCCCAGCATTTGTCTTGAGGTATCTTTACCACTTGGAGGAATTATAAAAGTCGGTAAATTCAATATGAGGCACGAATTCTGTTTAAGGGTTGTAATTAGGAAGGAAGAAGAAAAGCTATAGGGTAAAAGATGGAAGAAAACATGGGAAGATTGATTATTTCTTTGACATATCTTCTTGTAGAGTAACTTGAGCATGTATAGGTTTTAAACTACTAATTAAATTGTGTGTGCACATTAACATAATAGGAATACAGTTACATAACCAAAGCATATCTGTAATTACCAGCCATCTCCAGTGAAGCCAAGAAAACCAGTTAGGCACCCTAGACATTTGTGAAAAGTTGTCTATGATATGGTGGATATTGTCCAACTGAACTTGAACAGTCTGAGAGAAATCAGACAAATTAAAACAACCCATTCCTGGGGACTGTTCACATTCCATATGTTCTTTTAACAGTAGATAGTCTGTAGTTGTAAGATTCTGGAGCACTACAACTTGAACTTCTCCTAATTCTTGGTTGAGTTCCAACAGTATAGATCCAGTCAAATTTGTTGTTTTACTGTATGCACAGGCCAGCTTAGATATCTCCTTCTTCATTCCCATGGCAAATCCAGGAACAGGTGGGATGAGTGCATCTACAGCTGTAGCAGCACGTGGATCTTTGTTGAGGTTTTTGATGAGCATCTTCTGGTATGACTCTTCCAGGTAGTGCTGATGTTGGAAGTTTTTCTTTATATCGTATCTTAGTTCATTTTCTGGGTAGCCCAATTAGGCTTTGATCCTCTGTTTAAACACAAACAGACCCTTTGCCCACACTTTGATATGCCTTTTATACCATTGTGTAGAACTCATTGGAAGTCACCACACAGGAACTGCTTTTTTTTTTTAAGAGAAAGGAATATTATCAGAAAACTGTACCTCCATATCCGATCATCTGACACCCTTTATGATCAAAATTAAGGATATTTAAAGCATGCATTATTCATTGATTTACAATTAGTTTTATCCTATCACGGAGTAATCCCCCTTTTCTTTCTTTCTATTTATTTTGTTATCTTTAATCTACACTTACATGAAGAATATTATGTTTACTAGGCTCTCCCCTATACCAGGTCCCCGCTATAAACCCCTTTACAGTCACTGTCCATCAGCATAGCAAAATGCTGTAGAATCCCTACTTGCCTTCTCTGTGTTGTACAGCCCTCCCCTTTCTCCCACCCCCCTGTGCATGTTGATCTTAATACCCCCCTACTTCTCCCCCCCTTATCCCTCCCTTCCCACCCATCCTCCCCAGTCCCTTTCCCTTTGGTACCTGTCAGTCCAGTCTTGAGTTCTGTGATTCCACTGCTGTTTTGTTCCATCAGTTTTTCCTTTGTTCTTATACTCCATAGATGAGTGAAATCATTTGGTATTTCTCTTTCTCTGCTTGGCTTATTTCACTGAGCATAATACCCTCCAGCTCCATCGATGTTGCTGCAAATGGTAGGATTTGCCCCATTTTGAGATAATTTTTGTGTGTCGTATAACGGTCCAATTTCATGCTTTTGCATATGATGATCCATGTTTCCGAATGCCATTGACTAAACAGACTACCACTTCCATGCTATATATTCTTGCCACATTTGTCAAACTTAATTAACCATATATGTGTCATTTTATTTCTGGGTTCTCTCTTCTCTTCAGTTGATTCATGTATTTTCTTATGCCAATATCATATTGTTTTGTTGCCATAGTTTTGAAATACAGTTTGCAATCAGGGATCATAATGACTCCTCCTTGCCTTCTCTTTTTCAAGATTGTTTTGGCTATTCTGGATACTTGCGGTTCTGTACAATTTTTAGGAATATATGTTCTTTTTCTTTTTAAAAATGATGCTTGCATTTTTATGGGGAGTGCACTGCATCTGTCAATCACTTTGGTTATTATGAACATTTTAACAATGTTAATTCCTCCAACCCAGTCATTGTTTTTTAAATTCTTATTGAAGTATACTTGGTGTGCAATATTATATTGGTTTCAAATATACAGAACACAGTTTTTAAAGTTATATACAGTATTAAATCTCCACACAAAGTACTATTTACTGTGAACATAGAAAGAAGTCACAGACCTGTTGATCATATTCTCAATGTTGTGCATCTACCCCGGTGACTAATTCATATGATTGTGATTTTGTGCCTCTTTATCCCCTTCACCCATTTCACCACTCACCCCAAACCCTCTGCCATAGTAACAATCAGTCACTTCTCAGCATCAATGAGTATATTGCTGTTTCGTTATTTTGATTTTGTTTTGTTTTTAGATTCCACGAGTGAGTGAAATCATATGGCATTTGTCTTTCTGTGCCTGGCATATTTTACTTAACATAATACCCTCTAGGTCCATCCATGTTGTTGTAAATAGCAGGATTTAATTTTTATGGCTAAATGATATTTCACTGTATATGTATACCATATATTCTTCATGCATTATCTACTGATGGATACTTTTATATGCTTCCATATCATGTATATCATAAAAAAATATGACAGTAAACATAGGAGTGCCTGTATCTTTACAAATCAGATGTCTTGTATTCTTTGGGTAAATTCCTATGAGTTGAATTACTGGGTCATATGACACTCCTAATTTTTATTTTCTGAGGAACCTCCATTCTGTTTTCCTAAGAAACTGCCCAAAATGTACTTAATAGAAGCTAAAATAATTAATTCAGAGACTAAAATTCAGTTTCCTCTAAAAAACATAGGATAAATATCTGTGTTACATTTCGATTACTGCTGTAAAAATTACTATACTAGCCAGAGATTAAAGATCGCCAAGGTTTTCTTTTCTGCTTGGTTAACTGGCTAATTTATAATGAATTTATCTAATATGTTAAATAGAGAGGGGCCCATTGGGCTCAACAACATAAGGGTCATTGTAGAGAATTAAGTAAAGTGCAGAGAATTCCAGTTGTATAACAATGTAGAATGAGTAGGAAGCATGAAGTGATCTCAGTGAAATGAGAAAATATCCAAGAACTTTCCAGGCAATTAGAAGTAGGAAAATGGAGTGTTAGGTCTGGAAGAGTGTGCAGTGAGGTGAGGACATTTAAAAAAATTAATGGCATATCTGAGCATTCGTTGAATTCATTAAAAAGATCCAGTCTAATGGATATAGATAATACATTTCAACAGCAGTTTCGACACTTACATTTCACAGTATTACTTTTTAACTTTGGATATTCACTTAAAATTTATGTAATAAGTCTAAAAAGGAATATCAAAATGTTCCATTTTGTGACAATTTAATTACTTTTGCTACTACATTTATTTTGGGGTTTGTTTGCCTTTCACTTTGTCTATGGTGATTGACTGCAAATTCTTCAATTCTGTTTTTATTATGATTGCATACTTTTGAGAAAAGATTGGAGGTTTTTTCATTAATGTTGTTGTTAAGCATTTAATTATTTTACTTACATAGATGTATTGGGGAAGATGCATGAAAATTTTGTGTGATATTTCAATTAGTGGGTCTTACTGGGTCCACTCTACAATTGTGTTTTAACACAGAAATTTCTATTGAACATTTTGAAAAATCACCTTTATATATAATGTGTTATTGTACATCTGTTTTCCTTATTTCTACCCTTTGCATTTTGTAGTAAGAGATATTTTTAGAACAATAATCATGACTCCTTTGTGGAAGACATTCTTTATATTCAACTAATAATATCTTTCTTTACATAAACATATTTTATTTCATTTACTTTTCTACAGGTAGAAGTTGGAAGTTTAGATGCTGCTTCCTCCACTGCTTTCTAAAAAGAGCACTTTTTATATTTTTCATTTCCAAGTCTTGGACAATTTAACCTATAACTAGAGTCCCATGATGGTGTGATTAAATTATTGTTATTTTATATCTTTTTCTTCAGAAGCTTGTCTAACTTTCTATTCAATTTCATTGAATATAGTTATTGAAGTTCATTGTTCTTAACCTTGTTTACATTAACTGCCATTCTTTTTCTTTTTGAATTCTCATTTCCATACTTTTTCCCTATACAAATATTCATAATCATGAAATCCATAAACAATGACCTGAAACATGAGGTCCTGCACATCTGGATGTTATGATATTGGAGACGTCCTAGTACAGCCAAATAATTGTTTGACATCATTTCCTCAGGGATAAATCATATGAAGAAAGATTATAAATTGTGAATGTAGGTTCAGGATTTTCTATAAAATATGGGGGGAGGGGCTTTGCATTTTAGAGGAGAACAGAATGATGGCTAGAGTGTACCTATTGGATGTTATAAATGACATAAAATTCCCAAACCCAAAACAACATAGGAAACAATGCCTCAAAGAAAATGAGAGGAGCACCAATACATCTGCTGTTGGGCCACATTGAAAAAAGTGTGGTCAATAAACAGGAATCACAGTTAGAACAGGGGCTGACATTAACATCATAATAAGGTGAGTGGAGCAGTCAGATTATAGTCCCTTGAGTCAGGGGTCACAGAAGAACCCACAGAGAACCTGACTGCTGTTCTCTCTGACCCTGGCTCTGATTGGGCTTGTCATTCATATCGCTTTTCCCTCAATAGACAAGAGTTAATCGTTGTAATCTTACATTTACTACAGTAGATTCCAGACTTTTTTTTACTGTTTCCAGAGTAAAACAGACATTTCCCATTGCAACAAACTTTGCTTGCACTCACACAAACCAAGAAATACAAATACATGCATGCACACACACACAAGTGTGCAAATGAACACAGAGAATTATTAAATGACTTGGTAGGTATCCTTATGATATATGATGCACCCTGGTATTTTATTTTGTGCCTTTTTTATTCTATTTTACTTAAATTTTACAACCTATAGTCTGACACCCCAATGGGTACATTCCCCTTGCATGTACTCCATACCCATGTTCATATTTCTATGCACCTTTACTTTCATCACTGGAATATTCTATATTCTATACGAAAATGTTCCCTCATTCCTTCATTCATATAATTGATTCAGCTACTTTTCCTAAGTAACTCTGTCAACACTGTTAATGGCGGGGTTGGTAAGAATATATAACAGTGATCCATGCCTCAATTCAATTACAGTTTAGGAGGAAAAAATTTGGAATTAAGCAAAATCACAAAATGATAGCCCCTACATCTAAACTCATTATGTGAGGAAGTGTCCTTTTTCTCGGGAATGTAAAGGGGAGAAAGGATACAGGCAGTCTGTAAAAGGCAATGGAGATTCAAAGATGGGGATGTTGTGGAAACATCCAAAGAGACCTGTGGGCAAGGCTCCAGGCAGGGGGAAGCAGGCATACAGAGATAACATTGAGGTTGCAGCATCAGGTGAAAGAAAGTCAAGTTCAGTGTTTGGGAGGTCAATGAGTGCAGACATAGGACAGTGTGAGGGTGAAGCTCCCAGAAGATTCACAGATGTGTAGCCTAATGTTGTAAGGTACAGAATTTGGGCTTCATTCTCTACTAGGGAGACTTTCAATGGGGCAGCTTAAATCAGGGAAGGTGGTGATTACCCTCAGAACACAGAAATATCTGTCTGAGTTGATATAAATATTAGCTAGAAGAGTACCAGCCTGAGATAGATGAGAGAAGCAACATGGAATTCAAATCAGGCTGTGAAGAAAGGACAGACAGATGGTAAATAAATGAAGGCACTGGGGAGATAGAAGAAAAAAATCACCCTTATCTCATCACCAGTGGTAGGTAAGAACTAATGTGCTTTGAACTAACAGGAAGGAACTGTATGTTTTCCTTTGAAAGTATACTGAATAAAGCTGCCCACCACTTTAGGAGGATGGATACTGCTACCCACTTACTCGGTGAGGATATTATCCTGGCAAATAGTTTAAAAGGCTCTCCACATTCAAACAGCTAACATGTGGTAGGATCATAGATGCAATAGTTGGTTTTCTGATTTCAAAATCTCTTATTTACTATCATTTCCATGTATTTCACCATTTCATCTTTTAAAATCCCTTACAATCATATGTTGTATGTTTGCTAGTGTAAATGTTGGGTTCCTTCCATGTGCTTAACTTTTTCTAAAGGGATATTCAGTCTGTAATTTGTCTTGACCATAAATAAATGACTCATTTTTCTTTAGGATAAATTGTCTTTTGCTGTGTTATTAGTTATTCTGGACATTATAGGGATATAAGTGTATTTGGTATGCTGCCAAGGCCAAAGTTGCTCTATTACTTTTCACAAACTCTCAGAGACCAGCTGAGTCACTTAATCCTTTTCCCCATCATATTCAATGTTTCATTAAATGCAGAATAGTCATATTACAAGGGAGCCCCATGTTCATATACCATGGATACTCCACCACTGGAATTGGGTGCTATTTCTGTATTCTTTAGGTATAGGTCACCTGATGTAACAGCTTGAACAGTAATATTCCTTTCCTAAATAACATGTCTGCGGTGAGAAGATCTTGGTAAGGAAATGGCCCCAGGGAGTCGTAGTGCACTGAGTGTGTGTCTGCTTTGTGGGGAACAAGCAGTTCTCCAAGCAGGAGTAGCTGAGCTCATTTATTCCTACAAGTGATCCATAAAAGAAAGATGAAAGAACATTAATCAGTACACATAAATAAGAAGGGGATCCATTCTACTCAAAGGTTGCTTGAAAGCAAAATTAATGAAGTTCAAGAACAAATAGACAATGGATTGCTTGTGTCTTGAAGATTCAGTGGCAGGGAACCCACCTCATTCCTCAGCAGCTTCTGGCACTATGGCCTCTCATTCTCCCTCTTGCTCCTTCTTCTCATAACACTGTGTCCATTTTGAGTCTTGCATATATATCGAAAATATCTTCCTCATGCCTTTGCACTGGCTCTTTCTCTGCAGAGCACACTTCCCCAGATAACTGCATGTGTCCCCATGAATCTTCAGGTCTCTATTCAAATGTCACCTTCTTTGCAGGTCTTCCTGAACTCTCAGTGAAAAGCAACACACAATCCACTACATTTTATACTCTTTTTCTTTACCAACACTCACCATCTCACATGATATGTATTTATTTGCTTATATTCTTTCAACATGATTCTATTCCAGAGATTTTGTTAGTTACCATCCTATGCCTTTTAACTAGAAAATGGTCAGTAGTTACCATATAATCTTCAAATGCATGAAATCACTCTTCATTAAAACTGGTATACACGGTGTATGATCTTTCTGATGTATTTTTGAATTCGGTTCGCTAGTTATTTTGTTGTGTATTTTTGCATCTACGTTCATCAGGGATATTGGTCCGTAATTTTCTTTTTTCTGAGGTCTTTGCCTGGTTTTGGTATTAGGGTGATGTTGGCATCATAGAGGGAGTTTGGGAGTATTCCCTTCTCTTCTATTTTTTGGAAAACTTTAAGGAGAATGGCTTTTATATCTTCTCTGTATGTCTGAAAAAATCCGAGGTAAAAGATCATATACGAATACCAAGTGGAATTCATCCCAGGGATGCAAGGATGGTACAACATTAAAAAATCCATCAACATCACCCACCACATTAAAAAATAAGGACAAAAAAGATATTTCATCTCCATATATTCTGAAAAAGCATTCGACAAAATTCAACATCCATTTTTGAAAAATACTCTCAACAAAATGGGCATAGAAAGCAAGTACCTCAACATAATAAGGGCCATATATTATAAACCCACAGACAGCATCGTACTGAACAGCGAGAAGCTGAGAGATTTTCCTCTGACATCGGGTACAAGACAGGGATGCCCACTATCCCCACTGTTATTCAACATAGTACTGGAGGTCCTAGCCATCACTTAGAGAAGCAAAGAAATGCAATGAATCCAAATTGTTAAAGAATAAGTTAAACTGTCACTATTTGCAGATGACATGATATTGTACATAAAAAACCCTAAAGACTCCAATCCAAAACTACTAGAACTGATATCAGAATACAATAAGGTTGCAGGATACAAAATTCACACACAGAAATCTGTGACTTTCCTGTACACTAACAATGAACTAATAGAAAGAGAAATCAGGAAAACACTTTCACTCACAATTGCATCAAAAGAATTAAATATCTAGCAATAAACCTAACCAAGGTACTTAAAGACCTATACCCTGAAAGCTATAACACTCTTAAGAGAAATTTTAAAAGACACTAACAGATGGAAACTGATCCCATGCTCTTGTCTAGGAAGATTTAATATCATCAAAATGGCCATCCTGCCTAAATCAATATACAGATTCAATGCAATCACTATCAGTTACCAACAGCATTCTTCAAAGAAATGGACCAAAGAGTTCAAAAATTCATATGGAACGACCAAAACTCTGAATAGCCATGCAATCCTGAGAAAGAAGAATAAAGCGGGAGGGATCTCCCTCCCCAACTTCAAGCTCTCCTACAAAGCCACAGTAATCAAGACAATTTGTTACTGGCACAGGAAGAGAGCCACAGACCAGTGGAACAGAAAAAGACTCCAGACATTAAAACAAGCATATATGGTTAATTAATATATGATAAAGGAGCCATGGACTTACAATGGGGAAATGACAGTCTCTTCAACAGATGGTGCTGGCAAAACTGGACAGCTACATATAAGAGAAAGAAACTGGATCACTGTCTAACCCCAAACACAAAAGTAAATTCAAAATGGATCAAAGACATGAATGTAAGTCATGAAACCATAAAACTCTTAGAAAAGAAACATAGGAAAAAATCTCTTGGACATAAACATGAGTGAGTTCTTCATGAACATATCACCCCAGGCAAGGGAAACAAAAACAAAAATGAACAAGTGGGACTATATCAAGATGAAATGTTTCTGTACAGCAAAGCACACCATCAATAGAACAAAAAGGTACCCTACGGTATGGGAGAATATATTCATAAATGACAGATCCGATAAAGGGTTGACATCCAAAATATATAAAGAGCTCAAACATCTCAACAAACAAAAATCAAATAATCCCATTAAAAAATGGGCAAAGGAGCTGAACAGACAGTTCTCCAAAGAAGAAATTCAGATGGCCAACAGATACATGAAAAGATGGTCCACATCACTTGTCATCAGACAAATGCAAATTAAAACCACAATGGATGTCACCTCACACCAGTAAGGATCACCACCATCCAAAAGGCAAACAACATTAAATGTTGGTGAGGGTGTGGGGAAAGGGGAAACCTCCTATACTACTGGTGGATTGTAAATTAGTTCAACCATTGTAGAAAGCAGTTTGGAGGTTCCTCAGAAAGCTTAAAATAGAAATACCAATTGACCCAGGACTTCCACTTCTAGGAATTTACCCTAAGAATGCAGCAGCCAAATTTTAAAAATTCAGATGCACCCCTATGTTTATCGCAGCACTATTTACAGTAGCCAAGAAATGGAAGCAATCTAAGTGTCCATTAGTAGATGAATGGATAAAGAAGATGAGGCACATATACACAATGGAATATTATTCAGCCTTAAGAAGAAAACAAATCATACCATTTGCAACAACATGGATGGAGCTAGAGGGTATTATGCTCAGTGAAATAAGCCAGGTGGAGAAAGACAAGTACCAAACGATTTCACTCATATGTGGAGGATAAGAACAAAGAAAAACTGAATAAACAGAACAACAGCAGCATCACAGAACCCAAGAATGGACTAAAAGTTAGCAAAGTGAAAGGGACTGGGGAGGATGGGTGGGGAGGCATAAGGGCGGGGAAAAAGAAAGGGGGCATAACAGTTAGCATGTATAATGTGGAGGGGAGGCACAGGGAGGGCTGTGAAACACAGAGAAGATAAGTAGTGAGTCTACAGCATCTTACTACGGTGATGGACAGCGACTGCACTGGGGTTTGTGGGGGGAACTTGGTGAAAGAGGGAGCCTAGTAAACATAATATTCATGTAATTTTAGATTAATGAGAACAAACAAATATACAAAACACTGTTATACATGACATCTTGTGGTAAAGGCTAAGAGTGGGACAGGAATTCCTAACAGAAATGTCAGAGAAGAATCCTTGAATATGTTGAGAGTCATATAAATAATGCATATTGATTATTTTACTGTAATATATAATAAATTGTAGCACTTCAAATGTCAGGAATGTGCACTTGTGTGAAAATTAATTGTAATATTTTTTCATTCCTAGTTATAAGCACCACCACAGGGGAGCAGGCAATGTCACACAAATTTCAAAATTTATTCTTCTGGGATTGTCAAAATAACCAGAAATACAGCCCCTCATATTTGGCCTTTTCCTCTCCATGTACCTGATCACTGTGTTTGGAAACCTAATCATCATCGTCGCTGTCATAACAGACTCCCACCTCCAAACCCTATGTACTTCTCCCTCTACAACCTGTCCTTTGTAGACATCTGTTTCACCACCACAACCATCCCCAAAATGCTAGTCACTATATATTAAGAATGCAAAGTTATAATCTTTGCAGGCTGCATCAGACATATGTACTTGTACGTACACTTGGCAGTGTTAGATGATTTTCTTCTCACTGTGAGGGCCTATGACCACTTTGTGGCCATCTCCCACCCTCTTCACTACACGGTCATCATGAGTCCCCTGCTCTGTGGGCAGCTGGTTCTGGTCTGCTGGGTCATAAGTGCCCTGCATTCCTTGTTAGAAAGCTTAATGGTGTAACAACTGTCCTCTGCAAAACTTGGAGTTCCCCCACTTCTTCTGTGAAATCAAACAGGTGATCCAGTTTGCCTGTTCTACCACCTCCCTTAATGACACAGAGATGTATATAGCAGCAATGCTACTTTCTGGGGCTCCTCTAGCTGGTGCGATTTACTCTTACTTGAATGTCATTACAGCCTTATGTGTAATCTCATCAGCTCCGGGGAAGTATAAGGCACTTTCCACCTGTTCATCTCATCTCTCTGTTGCCTCCTTATATTATTGTACAAGCCTAGGAGTATACCTCAGCTCTGCTGCTACATACAGCTCACATTCAAGTGCAACAGCCTCAGAGCTACACACCTTGGTCACACCCATGCTCAACACCACCATCTACAGTCTGAGAAACAAAGACTTAAGGGGGCTCTGAAAAGAGTCCTTTGGATGGAAGGTGTCGAAACACAAAATGTTATGGGGATGCAGTGTCCATGATTTCAGGACTCAAAGCCTCAGGACCAGAAATGATTATTCCTTAATTAGTTTCTGAAAGGAGAACTTCTTTCTATTTACTGAAATATCCATTTATTTCACTTCCAGTTGTTTACACAATTTAAGTAATTCAAGTTACTAAACCTTCAGATCTTTCTCATAGACAGTTTCCCTTTATCCTTTTATTCCTTCCACCACACTTTTTTTCAAGTGTAAATCAATAGATATTTGGAAATTCCCATTTATTTCTAGGGGCACCATGGATTTTCTTAAGAATAATATTTTCCATAATGACAATACTATCCTTACTCATTTTTCACCTCTCACTTTAGTCTCAAATACACCTCACATTAGCCCAGAGACAAAAAACACTGACCCTAACCTTAAGCAATAATGCTAACTCTAACTAAAGCCATAATCCACCCTAAACCTAATGTGAACTTAACCCTAAACCTAGCTCTACATTCTAACTTCACTTTCACCAACACTTCACTGTTAGCTCTAGATAAACTTAAACCTTCCCCTAACCTACCATCTTACCCTAACTCTAACCATATCCATTACTTCCCCCTAATTCTAAACTTAAAACTCTCTTTAAAGCTTGATATAGCCTGAACTCTAGCACTCATCCCAACCCTCAAACTGACCAGCAACTCACTGTTGTTCAAATGCTAAATGTAACTTTTACCCAATCATTACCCCCTTACCCTAACACTAATCATAATGATTTCATCACCAGAAACCTAACCCAAACCCAGCCCTATCACCCACCCCTAAGTTGAGCACTATGCCCCCCAAACCTGAACCCCTGAGCCCTATCTCTAATACTTGAATCAGAATCCAAAGCTGAACCAAAACCTAATCCCCAAACCCTGAAGACAAACACAAAATCAAATCCTAAACACAAACCTCAGTCTGTGCACTGAGCTGTCCCAGAGACTAAAGCCCTCAAACCAAACAGGAACCTTGGATCCTTATCTGGGAAGCCTATCAATCTCACCCTGACCCCTCACCAAGAGCATTACGAATAGAAAGGGACAACAATGTCCTCTTCAGACCCTGGTTGCAAATGTTGAAAAACTGCCATAGAAACATTATTTAGTTCCTTGGATCTTCCTTCTAGGTTTATGGTTCTCTTGGTACTCCCACCTTTATGCATAGATGATTTCCTTAAGGGATCCTGGTAAAACCAGAGGGGAAATTTTCCTGCCCAAATCTGTTCCTCATAGACTGGGCTCTTTGTAACCCAGTGGACAGAGTCATTTTGGTTTTTGTTTTCATGATTGTTCTTTTCTCTTGATTCTCCTGCCTTGCATATGTCTCAATTGCCAGGACCTGACCTGCATTCTGAGTGAGTCATTTCTCAGACTCAAAATCCTCTGTGGATTAGGCTTCCGAAATTTTCAAACATTTACTGGGATCAAACACAAAACCAATGGTAGTTCCAGGAACTACTTTTACTGTCATCAATGAAGGGGAAAACTTGATTGCTTTGTACAGAAAGCAGAGGCATGACACAACTTAGGCTTCATAATCTTTCTGCCAAAATGATCATTTCAGTTAGACATCAGTTGGACCTATCTTGTAGTCACTACTTATCAGATGTTTGTCTATCATAAAGGACAGCTTTCAAGTGTGTTTAACACTAGCAACAGATCTTCAGGTCTGATCTGGATTATGAGATTGAACTCTCAGTAAAGGGCTTTATGTGGGTTTCTCTTCTGAGGAAACCCACTTTCCATGCCAAAAAGGGATGTGTAAAGTGGTCTTGTGGGTAATGGATGGGCATTGCTTGCATTTATGCCAGGATGCCTCCTGTTCTCCTACTCTGGGTTGTGTACCACAAGGATGGATGATTATTCCAATGGAGACATTCGGCAATGTGGGAATGCATGCTGCTCAGAACCAACAAGGCCTGGGGCAACAAGCAAGAGAAAAGATTATCCTGCCTCCAAAATTCAGTGTCCAAAGGTGAGGAAAGCCAAGAAGACAAGCTCACCTAAGTCTTATACGTGGGGTTCATTGTGGCAGATAGTACCAAATGGCTCATATTTTGATTAAAAGCAATATGTCATGATTTTCCAGGTAAAAATAGTTTAATCACAATTCTCCAAATGGAAAGAGTGAGAAAAATGGACCGAATAGATCTGGAGGTAGGGATATATTGTTCCATGTTTTCCAGCTGGCTGTGAAGGTGTAGGGGACCCATGATTTAAGTCATGTATCTTTGTCCTAGATCTTGTAATGTTTAAATAATTGAATTCTTGCCTGGATGGTCAAGAAGGAACCCAGTCTAGCCAACATCTTGAGGTGAGCCCATTGTCTCTCATTGTGAGAATTTGACCTACAAACTGTAAGAGCATATATAGTTTTCAAGGTAGGACTGAAAATTCTTTACCCCAAAAATTTAATTCAAATAGATATTTACCATGGAATATTTAGTTCAAAGCTATGGATATTCTGTTTCCAATTCATTCATTTAGATTCCTGTGGTTAATAGAATTTCACTAGGAAATTTCATCTCAGTGAGATCATCTTTAAGTTAGCTTGAAGATAATCTTATAATAAGCCAATTCCCTGTGCCCTCAAGTTATGAGTAACTCTATGCCTAAACTGAACACTTACCTTAACCATCTCCTACCCCCGTGTAAAACCCTAACCCTAACTACTAATCATAATCCTAAGTGGCAGCCTTAAACCTAAGCCTAACACAAACCTTAACCCTAAATTTCATCACTGACTCAAATCCTAACCATCAACTCTAAAACTTAACCCTTATCTGCATCCTGATACCAAACTTCTGAAAACACAAACCGCCACCCTAAGGACTGAACAACAATCCCACATCCTAAGCAATGCAAGCAACCCCAAACTCCAGGTCTGATTCCTAAGCATGAAACTGACATCTGATCTCCAGCCTCAATCCTTATATCCAAATCTAAAGACTAACCCTGTGCTCCTCAGAACCCTGACAGCTATCTCTTGATTCTCATCCTGAAGCTTGACCCAGATCAAGGAGAATGGATGCCAGTGTAGACGGACGGATGCAGGAGTTATGGAACGTGTGCTGGCAGTTCATGCATTAGGAAGTGCCTTGGCAGAGCTCTCCATACATGTGATTAACACCTGATGCTCACTGTCTGAGATGGTGCAGCTTCTCAGGGCTCAAAAGGGAATGTACCTAAGGGTAGAACTACTGGTATGGAGCACTTGCATGAGCACCAGTGTTGCAATAGATATATGACATGACAGTGGCAACTGTGATGACTCTGTCCTAGGAATATTCCCATTTCCGTCCCTGTGGCCTCAAATTTGGGAGCAGTCCTCGGCAAGTTTGGGGCTGATTGGCCAGGTGGCTGTAGAGGAAACAGGGTTCAAATCCAAGGTCCATGTTTATATTTGGTGCCATTTTGACCTATATGGATCATAGAAATGCCACTTGATTCCTGCCTAATGCTAGTGAGTGTGAATCCTGCTCCTGGGCTGTTCTGTAGCCATGTTCCTAGAAAAGGCAGGTGCACAAGAGAAACACCAGGTGAACCAACTGTGAGCCCAGCACTCCTCTCTGCAAATTGTGGATGAGTATGCTCAACTTGCAGCCTAAATTTCACCCTTACCCTCATCTTAAACTTCACCCTTCATGCTCAGACTCCCCCACACCTCACTGTTAGACTGGAGGTCACCTGAAACCCTACAGTAACCCTAATCACTTAAGCTAACTCTTACTGAAGCCATAACTTCACCCTTCACATAATACTAACCCTAACCCTAATGTGGTACTAAACCCTAACCTCATCCTCACCCATGTGAGCAGACAACAGCTGTAGCTGCCTTCAAAGCCTTCCTCGGTGATGCCTGAGAACAGAGCAATGCCTGGACCAAAACAGTGAAGGTACCAGTGGGACCTGGCATGGGTAGAGACCAGGACTAATGAGCTCTCCAGCCCTCAGGCCACTGGTTGGGAAACCCACCTCACCAGAATAGGTCACAACACACTGTGTACCCAGAAAGCAGACTCTGAGCATGGAGGCCTGCCCTCTCCTACCTTAATCCCCCATAGTGTGGTTAACTAGTGCTGCTGTGACTGGAGGCTGCCTGGGTGGTGTAGTTTCAAGAACCGGGAAGGAGCCCACTATATAAGCTGTAACCCCACCTCACTAAATTAGACCTGTGCCACGAGCCTTGTCACTGGTGCCTGCTTTTGTGGGGCATCGCCATCCTCAGTATCCAGGACCCCTGACCTGACAACACACCTACACTTCACTGTTAACCTAAAGACAACTAAACATTTCTCCTAACATATCCCCTTACCCTATGACTAACCATAACCCAAAATTTCACCCTTAAACTAGCCCTTAATGTAACCCTAACCTTAGATGTAGGCCTAACGCTATCACAAATCCTCACCCCAACCCTCAATTGCACCTCACTGTTCTCAAAATCAAAGTTGAACTCTTATCCTAACCTAACAACCTACGTACCATAACTCTAACATAATGGTATCTTTTTGTAATACTAATCTTAAAGCCAAGCTTAACCATTAACCTTAACCTGAGCTTGAAATGTCAAACCCATGAAGCTGAACACTAACCAGTGGAACAGAACCCACAGGTGAACCCTAACCTAAACTTGAAATCCTTAACCCTAATGCAAAGCCTTAGCCTTGAAGATGAACTAAAACTTGAACCCTGACCTCTACAACTGAGACTGAAACTGTCAAGCTGCACTGGAAACTTATCCAAATCCTAACACTTCCTGCTGAAGCATTACTGTTGACTCTCACCTTCACCCCTCACCTGGAGCCTTAGGCAATGAAACAAACAAACATGTTCTCTTCAGACTTTGGTTGCATATGCTGAAGGACTGCAGCGGAACCATTGTTTAGTTCCTTGGATCTTCCCTTTCGGTGCATGGCTCTCTTGGTCGTCCCACTTTTATGCACACATGATTTCCTTCTGCAATTCTAGTAAAATCAGAAAGGAAATGTTTCCTACAGTTCTCTTACTCATATAATGTGCTCTAAGCCAGCTGAATGGAGGCATTTTGGTATTCGTTTTCATGTTTCTTATTTTCTCTTGCTTCTCCTGCCTTTAATAGTTTTCAATTGCCAGCACCAATCTGAAAAGCTGTGCCTTCTCAGAAACAAATATTTGATGAAGAGGAACTTAAGGACATTTACCAACTGATATCATAAGGAAATGGCTCTTGTGACAAAAGGAAGATGAAGTCTAAGGAGTCTTAGACCTCTGCTTCCAAATAGAGCAACAAATTTTTCAACGTCATTGCTTATAGGAAAATTAGCATTCTGGAATGACCACTGGTTGTGTGTCCACCCCACGTGAGTGTTAGAAGGTTGCAAGAAACCTAAACAACACAGGTGTCTCAGTCTGAGGAAAGATTCACAGGATGAAGATCAGGTGCTTGTATTTGAGTCCTATGCAAGGCAAGTGAAGAAAGACAAAAAACAATAAAACCCAAAAGACTCCATTCAATGAGCTTAGGCCCAGTCTACAAGAAACAGAGATTCAGCAGGAAACATTTCCTTTCTGTTTTTGCCAGTATGCTGCAAGGAAATCTTGTGTACATAAAGGTGTGACTACCAAGGAAGTCATGCACCTAAAGGGAAGACCCAATGACCTAAACAATGGTTCTGCTGCAGTTTTTGAGCATATGCAAATGGAGTCTGAAGAGGACATGGTTGTTCCTTTCCTTTCCCTAGGCTCCCGGTGAGATGTCAGGGAGAAAGTCGACAGTTAGGCTTCACAGGTAAGGGTTAGGGTTTGGGTAAGGGTTCATGGTTCCAGTTCATTGTGAGGGCTTTGGGTTCAGTGGGAGGGGTCTGTGTTTGGATTTAAGTTTGTGTTCAACTGTTAGGCTTTGTGTTATGGTACAGGGTTTGTGGTTTAGGTCCATGTTCAACTCTGGGGTTCTGGTTCAGGGGTTACATTTCAAGTTCTGGGGTTTGGGATTTTGGATCCTGTGTCCAAGTTAGTGGTAAGGTTTAGGGTAGGGTTGGGCTAGGTTTACAGTGAAGATACGGTTATTGTTACATTTAGGGTAATCAGTCTGGGTTAGGATAAGATTACAGATTCACTGAGGAGTGGGCTAAGGTGATGGTGAGGATATGTCAGTGTTCAGCTATGTCTAGGATTAGGGTAGGTTAAGGTTTAACTTTAAGGTGAAGCTATGGCTTTGGTTTGAGTTAGGTTAAGGAATTAAGACAGCAGGGATAAGTGTGTCTGTCAGTTAATGTAAAGTGTGGGTGACCTTAGTTTAGAGCTTTGTTCTAGGTTTAGAGGTAAATTTAGGGTGGAGTTATGACTTCACTGAAAGTTAGCATAATGGGTTTGGGTTACTTTCAGTTTATCTCCAGGCTAACAGTGATGTGTGGGTGAGGGTGAGGTGTGGGGTGAGGTTTATTTTGAGTGTGAGGGGAAGGTTTGGTTTATGCTGCAGGTTGAGCTACTCATCCCAATTTAATCAAGAGGAATGCTGGTCTGTGAAATGGGTCACCTGGTGTTCCTCCACATGCCTCTGTCTTTTGTAAGACCATGGATATAGGACTGCCCTGGATAACTACTAACACTCACTATGGCTGAACAGAATCCTAATGGCTTTGTTTGTGAGTCATATGGGTCACCACAGTCCAAAGCACAAACATGCACTTGGATCTGGGTCCCATTTCTATACAGCTGCAAGGGTGCTCAGTCCCCACCTCACCAGGAGCCTACTCTGCAGCTGAGGCTCCGAGCCCTGAAGAGGGATCATGCTGTACTCACCAGGCAGTATTTTTCTCTAGAAAATAGTCATTACACTTGCCACTGTGACATCATATATTCAGGGCAGCACTGGTGCTCATGAATGTTCTCCATACCAGAAAACCTTCCCACTGGAGGCATCCACTGAAGAGCCCTGAAAACTGCATCATCTCATACAGAAAACAACATGGGTCCAGTATCATATATAGAGATCTCTAAAATTTCAGTTCCAAATGTGTGAACCTTGAGAACAGTGCAACCACACAGGCATGCAATCCCCATGGCCCATGTCAGGGATCACAATGAAAGTCAGGGGTTATCTGTCATGTTTCTGGAGGGTTCAGGGTTAGGATAAAGATTTGGGTTCAGGAGTTTAGGGTGGTTTTCAGGTGATGGTTTCATCCTTAGGAGTAAGATATTCTCTTTGGGTTCATTGCAGTGCTTAGGTTCCTGTTTTGTGTTTGGAGCTTAGTGATTCAGGATCAAGTATCTTTCTCAAGTATTAGGGTAAGTGGTAGTGTGTTCAAGGTTTTGATGTCGGTGCTGGTAAGGGTTAAGGCATAGTTTTGGGTGTTAGGGTTAGTGTTACTGTTGAAGTTAAAGTGATCTCACAGAGGTGAAATTTCAAACTTCCCTTAACCATACAAAGATCAGTGACTGAATTGGAAAACAGGATACCCATACCTTTGAACAAAACATTCCAGGGTAAATCTCTATATGATAATTCAATTGAAGGGGTAATCAATTTTCATAGTTTGACTTCAAACCTATATATGCTCTTACAGATTAGTAAGACCTGAACCTAGGGTGAGTAGCAATGGGCCCACATCAATATGTTTAAATTTTTGGGTTCTTCTCAATAATTCAGGCAAAAATATAGTGCTTTAACATTCACAGTTCTAGTACCAAGCTCTATGACTCAAACCATAGACCCCCCTACACCTTCACAAGCAGCAGGAAAACATGGTGGAATATCTACCTAACTCCTGATATATTTAAATCTATTTCCCTTATTCTTCCTATTTGGCTGGTGAATTTTGAGGATGCTAGTCATGTCTAGAAAATCATGGCAAATCTTCTAAATCAAATGATGACCCACTTGTTACTTTCTGCCACATGAACCTCACGTGGGATTTGAGTCGTATTTGTCTGCAACGGATTTTCTCGCCTTGTGACACTGAATATTGGAGGCAGGGTTGCCTTTATGTTGCTTGTTGCCCTCTGCATTGTTCATGCTGAGCTGAATCCATTCTGACATTGCCGAATATCCCCAGAGACAAAGTCATCCATGGTTTTTGAGAAAGGGGGCATTCTGGCATAACTTCAAGCAATACCACAGCCCTTACCTAGATGAGAATTACTGATGGACAAGTCCAGCATTTGAGACCCCCTTTTTGCCAAAAAAATGGGTTTCTCCAAAGAAGTATCTAACAGAATGCCCTTTCCTAAATATTCAATGTCACAATCCAGACCTGATGTGAAGATCTGTTGCTAGTGTGTAACATATTTTAAAGATTTCCCTTGTCAGGTAAAAGCTTTTGATAAGGAGGTTAAAGGACAACCCCAACTGATATCCCACTAAAACAGCTCTTTTGTCTAATCATGAGGTCTAAGAAATGTCATGCTCCACTTTCAGTACAAAGCAACAAAATTCTCCCCTCACTGATGACAGGAAATGCAGTTTTCTGGAAATAATGGTTTTTTTTTCCTACCCCAAGTCTATGTTGGTGATGGCAAGAAGCCTAATCAACACAGGTTCCCAATCTGAGGAAAGGTTCACCCAGGATGCATATCGGGTGCTGGCATATGTGACCCGTGCAAGGCAGCAGAAGCAAGAGAAAAGAAAGACACTCAAAAACAAAACCAAAAATGACTCCTTGAATCTGGTTAGAGCCCCAAATACTAGGAACAAGTATTCCGTGGGAAACCTTGCCTTTTGGTTTTTACCCACATCTAAGAAAGGAATTATGTGTGCATAAATGTGAGACTACTAAGACAGCCATGTACCTATAGGCCATACCCAAGCAACAAAATAATGTTTCTGATACAGCCTTAATGGCCATGGTTGTTTCTTTCAATTCCTAAGGCTCCAGGTGAGGGGTCAGGGTGAGAGACAAAGGTTAGGTTTCATCGGCAATGGTTAGTGTTTTGATAAATGTCATGGATTCCAGTTCAGTTTGAAAGCTTTGTGTTCAGTGGGAGGTGCCACAGTTCAGGTTGTGGTTCATGTTCAAGGGTTAGACTTTGAGGTTGAGGTTTAGGCTCAACTCTGGGGTCTGTTTCTGGGGTTAGATTTCATGTTCTGAGTTTGGGATATTGCATCTGGTGTCCATGTTAGGGGAAAGGGGTATGGTTGGACTTTGGTTTGGTTTACAGTGAAGAGATAATTATGAATGCAGTTATAGTAGAGGTGAGGGTTAACACAGGGCTTCCACTTAGCTACCAACCACCATTGAGGTGTGGATCTGTGTGAAGGTGAGGATGAGTGTTTGGTTACCACTATGCGTGGGTTTAGGGTTAGCTTAAGGGTTATTTTGAGAGTGAACTTACGGTTCTCTTAAGAGTTAAGGTAAGGGGTTAAGTTAGGAAAAGGGCTAAGATTGTCTACCAGTTAACAAAGAAGGGCGAGTGACCGTGATGTTAGGGTTTTGCGCTTGTGTTAGTATTAAGTTTAAGGTTAGGTGTAGGGTGATGTTATGGCTTTGGTTAGAGTAAACATAAGTGTTTAGGGCTAGGGTCAATATTCAGTTTTCCACAAGGTTAACAGTGATGTGAATGCGAGTGTGAGGGGTGAGGTGTATTGTGACTGTGAGTGTGAGGGTGAGGATTAGGGTACAAATTGAGCATGCCTATCCCCATTTTTCTTGGGGGAATGCTGGTCCCACAGATGGGTCTTCTGCTGTTCCTCCCACAACCTTGCCTTTTGTCGGAACAGAAACATGGCTGCAGGACAGTTCTGGAGAAAGACCAGCACTCACGTTGGCTGGGGAGGATCTGAATGGCTTTCTCTATGAGCCATATTGGTCACCACAGCCCAAAGCACACACAGATGTCTTGGATCTGGTTTACATTTTCTCTATGGCTGCCAGTGTGTGGAGCACCCACTTCACCACTGACTTCCCTACAACTGAAGTAGAAGGCTCGGAAGTTGGAATATGCTCTACTCACCAGGCAGCCTTTCTCTCTAGGAAACAGTCGTCACACCTGGCATTTTGATGTCCTATACTTAAGGCAACACTGTTACACATGGAAGTCCTCCATACCAGAAGTAAGCATCCACTGCAGAGCCCTAAGAGACTGAGGTTGCTGGAGAGGATAACTAGATCTGCCTTCAGGACCTGGGGCCTCACCTGTGGGTGCAGTCCTTGGCAATGCGTATGTGACAGTGCTGTTGAGTGTAGAGCAACTGGAACCCTAATCCAAGGAGCCGGCTCCTGCTTAGTGTCCTATATGGGCCATAGAGATGCAGCTCAGTTATTACCCGAACATACTGAGTTTGTTCTCCTCTTGGACTGACTTGTACATATATTGCTAGAAAAACAGGGGCACAAGAAGAACTCCAGATGACCCATCTCTGAGCCCAGTGGTCCTTGCTGCATAATAGGATGAGAATGCCCAACCTGAAACCTAAACATGTACCTTACACTCATCCTAACCCCAAGCCCTCACCCTCCTTCCTCACCTTCACCCACACCTCACTGTTAGGCTGGAGCTAACCTGTAGGCTGAATGTAACCATAACCACTTATGCTGTTTAAAAGAAGCCATGCCTTTACAATACAACTAACCTTAAACCTAACCTTTACTTGGGCCCTAAACCATAATCTCACTCACCCACAATTCACTGTTCTAAGAAAGACAGACAGCACTTCTACTAGCCTATTACCTAACACTAACCCTAAACAAAACCATAACTTATCCTACAACTAACTCTTACTGTAATTCTAATTCTAGACACAGCCCAAACTCTAACACACATCCTCAGCCTCACCCTCACCCACACATCACTGTTCATCAAAAGCTGTGCGGACCCCTATCATCACACTAAACCCTTACCCTAATGCTAATCATGATGATATCTTCACCATAAACCTAACAAACACAAACCTAGTTCTTAACTCAAAGCTGCGACCAATTCCCAAAATACTGAACTCCAGAACCTGAACTCTAACTCCTAAATGAGAACTCTAGATATACACCAGACCCTGTCCCCCAAACCCTGAACACCGACACTAAGGCTAACTTTTATCATGATCTCTGATCCCTCCCAGTGAAGCCAAAGACCGCAAACCAAAGTGGAACCCTGGACCCATTATGAAACCTTACCCCAGTCTCATAGCAGTCAACTCTCACCATCACCCCTCACTTGGACATTAGGAATAGAAACAAACAAACATGTCCTCTGCAGACTCAAGTTTTGTATACTGAATGATTGCAGAAGAATGATTATTAGGTTCCATGGATCTACCCTTGAAGTACATGGTTTTCTTTGTAGTCCCACCTTTATGCAACATGATAGTGGTTAAAACAGAAAGGAAATACTTTATGTCAAATCTCTGTTCTTACTAGACTGGGCTCCAGATAACTG
Source organism: Manis pentadactyla (assembly GCF_030020395.1). NCBI lineage: Eukaryota > Metazoa > Chordata > Mammalia > Pholidota > Manidae > Manis > Manis pentadactyla. The sequence continues at coordinate 8,328,517 of NC_080039.1, read as the reverse complement.
AATTGAGGTATTTTGAGTTTGTTTATGTATTTATTCTTTTATCCTGCTTCTCCTGCATGCATAGGTCTCAATTGCCATGACCTGATCTGTATTTCGAGTGAATCTTTTCTCAGACTGAGAAACCTGTGTTGATTAGGCTACTTGTAATCTTCAAACATTGATGGAGGAGACACAAACAACCAGTTGTCTCAGAAAACTGCTTTCCTGTCATCAAAGAAAGTTTTCTGCATTGTTATCAGTGTGGTGGCATGACACTCCTGAGTATCCACGATCCTTTTGCCAAAACAGCTTTTTTTTGTGGGATATCATTTGGGAACTCTCTTGAAGTCACTACTCATCAAATATTAGTTTCTGATGAGGGACAGCTTTAAAGGTATTACACATGAGCAACAGATATTCAAATCCAAACTGGACTATGGATTTAACTGATAGAGAAGTGCACTCTTTGAAGTGCAGCTATAAAATACTCAATTTCCATGCAAGAAAGGGATCTAGAAGGTGGATTTGTCCATCAAGAGTTGTCATCTGAGTAAGTGACAGAGCATTGCTTCCACTTATGCCAGGAAGCCTTCTGATCTCCAACTCCAGGACTGTGGAACTCAACCATGGTTAATTTTGCCTCTGGGTATATTTTGCAATGAGGGAATGCATGTAGTTCACCATATGCACTACAGAGCAATACGCCACAGAAAGAGTATTCAGTCGCCACAATTCAGTGTCAGAATGTTACAAACCCAACTGAAGACAAACAGCTGAAATTTACAGGTGGGGTTTATTGTGCAAGGCAGTATCAAGCGACTCATCATTTTTTTTGAGAGGGCATCTCTCATATTTATTGATCAAATGGTTGTTAACAACAATAAATTTCTGTATAGAGGACACAATGCACAATCATTAATCAACCCCAAGCCTAATTCTCAACAGTCTCCAATCTTCTGAAGCATAACAAACAAGTTCTTACATGGTGAACAAGTTCTTCCATAGTGAATAAGTTCTTACCTGGTGAACAGTGCAAAGGCAGTCATATCACAGGAACTTTCAGTTTTGATCACGCATCATGAACTATAAGCAATCAAGTCAGTTATGATTGTTTGATTTTGATACTTGATTTATATGTGAATCCCACATTTCTCCCTTATTATAATTATTTTTTAATAAATGCTGAAGTGGTAAGTAGATGCAAAATAAAGGTAGAAAACATAATTTAGTGCTGTAAGAGAGCAAATGTAGATGATCAGGTGTGTGCCTATAGCTAAGTATTAATCCAACCTTGATAAGGGCAAAAAAACATCCACGGATGCAGAAGGTTTCTCTCAGAACAGGGGGGGTGAGGTTCTAAGCCTCACCTCTGTTGATCCCCAATTTCTCACCTGATGGCCCCCCTGCGACTGTGCCTGTCTTAGGTTGTTCCTCCCTTGAGGAATCTTACCCGTCTCTGGCTAACCAGTCGTCTTCTGGGGCCATACAGGGAAATGTAAAGTTGGTAAGTGAGAGAGAAGCCTTATTGTTTGAAAAGGTTTGCTTTTTACTTCTTTTCAGTTGTATGCCTTGTGGCTTCTATACCCTGCATTTGTCTTGAGGTATCTTTATCACTGAAGAATTATGATACTTGGTAATTTTCAATATGAGGCACGAATTCTACTAAAGGATTGTGATTAGGAAGGAAGAAGAAAAGCTATAGAAGTAGCAGACGGAAGAAAACATGGGAAGATTGATTTTTTTCTTTGACATATCTTCTTGTAGAGTAACTTCAGCATGTATAGGTTTTAACAATCTACTAATTAAATTGTGTACACACATTAACAGAATAGGAATACAGACACATAACAAAAGCAGACCTACAATTACCAGCCATATCCAGTGAAACCAAGAAAACCAGTTAGGTACCCTAGGCATCTGTGAAAACTTAACAATGATATGATGGATATTGTCTAACTGAATTTGAATAGTTTAAAAAAATCAGACAAATCAAAACAACACATTCCTGGGAACTGTTCACATTCCATATGTTCTTTAACAGTAGATAGTCTATAGTCACATGATTTTGGAACACTGTGACTTGCACTTCTCCTAATTCTTGGTTGAGGTCCAACAGTATAGATCCAGTCAAATTTGTTGTTTTACTGTATTCACAGGCCAGCTTAGATATCTCCTTCTTTATTCCCATGGCAAGTCCAGGAACTGGTGGGATGAATGCAGCTACAACTGCAACAGTACCAGGATCTTTGTTGAAGTTTTTTGATGATCATCTTCTGGAATGACTCTTCCAGAGGATGTTGATGTTGGAAGTTCTTCTTCATATCGTATCTTAATTCGTTTTCTGGGTAGCCATGTTAGGCTTTGATCCTCTGTATAAACAGAAACAAACCCTTTACCCACACTTTGGTACGACCTTTATACCATTGTGAAGAACCTATTAGAAATCATCACACATGAACTGCTTTTTTTTAAGAGAAAGAAATATTATCAGTAAAATGTACTTCCATTGCTGATCATCCGATACCCTTTAAAAGATCCATATTAAGGATATGTAAAGTATGCCTTAATTATTGATTTGCAGTTAATTTTATCCTATCAGGGAGTAATCCCCCCTTTCTTGTTATCATTAATCTACAAGAATATTATGTTTACTAGGCTCTCCCCTACACCAAGTCCCCCAACGAACCCCATTACCATCGCTGAAGTGACTCATCATTTGATTTCAGAAGATTTGCCATTATTTTCCAGGCAAGACCAGTGTCCTCACAATTCTCCATTTAAGTGGAAAGAATATGAAAAATAGATCAAATGAGATCTGGAAGGATGGACATATTCCACCATGTTCTTCTGCTGTCTGTGGAGGTGGAAGTGTCCATAATTAAATTCATGTACTTGGTTTTAGAAATGGAAATGTTAAAGCAATTTAATTATTGCCTGGATAATTAAGGAGGAACACAGTCTAGCAGAAACCTGGATGCTAGTTACCTGTTAGTAATTGTAGGCTTAGGACCTACTAAACTTTAAGAGCATACATACTTCTGAATTCCAGAACTATGTAAATTGTTTATTAGAAAATTAATTCTCACATCAAAATTTCTCCAAGAAAATTTTTCCGAAGTCATGGATATTCTATTTCTAAGTTCAGTAATTTACTTTTCTATGTTTAAGGGTAGTTCACTTTGAAATTTCATCTCAGTGAGGTCATTTATAATTTAAGTTGGAGGTAATTTTCCACAGTAGACGATTCCACTTGCTCTAAAGATATGCTTAATTCTATCCCTAAGCCTAACACCTACACTAACCGAAAAACAAACCCTCACACAGACATTACAGTAACTATAACCCTAGCCAGTAAACCTGTCCCTAAAGCTAACAATGTACCGCCTACCTAACCATAATAATAATACTAACTTTAATCCTAAACACTATCTCTAACCCTAACATCAACCCTAAACCTTAAAACTTGCCCTCAAAATGACTCCAAACTCTTGAAGCCACAAACACCACCATAAGGCCTGAAGAAGAACCACAAAACTGTACCCTGAATCCCTGAACACAAACTCAAAACTTACCAGCTACCACAGAACCCAAACACCAGGTCTGACTATGAAACATGAAAAGGACATATGAAATATAACATATATTCCTGAAACCAAGCGGAAACTCTTACCCTACATGTCCTCAAACCCTTTCAGCTACCACTAGACTCTCACCATCATCCCTGACAAGGACTGAAGGGTATGTATCTCTGTGTGACTGGATGTATTCAGGAGGTGAGGAACATGTGCTGGGGGTTCTTGCATTTGGATGTACCTTCAAAAATATCTTCATACATGTGCAGGACCCTCCGGTGTTCACTATCTGAGATGATGCAGTTCTCAGGGCTCAGCAGTGGATGCCTCCAAGGAGAAGGACTTCTGGTATGGAACACTTGCATGAGCAGCAGTGTTATGATAGGTCCATGACATCAGAGTGGTGACTGTAACGATGGTTTCATAGAAACAGGTTTCTTGTTGAACAGGGAAGATTCCCTCTTTAGGCCCTGGGGCCTCAAGTGTGGATGCAGTCCTTGGTGAGCTGCAGGCTGATCCTATTGGTGGCTATAGAGAAAATGGAACCCATATCCAAGGCGCCTGGGTTTGCTCTGTGCCATGGTGATCCAAATGGTTCACAGGGAGAGCCATTCAGTTCCTGCTCATCACTGGCAAGTGTGGGTTTTGCTCCTGGGCTGTTCTGTATCCACATTCTTAGAAACACAGGGGTGCAGGAGGAATGCCAGGTGACCCAACACAGAGTCCAGCATCCCCATCAGCAAATTTGGAATGATAATTGTCATCCTGAGCCTGAAACCCCTAAGTTACCCTCAACCTAATCCTCTCCCCTCATCCTCAGCCTCACCCACACCTCACTGTTAGCCTGGAGCTAAACTGAACGCTGACCCTAAGCTTAAGACTCACCCCTCATGTGAACTCTAAGTGAAGCCATAACATCACCTTACACCTACCCTTAAACTTAACTGTAACCCACACTCAAAACCTTAACTTTACAGTCACCCACAGTTCAGTGTTAGCCTAAAAGCAAACTTAAGCTTTCCTAACCTAGAATCTTAACCTAACCCTAACTATAATCATGACTTCCCCCTAAAGCTCACCCTTAAACTAACCCTGATCACAGTCATAGCCCAAATGCTAACACTCATCCTTTCCCTCCCCCTGACCAAGAATCGCTCTTGGTTGAAAGCTAAAGCAAACATTTACTCCCACACTAAAGCCTTACTCTGAATTAAACCATAATGATAACTTCATTGTAAAAGTAGCCCTAAATCTAACCCATCACTACTTCCAACCTGGACTCCTGATCTGAAATCCCAAACCCCAGAATTCAAACTCTAACCACTGAACCAGAATCCCAGATTGGAACCAAAAAATGAACCCCAGAGAAGACAAACATGAAGATGAACCCCTGAAATCAAACCTCAAACTGAATCCTGAACACTCTCTCTGTATCCAAAACCCCAAACCTGACAGGGAACTCCGGATATTTATCCAAACCCTAACCCTGACCTCTAAATCCTAACCATCCACTTTTACCCCTCACCTGGGGCCTTAGGAATCATGAGAAACAACGATGTCCACTTCAGAGCATGGTTTCGTATTATGAGGTACTGCAACCTAACCATTATTTATTTCCTTGGATCTGCTCTTTTGGTTCATGTCTCTCTTGGTTGTACCACCTTTATGATCACAAGATTTCCTTGCAGGATCCTGGTAAACAAAATGAATTTCCTATCTTGCACAGATCTCAACTGACAGCAGCTGATGTGCATCCGAAATGAATATTTCTCAGATTGAGAAATTTGTGTTGATTAGGCTTCTTGCAATAATCAAACACTGACTTGGGCAGACAAGCAACTGGTCATTAGAGAAAACTACATTTCCTCTTGTCAATATATGGGAAAATTTTGTTGCTTTGTATTGAAAGTGGGGCAATGACACTACTGGGCTTCATGATCCTTTAGGGAAAACAGCTAATTCAGTGGGATATTAGTTTGGAGCTGTCCTTTAGTCCCACCTCATCAAATGTTTGTTCCTGAAAAGCGATAACTTTAAAATGTGTTTCACACTAGTAACAGAGCTTCATACCTGATCTTGAGTACAGAACTGAATTGTTAGAAAAGTACGTTCTGTGAGTTGCTGTTGTGGGGGAATCCATTTTCCATATCAAAAGGGGGTGTGCAGTGGGTACTTTTGCATCAAGAGATCTCATCTGTGTAAATGATGGGACATAGCTTGAAGTTACATAAGGATTTCTCCTATTCTCCAACTTTGGGGTGGTGTAATTCCAGCACAAATAATTTTGCATGTGCTGATATTTGACAATGTCCAAATGTATGCTGGTCACCAACTACAAAGCACAGGGCAACAAGGAACAGAAAAGACTATCCTGCCACCAAAATTCACTGTGAGAAGTTGAGAGAACCTAATGTAGGCAAACTGAGCTCAAACATCCAATTGGGATTCAAAGCACCAGGCGGTATCAGCTGGTGCATTGTTTGTTTAAAGATTTGCCATGCTGTTCAAGGAAGTACTGGTGTCCTCAAAATTCTCCTGCCAAGTGGAAAGAATGGTCAAAATAGACCAAAACAGATCTGCAGTCAGTGAGATATTCCATCAGTGAGATATTCCATCATGTTCTTCTGCTGGCTGTGAAGGTGTAGGGGTCCATGATTCAAGTCATGTAGCTTGGTCCTAGATCTCTGAGTGTTAAAGAAACTGAATTCTTTTCTGGATGATCGAGAAGGAAACCAGCCTATAAGAAATCTTGATGTGAGCCCATTGTCGCTCACTGTAGGCTTAGGGTTTACTAAACTAACAATATATAGAGTGTGAAATCCAGGACTATGAAATTTGGTCACCACAGCAACTGAATTCTCTCAAGTAGATTTATCCTGGAATAGTTTGTTCAAATTATATATTTATATATATATAATGTTTCAAATCCAGTCATTTAGTTTCCTATGGTTAAAGGAATTGGACCTTGAAATTTCATCTCAGATCATCTCAAAATTAGCTTAGAAATAGTCTTTGCCATTTATGATTCCTCTCACTCCACGGCTATCCCTCACTCCATGGCTAAGTCTAACATTTACCCTAAACTATAACCCTAACCCTGACACATATCTCACTGTAACTCAAACTCTAACCCATAAACCTAAATCAAATGCAAACCTTAAACCTCTGTCCTAACACTAAGTGTAGCACTAATCATAATTCTAACCTTCAATGCAAAACCTTAACCCTTAAATGCAGGTAGATATTGAAACCCTCATTGTGAAACCCTGAACCACAACGCTCCACTGTAATCTCAGAATCAGAAAGTCAGTTGTGAGCCCCAAAACCCTGTAAACATACACAACACCTAATATTGCTACTGATCCCAAACCCCAATCCAAAATGTAAGCATGACACTGACACCTGAACCAATCAGTAAAACACTGAATCGCAATCTGAAGCCTAAGCCTGCAAACCCAGAACCCGGAGGCTAGCCCTTAACTCTCACCCTGATCCCTACTGGACCGGATAGATCAGTGCCTGTGTGGCTGGATGAATGCAGGAGATGTGGAACTGTGTTGGGGATTAACACACTGGAATGTTCCATGGCAGAGCTCTCCATGCATGTGATTGAACACCGGAAGTTCAATGTGGGAAATGATGCAGCTGCACAGGGATCTGCAGAGGATGCAGCCACAGGGTAGCAATCTTGGTAGGGAGGATTTGCATGAGTGTCAGCATTACCATAGTTCTGTGACATCACAGTGGTGACTATGATGATGGGATCCTAGAGATTGAGGCTGCCCAGTGGGGAGAGCAGGAGAGCACTTCCAGGCCTGGGGCCTCAGCTGTAGGTGTGGTCATCAGCAAGGTAGGGCTGCAAACCCTGTTGGCTTTAGAAAAAATGGAAAAGAGAGCCAAGGGCCCTGTTAGAACTTTGGAAACTGCTGACCCACATGCTTCCTAGAGAAAGCAACTCTCTTTTTGCCCTGACCCTAGCAAGGGTGGATCCAACTCCTGGGCTGTCCTGAAGCCTCATTCTTAGAAAATGCAGGGTTCCTATGAACACCAGGCAATCCAACTGGTGCCAGCATTCCCCTTGGCAAAATGTAGATGGTAACGTTCAACCTGTAGCCTAAACCTCACCTTACCCTTGCCCTAAACTTCACTGCTCACCCCTCACCCTCAGCCTCACCTGCACCTCACTGTTAACAGGAGCTAAACTGAATAATGACCCTAACCTTATCCCGATATTCTAACTCTAACTGAAGCCATACAGCCATACCTTAACTCTACTCCTAATCCTATTATTACCTTAACTGTTCCAATAAACACTAACCTCACTCTCATGCAAACTTCACTGTTAACTGAAAGACAAAGTTAGCTCTTCTCCTAACTTGACCCCTTCTTCTTACTCTAACCATAACCATACCTTCACTATAAATGTAACGCTTAACCTAATCTTAATTCTAGATGTAGCACTAACCTTAACTCTCACCCTTTTTCTCACCCTGATAAACACCACAAAATTGGTCAAAAGCTAAACTGGACCCTAATGCTAATACTCACCCATTACCCTAACTCTAACAAAACAATCTCCTCACTTTAAACTTAACCCTAAACCCAACCCCAAGATTAACCCCTAACATGCCTGAGTTCAACCCAAACCTGAGCCCCATATCAAATACTCAAGCACAAAACCTAAAACTTGAACACAAGCGACAATGTAACTCCTTACTCCCACAGTAAACTCATACTCCTCAAACTGAACTGGAACCCTGGATACTTTTTTTAACTCCTAAACCTTACCCTGGATGCCTAACCTTTGACCCTCACCATCAACCCTCAGGTGGAGCATTATAATTGAAATACACAGCAGTGCTAATTGAGACCCCAGATGCATATGCTGAAAGCCTGCAGCAATGAAAAATAACATTGTTCAGTTATTTATATCTGCACTTTAGGTGAATGACTCCCTTGGTTGTCCTGTCTTTATGCATACATGACTCCTTTGCAGGATACCAGTAAAAGCAGGAAGGAAATGTTTCCAGAGAATCTCTGTTCCTAGTAGTCTTGGCTCTAAGACAGTTGAAAGGAACCATTTTAGCTTTTGTTTTCATGTTTCTTCTATTCTCTTGCTTTTCCTGCCTTCTATAGGTCTCAATTGCCAGCAACTGATATTCATCATGAACGAATCTTTTCTCAGACTGAGAAAGGTAATATCATAAGTATTCTTGCAATCTTTAAACACTGATTTAGGCCAGACAAAAACAAACACTGGTCACTCTAGAAACTACTTACTTTTCCTATCATCAACAAAAGGGAAAACAGGTTGCTTTATACCAAAGGTGGGAGCGTGACACTCCCTACTATTAATAATCCTTTGTACCAAATCAGCCATTTCAATGGGATATCAGTTGGGAGCTATCCTGTAGTCTCTCTTCATAAAATCTTTGTTTCTGACAAGGGAAAGCTTTGAAATGTGTTACATTCTAGCAACAGATGTTTGCATATGATCCGCAATATGGGATAGAACATTTTGAAAAGTGCCTACTGTGAGTTGGGTCTGGAATGTAGACTTGCCAATCAAGAGTTCATCAGTGTAAGGGATGGAGCATTGCTTGCAGATATTTCAGGATACTTGCTGTTCTAAAACTCTCGGGTGGTGGAACTCAAGCACAGATTATTTTGCCTCTGAGGATATTTCTCAATGTTGAAATACAAGCTGCTCAGCACATACAATGCAAACAGCAACAAGAAACAAAAAAGACTATCATGGCCTCAAAAATCAGTGTCAGAAGTTCAGAAAACACCTGCAGACAAACTCAGCTCAAGCTTCCGGGTGTGCTTCATTGTGGCAGATGATGTCAAATGGCTCATTGTTTGATTTACAAAGATCTGTTACAAGTTTCTAGGTAGGACAAGTATCCTCATATTTCCCCACCTAATTGGAAAAAAATGAACAAAATAGACAAAAACAGATCAGGAGTTAGGGAGATATTTCATCATGTTTTCCTGCCAGTAATTATAAGGTGTCCATGATTCAAGTCATGTAGCCTGGTTCTAGAGCTGGAATGTTAAAGCAAGTGAATTCTTCCATGGATGATGGAGAAGGAACCCAGCCTAGCAGACATCTTGATGTGAGGACATGGTCACTCTTTGTAGGCTTAGGACCTACTAAATTGTAAGAGCATACATAGTTTTGAAACCAGGAAGATAAAAATTGGTTACCCAAGCACTGCATTCTCACTCAGAGATATAAACAGGAATATTTTTCTCAGATATGGAAAGTCTGTTTCCAGATTCAACCATTTAGTTTCCTATGCTTAAAGAAAGTTCACTCTGAAATTTCGTCTCGGTGAGAAGATCTCCTGTAAGTTAGATTGGAGATAGTCTTCCCCATTAACTGATTTTCTTTGCTCTAAATCTATCCGTAAGCCTACAACTTATCCAAAACCATAAATATAACCCTAAGTCAAACAGCAGTTGTAACCTGACCCCAAACCCAAGAATGAACCCTAATCTTATCCTAAATCTCAGTTCTAACAGTAAGCCTAACGTTAACCCTAACCCTTAGTCTGAACGCTAACCCTAACCCTTAGTCTGAATACTAACTCTAACCCTAAATGTCAACCAATCTTAACTCTTACCAGCACCCTGACAATAACCACTGAATGCACAAACCCCAAAACCCTAAGCCCTGAACAAGAAAACTGATTCTGAAATCTGAACCCGTGAACACAAACTCAAAACCTAACCAAACTCCAGTTCTGACACCTAAGCTAGTAACCAACACATGAACCCCACACTAAGCCCTGAAACAAACTTCACAGCTGAACACCCAGCTACCCGGAACACTGAGAGCTAACCCTTGACTCTCTCCTTGATGCCTGACCTTGACCCATCTGAATGGATCCCCAAGTGGCTGCATGGATGCAGTAGCTGTGGAACATGTCCTTCTGGCTCATGCATTTTGTTGTGCCAAGGCAGAGCTCTCCACACATGTGACTGAACCCCTGATGTTTGCTGTCTCAGATGTTTTAGTTTTTCTGGGCTCTGCAGTAGATGTGTCCAGTGGAAAGCACTTACTGTGTGTAGGACTTGCATGAGTACCAGTGTTCCCACAGATCCATGATGTCACAGTGGCGACTGAATCGACTGTAGCTTAAAGAGATGCTGGCTTGTAAGGAGAGCAGATTCCACCTCCAGGGCCTAGGGCCTCAGCAGAAGGTGCGGTACTCAGTGAGGTGGAAGTTGTTAACCCTAGCCACTGTGGAGAAAACAGATCCCAGACACAAGGCATATATATATATCTCAAGGAAAAAGGCATTCAGTTCTGTGCCCATCCGAGTGAGTGTGGGTCTTGCTTGTGGGTTGTCCTATAGCCACGTCCATTTGAAAGGCAGGGGCACATGGGAACACTTTAGCCAAGTGTTCCCCATCACAATTTTGGGACTGGAATGCACTATGTGCAGCCAAAACCTCACCCTCACCCTCAACCTTATCTTCTCCCATCACCCAACAACCTCAGCATCACCCACATTTTACTGTTAGGCCGGAGCTGAAATGAACACTGACCCTTACCCTTTATGCTAACTGAAGCCATAACTTCACTGTACACAAAACCTTTAACTTAACCTAAACCCTAGTCCTAAATGCTATCATCATTCTCAATGACATTTAACTGTTAACCAAAAGACAAACTCGAATGGTCTATTAACCTAACCCCTTACTTTAAATGTAACCAAAACTGTGCATTGCCTGCAGTGCACCATAAAGCAAATCTAATCTAAGACCTAGCCTTAACACTATACCCATCCTCACCCTCACCCACACATCACTGTTGATCAAAGCTAAACAGAACTGCTAATATAAACCTATCCCATTATCCTAACTCTACCCATAACGGTATCTTCATCATATACCTAACTCTAAGCCCAACATTAGCCATTTTCCTAACCTGGAAGCTGGACCATGAAATCCCAAACACATGAACCCAAACTCTGACCTATGAACCAGAATGCCAGAGATTAATGAGATCCTGAACAAAAAACTGTGAACCCAAACACAAACTCAACTCATGAAATCGAACCCTATCACAAACTTTGGTTCCTCATAATAACCTGAACCATTCAAATAGAAGGGGCACCCTTTACTCTTTTGTGAACTCTACCCCTTACCTGGAAGCCTAACTGTTGACTCTCATCCAGACTCCTCATCTGGAGACTTAGGAATCAAAAGAAACCGCCTTGTCCTCTTCAGAGCCCAGTAGCATATGTTGAGGGGCTGTATCAATACCATTATTTAGTTCCTTGGATATGCCCTTCGGGAGAATGACTCTATCGGTTATCTCACTCTTATGTACACATGCTTTCCTTGTGGGATTCTGGTAAAAATGGAAACGTAATTTTTCCTGCCAAATCTCTGTTTCTAGTAGACTAGGCCCTAAGCTGGTTGAATGGAGTCATTTTGGGTTTTGTTTCTGTTTCTTCCTTTCTCTCATTTCTCCTGCCTTGCCTAGGTCTCAGTGCCAACACCTGATCTGCATCCTGAGTGAGTGTTCTCTCAGACTGAGGACCCTGTGTTCATTAGGCTTCTTGCAATCTCCAAACACTCACTTATGGTAGACACACAACCATGAGTCCTCCCAGAAACCTACTTCTTCTGTAGTCAACAAAGTGGAAAACTTTGTTGATTTCTTCAAAAGGTGGGGTATAACACTCCTTAGGCTTTATGTTCCTTTTGCCTAAATAGCCATTTCAGTGTTATATCATTTGGGGTCTGTCCTTTAGTCCCCTTTCATCAAATGATTTTTCCTGAAGAGGCACATCTTTAAAATGTTTACACACTACCAAATCATCTTCTCATGTGATCTGGATTATGGGATTGAATTTATAGAAATGTGAATTATGTATATTGGTACTCTAAGGAAGCCCATTTTCCATGTCAAAAATGGGTCTGGACAGTGGACTCGTAAATCAAGAGTTCTCCTCTGGGTAACAACCCAGAATTGTTTGCAGTTATGCCAAGAAGCATCCTGTTCTCAAACTACGGGGCTGCAGATCACAAATATGGATGATTTTGCCTCTGGTGATATTTGGCAATGTCAGCTGCATGCTGTGCAATATCTACAATGCACAGTGCAGCAAGCAACATAATCAACTACTGTGTCCCAAAAATTCAGTATCAGAGGTGAGAAAACCCACTGCAAACTCATCTCAAAAATCCAGATGGAGTTCAAAATTGCAGGTGGTATTAAGTGGCTCATCATTTTATTTAATAATTGCCATAATTTTCAAGGTGGGACTAGTGTCCTCACAATTCTCCAGCCAAATAGAAACAATGGACAAAATAGACCAATATAGATCTTCTGTTAGGGAGATATTACACCATATCGTCCTGCTAGCTGTGAAGGTGTAGGGGTTCCTAGATTCAAGTAATATGGCTGGGTCCTAGAATTGGGAATGATAATCAACTGTATTACTGCCTGGATGACTGAGAATGAACCTTTCTAGCAGACTTCTTGATAATGAGCCACTTGTCACTCATTGTAGGCTTAGGACCAATTGTAATGTAAGAGCACATCTGTTTTTGAAACCAATAATATTAAAATTCATTTCCCCAGCAATTAAATTCTCACATAAAAACTTGTCCTTGAATATTTGTAGAGCAAAATGTGTATTATTTCCCAATTCACTCAGTTTTCTATGTTTGAGGCAAGTTCATGCTGAACTTTCATCTCAGTGAGAGGACCATATAAGTTAGCTTGGAGATAGTCTTCCACATTATTTTATTCCCCTCACTGTAAAGCTATGCTTAATTCTATTGCTAAGCCTAACAGTTACCCAAAAGCATTACACTTACCCTCTTACGCACGTCACTGTAATCCTAGCTCTAACTCATACCCTACCAGTAAATCTATCCTTAAACCTAAGCCCTAACACTAAGCCTAATAATAACTTAAAGAGATCAAGATTGAATAGAGAGGAGCCAAGTTGGTGGCGTGAGTAGGTCAGTGGAAATATCCTCCCAAAACCATATGTATTTTTGAAAATACAACAAACACAACTATTCCTAAAAGAGAGACCAGAAGATACAGTACAGAAGACAGACTACATCCACACCTGTGAGAACCCAGCACCTCACAAAGGGGGTAAGATGCAAGCCTCGGCCCAGCGGGACCTGAGCAACACCCCTACCCCAGCTCCCTGGAGGGAGGAGAGGAGTCAGAGCAGGGAGGGAGGGGATCCCAGGACTGCTGAATATCTAGCCATAGCCATCTGCACCAGGAGTGCAGGCACATGTGAATGGTGTGCTAGATACTAGGGAAATGGAACAGTAAAACCTGCAAGCGGGTCCCCGCAACTGGCACCCCTGGGACAAAAGAAAAGTGAGTGATTTCTGAAAGTCTTGAAGGGACAGGGGCCTAACAGCTGGACAGAACTGTCCCGGTGCACACTGTCCAGCAGCTGGGAATCCCAGGGAACTCCGGACACCCTAACCTCCTGTGTGGCAGCACAGCTCAGAGACCCCTCATTGCGATAAGCAGCCTTTTCCGCCCATTCCCCCTCCAGTGGCCCTGCAATAGCAGAGCAGCAGCCTGAGGCTGAACACACCCAAAGCAATGGCACGGAGCTTACTCCACAGCGGCCGGGCAAGTATCAGAAAGCCCATCTGTGTGTAGGTGCCCAGCACAAGCTGTTAGGGGTCGCTGTTCTCCCAGGAGAGGAAGGCCACAAACTAGAAAGAAGGGACGTTCTCCCAGCCGACACACGTGTCAACTCCCCACAACTACCTCTATCACCATGAAAAGGCAGAAGAATTTGATCCAGACCAGAATCACACAGACATCCTCCCCTGAGAGGAAACATGGGGAGATAGACCTAACCAATCTTCCCAAAAAAGAATTCTAAGTAAAGGTCATAACTATGCTGATGGAGCTGCAGAGAAAAATGGAAGACCAAACCAACAAAGTAGGGAGGGAGAGTACAGAAATTAAATAATCTCTGGAAGGATTCAAAGGCAGAACGGATGAGATGCAAGTGGCCATTGATGGAGTAGAAACCAGAGAACAGGAAAGCATAGAGGCTGACACAGAGAGAGATAAAAGGATCTCCAGGAATGAAACAATATTAAGAGAACTGGGTGATCAATCCAAAAGGAAAATATCCACATTAAAGGGGTACCAGAAGAAGAAGAGAGAGGAAAATGGATAGAAAGTGTATTTGAAGAAATAATTGCTGACAATTTCTGCAAAGTACTGAACAAAATGGTTGCAAAGACCACAGAAGGACACAGAACTCCCAACAGAAGGGACCGAAGGAGGACAACACCAAGACACATAGTAATTAAAATGGCGAAGATCAAGGACAAGGACAGAGTATTAAAGGCAGCTAGAGAGAATAAAGGTCACCTACAAAGGAAAACCCATCAGTCTATCATCAGACTTCTCAACAGAAACCTTACAGGCCAGAAGAGAATGGCATGATATATTTAATGCAATGAAACAGAAGGGCCTTGAACCAAGGATTCTGTATCCAGCACGACTATTATTTAAATATGAAGTAGGGATTAAACAATTCCCAGACAAGCAAAAGTTGAGGGAATTTGCCTCCCACAAACCACCTCTACAGGGTATTTTAGAGGGACTGCTCTAGATGGGAGCACTCCTAAGGCTAAATATATATCAGCAGAGAATATAAAATCACAGCAAAGCAGGCAGACCAAACCAAATACTAACTAAAGGCAAAAACTAAAATCAACTACTCATGAAAGCAGTCAAAGGAAACACAAAAGAGCACAGAATAAAACACCTAACATATAAAGAACAGAGGGGGAGGAATGAGAAGGGAGAGAAATAAGGAAGCAACAGACAGTGTTCATAATAGCTCAATAAGCAAGTAAAGTTCAATAGTAAGATAGAAAGAGGCTAACCTTGAATCTTTGGTAACCATGAATCTAAAGCCTGCAATGGCAATAAGTACATATCTTTCAATAATCACCTAAATGTAAATGGATTGAATGCACCAATCAAAAGACACAGAGTAATAGAATGGATAAAAAGCAAGACCCATCAATATGCTGCTTACAAGAGACTCACCTCAAACCTAAAGACATGTGCAGACTAAAAGTCAAGGGTTGGAAAAAGATATTTCATGCAAACAACAGGTAGAAAGAAACAGGTGTTGCAGTACTTGTATCAGACAAAATAGACTTCAAAACAAAGAAAGTAACAAGAGATAAAGAAGGACATTACATAATAATAAAGTGGTGAGTCCAACAAGAGGATATAACCATTATAAATATATATGAACCCAACACAGGAGCACCAGCATATGTGAAACAAATACTAACAGAAATAAAGGAGGAAATAGAAAGCAATGCACTCATTTTAGGAAAAAAAAGAAAGATGACACAAATAAGCAAAATCAGAAATGAAAAAGAAGTTACAACGAACATCATTGAAATTCAAGGAATTATAAGAGAATATGATGAATTATAAACCAATAAATTGGAAAACCTAGAAGAAATGGACAAATTCATAGAAACATACAATATTTCAAGGCTGACCCAGGAATAAAGAGAAAATATGAACAGACCAATAACTAGTATCAAAATTGAACTGGTAATAAGAAAACTCCCAGAAAATGAAAGATCCAGATCAGATTCCTTCATGTGTGAATTCTACCAAACATTCAGATAAGCTAATTTCTTAAAGTATTAAACAAACGAAAAAGGAGGGGTGAATACTTCCGAACTCATTCTATGAGGTCAGTATCATTCTTATATCCAAACCAGACAAAAGTACTACAAAAAAAGAAAACAGAGCAATATCCCTGATGAACATAGATGTAAAAATCCTCAAGAAAATAGTAGCAAACCACATTCAAAAATACATGAAAAGAATCAGTCATCATGATCAAGTGGTATTTATTCCAGGAATGCAAGAATGTGTAATATCCATAAATCAATCAATGTGATACACCTCATTAACAAAAGGAAGAATAAAAACAATATCATCATCTCAATAGATGCTGAAAAAGAATTTGACAAAATTCAACATCTAATTGTGATAAAAACTTTCAACAAAGTAGATATAGAGGGACCATACCTCAACACAATAAAGGCCATACACAACAAACACACATGTACATATGCAACAAAAACATCATACTCAAATGCAAAAAGTGAAAGCTTTTCCTCTAAGATCAGGAACAAGATAAGGATGTCCATTCTCGCCGTTTTTATTCAACATAGTACTAGAATTCCAAGTACCAGAATTCCTAGCCTAAAATGGACAGTGACTGACTGTGAAGGGGTATTTGGGGGGGGCTTGGTGAAGGGGGGAGCCTAGTAAACATAATGTTCTTCATATAATTCTAGATTAATGATACCAAAAAAAGCAAGAGCTAAAAATTTTTTTTTCTTGTATCTAGGAAAATTGGTTACAATAAAATCAGTGTAAAGAGGTTTCAAAAAAAATGGGCAGAGGACATGATAGACATTTTTCTGAAGGAGACATACAGATGGCCAACAGACACATGCAAAGATTTTCAACATCACTAGTCATCGGGTAAACAGAAATCAAAATTGCAATGAGGTATCACCTCACAGCAGTCAGAATGGATACTATCCAAAAGAAGTAACAAGTGTTGGTGAGGATGTGGAGAAAGGGAACCCTCCTACACTGTTGGTGGGAATGTAAATTGGTCCAGCCACAGTGAAAATAATGTGGAGCTTCTTCCAAAAACTAAAAATAGAAATACCATACAACCCAGCAATCATTACACTTCTGAGAATTTACCTGAAGAGAACAAAATCACTAATAAGAAAAGATACATGTACACCTGTGTTCATTGCACCATTATTTATAACTACAAAGATATGAAAGCAATCTAAATAAATGAATGGATAAAGATGTGCTACATATATACAATGGAATAATACTCAGCCATGAAAAAGATGGAGCTCTGTCATTTGCAACAACATGGATGGATCTAGAAGGTATTATGCTAAGTGAATAAGTCAGTCAGGGAAAGATAAATACCATATGGTTTTACTTATCTGTGTAATCTAAGAAGCAAAATAAACAAAGAACAGAGAAATAGACCCATAAATATGAACAACAGACTGTTGTTACCATAGGGAGGGCAGTGGGGGGATAGGTGAAGTAGGTGAAGTGGATAATGAGGTACAAACTGCAAATTGTAAAATAAGTTAGTCACAGGAATGGAAGCATAATGTATAGAATATAACCATAATACAGTAATGTCTTGGTATGTCCCTATGGTAACAGGAACTATACTTACTGTGGCAAGAATCCAGTAATATGCATAATTAGCATGTAACTGAAGCAAATACAATTTTATTCAATTTTAAAAAGGTAAAAAAAAAGAACTGAGGACAGGAACTCAAACAAGTACATGTACACAAACGTTCATGGCAGCACTATTCACAGTAGCCAAAAGGTGAAATCAGCCCAAAAGTTCATCAGTAGATGAATGGAAAAATAAATGATGGTATATACAACACCAGAATTATATCCAGCCCTAAAGCATTAAAAAAATATCATGTGGAAAACATCCCATTCATAGAAGCAATAAAAATAATGTAATACTTTGGATCAAATAGAGCAGAAATACGAACGTTGTCCCAAGGACAGAATGAAGAGTTGAATAAAACAGGGAAACTTCATGCATCTGAATGAGAAGGCTCAGGGCTCTCAAGATACCAGTTATTTCCAAACCAACTGATAAATCGAATAAAACTTTACTTTCTTTAACCTGACAAATTGATTTTTAAATTCTACTGAAAGAATATATTCATGAAAGAAAGATAAATGTTGAAAATTAAAGGAACAGGCTACTAGATACTAAAACATATTTTCAAACTACTATAGTTTAGGAAGTTTGCTGCCATCCTTGGAATAAAAAATAGATCACTGGTCCAGAACTCCATAAAACCGAGTTTACCATATGCTAAGTGAGCAAATGGAAGAGGTGGGAAGACTAATTAAATAGTCTAGAAACTATTGGCTAAAAATTAATATACCAAAATTAATTCCAAGAGGATTAAGTGTTTAAATGGAAAGATGAAACCACAATAGAACTAGGAGAAAATATGAGTAAATATTTATGTCATATCATGGTGAAGAAAGTCCAGGTAAACATAAGTCCAAGAGCAGAAATTACAAAGTGTAAGATTGCTGGATACATTTGACTAAGTAAGAGTTTAAAAAAAAAACTGTATATGAAAAATTGAGGAAAACATTTGTGAAATAAATGATGTTTCCAATATATGAAAAGAGCTCTCATAAATCAGTAAGAGTGTAATATCTCAACAGAAAAATATAACAAGCAAATGAACAGAAAATCATCAGAATATGAAAAAAATCTTTGTTTAATAATTTTATTAACAATTAAAAATACAAATTATAACGAGTTTTCCAAATGGAAATATTTTTAAAGTTATAACAACTTAGCAAGAATGCAAGCAAATGGGCATTGAAGTTCTCTAATTTGGTATGAACTTTCTGGAAGACAATTTCACATTGTGCATCAACAGTGTTCAAGATGTGCCTGGGTATTGACCCAAAAATTCTATGTTTGGGAATTTCCCTTAAGGAAATAACAAAAAATCAGAGGTGGAAAAAGAGCTTGTAGCTTTTTATGATGTTTAACAAGTATAAATTTTTTAAAAGCCACAGAATGGAGTATTATGTAGCCACTGAAATAGTGTTACAGAAATATGTTTCTGGCATGGAAAGATGTAGATGTATTCAGTGAAAAAAACCTGTTTTTAAAATGATATGTGTAATACCGTTTTGTAAAAATCACACCATCTTCACAACCACACAATAATCTATGAACCATGTTTTTCTCTGGCCATTGGAGATTGTGGGCACTTTTATCTCTCTCCCTTTGGGCCATATGTATTTCTTTTTTTTTAAACTGTGGTTTACCTAGGGCTAAGCTGGAGAAAGCGTCATCCAATAGTTACAGAAGATTACAAGGAGTTTTAGGGAATACGTATTTATTCTTTACCAAAATACACCATGCCTTTGAAATAAGAAACTCATTATTGAACTTAAAACGTTTTCCTGAATAAAAGAAACAGCAAGTAAATAGTTCTATGTACCTCATTTGTACATTTGACAAATTTTGATGTCATAAAACAAAAGAAGAACAATCTATCTGGAAAAAAAAGATTCTGGTACAGGAGAGAGGTTGGAAAAGTGTTAACGTTGCTTGGCTGCCTTATGTTAAGCAGAAGTCTTAGTTGGAAATGGCGAGCCCCTGACTCAAGCTAGCTGAGCAGGAAGGAGGATTCAAGGACACTGAAGTACTTCAAATAACTGAGGGAAGATTGTCCAAATGAGCCCTTACCAAGGGCCAGGAGTGGGGTGTGCACAGTGCTCGACCTGCAGCAAGCAGACACACAGTCCTGCCCTCCTGGAGGCCAGGCTCATCACAGAAACTTTCGGTTTTGCTCATACATTATGAACTATAAACAGTCAGTTCAAATATGAATACTCATTTGATTTTTATACTTGATTTATATGTGGATACCACATTTCTCTCTTTATTATTATTATTTTAAATAAAATGCTGAAGTGGTAGGTAGATACAAGATAAAGGTAGAAAACATAGTTTAGTGTTGTAAGAGAGCAAATGTAGATGATCAGGTGTGTGCCTGTAGACTATGTGTTAATCCAAGCTAGACAAGGGCAATAAAACATCCACGTATGCAGAAGAGTTCTCTCAGAACGGGGGAGTGAGGTTCTAAGCCTCACCTCTGTTGATCCCCAATTTCTCACCTGATGGCCCCCCTGTGACTGTGCCTGTCTTAGGTTGTTCCTCCCTTGAGGAATCTTACCCGTCTCTGGCTAACCAGTCATCTTCCGGGGCCATACAGGGAAATGTAAAGTTGGTAAGTGAGAGAGAAGCCTTATTGTTTGAAAAGGTTAGCTTTCTACTTCTTTGCATATATATGCCCTGTGGCTTCTATGCCCAGCATTTGTCTTGAGGTATCTTTACCACTTGGAGGAATTATGATACTAGGTAAATTTGATATGAGGCATGAATTCTATTTAAGGGTTGTAATTTGGAAGGAAGAAGAAAAGCTATAGAAGTAGCAGGCGGAAGAAAACATGGGAAGATTGATTATTTCTTTGACATATCTTCTTGTAGAGTAACTTCAGCATGTATAGGTTTTAAACTACTACTTAAATTGCGCACACACATTAACGTAATAGGAGTACAGTTATGTAACCAAAGCATATCTGTAATTACCAGCCATCTCCAGTGAAACCAAGAAAACCAGTTAGGCTCCTTGAGCATTTGTGAAAACTTATCTATGATATGGTGGATATTGTCCAACTGAACTTGAACAGACTAAGAGAAATCAGACAAATAAAAACAACCCATTCCTAGGGACTGTTCACATGCCATACGTTCTTTTAACAGTAAATAGTCTGTAGTTGTAAGATTTTGGAGTGCTACAATTTGCACTTCTCCTAATTCTTGTTTGAGTTCCAACAGGGTAGATCCAGTCTAATTTGTTGTTTTACTGTATGCACAGGCCAGCTTAGATATCTCCTTCTTCATTCCCATGGCAAGTCCAGGAGCTGGTGGGATGAGTGCATCTACAGCTGTAGCAGTGCATGGATCTTTGTTGGGGATTTTTGATGATCATCTTCTGGCATGAGTCTTCCAGAGAGTGCTGATGTTGGAAGTCTTTTCAGATCGTATCTTAGTTCATTTTCAGGGTAGCCAATTTAGGCTTTGATCCTCTGTTTAAACACAAACAGACCCTTTGCCTACACTTTTATATGCCCTTTATACCATTGTGTAGAACTCATTGGAGTTCACCACACAGGAACTGTTTTATTTTTTTATCATTAATGTACACTTACATGACGAATATTTTGTTTACTAGGGTCTCCCCTATACCAGGTCCCCCCTATATACCTATTTACAGTCACTGTCCATCAGCATAGCAAAATGTTGTAGAATCACTACTTGTCTTTTCTGTGTTGTACAGCCCTCCCATTTCTCCCACCCCCCCCATGCATGCTAATCTTAATACCCTCCTTTTTCACCCACCCCTTATCCCTACCTACCCACCCATCCTCCCCAGTCCCTTTCCCTTTGGTACCTGTTAGTCCATTCTTGAGTTCTGTGTTTCTGCTGCTGTTTGGTTCCTTCACTTTTTCCTTTGTTCTTATATTCCACAGATGAGTGAAATCATTTGGTATTTCTCTTTCTACGCTTGGCTTGTTTCACTGGGCATAATACCCTCCAGCTCCATCCAAGTTGCTGCAAATGGTAGGATTTGCCCTTTTCTTATGGCTGAGTAATATTCCATTGTGTATATATACCACATCTTCTTTATCCATTCATCTATCGATGGACATTTAGGTCGCTTACAATTCTTGGCTACTGTAAATAGTGCTGCGATAAACATAGGGGTGCATCTGTCTTTCTCAAACTTGATTGCTGCATCCTTAGGGTAAATTCCTAGGAGTGGAATTCCTGGGTCAAATGGTAAGTCTGTTTTGAGCATTTTGATGTACCTCCATACTGCTTTCCACAATGGTTGAACTAACTTACATTCCCACCAGCAGTGTAGGAGGGTTCCCCTTTCTCCACAGCCTCGCCAACATTTGTTGTTGTTTGTCTTTTCGGTGGCAGCCATCTTTACTGGTGTGAGGTGATATCTCATTGTAGTTTTAGTTCACATTTCTCTGATAATTAGCGATGTGGAGAATCTTTTCATGTGTCTGTTGGCCATCTGTATTTCTTTTTTGGGAACCGTCTGCTCAGATCCTCTGTCCATTTTTTAATTGGGTTATTTGTTTTATGTTTGTTGAGTCGTGTGAGTTCTTTATATATACTGGACGTCAAGCATTTATCAGATCTGTTATTTTCAAATATGTCCTCCCATACTGTAGGGTTCCTTTTTGTTCTATTGATGGTGTCTTTTGCTGTACAGAAGCTTTTCAGCTTAATATAGTCCCACTTGTTTATGTTTGCTGTTGTTTTCCTTGCCCGGGGAGATATGTTCAAGAAGAGGTCACTCATGTTTATGTCTAAGAGGTTTTTAACTATGTTTTTTATCACGAGTTTAATGGTTTCATGACTTACATTCAGGTCTTTGATCAATTTTGAGTTTACTTTTGTATATGGGGTTAGACAATAGTCCTGTTTCATTCTCCTACATGTAGCTGTCTAGTTTTGCCAGCACCATCTGTTGAAGAGACTGTCATTTCGCCATTGTGTGTCCATGGCTCCTTTATCAAATATTAACTGACCATATATGTCTGGGTTAATATCTGGATTCTCTAGTCTGTTCCATTGGTCTGTGGCTCTGTTCTTATGCCAGTTCCAAATTGTCTTGATTACTATGGCTTTATAGTAGAGCTTAAAGTTGGGGAGTGAGATCCCCCCTACTTTATTCTTCTTTCTCAAGATTGCTTTGGCTATTCGGGGTCTTTGGTGTTTCCATATGAATTTTTGAATTATTTGTTTCAGTTCATTGAAGAATGTTGCTGGTAGTTTCATAGGGATTGCATCAAATCTGTATATTGCTTTGGACAGAATGGCCATTTTGACGATATTAATTCTTCCTAGCCACGAGCATGGGATGAGTTTCCATCTGTTAGTGTCCCCTTTAATTTCTCTTAATAGTGACTTGTAGTTTTCAGAGTATAAGTCTTTCACTTCTTTGGTTAGCTTTATTCCTAGGTATTTTTTTGTTGTTGTAATTGTGAATGGAGTTGTTTTCCTGATTTCTCTTTCTGTTGGTTCATTGTTAGTATATAGGAAAGCCACAGATTTCTGTGTGTTGATTTTGTATCCTGCAACATTGCTGTATTCCGATATCAGTTCTAGTAGTTTTGGGGTGGAGTCTTTAGGGATTTTTATGTACAGTATCATGTCATCTGCAAATAGTGAGTATTTAACTCCTTTTTTATCAATCGGGATTCCTTGTATTTTTTTGTTTTGTCTGATTGCCGTGGCTAGGACCTCCAGTACTGTGTTAAATAACAGTGGGGAGAGTGGGCATCCCTGTCTAGTTCCCGATCTCAGAGGAAATGCTTTCAGCTTCTCGCTGTTCAATATAATGTTGGCTGTGGGCTTTTCATAGATGGCCTTTATTATGTTGAGGTCCTTGCCGTCTATTCCCATTTTGCTGAGAGTTTTTATCATGAATGGATGTTGAACATTGTCAAATGCTTTTTCAGCATCTATGGAGATGATCATGTGGTTTTTGTCTTTCTTTTTGTTGATGTGGTGGGTGATGTTGATGGACTTTCGAATGTTGTACCATCCTTGCATCCCTGGGATGAATCCCACTTGGTCATGGTGTTTGATCCTTTTCATGTATTTTTGAATTCGGTTTGCTAATATTTGTTCAGTATTTTTGCATCTATGTTCATCAGGGATATTGGTCTGTAGTTTTCTTTTTTGGTGTGGTCTTTGCCTGGTTTTGGTATTAGGGTGATGTTAGCTTCATAAAATGAGTTTGGGAGTATCCCCTCCTCTTCTAGTTTTTGGAAAACTTTAAGGAGAATGGGTATTATGTCTTCCCTGTATGTCTGATAAATTCTGAGGTTAATCCATCTGGCCTGGGGGTTTTGTTCTTTGGTAGTTTTTTTATTACTGCTTCAATTTCATTGCTGGTAATTGGTCTGTTTAGATTTTCTGTTTCTTTCTGGGTCAGTTTTGGAAGGTTTTATTTTTCTAGGAAGTTGTCCATTTCTCCTAGGTTTCCCAGCTTGTTAGCATATAGGTTTTCATAGTATTCTCTAATAATTCTTTGTATTACTGTGGGGTCCATCATGATTTTTCCTTTCTTATTTCTGATACTGTTGATTTGTGCTGACTCTCTTATCCTCTTAATAAGTCTGGCTAGAGGCTTATCTATTTTGTTTATTTTCTCGAAGAACCAGCTCTTGGTTTCATTGATTTTTGCTATTGTTTTATTCTTCTCAATTTTATTTATTTCTTCTCTGATCTTTATTATGTCCCTCTTTCTGCTGACCTCAGGCCTCATTTGTTCTTCTTTTTCCAATTTCAATAATTCTGACATTAGACCATTCATTTGGGATTGTTCTTCCTTTTTTAAATGAACTTGGATTGCTATATACTTTCCTCTTAAGACTGCTTTTGCTGTGTCCCACAGAAGTTGGGGCTTAGTGTTGTTGTTGTCATTTGTTTCCATATATTGCTGGATCTCCATTTTGATTTGTTCATTGATCCATTGATTATTTAGGAGTGTGTTGTTAAGCCTCCATGTGTTTGTGGGCCTCTTTGCTTTATTTGTACAGTTTATTTCTAGTTTTATGCCTTTGTGGTCTGAAAAGTTGGTTGGTAGGATTTCAGTTTTTTCGAATGTACTGAGGCTCTTTTTGTGGCCTAGTATTTGGTCTATTCTGGAGAATGTTCCATGTGCACTTGAGAAGAATGTGTATCCTGTTGCTTTTGGATTTAGAGTTCTGTACATGTCTATTAGGTCCATCTGTTCTAGTGTGTTGTTCAGTGCCTCTGTGTCCTTACTTATTTTCTGTCTGGTGGATCTGTCCTTTGGAGTGAGTGGTGTGTTGAAGTCTCCCAGAATGAATGCATTGCATTCTATTTCCTCCTTTAGTTCTGTTAATATTTGTTTCAGGTATGTTGGTGCTCCTGTATTGGGTGCATATATATTTATAACGGTTATATCCTCTTGATGGACTGAGCCATTTATCATTACATAATGTCCTTCTTTGTCTTTTGTTACTTTCTTTATTTTGAAGTCTGTTTTGTCTGATACCAGAATTGCAACACCTGCTTTCTTCTCTCTGTTGTTTGCTTGAAATATCTTTTTCCCTCCCTTGACTTTAAGTCTGTGCATGTCTTTGGGTTTGAGCTGAGTCTCTTGTAAGCAGCATATGGATGGGTCTTGCTTTTTTATCCATTCTATTACTCTGTGTCTTTTGATTGGTGCATTCAGTCCATTTACATTTAGGATGATTATTGAAAGGTATGAACTTATTGCCATTGCAGGCTTTAAGTTTGTGGTTACCAAAGGTTTAGGGTTAGCTTCTTTACTGTCTTACAGTCTAACTTAACTCGCTTGTTGAGCTATTATAAATGCGGTCTGATGATTCTTTATTTCTCTCCCTTCTTATTCCTCCTCCTCCCTTCTTCATATATTGGGTGTTTTGTTCTGTGCTCTTTTTATTTGTTCTCCCATCTAGAGCAGTCCCTGTAGGATGCCCTGAAGAGGTGGTTTGTGGGAGGCAAATTCCCTCAACATTTGCTTGTCTGGGAATTGTTTAATCCCTCCTTCATATTTAAATGATATTCGTGCTGGATACAGTAGTCTTGGTTCGAGGCCCTTCTGTTTCATTGCATTAAGTATATTATGCCATTCTCTTCTGGCCTGTAGGGTTTCTGTTGAGAAGTCTGATGATAGCCTGATGGGTTTTCCTTTGTAGGTAACCATTTTTTTTCTCTCTCTGGCTGCCTTTAATACTTTGTCTTTGTCTTTGATCTTTGCCATTTTAATTATTATGTGTTTGGTGTTGCCCTCCTTGGATCCCTTGTCATGAGAGTTCTGTGTACCTCTGTGGTCTGAGAGGCCATTTCTTCCCCTAGTTTGGGGAAGTTTTCAGCAATTATTTCTTCAAATACACTTTCTATCCCTTTTTCTCTCTCTTCGTCTTCTGGTACCCCTATTATGCGGATATTGTTCCATTTAGATTGGTCACTCAGCTCCCTTAGAATTCTTTCATTCCTGGGGATCCTTTTATCTCTCTCTGCGTCAGCTTCTCTGCATTCCTGTTCTCTGTTTTCTAGTCCATTAATGGTCTCTTGCATCTCATCCATTCTGTTTTGAAGTCCTTCCAGAGCTTGTTTTATTTCTGTATTCTCCTTCCTTAGTTCTTGCATATTTCTCTGCAAGTCCATCAGCATGGTTATGACTTTTGTTTTGAATTCTTTTTCAGGAAGACTGGCTAAATCTATCTCCCCAGGTTCCCTCTCAGGGGAAGATGTGGCAGATGCCGAAGCTGTCTGGGTTAGTCTTGTCTGGATCATATTTTTTTGCCTTTTCATGTTGACAGGTGCTATTGACTGTCAGCTGGGAGGGAAATACTTTTCACTTGCTACTGGCCTTTCTTTACTGGGACAACTGTGACCCATAGTGGCTTGTGTTGTGTAATTGCATGTAGGCTGGGTCTTTGTGTCATGCCTGGCCAATGTGTAGGAATTTTCCTTTCTGTATTCGTGTTTTGCTTTAGGCTGTTTCTCTGCTTTCACAGCACCCAGAGGTGTAATGGACGGGGGGGCTGTTTGGCTGTTTACCTCCGTGAGGGGTCTCAGAGATGTTTCCCAGGGGTTAGTGCACCCAGTTTTCCCTGTAATTCCCAGCCACTGGGCTGTGACCTGTGTTGTTTCCGTGTAGCTGTTAAATCCCTGTCCCTTTAAGACTTTCAAAAAGCACTCGGTTTTCTTTGTCACAGGGGCATCAGCTTCGGCACCCGCTCAGAGGTCTTGCTGCCCTATTTCCCTAGTTTCCAGCACCCCACACATGCACTGTGTCTGCGCTCTGGTGTGGGTGGATGGGGCTGGGTGTTTAGCAGTCCTGGGCTCCCTCTCCCTCCCGCCGGGAACTGGGGTGAGGGACTTCGGGTCCCACCAGGCCAGGGCTTATATCTTACCCCTTTCACCAGGCGCTGGGCTCTCGCACGTGTGGATGTAGTCAGGCTGTTGTGCTGTGTCTTCTGGTCTCTCTTTTAGGATTAGTTGTAATTGTTGTATTTTCAAAAATATATATGTTTTTGAGAGGAGATTCCCACTGTCCTACTCGCGCCGCCATGTTGGCTCCGCCCTCTGAGAGTTGTTTTTTCATAACTTTTTCTTGATGTATTATATACAGAAAAGTCCATATGTCTTGAGGAGCTTTTCAAAATGGCTGCCTCCTAGGAGAATTAAAATTTAAGACTGATGATAGTGTTGTGGCAAAAACGTAGAGCAGCCTAATACTCATACATTGCTAGTGGGAATGCAATATAATACAGCTATACTTTGGGAAACAGTTTGGAAGTTTCTTGTAAAGTTAAACAGACAAGTGCCATATGACCCAGAAATTCTACTCCTAGGTGTTCACCCAAGAGCAATGAAAACATATATCCCCACAAAACCTTTTACATGAATGTTCATAAAAGCATCATTCCTGTCTATAGCAGGAAACAGCCCAGATGTCCATCAGCTAGTGAAAGGATAAACAGAATGTGTCCTCCTATACAACAGAATACTAACCAGCAGTAAAAAATAATAAACTATGGGACATGCAGCAATGTGGTGACTCTCATAAGCATACTGCTGAATGACAGAGGCCAAAGTGCTCAATTCCATTTATGTGAAATTCTAGTGCTTACAGTGTCACAACCATGATGACAAATCAGATCCTCCATTACCCGGGAACTGAATGGGGGGTATTTGGGGATGACAGGAATGTTGTATACTTAATTGTGGTTTTGTTTATAGGGAAAGTACACGTGTACTTGTTAAACAATTCATAACACTGTACACTTAAAAGAGATGTATTTCACTGTATGTAAGTTACAACTCCAAAAAGTTGATTGAAAGGAAAAGTGTTGACACAGACCCCACCTCAGGCCAATTAAATTAGGACCTCCAGGCTAAAATTCAGACATTAGACCTATTAAAAAGCACCCTATCTTAGTCTATTCAGGCTGCTGTAACAAAATATTGTAGACTGGGTGGCTTTTGCTCAATGGATATATCTTTCCCAGTTCTGGAGTTCTGGTGTCTGGTGTAATCCCACTTCCTACATGGCCACCTTTTTGCTGTGTCCCCAAATGGCAGAAAGGAGAGGGGGCTCTCTGGGACACTTTATAAGAGCACAAATCCCATTCATAAAGGTTTCACTGTCATGATCTAACCACTCTCCAGAGGACCCACCTCCTAAGACCATTACACTGGGGATTAGGTTTCGACATACAAATTCTGGGGGCACAAACATTCAGCCCATTGCAAGTTCCCTGGATGATCCTATGTGTAGCCAGAGTTGAGGACCACTGGCCCTAAATTTAACAGCATTTTTGGGCAGAAACAGAACCACACAATTTTTAAAAAAGAAGTTTCAGGAAACATCACAGATGACTTCTGTTTCCTCCTTTAAACTAGTCTGTATTTTCTATTATGAATTACGTGCGTATTTTTGAAAATACAGTGTTATTTTATTTCTCTCAAACTCTCAAATTTTGTTCTGTCACTCATTTTTGTTCTCAAGTCACTACCATATTTGTTAAAATAAATCATTACTTGATATTCATTAATCCAAAGTAAACTGAACATCTACCTTATGTAAATATTTTAGGAACTAAAGGAGCAAAAGGAAGGTAAGCAGAGGCATAGGTGAAAAAGATGCCCACATTTAGTTTTTATATGGACTTCCAAGTACTATAGCTGCACAAAGGTGACAGGAGATACGATGTTACCTCATTATTGTGTGTTTCTGGGAAACAGTCTAAAAATTTCTTTAAAAACTTAAAATATACCTAACATGGGACCCAGCCATTCAATTCCTAGGTGTTTACTCAAAAGAAATGGAAGCATATATCCACATAGAGACTTGTACACAAATGTTCATAGCAGCTTTACCTACAAAAGCCAAAACCTGGAGACAACTCAGATGTCTTCACCAGGATGGGTGAGCACAAACTGCGATGAATCTGTATTGTGGAGTACTTACTACTCAGCAATAAAAAGGAAGCAGCTATTGAAACATGCATCAACATGGACGAATGTAAAAATAATTACTCTGAGTGAAAGAAGCCAGGCCCAAGAGTATATATTATGATTCCACTGATAGAAAAAGTTAGAGAATAGAGACTAATCTATAGTGAGAAAAAGTGGATTCTTTGGGGGGAAATTAATTACAAAGGTGATGGAAATGCTACTTGCCTTGATTGTTGTGAGGGTATATGTCAAAACTCATCCATTGTACATTTTAAATATGTGCATTTTATTGTATACAATTACAGTTGGCCCTTGAACAACATGGATTTGAACTAACCAGGTCTACTTATATGTGGATTTTTTTCAACAAATATATTGGAAAATGTTTTGGAGATTTAAAACAATTCAAAAAACATTTTCTTTTCTTTAGCTTACTTTATTCTAAGAATCCAGTATATAATAAAAATAACATACAAAATGTTTTGATTGACTGTTTATCAGTAAGGTTTGCAGTCAACAATAGGCTATTAGTAGTTAAATTTTGAGAGAGTCAAAGTTATATGCAGACTTCCTTACTTTACAAGGGCATCAGTGCCCCTAACCCCAAGTTGTTAGAAGACAACTGTATAATCATGTAGGATTATACAAAGGAAGGAGTACCAAGAACTTTCAATGGGAAAGAGTAGTCTTGTCAATAAATGATGCTGAAACAACCGAACATCACATGCAAAAGAATGAAGGTGGACCCCTACCTCATGCCATATAAAAAATTAATTTGAAATGGATCAATGACCTAAATGTAAAAGCTAAAACTATAAAATTCTTAGAAAATATACAGGGGTAAGTCTGCATGTCTTTGGACTTGCAATATATTCTTAGATATAATAGCTGAAGCCTAGGAAACAAATTATTGATAAATTAAGCTTCATATAAAATCAAACTGTGCATCAAAGGACATTAAGAAAGTGAAAATCCAGCTTACAGACTGGGAGAAAATATCTGCAAATCATGTCTTTGATCAGAGTCTAGTATCCAGAAAATATATATATATATATATATATATATATATATATATATACACATATATGTAGGTGAATGAATCTATCTATCTGCATCTTAAGCTCAATAGTAAAATAACCAAATTAAAAAGTGGGAAAAGGACTGAATAGACATTTCTACAAAGAAATACAAATGGCCAACAAACACCTCAAGAAATGCTCGCCATCATTAGTCACTAGGGAAATGAAAATCAAAACCATAGTGAGGTACTATTTCATGAGGACAGCTACAATTAAAAGACAAAAACGAGTGTTGACCAGGATGTGGAGGAACTGGAACCTTTGTGTATTGTGGATGGGTATGTAATGTGGTTCAGCTACTGTGGAGAACAGTTTGGTGGGTCTGAAATGACTGAACAGAATATCATAGAAGCCTGTAATTGCACTAAGTATATACCCAAAAGAGCAAAAAACGGGGACTCAAACATGTACTCATGTTCGTAGCAGCACTATTCACAGTGGCCCAAATGGGAAGGCAGCTCAAGTGCCCATTAGCAAGTGAATGGATTAATGTGGTATACTGCGTACAATGTAATATTGTTCAGCCATAAAAAGGAACAAATGCTACAGTATGGTGCTAAGTAGACAAAACATGCAAAGTGACAGAAAGACAAAAGGCCATATATTGTATGATTCCATTTATGTGAAATATCCGGAATGGATAAATCCACAGGTTGGTGGATGCTGGAAGCTGGAAGTGGTGGAGGACGGGGAGAAACTGCTGAATGCATAATGGTTTTTATTTTGGAGGGATGGAAATATTTGGTAGATAGGTGGTGGTTGTATAAGATTGTAAATGGACTAAATGTCATTAAATTACTCACTTTTGAATAATGTTCTTATGTGAATTTCACCTCATAAAGTGTTTCCTAAAGAAAAGATTCTACAAGGAAGAAAATTTATTCATTTTTGACACTTCTTCCACACTCAACACCAGATCTGTTCTGTGTAAGCCACTGTAGTGTGAGGAAAGAGAGTGGTGTGAGGCGGCCTTGACGTTTAAGTGACAATCAGAGAGTTTAGGATAGTGGTTGACCCTGAGGGCTTAAGACTCCTGACTGCAGCTAACTAGCTCGGTGACATTAGGCAAACTCACACTTATGAGCATTTGATTCTTCATCACTAGAAGTAGGGGCAGTACCTATCTAACCTTATTAGGTTGTTGTGAGGATTTAATGAGGGGAGCTACCTAATGCAGATTAGCACAGAGCCTGGCATATGGTAAGTTTTGGCTAGTCTATTCTAACAGTAAGCGACTTTATTTTTTCTCAATTGAATGCTAACTTTCCGTTTTACTTTCTGGACCTAGTTATAGTTAATATGGAGCACAAGGAAAAATATTTCCATATTTTGTATTTGGGGAGAACACTGTCTATGAGATAGCAGAAAAAGCACTGGCCCAGCTATGCAAAGTCCTAGTTTCTTATTTTTCCAAACCCAAGGTGTGTACATTTAGGGAAATTATATCTAAAACCTGGGTATGTCCAGTGCTTCAATGGAGCTGGTGAAGATCAAATGAGATCATATGCATGAAGTAGCTCTGAAAATCCTGAAGCACTATACATACAAATACCAGGGAATATTTTTGTGATGAAAGCCGGATGACAAATCCTTCCTGCCTCTCTGAGCATTGTAGGGGGAGATGAGGGATCAGACTGTAATAGGCAATGTTGGCCCATACACATTCATACACTTACTAGACATTCTGTTCAGTCAAGGGCCTCTCAGAAAAAGAGAAGAACCATTCTAGAATATATTCTGGATACCCCAGAATAATGAGCTACTTGCTGCTGCCAAAGAAGATGCACAAATGTTAAATCTCAGTGTACAGCATCCCACCTATATGGCATGACCATTCTGTACATTGAATGCTTGCAAAGTTCTTGACACTAAATGAAAGGACCAGGAGAAGGCCTCAGAAGAGGGAACTACTGTGGAAGGTGGGTGGATAGAGTGGTGGAAAGGAGCTAACCATGTCGATACTTTGTCAAACTTAATCTCATTGCAACCCTATAAAGTAGGTATCAGAATTATTATTTTATAGAGGAAGAAACAGACTGAGAGAAGCTTGTCCAGGTTACTCAGTAAGTATTGGGTCTAGGGTCTGAGCATCACGTTCTTTTAATGGGACCCTAGTGCCTATCCTGAGATGGGTTCTAAAGTAATCACAAGCATAAAGGTGTTTAAGAATGTTGACAGTACATGACTTAGAATAGTGGTCAACCAATCAATATTTAAATATTTAGAATTGAAACATAAAAAATAAAATTCTATTGTCTCTTAGCAAGACAAAGGGGTAAGTAAACCATGCGATACTCAACTGATATAACAAAAGAGCAGTGGAAATAAATAGTCTCCAAGTAAACATGGATGAGTCTCATAATGTACAGCCACAAGAGCAATTTGCTGTGCAAGTTCTTTTAAGGGCCAAAACCATGTACAAATTCAAAACTGTACTGAAAGTTTTTCTTTTGCAACTAGACAGGAAAAGGAAATAAAAGACATACAGATTGAGAAGGAAGAAATAAAACTGTGTTTGCAGATGACATGATCATCCCCATAGAAAATCCTAAGAAACTAACAAAAAATAACTCTTGAAACTAATACACAAACATAGCAAGGTTGTACGATACAAGGTTAAGATGTGAAAGTTAACTGCTTTCCAATATATGTGCCACAAGTGGAATTTGAAATTAAAAACACAACACCATTTACAGCAAAATCTCCAAAAATGAAATACTTGGGTATAAACCTAACAAAATATATCTAATATCTACAGAAGAAAAACTACAAAACTCTGATGAATGAAATCCCACGACATAATAAATGGAGAAATATTCCATGTTTATGTAAGGAAGACTCAATATTGCCAAGATATCCCCAAGTTTATCTGTAAATTTAATGCAATTCCAATCAGAATCCCAGCAAGTTATTTTGTGGATATTGACAAATTGATTATATGGAAAGTCAAAAGACACAGAATAGCCAAGGTAATATTGAAGAAAAAGAACAAAGATGGAGGACTGATACTACCAGACTTTAAGACTTCCTGTATAAAGCTACAGTAGTCAGGACAGTGTGTGGGTGAAGGAACAGACAATCAACAGAACAGAATGGAAAGCCCAGAAACAGATTCACACAAATACAGTCCACTGATCTTCTACAAAGGATCTAAGGAAGTACAGTGGAGCAAAGAGAATCTTCAACAAATGGTGCTGAAACAAGTGAATATTCACATACAAAAAGCTGAATCTTGGCACATAATTTACACCCTCCATAAAAATTAACTCAAAATGGATAAGAGACCTCAACACAGAATGCAGGACTATAAACTCTTATAAGATAACATGGGAGAAAATATGTATGACTTTGGGTATGGCAATGACTTTTTTAGATACAACACTAAAGGCACAAACTATGAAAGAAATAATATTTCTTTGCTAAAAATGAAAAACTTCTGCTCTACAAAAGACAAATTTTAAGAGATGAGAACACAAACCACAGACTTACAGTAAATATTTGCAAAAGACATATCTGATAAATAACTGTTATCCAAAGTGCACAAAGAACTCTTTAAACTCAACAATAAGAAAACAACTGGATCAAAACATAAGACAAAAACCTTAACAGACACTTCACCAAAGATATGCAGATGACATATATGAACAGAAGCTCCTCATCATATGTCACTGGGGAAATACCAACTACAGCAATGATAAGATACCACTAGACAACTAATAGAATGACCAGAATCTGCAACACTAACACCACCTAATTTTGACAAGGGTATGGAGCAGCAGGCACTCTCATTCATTGCTGGTAAGACTGCAAAATGGTACAGCTGCTTCAGAAGACAGTTTGGAGGTTTCTAAAACTAAACATACTAAACATACTCTTATCATACAGTCCAGCAATTACACTTTGCGTCATTTACACAGATGAACCAAAGACTTCTGTCCACTCTATGTTTATATCACATAGATGTTTACAGCAGTTTTATTCGTAATTGTTAAAACTTGGAAGCAACTAATATATCCTTTGATAAGTGAATGAATAAACAAACTGTGGTACACCAGAATAGTACTCAGTGCTAAAAGGAAATGATAGATCAAGCCATAAAAACACAGAGGAAACCTAAATGCATATTACTAAGTAAAAGCAGCCAATCTAAAGAGGCTACATGCTATAATTCTAACCACATGACATTCTGGAAGAGGAAAAACTTGGAGACAGTATAAAGATCAGTGGTTGCCAACTGGCAGGGGTGAAGTTGAAATGATGACTGAACGGAGTCCACAGGATTTATAGGGCAGTGAAAATACTCTGTATGATGCTATAAAGATGGATTCATGTTATTATGTATTTGTCCAAACCCATTGTCCAATGCACACCACCAGGGGTGAACCCTAAAGAAAACTATGGGTTTTGGGTGATTATGATTTTGATAGGTTCATCGGTGGTAACAAACATACCATACAGGTGGGGGATATTGATAATGGGGAGGCTATGCATGTATGTGGTCAGGGGCATATGGAAAAATTCTTTCCTCTCATTTTGTTATGGACCTGAATTTGCTCTAAGAAAATAGTCTTTAAGTAAATGCTTCTAAAAAGCAAAATCATAAACACAGACACACGTGAAAAGAAATAACAAATCATTTGGTGGATGATAAAACCAAAATTCAATTTAATGGTAACATGTTATTGAGGAGGAAGAGGGTATGTGATCAGAGAGGGCACATAGAAACTTGTAAATTAGTGGAATGTCCAATTTCTTAAATTAGGTATATACTATTCTTTAAAAGTATACCTACTTTTAATATTTTATGTGAATTACATCAATTTTAAAACTCAACACACATACAAACACAACATGGATCTCAGTATGTTCAAGATTATCTCTGGAATTTGATTTTTCAACATATTTCCAATATTGATTATTATTCTTAATAAGGATGAGACATATTAATTAATTCCAAGGCAGGAAAAGGAGTGATGGCAGGTCACACTTTTCTAAAACCCAAAGGTAATACCTCTTATTAAATGTTTCTAAGAGGGCCAGAGGCATAGTTCTATCCTCCAGGAGGCAAGTACAGTATCTCTACTTCCACCACGTTCACTCAACCTCCTCACAGCCAAACCTCATCCCTCACCCTTGGCTTGCCTGCACTTGGCCGTAGAATCCAGTTTTGCTTCTTCAGTCACTCCCTTGTACCATTTGTTTTTGGCCAGAAATCTTGGCCTTCAGATTTCATTCCATCTATTTTTCAGCCTGTTCATGCATTACCCTTGCCTGTGGACATCTGGCACTCCTGGATACAAGCGTGGCAGAGAAAGATGGGTTAAGCCAACGAAATCCCTTATGAAGGAGTCAAAATGAGCCCAACAGGCTTTTTCTCCAAATCCAGCTATCCCAGAAAAAGAGGTAGCCTGAGATGATAAACTGAGAGATCCCCATCTTGTGCAGTATTTACAAGTGTTGAACAGGTCAGAATCCCCCGAGGGACTTGTTAAAAACAGAGATTACTGAGTCCACCAGGGCTACAGAGTAAGAGCAAACTGAGAATGGTGCCCAAGAATTTGCACCTCTAAAAGCACCCCAGATGATGGTTCTGCTGTTCTCAGGTTTCTCTGTGGGCTGGTACCATTACTAAAACTTGCCCTATCAATGCAGGGCTGATCCAATCCTGGATATAACCTTGGTTGGTGAGCATATATGTATATATATTTGGTCAAGAAGGGACACACCACTATCCAGAATTGAGAGAAGCAACCAAGTCAAGTTCAGAAAAAAAATGTACAGCGTTATAAATTTTTCTCATTTAGCAATTGTACTGTTAAATACTGTTTCAGATTTATTCACACTGTGAGCAGGTCCAGCACTAAGTAGGGGATCAGCTTAGATAAAAGCAAAGATAAAATGGCCTCTGTGTTTCAATTTTGGCTCTCCATTTCCACTGG
This sequence comes from Manis pentadactyla, assembly GCF_030020395.1. Lineage (NCBI taxonomy): Eukaryota > Metazoa > Chordata > Mammalia > Pholidota > Manidae > Manis > Manis pentadactyla. The sequence goes on along the minus strand of NC_080039.1, from coordinate 8,292,218 downwards.
TCCACTAAGATTTATTCAGTGGCTGTGGGCCGGGGTGGTGTGAACATGGGGGAAGGCACTCAGAAGAGTTGGCAGTATTAATAGTGTTAAGTATTTTTACCTAGTGTGCAAGAGCAGAGGGGAAAAGCCCTCTGTGAAGCACTAATCTGGCTGTACAAGTGCAGATCAGTTGACTGTCAGCCCTACCTTCTTCTTTGGTAAACAGTTTTATCCACGACTGGGTAAGAATATGTCTCTATTCATTTTATTTTGGGAAAAGACAATAGATGTAGATAGAACCATAATGTATTTTGCTAGATTTTTCTGTTAAAATAGTAAAACAAATAAGGATTATAAAACGTCCAACTTGAACTGCTTGAAATACTGCTATTGCTTCAAATTTGTAGAGAGTTTTCATGACCCGAATATCCTAGTCACTCATTTGTTCTAATGTTAACGACCTAGTGAACTGATTGGCATCAAGAATTTTAAATGTGGGAAGAGGTATATTCCTGGTACAGCCTCAGTGTAGATGCACATAATATAAAGTCTTCATGTGCATTGGGAAAACAAACTACGGACTCAACTGGAAAACTTTCTATTTCAGACCAATTAAAATCATAAAACATAGCTTCTGTACAGCTTAATTGTACAGTGGGTTTCAATTTCTGCATTAAGACATTTTTTTTCATTTTCTTTGGATTGGCCCACAGCTACAGCTATATTGGAGAGATGTTTTCAACTCTAAATATGATTTGGAATTACCTATCATTTATTTGCTATGCAACTGAATATTTTGCATGAGTATTCAAACTTACATGTTAATAGTTTGAACTCCTTATGTTTATTGTCTTCTACCACCAAATGTACTATCTACAGATGGGAAACTCAGTCTTTGATGATGGGTGGTGAAGAACTGCTCAAAAAGATTCAGTCACACACAGAGACACATATCACATATCACATTGGAAAGGCTAGATCACACACTTATCAACATATGTACAGAAGCAATCCTCATCTAGAAGTGTTTCAGGGATTCCAAACGATCATACTCAACAGCGGGGCCTATTTGTAAGACTTGCAAATGGAAAACACTGCCACTTTTCTCCCCATTAGAGTTCCCCACCCTCTCTATTGTCATCTTTGTGGAAGCAGAGTGGCATGCTTCTGTATCGCTGCTGCTCTTTATTACCCTCAAACGGCAGCAACGAAAGCAGGGAGGACAATTAAGCAATGCGGCAGCCCATTTTTATGAGTTTACCTTTAAAAACAATGAAGAGAATTTTAGAAATGAGGGTAGCAGGCTTTACAACTATAGGGAACTGCTGTGGAATATTTTATTTTTGAAATTACTTCCTTGCAGTTTAAGGGTGCTAAACAACATTGAATAATTATTTAACCATGACAAAGGTAACATGTTCTTAGGCAAAAAAAAAAAGGCATGAAGGTTACACTTCCTACAAGGGTTACCAGCCTTTTTGGAGTTACTTGATTTTGACCGAATGTGAAATTTTTTACAAAAAACGTGCTGAAATTTTTTCAATCCTGAAGACCTGGTTCTGTGTTGAGAATTTTGTGGTAATTCTCAAAAGAAAATATACCTGAAATATGAATAGGTTTAAAGCAACTGTTTTAAGATATATGTGGCTGTTTTAGCATCTCAGGTAGAACCTTATTTAGCATGGTCAGGGATTAAAATTTCTGGATTAGTAGATATGTATGAGCATATACACACACACACTCATGCAAAATTCAAGGATTACTAATCTTCAGCAATTATAAACATCAAAATGTATCTCTAATGATTCAGAAGGCACTCTTTTTTATCTTGCAGAACCTGAAAATCAAAATTTGTTGGTAATGAGTCATTCATGAAATAGAGTATAAGAGCATCCAAAGGGGGCATTTCCTATGGCTTCAGCTTCTGGAACTGGAAATATTCCAACTAGGACAGGAAGAGGTGGTGTGTAATGATCTTCCGGATGCATCCTCATTTGAAGCAAACAAACGAAAAAATCTTTGCTCTATTATTGACAACTTCAATATCCTCAAGTAAAAAGGTCACAGAGATTAGGCCCAAAGTGTGCAGTAAACAAAATGGAGTTTATAGAGTTCAAAACGAGAGGGCCTCGGCCATGAGACCACAGTCATATATGATGCTGCAGCATACCTAGTAGGTACTGCTCTGTTGATGCACAGCACTGGAAGTCACAGATAATCATTTCCAACTCAACAAAAAAAGGGTTGGTTTCTTATGAAAATCTCTCTTCATAAGCAATACGTCCCAAAATTTGCATTTACAAGCAAAATCTACCAGGATAAAAAAACTGAACAATATTTACACTTTTGAATTTCAAGTGTCTAAACCCCTGTTCACATACTACCCACCCAACTTGCCATTTCTTAAGGTAATATGATATGGGTGAATAAGTAAGACCAAAACACTTTTGGGAAAAAGAGGTTTATTTCTTTTTATTCATTTTTGCAAAGACAGTTTCAGTAATAGGTAATATGAACTTACTTCTAACTTTAAAATTAATTTTCCATTTTGAAAGGTTCAGGACTTTGTGTTGTCTTTCTACCTTACTCTTTTAAATACTTCAGTCCAACAAAACAGCAGACAAATACAAAGTTTATTCCCCTACTTTCCTTAAGGGCAAACTGGGATAATTTGAATTGGCTCTTTAGACCTTGGTATCATCTGTAGTAATCAAGAGATTTAATCACAGAATGATAGACACACACACAAAAAGAACAGAGAATTCTTAAAAGGACAAATTTCAGGGCACTTTCAAATTCTGAGGCCTAAGTAAGCCCTCTTGGGGATCCTTAAGTTAAAAGTCTCTTCATATTTAGAATGAAAACTGTTCAGACTAAGACAACAAGAGGCCCTGATGAGAAGGCCTATAGTAACGGCAATAGGCTAAGTAAGGTAAATAGTGTCTCCACGTGGTAGCAAAGGGGCCAATGTAAAGAAGGCTAGGCAGCCACTTTAAACTCATGTCTGCGGCAAGTCATATGATGTGATACAAGGGTTTCCCTTAGAAAGGATTACCCACCCTACTGCCACCTTTCCAGGGCTGAGTCCTCAGACTGCTCATACTGCTACTTCTCCTCTTCACGTCACCTGTTCTAGGCACCTCTGCTAGAACAGGGTACTGGCTGGAAAAGCTGGACAGTGGGTCCAGCAAACGTGGCTCTGGTGCTCTAGCTGCTTGTCAAGATACAATGTCTAACCACAGGGAGACTAGCTAATCTAGAAATGGATTGTTGACTCTAGCACATTCTTGGGATATGCTTACTAAACAACTTTTGTTGTTTAGAAATGTCAAAATTACTTTGACTCTCCTGGACATATTTTACTTTAATAAAGGGAATATAATAGGCTAATAAAATAAAAATCTATTTGCTCTTTAACAAGTAACTAATATTTTCATGTTTTTTAAAAAAAATTCCTTTCAGATACTCTGATTAACTACCAAGTGTCATAAAAAATTTCAGCATTCTTCAATACTAACATTTAGTACAATTTAAGATACAGCCATCAAGTTTAGCATTTCAAGGAAAAAAGAAAAAAAAGGAGAATGGTAACTCACTGAGAACCTTATGTTCCTAGTAAAATTTAGTTTGTCTTGGATTTAAAAAAATTAGGCCCAGAATTTTAGTTATCCTAATTGCCATCCCAATCAAATAGCATATCTGTGTGTGGATTCCAGATAAAAGATAAATATTTTGAATAAACATAAGACCCACTGATTGGACTGTTTTGTTTAGAATCTGTCTTACTGGGTTTAGATAAGGAAGACATCAATAAAGTTAACTATATGTTGAGTTCCACTGATTAAAAATGTAGTTTTAAAAACTTTTGCTTTTGTGGTAAATTTCTAGACAAAAATAAAGTACAATTGTTAAGCATTGTAAATATCGTAATGTTAACTGTTTACTTGTTAGAGAAATGAAATGCCTGTGTTCAAACTATCAAAATTCTGCCCTTTCAAAATAGTCGGTTTTTTAAAACAATTTTTTGAAAATCAGCATTTACTTTCAAACTCTTAAAATGTTAATTGCTGTTTAAAAAATTCCTTACAAATTTATCTTAAGTTACTCCTTTCGGTCTTTATTATTTTTTACTTTCAACTATATATTCAACACAGAACATTTCTAAATAAACATCTAATGAAAAACAGTTTCAGTGTAAAGTAAAACTAGGTCATCTAATATAACTTATGTAGAAAGTCTGAGTGCAATTTATACAAATTCAGCATTAAATTTATATAATAGTGAACAACTTTCAGTCTTTTAATATTCAAAACCAACAACTTCCAATGAGACTAGAAAGTTAGCAGAGAGAATCGATCAGATTTAAGCACTGCCCGACTTCTTCTAAAGTAATGCACTCTTTTATCCTAGAAAAGACAGAAACAGTCCTTTATACTTCATTGAAAATTTCCTAATATCACTATGACCTAAGAGTTGCAAAAATACTTAAAGCATTTATTTTAGTTTTAAAAACTATAAATAATGAGAGAAAAGTGATCCTTTTTGGGAAGCATTCCTTAACTTAATTTTTAAAATTACTGTTTTCACTAAAAGAAGTGCATAGGTAGAAACCATGGCTTGAGAATAGCACTCCACTTCAAACTGAAATCCCAGGATTTTAGGTTAAAAAATAGAAGTTTGGGCATACTTTAAGGCATATCCTTATCCTGTGATGAAGACCGATCATTCTTTAGGAAATAAAGAGAGAAATAAACGACCTATCCATAACTGTCCTATCCATAATTAACAGGTTTTACCCTGGATATTTACGCTGGATATGCCTGGACTTTACGCTGCTGGCAGATGGGCAGATGGAGGGAGGTGAGGCATTACAAAGAGGAATAGAGCTCAGTAAACTAGTAATAACCTAATACTATCTTCTCTACTTACTCAGCTACATTTTTAGCTCTCTGTGTTTAGTCATTTTCCTAGGAATTTAATTCAGTTTGTCATATAAAGAAAGGTGGTTTCAGGAAATTATGTCATCTGCAACAGGGTAATATCCTATTTGAGTTAAATCCCAGAAAATTGGTCACAAACTCAAATACCTTCGGAGGTCAGGTAAAGATATCAAAGATTTTGAAGGAGCTGGAATTAGGACAATTAGAAGGAGTAGAATTTACTATGTATATCCTGCCTCAATGCATTCAATTTCAATGAAAACAACAATATTTAGCTTATCAAAATAGGTCTAGATGCCAGACATCTGCAAACTACGAACTTCTGACTCGTAGCCCAGAGAAGCAGAAAATTGTGGAAGGTGTAAAGGGAGACTTTTGTCTAATACCAGGTGAAAACTCAAGTTTAAAGACTGTATCATTTAAGTACTATATATTTAACCTTGAAAACTTTGGGCAAGGTAAGCTGTCATATATCCCCAGTTCTTTCATTTTAAATTGTACTGTCTATACAGGATGAAACAGCCAGAGAACAAATGACAACTTTAAGTGAGTAAGTTTATGCTCTCTGTTGTGAATATGGTTGAGGACTTGATCCTGTTAACAATTCTCCCCTTCTGCATTTATAAAATCCTTACACTGCCCTTTAAAAAGGCTGTAAGCTTCATCCTACGTAAATTCATTGATGGAAAAAAGCTATTTTCCTTTAAGACACCCAGCAATGGTTGAAAATTTACCTTTGAATGGAAAATGGTGCTGTCATTTTGGAAAACTTACGTCAGTTCCTCAAAACGTTAATAGCATTACTCATCAGAGGCAAAAAAGAAACAACCCAAAAGTCTATCAAGTGAAGAATGGATAAACAAAATGTGGTATATCCATAAGGAAAAGGAAATGAAGTAGTGAAACATGCTGTAACATAGATAAACCTTGAAAACATAATACCAGTGAAAGAATCCAGTCATAAAAGGCCACATTTTGTATTATTCTATTTATAGGAAATAACCAGAATAGGGGATTCCTCTGAAGAAAGTAGGTGTGACAGAAAAGTTGTGGGGAAAATGTAGCGTGACTGAAAATGGGAAGGGGATTTGTTTTGGGGGGTGATTAAATATTCTAAAATTGATTGTGACCCATTGTGTACAACTCTGTGTGAATATACTAAAAGTATTGAATTGTGCATTCTAAATGGGTGAACTGTATAGTATGTGAATTTTGTATCAATAAACCAGGTATAAAAATATTTTTAAATCCTGTTTTCCCCATAGAGAGTCCAGTCAGTTCCTTTCCATATTTACAGCCTCAGAACTAAGGGATCTTAAAAATCTTTAGTCCTATGTTTCCTTATCTTAGACTTGTTAAAAACTGGAGTCCTAGTAAGATTTAAGTGATTTGTCTGAGGTGGTAGAACCAGGACCAGAAAGAAGAACTTAAATTCAAACACCCACATTCTCTTCCATTTTACCAACTCTGAATCAACTTCCATTTCTTTCTACTCAGCTCTTTTTACTGTTTCACATGATCTCTTCTCTCCTAGCATTGTTCAGGTATGTCATTTGAGTGATCAATTTCTTTTATTCTCTTTAGTCCAATATCCATGTACTCTTAAGTTCTGCTTTCTGTCATCTAAAATTTTATTTTTGTATTTGGTTAAGCCAATATTCTCTTTCAACTCTCCTCTTTCAGGAACCTTTTCAATTGTCAGCTTCTGCTAAAGGTTTCTTTCCCAAGGACAAACTCTACTGTATCGAAGTTTGAGCAACATAAAATACACTGCCAGGCAAAACCCTCTCACAATGGTTTTCTGGGTTACAGTCAAATGCCAAGAGTTCAATTAAAAGCTCTACATGAACTCAAACTAAATATACTACAGGAAAAAAGATGATTCATAACTGACAAATGTGCATTTTATCATGTATACTTTTCCTTTCATACCTTGAAGTAGTCATCTTGAGTAACAAGTGAGTTTCTCACTCTGTTCTATGGATTACATAGACAAGATACCACCGTCTGTATGCTTCGGTCCACAGATTTCTGAAACAGAAGTTTTCAGTAATCTAAAGATTATTCCTTTTACTCTTAAACATTTTTAAATAGATTATGGAATGCACACACTTCTTGCTAAAGAATTCTTATGTAATTTGTAATTCTTACCATATGTCACTTCATATGTAACTTCTCTTTGATATTTAAGAAACAGTGTGCAATCTTAGTCTTAGTGATAGAGCACTGGTTGAAAAAGCTCAATTTAGTAAAACCCTAAGATATTCTCTTCAGTTCCTTAATTTTTCTTTAGGTAAGTAACAATGAACTTCAGCATTTCAAGAAAAAAATATCCAGGATAAAACCTCTGTACACTATTTTAATATTTTTTCAAATTTTAATTCATGTATCAAATCAGGGAATTGTTCAGTAGTTCTGAACATCCTATAGTTCATAGTTCTCAGCATTTTTCCCCCTGAGAAACAAATGGATGAAGTTCACACACTGCAATGGGAATCTTCAACATTATGTTGTGATTTCCCCATCATATCAACTACTTCTACATTCCTACTCATTCAAAATAGAATTCAAGAGTGACAGCATTATTATAGGAATCTGATCTAAAGATAATAGAGAAACAACTCTGCCTATTTCAGTACTTCAGTTATTACTAAGGACTCCACCACTCTTAAGAGCCACCAAATGTTATAAGAATACCATAATTATGTATTATAATTTAGCTTGTAAATGTTTGAATTGGTAAAATACAAGGCAGATATAATTCATACTTTTGTGGAGTAGGATTCCTAAGGAAACTTGCCTATTGCATCTTACCAAATCATGTTAATGCAGTATTTATGAAAGTATGGTTAAAAAATGAAAATGGAAAGATTACTGAATGGAAGGACAATGGAAAAGGGTAAGATTACTGAATCAGAAACTATATGTATACAATGAAAGTTTCAAGGTACTGAGATTTCATCAACTTTTACATAAATTGCTGAAATATCAACTGTTAAGCTCTGTAATTTATGGCTTCCATATTTAAATTTGGGCAAACATGCTTGCTTCATAAAGAGCCATTATTAAAACTTGAAAAAAATATGAGGCTATAAATATTAGTAAGTAAAATGAGATGTTTGCCTTTTGTGGGCCATTTCCAGAGGATGCAGTTGCTTCACGAATGGAGCTTTCACTTGTCAAAATTTCAGCTCCTGGGTCAACTTCATTACAGTGGTAGTAGTTAACAGCTGTATAAGTCTACATTTAAAATAAAAGTGTGAGTAAAGAGATATTCATTAGATACATTTCTAAACAATCTATTCTTCAAAATGTTGAGCTGATACTGAAAGTATCAGTGTGGACTTAATTGAAAGGCAGTAAAGCAATCTTTTATTTTAAAATGTCTTCTAAGCTTCAACATGATTATAATTAGAAGGAGTCAAAGAAAAGGTAAACTCCAACATATAGCAAGGCAATAGGAATTTCCCAGTGCCTAAGAATTTTAACCCGTATTACATCCTTCAATGATCCAGTCTTGATGAAAGACAGAAGGTAACAAAGGCTCAAGTGTTTTAAGAGTTAGCACCCTCTTTTGTTATTATCCTGTTCTTATACAATAGCTTTTAGTAGCAAAGTTTTTCTTAATTTCTCTTCAACAGATTTTTTATGTGTGAAACCAAGAGGCAGATTCAATACCAATTCTAGATTCCTAAGATTAGAATTAGCATAGGTATTAATACTACCTTTCTTGGATTATGCAATGTATCAACAAGCACATGAGTAATGTTGTATGGAGAGCAGCCATCATTTACACACACTAAAATAATGAGAAACAGCACAGTTCCAACCACAGGAGTATATATTTGCATTGGCGAGAAATTAAGAAAACCTAACACATAATGTAAAAGGGAATTTAAAAATATTTCTAGGCATACATATGACTAAAGGTCAAGATATATAAGTCAAACAAGAAAATATTAAAATAATGAATAGGGAAGTATATGTTTGGTTAATTCACCTTACCAGAGGCGGAATAACATAACTATTGTGTTCCCCATCAGACCACTGTGGTGGCATCTTTAAAAAAAAAGGAAGTAACTATTATTTACATATTCTTATATATTTTCACACAGAGAGGAGACAGTTTTGAGGTATTTATTTGTCATGCTGGCTCCTTGAACTTGTTACAATAAAAGAAAAAGAATGGAAGTAAGATGTACTTTATGTTTACAGTACCTGAGGGTTTTATTGTTATTTTCATATATAAACCCCACCTTTTCCTCAGTTTTCCGTAGCTGGCTTTCAGGAAAACTCAGAGATAGCAGTTGTTTGAACCTATTACCATAGATATGGTCCTGGGTCATAAATATGGTCCTCTCCATGGGAAGAAATTCAGAGAACTATTATCTTGGTATTATCAAATACAACTGGAATTCAATGCTCAATCCAATCTCAGAGCATTTGGATCAGAGCATTGGTATCAAATACCAGTTGTATTTGATACAAATTTATATTCCGCTTGCATTATTTCAGCTATTTGACAACAAGGATGGAGGAAGACATGTGGAACTATAGGAGAGGACACCAAATCTTGACAGTACAGAAGAAAACCTGCTAAGTATATTCCTGTCAAAATATCATTCCCTTATTCTTAAGTAATACAGCCCATAATTCTAGACAAATTCTTATTTTTTCTTGTATGTAAGCCTACTCAACTAGTTTAAATAACAATCTACTGGGGAAATTTACATAGATAAAGGCTTCACTAATATTCCAAAGTAAATCATTTTGTTCCTTCTTAAATTACCTGGTAAGTATATACAGGCAGCTGATAACCAGTGATGACCTGAACTGGTGAACTTGGATAAGGATATGCCTGAAAATAAAATTTACATAAAGAATGTAATATCAAGGTAAATTTTTAAAAACAAGGAAGAAGAAATATTATTCCTAATATAACAAAAATATGAAAATAAATCTTCATTATTTTTCTATATACCATGCAGGATTCTATTTGAGTGACTGGCTTCGTGAAGAAAAAAGCATTCTCTGTTGAATGTTAGCTTTTTGGGTAGGGAGGAGAAAGAGATAAATGAGGAAGTGACTGATTTTGCCAACCTAAGTTTATCTTGTTTACCTCCAATTAAAAGTTCTCTCTTACACTGGTAATAAGGCTCTATTAGTTCAGATTTCCATGTTAAAGTTATATTGACACACCTGCTATTTCTTTCTATAAACACTTTCAGGCAGTTTGTTATTCTTTTGACAATATTATTGGGGTCAGGTGTAATCCATCTGTAGTCCTTCTATAGATTTTATGGCTCCTTCTGTATTTTACTTCTAAATGTTAAGGGTAGTGTATAACCCAAAATTGGAAATGAGACTGCACTATGTATTGTATCTTTCAATAAATATTTACTTAATCAAAACATCGACCATAGTAGCATACATGAGTACAGCCAGAAGAGGTAATAGCTCACAGTAAGTACTAGGAGCAAACAGGAGTTTTCTTCTAGCCATGCTTAGAACAGGAAAAATAAAATATATACCATCCTATACTTCTGGTTGATGGAAAATGTAAACAAATGAAAGGCAATGTAGACCTATTTAACATTATCTTGTCTTTCTTTTCTTCCAAACATCTTTTAAACTGAAGAAAGTAAAATGAACCAAGTGTTATCATCAGTAGGAGATATTAAATACTCCAAATCCCACTTCAAATATTAAACTAACCAGGACCAGATAAATTATATGCCAGAAACTCATAGGACTTACAAATACAGCTAAGTCATCAGGAACCTATCCATTCTAGAACCAGAATACATCTGGATGCCAGCACTCAGTACGAGGAGGCATCTAAAAATCATTGCAAATATAAAGAATAATGAGAAGAACTGCTAACCTTAACAAAGAATAAACCACGCATAAGGAAAGCTGCTTTTAAATATTTAAGGAGTTGTCACAACAGGCAAAAAAGAAGAAATATTTGCTATGTGGCCATAGGGGTCTGTTCTAAGATAAAAGTTTACCAAGTATATGGAAGCAGATTTTAGCTTAGTATAAGGAGTAACACTAAGAATGACAGGTTGCTGAAAAATGCAGTTAAGTTTCCATCACTCCAAGTATTCAAACAGGGACATATATATATCAATTATTATGGAAATCATGGATATAATCTCACAGAAATCAGAAATAAGATAGGCTTACTTTTAAAAGGCCCCATCTATAAGATCTCCAAAACTATAATAAAAAGCCAGGACTGTAGAGAATTCTCACCTGCACATACAGACTTATAGGATGCATCATGGTTGGAGGCTGCATGTAACCTACAGGGTTGTGACTGCTCCAGAGACACTGAAAGTGTGGTGGTGGTGGTGTATTAAAAACCAAAGGACGTGGATGCACATGATAAGCACCTTTTCAAAGGATAAAAAGAAAACAAAACCTATTTTCACTTCTCTGAAAAGCTATGCATCTGTCAACATCAATTCCTTTCTCTACTCACAGAAATTTTGTTTCCTGATTGCAGGGCCCAGTTTCAGCTTTTTACCATGGAAACTTATCTGTGACTGAAAATAAAAACAGCAGCGAAACCAGATCAGTTTTGAAGCCTTTACTTCTAAAACTTTGGTAACCTAGTTCTCTAAGATCCCCACAGTCAGAGATCAGACTGCAACCACACCAAATAAAAATCTATCTGCATGAAGCTATCTTATCTACCCTCACTACTCTAGTCAAAGTGTTCAGAGGTGTCATGAACTTGATAAAAAACTTTTACATGCTATCCATCCAGTCCTGTCTCTAGTTCATGAAGCCAGATATGCCCAATAAAAAATCATTTCTGACAAGCTATGTAAGATTAAGTTTGGGATTTCAAACATGAAGTATATATATTTATAGTATTCCATACAAGAATTCAGGACTGAAACAATACTAAACAAAACTAACCTAAACTTAATTAAACATAAGGTAATTAAGAGATTTTCCCATAAGATTACTTACTTCTACTATCTTCTGGACATCCACGTCATTATAAAATGAAACAAATCCATAGCTAAAGGGCAGATAAGTATAAAATCACTGCTGTAAGTATGACCTAAAACTTCTAGTAGTCAATGAGATAACTGACAGAATCATGATAAAGGATGAAGAATATACTGAGATAAGTATTTTTAAAATGTACATAATGGATCCTGCATAAATCTTACCACATTTTTTTGTTTTCTTACCCTGATCTATGTCAGAAGTAAGGTAGCATGGAAACCTCATTCATTAACAGAAAATTCGTATCTAAGACCCTGAATTTATTATCTACATCAAGATGGTTAAAATTTAAAATACTGTGAAATGTGTGAAGAAAACAATTGATAAAACTGACTAACCCACTTATGTGCAATAAATGAAGACAGGGAACATTTAAATACAAACATCAGAGAAATTATTAAATAGAAGAGCTGGCAACAAACTTTTATCCTCTACATAAAGGAACCTGACAAAGCACCAGACTTCATTTATACAAATGTAAGAATATCAGTTTTGAACTCTACTCTGATACTCTATAGATGCCATAGCACACTTTTTATAATTTATACTCAGCATGTTTTACTTACCCTTTGGGCACACCAGTTCGATCCGTGATTATCTTCACTTCTTTTATTGAACCATATCTAGCAAAGAAACTTCTAATTTTGGTTTCATCCATCTATAAAGAAGAATTTGACTTCAAGAGTAAAAACTTAGCATTCAAAAACTTTTCTTATACTATAAAGAAGACTTAATGTTGTGGAAGTATCTCCCTCAAGTATCCCCTAACTACCTGTAGCTCTTTGTCAAAGACAGTTTTAGTCCCTATTGGTTAATATAAAACCAATTCCAAACTTGCATGAGTACAAAAATACCTATGTTTCCAACAGGTCCAAAATCTCATTATTCACAAAGTATTTTTTAAAACAAATGAAATACGGATACAATACCCTAACATCAATTCCACCAACAAAAATGGTGTTTGGCATGATTTTGCCTTCTGGTAAAACATAGCCTTGGCTGGTTGTAGATGATGAGAACTGGGTGCTGGCCTCTTTGGAGATGGTGGTTGAGTTCATAGTTTCAGAATTTTCAGCAGACTGCAATTTTGAAAGCAGATATCATCACTAGATATACAGGCTAAGCCATACATGATGTGCTATCAATTTTGTATTTAAAGTATAAAACATTTTCATATGAATCACCTTCATTATAAATTAATAATCAAACAACTTAGTTCAAATTCAGGATTTAAATTAATTAGAGTAATCATGATGAAATTTTAACAAAAGTGTATCATACTTTCTTAAGCCCAATGTTACCCATCACCATCTCTTGTAAAATTCCATGGTAGAATACTCACTTTATATTAACTGTGAAAATTAATGGGAACTGGTAAAAAATGACTGGAAAGTTCAGATTTGTAAAATATCAAGTTAATAAAGTCATCCTGTTCTATGCCAGTAAGCAAATTTTTATTTTACTTTTTAAAAAACCTTATTAAAAAAACATGGTATATATTTTTAAAAGATAAAAAGAAAATTTAAAGCTACATTAAAAAGAAAACAAACATCAACATTTTAAACCAGTTTATCTTGCCTCATTTTCTATTCACCAAAAATAACATGGATTTTATAATCATAATATTGTTAGTATGCCCATTTTACTTTGGAAATGGACGATGAAAACCTCATTTGCTCACATATCATAGTTCCTGCTAAAAGTAACATTTTTTTCTTGATTAACACAAAATCAATCCTACTGATGTTTAATTTTCACACTAGGTCAATAGATATAAATGAAACAATCTTTTTTTTCAGATAAAGAGGCCCACACATGAAACTCATTATTTTTCTGGATTCTGTTCAGAACCGTCTTTAGTCTTCCCACACTAAGGTTAATGTAAATTTTTCTGAAGCAGAATTTACTGACAAATGTATGTTGTAAAAGCACTATAGCACAGTGAAAAAAAAATTAGTTTTAGTCAGGAGATCTAGCTTCATGTCCATAACTAGGTTATATATAAGCAACTTACTTGGCAGCCTTTTATCTTGAAAAACTACATTGAAGTGTAATTCCATCTTGTAAAGTATAAAGTGGTATGTCAATGTAAGTTAGTGTGCTGTCACTTAAATTTATTTTCAATAGGTTAAAAAAGTTTCTTTCCTGCTTTTTACTAGATACTTATTTTGTAGAAACCTTATTAATGAACAACCAGAGTTGGAACTTTAATAAACTATGGTGATCCTCTCATCTGAAATTCATTATGTTATACCTTATTGACTATAAGAGGTTAATTACAAAAGACTGCAAGAGATAAAGCTATAATACCTCTGCTTATTGAGGAAAACAAAACACAAATAAAACAGCACAGTAGTTCTGAAATTTTTGTACCTTATTTTCTCCCCAATATTCCCTTAATTTGTAGATGAACTTTGGGTACCTTTTTATTTGATAAACTGTTTATAGTATTATCTGTCTGTGACCACAGTGGATGGCATTTTAATTTAGGGCTGTTAACATCAGGTCAGAAACTGCCAGATTATAAGGATTTATGATAATATATTGATTCTCAACCAGGGGAGATGTTGTGGCCCAGGGGCATTTTTGGTTGTCACAACTGAGGAGTGTTCCTAGTATCTAATGGGTAGAGGCCAGGTATACAAAAAAAATCCTATAATGCAAATGACAGCTCCCCACAACAAATAATCATCTGGCCCCAAATCTGAAGAGGGTCATGGTTGAGAAATCCTAGGATAGCATCACCAGAATAACACAGGGGAGTCCACAGTCCATATGGTACCTACAGAAGTGAAATGGATACTTGAGGCAACTAAAGAGTAATTTGGGAAACAGAAAAAAAAGCCATTTTATATCATAGGAAGTTTGGTTTCGGGTTGGTTTGCACAAATTGGATGGCTGCCTGTTTAATTGGAATGTTAAGTATATAATTCACCAAATCATTTTACCAGTGTCCTCATAGCCTCAAGAAGGCATCATCATGGCCCCGTCCTCAGCCAGCAGGTAGCACTCAAAGCTAACAAAGCAAAGTACTGCATTTTAAGACGTCTGAGCAGCAGACACTAAATTCCTTCTCTGTGTATATTATTTTCAATTAATACATTAAAAAATCCACAACCAATAGGCAACTTTAGGTTACTTTTAAACTATTGCTAAAAATCCTCTACAAATGAATGCTTAGGCTAAAGCAAAACGTTTGTGTTTAAGTATTAATCTTAACTATCAAAGGTATAAAAGACAATAAAACTGCAAGTAAATTAAATGTAAGAAGGATATACTTTTCTTAATTATATCTTCAAATAAGTTGGTGGGTTTTGAAATGGGTACTGCTGGAATATTAGGGAGAGGTGAACTTGTAGGCCACTAAGCACATTATTTGCAGTAATATATATTCCGTTATATTTGGATAACCAAATAACAAAGATAACTAAAAGCTGAAAAAAACTGTTACTCAAGCTCATCGGTTGTCAGCTGTTCCATGTGACTTCATTCAACTACTATGTCTACTTGCAAACAAATATCTATGTATAAGGATCAGCACAGAGGTCTATAATTTGTAGTCATCACTTATATTCACCAAAGGAAGGCACTAATAAATAGAAAAGCTGAATTAAAGAACTAGGAAATGAAAATCAGAATAAAACCTTTTAGGTAAAACCAAGAGTAGACTCCTGGGAGAAAAAATATAAACAATAAAAAAAAACAATACAGGCAAAGATGAAAAACAAGCCAGGAGGCAAAAATATACATTAGCCATGAAAAAATTGTATGACTACAGATTATAAGAGAATGCTATGGATAAACTTCATGGTAATAAACTTGGAAATCTTGATGAAAACGCCACCTTAAAGCAATTTCAATTAAAAAAGAAACATAAATTAAAAAAAAAATCTTAAGACAGAACACTGGATTTCTGTCTCAGCTCCACTGGGGCTCAATTCCACTGGAAGTTTTTCAAACTGTAAAGAAACAGATAATTTTTGTGTGTGTAGATATTCGGTGGAGGGTGGGGTGCACCAAGACAGAAACAACAGTAGGTAGAAGAGGGAATAAAGGAGAAATAAAATTCAAATGCTTTTTTACAATTTTTCAAAGAGAAAAAAATAATTCTCAATTTATTTTTCAAAACTGGCACCACGTAAGTAGTAAAACCTGATTAAGATGGTCTACTCCTGCTCCCCCGCAGAGATGCAAAATTCCATCAGTATATAAAAACATAGAGTAAAGGTATAGTTTACATTGGAATTGCAAGGATGGTTCACTCTTAGGAAATGTTACTGTAATTCACCACTGAAAAAGTAGTTGATATAAAATACACCATTCATTCTTTAACTTTTAAATCAAAATTTAAGGTTTTTCTGTCTTGGTGCACCCCACACCCTCCACCCAGTATCTATACACACAAAATTTATTCTAACTTTTAAAATAGAACTAGAAGGATCTTATTTTATACCGATCTAGTTCTAAACTATCATCAGGTTTAAAGAGAAACATTATAGTCATTTCCATTGAAATTAGGAATAAGGGCATCACCTTATAACCACTATGAAGGTTTTCCTTTATATATGACAAAGCATTAACATTAATATAAAGTTTTTATAAGTTATTAAGATAAATATGCAACAGGTGGATGAAGAATTCATAAAAAGGAAATATAAAAAGCTAACAACAAACTTCAATTTCACTGATTTAAAAAAAAAAACACATCAACACAGCAAAATATTTTCCAGCTATTAGATTAGTAACTTTAAGAAGCGTAGTAAACTCTCATTGGAAAGAGTGTGGAAAAGAAGATTACATACACATCGTCAGTGGTAATGGAATATATACTGGTACAAGCTTTATCAAGAGTAAGTTGGAAAGATATATCATAATTTAAAATTATTATAAAATGGGCAAAGCTTTCCACCCAAGTGATTCTACTCCTGGCAATTTATCTCATGGAATTAACTGAATAAGCATGCCAAAATATCTGCAAAAAGACACTCATTATAGGATTTATTTAATATAGAAATCACTCATTATAAGGAAGTTTAGTAAAATAAGTAATGGTACAATCTTATACTCTAATATCATATATTTATCTTTGGAATGCTATCCACTATATTAAGTGAAAGATGCCGGTTGTAAAAAACAGTGTTACACAGCTTGGCACAACTTCTGTAAAATAAAATTTATCTATACACAATACACGCATAAAAACAATCTGGAAGGGAATATATGTATCAAAATTTGAACACTGGTTATAGGTGTTAGCACTAAGATGGACCTTTTCTTACATAACTTTCAAATGAGTTAATATGCTCGTTTATAATCAGAAGAAAAAACAAGCTATATGCACTTCCTCCCCTTGCCTCCAGAATAGGGGAGAAAAAGATTGTAAATAATTTATAGCAACTATATTGATCATTAGATAATTTTAATACAGATAAGACACAAATTACTACAAATTATTATTAATTTTTGTTTTAATTTTTGTAGGTACTAAGTTGCACGTAAATTTGCTCCCTTCTAAAAGTAGAGAGAATAATTATTATACTATCAGTAAACACACTGTATATAATTGTGACTAAAGTGTTCAGGGCTGTATCTTGACTCAACTGCGAAATTACCAAAAGTCACATAAACAGACACCAAAAGAGTACGTAGTAGCGTGCGTACATTTTTGCTTCAAGTCCCCCGTTTATCTAGAGTGAAAAAAAGCGCTCCCACAGGAAAAATGTCCACCGTCTCAGGTCTGCGCGCCCCCACCTCGAGCAGAAACGATGGCGCCGGTGAGACCTATGCCTGCGATCGCCACACGAGGGGGCCGTCCCGCCGCCGGGCTTCGCCCCGGCCTCCCGGCTTCCCGCCGCCGCGCCCTCAGGCCGCCTCGTTTCGTGGCGCCCCGCCCCGCCGCTCGCGGACACGCTCCGAACGCCCCGCCGCCCGGCGCCTCAGCCCGGTCCCGGACAGCGGCAACCCCTCCCGTCATTAGGACGGGGCCCCCCGCAGATGGCGCCAGGGTGCGTTCGCCCGCCGGAGGCCGCCGCCATCTCGCGGAGGCCCGCCGCGCTCCTACAGGTGAGCGCGGGAGAGGAGGCGCGAAGGGAGGGGCGGGAGGGGGACGGCGCGCCCTTCCCCTCAGGCCCCTCAGGCCCGACGGCGCCCGGTCAGCAAACGCCCCTCCACAGCCGAGGCCGAACCGCGGCAGCAGGGGGGCGCGAAGGCTTCAGCCTTGCACATAGTCGCCTGCAGGAAGGGTCCCCAGGGCCGCGCCTCCGCCACACCCTGGCCCTCCAGGCCGGCCGTCGTGCCTTGTGGGCCTGCTCCTGGCCCCTGTGAGGCTCTGGCAGTGGAGCACCGGGCCGGAACCCAGGGCCGAAAGCCAGGTGACCCCACTTATGGCGTCCTCCCGCACCCCCAAAACGGAGCTTCGGCCATCCTGGAGGTCCCCGCCGGGCTTGCACCCCTCAGGCCGCCTTCTCAACTCACCATGATGGCGGCTGCAAGCAGTTCTGGCCGTCGGGCCTGGAGGAGCAGAGACCGCGCTTCTGGCAGCACCCTTGGGGCGGCTGTTGGTTAGGTCTGGTTGTACCCGCCGCCCGGGGAGGAAAGGCAAGCGATCAAGTGAGAGGAGGCCCGACGGTGCCGGTGAGCTGAGGAGCCCCGAGAGCAAGATGGCGAGGCCGAGGGGCGCGGGCACACTGAGGCGGGCGACGGGCTCCCGGAGGTGGCGCCGCGCTGGTGGGGACTCGACACGGCAGCCGCAGCCAATGGGTGGCAGCGCCCCCTCCCCCTGCGGGGCGGGTGTGTGCTGGCGGGAAGTCTACGCCCGGCCTGAGGGCACGCAGGGGGAACTCAGGGGCTGCGCGTGGGCCGGCGGCATGCCCCTGGGGCAACGACGCCCTGAGGCCGACTGACAGGCTCACGGACACACACAGCACCCCGAAAGTGCCTTTGGAAAACACTTGAAATAAGTATGCACCCTTAAACATGCATTAAAATTAAAGAAAACATTTAATGTGCCTAGGTTCTATCTTAAAAATGGCGTGCTGAATGTACAGGGTTACCCGGATCACGGTCATCATCCGTGTCGCCTTCCCCTGAATCGGGCAAATGCCTGTAGCAGTACAGAATAGCAGGTGTGTGCCGAATAGGGCAGGCGGCATAGAGAATACAGAGGCTTGGAGCCTTTCTGTCACGTTTGAGGTAGATGGACTTGGATTGGAAGAAGCAGACAAGGCAGGCCTGCTTGGTGTTCAGGGCATTATTTCAAGAAAGATTCATTCAGTGCCAGGTAGTGCGGATGCAGGAGTGAACAAACAGGCAAATTTCTCCCTCCCGGGAGTTTGAATTGAAAGGTGAGAAAGTTTGGTTTGTAGGCCTTACAGGAGGAAGCTAAGCCTGCCTGGAGAATTCTAGAAAAATCTCAAGGTCAGAGAAACAAGGCCTAGAGCAAGGTAAGCAAGGCCTAGGCAGTGGTGGAGCAAATCAGTCAACTTCGAGAATCACTCCAGTACCCTGTACCCACAGGGATAACTAGCTATGACTTTTATTCTCAAACTTCTCTTTTGTACTGATGAAATCGTACTTTTGTGATCTGGCAAAGTGGTGGACTTCTGTAACTTGGAAACTGTCTCACTACCAACATCTAGCATACAGATAAAACAGTAACTAACCTTATTTTAAGTATTTGACTAAACTTACAGGAAATGAAGAGAAATCCCCAAATCCAGAAAAAGAAAAGTAAATTGAAAACCAGAGCAAAGTCTTGCTGAACGATTCATCTCTGGCTATGGGTATACACGCTGGGGGTGACAGGTCAACTAGTTGGCCTCGGACTTAACTGATTTTAAGACTGAACCCCTCCCCCTCCACAAATTCCAAGAAATGAGGTTCCCGGCAAACCACTGTAGTTGGTTATCCTAGGTGTGGGCAAGATGTCCTTAGTCTCTGTAACTTGAGAACTGGAAGTGTAAGGGCAGGAGGTCAAGGGTTTGGAGCAGCTCAAGGTGGAAGCTGGAACTGAGTACACTATGAAAAGCCATTGTCTTAAAGACATAATCCTCAGGAAAAGGGTGGACTAGGAAACTATAAAACACCCAATAATGGGCAAGCAATGAAGTTGGTCCCATTTCTGGATGAAAAGGAAAAGGAAAATGAACAATGATGACGTTTTGAAACCCTAGACCTTCATTTCACAAGAGTTTGGAGTATAAATTTATAGTACTTACAAGTGTTGCTGGAATATCACGATCAAGAAATTGATTCCCTACTTCTTCCCAAAAGATCTCTGAATGCTCGCAGAAACAAATATAAAACCAATCTGGGGGATGCTTCCATAAAAGGCTGGAAGGGACTGTCTTAAGAAAAGGACCCTTTAAAGATTTAAAGATAAGCTCACAGTGAAAAACTATAAAATGCTTGTACTATTTATCATGAGTGAGAGTGGCAGACAACAAAGCTCAAAATGTCAAAACTTACAGAAGAAGCTTCTTTGGGAGATTGTGTGTCTTTTCTTTTTCTCTCAATTTATTTGGAGTAATCCACTTCATGTCTATTTTAACGTGATTATTCTACTTAAAATTGTAAACTTAATCTAAAACTAATATCTGTACTCTCCTCTTGCATAATTTTAAGGCATTAGGATGCTTTAACTGCACACCCTCTCCCAATTCATAAGCTATTATTCACTACTATAATTTTATCCTGTTTTCCTCCTACAAATTATACACGGTGTTTTTTAGACCCACCCATATGTGTAAAAATTGACTTGCTTACCATTTCTTCGCATATCTCAGATGTTCCTTCTAGACTTTTTTCCTTGGCCTGAAGATCTACCTAGTCAAATTTCCCCTTCTCAGTGAAATTCTCTGTCTGTTCCACCTTTATCTTCCTCTCTGCTAGCCATTTCAGTCCCCAAAGGTACAATTTGGGATGGGACACCTGAGAATCTGGAGAGGAAGTATAGGGAGTCTTTGAATTTGCATTGGGTTTGCTCTTCCTCTGGCATTGAATGACCTTGGGCAAGCTGCTTACCTTCCCTGAAGCAATGTTTCCTTGTCCACAGTGATTCCTAATTCCAGTGCCTTGCTGCTATGCAACGTCTTCCCAATAAAGTCTTCTTTTAGCAGGTTTTTCTGTTTTCTGAAACAGATGAGCCGTGATTAAGCCACAGACTCATTTCAGTGTTCTCAATAATCGCTAAAATAATAACTATTATGATATTTACTGTCCTTTGTTTTTTAATAGCTCCATGCATGTTAGTCTCACCTTACACACGCTATAAATTCATTAATGACTTAAGGCAGAAGTGAACTGTGTAATTTATTTCCCAAAGTTCTTAAACTGGTATTAAACCTGAAGGTATGGCAAGCTCCATTAATACTTGTTGAATGGTTTTACTCTTAATATTTTTCAGTGTTCCAGAAGTAGATAAAAGGAGAGATATAGTGATATATTATCCATCAGGTAAGAAAATGCAATTCCAGATTGCTGGTTTGATGAACTTAAAATCTTTAAAAGGTTTGCCAGTTGAGAAAGGAATAGAGAGAGATACTCCAATATAAAAAACAATCGTTGTGTTATCTCTGAGAGGTAGTGCTATGGGTCTGTCACCATCACACTAACCTAAATCTTCCAATTTTCCACACAGGACATGACTCACTTTCAGAAACTGAAAAGAAATAATTTCAAAAGTGGCAATGAGGCAAAAATATATTTGGGCATTTAACAAATGTTTCTTCATTTCCTTCATTTGTCTAACTGTATGTTATAAATAAACTTTAATATTAGACTCAACAACTTTGGCCTTAATTGTATAGGTAAAACTTGGGTTTTGATTTCCTTTTAACTTAAGAATAATATTAATCTCACAGGAAACTTTAACACACTTTTAAGCACATGTGATACTAAATTAAGACTTTTCCCTTAAAGAATTTAAAAAATTCCTATTTAATTCAAAACATGACTTAAAAGTGAACAGAAGACTACTTGGCTATGTTTTAAGCATAAAATCATTTGAGTTTTCTTGACATTTCTGTTCATTATTTAAAAGGAACGCTACCGCATCACGGGAAGATGACTGTGTGAGTTGTTCAGTGGAAATCTCCTCCCAAAAACATATATATTTAAGAAAATACAATAATATGACTATTCCTAAAAGAGACACCGGTGGATGCAGTACAACAGCCAGGATACATCTACATCTGCAAGAACTCAACATCACACAAAGGGGGTAAGAAACAAGCGGCGGCCAGGCAGGAACAGAATGCCCCCCACACTAGAACACAGTGGGAAGAAAGGACTTGGAATGGGGAGAGAGTGAAAGCCCAGGACTGCTAGACAACCAGCTCTAGAAATCCTCACCCGGAGCACAGACACAAGGTGCACGGGGTGCTGGATATTAGAGAAATGGAAAAGCAAAACCTGTGGGCAGGTCCCTGTAACTGGCGCCCCTGAGACAAAAGAAAAGCGAGTGCTTTCTGCAAGTCTTAAAGAGACAGGGACCCCATAGCTGGATGAAGTCGTCCCGGCACACATAGCCAGCAGCTGGGAATCCTGGGGAACTTTGCCCTAACCCCATGGGCGGCAGCGCAGCTCTGAAGCCCCTCACAGCACTAAGCAGCCTGCCAGTTGTTCCCCCAACTGGCACAGACCCTGACACACTGGGCCAGTAGTTGGAGAGTAGCAGCGTGCACGGGTGGTGGCAGTGTCAGAGGGGACCGGGGGTGGCCCACATGTGCTGGAGGCACCAGAGGGGACTGGGAGTGTCTTGTGCAAGCCCACTGTGGTGGCGATTGAGCAGCCTGGGAGATGCCCCCATGCGCTGGTGGCAGCGGTGCCAGAGGAGCCCAGGAGAGGTCCGTGTGAGCCCACAGCAGCAGCGAACAAGCGGCCCATGAGTGTCCCTAGTGTGCCAGCGGTGGCAGTGCCAGAGGGGCACAGAAGAGGTATACAAGCACCTGCAGTGGTTCCAGGTGGAGCAGCCCTGCTCCTAGCAGTCGATCAGAATCCCAGCCTGAGGCACAGCCACCCAGGCCAGACCCAAAGGCCGCTGCTGGCACACAGCTGCCCAGCAGGGGCACCGCTGTAGTGGAGGAGCTCACCTGGTGTGCCTGAAACTCCCAGCAGGGCTCTGCACTGCTCTGACACAGACCCTGCCTACAGAAGCTTAGGGGATTAACCCAGTGGCTGCTCCAGGAGAGCCAGTAACTGACACAGGCAGCGGAAGAGGGCAAGGCATCCAGCAAGCAGGAAAGGGCTTTCTTCTCCCAGCCGACACACCTGCAACCTGCCTACAGCCACTGCTATCACCATGAAAAGGCAGAAAATATAGTCCAATCGAAAATAGATCAGACAACCCTGAGAAAGGATCTGAAGAGACAGACCTAACCAGTCTCCCTGAAAAAGAATTCAAAATAAAAATCATAAACACACTGACGAGCAGCAGAGAAATATACAAGAGCTAAGGTATAACATTCAGAGGGAGATTACAGAACTGAAACAATCTCTGGAAGAATTTATAAGCAGAATGGATAAGATGCAAGAGGCCATTGATGGAGAGGAAACCAGAGAACAGGAATGCATAGAAGCTGATGCAGAGAGAGGTAAAAGGATCTCCAGGAATGAAACAATATTAAGAGAACTGTGTGGCCAATCCAAAAGGAACAATATCCGTATTATAGGGGTACCAGAAGAAGAAGATAGAGAAAAAGGGACAGAACGTGTCTTTGAAGAAATAATTGATGTGACCTTCCCCCAACTGGGGGAGGAAATAGTTGCTCAGACCACAGAGGCACACAGAACTCCTGAGAGAAGGGACGCAAAGAGGACAACACCAAGACACATAATAATTAAAATGGCAAAGATCAAGGACAAGGATAGAGTATTAAAGGCAGCCAGAGAGAAAATAAAGGTCACCTACAAAGGAAAACTCATCAGGCTATCATCAGACTTCTCGACAGAAACCTTACAGGCCAGAAGAGAATGGCATGATATATTTAATGCAATGAAACAGAAGGGCCTTGAACCAAAGATACTGTATCCAGCACGATTACCATTTAAATATCAAGGAGGGATTAAACAATTCCCAGACAAGCAAAAATTGAGGGAATTTGCCTCCCACAAATCACCTCTACAGGGTAGTTTAGAGGGACTGCTCTAGATGGGAGCACTTCTAAAAAGAGCACAGAAAGAAGCACCCAACATATGAAGAATGGAGGAGGAGGAATAAGAAGGGAGAGAAATAAAGAATCATCATGCTGTGTTTATACAAGCTCAATAAGTGAGTTAAGTTAAACTGTGTGGTAGTAAAGAAGCTAACCTTGAACCCTTGGTAATCATGAATTTAAAGCCTGCAATGGCAATAAGTACATATCTTTCAGTAATCTCCCTAAGTGTAAATGGACTGAATGCACCAATCAAAAGACACAGAGTAATAGAATGGATAAAAAAGCAAGACCCATCTATATGCTGCTTACAAGAGACTCACCTCAAACCCAAAGACATGCATAGATTAAAAGTCAAGGGATGGAAAAAGATATTTCATGCAAACAACAGGGAGAAAAAAGCAGGTGTTGCAATACTAGTATCAGACAAAATAGACTTCAAAACAAAGAAAGTAACAAGAGATAAAGAAGGATATTACATAATGATAAAGGGCTCAGTCCAACAAGAGGATATAACCATTATAAACATATATGCACCCAAAACAGGAGCACCAATATATGTGAAACCAATAGTAACAGAATTAAAGGAGGAAATAGAATGCAATGCATTCATTTTGGGAGACTTCAACACACCACACACTTCAAAGGACAGATTCACCAGACAGAAAATAAGTAAGGACACAGAGGCACTGAGCAACATGCTAGAACAGATGGGCCTAATAGACATCTATAGAACTCTACATCCAAAAGCAACAGGATACACATTCTTCTCAAGTGCACATGGAGCATTCTAAGATTAGACCACATACTAGGCCACAAAAAGAGCCTCAGTAAATTCCAAAGGATTAAAATCTTAACAGCAAACTTTTCAGACCACAAAGGTGTAAAACTAGAAATAAATTGTACAAAGAAAGCAAAAAGGCTCAGAAACACATAGAGGTTTAACAACATGCTCCTAAATAATCAATGGATCAATGACAAAATTAAAATGGAGATCCAGCAATATATGGAAACAAATGACAATAACAACACAAAGCAAGAACTTCTGTGGGAAGCAGCGAAGGCAGTGTACAGAGGAAAGTATATGGCAATCCATGCATTTTTAAAGAAGGAAGAACTATCCCAAATGAATAGTCTAATGTCACAATTATCGAAATTTGAAAAAGAAGAACAAATGAGACCTAAGTTCAGCAGAAGGAGGGACATAATAACAATGAGAGAAGAAATCAATAAAATTGAGAAGAAGAAAACAATAGAAAAATATCAATGAAACCGAGAGGTGGTTCTTTGAGAAAATTAATAAAATAGATAAGCCTCTAGCCAGACTTATTAAGAGAAAAAGAGAGTCAAAACACATCAACAGAATCAGAAACAAGAAAGGAAAAAACACGATGGACCCCACAGAAATACAAAGAATTATTAGAGAATACTATGAAAACCTCTATGCTAACAAGCTGGAAAAACTAGGAGAAATGGACAACTTCCTAGAAAAATACAACCTTCCAAGACTGACCCAGAAAGAAACAGAAAATCTAAACAGATTAATTACCCTCAACAAAATTGAAGCAGTAATCAAAAACATACCCAAGAACAAACTCCCGGGCCAGATGGATTTACCTTGGAATTTTATCAAACATACAGAGAAGACATAATACCCATGCTCCATAAAGTTTTCCAGAAAATAGAAGAGGTGGAAATACTCCCAAACTCATTCTATGAAGCCAACATCACCCTAATACCAAAACCAGGCAAAGACCCCACCAAAAAAGAAAACTACAAACCAATATCACGGATGAACATAGATGCAAAAATACTCAACAAAATATTAGCAAACCGAATTCAAAAAGACATCAAAACTTCATACACCATGACCAAGTGAGATTCATTCAAGGGATGCAAGGATGGTACAACATTCGAAAATCCATCAACATCATCCACCACATCAACAAAAAGGACAAAAAGCACATGATCATCTCCATAGATGCAGAAAAAGCATTCAACAAAATTCAACATCTATTCATGATAAAAACTCTCAACAAAATGGATATCGAGGGCAAGTACCTCAACATAATAAAGGCCATATATGATAAACCCACAGCTAACATCATGCTGCACATCGAGAGGCTGAAAGCTTATTCTCTGAGATCGGAAACAAGACAGGGATGCCCACTCTCCCCACTGTTATTCAACATAGTACTAGAGGTCCTAGCTACGGCAATTAGACAAAACAAAGAAATACAAGGAATCCAGATTGGTAAAAAAGAAGTCAAACTGTCACTATTTGCAGATGACATGATATTATACATTAAAAACTCTAAAGACTCCACTGCAAAACTACTTGAACTAATATCGGAATTCAGCAAATTTGCATGATACAAAACTAATACACAGAAATCTGTGGCTTTCCTATAGACTAACAATGAACTAATAGAAAGAGAAATCAGGAAAACAATTCCATTCACAATAGCATCAGAAACAATAAAATACCTAGGCATAAACCTCACCAAGGAAGTGAAAGAGCTATACTCTGAAAACTAGAAGACACTCTTAAGAGAATTAAAGAGGACACTAATGAATGGAAACTCATTCCGTCCACCTGGCTAGGAAGAATTAATATCTATCCTGCCCAAACCAATATACAGATTTGATGCCATCCCTATAAAATTACCAACAGCAGTCTCCAGTGAACTGAAACAAATCATTCTAAAATTCATATGGAACCACCAAAGTCCCCGAATAGCCAGAGCAATCCTGAGGAAGAAGAATAAAGTGGGGGGAATCTCACTACTCAACTTCAAGCTCTACTACAAAGCTACAGTAATCAAGGCAATTTGGTACTGGCACAATAACAGAGCCATAGACCAGTGGAACAGATTATAGAGACTCCAGACATTAACCCATTACATATATGGTCAATTAATATATGATAAATGTGCCATGGACATACAATGGGGAAATGAGTCTCTTCAACAGATGGTGCTGGCAAAACTGGACAGCTACATGTAAAAGAATGAAACTGGATCACTGTCTAACCCCATACACAAAAGTAAATTCAAAATGGATCAAAGACTTGCATGTAAGTCACAAAACCATAAAACTCTTAGAAAAAACATAGGCAAAAATCTCTTGGACATAAAAATGATTGACTTCTTCATGAACAAATCTCCCTGGGCAAAAGAAAATAAAAAATGAACAAGTGGGATTATATCAAGCCAAAAAGCTTCTGTACGGCAAAGGACACCATCAATAGAACAAAAAGGTACCCTACAGTATGAGAATATATTCATAAATGACAGATCCGATAAAGGGTTGACATCCAAAATATATAAAGAGCTCACACACCTCAACAAACAAAAAACATATAGTCCAATTAAAAAATGCACAGAGGAGCTGAGTAGACAGTTCTCTAAGGAAGAAATTCAGATGGCCAACAGACACATGAAAAGATGCTCCACATCGCTTGTCATCAGAGAAATGCAAATTAAAACCAAAATGAGATATCATCTCACACCAGTAAGGATGGCTACAATCAAAAAGACAAACAACAAATGTTGTCAAGGTTGTGGAGAAAGGGGAACACTCCTACACTGTTGGTGGGAATGTAAATTAGTTCAACCATTGTGGAAAGCAGTATGGAGGTTCTTCAAAATGCTTAAAATGGAAATACCATTTGACCCGAGAATTCCAATTCTAGGAATTTACCCTAAGAATGAAGCAACCCAGTTTGAAAAAGACATATGCACCCCTATGTTTCTTGCAGCACTATTTACAATAGTCCATCAGTAATGTCCTAAATGTCCATCAGTAAATGGATGGATAAAGAAGATGTGGTATGTATACACAAGGGAATATTATTCAGCCTTAAGAAGAAAAGAAATCCTACCCTTTGCAACAACATGGATGGAACTAGAGGGTATTATGCTCAGTGAAATAAGACAGGCAGAGAAAGACAAGTACCAAATGATTTCAGTCATGTGTGGAGTATAAGCGCAAAGAAAAACTGAAGGAACAAAACAGCAGCAGAATCACAGAACCCACGAATGGAGGTATAAGGGTGGGAAAAAGAAAGGGGGCAATACAATTAACATGTGTAATGTGGAGGGGGTACAGGGCGGGCTCTACAACGCAGAGAAGACACGTAGTGATTTTACAGCATCTTACTACGCTGATGGACAGTGACAGTGAAGGGGTATATGGGGGGGACTTGGTGAAGGGGTGAGCCTAGTAAATATAATGATCTTCTTGTAATTGTAGATTAATTATACCAAAATAAAAAAGGAATGCTCTGTTAATAGCTCATTCAAATCTTTAATGTGCATTTGTGCAAAGTCTGACACGTAAAAGCAAAATGCCCCCTGAATCCACTATCACCAAAGCTTTTCTTTCAAGCCACGAATTAGACAAATCTGTTTTTTTCCTAACATTCTGAACATTTTCTATCAAACTGTCCCAATTTAAGTAAATATCCATCTCTTTAAAAAAGAAACCTAATATTAGAATTCTTTTTGTTAGTATAAACAGCTGGATTCAAGAGGTTCCAGCTGTTGCAAGTTGAGCATAGATGTACCCAAAATAACAATAAGCGGAAGTACATTTTTTGTTTTGACTCCAAGCAGAAAAAATTGCCACTTATGAACTCACATTAAGTCCACAAAAATTGTACTCTTGTACCTAGTGAATAAACACTATTGTTTTAGTGAAGTGCTGTAAGACATGATGTCATATAAGTTCCACAACTTCTCATCCCAGGCTTGGGAGCAATACAGATTTCTCGTCCTTGAAAACCCACTGTTGACACTGTAAGAACCACCAGAGTCCAATAGTCACCCACCCTACATTCAGATGTGCACAGAAAAGGTAGCTTTCTTAAGCTGAACATTCTTCAACAAGCCGCCATGGGGACTCAGGCTGTGGGAGGCAGAGAAGTGTATGATGACAGGGAAACAAGTTCTGATCTGGCCCGTCAGTACTGTTTCAATCTCTTTTGGTGTCAGGACTCCTTCTGGTGTGAATTCATTTGATTGTTCTCAAGATTAGATTGTAGCTTCCTTCCCCTTTAGTGGTGGCCAGTAGATGGAGATTTTTAGAAGACCTTGTGCTGGAGGGATGAGAAGGGCCTTTGATCCTTGCTGGTACTCCCTGGTGGTGGCTGCAGGATGACCCACACCTGCTGGGGCTCTCAGCTGTGTGGTCTGGGGTGTCTGCCTGGCTGTGTCTCTGGGGAAAGGTAATTCCCCACTGGCCTGGCCCCACAGGAGCCCTGGCCGGGCTACTCCTGCCAAGATTCACATAGTGGTGTGTGGATGGTACCCACTCCAACACCCCTCCAAGGGCCCTGCACAGTTCACACTACAAAACAGGCAAAGGTTGGATGGGCTCAGAGAGGGCCCAGTTCTTGCTCCACCCAGCCCAGTCTTGGCCCTGATCAGACTGCTTTCCAACATCATTACTCGACTTGCTCACTGGACTGTCTACCTGTGAGGCCACTCCTTTGTGAAGCCCTCAGCTTTGGCTTTTCCTCCCTTCTCTGACACATCCTGGCCATCTGACGCTTTGACCTGAACTGGGGATGTCAAGACCCACTGGTCTCAGTCTGTGTGCCCCTTTCTTCCACAGTGCAACTGTGCAAAAAGGTGCACCTTCTTCTTTCTTTGGCTTGCCACCTTCCTCCTCCTCCTTCCAGAGGCTCTTCCCCCTTTTTGGGGACTGTAATGGGAATGGGGAAAAGCCAGATCACCCACAAAAGGAACATAACGGTATGGAGGAATTGTTCAAATATTTCAACTGTTCTGTGAAAGTATGAAGGTTAGGTTTGTCTGGAGCACAACTGCAATATGGTAGTGACGTAAATAAGACTGAACATGATTTTGTCCCATACAGAGGTGGGCTGTCCAGGCTCATGGAAGTCCATCACCACTCAGGGCTTCTTGGGTTGGGTAGTCCACCCTGAGTGTCCTGTAGTCCCAAGGGCACTTTCTGGTCCAATATGGAGGCTCCAGTGCCATCTGTTATGTCTACATTCTGGCCAGAAAAAGGAGGAAGAGAAGAGGAATAAGGGAATGCCCAGAAGCTACCACAGAACACTTTTTGTTTTATCTCACTTGGTTACATGTCCAGAATGTGGCCATATGGCTGCAAGGAATGTTGAGAAATGAGGATGAAGTGCCTCCCAAGATGAGGATTCCTTAACTACTTAAGGAAGGGGACATCGTTTTGGGGGAACAGCTAGAAGTCTCAGTCTCTGGCTTGAAAAACTTCCATTATTCCATCCTTAACAAGTTTCAGTAATACATTCTTGAGTTTCTAAATTTATGCTGATGTAGAAAGGGTGTTTGACTAAAAGTAAAAACAAACAAGCAAATAAACCCCTACATTCTAGCTCCAGCTTTTCCACTAGCTGATTGTGTGACTTAGAGGCACTCAGTACCTCTCTGATACCGGTTTCCTTTTCTGTAAAATAAGAAAATGTGCTAGGCGGTTCAGAAGGCTCCCTGAGGCTCTGATTGTACTGGTAACCACAAACCTGACCATAATTTTAAGATCTATGTTCTATTATCCTTACTTTGACTTGGTGTAAATACCAGAATAGACCATGAAAAGGCAAAGATGGGAACGTAAATTCTTCAATCTTATCACATTGTAAAACTGTTAATGTAATGAAATTGCCCATTATTGCCTATAGCTCTTACCCTAATCACTTGACTGTAATTGTCTTTGACCTGCTTTTCAAAATCTTACTGATCTGCAGGCAGATACAAAACATATTAACTTAAGTGGTCATAACAAGATGGATATGTATACTGATAACTGCAGAACGTATTAACAATTGGTATTGGCTCAAGGAATATGTATGAAATTATTACGAATAAAACTTTCATAATAGGTAGTACATGTTACATAATAAGTAGAATATGTTTCATATTTTAGAATTATGTTTATATTTTATAATTGTGTATAATATTTTTATTCATACTCCATAATATATAATATTATTTTATACTCACAATAACTAATGTATATTATGGGTGTTAAGTTTATAATAAATAGATAAATAAAGAAAAGATGGAGATACTAGTTGCATATTCATAGTCTCTGAGACTGTGGTCATGTAGCGTAACTATAGAGACCCCCAGAAAAAAGTCTCTGTGTCATCAGGGAGAAAATAATTGTGTAGTTAAACCACTGATTTAGTCCTTAATGCCATTTTGAACGTTCTTATGGATTAGACCTACAAACAAACCTTGGGCATGGTCTACTTAGGTAGTATTTCTGAGGATATAAATTTCAAAATCTGTTTTTCTTTTCTGTTTATTTTTGATGGGGAGGTACCAGTGGCAGAAAAGATAACAGGAATAAAACCTCTGTTTATGTTTGCAATCTCCCCTAGCAATCATGTTTAGTTATCAATGTTGATCATCTTCTGGAGTTTCTCAACTCAGAATTAAGTGGCTGCTTCTGTCTCCTATTTCTGGGATTTCTTTTCTCCTTTGAGCATTAGATAGAGGGTTTAAGGCCAGCCACTACTAAACCATACCCTTCTGTGAAGACCAACAGATGGGAGAGAGAGAGGCATCTTGAGATGCTCCCTCTTTGGAGTCCTCCACATACCATGAATGTGTGTGTCAGCCACCCAGAAGTTGGAAGGGGTTTGATGCCACTGCAAAAACCAGGAGAGGACATACCCTGCAAGTAACTGTTACATGGAACAGATGGAACATACACACTTGAATATGAAGATTTTTGTTTCAGACTGCACTGTGAATCCACTTCTTTCTCCATATTTTCACACATTTCACTAAATACAAAGTGATAATACTGATCATATGTGCTTGGACAGTAATTATATTTATCTTTTCTTTATTATTGGTTTCAGCACACAGACTCTTTGAATCTACAGGTTCTCATTTGTCTACCCCTTTTGCAAGTATAGTAGTGTTTTTACAACGAAATTGTTATATACTTGTTAGTGGAAGACTCCATGAAGACACAGCAGATTATTTTGAAAGCAATTTTTTGTTTAGGGAAGAATCACATAAAATAGTCTTCCTTGTAATTGTAGATTAAGGATACCAAAAAAAAAAGAGTATTCCTTGCCTAACTAAGACACTCACTTCTCTGGAGAAAGGATGCAATGGAAATTTTTTATGCCTGTTAATATCAGTTCTTTCACATGGGCTAGGTGGGTACATGTTAGAGGCCAAATAGTGAAGAGTAAAACTGAAGGTAAAATAATTGAATTTGTTTTAGAAATTACTTGTTTCAGTGTGAGGAAAAATGGACTTGAACCAAGAACATAATTAAAAATACAAGGATGGTGAAAAATCAGGTTGGATTAATACCAACTGGTGTCACCAAGGTATAACAGGAAGGAAACAACTAGTTCTTTTCATAATTTTGATCACCCAAGACTAATGTGGCTTATGCACACTTGAGTGAAAACCAGTTGGCATTAGGGTGCTCACCATGGAAGAACTGCAGGGGTATTGGACAAGGAAACGTGGGCACCAACCACTCCCAAGAGCAAAACTGTGGTTTCACAGGAGGTGAATGTAAATGCTTAATTCGGGCACAGAAGTAGGTGGCATTGTTTGGATTGTATAGACCAGACAAAAGGATACTGGCTGAAAATGTCACGAAAGAGGGACCATGGCAGATGTAGGCTGACTGACCCAAACTCAACCTCCAACCTCTCCCTTGCCTGATTCAACTACAGAGGCTTTAAAAGTTGAAATTTTTCTTTTGCATCATCTGTTACAGCTAGGGACCAAATGGCACACTTCAGGTCAATGAGGTACAGGCAGAAGCCCTCAGGGGCAGCCCTTAGTGTGTTGCCTCCTGCATGAATATAAAAAAGCAAAGCCTCCTGAGGAGAAAGCGCCTTACCCATCGTCCCTTGCTCTTTTCCTTTTTTGGGCAGGATCATGAGTCTTGCAGGGTCGAGCACTCCTTGCAGAACCATGGACATGAAAGTCATCACATTAAGAATGGAGTAATTAAAAGAAAGAGAAAGTAAAAGCATCACTGAGCTTCAGTACCAGCTCTGCTTTACTTGGGGCCGCATGTTTCGTGAAAAAACATTCCCATAAATAGCTGCTTATTTAAGTCAGAATTTGGAGGGTTCTGTTATTTACAGGTGAGTGCCACCTTGACTCAGCAAAGGAAGGAAGGGTTTTGGATTCAAAGCTAACACAGATACCCAGGTTTTTATGTTTGAGAGAACTTCTTGAGTGCTCTTACCACTTACTACTTCTGTTGACACTAATTAATTGATCATATGATTTTTATATCTAAGCAGTGGCATTTATTCTGAACTAGTCTATATTGCTGTAGGGAAGAAAACCATGCACAGGGAAAAGAATAGTAGCTTGACCTTCTGGAGGCCCCCGTGACTTGGTCTAGGATGGAGCTAGACGTGTAGCGTGTTGCCGAGCGGACTCTGCCTCCTGGACATTGCCTCTGAGCAGGGAGTAGAGCCGGCAGCAGAACGCAGTGCTGTACCCACTGCTGAGGAGGAAGGAAGCCAGTTGGAGTCTGAGAGCCCACTTCCTACTTTCTGAGATTTAAAGTTAGAGAAAGTTGGTGGAGTAGAACGAGATGGCTGTGACCGATTAGTGCCAGTAAAAAAGGACTCAAATGATCTCAGAGAAGAGCACACTGAGGGGAAGAGAAAGTATGGGTTGGTGGTGCCGGTCCCACGCAAGGGTCCGAAGATTTGTGGCCCTTGCTGTTTCTTGTCCTACAGTAGACTTCTTTATGGTTCTCTCACTGTAGTGCCCTCCCCATGAGAGGATTATGCATCTCACCGTGAACTTGGACATGGCTGTGTAGATCACTTTGGCTAATGAAACGGAGGAGGAAGTACCTGTGGGCAAGGCACACTGCCAGTGACTCAGCCTGCTCTGTCTTTCCCCTGGCCGGCAGCACTCCACATAGTGGCCGCTCTGCCTGCTGGGACCCTGGAGCAGAGGTGACACATGAAGAGCCACCACAGACAGATGTGGGCACATAGCTATGTGAGAAATAAACCATTGTTATTAAAAGTCAATTCAGGTTTAGGGTTATTTGTTCCTTCACCTTAGGATAGCCTAGATATCCTGACTCCTCAGTGGGATGACTCAAGGACATTTAATGACATTCAGCTTAAAGTAGATACTTCATATGTGCTCTGGGGTGCCTCATTTCTAAAGTTGGGTCCCACAGAGGTCAAGGTTGTGCCAGGTACCAATATATTTCAGTTTGGGAACAAAATTGGTACTAGTGAATTTCTTCTTAAATATCTAAGAAAACTATCTAACCTATAGTTAGTCTTGTGTAATAATATATCCTTAAAAAAATGGTTTGGCACAATTTGACCCTGTAATTCCACTTCTAGGAATTTACCCAAAGAAAATAAGATCCCTGATTCAACAAGACATATACACCCCTATCAGAGCACTATTTATAATAGGCAAGAAATGGAAGCAACCCAATTGTCCATCAATAGATGAATGGATAAATAAATATGGTACACATAGACAATGGAATATTATTCAGCCATGAAAAGAAAAGAAATCCTACCATTTGCAACAACACTGATGGAGCTAGAGGGTATTATGCTCAGTGAAAGAAGTCAGGAGGAGAAAGACAAGTACCAAAATACTTCACTCATTTATAGAGTATAAAACAAAGCAAAACTGGAGGAACAAAACAGCAGCAGACTCACAGACTCCAAGAAGGAACTAGTGGTTAGCAAAGGGGAAGGGCTGGAGAGGGTGGGTAGGGAAAGAGGGAGAAGGGGATTAAGGAGCATTATAATTCATAATCATGATATAGATAGGTCATGGAGAAGGCAGTGTAGCACAGAGAAGACAAGTAATGACTATAGCATCTTACTACACTGATGGATGGTAACTGCAATGGGGAGTGAGGACTTCATAATATGCGTAAATGTTGAAACCACAGGGTTGTTTATGTGAAACCATCATAAGATTGTATATCAATGATACTTTAATTTTAAAAAAGAGAAAGAAATGGCATGTCATTACTGAGAATACTGCTATTGCTGGATACTATTAGAATGATTAATTGGTATTCTCCTTAGCTCCCTCTTTTCACTCCAAAGCTATATATTAAAATCAAATTCCTTTACTTGAGCATTTCACTTCTTCCTTCCCCTAACCCAGGCAGCCAGACATTGAGTCACCCTCTCCTCTAGGTGGACAGAGGCACTGAAAATAAGAAAACTAGGGTGGCATATTTGAGTCTTGAATTTTGAATACACTGGTGAAAAGGAAGATGGTTGCAGAGGTGTGAAAAGCAGGATAGACATAAAGAACCCATGGGTTGGGGAGAGAGGTACTGGAAGGACTGGAGGACTCTTTTGAAAGGGGTGTAGCCTACAAAGGAGAGACCATAAGTCCCCCTACAGTTGGCACTATGTGTTTCCAGCTCTTGGAGGCCCTCTAAAAGCTGAGGACTAGGACGTGCCTCCTGTTGCAGTCCAGAGAGGACCACTGACAGATGGCTGCCAGCACAGTGCCCATCAATCATCTAGCATGAGCGATGGCATCTGTGTTCTGAGATTTTGTACAGATCCCTCTCTCACTCACCATAAGTGACTAAGAGCCAGGAGGCTCAGGGACCCTCTGGAATATAAGGTGGGATGTGGATACCTAGTATAGGGTGATGGTAGTGAGGGGGACCTCAGGAGAAATGGCCTGCCTGGACCATGGTGGACCACCAACAGATGCCAGCAGGAAATCTCCCAGTATGCCCTTGCTCCCCAGGAAGTCACCACATGCCTGATGAACAGATGCAGGGTATTTAATTCACATTTTGCTAGAAGGACAGAATTTATCCAAATCTGTGCCATGCATTTTGTCCTAAAAATTATTTTATGGCTAAATTTTAATTTGACCTAATTAAACTGAAAACATATTATCAAGAAAAGTTTGTGCATGAATGCTCATAGCACTATCATTCACAATAGCAAAAAGTGGAAATAACTAACCAAAATGTCCATTAACTAATGAGTGGGTAAAGAAACTGGTATATCCTCAATGAGAAAGAGTATTATTCAGTCATGGAAAGGAATGAAGTACTGATTAGTGCTGTAATATGGATGAACCTTGGAAGTATTATGCTAAGGGAAGGAGCCAGACACAAAGGACGACATATTGTATATATTCTATTTATAGGAGCTGTCCAGGAAAGGCAAACCCATGGAGACAAAAAGTAGATTAGTATTTGATAGGGGGGGAAAGAAAGTAGGGAATGATTGCTAGTGAGAATGAGGGTTCTTTTTGGGGTGATAAAAACATCCTGAAATTAGTGGTAATGATTGCTAGACTTGTGTATCTATTGTTAAAAAACAAAATTCAACTAAGTAAATTTAAATATCTAATTGGCATTAGCAAGCAATTCAAGAATTGGGCAGCATCTCTTCTAGCGAGTAGACAGTTACTCTGAGGAATTGTACAAAATGAAAAGATTTTATAGGAAAGAGGGTGGAGCAAGGAAATTAATTGCAAAAGATAAGGAAGGATTGTCTCTGTCAAGGCCAACTTCCTTTAAGGGGAAATATGGGAGTCTTATCATGCAGATTACCTCATATCCTTTTTAGAGGACAGAGAGGACTCATGTGACAAAGTACCTATTGGTGCTGAGCAGAAAATTCCTGATTGACAGGTCTGACTATTTCTGGGGGAGTTTGAAACTGCATTAGGCTAAGCATTAAGCTAGCCCAGGACATGTCACTCCCTCTTGGCCTGTGGCTTTATTTTTATAATACTAAAAACCACTAAAAAAAAAACAATTTGAAAGTTGTGATATATCTCAATAAAAATTAATTTGTAATATTTAGTTTTGATCACAAGTAAAAATATTCATACTACATAATTTGTTCTCTGTGGATTTGAGATTGAAATAAGAAAGTTTTAAACAAAAAACTTGTTTAGCTCTCAAACTGTCAATTTTAAACAAGTAAAAAGTGAATGCTTCAAAGTGAAAATGAAAAATCACAGACTTTGTTTTCTAAAATAAGGAGTGAGTTATTTGAGATGAAACAATATAATTTTGTAGAAGTGTGCATCAGTAGGCCCCAACCAGCAAATTTGATTTTTTTCTGATTATAATGTAGCAAAGATGAAAGTTAGGAACAGACTATATGCTGTCTTTGATCAGCTACATTGTTTCTGATATTAAATGGGCTCGTGATTTTTAAAAAGTCATAAAAATTACTCTCATAGATTTTTGTTGAAAGATAATTTGTTGTAAAACGAAAAATAAATGATCTTGATTTCATTGTTAACTTAAAAATGATTTATTTATTTTATTCTAAGAATAATAAGACATGCAAATTAATTTTGATCATTGGCTCAGTTAATAAATCTGAGACCTATTTTTGATGTCTTCACTAATATGATCTAAATATGCATTGTATCTCATGAGCTCTAATTAATATCCTATCAATAAATTACACATTCAAAAGTGTTCTGTGGATAAACAAGTTTGGGGAATGCTGCAGTGGCATAGTTCTCTGCACACCTTTCACCAGACAGAATATGTTAGGCTATGCTACAGGAATGAAAAATCCTAAAATTTCAATTGCTTACCTATTAAAGTTGATTTTGAGCTCACATTCCATATCTAAGCTAAGTCAGCCGGAGCCTCCAGCTCAGTCAGTGTGACACGGTTTAGTCTCCACTTTCACTTCCACAGTTTTCTGGAGGGCACTGCAGTGTCCTGCATGGGCAGTTAAATGCCCTTCCCAGAGCACGTGTCTCCTCCACTCATATTTCACTGGTCAAAGCAAAGTACATGACCACACCTCATTTCAAAGGGGCAGAACCTGCAATTGGACCTCGTGCCTGGAAGGAAGAAAACCTAATTACTGAAAAGCCCTAACCCTCTAGTCCAGCCACTGTCTGATAGAAGTATAATACAAGCCCCAAATGTGATTTAAAGTTTACTAGAAGCAACATTAAATGTAAAATAGAAGCAGGCAATATTAATTTTAATATTATATTTTACTTAAACCATTTTATGTAAAATACTGCCATTTCCACATGTAACCATAAGAAATTATTGAGGAATTTTATTACTTTTTGAACTAAATCTTTGAATTCAGGTGTGTATTCATGCTTACAGTGCATCTCATCTTGCAGTACCCATATTTACATACTCAGTAGACACATGTGGTTAGTGGCCACCATATTGATAGCACAGCTGTAGTGTTTATGGCTCGGGAACATAGTGCCAAACTCTACCTCAAGCAGGGCATATCCTTGAGGAGCCTTTTTTAAATCTTTTAAAAACTCACATGTGTATTTTAGTATAAAAATAATGTCTTATAGACTGTTACTGTGTCATGCTGGCTCTGGGGAAATGGGCTGTGCTAACCTCAGAGCTATGCTTCTTGCTAGAATATTACCTTGACCTCCAGGAATGGACCAGGACCTGGAGATTTATGTCCCAGTCCCAGGGGATACTAGTTAGCTGCAGAGCCTTTAGTAAATCATGTGGCCCCCTGAGCCCCACTTTTCTCATCTGTAAAGTGGCTTGCTTAGATGAGATAATCTTGAAAGTGCCTTGTAATATCTTAAACTTTAAGATTCTAATTAGGATGATCTGGACTATCATACCAAGGACTGGATTTTTTTATTCAAGAAAACCTGGCCTTTTGTATAGTAGCCTGTGGATAACTTGTTTGGGGGCACTTTT
Organism: Manis pentadactyla; assembly: GCF_030020395.1. Taxonomy (NCBI): domain Eukaryota; kingdom Metazoa; phylum Chordata; class Mammalia; order Pholidota; family Manidae; genus Manis; species Manis pentadactyla. The sequence goes on along the minus strand of NC_080039.1, from coordinate 8,253,421 downwards.
CCCAAGGAGAACAGTGGCAGTGCCCCACCCCCAGTGGCTATCCATCTTAACTCCATCAATCCTGAGATCTGTTGGCATCTGGGGGTCCCACAGTCTCCCACGTTGAGTGGCACAGGTGGCTCCTGGGAACTTGGAAAGATTCTCCTTAGGTTTAGGGATTTGAAGCACCGTCTGGCAGCGGGTGCCTGTAAAGGGCAGTGTGATGAAACTTCCGCTGCTGGCATTGCTGGTGGGATCCCGCCGGGCGTTTCACCTCGAAGCGGAGAAAGCCCATAAAAGACCTCTGCACTCAGTTAGTGATGCACGTGTCATTGCGGAGGCCAGAGTCACTATTTGAACAGTAAAGGGGGAGAAGGATGGGAACTTCCTTCCTTCTCCCCAGGACCATGAGTGACAGTGGAGATGCCCGAGGGTGGGGCTCTCCCGGCACCGCTGAGGGCTTGCTGACTGGTGGTCCTGCTTAAGCTTTGGATGGATTTCAGCACAGGAAAAACACCTGGAAGGCCTGGGGCACAGGCATGGCACATTCCCGGGTTGCTGCCTGAGGTGCTTTCCAAACAGGACGCCTCAGCCGCTTGCCTTCCCTGCTGTGGGCTTAGAGCCGCAGCAGTGGAAACAGAAGTGTCTTCCTGGGGTCTGCTGGGAATTCACTCACAAGGCAAACTTCAGTTCCTCTAATTATTTTAAATATCTTCTCAGACAAGATGCCAGGACTAATTAGCAGAGTTCATTTACTGTCGCTTGTGTGCTTGGGAATAAAGAATTTAGAACCAGGTCACTAGGTGAGTGTAATTCATTATGAGTGTGCAGGGCAAAATGCATTAGCTGGAAATACTAATAATGGCTCTTTATCTTCTACATAGATTGAATACATGCAGTATTTTCTAATCTTTTTTTCAAACCCGTGTTAAAAATACACACTGATTGGGAGTCTATGAGGACCTCTGATTTAAACTGTTGGGTTCCCACTTGCTCAAGGAAGTGAGAAATTAGGAGCTGAGAACTTCCTGCTGAAATAATATTTATGCCCCAGAATCCATGCTAGGACATTCATTTTTAAAGCTTTTTGCAGTAACTCTAACCCTGAATATTTTTCTTACCCCTTTGGGCATGAATTCACACCTAGGTTGCATTTCCCCTTAGGAAATGGCCCTGGTGTTTTTAAAAAATAAGACAAAAGAGGACAACAGAGTGTGCATTTCAGCTTTCCTTCCAACTGAGACATCTTATCACTAAATTCCTGTGTTTCTAAATCAATTTCTAAATCAAGACAGAATGAAATAGGTAATATGAATTCAGGAGAGGTGAATTGAAGCTGTTTATTGGAAAAAATACCTATGTTTTGTTCTGTTACAGCTGGTATTTATCTCTGGCTTTCTGTGCCAAACGGCACTCAGAGTGGCTGGTGCTGGGTGAGCATTTGAGACATGCTGACTAGTTCTCGTTCTCACTCCATCATCTTGGATGACCTTACGTGGGGGATATTCCAGGACCTTCTTGGACAGAAGGCAGGCTGAAACCATTGAGAGTTACTTTGGATCTCCTTCTACAGGCCTCAGACCCAGGCCTCCACGCCTCGGCCATCTTGTTTAGAGACCATCATGGTTCCTAACTCCCACCCACTGGTCCTGTATGGTTTTAGCTGCTCCCCACCTCTCACATCTGTGGCTGCCCACAGCACTTTCCACACCCACACCAATCTTAATGTTCTATTAGACTGAAATCATCTTCTACTCAATTTCTGTGAACCTTTACCCATTCCTCAAGACCCAGCCTGAATTTCTCTCCCTGTGTGAAGTCCTAAAACACCCTGCTCCCACCCCTACACCCTCATCAAAAGTGACTGCTACCTCCCCTGGGATCTCAAAGCACACTGATTATTTCTGTCTCAAACAGAGCACTTACAAGAGGTTTTGACAGAGTTTGGGATATACTACCTCAAAATGTGGTACCTTGGCATATCGAATACTTGAGCTGAAGGAATAGAAGAAATGGTAAATGCAAAAACTCTTTGACCTTCCCCTGAAACAGATCCTAAGACCCTCTTGTGAGTGGTGCCATCCCTATACCTGGAAGAAAGGAGCACCTTTATCTCCAGGACTGAGGGTCTCCCAGAGAAGTGAACGAACAGGTCTTGCTGCGTCTCCCCCAGATTACCAAGCCTACCTCATACACTGTCCTATCCCACAACTTTCCACTGTCCATCAAAAATAGCATGAAAGCATTCAGGCTCAACAGCTTATTCTAGTCCTCATTTCCTTATGAAGGGTCCTGGGTTACATATGGCTTACATAAATCTGTATGCTTTCCTCATGGTAACATATCTTTTGTTACAGAGACCCCCTCAGCATCATCTAGGGCTCTTGTAAAGGTATGAAAGTTGCAAAGCCCTTGTTACATGGCCTGGTACGCAGTACAAATTCAGAGGCAGCTACCGCTACTATTGTAATTATCCCCATCATTATTCACAACATGAAACAATGTGGAATAGGGTTTAAATACCACTCGACTAGCAAGGTTTAATGGGGAGAACCAAAGCTGCAGTCTGTTGTTGCTCTACGCTATTCATTTAAAAAATTCATAGGAAGGGACAGCTACATGTAAGAGAATGAAACTGGATCACTGTCTCACGTCATACACGAAAGTAAATTCGAAATGGATCAAAGACCTGAATGGGAGTCATGAAAACCATTAAACTCCTAGAAAAAAAACATGCAAAAACCCTTTGGAAATAAACATGAGCTACATCTTCATGAACATATCTCCCTGGGCAAGAGAAACAAAAGCAAAAATGAACAGGTGAGACTATATCAATCTGAAAAGCTTCTGTACAGCAAAGGACACCATCAATAGAACAAAAATGGTACCCAACAGTATGGGAGAATATATTCATAAATGACAGATCTGATAAAGGATTGACATCCAAAACACATGAAGTGCTCATGCACCTCAACACAAAAAAGCAAATAATTCAATTAGAAAATGGTCAGAGGAGCTGAAAAGACAGTTCTCTGAAGAAGAAATTCATATGGCCAACAGACACATGAAAAGATGCTCCACATCGCTAGCCATCAGGGAAATGTGATTTAAAACCACAATGATATATCACCTCACACCAGTAAGGATTGCCACCATCCAAAAGACAAACAACAATACATGTTGGCAAGGTTGTGGAGAAAGGGGAACCCTCCTACACTGCTGGTGGGAATGTAAATTAGTTCAACCATTGTGGAAATCAGGATGGAGGTTCCTCAGAAAGCTCAAAATAGACATACCATTTGACCCAGGAATTCCACTTCTAGGAATTTACCCTAAGAATGCAGCAGCCAGTTTGAAAAAGACAGATGCACCCCTATGTTTATCGCAGCACTATTTACAATACCCAAGAAATGGAAGCAACATAAATGTCCATCAGTAGATGAATAGATAAAGAAGATGTGGTACATATACTCAATGGAATATTATTCAGCCATAAGAAGAAAACAAATCCTAAAATTTGAAACAACATGGATGGAGCTAGAGAGTATTATGCTCAGTGAAATAAGCCAGGTGGAGAAAGGCAAGTATCAAATGATTTCACTCACATGTGGAGTATAAGAATAAAGGAAACTGAAGGAACAAAACATCAGTGGAATCTCATAACCCAAGAATGAACTAACAATTACCAAAGGGAAAGGGACTAAGGAGGATGGGTGGGAAGGGAGGCATAAAGGGGTATTACTATTAGCATGTATAATTAGCAGGTAGGGGCAAAAATGGGTAGGGCTGTGCAACACTGTGAAGACAAGTAGTGATTCTATAGCATCTTACTACACTGATGGACAGTAACTGTAATGGGGTTTGTGAGGGGGGACTTGGTGAAGAGGGGAGCCTAGTAAACAATGTTCTTCATGTAATTGTAGATTAATGATAAAATAAAAATTTCTTAGTAAGAGAAATTTCTAACTACATTCTATTTTTACTAATTTCTTTTGCATGACTACAAAAGTAGTCATGCAGTATAACAAACCCCAATACCCATCACCCAGTTTCAACAATGATCAATATACCGTCAAACTTACTGCATCTGTATCTTGCTTACTGATCATTATTTTTCTATAGCTTTATTGCAGTAAAATTTACCTAGTATAAAATTCACACTCTGATATATGACATATCTGACAATTGTTTAACATCCAAAATATATAAAGACCTTACATACCTCAACATATAGAAAACAAATAACCCTATTAAAAACTGGGCACAGGATATGAACAGACACTTCTCCAAAGAAGAAATTCACATGGCCAACAGGAAAATGAAAAGATGCTCCACATCACTAATTATCAGGGAAATGCAAATTAAAACCACAATGAAATATCACGACACGCCAATTAGGATGGCCAATATAGAAAAGACAAGGAACAACAAATGCTGGCGAGGATGTGGAGAAAGGGGAATCCTCCTAGACAGCTGGTGGAAGTGTAAACTAGTTCAACCATTGTGGAACGCAGTACAGAGGTTCCTCAAGAAAATTAAAATAAAAGTACTATTTGAGGGGGCAGAGCCAAAATGGCAGCATGAGTAGAAAAGTGGGAATCTCCTCCCAAAAACATATATATTTTTCAAAATACAACTAATACAACTATCCCTAAAAGAGAGACCAGAACACACAGACTACAGAAGAACCAGACTATATCCACACCTGCGAGAACCCAGCGCCCGGTGAAAGGGGTAAGATACAAACCCGGGCCCCGCAGGACCCGAGCACCGCTCCCGCCAGCTCCTGGTGGGAGGAGAGGAGTCAGAGCAGGGAGGGAGTGGGAGCCCAGAACTGCTGAGCACCCAGCAATAGCCATCCACACCAGAGCGCAGACACACAGTGCTTGCGTGGGGTGCTGGAAACTAGGGAAACAGGACAGTAAGACCCGTGAATGGGTCCCGTAGCCAGCACCTCTAGGACAAAGAAAACCGAGTGCTTTTTGAAAGTCTTAATGGGACAGGGACCTCACAACTGGACGGAAGCATCCCGGTCACAGTCCAGCAGCTTGAAATTCCAGGGAACTCCAGGTGCACTAACCCCCTGGGAAACACCTCTGAGACCCCTCACGGAGGTAAACAGCCAAACAGCTCCCCATTCTTTATCCCTCCGGGGCCCCTCCATAGTAGAGCGACAGCGTGAGGCTGGCCACGCCCACAGCAAGGGAGCTTCCTCCATACCGGCCGGGCAAGATACAGAGACCCAGCCTACACGCAATTGCCCAACACAAGCCACTAGGGGTCGCAGTTGTCTCAGTAAAGAAAGGACAGGAGCAAGTGGAAAAAGTCTTGGCTCTCCCAGCTGACAGACGAGTCAATAGCATAACCACTGCACCTATCAACATGAAAAGGCAAAAATATTTGATCCAGATAAGACTAACCCAGACATCTTCGACATCTGCTACATCTTCCCCTGAGAAGGAAACTGGGGAGATAGATTTAACCAATCTTCCTGAAAAAGAATTCTAAACAAAAGTCATAACCATGCTGATGGACTTGCAGAGAAATATGCTAGAACTAAAGAGGGAGAATACAGAAGTAAAACAATCTCTGGAAGGACATCAAAACAGAATGTACGAGATGCAAGAGACCATTAACGGACTAGAAAACAGAGAACAGGAATGCAGAGAAGCTGATGCAGAGAGAGATAAAAGGATCTCCAAGAATGAAAGAATATTAAGAGAACAGTGTGACCAATTGAAATGGAACAATATCCGCATTATAGGGGTACCAGAAGAAGAAGAGAGAGAAAAAGGGATAGAAAGTGTCTGAAGAAATAATTGCTGAAAACTTCCCAAAACTAGGAGAGGAAATGGCCTCTCAGACCACAGAGGTACACAGAACTCCCATTACAGGGGATCCAAGGAGGGCAACACCGAGACACAATAATTAAAATAGCAAAGATCAAAGATAAGGACAGAGTATTAAATGCAGCCAGAGAGAAAAAAGTTCACCTGCAAAGGAAAACACATCAGGCTATCATCAGACTTCTCAACAGAAACCTTACAGGACAGAAGAGAATGGCATGATATACTTAATGCAATGAAACAGAAGGGCCTCAAACCAAGACTACTGTATCCAGCACGATTATCATTTAAATATGAAAGAGGGATTAAACAATTCCCAGTTAAGCAAAAGTTGAGGGAATTTGCCTCCCATAAACCACCTCTACAGGGCATGTTACAGGGACTGCTCTAGATAGGATTACTCCTAAAAAGAGCACAGATCAAAACACCCAACATATGAAGAAGGGAGGAGGAGGAATAAGAAGGGAGAGAAACAAAGAATCATCAGACCATGTTTATAATAGCTAAATAAGCGAGTTAAGTTAGACAGTAAGATAGAAAAAAAGCTAACCTTGAATCTTTGGTAACCACAGACGTAAAGCCTGCAATGGCAATAAGTACATACCTTTCCATAATCACCCTAAATGTTAATGGACTGAATGCACTAATCAAAAGACACAGAGTAATAGAATGGATGAAAAAGCAAGACCCATCTATATGCTGCTTACAAGAGACTCACCACAAACCCAAAGACATGCACAGACTTAAAGTCACGGGATGAAAAAAGATATTTCATGCAAACAACAGAGAGAAAAAAGCAGGTGTTGCAATATTAGTATCAGACAAAATAGACTTCAAAATAAAGAAAGTAACAAAAGATAAAAAAGGACATTACATAATGATAAACGGCTCAGTCTAACAAGAGGATATAACCATTATAAATATATATACACTCAATACAGGAACAAAAACATATGTGAAACAAATACTAGAACTAAAAGAGGAAATAGAATGCAATTCATTCGTTTTGGGAGACTTCAACACACCACTCACACCAAAGGAGAGATCCACCAGATAGAAAATAAGTAAGGACACAGAGGCACTGAACAACACACTAGAACAGACAGACCTAATAGACATCTATAGAACTATACACGCAAAAGCAACAGGATACGCATTCTTCTCAAGTGCACATGGAACATTCTCCAGAATACACCACATACTAGGCCACAAAAATAGCCTCAGTAAATTCCAAAAGATTGAAATCCTACCAACCAACTTTTCATACCACAAAGGCATAAAACTAGAAATAAATTGTACAAAGAAAGCAAAAAGGCTCACAAACACATGGACACTCAACAACATGCTCCTTAATAATCAATGGATCAACGACCAAATTAAAATGGAGATCCAGCAATATATGGAAACAAATCACAACAACAACACAAAGCCCCAACTTCTGTGGGACACAGCAAAAGCAGTCTTAAGAGGAAAGTATATAGCAGTCGAGGCATAATTAAAGAAGGAAGAACAATCCAAGTGAATGGTGTAATGTCACAAATATCAAAATTGGAAAAAGAAGAACAAATGAGTCCTAAGGTCAGCAGAAAGAGGGACACAATAAAGATCAGAGAAGAAATAAATAAAAATGAGAAGAAAAAACCAATAGCAAAAATCAATGAAACCAAGAGCTGCTTCTTCGAGAAAATAAACAAAATAGATAAGCCTCTAGCCAGACTTATTAAGAGAAAAAGAGAGTCAACACACATCAACAGAATAAGAAACGAGAAAGGAAAAATCACGACGGACCCCACAGAAATACAAAGAATTATTAGAAAATAATATGAAAACCTATATGCTAACAAGCTGGGAAACCTAGGAGAAATGGACAACTTCTTAGAAAAATACAACCTTCCAAGACTGACCCAGAAAGAAACAGAAAATCTAAACAGACCAATTACCAGCAACAAAAACGTAGTGGTAATCAAAAAGCCACTAAAGAACAAAACCCCTGGGTCAGATGGATTTACATCCGAATTTTATCAGACATACAGAGAAGACATAATATCCACTCTCCTTCAAGTTTTCCAAAAAATAGAAGAGGGGGGAATACTCCCAAACTCATTCTATGAAGCCAACATCACTGTAATACCGAAACTAGGCAAAGACACCACCAAAAAAGAAAACTACAGACCAATATCCCTGATGAACATAGATGCAAAAATACTCAGCAAAATATTAGCAAACCGAATTCAAAAATACATCAAAAGGATGATACACCATGACCAAGAGGGATTCATCCCAGGGATGCAAGGATGGTACAACATTCGAAAGTCCATCAACATCATCCACCACATCAACAAAAAGAAGGACAAAAACCACATGATCATCCCCATAGATGCTGAAAAAGCATTCGACAATATTCAACAGCCATACATGATAAAAACTCTCAATAAAATGGGTATAGAGGGCAAGTACCTCAACGTAATAAAGATCATATATGATAAACCCAAGGCTAACATCATACTGAACAGCGAGAAGCTGAAAGATTTTCCTCTGTGATCATGAACATGACAGGGATGCCCCCTCTCCCCACTGTTATTCAACATAGTACTGCAGGTCCTAGCCATAGCAATTAGATAATACAAAGAAATACAAGGAATCCAGATTGGTAAAGAAGGAGTCAAACTGTCACTATTTGCAGATGACATGATATTGTACATAAAATACCCTAAAGACTCCACTCCAAAACTACTAGAGCTAATATCGGAATTCAGCAAAGTTGCAGGATACAAAATTAACACACAGAAATCTGTGGCTTTCCTATACACTAACAATAAACTAATAGAGAAATCAGGAAGACAATTCCATTCACAATAGCATCAAAAGGAATAAAATACCTAGGAATAAACCTAACCAAAGAAGTGAAAGACCTATACCCTGAAAACTACAAGACACTCTTAAGAGAAATTAAAGAGGACACTAACAAATGGAAACTCTATCCTTGCTCCTGGCTAGGAAGAATTAATAATCAAAATGGCCATCCTGCCCAAATCAATATACAGATTCGATGCAATCCCTATCAAATTACCCACAGCATTCTTCAATGAACTGGAACAAATAGTTCAAAAATTCATATGGAAACACTAAAGACCCCGAATAGCTAAAGGAATCCTGAGAGGTTAGAATAAAGTGGGGGGGATCTCACTCCCCAACTTCAAGCTCTACTACAATGCCACAGTAATCAAGACAATTTGGTACTGGCACAAGAACAGAGCCACAGACCAGTGGAACATAATGGAGACTCCAAACATTAACCCAAACATATATGGTCAACTAATATTCGATAAAGGGGCCATGGACATACAATGGGGAAATGACAGTCTCTTCAACAGATGGTGCTGGCAAAACTGGACAGCTACATATAAGAGAAAGAAACTGGATCACTGTCTAACCCCATACATACACAAAAGTAAATTCGAAATGGATCAAACACTTGAATGTAAGTCATGAAACCATAAAACTTACAAAAAACATAGGCAAAAATCTCTTAGACATAAACATGAGTGACCTCTTCTTGAACATATCTCCCTGGGCAAGGGAAACAAAAGCAAAAATGAACAAGTGGGACTATATTAAGCTGAAAATCTTCGGTACAGCATAGGACACTCTCAATAGAACAAAAAGGTATCCTACAGTATGGGAGAATATATTCATAAATGACAGATCCTACAAAGGGTTGACATCCAAAATATCTAAAGAGCTCACACTCCTCAACAAACAGAAAGCAAATAATCCAATGAAAAAATGGGCAGAGGAGCTGAATAGACAGTTCTCTAAAGAAGAAATTCAGATGGCCAACAGACACATGAAAAGATGCTCCACATCGCTTGTCATCAGAGAAAGGCAAATTAAAACCAAAATTAGATATCATCTCACACCAGTAAGAATGGCTACCATCCAAAAGACAAAGAACAGCAAATGTTGGCGAGGTTGTGGAGAAAAGGGAACCCTCCTACACTGCTGGTAGGAATGTAAATTAGTTCAACCATTGTGGAAAGCAGTATTGAGGTTCCTCAAAATGCTCAAAATAGAAATACCATTTGACCCAGGAATTCCACTTCAAGGAATTTACCCTAATACTGCAGCTCTCCAGTTTGAAAAAGACAGATGCACCCCTATGTTTATCGCTGCACTATTTACAGTAGCCAAGATACGGAAGGAACCCAAATGTCTATCAGTAGATGAATGGATAAAGAAGTGGTACATATACACAATGGAATATTATTCAGCTATAAGAAAAAAACAGATCCTACAATTTGCAACAACATGGATGGAGCTAGAGGGTATTATGCTCAGTTAAATAAGCAAGGCGGAGAAAGACAAGTACCGAATGATTTCACTCATATGTCGCATATAAGAACAAAAGGAAACCGAATGGACAAAACCTCAGCAGGAGCACAGAACCCGAGAATGGACTAACAGTTTCCAAAGGGAAAGGGACTGGGGAGGACGGGTGGGAAGGGAGGGATAAGGGTGGGAAAAAAGAAAGGGGTCATTACGATTAACATGTATAGTGTGGTGGGGGGGGCACTGGGAGGGCTGTGCAACACAGAGATGACAAGTAGTGATTTTACAGCATCTTAGTATGTTGATGGACAGTGACTGTGAATGGGTACGTGGGGGGAAATTGGTGAGGGGGGAGCCTAGCAAACATAATGTTCTTCATGTAGTTGTAGATTAATGATACCAAAATAAAATTTAGAGAAAAAAAACCTTTATTGAACCACTGGGAGGCAAATCAAATTAAAAACATGAGAAAATGGTTCATGGAATATATTTCACTTTGTAGTAAGAAATACACCTGATTTGTCTTTTATAAAATGTCCATTTACATGGTAATCTCTAACACTACTACATCTGGAATTAAAATTTGTTCAGCTTTACAGTATGACAGACTAATAACCAACTGAAAATTGTAATTGGTAGTGAAAGTTAGAATATTTTCACTTTTAAATATATTAGCAAGATATTTCAAGATGAACTTTACTGTTTTAACCTAGTATACTCAAAGCAAAACAAGATAGTCTGATCATTTCTTATGCATTTATTATCTTGGGAAGACATTTAAAATTTCATTCTTTCTGATCCTAGAACCATGTTTTGTTTTGTTTTGATGTTTTACACTGAAATATAAGATTTATGACTTAAAAGTGCTCTAAGACTAAGGTAACATCTGATTTACTTAACAGGAAGTTTAAAAGCCTTTTGTTTTATGGACTTTGTGAGAATACAATTTAAACCCTGTTACTGACCTTGTATTGAAGGAATGAATACAGAGAAAACAGACCTTGGCTAAAAGACAAAAGTATTTATTTTTCTGGATGTACTGTGGCCATAATTAATTTTCTCCAATATTATCTCAAGTTTTTAGTGATAGTTTTTAAAGCTGAAAGTTGTTGCATAATTTAAGAAGGAGAAGACAGTTGTAACATTATTTTTCCTCACAGAATATATGATGACCATGGGCTTTGCAGTCAGACAGCCCAGGATTTGAGTTGATATACCTAATTTCTACTTGTCCTTAGTAAGTTATGTTATAACCTCTCTGAGCCTAGGTTCTATATCTGTAAAATGGGCATGACCTCTCTCTCTCTCTTAAAATTATTGAGAGGATCAAATGTGGTGATGTAAAAAATCCTAGAAATGTCCCTGGCACATATTAGGCAATCATGTTTTACTTCTCTTCTTTTCTTTCAAGTGCTGTTTTAATCATTTTTAAAGAGAACTTTTCAGAAAGTACTATGTAGGAAATCTTAGGGAATTATAGAAAAATAATTACTAGTAAAAAAATGTAACACACTGAAATACCTGACCTGGCTACCTTTTAAAGTACAATTTTAATGTCAGAATTTACTGTATATCAGAAGAATAATGTGATATTACATTTATTTAGACAGTGTTTGCTAAGTGGTAATTTCTGTGAGCCTTATAGCAGACCTGCGAGGGTGTCAGTACATAGACTGACTTGTCCGAGGTCACGTGACTGGGAAGCAGGTGGAGCCAGAACATGAACTCTTACTGCAATTTTTTTGAACTTGGAGCAAGAGCTTCCCATTGGAGTTTGAAGATAGTACTGGCTTGTGGCACCAACATGGAACAAGCCTTAATATAAAAAGAGACTTTGGGTATATTTCAGTAAGTAAATACACTTGGAATGGGTTCAAGGTGGATCTCATCTTCACCACAGTTACACTGTAGGGAATGGTGTTATGATGAGGTATAAAAGTGGCAGTATTATCCCCTGAAATACACTTTATGTTATATATACACACACATACGCACACACACACACACACATTCACTTGTGCCTTCTAAGTATTCTATTAAACTTTCAAATAAGGGAAAAATCTTTCCCTAATATACTTCTAGGTCAATTTAGAGCTAATTGAACAGATGTCATATAATACTAATGTTAAGTTACCCTGTGTAATAAGAAAATTACACTACCTAAGTGAAGACAGTAAAGGGAAACTATCCAATGAATTATTCTAGAATTTCAAAATGAAATTATTTCTTCAAAATTAACAGTGGCAACATATGACTTTAGAAAACTGAGTCTGAAGCCTTTCTGTTTGTATATGCCAGTTTTGGGTTATGATAATAGAAGATCTAATGTAATAGTATAGATTTCAATTGTGCAGGAAGTTGTTAAATGATGTGGCAAGACATTATTAAAATCTAACTTCTCATTCAGTTGTTTAATATAAAATCACAGTTTTTCTAGTCTTCACATACTTCCTTTTGCTATTAGGCACACTTTAAAAGCCTAATTACCTTGAGAACATAATATGACAAAGAATAAAACTATTCAGATTTTGACAACTTTAAATAGGTACTAGCATTTCTTAAAGAGCAAACCTCACTTACAGTTAGGAAACAATATTTATATTTAAGGTTGAAAAGCCAGGATGTAGGAAAATTTTGCTAATTTGGAAGATGACCTTTAAGTGCACCAAAACCAAATAATTTGTAGGCTATGACATAGGACACATTCCTACAAAATTGTGTGAATACTGCTTTAGAGGTTCTTGAAAGACAAAGAAAGTGGGAATGAAATCTTTATCCCCTCCCAAATAAGACAGAGACTAACAAAAGAGTACAGCAGCACTCTTTCAAAGCTTGCCTTTCAAATGAGGTCTCTGTAGCACAGTTAATGATATGGTTCATAGTGGAAAACAATCTGTTTTCAAGAATGTTAATTCAAGAGTAATTTCTAATATATGAAATAAAGTTTCTTCAATACCCTTCATTCACCAGTAAAGCTTTTATGTTTGTATTATTTACTTCAATCAGATGTTTTCAATTTTACCTTTTCTCCTTGCACAAATACTTGACATGGTTCATCAATACTGACCAACAGTTTTATTCTTTTTCTTCAGAAAAGAGAGATTTTTGAGAGAGGGGGAATGAAAAAGAGAGAAACATCTCTGCCTAAACGATTTGCAAGCATCTGTGCTTTAAGCTACTTTTTATGAACACTCCTTAGTAAATGACTCAAGGTAAAAAAAGCAGAAAAGCATCCAATGTTAGAAATTGCAATCCAAAACCATGTAATTTAAACCTGCACTTGCTTCTCTTGTACTAAATGACATACAATTGGGTGGCTTAATTCTCTCAACTTTGGGAACACAATTGGTCTTTTTGTATGAACGAACATATAACAGTAAAAATATTTTGGGCAGAGTTGTTTAATTTTAATTGTACAGAAAAAAAAGAAATACTATTTGACCCAGGAATTTCATTCCTAGGAATTTACCCTAAGAATGTAAAATCCCAGTTTGAAAAAGACATATGTACCCCATGTTTATTGCAGCACTATTTACAAAAGCCAAGAAATGGAAGCAACATAAGTGTCCATCAGTAGATGGATGGATAAAGAAGATGTGGTACATATACACAACGGAATATTATTCAGCCATAAGAAAGAAACAAATCCTACCATTTGCAACAACATGGATGGAGCTAGAGGGTATTATGCTCAGTGAAATAATCCAGGTGGAGGAAAACAAATACCAAATGATTTCACTCATCTGTGGTGCATAAGAACCAAGTAAAAACTGAAGGAACAAAACAGCAACAGAATCACAGAACCCAAGAATGGACTAACAGTTACCAAAGGAAAGGAACCAGGGAGGATGGGTGGAAAGGGAGGGATAAAAGGTGAGAAAGAGACGGAGGCATTATGATTAGCATGCATAATAAGGGGGTTGGGGGCCCCGGGAAGGCTGTACAGCACGGAGAGTTCAGGTAGTGATTCTGCAGCGTCTTACTATGCTGAGGACAGTGACTGTAATGGGGTATGTGGTGGGGATTTGATAATGGAGGGAGTCTAGTAACCACAATGTTGCCCATGTGATTTTTATATTAATGATACCAGAAAATTCCACACTATGTAAATATACAATTTAAGGACTTTTACTAATTTATAGAGACATGCAAATAGAATCCAGTTTTAGAATCCCTTCCTCTTTTTTTAAAGAGAGTAAAAACAACTCTTCTTTATGTCATTGCTATATAGTTTACTTTATTATTAATAAGAGTTATAATTAGAAGAGGCAATCCTTCATAAGAAGGACTGGCATGTATGGGCTATTTTGTATTTTGTAATTTTCATGCCTCTTATGATAGAAAGTTGTGTTTTCTCCACACTGCAAGGTCTGTCTGTTTGGAAAACTAGACGGTCCTTGGGCTTGCCTGTCTCCTTTTGATCTTTTCCTCCTGCTGCAGTGAAAACCATCTGGCATTTTGAAAAGGTAGATGTCCAAAAAATCAACAAACTATAAAATGTTGTTAGAGGTTGAAGATATATTTTTAATAAACGTTCAAAAGTGGATGGGATCACTTACAATAGATGATAATGGCTTAGTGTGGGCTAACGCAATTTCTTTCTGACTTCAATTTATCATGTTGCTTTGGTCTACTTAACGCAGTGTGTTTGCCAGTGAGAGAGTAATCATTTCCAGGAACCACAATACTGGCTTTCATTTCTTTTCATAAATCTGACAAAGGAACAACCAACTTTAAGCTATATAGAGAGGGTTGAGAAAGCATCACTGTAGCTCATTCATTTGCTCAGAGAAACAGGTATTGATTTCTTCCAATTGTTGAGGTTATACCAGTGAGGCATCTGGGTGTGGTAGAGAGAACAGATGTGGGTTCAAATCATGACTCTGCTATTTAACTCAGCCTCAGTTACCCTTCCTGCAAAACAGGGATAATAATAGTTCCTGTTGCACAGGCTTGTTGAGAAGATTGACATAATGCATGTAAAATACCTCTCTTATCCCCGAAATGCATCAGACACAAAACTGTTAGTGTCCATTTTTTTCCAGATGTTGGTTGGTCCACAGATGTTTTAGGTCAGGTTCCCGAGGAGAGCCTGAAATGGGAATTTCTGTTGAAGTGGTTTAATGAGGGAATGATCTTCAGGGTGGGCATACAGCAAGATAAGGTGGGCAAGGAGCCGAGCCACGATGTGGACTCAGGGCAAGTCTAGCCTTGCGCTGACTCACAAGGAGTCTGGTGCATCAGAATCTCCACAGTTACTCTCCACTGAGCCAGGAGGATGTTCTTTGCACCTCCTATCAGTAGGTCATTGGCCATGGGCAGCCCTTGAGGGACTGGGGTTGTCACTTCCAGAGTCAAGGGGGATCCTGCCAGCTGACGCCTACTCTCAGGACAAGAGAGCCTGCTGTGAGTCATTTGAAGGCCACCCTCAGAGAAGCTGGCATCTGGGTACATGAACCAGAAAAGGGCCTTGAAGTGGGTACCACGGCATCTCGTACAACACAGGCAAAACAGACGTGCCCCTGTCCTGCAATGGTTGGTGTATGGGGGAGAGGAGATGTGTGAAACATTAGAGGAGGCAGACATTCTGCCATTCTTCCAGCCAGAGAGATTTTATTAAAACAGACTTTGTGGAGAAGGCAGAATTTGAGCTAGGCCTTCTAACTGAGGTGGAAGTTTATGAGAGGAGATGTGGGAAAGGCTTCATTAATGTTTTCAGTTGGGGGAATATCATTGCCCAAGACTTAGAAGGAAAACCGGGTTTCTTTCATTCAGTGTCCAGACACTAAGTGAGGTGCTGGAACACCACTGTATGTGGGTGAGTATAATGTTTGGCTTGAATTTGGATAATGTGAAAGGGAAATGAGATAAAGTTGGAAAGGTAAATAAAAAGATTGGGGAGGGGATGTTTGAATGCTCCACTAAGGATTTTAGTGTTTATTGTGTAGTATATCATGTAGAGGCCATGGAAGGTTTTTGAGTAAGTGAATGACCTGAATGGAGCTGACCCAGCCTTTTTATCCTTTCAGTGCCTGTTCCAAGGCTAAGCACCAAATTTCTTGTCTGGACTTGCAACAGCCCACATAATGTGGACCCAGCATGCCCCCATCTCATCCCACCCAGAGCGTCCTGGGACATTCACGACGCAAGCTACTTAGGATTACCCACAACACACATGCTATCTTGGGTGAGTCACGTAGCCTCTCTAGGCCTTCATATTCCTAATTCATAAACTCCTCACTACAAACTAGAAGGTGCCTTATGATGTTTAGGCCTGAAGAGACCCTGGGTGGTCATGGGCATCAGAGGTTCCCTGACAGGTTATCTGGGGTCACAGCATGCAAGCAAGCGACCATGACAAAGGCATGCAAAGGAGAACTGTTCATCCAAGCGCCAGGCCTTAAGAGAGGGAGGAATCATCAGTCCCAGAAGGGCAAATTCTGAAGGTCTTCAGGTGAGCTTTGAGCCACGTTCAAGATTGACAAGGACCATGCCTTTGGCAGAAACATTAGAGGGAAGACATTGGCCACCGGTGGATGCTAAGATAAGGAGAGGGATGTTGAGATCTATGCTGATGACCCTGGAGCCTGCTCCCGGTTTGGGAAGGGGCTGTTGCCACAGGCAGTCAGGCAGGAAGGGGCCTTGACAAACAGTCTGAAGATGATGGGCTTAATCACTCAGCACTGAAGGGTCAGCTCAAGGTGCTCAGCAAGAGAAAATACTGTAAATGTGGTGTTTAAGGTAGCTGTTTGCAGAATATTTGTTTTTAGTCTTTTAACAACTGGAGAAAATATTTCTTTTACCTTTTTACTCTGAAATAAGTTTTGAACGAAGTTGCAAAATAGTTTCCACTTAACCTTCACCCAGTTTCCCCTAAAGTTAACATGTTTATAATCACCGTGCTATTACTAATGACAGACCTTTAGCACTGGTAAGCTATTTTAAAATAACATACAGACATTATTCATATTTTATCAGTTTTCCTACTCGTGTCCCTGCTTATGTTCCAGAATCCAGTCCATGGCCCCACATTGCAGAGTGGTTATGCCTCCATGGCCTCCTCTAATCTGTGACAGTTGCTTGGTCCTCCTCTGAATTCATGCCCTTGATACTTTGAAGGAGTCCAGGCCAGTATGTGGGAGAAAGGCCCTCAGTCCTGGCTTGTCTGACGTTTCCTCACGATTAGATTGAGGTGACAGCTCTTTGGCAAGGATGCCACTGATGTGAAGTGATGTGCTTTCTCAGGGCATCCTACCAGCTGGAATCAATGCCGATGTGTCTTATTCTGGTGATGTTAACTTTGATCACATGCCAAGGCAGGTATACCAAGTTTCTCCACCATAAAATTACCATCAGGAAAATACAACTGCTTAAATCAGATCTTGTGGGATCTTATTGGGTTCTTCCCAAACTGAGTCTCGTTATGCGTTCCCGTTTAGAATGAGCTGTTCGTTCATTTGTTCATTCATTCATTCAATTATTATTTACTGAGGACTGGCTATGAGCCACGCACTGTGCTGGATACAACCATGCACAGAAGGGACACGGTGCCTGACCTTGTGAGACCTGGTGGGAAGAGGCATTAAACAGAATGTCACCAGGCTGGAGTGGAAGCACACAGCAAGTGGCTGTGAGGAGTATGGGAGGAGGAAGTAGTGCAGTGGATGGCTCATAGAAGATAGCAGGTCAGGGCAGGATGAGTAAGTGAGACCTGAGTGGTGGTAAGGATTTTCTAGGAGGAGGGGGATGGACTCTTTGGATGGAGTCCCTTCCTTTTCTTTTGCGCTCCCAGTTTTAATTGGATAAATTCATATTCATTTTTAATAAAAGCAGTGAAATTGGGATGGCAGTATTTTGCAGTATCTATAGTGATCAATAACAGATTGTTTGACAGTTTTATAATATCTTTTATTGAACAAAGGTATTCTGAATGGAGACAAGAAGAAAACACATGTAAAAATATTTGGGCTAAAATATTAAATTTTAAACTAAAATTCAGAATTGAGGCCATTTTGTATGTAGCAGAATTTACTGAGTTGACCAGGCACTTCGGCATCTATAGAGAGAATATTTCCCCAAATTAAAAGTAGTGTGATATACAGAGAAGAGTCACTGAAGGTGTCAACAGTTTCAAAATCCATAACCATACCATGTACTTTTGAAGATTTCAGGTAATTTTATGAAAACAATAAGATGACATAAAACAGTTATTGTATTAGAGACAAATGCCTAAGAAACTGTATGTAGTACATGAATATTTATCAAGAATTATTATTCCACTGGAGTTATACAATCAATATAAAAAAGTTTTAAATTTTGCTTTAATATATATAGGAAATCATATGTTTATATTTTGGAAAGAATTATCTTTTTGTAGATAGTGTTTATTGGAACTGTTTTTGAGGTCCATTAATATAATAAAATCAAATTGTCACTTTAAAATATTCACAAAGTTAGCTATGATGAATTCCTTTTAGCGCCCCTTTTGTACTCAGAAGCTATGAATTATGGGATCCCTTCCCGTATGTCCCCTGACACACTAAGGGACACAGGCTTCTGTCTCCCTAAGGCAAGAATGGGTTGTGAATCCCCATTTCTGTCCTTGTCATCCATCTTTATTTGGCAGTGTCATCTTCTTCATGAGGCCACATAAAGGGAACAAGTACTGTATGCCAGGAACTGACTTACACTTTGACATGGACAAAGTCAGCAAGTTCTTGTAACAGATCTGCAACATTGGTACTGTTATTACCTCCATTTTACAGATGGGCTCAGCTTAAGTTAACTTGCACAAAGGTGCATAGCTCATAAATTACAAACCTGAGATTAGCTTCAATAACTGGTTCATTAATTGCCCTCCGTATTTAACTTTGATCATTCTGTTCCACCTGCCAAATTTCCA
The DNA here is from genome assembly GCF_030020395.1 of Manis pentadactyla. Lineage (NCBI taxonomy): Eukaryota > Metazoa > Chordata > Mammalia > Pholidota > Manidae > Manis > Manis pentadactyla. The sequence continues at coordinate 8,234,365 of NC_080039.1, read as the reverse complement.
GACTCCCTGTAACTGCGGTGGCCATTCACGGGTCTACTCTTACACTTCCTTATTCTAAATTCCCATACTTGTTCCTTGTGCCAGAAAAGAATCAATACCACCCCACCACGGGAATGCTGAATGGAAAGAGATGGTGTAGTACCCGGACCTGTGGAACAGTGCTGCTGACTGGATCCACATCACCCCTTTTTGGTGTCTTGTTGAGGCTGAACACAACTCTTTTTTTTAATTTATTTATTTTTAATTGAAGGGTAATTGACAACAGTATTACATTACATTAGTTTCAGGTGTACAACACAGTGATTCAACATTTATATACATGATAATTCTAGGTACCAGCTATCACCATACCAAGTTGTTACAATATTTTGACTATATTCCTTATGCTATACATTACATCCCGGTTACTTATTTATTTTACAATTGGAAGTGTGTTTATATATATATATTTTGTGAGGGCATCTCTCATATTTATTGATCAAATAGTTGTTAACCACAATAAATTTCTATATAGGGGGGTCAATACTCAATGCACAATCATTAATCCACCCCAAGCCTAATTTTCGTCAGTCTCCAATCTTCTGATGCATAACGAACAAATTCTTACATGGAGCACAAATTCTTACATAGTGAATATGTTACATGGTGAACAGTGCAAGGGCAGTCATCACAGAAGCTTTCGGTTTTGTTCATGCATTATGAACTATACACAGTTCAAATATGAATATTCATTTGATTTTTAAACTTGATTTATATGTGGATACCACATTTCTCTATCATTATTATTTTTAATAAAATGCTGAAGTGGTAGGTAGATACGAGATAAAGGTAGAAAACAGAGTTTAGTGTTGTAAGAGAGCAAATGTAGATGATCAGGTGTGTGCCTGTAGACTATGTGTTAATCCGAGCTAGACGAGGGCAATAAACATCCATGTATGCAGAAGATTTCTCTCAGAACATAAGGGGGGAGGTTCTAAGCCTCACCTCTGCTGCTCCCCATTTTCACACCAGATGGCCCCCTGCGACTGTGCCTGTCTTAGGTTGTTACTCCCTTGAGGAATCTTACCCGTCTCTGGCTAACCAGTCATCTTCTGGGGCCATACAGGGAAATGTTAAGTTGGTAAGTGAGAGAGAAGCCTTATTGTTTGAAAAGGTAAGCTTTTTACTTCTTTGCATATTTATGCCCTGTGGCTTCTATGCCCAGCATTTGTCTTGAGGTGTCTTTACCACTTGGAAGAATTATGATACTCGGTAAATTCGACATGTGGCACGAGTTCTATTTAAAGGTTGTGATTAGGTAGGAAGAAGAAAAGCTATAGAAGTAGCAGGCGGAAGAAAACATGGGAAGATTGATTATTTCTTTGACATATCTTCTTGTAGAGTAACTTCAACATGGATAGGTTTTAAACTACTAATTAAATTGTGCACACACATTAACATATTAGGAATATAGTTACCTAACCAAAGCATACCTGTAATTACCAGCCATCTCCAGTGAAACCAAGAAAACCAGTTAGGCACCTTAGGCATTTGTGAAAACTTATCTATGACATGTTGGATATTGTCCAACTGAACTTGAACAGTCTGAGAGAAATCAGACAAATTAAAACAACCCATTCCTGGGGACTGTTCACATGCAATATGTTCTTTTAACAGTAAATAGTCTGTAGTTGTAAGAGTTTGGAGCGCTACAATTTGCACTTCTCCTAATTCTTGGTTGAGTTCCAACAGTATAGATCCAGTCAAATTTGTTGTTTTACTGTATGCACAGGCCAGCTTAGATATCTCCTTCATCATTCCCATGGCAAGTCCAGGAACTGGTGGGATGAGTGCATCTACACCTTTGACAGTGCGTGGATCTTTGTTGGAGATTTTTTTTTTTGCTGATCATCTTCTGGCATGAGTCTTCCAGAGAGTGCAGATTTTGGAAGTTCTTTTTCATATCGTATCTTAGTTCATTTTTGGGGTAGCCAAATTAGGCTTTGATCCTCTGTATAAACACAAACAGACCCTTTGCCTACACTTTTATATGCCCTTTATATCATTGTGTAGAACTCATTAGAGGTCACCACATAGGAACTGCTTTTTTTTTTAATCATTAATCTACACTTACATGACGAATACTTTGTTTACTAGGCTCTCCCCTATACCAGGTCCCCCCTATATACTCCTTTACAGTCACTGTCCATCAGCATAGCAAAATGTTGTAGAATCACTACTTGTCTTCTCTGTGTTGTACAGCCCTCCCCTTTCTCCCACCCCGCTATGGATGCTAATCTTAATACCCTCTTTTTCTCCCCACCCCTTATCCCTCCCTACCCACCCATCCTCCCCAGTCCCTTTCCCTTTGGTGCCTGTTAGTCCATTCTTGAGTTCTGTGATTCTGCTGCTGTTTTGTTCCTTCAGTTTTTCCTTTGTTCTTATATTCCACAGATGAGTGAGATCATTTGATATTTCTCTTTCTCTGCTTGGCTTGTTTCACTGAGCATAATACCCTCCAGCTCCATCCATGTTGCTGCAAATGGTAGGATTTTCCCTTTTCTTATGGCTGAGTAGTATTCCATTGTGTATATGTACCACAACTTCTTTATCCATTCATCTATCGATGGACATTTAGGTTGCTTCCAATTCTTGGCTATTGTAAATAGTGCTGCGATAAACATAGGGGTGCATTGGTCTTTCTCATACTTGATTGCGGCATTCTTAGGGTAAATTCCTAGGAGTGCAATTCCTGGCTCAAATTGTATGTCTGTTTTGAGCATTTTGATGTACCTCCATAATGCTTTCCACAATGGTTGAACAAGTTTTCATTCCCACCAGCAGTGTAGGAGGGTTCCCCTTTCTCCATAGCCTCGCCAACATTTGTTGTTGTTTGTCTTTTGGATGGCAGCCGTCCTTACTGGTGTGAGGTGATACCTCATTGTAGTTTTAATTTGCATTTCTCTGATAATCAGCAATGTGGAGCATCTTTTCATGTGTCTGTTGGCCATCTGTATTTCTTTTTTGGAGAACCGTCTGTTCAGTTCCTTTGCCCATTTTTTAATTGGGTTATTTGTTTTTTGTTTGTTGAGGCATGTGAGCTCTTTATATATTCTGGACATCAAGCCTTTATCGGATGTGTCATTTTCAAATATATTCTCCCATACTGTAGGGTTCCTTTTTGTTCTATTGATGGTGTCTTTTGCTGTACAGAAGCTTTTCAGCTTAATATAATCCCACTTGTTCATTTTTGCTGTTGTTTTCCTTGCCCGGGGAGATATGTTCAAGAAGAGGTCACTCATGTTTATGTCTAAGAGTTTTGTGCCTATGTTTTCTTCCAAGAGTTTAATGGTTTCGTGACTTACATTCAGGTCTTTGATCCATTTTGAGTTTACTTTTGTATATGGGGTTAGACAATGGTCCAGTTTCATTCTCCTACATGTAGCTGTCCAGTTTTGCCAGCACCATCTGTTGAAGAGACTGTCATTTCCCCATTGTATGTCCATGGCTCCTTTATCAAATATTAATTGACCATAAATGTCTGGGTTAATGTCTGGATTGTCTCGTCTGTTCCATTGATCTGTGGCTCTGTTCTTGTGCCAGTACCAAATTGTCTTGTTTACTATGGCTTTATAATAGAGCTTGAAGTTGGGGAGTGAGATCCCCCCTACTTTATTCTTCTTTCTCAGGATTGCTTTGGCTATTCTGGGTCTTTGGTGGATCCATATGAATTTTTGAATTATTTGTTCCAGTTCATTGAAGAATGTTGCTGGTAGTTTCATAGGGATTGCATCAAATCTGTATATTGCTTTGGGCAGGATGGCCATTTTGACGATATTAATTCTTCCTAGCCAAGAGCATGGGATGAGTTTCCATCTGTTAGTGTCCCCTTTAATTTCTTTTAAGAGTGACTTGTAGTTTTCAGAATATAAATTTTCACTTCTTTGGTTGGGTTTATTCCTAGGTATTTTATTTTTTTGGATGCAATTGTGAATGGAGTTGTATTCCTGATTTCTCTTTCTGTTGGTTCATTGTTGGTATATAGGAAAGCCACAGATTTCTGTGTGTTGATTTTGTATCCTGCAACTTTGCTGTATTCCGATATCAGTTCTAGTAGTTCTGGGGTGGAGTCTTTAGGGTTTTTTATGTACAGTATCATGTCATCTGCAAATAGTGACAGTTTGACTTCTTCTTTGCCAATCTGGATTCCTTGTATTTTTTTGTTTTGTCTGATTGCCGTGGCTAGGACCTCCAGTACTATGTTAAATAACAGTGGAGACAGTGGGCATCCCTGTCTAGTTCCCGATCTCAGAGGAAATGCTTTCAGCTTCTCGCTGTTCAATATAATGTTGGCTGTGGGCTTTTCATAGATGGCCTTTATTATGTTGAGGTACTTGCCCTCTATTCCCATTTTGCTGAGAGTTTTTATCATGAATGGATGTTGAACTTTGTCAAATGCTTTTTCAGCATCTATGGAGATGATCATGTGGTTTTTGTCTTTCTTTTTGTTATTGTGGTGGATGATGTTGATGGACTTTCGAATGTTGTACCATCCTTGCATCCCTGGGATGAATCCCACTTGGTCATGGTGTATGATCCTTTTGATGTATTTTTGAATCCAGTTTGCTAATATTTTGTTGAGTATTTTTGCATCTACGTTCATCAGGGATATTGGTCTGTAGTTTTCTTTTTTGGTGGGGTCTTTGCCTGGTTTTGGTATTAGGGTGATGTTAGCTTCATAGAATGAGTTTGGGAGTATCCCCTCCTCCTCTATTTCTTGGAAAAATTTAAGGAGAATGGGTATTATGTCTTCCCTGTATGTCTGATACAATTCCGAGGTAAATCCATCTGTCCCGGGGGTTTTGTTCTTTGGTAGTTTTTTGATTACCGCTTCAATTTTGTTGCTGGTAATTGGTCTGTTTAGATTTTCTGTTTCTTTTTGTGTCAGTCTTGGAAGGTTGTGTTTTTCTCGGGAGTTGTCCATTTCTCCTAGGTTTCCCAGCTTGTTAGCATATAGGTTTTCATAGTAGTCCCTAATAATTCTTTGTATTTCTGCGGGGTCCGTCGTGATTTTTCCTTTCTCGTTTCTTATTCTGTTGATTTGTGTTGACTCTCTTTTCCTCTTAATAAGTCTGGCTAGAGGCTTATCTATTTTGTTTATTTTCTCGAAGAACCAGCTCTTGGTTTCATTGATTTTTGCTATTGTTTTATTCTTCTCAATTTTATTTATTTCTTCTCTGATCTTTGTTATGTCCCTCCTTCTGCTGACCTTAGGCCTCATCTGTTCTTCTCTTTCCAATTTCGATAGTCGTTACATTAGACCGTTCATTTGGGATTGCTCTTCCTTTTTTCAATATGCTTGGATTGCTATATACTTTCCTCTTAAGACTGCTTTTGCTGTGTCCCACAGAAGTTGGGGCTTAGTGTTGTTGTTGTCATTTGTTTCCATATATTGCTGGATCTCCATTTTGATTTGGTCATTGATCCATTGATTATTTAGGAGCGTGTTGTTTAGCCTCCATGTGTTTGTGAGCCGTTTTGCTTTCTTTGAACAGTTTATTTCTAGTTTTATGCCTTTGTGGTCTGAAAAGTTGGTTGGTAGGGTTTCAATCTTTTGGAATTTACTGTGTCTCTTTTTGTGTCCTAGTATGTGGTCTATTCTGGAGAATGTTCCATGTGCACTTGAGAAGAATGTGTATCCTGTTGCTTCTGGATGTAGAGTTCTGTAGATGTCTATTAGGTCCATCTGTTCTAGTGTGTTGTTCAGTGCCTCTGTGTCCTTACTTATTTTCTGTCTGGTGGATCTGTCCTTTGGAGTGAGTGGTGTGTTGAAGTCTCCTAGAATGAATGCATTGCATTCTATTTCCTCCTTTAGTTCTATTAATATTTGTTTCAGGTATGTTGGTGCTCCTGTATTGGGTGCATATATATTTATAATGGTTATATCCTCTTGATAGACTGAGCCCTTTATCATTATGTAATGTCCTTCTTTGTCTTTTGTTACTTTCTTTATTTTGAAGTCTGTTTTGTCTGATACCAGAATTGCAACACCTGCTTTCTTCTCTCTGTTGTTTGCTTGAAATATCTTTTTCCATCCCTTGACTTTAAGTCTGTGCGCGTCTTTGGGTTTGAGGTGAGTCTCTTGTAAGCAGCATATGGATGGGTCTTGCTTTTTTATCTATTCTATTACTCTGTGACTTTTGATTGGTGCATTCAGTCCATTTACATTCAGGGTGATTATTGAAAGGTATGAATTTATTGCCATTTCAGGCTTTAAGTGTGTGGTTACCAAAGGTTTAGGGTTAGCTTCTTTACTATCTTACTGTCTAACTTAACTCGCTTGTTGAGCTATTATAAACACAGTCTGATGATTCTTTATTTCTCTCCCTTCTTATTCCTCCTCCTCCCTTCTTCATATGTTGGGTGTTTTGATCTGTGCTCTTTTTAGGAGTGCTCCCATCTAGAGCAGTCACTGTAGGATGCCCTGTAGAGGTGGTTTGTGGGAGGCAAATTCCATCAACTTTTGCTTGTCTGGGAATTGTTTAATCCCTCCTTCATATTTAAATGATATTCGTGCTGGATACAGTAGTCTTGGTTCGAGGCCCTTCTGTTTCATTGCATTAAGTATATCATGCCATTCTCTTCTTTTCTGTAGGGTTTCTGTTGAGACGTCTTATGATATAGCCTGATGGGTTTTCCTTTGTAGGTAACTTTTTTTTCTCCCTGGCTGCCTGTAATACTTTGTCCTTGTCTTTGATCTTTGCCATTTTAATTATTATGTGTCTTGGTGTTGCCCTCCTTGGACCCCTTGTCATGGGAGTTCTGTGTACCTCTGTGGTCTGAGAGGCCATTTCTTCCCCTAGTTTGGGGAAATTTTCAGCAATTATTTCTTCAAAGACATTTTCTATCCCCTTTTCTCTCTTTACTTCTTCTGGAATACCTATAATTCTTATACTGTTCCTTTTCGATTGGTCCCTCAGCTCTCTTAAAATTCTTTCATTCCTGGAGATCCTTTTATCTCTCTCTGCATCAGCTTCTCTGCGTTCCTGTTCTCTCTTTTCTAGTCCATTAATGGTCTCTTGCATCTCGTCCATTCTGTTTTGAAGTCCTTCCAGAGCTTCTTTTATTTCTGAATTCTCCTTCCTTAGTTCTTGCATATTTCTCTGCAAGTCCATCAGCATGGTTATGACTTTTGTTTTGAATTCTTTTTCAGGAAGACTGGCTAAATCTATCTCCCCAGATTCTTTCTCAGGGGAAGATGTAGCAGATGCCGAAGCTGTCTGGGTTAGTCTTGTCTGGATCATATTTTTTTGCCTTTTCATGTTGACAGGTGCTATTGACTGTCAGCTGGGAGGGCCAAAATTTTCACTTGCTACTGGCCTTTCTTTACTGGGACAACTGCGACCCCTAGTGGCTTGTGTTGGGTAATTGCGTGTAGACTGGGTCTTTGTGTCTTGCCTGGCCGGAAGTGAGAAATTTCCCTTTCTGTGGGCGGAATTTGTCTCAGGCTGCTTCTCTGCTTTTGCAGCGCCCGGTGGGGTAATGGATGGGGGTGCTGCTTGACTGTTTACCTCCGTGAGGTGTCTCAGAGCTGTTGCCCAGGGGGTAAGTGCACCCGGTTTTCCCTGTAATTTCCAGCTGCTGTACTGTGTGTGACCTGGGTTGTTTCCATCAAGCTGTTAAGTCCCTGTCCCTTTAACACTTTCAAAAAGCCCCCGCTTTTCTTTGTCACAGGGGCATCAGTTTCGGCACCCGCTCAGAGGTCTTACTCCCTGTTCCCCCAGTATCCAGGGCCCCCTGTGCACCTACTGTGTCTGCGCTCTGGCCCGGATGGCGGGGGCTGGGTGTTCAGCAGTCCTGGGCTCCGTCTCCCTCCCCCTCTGCCTATTCTCCTGCTGGGAGCTGGGGGGAGGGGCGCTCGTTTCCCGCCTGGCCGGGGCTTGTATCTTACCCCTTTCACCATCGCTGGGCTCTCGCTGGTGTAGCTGCAGTCTGGCCACTGTCCTGCGTCTTCTGGTCTCTCTTTTAGGGCTAGTTGTGTTTGATGTATTTTCAAAAGTATATATGTTTTTGGGAGGACATTCCCACTGTCCTACTCACGCAGCCATGTTGGCTCCACCATCAAACACAACTCTTTTTAAAAGCAAAGTTGGAATACTGCTGGATTTATCAGGAAACCTGGTTTCTAGCTGTGGTTTCCAATTTCTCATCAGCAAGATAAGCGTGCTGTTTTGTATACCTAATACAGTTGTTTTAACCATCAAATTAAGTTGTTTTAAAGTATATTCTATATTGTACTCTACAGATGTTAGTCATTATTATGTAAGTAATCATGGAACAAGACCATGTATTTGTACTATTCTTTGCAGTTTATGATAAACTCTCAGAGTATTTTATTAAATCCCTCAGTAACTGTTGGCTTAGGTATAAACATCTCCATTTTATAAATGAAGAACTGAAGTTCAGAAAAGTTTAATGTCTCCCTCTTAAGTCAACTTGAGCTGTAATTATCTAATACCTCGGTTAGGTGGCTTAAACAATAGAAACTTATTTTCTCATGGATCTGGAGGCTGCGCATCTGAGATCAGGGCACCAGTGTGGTAGGGATTTTCTTCCAAACTTGCAGACAGCTGCTTTCTTGCTGTGTTCTCATGTGGCAGAGGGAGAAAGGAGGGAACGGCAAAGCAAGGGACAGAGGGAATGAGATAGAGCAAACCGTGGTCTTCCCTCATCAGGACACTGGTCCCATCCTGAAGACCACTCCTTCAGGACCTTGTCTAAATTGAATCATCTTCCAAAGACCCCATCCCAAACACCATCACACTGGGGTCCATGCTTCATGAGTCCCTCAGGGGCCGCGTGGGAGGCAATTCAGCTCTGGCACCCCTCCTTCCGCTCTCTAGGAGTTGGAGCTCCTGTGTGGCCCAGCCAGAAATTAATCCAGGTTTCCCACCTCCACTTTTTGAACTCTTTCCCTCAAAGCAGAGTAACTCTCTGAAACTAATTCTGTCATGACTTTCACCTGCTCAATTGGGTGCTACTTGCAACAGACACCCTTTAAATGCAGATTATAATGTTTTCCTACCCATTTACCTGGCTCCTGGGGAAGCTGAATTTCAGAACAATTCTCCCCTGGTAGTAACTCCTTTATAAAAGGTACTAGCTAAAAGATTCTGGGCTGAGCCCAGTTGGAAGCTCAGAATTGCCAAAGGACCTCTGATTTTAATATGTGCATTAACTTGAAAATTATCAATACCATGGTTAAATGTATCATTTACAGAAATTGAAATTTTGGTCCTTTATTTAACCTATTTAATGCAGTGTGATTTTGAAAAACCTCTTTGATTTGCTATGGTTTTCTTGGTGGCCAGTTAAGTTCAGAAGAATTTCATTTTCCTCCTTCATAAAAGCAGTAAAGCAATGATTTTGTTTTCCTGGGGATTCTTACCCCCACACGCGTTTTAACCAACAGTTGAATAAACTGATGTCTTGTGTGGTTTGGAGTAAAAACAGTGGTTGCCCTGTGTTTTTTTTCCTCCTAATATTCTTATGTCTTCACATTTTCAGATTTATTATTTTGGTGCTTAATTATTACATTTTGAAGGTAACAAATGATCTTGAAAAATTCATTATCCTTAAAATACTAGCTCTTAAATTTTTTCTTTCTATCTTGCTATATTCCTAAGGAGAGGAAATGCCAATGTGTTTTTCACTTTAACACAACATTATAGCAGGTCATTTCTGGAATTACCTGTGAAGGTTTAAGATGTTGTCATAGGAGAACCAGAATCTTCTTTAGAAATCTGGTGAACAACACAACTAATAGTAGAACAAACCCAAAATTTCTAGAGAGGTCTGAAGAGAGAGACCCACTATTCCAGCTCCCTTTATTGACTGATTTAGCAAATGCTTTAAGCAATTTGAGATGGTTAATTTTATATGTCAACTTGAGTGGACCACAGGGTACACAGATATTTGGTCAAATATTATTCTGGGTATGTCTGTGAGGTTGTTTCTGGATGAGATTAATATTTGAATTGAGTAAAGCAGGATTGAGTATAGCAGGATTGCCTGCCCTAATGTGGGTAGGCTTCATCTAATTAGTTAAAGGCCTAAATAGAATAAAAAGTTTGAGTAAGAGAGAATTTACTGCCTGAATCAGAAACCTGACTTCCTTTTAGCTGAAAAATTGGCCTATTCCTGTCTTTAGCCTTGACTTAAACATCAGTTCTTCTTAGCTCTCGAGTCTGATGGCTTTCAGAATGAAACTTACACCAGCTTTTCTGGGTCTCCCACTTACTGACTGCAGATCTTGGGACTCGTCACCCTCTATAATTGCATGAACCAATTCCTTGTAAGATAGCAGTCCATCTATCTATCCATCTATCCTCCTATCCACACCTCCTACTGGCTGTTTCTCTGAAGAACCTTAACTAATAAACAATTCTATGTATATCCTGTGGTGGCTTTATAAAGTGACAACCTGATAAGTCCCAACTGCATTTTCCAGAATTTTCCTCCCGGTATATTTAAGGTGGCTATAGGACACATTTTCACCAAGATTTGGTGGCAGCAGTCATGTTGCTTTTATGTGCAGAGGTTGGCTTGGGGGATGGGAGGGGCTGTGGGCATGGGGGCCCATGTGCACTGCTGCAGCTCGCACACCTTGGAGCTCTCTGCTGGCCCAATTTGCTGGTGTGGAGCTGCAGCTGGGCCTGCAGTTCTCCACCTTCCCTGCATCCTTCTTTGACTCCCCCAACACATGAGCCAAGTGCATGACTGGCTCTGTGACAAAAGGCGGCAGCTACTACTTATGGCAGGACACTGTATCACTGAAGCTGGAAGTGGCAAGACGAGCTCATCCCACTCCATCTTCATGGGATCCAGATCATACATGCAGGTTACGGTTTATGCCGCAAGTTACCTCAGACTTCCTAAACCTTAGCACTACTGACATTAGGGTCAGATAATTCTTTATTGTGGGGAACTGTCCCATGCACTGCAGGATTTTAGCAGCATCTGTGGTCTCTACCCACTGGATGCCAGTACCCTATCCTCTAGGTGTCACAACCCAAAATGTCTCCAGACATTGTCAAATGTCCCTGGGACAAGGGTGTTAGGCAAAATCAGCCTTAATTGAAACCTGCTGCTTTATATCCATGATTCCTTCACAGCTACCAGCTGAAGGCTTAGGCTCTGACACCAGGCAGAGCCTTACAGAGCCTGTATAATTAAATCCCATAATTGCGAAAAGTCAAATCCCCAAATATATTCCTTATTGTGTATCTCTCTCCTATTGGTTCTGCTTCTCTGAACAAATCCTGAATGACAGCCCCTTAGAGTTGGTTGAGTCCTCCCCAATCTCCTGGAGGATTTACTCTTTTTCCTCATTCCTTGATTATCAGCAACCTGCACCAACCACACCCCATTACCAACCCCGCAGTGACATAATGCTGCCTTGGATGAGGGACAATCATGACCTAACAAGTGTGCTTGGTGTAGAATCTGCACATAATCCTGCCATGTGGTAATGTAAACTCTGACCTGTGCACTGCTGGGGCCTCCAAGGAGCTGACTGAGCAAAGCTGTGAGAGTCTTGGGGGGTGATTTTATTGTTTCGTTGAGAATCTAAGCCTAGTGGGAATAGTTACAAGCTATGTTTTTAAGACCTCCTAACATATTCTTATTATACATATTTTTCAAAGTGATATAAATGGAGGTGTTTTGTGTCTTTGAACCAGCGAAGGTAATTTGTCATTTACCTTGTCTCTAGTTCTAGGAAGTCTAGTAGAGTGCAGTGTTTTGTATAGCTAAATAGAAATGGTCAGCATCTAAGACCCAAGCCTTTATATCTGGTAGAGGGGTAAGAAATTCCCCTTGAAAAATCGGTAAGAGTAAGGTTGAGCTATGATTACATCAAGTCTATTTATTTTTACTAGGTGTTATGGCATTGTGTCATCTGGTGTTAGGGATCTGGTGGACAGACAAGATCTCTGCTCTTGTGGAATTTATAGTGGACTAGGGGAAACACTGCACAAATAATCACATGGTCAAGTTTTACAAAGGTGATGGAGCAGAATGGGAGTCCTTGGAGAGGCTGAAGAGAGACAGGGTGGTGTGGCTTCCCTGGGGAAGGGGTGGCTCCGTGAGAAGTAAATGGAGAGAGTCCCAAGCAGAGACAGGAAAGAACACGGCCCATTCAAAGAGCTGCAGCAATGCCAGAGTGACTGGAGTAAGGTGAACACAGAGAGGAGAGGAAGAAGGGGAGGCTGCAGAGAGGGGAGGGGATCAGACTGCTCAGGGCTTGGAGCTCAGGGAAAGAACTTGTCATTCACACTCAGGGCACAGCCACTGAAAGGCTTAAAGTCAAGAAGTGCACAATCTGATTGATAATTTTCAGAGATCCTCTGGCTGCATGTGGGCAACAGATTAGAAGGAAGCATGTGAGGATGTGGGACAGTCCATGCAGTCCAGAGGAGAGATGACAGAGGCCCCCCCAGGAATCTCCGCAGTAGAGGGGGTGCAGAGTGGACCAACTAGAGACACCATTAGAAAGTACAATGGATACAAGTTAGCCTTGACTTCAAGGTGTCAATGCATCAAAGGGAGCCGTCAGGAAGTCTGGCTTTAGCAACTCAGTGTACGGTGCAGGCAGAACGGAACGTGTGCCTCAGATATCAGTGCTGTTTTGCGTGGCATTTACACCTTGAGAACTGGAAGAATTAACACTCATTCATACAAACCAAGCACTGAATCACTTTACAAAATTGCATTCTACAACAGAAATATTGAGAATATCAGTGGGGTCACTTGGATTTTTTGTTTTCGGTAAGTTCTATTCAAGTAAACATTTAAAAAAATCTCCCTTGGGCTGTACCATGAGTTGCAGTTGTCAGTACTAATCCAAAAGTGGACTTTGGTAGAACTCAGTTTTTAAAGGTAGATACCTGAAATGTAGCTTCAGGTAAGGCTGGCTCCAGGCAATATGGTAAAGCAGCATTGCCCCATTTGGGGTTTCTCTTTGTGCTGGGCCTTTGCCACATGTTTGCTCCTACTGAGTATGACTCCCCCACTATCCAGTCCCCATTATCCAAGAGATTGAAAGAAGAACATTCAGAAGAAAATAGCAACTGAGTGAATCAAAGCCCCAATGGGCCTTCAGGCTTCAGAAGTGAGAACCAAGGCATTACAATGTGCTCCATACAGGTGCCACTGCACCCCAACAAGGTGAGCTTGCACACATCAAAATTTGTGCTGTTTGTACCATTTCTGTGCAGTGATTCAACAGTAAATACCTGTACCACACACATAATATGGCTGGAGCCATTTACCAAATGATTCTGCAAGATGTGCTGGTAGGAAAAAGGTGACATAATGAGACAGGGACCATGGGTGTAGTCAGAGTAGGGTGAGGGCCTCCCAGAAAAAGCAAGGCAGGATAATTACAGTCAGAGCAGTGCAACAACATGCCAAGAAATCCTCTACCAAAACTCCATGTTAAACATTGAACTTTAGAGTCATTCTTCAGTGAGATCAGTTAATATTCCCCAGATGAAGGAAAGTAGTCTATGTTTTTATTATATCAATTGTTTGTAATCATGAGTAAGATTCACTTTAGCATGTTAATAGGCCCAGACCTGTGTGCTATCTTTCTTCCTTTAAACCTGATGAGGTGATCTGAAATCTAGGCAAATTATGGCAAACCCAGCCATAAAGAACATAGTAAAAGACAGGAAGGATTCCATCTTAAAATTATGATTGCATTTAAATACCCGGGAAGTTAAGAAGTAAGATCTTAACTTACTCTTTAGCAGACAATAGCTCAGCTCACCTTGGGGGCTGGGAAGGTGGTCTTGTTTGATATGCTCCCAGACCAAAGTGCTGGTATCCCAGGGAGAAATCAGAGCAGTAAATCTATTGTGTTAAGTTAATTTTAAATATTCAGGGACCACTTAACAAATCCACAACTTTAAGCCTTTTATCATCCTTTCCAAAAATCCTCAACTACCTATAAAACCCCAAGACAATGCACAACTACATGCTCTCTTGTCCCCTCCTTGTTTGAGCCGGGAGCTCTGTCCTCTCACTTTAATCTCTAAATAAAAGCTTCTCCCTGGCTCTTCTACCTTGAGCGTTTGCTAAGTTCATTCTTTGACTCTGCAAACAAGAACACCAGCATCAATATCACCCAAGAAGAGTACAAGATGTTCTTTAGTAGCAACACCTGTGAAAGAGGGACCAGTATTACTATCAGGCACAGAAGGCTTCACCACAGCACTCCTCAGAGCACCTGTGAAAGGAAGGACAGAGGGAGAGCGCAGGTGGGTGGCAGCATCCAGACAGTGGGACACACCAGAGAAAGTCTCAGCCAACCCATGGGGAGTTTCAGAGCAGAGTCCCCCCAACCCCGGAGCCCCCGCTGGGCAGAAGTGGCCACACCCTGGTCCCTCACCATACTTCCTCACTGGCTGGGGGGCACAAGAGTGAGTCTGGCTCAAAAACTAAGGGAGAGCCTGTGGGTACTAACAAGCAGAGGCTGTCAGCTGACCGTGCTCTTCAGAGCTGAAAGGCAAGCTCTTTCATGGAGGGGGTCTCAGTGATTCTCCTCTGTGGCTGTTGCAGTTCACCCAAGCACTCACTCAGGCCTATATCCTTTAGAAGTGCTTTTGGCTGAAATAACAGAGCATCTGGACAAGCAGAAGCTTAGATAAAAAGGATATTTAAGTTTTTCACATAACAGGAAGTCTGAAAGTTCCAGGATTTGGTCCAGAGGCTCAATACCATCAAAGACTCAGACTCTTGGTCTCTTCCTGCTCTGCCATCCTTGAAGTGAAGGCTTTCTTTCTTTAGTTTGCCCACTCATGGTCATGCATTGCTGCTGCAGTGCTGACATTATTCCCCCAAACGTCTGGGAATTCAAAGAAGGAAATATAGGGAAGAAAAGAGCCCTCACTTTTTGAGACAGGAGAGTATCTCCCAGATGTGCCCCAAATGACATCCTCACGTTTAGCAAGAGCACATGGCCATCTGCAGGTGTAAAATGCTGGAAAAAAATGAGTTTCCAGAATTATCATGACTTGCTTGGTACCACTGTGATTCAACATTGGAACTGTCACCACAAACCAAACCAGGGTTGTGTTAGCAGAAATAAATGGGTAGGGGAGAGAGGAGAATGAGTTTTGTAGACAATGAGAAATATTTACTTAATTACTTAAGTGTGGTAATTACTTAAAATTTTTTTTAAATAGAGGAATGTATGTGTAGGTGGTGTGAAATAGGTTAAAATTCCCCCCAAAATTGTTTAACAGCACAGTTTCTGACAGAGAATAGTCTTTTAAAAAAGAAGCACTAATTCATTTACATCCAGTGGATATTTTTGAGCACCTATTATGCACCAGACACTGGTCATACAGCAGTGAGCAAAACAGACAAAATCCCTGTCCTCACGGTGTTTCTATTCCAGTGAATGAAAATAGCAAAAAATAAAATAAATATGTTTTATTCTTTCAAAGAATGTCCTATGAAGAAAAATTAGGCAGGGAAGTAGGACAGGAAGTGATGAGGCACATGACTTTGAAATGAATGACCAGGAAGATTTCTGGGGAAATGACTTTAACAAGGCAACAAATCGCATGGTCATACGAGGCGGAGCAAGTGGGAAGGGTAGTTCTGGCAGAGAGAAAAGCCAGCCAGAGGCCCCGGGGTGGGTGCCTGCTGGCTAGGTTAATCAAGTCCAGCGGGGCCAGTGCAGCTGGAGCAGAGAGAGCAAGGGGAGGACAGTGGGAAGTAAGTGGGAGCCAGAGCTTCTCGGGCCATGTTTGCCATTAAGGACTTCGGCTTCCATTCTGAGTACAATGGGGACCCACTGAGTGAACAAGATCCACGAGGGACTTCTTCCGAGGGCTCCTGTGGCTGCTGTGTTATAATAGACTGTAGGGGAGGGGCAAGGGCGGGGGCAGGAAGAGCAGCTGGAAGTTACTGTAACTGAGATCGGACCATGGCGTTCTGGGCTACGCTGGCAGAAGAGCTGCTGAGAAGTGCACACAGTCTGGAGACCTTCTGAAAGCCAAGTCAAGGACTGGAGGTAGATTGGATACCAGTAAGAAAAAGAGGGGAGTCAAGAATGCCTCTAAGGTTTTCAGTATAGGCAACAAGAAGAGGGACCTGCCATAAACTACAATGTGGAAGATTTGGGTAGATGAGGCTTGGAGAAGATCATTAGCAGGATTTGAACATGTTGAGTTTCGAGATGCCTATCAGAATTTAAGTGCGCACGTCAGGTAAGTCTCTGGATATGAGTCTGGGTCCAAGTAAATTTTAGCTTTTGGTATATTTGCATATATACGTATATTTGCATATCATGATCATATAGATTTTAAAGTCATGAGACCACAGGAGGACCAGGGAGTGACCAGGTACCATAGTCCAGGGTGAACTAGCAAAGGAGACCGAACAGTGGACAATGGCGAAGGGGGAAAGTCCTGGAAGTCAAGCGGGGCAGGTGTTTCAAGGCTGATGCAGCCAGCAATCAGTGTGAGCAGTGAGATTAAGACTGAAAAATGATGGCTGGATTCACCAGCAGGGAAGCAGCATGGTGACCTTGACAAGGACAGTTTGGGCTGTAGGGTGGGGTCAGAAGCCTGACTGCAGAAGGCTAGGAGAGAACCGAACGAGGATGAGGAGACAGCAGACACAGGTAACTCTTCTGAATTCTGCTCTAACAGGTGACAGGGAAAAGGGATATAGCCGGAAAGGTCAGTGGGGTTCAAGAGAGGGTTTGATTGTCCTTTGTCTTTGGGATAAGAGAGTAACACATACTCTTGTGCTAATAGAATATAGACACCAGAGGAGGGCCTGGCCTTGGATGAGCTCACAGAGTACTGGGGGTGGGCAGAGGATGTGGGGCCAGGAGCTTGTGGGTTGGTAGACATGATGGAGGGAACGTGCAGAAGGTCCTGCCTGGTTACTTCTGTTTTCCCAATGGGTCACTGGCTGAAAGTGTGAATGGGGGAAAGTAGGGGCAGAAGTTGAAGGACAAGGTGTGAAGTAGTAGTGTACGAGTGTGGGAGGGTGAATAGGCCAGGGGAATGTCAGTGGGTACCACTGTGGCCCTAGCTGGAGGTGTGTCTGCTCCGGCTATTTGTTTTTCAGCGGTGTGGATGAGGTGCTCAGCAGGCAGGGAGTGGGATTTATCCCAGCTCCTTGAAATTTTGCCAAGTGAGAACAGTGAAGTGATAGGGACACAAGGTACATGAGGTGTATGAAAGGCTTGATTATAATAACTGATTTTGGAAGTCTGGCTGGGGCAGGAGCAAAGCGAAGCTGTGAAACAGGGTGACAATGTTCTATGTTGTAGGATTTGAGGTCCTGGCAGGTAGAAAGATTAGTGGGCTTGGGATGTGTGGTAGGCTAGAAGAGTCCTCTCACCCCAAGATGTCTGCATCCTATTCCCTGGAACTAGTGAATATGTCAGGTTACATGGCAAAGGGGACTTAAGGTTGCTAATTAGATAACCTTAAAAAGAGGAAGATTATCTGGGTGGACCCAACACAGTCGTAGGGTCCTTACAAATGGAAGAGGGTAGCAGAAGAAGAGTAAGCACAGATGTGACTACAGAAGGTCAGGGCAACCTAATTTAAGGACATAACTTATTTTTGCTGGCTTTGGAGGTGGCAGAAGGGGGACATGGGCCAAGGTGTGCAGCAGGTGGTCTCTAGAAGCTGGAAAAGGGAATGGATCTCACCCAGAGCCGGCAGAATGGAAGGGAACTTTGTCCTGCTAACATCTTGATTTTATTCATGTCTGATATCTGGCCCACAGAGCTGTGAAATAGTAAATCTGTGTTGCTTAAGCCACTTAGTTTGTGGTGACTTGCTACAGCAGCAATAGGACAATAATACAGGGTACTAGAGGGAAGAATAGAAATTCTGATGGTGAACCTGAGATTTTGGAGGGTTTATAGGTTCAGTTTTGACAAGGTCAAGGGCAGGACCATAGGTGGAGTCTTGCTAAGGTAGTCACCAGATTGTTGGAAAAGCACACCTCATCAAACTAGATAGTTAAAACCCAGATTTCATCATGGCTTCTATATATAGGTCAAAATTATGTGGCAAACTGTGACTGTATTAGAGTTTTTGTTTGTCTCTTTCCTTAGCAGGCACCCCCAGAGGATCTTTTGGCCCTGCCTTCTCAATCTTCATTAGGTTTAGAGCTCACTGGTATAAACTGATGTTCAGAATTGGATTGGGAGAGATCTGCTCTAAATTAACACTGTAATAAATGAGCACTGTTCACATTTCCTCACAACCGCCCTCCTCCACATACACATCAAATTACTCTGGAAATGAAATGCAAAATAAAATGGGGAAGGATTCTGTTCTTCATTAGTGGATGAGTATGAAATGCTGAGGCCTCCCTGCCAGGGGAGAAGGAGAGTGCATAGTAGGGTGCAGCACTTGAGAGTGGGACAGTTTTCCAAGTTCTTAGCTGTCATATTGCAGGCTGAGGGCCTAATGGTCTGCAGTCTGCTAGCCTGTGAACGGAACCCTGCCTGTTGTTAGCATGCTGAGGAATTTAGCAAGGAGCTTCTAACTCAGCTTTACTCAGTCTTAAAGCATTCAGGCTTTTGGATTTATTTCAATTTATCTTAGAGATATTTGGGATCTGAGCCCTGGGAGAGGCTGCACCCTACAGGCTCCATACCACACTGAGCATCTTGGGCAGGAAGCCCTCTCTTGGGCCTGTTTCTCTACCATGTCACACGGGCAATAATAATTTCTCCAGCCTCACAGGGTTATTGTGAGGACATTAAGGGATTATGGATAACAACAGTGCATGTTCAGTGTTGGCCTCAGTGCTTAGGGAAGGGATCTTATTATTATTGTCAGCTCTGATCTTGGCAGTGAAATATGGAAAAAAGACAAGAGGAAACCTGTGTCCAGACTCCCTTGATCCCAGACAGGGCCATGCTGGAGTTAATTTAAAACATTGCATTTGACCCAAAATTTGACTCTCAGTAAGTCACTTATTTCTCCAATACTTTCTGAATTCTAAATAAAGAGAGACTACTGACTGGTTTTCTTATTCATTCGTATAATGACAAATGAGATATTTGTAAAGGCACATTGTAAAAAGACGTATTTTTCCTTAAAGAGACTCTAAGTGTTAAGTATGAAGCTGCACTTTAAAATATGGTAGCCACTCACCACCCCTGGCTGTTTAAATTAATTCAAATTAAAAATTCAGTTCCTCAATTGTACTAGCCACATTTCAAGTACTCAGTGACCACATGTGGCTAGTGGCTGCCACACTGGACAGTGAAGGAACAGAACATTTCCATTTACTGTTCTACTGTCTTCATTCTAATTGGCTTACACCAGTGTTCAGTAAACACAAGATCATGTGTAAAAGAGAAGGTGCACAATGTTGAAACACAAGTTGGGAAGGCAAGGAAGATAAATCCTCTCAATTTCATAAATTTGTGAAGAACTGGCCCTGCGTTATTTTGTAAAAATCCAAAGGAAAGCTAATAAATATTTTCAAGCTCTTGAAAGTTTCACTGGTATACTTCATTTTGGGTAACAGAAATTCATTCATTCATCAAATATTTATTGCCTCCCATGCCATACATCAGGTGAGGGAGTGAGCCAGCGGGTATCTGGTGGAAGAGTGTGCCAGGGCTATGGGGAAAAAGGTAGATACGCATAATAATAAGGATCTATAATGTGGAGGTGGGAAGCAGATTGGAGAGAGAGGGTGGGATAGATGGCTGAGATTGCTTCCTAGAAGGGGAGATTTGGGCAGGCTTTGAAGGAGGGGAGGAGTGAGCCAGCTGGCCCGCAGAGGAAGGACGTTCACCAGGGCACAGGTCTTAGAGCAAGGGCATGCCTGGCATGTCAAGGAACAGCAAGGAGGCCAAAGTGGCTGCAGCAGAGAAAGCAAGGAGGTGGGGAACGGGGTGTCTGAGAGGAGTGGGGGAGGGGTGGCAAAGCCTAGTCAGTTTTATAGAGCACTGGGAATACTTTGGCTTTTGCTCTGTGTGAACTAGGGTGTCATCAGGGCAGGATCATAGGTTTAAAATCCTCAAGATTTTTAAAGCGAGACAGACACATCTGATAGGTTTTAAAGTCTTCTGGATCCTGAGTTGAGAGGGTGGTGGCTTGGACCAGGCACAGTAGTAAGGTTGGTGAGAAGTGGCAGATCCTGGATAAACTTTAAGGTAGAGCCTATAAGATGTGCTGACAGATAGGATGTACGGTGTGAGAGAATGTAAGAATCCAGATGACTAAAATTTTTGGCCGGAACAATCCCAAGGGTGCAGTGGCCCTCAGCTGAGGTGCAGAAGACTGTAGATAGGGTCAGATTTTGTTTTCTTTTTTGGTGGGGAGGAGTCTACAAATCAAAAATTCAGTCGTGGACAGGCTGAGTTTGAGGTGGCTTTCAGTGGAGGTGATGGATAGGTGGTTGGCCGTAAGAATGTGGCAAGCCCTCCAAACACCAAATGTTTGCAAAGAGAATAATAAAACATTTGACAAACAGACTAAAAGTGGTATTTAAAGAAACTGAACCAACAGATAAATCTAAACAGGCACTAAGTATCATCGACATTCATAAACATGGAAATACTACACGCCTGGTTGCGAGTTGGGTCCTTCCCTCCAAGGTGTGTGCAATTTGCTTGAGAGCAATGGGAAGTAATTAGAGGGTCACAGGCTCTGAAACTCCTCAGTGGACCACCTGACATGTGACTTGTCCAAGCTGAGATGCACTGTGCTTGTAAAATACTCACCTGAGTTCAGAGAAAAAGAACACAGAATAGCTCATTAGTAAATTTTTAAAAAATTGATTACATGTTGAGATGATGTTTGGGTTATATTGGGCTAAATAGAATGTATGTACGTCTCTTAAACTTAACATTTTTAAAAACAAATGGCTTTTCATAGGAAGGAAATAGTTTGCAATGTTTCTTGCCTGGTGAAGAAGAGGATCCAGAAGTCATTACAGATTTGTGGGGGTGGGGTGCGGTGCTGGACCCCCAAGATGCTTCCCCACTGTAGCAGGAGGCCCTGTATCTTATCCTAATACAGAAGCCACGTTGTAGGGCTTTTGTTTCATTGTTTTCCCTCCACTACCTACCAGATTAAACCTGGTAATTATGTCCATATTGTCTGACTAAATGCTGCTGGTGTGTGACACAGAACTGGTTTCAGGCGGCACTTAGAGGGGCATACTGTCTTCCCTGCATAGACAATAAAGCCGGGGGTGGGGGCTGAGCCCCCAAGGCTCTCCTGTGTGGCTTGCTACTTCTGTGCCAGCTCTGGCTTGCAAGATAAGAGGGAAGAATGGTTTTGAGCACCCCTGGGAAGTGTTGGGTAGACCCCTGCTGTTCTCTAAAAGGCATTCTAAGGAAAGGCTTCACAGAAAATGAGCTGCTATCATCCTAAAACTTTTCCTTTAACTCACTATATGCCACTGTGGGCTTATTTTTTTTCTTATAAGGAGACAAAACAATGTGAGAAAAACTTGTACACTGCTCCTGTGGTGTCTCTGAAAGCAAGTTTATAAATTCCTAATATGCATTACTATTAGGTGGCTCACAGAGAAGAGGCGACAATCACAGTGGTACCTGTGGGAGGATGGAGGAGGGGATGGGAAGCAGGGAGAAAGGTCACTGTTGGAGCAGACTGACACAGTGCAGGAAGGAGGGAGTGAGTCTGAAGAAAGGCAAAGTGCTGAGGTGAGACATAGAGCTCCCTGACCCCAGCCTGGGAAGCCTCTGAGCAAGGGAAGATTGCTGCTGGAAAGACTAGATCCCCTTGGTTCATGGGTTTCCCCCCTTTTCTCCCTCTGCCTCTAATACTCTTTACTTTTAAATTAAAACTGTAAGTATGTCGACTACTGTTACCCCAGCATGATGGGAGGCTAAGAGAATGGATTCTAGAGGCAGACAAAGCCTGGGGTCTATCCTGTCTGTTACTTCCTGGCTGAGTGACCTCAGTGAACTTCCTAATCTCTCTGAGCCTTCCCCATGTTCTAGAACCGAGAGGGGACTGGTGGTCTCTGCCTGGTGGGGTGGCTATGGTAGTGAATGAGGTAGTATGGATGTGTTGGGCTGAGGGTCCGACACATTGGACATACTCAGAAATATTAGCTCTTGTAAAAATTATTTTAATAAAAATTAGGTACAATTTTAGGGGACAGAGGTAAAATGAGCATGTCTGTGGTTCATAGGTGTCTGAATTTCATAGTACTCAGTGTGTCTCCTTTTGGCATAAGGCATTAAAGAGTCGATATCAAGTACTTGGCTTATAGGCACAGGTCCAAGCCACTGGTCATTTCTTAGGTGTGGATAATTAAGAAAAGGGACAGTATGCTCCCTAATACACACACCGCACACACACACACATTCCCTTCCTTAATGTTCACATAGTAAATTGGTAATCGCCAGCATTTGTATACAGTGTGAGCTGTAGCTGGATGCTGCCAGCTGGGTCCAAACAGCAAGGCCTCCCAGAGCTGGGGTTGAGGGCGCCAACGCCATGCGTCCATGTGGAATAAGGGCCTTTCTGAGTCCTCTGCTGTCAGAGCACTTTCTAGGATTGTTATGAGGATGAACAGGTTAATGCTATAAACCTTAGTGCTTTGCTGGCACAGGTTATCCACTATTCACAATATCCCTGCTGCTGGAAACCCATGGCTAATTATAACTGGTGCTTTCCAGAGTCATGGGCTGCACAGATTCAACAGACTGTGGAAAGAGCATCTTTGGTTCTTGGTCATAGTCCTGACTTGTCCCCAAATCACCCGTAGGATGTTGGGTCTGAAGATTTCATCAAATCTGTGCTTTCCTCTAGATTCCCAGGATGTTTGCACTGGGGGAACCTGAGCACATTTCCTGCTGGTCTAACCATCCAAGTTCCAGAGGTAAAGCTATTAAGGTCCCACAGGCTGTGCCTGCCAAACTCAGGATTACAACACAGTGGAGCTGCTCACAATTTGCCCATTAAAATCTTTTGTCTGACTTTCCAGGGATCTTCTGTGCTGCCATGCAGTATTTTAGCAAAGAACTGCAATAAGTTAACCCTGGATCAAAGTCGGGAAAAGTTCTTCAGGCTTTGGCTGGACCCCTACAGCAACGGAGACAACATTTCATTGCTGCCAGCTCCTGCGGAAAGTGAGCATGCCTGAACAGGAGTGAGCCCAGGGCAGGGAACTCTGAGGGCTGCTCATTGGTGGCTAGCATCAGGGCAGGCAGACATGATGACTGGTTCAGGTGTGACCCAGGGGAGCCCAAGGGAGTGCCCTGTGGATCTGGAGTGAAAGCCTTACCTTCTTCAGGTAAGAGAAGCTGCAAATTGAAATGTTTGAGTTTGAAATCAGGCTGCCCCTGGGGCGTGGGTATTTCACTCTAGCACCTGCTCCCTGCCTTCCTCAGGAGGGCACAGTGGGGCCAAGAGGATGAGGGGAGGTAATGGGCAAGAGAGGAAGAGATGGAGTCGTGGCAGTAATGGATACTGGCTGACCATTCCAGGGGACAGAAAGGCTGGGGGTTGGAAGACAAAGCATGGGGGAGTAACAGATGGGAATAACAACCAATTATTCGTTGGAGGAATGCATTTTCCTGCTTTGTCTGGGGGCAGGGGCACAACAGTCCCCTTATGCAAGCAGAAGTCACCAGCCCAGTCCCAGGTTCACTGGGCTGGAGAGCTAGGACTCAAACCACAGCCAGGCAGTCTACAAAGCCACAGTGAGATCCTTATCCACCAAACCCTGTAGAGAACTGGAAATGCATCTAGTTAAAGCTGGCCAACAGTGCGTGGCCTGGGCTAGGGAGACGGAGCACGCATTTTTCTAGACAGCAAAAGCTTACTGAGAGGTTGAAGAAAGTTCCAGAGAGAGTAGAGACAACAGAATGAACTTCAAGGATTTCCCTCTAAGAAATAAGGAGGTCCCTCAAACCATCCTGAGAGGCACCTGCTATAAGGTGAAAAGGAGAAATGGGGACAAAGGGTAGCAAATTGCCTAGTTCCTGAGTCCAGACTCTGGGGGCAGCTACAGCCCCCACAGCCACACGGCTGCAGCTTGTTCTGTGCAGAACCTGTGACAGGCCCCAGGAGCAACAGAAACCTGGCACACAGCCAGACCACATTTGAGGAAGTGATGGTCTCAGGGATGGATAAGGCATGCACATAAACACTAGTCACTAAAGATACCACAGAAAAAGTCAGATCAAGGATCATTGACATTAAACAGAGAGAAGTTACTTATCATAAACTTGCAGGATAAAATGTCATGGATGAGGTGGTATCTGAGGAATGGGTGGGGTCCTGACCCCAGGAGTTTGGAGGCAATGCAGGCAGAGAAAAGGCTAGAAGGGGGGAGGTGTGGGGATGTAAGGAGACCTGTGAGCAGTTTGGGTTGACCTGGCCATCAAGGGCCACAGGCCCTTGAAAGACACTTTACTTTGAGGCAATAGAGACTCACTGAAAATGTTTGTGCAAGCGGACACAGTGGTAAACCCTTTGCTTCCCAAGATAGTCTCTGCTTCTAATCTTTTGCAGCACTGGGCAGTCAGAAGCTGAAGTGGGGAGACTACGGGAGAGGCTCCCGCAGTAGTTTGTAAGGAGTGAGGCTCTAGACCAGAGGCCTGGCCCACGGGGTCTCCTCTGTCCGGGATGCGGTCCCTTTCCTCACCCGCTTCGCACCAATCATCCACAGGACCTCTGCTTAGATGGGACTTTCTCAGGACGTCTTCCTCCATTGCCTCAGGCTAGGTCAGGCCCCCTGTAGAGGGCTTCATGTCCTCCTTTTCTGTCCATCACAGCACATACCACGACTAAAGTAATGTCATAAATAGTCATTTGTGAGCGTTTTTACAAGACTGTCAGCTGCATGAGGCCAGCGCTGAGACTCAGCTCCCTACTGCTGTATCTCAGAGCCCACCGTTGTGCCTGGCACACAGTGGGTGCTCTTACTTGTGGAATCAATGAACAGGAGAGGAATAGGTTAGTGTATAAGACAGGGTTCATACTGAGATATAAGCAGCATATCCCTGGCTGGATATGGCAACTGACTGGCTGGCTGTGCAAGGGATCAGAGAAGGCAGAGATAATGCCAAGGGTCAAAGCTCATTGATTCTTCTGTGGCTAAATCTGGTAACATGGAGAAAGGAAGAAAAGGGGCCTTGACGGAGGCATGATGTTTTGAAAACAAAACATTAGAGGGTCAACCGTGTGTTCATGTCTAATAGGAATGTGGAAATGCAAGTCTGGAAACCAGTAGAGAAACCTGGGAGAGGGTTGGGGGGTAGACAGGAGACTGCTCTCCTGAGGTCCTGGTTCCCCTCCCCTGCTTGTGATGGCACTGCCGGGTATGTGGAAAGCCACACCAGTGTGACTAGATTTGGCCATTGAAATATGAGTCAAATACATGTGTATTTCTAGGTAACAGCACTGAAGAGTTAGTGTGAGCTTCTCCATTTGTTCTCTGGCTTCTGCTGTCATATCAACAGCCTTCCAAATGGTATAGGTTTCTCAGACAGGGTCTTGAAGTAAGAATGTGGAGATCACCCCAGCAGTGCGCAATGGACACAGTGAAAATGAAATAAACCTTGGGTGTTTGAGGCCGCTGAGATCTGGGAGTTATTTGTAAAGGCATGACTTCGTCTATCCTGACTGATAACACAACCATGTACACAAGGAAGTTATTCTAGTTCAATACTGAGGATAACCTGCCCTGCCAGACACTGTGTTAGGTGCTAGCATCCTACAGTGAGCAAGGCAGACATGGTCCCAGGGGAGAGAATGTAGAGTATGAAGAAAGGGAACAGGGGTTGAGGGTAAGGGGAGCTACCCTCAGGGAACCCCACGAGGCCCCAGGGATGACCATCAGCTCAGGAGAGCACAGCAGGCCCTCGAGAGGCTGAACGGGGGGCATTGCTCATCTGTGAGCTGTGCCACTGCTTCCAGTACACAGATGATATGGAGAATGACGTGGACTCGGTGCTGCAGGAGTTCGAGGGAGGCAAGGCCAGTCCTTCCTGCAGACCGTCTGCTTCTGCTGAAGGTCTGGCCTGCCTGGCAGCCCACAGCCCTGCCGGCTACCCTTCCGAAGTCAGCGTCTTGAGTTTCCTCCTGTATTATTTCTCTGCTCCTCTTCGGTTTTACTTTCAGGTGTTCTGCCGGTGGATGAAAGCAGTAACCAATCAATTGTACGAGTGAAATGAGGAGATACACCAAGCTGCCGGATCAAGGACCATCAGGTGTTTTCTATCACACTTTTACTTTTTGTGCTTTGTTTTACAAAGTTTTTCTACTTTGCCCAATAAAAAAATAAACAAATAAAATAAGTTCATAGTGCGTCTTTCCCTGAATGGTTGGACCAACCACTGTGCCTCCCTTCCCCTTCTCCCCTAGCTGGTTAGAATTTTCAAATGCCTGAATAAAGTAACAGGCTGTATCTTACCTGGGAAAGAACCTGCAATTGTCTGATAAATAGAAGCTGCTGAAAATAAAGTAGGTATCTTTTAATGCCCTGGAGTGTTCAGTGTGCTGTGGACATTAGTTAAGTGCTTTCCACTTATTTTATGTTTAGTTGAAATGGGGATCATCAGTTCATAACTCCTTCAGTTAAGAAAATTTCTGCCATATTTAAATTCATCTGTGTTTTGCCACAGTATCACAAATGGTATACTAATTGCTTTTCAGGCTTTTGGCTAAGATTGAGTGCAGTCCAAGTGACATAGTGGTACTGCATAATGAAAACTTCATATGATTCCACAGGAATGTGTTGGATTCTCTGTATTTACTAAAAGTCTAACATGTCAGATATTTGACCTCACATATATTTATGTGTGTGTATATATATGTGTGTGTGTGTGAGTGTATGATTATCCTTTTATATGTGAATATATACCAAAAGGTTCTCTGAACATATAGCCTTTATAGATGTATATATATGAATACGGGTAAAACTCTAGAGATACTGCAATTTCTAGAGGTAATGCAAGTATGGTTTTAGACTACCACAATAGAGTGAGGCAAACGACTCACTTTACTTTGGCTTCCCAGCTCACAGAAGTCATGTTTACACTATACCATAGTCTAATCAGTATGCAATAGCTTTCTATCTTAAACAATGTACATACATTAAATTTGAAAATACTTCATTGCTAAACAATGCTAATCATCATCTGAGCTTTCAGTGAGTCATAGTCACTGATTACCATAGTAATGAGAAAGTTTGAAATACTGCGAGCATTACCAAAATGTGACAGTGACACAAAGTGAGCAAATAGTTTTGGAAAAATGGTGTTGACAGACTTGCTTGAGGCAAGATTGCATTTGTATTAGTTTCTTATTGTTGCTCTAATGAATTAACCAAAACTTATTGTTGTAAAATAACAAATATTGTTTTAAGTTCTGCAGGTCAGAACTACCTAAAGTCTAAAAAAGCCTAAAATCAGGGTGTCGCCAGGGTTATGTTCTTTCTGGAGACTTAAGGGGAGAATTTATTCTCTTGCCTTTTCCTGCTTTTGAATGTCACATGTACTGTGCTAACTGTCCTTTTCATCCCCTTCCTCTTACTACTCCAAACTCTCACTTATTTCCTGTCTCCTGCTGCCACTGTAACCTCTTCTGTCGCCAAAGCATGACACTTATGATTGCATTTATGGCCCACTTTAATAATGCAGGTAAATCCCTCATCTGAAGATCTTAACTTAATCACATCTGCTGATGCTTTTACCATGTTAGATAATATAGTCGCACGTGCCACAGAGGGATGAGGATATGGTTATGTTTGTCAGGGGTGTTAGTATTCAGCTCCCCACACTTAGCTTAATTAGAGACTAAAGAACTAATTTCCAAAGGTAAACTGGAAAATGTGTCAAGCCAGAGTTTCAAAGAGGGATGTCTAGAATGCCTAAACTGAAAAATTAAGCAGTTTTGCTATTAGGATTGCCTGAGTAGCTCTATTAGATCCAACCATGCTGTAGGAAACAATTACAAACTCAGTGAAAAAATACCAAAAAATAATACAAAATAGTAACTTGGAGGCATAGGAGAATAAACAAAAATGGGATTTGAAACTTGGAACAAGGGGCAGGGTGGAATGCCCGTTTTTGCATCTTTTAGTCTGAGGACAGAACAAATATATCTCTGCACAGAGTGTTTAATGCCCTTATTAAAAATCTGCAGTGTTTCTGGCCAAAAGATTTGGAGGTCAGAGTCCATGGAACCACACCCACCAGAAAGCAAGGGGTTGACACTGGAGAGGAGGTGTGTGTGTGAGAGTGTGTGCGTGTGTGAGAGAGAGTGTGTGTGTGTGAGAGAGAGAGTGTGTGTGTGTGTGTGTGTGTGAGAGAGAGAGAGAGAGAGAGAGAGAGACAGAGACTGTGTGTGTGTGTGTGTGTGTGTGTGTGTGTGTGTGTGTGTGTACTGATTTCTCTCTGTAAACTTTGTTCAGGTCTGTGGTTGGCTCCTGACCTGCACAACATAACACAAAGAACTGAAACTGGAGTCGTTGCCAACTCAGGAGTTTCAGACAATGTAGTCTGAAACCAAGAAAATGATGTACCTCACTTAAAAGAAAACACATAAAATATCAATATCATCTCTTCAGGAGACTAAAACAGAATCTAGTCTCCACACATAACATTCACAATATCCTGGGTAAACACCAAATTACACAACACAATGGGAAAATGTGGCTCAATTTTTAAGAGAAAGGCCTATCAACCAAGATCAATCTTAAGATGATTTGTTGTCAGAATTATTAGGCAAGAATATTAAAGGAGGTGTTGTATGTGCACATAAAATACTACCTGAAGTACATAAAAATACTCCCACAATGAATATAAAGACTTGTAATCTCAACAAAGAACTGAAACTATAAAAAAGAACCCAGTGGACTATGCTGATGGACAGTGTCTGTAATGGGGTATGTTATGGGGACTTAATAATAGGGGGAATCTAGTTAACACAATGTTGCTTATGTGATTGCATATTAAGGATACCAAAACAAACAAATAAATAAAAATAATAACAAGAACCCAGTGGAAATTCTAGAACAGAAATTATACAGAGTTACAATCCACCTCTCCGTTATGAGTTACATAGTAAAATTAATATTTTATAACAGCAACAAAAGAAGGAAGGTTCCCCCCCATCACCTCCTACCCTTTTCTCCTAATTCCTGTCATGGAGTAAGCATTGAGGAGAGTCTGAGGGTGCGAGGAGAAAAATCTAAGTAAGGAGTGACTGAGTCACTTTCCTTCCATAAAGGAGTTTAAAGTCTTAGAATTTTGTGAACCCAAATAGACTCACCTAAGAGGAACGTAACAAAAAAAATCTCTGTTATAAATGGTTTATATATTCTTACTAGACTGAGAATACTGGAAAATAATCCTTTTTATGACAATATAGAAATTCTTTGATGGCCATAATTATTGGCTCCATCACCTCCCATTTAAGGACAGATCATTTCAATAGGTTTATGCATTGCACTTAGAGCAACTCTCCTAGTGATAAGAATCTCTAGTCTTCAAACCACTCTTCATTCTTAATCCTAAACTCTTGCAGCTCTCTCAAAACCTATTTCCCTTTAAGCCCAATCTTCTAACCTCCTTTCCATTAAGAAATCATTTAGTTTGTAGGAAAATTATAAGGCTATAAAGTAGTAAGTGGCTGGCAGAGGAAATATGGGGTCTAGGGGGGCAGATGCAGAAGATGAGTAAATGCCACAGGCATCTTAAAGGAAAGGAAAAGAGTTTCCCGCGGTATTCTCACTAGATGAAAATTCTTTCTTAAATTATCACCGACTTCCTGGGACCACCCTAGCAAACCATATGGAATGTGTTAAAATACTGTCTGAACATTGCATTTTATACATCCTGAAAACTACATTGTGTTAAAGGATGAGAAAAAACACAGAGTGATGCTGAGATATGCATTGCGTTGTTGTCCTCCACCATTTTCTATTCTGTTACAAGATCTCTTCATGACTTTTCATTTTCATTGTGCATGGCACTTTAATTTTATGTGATATCAGGCATCTTTCCTTAATGCTCTGATCTCAATGAACACTGTTTTTGTTTCTTTGTTTTCAACTGAATTTCAATATATACCGCGTGACTGTTTTTCCTTCCTTTGTTCACAAATATTAACAGCCCTTCAGGACCTAGAAAGAAGAGCAGACAAAACACATACCGATGTTGCAGTGAAAACGATGTTATTATACTTGTAAAGATGACATTCATTAATAACAGGAGCCCCGTCTGGTTCTGTCCACATTCTCCCTCAGCTGATACTTGCAGAAGCCCACAACACAACGGATCTTCATATGGCTTCTTAGATTTTTTCCCCGCAGTTCTCACACCAAAGAATAACTGTGCCTCGAGGCTAAAGGAATAATGACAGTTCTGTCTTACTGTTCTTTAAGAAGTGCACTCTTCTTTCTGCTGTGTACATTCACTGCCTTCCTGGTTCCCTCCCGGAGTTTCCTACTGGGTAAAGTGTTTGCTGCACTTTGTATGTATTGAAGTCGCAGGCTGAAAATACCTTTGGTATTCTGTTTATCTTGTCAGAACAGGGGGTAAACACCCAGTCTTTCGACAGCTTTCTGATGAAACGCATTAAGTCTGCGCTGCTTTTCAAATTAAAGCCTGCGGAGGTGAAAGGCCTGTGGCACGTGGTTTTGCTGAGGGTCTCCAAGACCACCTCACAGTGAGAGAGTCACCAGAAGGAGTTCTGGGACTCAGCGTATAGCTGTTCACCTGGCGAAGATTCATCGTGGTGGCGGAGTTGGGACATACGGGGGAAGAAGACCGAGGGAGACTCTGGAAGAATCCATGGGCAGGTTTCCCTTCACTCTCTTCCACCTGAGGGGTCACCGAGAGCACGCTCGTCAACCAGAAGCAAAAGTGGGCAACGTGTGCGCGATGTTTCTGCCCAGGGAAGCCCATTAGAGACAGGATCTGCGGTTCCTACTGGGGGCTAGCCACGGAGGTGCCCTCTTCCAATCCTACACCAAAATCCCAGACTCCCAGAAGGAAAGCAGGAGTTAAGGGCAAAATCATACAATTTGCACAAACAGTTTAGACACACTGAGCCACCCCTATCAGTTACGGGAAAGGTGTGCACCCTCCTGAAAACCAAGGTCCCAGATGCCAGCCACGGTCCAGTCTTACAAGTAGACCATTTTTCAGAGAGCAGTACCTGGCATGCACTTTTATCTCTTTTCTGCCCAGGGGCCAACCAGAATAGCCTTGTAAATAGGAAATTCTTGAAAACCAGCAAGGTCCTAAAAGTAAACACTCCTCATACTGCAGGTTGCTGACCTCAGCAAAGATTTTCTGACAACAATTTATTTTCTGGCTACAAATATAGATTTTTCGATATGATTCTTTCAATATGATTTCCTTTATGAAGGGAATATTAACTGAAAAGCCATGATTCAATTGATCTTACATTCATTCCTCTGTCAATGCACTCATTAACCAGCTGGTCAAGGTATTCAATTCACAGGATGTTAGAATTAATCTGACTAAAAATATATTTCCTCTTTGAACTTACTGAGAACTAAAAGCCTAATATGACATTTGGCTATGGTAACTCTGGGCATGCTCAGAGGTTCGTTGAATAGCTGAGCTGAGGCTATTGCACGCTCCTTGGGGCCATTCTCTGCATTTAATAAGGAGGACTTGGGCATACCTGGTAGTTTAGCTCAATTATTTTGTATACTCACTTTTTCTTAAACATTAAGAACTCCGCTGCATATCTTTAAGTACAAGTACCTTTTTTCATTCTTTTAACGGATAAAGGCTTGTTCATCACTATGTACATACTTCATATGTTGATAACATTTCTCTGGACTCATTCTGCTATAGGGTAGAAGAAAAATGACCCTTTTTGGGAAAAACTATACCTACACTTATGTCAGTAGGATGTATTTTGTCTGCCCCTATATAACACTTCTTGATTTGTTCAGGTATATTCTGTATGGCCAAGTAAGTTCAGTTGGATAATCAAAACTGTCCCATTGCTCTTTGTGGGGCTGGCGCAGAGACTTTGCATAGGGAGATATTTAGGAGCACGGATTCTGATGCCAGGGATAATGGCATTTGAGTGCTTTCTTTGCCACTTACCATGACCTTGAACCTCACCTCAAACCCCAAATGTGTTAAACGGGGGAATCAGTGCTCCTCCTTCTGAGCATTAAAAGGATTACATAAGTACATATAACAATAAACGAAGATATTTTAATGAGGAGGAAGAGGAGACCATGACTATGGACAAATCAGAGTTGACTTTAAATGCAAACAATGAATTGTACAGCTGGTATTAAACACAAACTTAAAAAGAATATAGTCCACACCTTCAGCCTAGCAAACTTGATTGTCTCTCTACAAAATGTGCTTCTTAGTCAAAGTAAATTTTTCTTGGTATCATTACAATTACATGAGGAACATTATCTTTACTAGGCTCCCTCCATCATGAATTTCCTCCCCCACTCCCCATTGCAGTCATTGTCCATCAGTGCAGTAAAGATGTTGTAGAATCACTACTTGTCATCTCTGTGTTGTACAGCCTGACCTGTGCCCTCTCCCACATTATACGTGCTAATCGTAATGCCCCCTTTTTCCCTCCCTTATCCCTCCCTTCCCACGCATCCGCCCCAGTCTCTTTCCCTTTGGTAACTGTTAGTCCATTCTTGGGTTCTGTGATCCTGCTGCTGTTTTGTTCTGTCCGTTTTTCTTTGTTCTTATACTCTACAGATGAATGAAATCTTTTGATACTTGTCTTTCTCCACCTGGCTTATTCCACTGAACATAATAACCTCCAGCTCCATCCATGTTGTTGCAAATGGTACGATTTGTTTTCTTGTTATGGCTGAATAATATTCCATTGTGTATATGTACCACATCTTCTTTATCCATTCATCTACTGATGGGCACTTAGGTTGCTTCCATTTCTTGGCTATTGTGAATAGTGCTGCGATAAACTTAGGGGTGCATCTGTCTTTTTCAAACCGGGCTGCTGCATTCTTAGGGTAAATTAATAGGAGTGCAAATGCTGGGTCAAATGGTCTTCCTATTTTGAGCTTTTTGAGGAACCTCCATACTGCTTTCCACAATGGTTGAACTAGTTTACATTCCCACCAGCAGTGTAGGAGGGTTCCCCGTTCTCCACAACCTCACCAACATTTGTTGTTGTCTTTTGGATGGTGGTGATCCTTATTGGTCTGAGATGATATCTCATTTTGGTTTTAATTTGCATTTCTCTGATGACTAGCTATGTGGAGCATCTTTTCATGTGCCTGTTGGCCATCTGAATTTCTTCATTGGAGAACTATCTGTTCAGCTCCTCTGCCCATTTTTTAATTGGATTATTCACTTTTTGTTTGTTGAGCTGCATGAGCTCTTTATATATTTTTGATGTCAACCCTTTCTCGGATCTGTCATTTAGGAATATATTCTCCCATAGTTAAGATGCCTTTTTGTTCTATTGGTGGTGTTCTTTGTTGTACAGAAGTTTTACAGTTTCTGTCGCAGTTTACAGATATAATAACAGTTGTTAATTTTTGCTTTTGTTTCCCTTGCCTGGGGAGATATGCTCATAAAGAAGTCCCTCATGTTTATGTCTAGTAAACTTCTGCCTGTTTTTTTCTAAATGTTTTACGGGTTCATGACTTACATTCAGGTCTTTGATCCATTTCGAATTTACTTTTGTGTATGGGGTTAGACAATGATTCAGTTTCATTCTCTTACAAGCAGCTATTCAGTTTTGCCAACACCAGCTTTTAAAGAGGCCTTCATTTTCCCATTGTATGTCCATGGCTCCTTCATCATATATTAATTGACCATATATGTCTGGGTTAATATCTGGACTTTTTATTCTGTTGCACTGGTTCGTGGTTCTGTTCTTCTGCCAGTACAAAACTGACTTGATTACCGTTGCTTTGTAGTAGAGATTAAAGTTGGGAAGCAAGATACCCCTGCTTCATTCTTCTTTCTCAGGCCTACTTTGGTTTGGCTATTCAGGGTCTTTTGTGGTTCCATATGAATTTTAAAACTATTTGTTCCAGTTGGTTGAAGAATGCTGCTGGTATTTTGATAGGGATTGCACTGAACCTATAGATTGTTTTAGGCAGGATGGCCATTTTGACAATATTAATTCTTCCTACCCACAAGTATGAGATGTTTCCATTTGTGAGTGTCCTCTTTCATTTCTCTTAAGAGTGTCTTGTAGTTTTCATGGTATAGGTCTTTCATTTCTTTGGTTAGGTTTACTCCTAGGTATTTTATTTTTTTGATACAATTGTGAATGGAATTGTTTTCCTGATTTCTCTTTCTGCTAGTTCATTATTAGTGTATAGTAAAGCCTCAGATTTCTGTGTATTAATTTTGTATCCTACAACTTTGCTGAATATATAGAACTCATATATTAGTTCTAATAGTTTTGGAGTGGAGACTTTAGGATTTATTATGTACAATATCATTTCATCTGCAAATAGGGACAGTTTGACTTCCTATTTACCAATCTGGATACCTTGTATTTATTTGTTTTGTCTGATTGCAGTGGATAGGACCACCAGTATTGTGCTGAAGAGCAGTGGGGAGAGGGGGCATTCCTTTTTTGTTCCTGATCTTAGAGGAAAAGCGTTTGGCTTCTCACTGTTAAGTGTGACGTTGACTGTGGGTTTATCATATATGGCTTTTATTCTGTTGACGTACTTGCCCTCTATGCCCATTTTGTTGAGGGTTTTTATCATGAATGGATGTTGAATTTTGTCGAATGCTTTTTTGGCTTCTATGGAGATGATCATGTAGTTTTTGTCCTTCTCTTTGTTGATGTGGTGGATGATGTTAACGGATTTCGAATGTGGTACCATCCTTGCATCCCTGAGATGAATCCCACTTGCTCATGGTGTATGATCCTCTTGATGTATTTTTGAATTTGGTTTGCTAATATTTTGTTGAGTAGTTTTGCATCTATGTTCATCAGGCATGTTGGTCAGTAATTTTCTTTTTTGGTTGGGTGTTTGCCTGGTTTTGGTATTAGGGTGATGCTAGCTTTATAGAATGAGTTTGGAAGATTTCCTTCCTCTCTTATTTTTGAAAAACTTTTAGGAGAATGGGTATTATGTTCCCGGGTAGTTTTTTGATTACTGTTTCAATTTCACTGCTGTTAATTTGTCTGTTTAGCTTTCTGTTTCTTCTTTGATCAGTCTTGGAAAGTTTAATTTTTCTAGGAAGTTGTCCATTTCTTCTAGGTTTTCCAGCTTGTTAGCATATAGATTTTCAAAGTATTCCTAATAAATGTTTGTATTTCTGTGGGGTCCGTCATGATTTTTCCTTTCTCATGTCTGATTCTGTTGATGTGTGTAGATTCTCTTTTACTCTTAAGAAGTCTAGTTAGGGGCTTATCTATTTTGGTTATTTTCTGAAAAAACCAGCTCTTGGTTTCATTGATTTTTTTCTATTATGTAATTCTTCTTTATTTTATTTATTTCTTCTCTGATTTAAATTATGTCCCTCCTTCTGCTGACTTTAGGCCTCATTTGTTCTTCTTTTTCCATTTTCAGTAATTGTGACTTTAAACTATTCATTTGAGATTTTTATTCCTTCTTTAAATAGGCCTGGCTTGCTATATACTTTCCTTTACGAACTGCCTTTGCTGCATCCCACAGAAGTTGGGGCTTTGTGCTGTTGTTGTCAATTGTCTCCATATGCTTGATCTCTTAATCTGGTCATTGATCAAATACCTTAACAGTACTTAAAAACCAGAGGGGAGCTGTTGCAGCAAGCTGTATTCAGAATAGGGTTCTCACCATGGAAATGATCATGAAATCTGGGCAGTGATGCTGAAATCCCTTCCACGTGACCATGAACAGCTCCATCCCCAGGGTCCTATGCTGAAGGGTGCTGTGCCTCTCCTCCCTGCCACCCTTTTCCATTTCTTCTCTCCCTGCCATACTGGCCTTCTGTGCTTCACCCCATCTCGTGTCTTTCTGCCCACGTCCTTGCAGCTGCTCCCAAGTCACGGTCCCAAGAGTGGGCCCTAAAGCCCAACTCTGCCACAGCACCCACCCAGATTTCAGGGAAGCTGGGAAAAGCTGCTCTCTGCTTCCTCATCCCGACTGCTATGTCTGTCTTTCTCTCTTCCAGGGAACGGGCAACACCCCAGGAATGGCAAGGCACACGGGGCCTCAGCAGCACATGTGTGCTCCCCATGGTTCTCACTCATGGGGTACCGCAACGTTCCTAGAGTATTAGCAGTCTTTTCATAAAGAACCTGGCAGTCTTGAGAGTCTAATGATATATCAGAATACTGAAAAGACAATGCTGACAACTAAGAATATTGTATCTAGAAAAAAATTTCTTAGAATGAGACTTTAATATATTCCCACATAAACAAAAGTTGAGAAAATTACTCTAGAAATGATCCACAAGGTGATGACAGGAATCCTTCAAATTGTAGTGAAAAGAGAATAAATATCGAGAAAAAACATTTGAAAAATATATTTCCAAGGTAAAGTAAATATGTAACAAACATAAGAAACTGCACTACTGTAATATATGTGTAAACCATTTACTCTAGTAAATAATTTTAAAAAGAAGCATAAATTACAAACTGATATTGCTAATCCCTACATAAAAATAATGTCTTCCATAATATAGAGGTCAGAGATGTGAGGAAGACTTTCTATATCATTTGAAATTAAGTTGGTATCAGTTGAAATTGAGTATTATAACTCTCAGATATTTCCTTTAATTGTATTGGTAAACACAGGGAAATATTTAAAGTATATAATAAAAAATGAGAAGGGAGTCAATATTGACCAATAGAAAAAAATCAGTGAATCACAGAAGAATAGAGAAAGGATGAGAAAGACTAAGAAAGCTCCAAGACAGAAATGAAGAAAAAAGCAACACAAATTATTATATATCTGTTAATTAAATATGTATCTGGAGTACATGACCTAATTGAAAGACCCACTAAGATGTTTAAATATTTCAACTATCTGCTCTCTAAAAGAGAATTTCTTTAACCTAAAGAAAAACCTAGGCTAAAATTAAAAGAAGAAGAGATCCCACCCAGATTTCATGCAAATAGGAACCCATGAGAGTAGTGCTAGCCATATCTATATCATACAAAATAGATTGTACACCAAAACCTGTCATAAGGAACGAATGGTTAAAATAATACATTACAAATTTATCATTAACGTGTATAATGAATATTTATACTATATAAAAGTAAATTGATTATAAACATAAAAATTGTATTCAAGAAGTCTGAATTTTTTTTCAATTGCAGATAATTTATGACTGGTGCCATACTGTAGTAGTAAATGTTTTCTATTATTACTTGATAAATTTCAAAGAGAAATGCCAATATAAGGACAAATAGATATCTTAATTCTCATATGCAAATAAGGCTTAAATCATACAGATACCTAAATCATTTTGCCATTTTCCTTTAAATGTTCAGATATATTTTTTCTGTTTCTGAAAGTAAATTGTTGTACACATAGACAACATTACACATATCATAACAGAGGATAGATAGCAAAGAGTATGAAATAACCTAGTGATTTTTAGATGATTACATCTAGATAGTAGCATTTAAAGAAATATTCACTCATAGAGTTGTATGTTTTTAGTCATAACATTGATGGAAATTTTAATTTTGCATTTATGTTTATAATATATTGCTTTTATTAGGACACAAGTATTTATTTAATGGACAGGACCATGAGGTACTCACTGAAAGTGCAAAGAGTATCAAATGTTCAGTTTCAGGCCAGAGTTTTATTCAATCTACATCAACTGGTTTGGGTTTTCCTTTTATCTTTCAATGCAGTGTCTGTCAATTAAGAATTCTTTTGCTTCTTCAGATCAGTAGGCTATAAAATAAAATATTAACGTTAATAAAAATGAAATCATGCTATTTATTTACAAACCTCCCCTCAAATACAGCAAACAGCTTAACACAGTTTTCTTAGACTTTTACAGGAAACAATGAATTTCTAAAATCTGATTACTATCAATAAAATCTAGAAATACAGAAGAAAATTGGTAAAATAAAACCTTAAAACATAATGATCAGAGTACAAATGCATTTTTTCTGTATTTTAGGAAACATTAACACTTCAAAATTCTTTTAAATTGCAGAGAAAAATCAATTTAGTTATTAACCAATCAACTGTTGAAGCACAGGGAACTAATACTTAGGCATTAGGAACTTGAGATAGAAACCAGATACTAACCTTATTTGGAAGGAAAATTGAGGAAATTAATCCATAATTTACAAAAATAAAATGAGACATCTAGTCAATCTATGGGAAAGGAACTGGAGGGAGGCAAAGAATAAATCTGTTAACTTTAAGAATAAAGCAAACAGCTTTTAAAGTTAAAAAAATACAACAGATAATAACATTCACAAGATTAATACAGCACTTCAGCACTTGAGCAATCTTTTACCATGGTTACATTAGGGCAATTTACTATGTAATCGGCACAATAGTTTTGCATGAGGAAACTGAGATTTAAAAGAAAGGAAACCCTGCCAAGTGTACTTCATTATGTAATTGCCATTATAGTTTTCCATGAGGAAACTGAGACTTGAAAAGTAAAGAAACCCTGCCAAGTGTAACAAAAAGACATGAGATTAATGGGATTGGAATCACAGTTGACTCCCTACAGATTGTATAAATGAGCCACAAACTTTACTCTGGAAATCCATGTGTTCTTTAACAATTATATTTTACTTATTTAGAATATACGAAAGCATAAATTACTTTTCAGTTTATTAAAGACAAAGACAAACCAGATGGAAATTCTAATTACAACAGGAAAAAAGCATTAAGAACCTAAACTACAGTAATCAAACAAAATAACACTCTTTATTTTTAAAGAGTTTGTACTGTTGTAAGTAAAATTAAGAAAGAACATGCAAGAGAATAGTTACATTATCTGACAGACACTACA
The DNA here is from genome assembly GCF_030020395.1 of Manis pentadactyla. Classification (NCBI taxonomy): domain Eukaryota; kingdom Metazoa; phylum Chordata; class Mammalia; order Pholidota; family Manidae; genus Manis; species Manis pentadactyla. Next base: position 8,195,394 of record NC_080039.1, on the reverse strand, counting down.
TATAATGACTAAAGAATACATTAGACTGAAAAGGGGATGTGAAAATGAGATCAAAGGGAAAGTGACAGGTAATTGTGTATTATCAAATTACAAGCTTTACACATAAAGGCAACTAACTATAGCCACTAGATAAGTAAAATATAAAAGTACAACAAATTATGAAGGCACACAATAATATTTAAAATTGCATAAAAAATTTGTTTTCTTTCCTTTTTTATTTCAAAGTTAGAATACTCATTGCCTTCATTTATAAAACTGACAAACTAGCAATGTAAGTATAGTAAAGACTAAGATGAAAAGATACTGATGCTGAAAATTGGAGGGACACAGTGGCTAGGAATCCAATGTGATAACCTCTCCAGATACACACAAAAAAGCTAAAATGTTTTGAATACAGAATCACCAAGACCCATTGAAGAAGAGAAGAAGGGGTAGAGCTGTGACAGATCAGATTCGAAGCCTTTCCCCTACCATAGCCCACAAAAGGGATGAAAAAGAATGGAGTGAGGAGCTGATAAGAGCTCAAGATACAGCAAAGTAGGCTCTGCTGATCTGTTCTGAGAAGACCAGACCCCACCACACTGAGCTTTGAAAATTAACAGGGCTGGAGACCAGAGTTGAGTCACCCATGGATGCTAAGACTCCTGTCTCCTGTCACCGATGAGGCCTGCTGCATTGGTCCCACTGAGACACAACATAGAGGCAGGAGTTTGAAAAATCTACTGGTGGTGAAAAGTGTTCTGGAGGCACAGGAGTACTGATGGTGTAAGCACAGGCTTTTCCAGCCCTAATGCAGCCCAAGTAGGCCAATGCCTGCAGCAGCCAGTTTGGAAACGCTCCCTGCTGGCTCAGCCCATGCATTCTGTGGAAAACATGCTCACCCAACATACTCAGTCCAGCAGTAGTTATATTTTGCAGGAATCCAAGTAAAGGGCACCCCCACACAAAGTGCACTGCAAAAGAAATGTCAGCTATCTCACAACAGAGGAGCAGTGGAGAATCACCACTGCTGGCAGGCAGAGAAAAGGTGGGCCCTGCCCACAGCCCACCAACAGTAATCGTGGCACAGCTACAACTGGAAAAGGGGCTCTTGTGTGCAGGGAGTTTGCACTTCTGGGTGCTGCATGACACACATGACATAAAGCCACTACTGGGAAGATATGGAGGCATAGTGGATCTATCTAATACAAAGGAGGAAACACAGACAGCCAAGTAAAATTAAAAGAGTGAGGGATATGTTCCCAACAGAAGAACAAGACCAACAAGTAAAAAATGAAACTGAAATAAGCAATCCTCCTGATTAAGGACCCAGAGCAATAATCAATAAATGTGTTCACTGACTTGAAGGCAACAACTCAGTATCTCAGCAAGAACTTCAACGAGAGGGAAAATATTAAAAGGAGACATAACAGAATACAATAACCAGAAAAAAATACAATATAGGGAATTAACAGAAGGCTAGAAGAGGCAGGGAAACATAACAGTCAGCTAGAAGAGAGGGTACTGGGAAGCAACCGAGTTGAGGCACAGAGAGAATAAATAATTCAAAAAGTGTTATCATAGTATCAGAACAGTGCAATATCTCCAAATGAAATAATATTCACATAATAGGGATCCCAGAAGAAGACAGAGGCAAAGGGATAGAAGGTTTATTTGCTGAAAAAACTGGCAAATTATTTCCTATTTCCCAACCTGGGGAAGGAAACAGACATTCAGGTCCTGGAGCCCAGAGAGCCCCTAAAAAGTAAGACACAAGGAGGTCCACACCAAGACACAAAGGAATTAAAATGGCAAAGATCAAAGACAGAATCTTCAAACTAGCAAGAGAGGAGCAGACAGTTACCTGCAAGGCAAACAGTCAGCAAAGGCCATCAGTTTTTCCAGCGAAACATTACAAAGAACAAATGAGTGGCATGAAATAGTCACAGTTCTGAAAGGAAAGATTCTACCACCAAGAACTCTCCACCCAGCAAGGTTATCATTCAGCATCGGACGAGACACTGCAAGCCTTCCTGATGAACAGAGGTTACAGGAATTCACCACCCCCAAACCAGCCTCACAATATGTTTCAGGACTTGTTCAGATGGAAATGTTTTTAGGTTTAAATGGTTTTCATTGGTGAAAGCAAACCTACAGTAAAAGTAGTGCAGCAATCACTTATAAAGCAATTATGGTGTTCAGAAGGGAATAGTAGTAAAATCACCCATACACAAAATCAGCCAGGGATACACAAAAGGTGTAGATTATGACATCATACATACAGTGTGGAGGAGGATAGAGAGAAAGTGTCTACACACAGAAACATGCAGAATAAGGAGAAATGAATCCAAGCATAACACTAAAGGCAATCATCAAATTACAAGAACCATGAGACAACTAGCAAAACAGAAAGAACAACATAGTTATTAGTAATTACTTTAAATGTAAATGTAATAAATGCACCAAAAAAAGATACAGAGTGGTAGAATGGATAAGAAAGCAAGATCTATATGTTTCATATAAAAGACTCACTTCAATCCCAGAAATACACAGACTAAAGGTGAAGGGATAGAAAAATATATCCCACTCAAGTGGAAGAGAGAAGAAGGCAGGAGTAGCAGTACTTATATCAGGCAAAACAGACTTCACCACAAAACAGTCACCAGACAAAGTAGGTCATTACATAACAGAGGAAGAGATCAGTGCAAAAGGAGCATATAACAATTATAAATATCTGTGTGCCCAACATAGGAAAATCTAAGTATATAAAGCATATATTTAACGGGACTACAGGGAGAAACTGCCAGCAACACAATGAAGTGTTGAAATTTTAGCACCGACTAACACCACTGCATAGAACATCCAGACATAAAGTCAGTAAGGGAACAGTGGCAGTGAACAACACATCAGACCTGTAGGACTTGACAGTTATATATACATCATTCCACCCAAAAGTACCAGAATGCACATTCTTCTCAAGGGAACAGGGAATAGTTTCCAGAATAGATCACATATAGGGATGAAAAACAAGTCTTAACAAATATATGATTGACATTCTATCGAGCAACATTTCAGACCACAATGCTATGAAACAAAAAGTCCACTACATGAAAAAGAATTGGTGAATAACACTCAAACAAATGGAGGATAAATAACATGCATCTGAACATTCAGTGGATCAGTGGGGGGATCAAAGAGGAAAACACAGTACACAAGGAAACCTATTAAAACAGAAACACAACAGTTCAAAATACTTCAGATGCCAGCAAAAGTTGAAGAGAAAATACAGGGCTGCCTCAAGAAATGAGAAAAATTTCAAACAGGCAATCTCATAGAAGAATAAACAAAGACCAAAGCTGGTATAAAGAGGGACATAATAAAGACCATAGGAGAAATAGAAAATATACAGAATGAAGCAATAGAAAAATAATCAAAGAGCTGGTTGTCTGCGAAAATAAGAGACTGAGCCTTAGCCAGATTTCTTCAGGAAAAAAAAAGATAGTACATAAATAAACAAAAACAGAAAAAGAAATAGTCACAATGGACACCACAGAAACACAAAGATTAGAGAATTCTATTAAAAATACATGCCAAGAAATTGGAGAATCTAGAAGAAATGGGACAATTCCCAGAATAACACTCCCATCCCATGTGGATGCATGAGGAAACAAAATCTCAATGGACTATTTAGCAGTAATAAAACTGAAGGTAATCAAAAAACACCCAAGAAACAGAGGGACAGGACCAGATGTCTTCACAGCTGAAAGTTACCAAACATTTAAGAGAGAGCTAAGACCATCCCTAAAGAATTGCAAAATGAAGAATAGGAGGGAACACTTCCAATTCATTTTATGGAGACAGCATCACTCTTTAACACCAAAACCAGAGAAATACACTACAAGAAAGAAACGTGTAGACCAATATCACTAATGAATGTAGATGCAAGGTCCTCAACAAAACACTGGCAAAACAGGTTAAAAAGTACAGCAAAAAGATCATCCATCCAACCAAATGGGATTACTTCAGAATTACACGGATGGTACAATATCTGTAAATCAACATCACCGAACACATTAACAAAAAAAGATAAAAACCATACGATTGTCTAAAGCAGATGCCAAAAAGCATTCGACAAAATGCAGCATCTGTTCTTGGACAAAAATTCTCAACAAAATGGGTACAGAGGGTACACACCTCACCATTATGAAGGCCATATAGGACATACCTATGGTTACTGTTCTATTCAATGGCAATAGTTGGAAGCTTTCCAATATATGGAAAGAGACAAGGATGTCCACTCTCACAAGGTTATCACTATTCTACATAATACTGGAAGTTCCAGTCATGGCAGTCAGACACAACTATGAGATAAAAACATCCAAGTTGGTGAGGAGGAAATTAAGCTTCAGAAAGTCAGTTGGTGCAGCCAGTGTGGAAAGCAGTATGGAGGTTACTCAAAAATCTAAAAAGAATTCCATATGGCCCATTAAATCCACTGCTAGGAATTTATCCAAACAAAAGTATATCCATGATTCAAAAAGACATGTGCACTCCTTTATTTATCACTGCATTACTTAAAGTAGCCATCTATGGAAGGAACCATAGATGAATAGATGAACAAGATGTAGTACATATACATGATGGAATATTATTAAGCAGGAGAGAGAGAGAGAGAGAGGAGAGAAATATTGCCTTTTGCAACAAAAGGGTATTATGAGAAGTGAAATAAGCCAGGTTGAGAAAGACAAATACGATATGACTTCACTTACTTTGGAATATAAAAACAAACTAAAATAAAATGAAAGCGTTGTGTGGGTGTTTAAGGTGGAGGGTGAGCAGGATAAAAGGGCTTAAAAATCCCAATTGTAATTTAAATTGGTCACAGCGATGGTAGAACAGCAGGGGGAATATAGTCAGTGATTCTGTAATATCTTCCTATGTTGAGAAACCATAACTGCACCTTAGGTGGTGAGGTCTTAATAACATGAGGAACTACTGACCCACTCACTGTGTTGCATATTCGAAAAAAATATGAGACTGTATGTCAACAATTGTTCAATAACAATACACTCTGTGGACTGACACAGAACAGACCAAAGACCAATGAACAGACTAGAGAGCCCAGATACAAATACAAACACATGCATGTATGGTCAATTAATATATGATAAAGTAGCCATGGATCTACAATGGGGAAATGGCCTCTTCACCAACTCGTGTTGACAAAACTGGACAGCTACATGGAAGAGAATGAAACTCGATTATTATCCAACGGAAACTCAAAATGGATCAAACACCTGAAACCACAAAATGCTTAGAAGATAGGCAAAAGTCTCTTGAATATAAACATGAGCAACATTTTACTGAATGCATCTCTTCAGAAAAGGAAACAAAAAAAAATGAAGAAATGGGATTACATCATGCTTAAAAGCTTCTGTAGAGCAAAGGACAAAACCAGAAGAACAAAATTGCATCTTACAGTATGGGAGAATATATTTGTAAATGACATATCTTTTTGGGGTTAACATACAAAATACATAGGGCCCTGCAGGGAGAAGCTACTAGTCTATGTCGGTACTTCCATGCACCCAGCTACCCTCTGATATTTACCTGGGAGCTCCTTGTTGATGCAAAGTCCACCCAGTACACAGAGCTGACCGTGTTATCTCCATCCATGTTCTGGCATGTAGAAGGTCAGAATCCATCAATCCACAATAGGGCTGTGGGAATCAAGAGAACAGGGGAAGAGATAGAGGCTTCTTACCATCCAGGACTACCTGCTGTTGGCTGCCCCACAGCCTTTGAGGTGTATTCCAAGAGTCCCAGTCATTACCATCTTGCTCCTGAGTTCCTTTGAAAACGTTTAAAAAATTTTTTTTACATTTTGGCTGCACTATTGGTGGTAGAATATACTATAATATGGATCATCTCTACTTCTGTATTTATTTATTCATTACTAGACCTCAACCACAGTCTTCTTTTTCCCCTTCCACCTCTCTCTGCCTCTAGGATGTACTGTATGCAGTCATGCACTTTGTATTAATATATTAGAAGTCTACAAATATGTTTTGTACTTTCATACTGTTGGACACTTATAATCAAAACTTTTACTAGGGTATTGAATAAATTTAGTCTTATTAGAAAATTAAAAAAAAGAAAATGTTCTGCTCATCGTCATCCCTGGCCCAGTTTACATATCTAAAATTTCAGCAGGCAAAAGGGAAGAAACCACAGCATAAAATTCCTCTTCATCTCCTGTGATATTACCCTCACAGGGGCCAAAGTGCAGACCCAATGGCAGATCAGATGTTTCCTTACACACTCCAAGCCCAGACTCAGGAATGCTCAATGGTCTGATTTTCAGCCAAGTGGGAAGAGTGATTGCTGAGCAGTTGAGGTTTCCCTTGTTAACTGCAGTGTCCTTTGCAAATATAGCAGACCCATGAGGAGCACAACTGTCAGTGATGTTCTGACACCTCTCACAATCTGGAGATGAGAGCAACATTTGTTAAGAAAAGCATAGTGCACGTTCTTGGATGTAGAGTTCAGAAAGAGTGCCAGCACTCACACCATTTAGCTTCAGTCCTATACTCCAAGTCAGCAGAAGAAGGGAATAATGTGCGGACTAAAAGATGAGATGAAATTACTGTACCAAGACACAACAGCCTTCTCTGAGTGGGCCAAAAGGGTCACTTAAAGAGGTTGTTGTCATCCTGGGGCTTGCTGACCTCTTGGGATGCACAGACCTTTCTTTCTCGCAGGCTACATATCTTTCCTTCAGTCGCCTTACTCCCAAGTTCTAAGTTGGAGAAGAGTAGGTACGTGAGGTTGGTGAGGTCTGGAATGTTAATTCCTTTTGTTCAGAAAATGAATTCTTTTGCCATAAAATGATCCCCTCCCTTCTACACACTCTGGTTTTCATGCCATTAACTACTGGTTCAGCAAGACTAGGATTCAACACTGACTAAGGATGTTTAATTGAATTTCAGTTATTCTCATTATCAGGTTAAACTTCCCAAAGTTGGTACTTACAAAATGGTTCGTTTAAACATTTATTCATTCAGAGAATATTTGTTGAGGGCATGTAACATGGTGAGGCATTAAACAAAGGTCTGGGCATACAATACCAAGAAAGTATGGTCTGTTATCACAGACAGATGGATTGGACAACTTGCACAGGCCAATTCTTTTATTTTTAAATTATTGTTTTCAAAAAATACATGAGCTATGTATCCTTCTCTTCACTGTACAAATTAACATTCAGGAACTCAGAGAACGTATAAGATTTTCCCAAGTCCCTGGTGCTAATTTCAGGCCTCAGGTTAGTCCAGCTTAAACCCAGGCCTATCCAAGTTCAAGCCACATGCCTTCACCATATTCATCACTTTCTATAGGATTGAGAGGGACTAAAATTTTTCTTCTCATCAATTTTTTGTCCTGAGTGATGTCCAGAGGTACTTGCTTTCCCAGAGGGGACACTTGCTTCTGAGCCTCCTCTGAGCCACTTATGTTCAGAAAGTTTGCTGTTTCTGACAATTCCTTAAAACTATATTCATTACTTAGTGACACCTTGGGTGTCCCCTTCAATGGGAGAGTCACGTGTTAAAAGATGATATGCATTCATTTACTTCTTTAAGGCTTATGATTTGTTTTCACATGCATGACTTTAGTTAATACTTCAATAACCCTTGCAAATACAGCAGGAATCTGAATACTAGAGGGAAAAGAAAGGGCCTAAGTGGGCAGTGAAAACAAGAGTAGAACCCCTGTAATTTTTTAAATTCAAAGTATCATTGATCTTATGTTCATTTCAAGTATAGAGGCTTGGCCTTCCCTTTGCCTCTTGGTTTCCAGGTGGAGAATCGGTACACCTAAACTCCACTCCCAGGCCATTTCAATCACCAACTAAATACACTCGGGATATCAATGATCAAGCCCATTTCTTCTCGTTTATCTAAAGCATAAGTCTTTTGATGTGGCTCTAGTTCCATCTTTCTGCCTTCCAGTTGAAGAACTATGCGTACAAATGCGGTTGCCAAGTTAAGGTCATAACGGTAATTGTTGATGCAGTCATCTCCAGGGGAAACAGAGGAGGTCTCGCATCGTGAGACTACCACTCGCGAGACCACCGCTCGCCTGCCCAACATTCGCGAGACCACCGCTCGCGAGACCAACATTCGCGAGATCACCGTTCGCGAGAAAACATTCCCGAAACCATATGTGAGACCACACTTCTCGAGCCCAGGCTCGTGAGAACACCGTGAGCGAGACCAACAATCGCGAGACCAACTTCGCGAGACTACCGATCACAATCCTGAGGTGTAGTCAACGTGGTCTTCGAGGGTGCGGAGGTAAGTCCTTCGTTGCCCAAGAGCTAAAACTGCAGCTTACTGCTAGTCTCTCAGCCGTCATCTCAAGGGTGAAGTGTTCTCACGGTGAGCTCCCCTAGGGCACAGGATTCTCGTGTTGGTTTTGTGGCTGGTGATAATGCGTGAATAGTCAGGTTCCTCCCTGCTTGTCGCTGTTTCGGCCGTCCTTGGTTGGGACTCACCAGAGATGTTTTCCTCCATCCTTTACAAGCTTATGGTTTAGTCAGGCTCTCTCGTTACTGTGGCTTTCCGTCTGTTTCTTGCTTCATTTTATCTGAGATGACTCTGTGACTTGTCGCCCTTGTATTTCTACTTTACTGCTCAAACGGACTTTTCTTTCACAGATGTTTCTCTGAATATTTTTCCTTCCCATCTCTGCATCACAGTTTCTCTTGTTTATCACCTTTTCGTTTTCAGTGTCTTCCTCTCTGCTCATCTGCTTTAAATCTCTGAATTTTTTAGAATCTATTTTTTGCACTTCCTGTGTGCTTATTTTTCTATCTCCTCTCCTCTCTTATTGGTGTTTCTATGACCCACTGTCTGTCTTTCTCTTAAATTTGGTTTAAAAAATGTGTATGAACTGTTCCTCCCCAGTTGCGGAATTTTGTTCACACTTGCTCCCTTGTCATTCGAGTTCTCAAAGGATAGAAGTACTTTGGCGCTGTTTTTCTGTAACTGTCAGACTTTGTGTACTAGCCCTATTCTCTTTTTCTCCCCCATATCTCCTTGCTATGTAGTCTGTCCCTTTTTATCCTCCTTTGGAATCCCTGTGACTTGCTTTTGGTTGTGGAGCTTCATTTTGTGCCATTTTTCTCTCTTTCCTGTGCTGCCATTATTTCCATTTTTATTCCTTCTGAGCCTTTTCTCTTCTCATTATCTTTGTCTCTGGTATTTTCTGTTTCTTCATAGAGGCCTTTAAGTCTCTTTTGGTTTCCGTGTGATCCTGTACATTTGATTCTCTCTAGTGTTGCCTCCTCCGTCCTTGAACCAGACATTTTTTATCCTTATATTCTTTTATGATGGCTAAATTGTGCTATTTCACTCCATGAGTATTATTTTGCTTTACTTCCTCTTGTTTTCTCTGTTGTTTAATGTTTACTTACCGTCTCCTCTCTCGTCACATTATGATTAAAAACACTTTTGAAATCATTTTTGTGTTTTTCACCCTGCTATTACTGAGATTCACTTCTTGTTTCACTTTTCTTAGGCTTTTTCCCTAGCTCTTGATTATCTTCCTTTTTATGTTTTTAATTTTAAAACGTCACGTATGTCTTCTCGTTTTTAGAATATTTTACCCTCCTTATCTAGCCACTAGGGCTGTGTTCTCCATTAATCTGAATAATAGAGATAGTTGCTGATGTTTTTATTATTTTTCTCCCATCCCCTTCCACGATTAAAGGAATAAGACATAAAACATAGGATCAAGGGAAGGGAGCAACATTGGATGCTTTTCTTGCTCATCTTTTGGCTTCTTACCATCCTCTTATTTTAATTAATTAATGTGTTTGTTTATTTTTATTTTGGTGTTGTTAATGTACAGTTACTTAAACATTATGTTTAGTAGACTCCCCATATTATCACGTCCCCACCACACACCCCATTATAGTCACTGTCGATTAGCATAGTAAGATGCTACAGAATCATTGTTTGTCTTCTTTGTTTATACTGCCTTTCCCATGACTCTCCACTACATTGTTTGTGCTAATTTTAATGCCCCTTGTACCCCCACATCCTTCCTTTCCCACCCATCCACCACAGTTCCTTTCCCTTTGGTAACTGTTAGTCTATTCTTGGGTTCTGTGAGTCTACTGCTGTTTTGTTCCTTCAGTTTCTTCTTTGTTCTTGTACTCCACAGATGAGTGAAATAAATCATCGTATCCTTGTCTTTATCCCCTGGCTTATTTCACTGAGCAAAATACTCTCTAGCTACATCTATGTTGTTGCAAATGGTAGGATTTTTTTCTTCTTATGGCTGAATGATATTCCATTGTGTATATGTACCGCATCTCCTCATCCAGTCATCTACTGAGGGACACTTACCTTGCTATTGTAAATGTTGCTGCAATAAACATAGGGGTGCCTATGGATTTTTCAAACTGGGCCCCTGAATTCTTAGGGTAAATTCCTAAGAGTGGAATTCCTGGGTCAAATGGTATTTCTATTTCGACTTTTTTGAGGAACTGCTGTACTGCTTTCCACAGAGATTGAACGAGTTTACATTCCCACCAGCAGTGTAGGAGGGTTCCCCTTTCTCCACATCCTCACCAACATTTGGTGGTGTTTGTCTTTTCGATGTTGGCCATTCTAACTGGTATGAGGTGATATCTCATTGTGGCTTTAATTTGCATTTCATCTTCCTCCTTTTTATCTGAACTTAAGTCTTTTAGTTGACAAAGTTAGGAATGGGATTTTCTTGGATTTCATAGGGTTTAATGAAAATGGCAGAAGAACACTCACCGTTATCTTCATGTGCTCCTACCTCTGTGGAAGAAGAGCAATTCAAAAACAGAAATTTGATAATTTTCTCTGTGGCTGCAGACCCCCACAAAGATGCCTTGACTGAAACCCCCAAGACTCTGTCCACTTTTTCCAGGACCAAGTCTGGCACTGGCTCTGTCAAGAAGTTGGTAATCAAAAACTGTAAAGGTAATGTAATCATATTTAATGATTTCAGTTTGGCTCCCTATTGCTTCTTTTATATTTTAAAGTGTAAATATTTTTATTTTTTGAGGTGCCATCATTTTTAGAAGGTTTGGAAACATTGACTTTGGACTCTAACTATCTGAATCCTAGTCGGAATATAAACATAGTGTAAACTGTGACCTTTTGGGAATGGCTTTATTCTTCAGATATATCTTTCCTTGTAAAAAATAAAACAAATGTCCTTGGTTTTGACAGAACCATTCTAGATGGGCACATCTTTACAGATTCTGTCTTCTTAGTGAACAGATCTGTATTATTAACTGAGAAATGGTTTTCCCATGGTAATAAAAAGAGAAAATTTTAATTTTTTAGAAGTCTATAGAAAACAGGGCAAAACATGCATGTAGCCAGTGAATTAAGGTAAAGAGGCTTTAATAAGAGTACTATGAAGTAGTGGTTCATCTTCACTCTTTTGTATGTGAATATTTGTCCTAGCGTCATTTGTTGAAGAGACTATTTTTCCCTCAGAATGGTCTGGAGACCTAGTTTTCAATAATTTCATCATAGCTGTATAATAATTATGCATTTTATAGACCTTGACATTGTCTTCAAGTCATTTGTTTCATAAATTTTTTGCTAGATAAACTTCTGGTGCTGGAAAAGTACACTGAAGAAACATGGCAAAAATTAAAGGAGGCTATACAGGCTATCCAGAACAACGTCTCCATTAAATACCACCTGGAAGAACTCTACCAGGTGGGTGTTACTTTCAATACAACTATTTAGTAATTGTAATGGAGGCAGGATTTTTGTATCTAATTGAAAATTTGTTTTGGATCTCTCTGATCTGTTTTATAATCATGCATAAAATACACGAAATCTGGCACTGCGCAGGGGCGGGGTGGCCGGGCCTCCAGGTGTCTTCCGGGTGGGGCCCGGTGGGATGGCAAAGGGCAATGTCCACCCTGGCTCGGGTAGTCAGTCTGCACTTAAATATCAACCATTTTCCGTTTTTGCTTCTTCCCTTAAAATTTATATTTATCCAGTACATTTAATTGAAAAATGTATGTTTTTTTATTCTTTATTTTGTTTTTATTTTTTAATTGTTTATATTTTCAATTACTAAAAAATGTACAAAATAAAGTTTCATTGCTGGTCTTGTAAGAGCTATACAATTTTCATAAATGTATCCTATAACTTCAGCAGTTCACCTATTTCAAAAATTTGGAATTCTGTTCATTTGTTATTCTTAAGACCACCTCAAATTTAAAGGCTACCTTATTGTACATTTAAAGTGTATCATAACAGTGTGGTAGTTAATAAAACACTATTTTTTTTCTTTTGATAAAAAAATACACGAAATCTGTCTTTGACTATAGTCATGCAATCCATTAAAACTTTTTTCTCTGTGCTTTTTTAAATTTTGGCATCATTAATCTACAATTACTTGAGGAACATTATGTTTACTAGACGCCCCCTTCACCAAGTCCCCCGCACATACCCCATTAGTCACTGTCCATCAGTGTAGTAAGATGCTGTAAAATCAGTACTTACCTTCTCTGTGTTGCACTGTCCTCCACATGCACCCCCTACATTATACATAGTAATCATAAGGACCCCTTTCTTCTTCCCCCTCGTTTCTCCCTCTCTTCCCACCCACCATCCCCAGTCCCTTTCCCTTTGCTAACTATTAGTCCTTACTTAGGTTCTTTGATTTTGCTGCTGTTTTGTTCCTTCAGCTTTTCCTTTGTTCTTATAGTCCACATATGAGTGAAATCATTTGGTACTTGTCTTTCTCCACCTGGCTTATTTCTCTGAGCATAATACCCTCCAGCTCAATCCATGTTGTTGCAAATGATAGGATTTGTTTTCTTCTTATGACTGAATATATACCATTGTGTATATGTACCACGTCATCTTTATCTATTCATTTACTGCTGGATACTTAGGTTGCTTCCATTTCTTGGCTATTGTAAATAGTGCTGTGATAAACATAGGGGTGCATCTGTCTTTTTCAAACTGGCTGCTGCATTCTTAGGGTAAATTCCTAGAAGTGGAATTCCTGGGTCAAATGGTATTTCTATTTTGAACTTTTTGAGGAACCTCCATACTGCTTTCCACAGTGGTTGAACTAATTTACATTCCCACCAGCAGTGTAGGAAGGTTCCCATTTCTCCACCACCTTGCCAACATTTGTTGTTTTTTGTCTTTTGGATGGTGGCAATCCTTACTGGTGTGAGGTGATACCTCATTGTGGTTTTTATTTGCATTTCTCTGATGACTGACAATGTGGAGCATCTTTTCATGTGTCTGTTGAACATATGAATTTCTTCTCTGAAGAAGAGTCTGTTCAGCTCCTCTGCCCATTTTTTTAATTGGACTGTTTGCTTTTTTTTTTTTGGTGTGTGAGCTCTTTATATATTTTAGTTGTCAACCATTTTTTGGATCTGTCATTTATGAATATATTCTCCCATACTGTAGGATACCTTTTTGTTCTATTGATGGTGCCCTTTGCTGTACAGAAGCTTTTAGCTTGATATAGTCCCACTTGTTCATTTTTGCTTGTGTTTCCCTTGCCCGGGGAGATATGTTCATGAAGAAGTCACTCATGTTTATGTCCAAGAGAGTTTTGCCTGTGTTTTTTTCTAAGAGTTTTATGGTTTCATGATTTACATTCAGGGCTTTGATCCATTCTGAATTTACTTTTGTGTATGGGGTTACACAATGACCCAGTTTCATTGTCTTTCATGTAGCCCACCAGTTTTGCCAACACCAGCTGTTGAAGATGCTGTCATTTCCCTATTGTATATCCATGGCCCTTCTATCATGTATTAATTGACCACATATGCTTGGGTTTATATCTGGGCTCTCTATTCTGTTTCAGTGGTCTCTGGGTCTGTTCTTGTGCCAGTATCAAATTGTCTTGATTACTATGACTTTGTAGTAGACCTTGCGTCCATTTAGCATAATTCCCCCTGCTTTGTTCTTCCTTCTCAGGGTTGCTTTGGCTGTTTGGCATCTTATGTAGTTCCATATGAATTTTCAGACTATTTGCTCTAGTTCATTGAAGAATGCTGTAGGTATTTTGATTGGGATTGCATTGAATCTGTAGATGGCTTTAGGCAGGATTGCCATTTTGACAATATTAATTCTTCCTAGCCAAGAGCATGGGATGAGTTTCCATTTGGTTGTGTCCTCTTTAATTTCTCCTAAGAATGTCTTGTAGTTTTAGGGTTACAGATCTCCCACTTCCTTGGTTAGGTTAATTCCTATGTATTTTTTTTTATGTGATTGTGAATGAAATTGTTTTCCTAGTTTCTCTTTCTACAGTTCATTGTTAGCATTTAGGAAAGCTTCAGATTTCTGTGTGTTAATTTTGTATTCTGATATCAGTTCTAGTAGTTTTTGAGTAGAGTCTTTAGGGTTTATTATGTACAATATCATGTCATCTGCAAATAGTGACAGTTTGACTTGTTCTTTACCGATCTGGATTCCTTGTATTTCTTTGTTTTGTCTGATTGCCGTGACTACGACCTCCAGTACTATGTTGAATAACAGTGGGGAGAGTGGGCATCCCTGTCTTGTTCCCAATCTTAGAGGAAATGCTTTCAGCTTCTTGCTGTTTAGTATGATGTTGGCTGTGGACTTATCATATATGGCCTTTGTTATGTTCAGGTACTTTCCCTCTATGCCCATTTTGCTGAGAGTTTTCATCATGATTGGATGTTGAATTTTGTCGAATGCTTTTTCAGTGTCTGTGGAGATGATTATGTGATTTTTGTCCTTCTTTTTGTTGAGGAAGCATATGATAATGGATTTTTTAATGTTGTACCATTCTTGCATCCCTGAGATGAATTCCACTTGATCATGGTCTTTGATCCTTTTGATGTACTTTTGAATTCGCTTTGCTAATATTTTGTTGAGTATTTCTGCATCTATGTGCATCAGCGATATTGGTATGTAATTTTCTTTTTTTCATGGGGTCTTTGCCTGGTTTTGTATTAGGGTGATGCTGGCTTTATAGAATGCGTCTGGAAGTACTCCCTTTTCTTCTATTTTTTGGTACACTTTAAGGAGAATGGGTATTATATCTTCTCTATATGTCTGATAAAATTCAGCAGTGAATCCCTCTGGCCCGGGGGTTTTGTTCTTGGGTAGTTTTTTAATTACCATGTTAATTTCTTTGCTGGTAATCGGTCTGTTTAGATTTTCTGTCTCTTCCTTGGTCAGTATTGGAAGGTTGTATTTTTATAGGAAATTGTCCATTTCTTCTAGGTTTTCCAGCTTGTTAGCATATAGTTTTTGTAGTGTTTTCTAATAATTCTTTGTATATATGTGGGGTCTGTCATGATTTTTCCTTTCTCAGTTCTGATTCTGTTTATGTGTGTAGATTCTCTTTTTCTTTTTATAAGCCTGGCTAGGGGCTTATCTATTTTCTTTATCTTTTCAAAGAACCAGCTTTTGGTTTCATTGATTTTTTTCTATTGTTTTATTCTTCTCAATTTTATTTTTATCTTCTCTGATCTTTATTATGTCCCTCCTTCTGTTGACTATAGGCCTCATTTGTTCTTATTTTTCTAATTTTGATAATTGTGCTTTAGACTATTCATTTGGGATTGTTCTTTCTTCTTTAAGTATGCCTGGATTGCTATATACTTTCCTCTTAAAACTGCTTTCGCTGCGTCCCATGGAAGATGGGGCTTTGTGTTGTTTTTGTCATTTGTTTCCATATATTGCTTGATCGATCTCTATTTTGATTTGGTCATTGATGTATTGATTATTTAGGAGCATGTTGTTAAGCCTCCATGTGTTTTGCTTTCTTTGTATAATTTATTTCTAGTTTTATAGCTTTGTTGTCTGAGAAGTTGGTTGGTAGAATTTCCATCTTTTTGAATTTACTGATGCTCTTTTTGTGGCTTATTATGTGGTCTATTCTGGAGAATGCTCCATGTGCATTTGAGAAGAATGTGTATCCTGGTATCCTGTTGCTTTTGGGTGTAGAGTTCTATAGATGTCTATTTGGTCTATCTGTTCTAGTGTGTTTTTCAGTGCCTCTGTGTCCTTAATTATTTTCTGTCTGGTGAATCTGTCCTTTGGAGTGAGTGGTGTGTTGAAGTCTCCTAATATAAATGCATTGCATTCTATTTCCTCCTTTAATTATGTTAGTATTTCCTTCACATATGTTGGTCCTCCTGTATTGGGTGCATATATATTTATAATGTTTATATTCTTCTGTTGGATTGACTTCTCTGTGTTTTTATATGATTTATTTAGTTATATCTATGCTTTGTATGCAGTTGTACTCTTCAGTGTATATTCTTCAAGTATTTCCACACAGTTTAGCAAGTTCTTGTGCATATATTTCTGGCTCTGCAGAGAGAGTTCTAGCCTATTTTTTAAAACCCGAGAGGAATATACTGAATCACAAATGGACTTCAAGGCCATTTTGGGCCTTGTATTTAATTTAATAAGTAGGTAACTAATGGAGGATAAGATCACAAGATAATTAAATCATCAAATTGCCTGCTTGTTTTGTAATTTCTTTATACTGTATTCATCTTTTTCCTCCATTCTGACTATGTAATGACCTCAAGTAAATGCTCCCTAATACAGTAAAATCTGAGAGAAACTATTCAGGAGTAATTTTATTCATTGGATTTACTCATTTATAATAATGCAGTTACTATTGCATTTGCTTCTTTTTGTTATTATCCTTCACTCTTACTGTATAATACATGAACTCTACAAATCAGAAGCCATTGACATTGTTTTCTGAATTTCTTTTCATTTCCTTTTATTTAGGTTCAGTGTAATGCTTTCACATACTTGCTACCTCGATCACTTTTACTTTTTTCTCATTCTTGTAAAATTTGTAACCCTGACCATCAATTCTTTTGGATAAATACTTAGATTCTGTAGTACATTCCTTGATTGTTACTGATATATTGATATATTGATATGTATTGCTTTTACAAGTCTCCCATTTATCAGCCATCTTATGAAATCACTTGATAGGCTTATTGAAATCATTAGGCAAGTAATACCAACTTACTGATTCTGAGATGTTTTGTCTCTAACGTGCTAATAATAAAAGTATATTATTATGATATGGTGTAATTTTAGGAGGATAAAATGATATGTGATTTACATAAGGATTTGGAATAGTGTCTGATAGTAAGCACTAAACTGAAGCAATCATTCTTTCTCTTCTAGTTCTTCCTTCTTCGGAAGTGGAATAGTTTCAGTTATATGCCTTAAGTTTACAGATAAAATCAGAATATTATTCCCTTAGATACATGTGTCTATTCATTTCTAAGAAGAAGGTGGCATATTTACCTTGTATACTAAAGCATTTTTACATATTCCTTTGAATATACAGTTCTTGAAGCATTTATCTTGCCTAATCCTTTTCTATTGTAGGGAAATACACATAAAATAGTATCATTTTAGTTTTACATTCTGTGACATCCAGTACGTTCATAATATGTTACCATTAGCATTATATAGCCTAAAATCTTTTCACGACCTCAGTAGGAAACCTCACACCCAAAGATTTCTATCCATTCATTTTTGAATCTAGCCCCCGATTTTTGTTAATCAGCTTCCTGTATCTATTGATTTACCTAATCTGAATTTTCCATATAAATGGAATCATATAGTCTGTCACTTTTTGTGTCTGGAATAATATTTTCAAGATTCATTCATGTCATAAAATGTTTCAGTACTTCATTCTATTTCATGAAAAATAATACTCCATTGATGATTACCACATTTTATTTACACATTCATTAGTTAACAAATATTTGGGTTGTTCCTTATCACATAATTGTGATATGAATATTTGTATATGTTTCTGTTCGAACACATTCTTCCTTTTATTTTGATTTTATGCCAGAAGTGGAGGTACTGTGTCATGTTGTAATTGTATATTTAAGTTTTTGGAGAACTGCCTAATAGTTTCTTTGTAGTGGCTGCATCATATTATTTTCCTGTACAAGGCAGTTTATGGGGATCCAGTTTTTCTATATCCACAACACCTTTTATTTTCTATGTTTTTAATAAGAGAATTTGTAGTGGTTCTGCTCAGGTTTACATTTTCTGAATGACTGTTGATGTGAAGCATCTGTTCATGATACTTTTGGCTTATTGTTTATCTCCATGAAAAATGTTTATTCCTATCCTTTGTCCATTTTAATTGAGTTGTTTATCTTGTGTTAAATTGAATAAACTTTTTTTATACTATGGACACTGGACTTTTACATATGTGATTTGCAAATATTTTCTCCCATAATATAAAATACAAAAGTTTATATTAAGAATTAATTTGATAAAAAGTTATCTGACCGTAACCAATTCAGTAACAATTAGTACATTTACAGTGCTGTGCTCTGTAAAGTGTGCACCATCTCTATCAAGTTCTGTTTTTATCACTTAAAGGGAAATCCTTTCCCACACTGAACAGTTACTTCTCATTTACTACTCCTTAAGTCCCTGACCAACACTAATTTGCTTCTCATCTTTTAAGGATTAACTTGTTCTGTATATTTCACATGAATAATATTAAATAATATGTTATTTCTAGTGTCAATTTTTTTTTGGTTAGCATAATGTATTTAAGATTTGTCTATCTTGGAATATGTTTTTGAACTTGTGCTTTTTCATGGCTGAATGATTTTTTATTATATGGCTGTACCACAGTCTGATTTCCATACATCCCTTGGTAGGCATTAGCTTAATGATTATTTAATTATTTGTGTTGTTTTTGTCTTTTGTTTCCATATATTGCTTGATCTGTATTTTGATTTGGTCATTGATGTACTGATTATTTAGGAGCATGTTGTTAAACCTCCATGTGTTTTGCTTTCTTTGTATAATTTATTTCTAGTTTTATAGCTTTGTTGTCTGAGAAGTTGGTTGGTAGAATTTCAATCTTTTTTAATTTACTGATGCTCTTTTTGTTTTATTCCACGTTGTTTTCCTCCACATTGTTTTCCTCACTGTCACACCATTTTGCATCGCTGTAGTAAAGGTATTAGGGTTCTCTTTTCTGTACACCTTTGCTAACACTTGCTATTTTTAGTTTTTTGGTTATAACTGTCGTTATGAAAGTGAAGTGATACCTCTACAAGTTTTTTATTTTAGTTTTGCAAAGGGCTGATGATGATGAAAATGTTTATATGTGCCTGTTGGAATATCTGTAATTTTTTAAAGAAACTTCTCAAGTCCTATTTCTATGTAATTATTTAAAGTGATGTTATTCACGGAACACAACTGATGCAACAAAAATTCTAAAACGTACAATTTATGATTCTGTGCAACCATCATTTCGATTAAGTTCCAAACGTTTTCCTCACCCTAATTGAAATCCTGTCCCTACCAAGCAACCACTCCTCTTCCACCATACCCCAGCATTTGGCCAACATTCACCTGCCTTTTCTCCTTATGGATTTACCTGTTGTGAATGTTTCATAAAACAGAATTGTAAATCTTTTGTCTCTTGTTCTGAATATTCAATGAAACAGAGTTATATGATATATTGTCTCTTGTGGTAGTTTTCTTTGACTTACCATAATGTTTTCATGATTCATCCAGATGATAGCATGCATTAAAACTTCATTGTGAAATTATATTCTACTCTGTTATGTGCCACATTTTATGTATTCACTTGTTAGTTTATGGACACATTTTTCCCACTTACTGACTACTGTTAACTAATACTGTTGGGAACATTATCGTAGAAGTATCCCTGTCTGTTTTCAGTTAATTTGAATATTAAACTTGGAGTAGAATTTCAGGTTGTGTGGTGGTGCTTAACTTTGAGGAGCTGCCAAACTATGTCCCATATAAAATTATAAATATTTAATATTTCCTTAGGTGTAGTACATGAAGGCTCTAGTTTTTTCATTTTTGATCAACACTTGGTATTCTCCATTTGAAAAAATTATTTCCACCCTACTAGAAGTGAAGTGACGTTCACTGAGGTTTACATTTCTCTAGTGGCTTATCTCATTAATGCTATTTGTAAGTGCTTATTGGTCATTAGTTTATCTTGGAAAATGTTTAAATCCTTTGTTGATTTTTAAATGGATTGTCTTTCTGTTTTGAAGTACATAAATTTCATATATATGTTGGTTATTATAACCATACCAATGTGATTTTCACCTGGTTGTTTTCCATTCTGTGGGTTGCCATTTCACTTTTTGATTGTGTCAGTTAATGGGCACAAAAGTTTTCAGTTTTACTGAAGTACGGTTTCTCTCTTTTTCCTCTTTTGCTTCTGCTTTCAGTGTTACACTTAAGAAACTACTGCCAAACCCAAGGCCATGGAGATTTTATCCTATCTTTCCTTCTGAGGGTTTTACTATTTTGGATCTTACAGCTTACCCCTTTGGTGTGTTTTAATTCTTGTACATGCTATAAGGAAAGGTTCACCTTTGTATGTATGTGGGTATGAATTTATTTAAGAGATTGCTCTTCGCCCTTAAAAGTTATTGGCAGACTTGTTAAATATCCGTGGAGCCATTGATATAAATTGTATTTCTAGGCTCTAAATTTGATTTCTTTAATTTATATTTCTATTCTTATTCCCAAACCACGCTGTCTTGAGTGCTGTATCCTAGGCTCTATTACTGTTTCCACACATCCTTTTTCCTCTTCACTTCTTAGACTAAATAATCTCTAATAAACTATCTGCATGTTTGCTGATCCTGCCTTCTGTAAGTTCATTTCTGTTGATTCCCTTTGTTGAATTTTTATTTCAGCCTTGCATATTTTTCAGAATTTTGGTTTCTTTTTAAAGGTGTACATTTCTTTCTTTAAGTTTTCCTTTGGCATGGCATTCACCCCTGTTTTCTTTTGTTTCCAAGCTTATTTTAGCCACTTGAGTGTATTTGCAACAGTTGATTTAATTTATTGTAACAAGCCAGTATCGATAGTTTTTATTCATTTCTTTATTCCTGGAATAGACCATCCTTATAATTTTTTTGCAAATAGAAGATCTGAGTATTGTAATGTGGCCTCTCTGAAGGTCATATTTTGTCTTTACCCCAAGGCAGAAAAAAGATGCTGCTTTGTTTGTGTGCTAAGTATTTGCCTTCTAATCACCTTTCTGAAGCATTTTTTAAAGACAGAATTTCTTTATTTTGCGTGGGCTTTTGACATTCCTTTTCATTAATTTATACTCAACCAGTCATTTTACTGAAATTTGCTTCAATCCTACAGCCAGACAAAACAAAAATTGTGTTGGGGCATTCACTCATTTTTAGCCATGCTCTCTACTGTTCTGCTCTAGTCTTCTGTCGTTTCAGCTGGACATATCCTGAAGGTAAACTTGATGTGAAATTAGGGGTTACTCAGGTCTTTTCTGAAAATGTATACAGCCTTGGGCATGTGTGTGGCCTCCTACATGTTCTAAGAATACACACGAAGCAGTTCAAAACACTTACTTCTTCATACTTAACTTTCCAACCTCTGATCCTTTCTAGGATATTCTACATGTTCCTTGTCCCATTAGTTATCTCTTGCCTCAGATGGCTAAGCCTAGTAGTATATTTGCCTGTAATTTTAGAGAAAGTTCCCTTCATAGCTCCCTCTCTTGAGTAGATTCCAAAGGAGACACAAAGACAAGCCCAAGAGTGGAAACACGCATTTACAATTCCTTGAGAACAAGGTCTGTATTCCCTCGACTGTCCCCAGCAAGCAGTGGATTTGCTATCACTAAGTTAAGTGGGTGCTTTAACACAAGGATCTATTACTGAAACGTAGCAGCATCTTTCTTCAGTAAATGCTCCTCTGATTTAAGTTTTGGTTAGATTCCAGAGCTCTGCAATCGCTGATTCAGAGCCCCTTTTTTGGCCAGCCTAATTGTCATTTAGTGTAGAGAGGGGGTTTTGAAGTTTTCTGTAACCTGTTTTGGTGACATCACTCCATTAGTAAGGTATATTTTAATATAAACTAAATGGTCATTGCATTATCCATCAGCATTTAATAAAATTGTTTATGGTTATGATTATTGTACAACCTGTCTTTAATTCTGTTTCCTTTTTGAAGTCTTATACAACAAATTATGAACTAACAAGACAAGCCATGGGTTTAATATCTGTAATTTCAGATTACATTTTTATTTAAAATTTTAATATCTTGTTATTACTTTCTTTAAGATAGTTTTGTGACCATTAATTTGGATGGAAAATCTTAAGTATATTTTCTTAGGTTTTTGTCATATATTGCAAATTTGGAAATAGAAATTTACAATTTTGTGGTTATATTAATGTATTGACATTTGTATTAGTTCCTTAATCTGTATGAAGAACTCTGTTTTCAGTATTCAATACCTTTAATGAATATAGAAAAGTATTTCATTTTTTCAAGTGTTGTTTAAGCAAATATGTTTACAATTTTTCAGATTGTTGAAAATATTTGCTCCTTCAATTTATCTGCAAACTTGTATAAACAACTGACGTGGCTTTGTGAACTCCATATGAAGGCACAAGTTCATCAGTTCAGGGAGTATCCTTTTTTGAAACCAGATGCTGCAAGTTCTTTTCCTTTCCTTAGATCATCTTTTCACTTAATGATTTTATCTTAGCTTTTATAATAATCTTTTTGAAATACACATTTGTGCACAATATTATATTGGTTGTGGATGAACAATCTACTGATTCATCATCTGTATAAATTATGTAATGCTCACCATAATAGGTTTTAGTCCATTTTTGACAATATATATTTTGTAGTTTCAACATATGGCAGACAAAGTTTGCTTCATTTTCATTTTGAATAACAAATGGTGTTTTATGAGATCAATTTAATAAACGTTTTCTGTATTTATTTTATTATCATTAATATACATGAGCAATATTGTGGTTACTAGATAACTCCCATTATCAAGTCCCATTATATCTCATTATAGTCAACGTCCATCAGCCTAGTAAGAGGCTATTGAGTCACTACTTGTCTTCTCTGTACTATACTACCTTCCATGTGCTCCCCCCACAGGTTATGTGTGCTAATTGTAATGCCCTTTGTTCCCCTTATCCCTCCCTTCCCACCCACACACCCAGTCCCTATCTCTTTGGCAAGTGTTAGTACATTTTGGGTTTCTGTGGTTCCACTGCTGTTTTGTTCCTTCAGTTTTTGCTTTGTTAGTATGCTGCAAAAATGAGTGAAGTCATTTGGTACTTGTCTTTCTCCTGACTTTTATTTCACTGATCATACCACCCTCTAGCTCCAGCCATGTTGTTGAAAATGGCAGAATTTGAGTAGAGTAATTGTTAGACATGTAAAATGAATTTTATTTTTTAATACTTTACGTGCTAAGACTTAGAGATGTTTGGACTTCTGATAAGCATTAACCTATTCTACCAAATACTTTGTTTTAGAAGCCATGTCTTCCATTTTCATAGTGTTAATTTTAGAATGTAAACTTTTTCTTAACATTACCTCATGAATTCTTTGGATAGTGACTCTTTCATAAAGAACATTGATCAATGCTGGCAAAATCATTGCAGGCAAATGGTAGAGTATAATAATTATGTTTTTAGTTGCAAGTATGTTGTCAAATTTGTGAGAATGTTCCAGCTAAGAAAAATAAAACATGCAGTTAACTCATGCTTTGTTTAAAAACATATTTGGAAGTGCTTTTATGATAGAAGTTTTTTCTGAATTATATAAATTGAAATTGTAGTTGATTTGTCCACCTACAATTTGGAAAATGTTTTTTTTAAAAACATAATTTTAGACATAAAGTTGAGTTTATATTATTAGAGCCAAACAAAGAGGCATAAAATGTAAGGTTATTTATAACCACATCACTTTGAAATTACAAAACTGAATCTCATTAAATAGTTTCTGAAATTAGTGATTTATAATCAGGTTTTATTGTGCCAGGGAGTGTGCAGAAAAGGAGTTGGAACCACATCAAAGGCAATATACTGAGTTGGGGAAATATTTTAGATTTTCCATAGGAGGCATTACTCTTTTTTTGCTACTGATAATATGATGTGAAATATGTGTGCTTCTCAGTTTTGGTGTAATATAGCATTAGAATAATATGGACTAATACAATTAATATACTTCTAAAATTTGTAATGCATTTTATGTATTTTTTATTTATTTAAAAATATGTAAATACAAAATGATGCGACTTCAGTGTTTGGCATTAATTGAAAACAGTTCTTTTTCTCAGTTTCCTACATAAAGCCTGAAGTTTGATTAGGGTTTAAACTATTTATTGTTTGGAATAGTTAGTGGGAGCTTATAATTTGAAAATACAAAAAGGAGAGCACCAAATCAATTAAAATGTGAAAGTGTTTATTTTACTATTGTTTGTTTTAATGAGGTGCCTTTCATATTTGGTTGCACTAGGTGTTTGTTTCTGGAATTGCTAAGCCCAGTGCTCACTTATTTCCAGTTAGGTGTGTCCTTTCTGGTAATTGATGGCTGCCATATCACAGCTTTCTGGTTTTCATACCCATGTAAAAATGTGATAGTCTTAGCTCAACATAAAGACTGTGAACCCTGTCAGCATCACATCTTTGATCTCCCACAACTCTGCTCCCTGCCAGAGTTCCCTGGACAGCATACCTACCCTTTCCCATAACACTTCCAAAGGCACCGGGCAAAGTTCTTCAAGGGAGTTATCCCAGGTGCCATGAATGTTTTAAGTTACAAGCAAAAAAATAAAAATACATAGATTTTTTTCTAAAAACAATATTAATGAATGCAATGATCACCTAATGTTGATCGCACAAACACATTTTATAATCTTTTACGTTTATTTACAACATTTCCAGCTAATGTGAACATGCCATAAAATTAAGTCTGTGACAACATAGTTTACCTTTGTGGGTGTTTTTTTTTTGTGCAGTTGAAAGATACTATGTTAAGGGGAAATAAGCATATCACCTATAATCATTTCTCCATGCAGCATTTAATCTGCCAGCCTGGAAAGTTCTTAATTCATTCTCTAAGACACAATTGAAGAGTTATCAATTCTCTGTTGCTTTCTAGGATCTTACAAGCCCCCCATCCAATTCTGGTTTCCTCTTGTATCTCTTTTAGTTTCCCCCAGATGTTTAGGCATATTCTATAACTTAATAGGTGTGTTTAAAGTATTAGTACTCTGTCTCTTTTCACAGTGTGAATTCTTTAAATACTTTTTGAGATACAACATGAGTCTCACATGTAGAATGTGATGATTTGATAACAGTTATATATGGCTGAAAGATTACGATGGTGGCATTAGCTAGCTAACACATTCATCACCTCATATAATTACTTTTTAATTTTAATGGTGAAAACATGAAGGATCTCCTCTCAGCAACTTTCAAGTATTTAATGTAGTAGTATCAAATGTAATCACCATGCTTTATATTGGATCTCTAGAGGTTGATTTTCACTTAAGATTTGTATCTTTTGTTACTATTTTATATTTAATATATTAAACAATTCTTTTTATTAAATTATCTTTTATTAAATAAGATTACTTCAATGTAGTACTTACAGAATACTCAGTTTAATTTTCTAGTAAAGTAAATACCCGTAGAGATAACCCAATTAGTGCAAGTTCCTGGGTTTTGCCAGTGCTTTTTAATAGTAAAAGGGGACTTGAGATAGGAACACTTGAAGACTACCATTCTAGTGTTTGTTTAAATTACAATTAACTTACATATATCAATATCTTCATAATAAATCCTAATAAGTGTCTTTTTAAATGTTTTGTCTTCAAATATAAGCCATAGGAGCTTAAGTTTGTAGAGTCTTGGCATTAGTAGTGAATTTATGTTTCTTCTTGATATTCTACCTGCAATTCTATACTGTAGATTTTTCCTTACATTTTTCGATCTTCTAATCTTGTACTCATAGATTTTCCAAGATTTATTTGTTAGGCAAACTATATTAGCCCTATTGAATATCAGTATTTTATGTAAAACATAATCTTTATATGAATAAACGTTCATAAATCTCTGCTAATATTTATTATTAAAGGAGGAATTTAGAACAAATAGTGTGGAAAGTGAGGGAAAAATGTAAAGTTACTTTTCCAAGACAAAGAGATGTATTATTGCCCATATTTGATCTTGCAACTGGTAATAATATATACAAATGCCAGAAGTAAGGTGCTTTTCTTAAGAATAAGGTTTTGACAGGTAGTCAATAATTTAATAAAAATATATTTTCTTTGTAAATGCTTTATCTTTGTTTTCTTTTTGACAGATCATGATCAGGAACATTTTTCTGTTCCTAGATAGAACTTATGTTTTTCGGAATCCAGAGTTACATTCTATTTGGTAAGGATGACAGTGATTGCTTTAAAAGAATTGTTACAGGCAACTCAATGATCATCTGTTTGATATGTGCTAACTGAAAGAAGATACACAAGAGAAATACAAGTTTCAAAATCTGTACTTATTCATATCATAACATTTTAAATATCTTTAAAATTATATTAGACCACATGGTATCCTAGATTGAAATGTTAATTTATCCCTTCATCTTAGTGTTAATAAAATATCTTGTTGATGAAGCATACTACTTCTAGGACCCATTCTATGAAAATCACTTTTCATGTGTTTTATACTAAATTGACAGTACTTTGGAACTTGAAATGGGAATATTTGAAAGCCTTAAAGCTATCCTAAATACTGCTTTATTTATTGGAATTATATATGTCTTTCAGTGAACTTTACTTAACTCTTAGATATTATTTAGATCTATTTTAGACAATCAAGAAACAAACAAAAATTTAGCCAACTGTGGACAGATGAGTTTAATATAAAATTGTATGTTGTTTTGACTGTGGTTTATGCATTTACTTAAAATCACAACCGATAGCAAAACACAAGCTGAAATTTACGGGGTTGTAATTACCACTTATTTAGACAGTTCCTTTTTTATAGGGACATGGGGATCCAATTATTTAAATCACACATAATGTGTGATCAGAACATTCAGAGCAAGACTATACACGGGACTCTTCTGTTGATTGAAAAAGAAAGAAATGGCGAGGCGGTTGATCGATGTTTGATTCAAAGACTTTTAAATATGCTTTCTGATTTGGAAGTGAGTAATTTCTTAACTTTTATAAAATGGAAGTGAATTGTCAACTAATAATCTAAAGCTAGATTTTACCTGAGTTTCTTTGATTGTATCTTATATTTACATAGAAATCTTTTGAGAATAAATTACCCAAAGAAACAAGGAAGTTCTGTGCAACAGAGGGAAGGAACCTCGTGCAAAAACAAGAGGTATTTGGAATGAAGATTACGATTATTAGTTCCGTGATTCATAAAGCAGATTATTCAATGCCTTACTATGAGACATTCCCTAATAGTAAGGTCTAACAGTTTTGGCCTGATATGGTTATGTGCAATAACCTATACTGTCCTGCATTTTATGTATGTGAAGACATGGATTTTGTGGTGACACTTATATTAATGAGAGATTCATTTTTATTCTTGGTCACTTTTGCTAAAGCTTTGTTGATTTTGTTTTGGCCAGTTGAGTTTTCACATTTGTTTTTCTTATTTCTCCTTGCCTTAAATTCCATGCTAAATGTTGCTTTCATCACTTGGTTAAGGTTCATATTGACCTTTTCCGTGTGTCTTCAGGAGCAGAGTTGGGTTTTTGTTTTTAGACCTTTCTTTTAACTATATTCACAACTATCAGCTCTCCTGTAAATAGCATGCTAGCTGCATTACTTAAATTTTAGTGTGTTGTATCTTCATTTTCATTCACATTAAAGTGCTTTTGAGTTTCCCTTGTGACTTTTCTTTAACACAGTTACTTAGAATTTTGTTTAATTTCAACACATTTGTGAATTTCCCTTATTGCCCTTTTTCCATTTTACCACCATTGAATTGAGATAAAATGTATCATAAAAATCATACACTTTGTTTGATTTCAGTACTTTAAAATTTGCTGACTAACAAGGCTGATGGAGTCTATCCTGTGAAATGTTCTTTGTGTGCTTGAGAAGTATGCATACTCTGCTGTTGGCTGTGGAATGTTCTTTTAGAGATTGTTAATTTTAGCGTTGCTCAGATGTTTTATTTATTTGCAGGTTTTTTGTCTGAGTGTTCTATTTCTTTTATATCTTGCATATGTCCTCCATATATATACACACACATCCTTCCATAGGGTATTAACATCTATAGCTGTAATTGTTGAATTACTAATTTTTCTCTTCATTTTTCAGAACTTTGATCAGTTATTTTATAGATTTGTGGTAGTTACACTAAAAACTGAACCACAGATTTTATTTACTTTGTATTTTTTTATTTTTTATTTTGGTATCATTAATACACAATCACATGATCAACAGTTTAGTTACTAGATTCCCCCCATTATCAAGTCCCCAGTACTTTCCCCATTACAGTCACTGTCCATCAGCATAGTAAGATGCTATAGAGTCACTACTTGTCTTCTCTGTGCTGTGCTGCCTTACTGTGCCCCACCTTACATTATGTGTGCTAATTGTAATGCCCCTTATTCCCATAACCCCTCCTTTCCCACGCTCCCTTCCAGTCCCTCTCCCTTTGGAAACTGTTAGACCTTTCTGGGGTTCTGTGAGCCTGCTGCTGTTTTGTTGCTTCAGTTTTTGGTTTGTTCTTGTGCTCCACAGATGAGTGAAATCATTTGGTACTTGTCTTTCTCCTCCTGGCTTATTTCACTGAGCATAATACCCTCTTGTTGCAAAGGGCAGGATTTCTCTCCCTCTCTTATGGCTGAATAATATTCCATCATGTATATGTACCATATCTTGTTCATCCGTTCATCTATGGTTCCTTCCGTAGATGGCTATTTTAAGTAATGCAGTGATAAATAAAAGGGTGCACATGTCTTTTTGAATCAGAGATATTCTTTTGTGTGGGTAAATTCCTAGGAGTGGAATGAATGGGCCCTATAGAATTCCTATTAGTTTTTTGAGGAACCTCCATACTGCTTTCCACAGTGGTTGCACCAACTGACTTTCCCACCGATAGTGTGGGAGGGTTTCTGATTCTCCACATCCTCCTCAACTTGTCATTTCTTCTCTTAGATATTGGCCATTCTGGCTGGAAAGTAATATCTCATTGTGCTTTTAATTTCCATTTCCCTGATGATAGAGATGTGGAGCATTTTTCATGTACCGGGTTATCATCTATATGACTACTTGGGAAAAGGATCTGTTCCTTTCCTCTTTTTTAAGGTTGGTTACTAGTTATTCTGGTGTTCTTTATGTATATTTTGGATATTAACCCCATTCCAGATAAGTCATTCATGAATATAGTCTCTCATGCTGTAGGTTTCCTGTTTCTACTGAAGGTGTCATATGCTATACGAAACTTTTGAGTTTGATGTGGTCCCACTGTTCATTTTTATTTTGTTTTTTATGGCCAGGAGATGTGTCCAGGAAAACATTGCTCATGCTTGTGTTCAAGAGAATTTTGCCTGTGTTTTCTTCTAATGGTTTTATGTTTTCATGTCTTACATTTAGGTCTTTGCTCCATTTTGAGCTTACTTTTAGCTATGTAGTCAGTAATCCACTCTCATTCTCTTGCATGTAGCTTCTGAGATTTCCCAACATCAGTTCCAGAAGAGGTTGTCTTTTCCCATTGTATATTTGAGGCTCCTTGTCACACATATGCTTGAGATTATATGTGAGCTCTCTATTCTATTCCATTGATCTGTGGTTGTCTTTCTTGTGCCAGTAGTATATTGTTTTGATTATTGTTGGTTTGTAGTAGATCTTGAAGTTAGGGAGCATAATTCCCACAGCTTTGTTCTTTTTTCTCAGGATTGGTTTGGCTATTTGGGATTTTTTGTGGTTCCTTATGAATTTTAGGATTATTTGCTCTAGTTGATTGAGGAATGCCATTGGTATTTTCATAGGGATTGCTCTGAATCGGTCAATAGCTTTGGGCAGGATGATCATTTTGACAATATTAATTTTTCCTATCCAGGAGCATAGGATATATTTCATTTATTTGTGTCTTTTTAATTGCTCTCATGAGTGTCTTAACAGTTTTGGCCCCCAGGTCTTTCACCTCCTTCGTTAGGTTTACTCCTAGGGATTTTTTTTTTGGAAGCCATTCTAAGTACAGATCTTTTCCTGATTTCATTTTCTCTTGATTACTTGTCAGAATAAAGGAATGCAGGAGATTTCCATATATTAATTTTGAATCCTGCCACCTTGCTGAATCCAGTTACTAGTATGTGTATGTGTATATATATATATATACCATGTAATGTGATCATACTGAAGGCTTAACTTCCTCCTCACCAGCTTGGATGCCTTTTATCTCTTAGTTGTGTCTGACTGCCATAACTGGGACCTCCGGTACTACGTGAAATGGTGAGAAAGTGGTGAGTGTGGACATCTTTGTCTCGGTCCATATCTTGGAAATTTTCAATTTTTTTGTCTTTGAATATGATGATAGTAAGCATGGGTATGTTATATATGGCCTTTATTATGGTGAGGTGTGTACCCTCTGTACCCAATTTGTTGAGAATTTTTAACCAAGAATGGATGTTGCATTTTGTCAAATGCTTTTCGGCATCTGTTGAGATGATCATGTGGTTTTTATTCTTTTTGTTAATGTGTTGGGTAATGGTGATTGACGGATATTGTACCATCCTTGTAATTTTGCAGTAATCCCACCTGGTTGGATGGATGATCCTTTTGCTGTATTTTTAAATCTGTTTCACCAATGTTTTGTTGCATCTGTGTTCCTCAAGCGATATCAGTCTACAAGTTTCTTTCTTGTAGTGTGTTTATCTGGTTTTGGTGTTAAAGAGTGATGCTGGTCTCATAGAATGAATTTGGAAGTGTTCCCTCCTCTACTATTTGCAGTTCTTTAAGAAGGATGGTATTATCTCTATTTTAAATGTTTGGTAACTTTCAGCTGTGAATCCAGCTTACCTGGTCCTTTGTTTCTAGGGAGTTTTTTGATTACCATTCAGTTTCATTACTGCTAAATGGTCCGTTGAGATTTTCTGTTTCGTCATGGGTTCGTCTTGCAAGGATGTGTTCTTCTTGGAATTTGCCCATTTCTTCTATATTCTCCAATATATTAGCACATATTCTCAAATAGAATTCTCTAATATTTGCATTTCTGTGGTGTCCATTATGACTATTTCTTTTACTGTTTATGTTTATTTATGTACTCTCTTTTTCTCCTCTGGAGAAATCTGGCTAAGGATTGGTCTCTTTTATTTTCTCAACCAGCTCTTTGATTCTTTTTCTATTGCTTCATTCTGTATATTTTTATTTTTGCCCTGATCTTTATTATGACCCTCTTTCTACCAACTTTGGTTGTCATTTGTTGTTCCTTTCCTAGTTGCTTTAGTGTTCAGTTTAGATTCTTCATGTGGGATTGTTGTTCTTTCTCGAGGTAAGCCTGTATTGCTATGTGCTTTCCTCTTAGAACTGCCTCACCACATCCTACAGGTTTGGAGCTGCTGAGTTCTTTTCTTTTGTCTCCATGTATTGAATTATCTCTGTTTTAATTCAGTCACTGATCCTTGATCACATAGAACTATGTTATTTAGCCTCTGTGTGCTTTTAGGCATTTTTGTTCACTGTGTGTAATTTATTTCCTGTTTCATGTCATTGTGGCCTGGAAATTGCTTGATAAAATTTTAAACTCTTCTAGTTTATTGAGGCTTTTTGTGGCCTAGTATGTGATCTGTTCAGGGGAACATTGTGTATTCCCTTCAGAAAAATTGTGAATTCTGCAGCTATTTTGTGGAATGCTCTGCAGATATGTGTTTAGTCCATCTTATCAAATGTCTGTTTCAGATCCTTTTCCTTATTTATTTTCCATCTGGTGGATCTGTCTATTAATGTCAGTGGTGTGTTAAAGTGAGTGAGTTGCAGTGTATTTCCCCCTTTAATTCTGTTTGTATTTATTTGTCATATATTTAGGTGCTCCTGCGTTGTGTGCATAGATTTTATAATCATTATACCTTCTTGTTGGACTCACCCATGGTCATTATGTAATGTCCTCTTTGTTGTTAACTTTCCTTGTTTTGAAATCAATTATGTCTGATGTAAGTATGGCTATTTCTGCTTTTTTCCCTATTATTTACATGGAATTCCTTTTTACATCCCATCACTTTCATTCTGTATATATCTTGGGGCTGAATTGAGTCTCCCTAGGCTTCATATAGATGTGTCTCAGTACTTTGTACTTATCCTTCTGCCACGTTGTGTCTTTTGATTGGAGCATTCAGTCCATTTACACTTCAGGGAAATTTTATTAGGTATGTACATATTGCCATTTTACTGATTGTTTTCTGGTTGTTTTTTGTAGCTGCTGTCTGTTCCTTTCTTTGTGTCTTACACTCTTCGCTTGTTACTTGATGGGTTTCTTTACTGTTGTGATTGGAAGTCACAATTCCAGATTTTCCTGTACCTCTCATAAACTTTAGGTTTGTGTTTATTGTAAGAGTCATAGTTTCCTAATTATACAGGAATCCATATTAAGGTGGTAATTGCTCTTTTTCAAACACAGTATAAAAGTACTTTCTTATTCTTCTTTCTCTTCCACCTGTGGAGCATGCCTGTCCTCCATAAGCATACAGGTGTTACAACCTCCCTCAGTTCTCGACCTGTCCCTTGTGTCCATCCCTATTACAGCCCTATTCCATGTCCACTCATGCTCCCACAGCAGATCTCCTGGGCCATGTGTGCAGAGTTCCTGAGTGCATATCCCCTCCTGGTTCCATTCCTCTTCCTCCAGCTGCAGTGGGGGAATGGCTGGAGACCCGATTGATTGTGGCTCTGCCAGTTTACGCTTCTCAGTGTGGTATTCCCCTCATCACCCTGTGAAGTTGGTCAGTTCTGTATTTTTCAGGTCTTTTTCATTGTTGTAGTTGCTCTACTTGCTTCCTTTGTGTGTTGGGAGCAAGACAAACTTGCCATCCTTCTCTGCCATCTTCCCACACCACGGGTTCTTTCTCAGGGTTGCTTTTGCTCTTTAGGATCTTTTGGTTTTTTGTGTGTTTCCCTATAAATTTTAGGATTGTTTTCTAGTTCATTGAAAAATACCATTGGCATTTTGATAGGGACTGCACTGAATCTGTCAACTGCTTTCACTAGGATGTACATTTGAACAATATTAATTCTTCCTATCCATGAACACAGGAGAGATATCCATTTATTTGTGCCCTTGGTTTCTTTCATCAGTGTCTTAGAGCTTCCAAAGTCCAGGTCTTTCACTGTCTTGGATAGGTATTTTCATGAGCATCGTTTTCCTGATTGATCTTTCTGCTACTGTGTAGTTAGTACATAAGAATGCAACAGATTTCTGTGTATTCATTATGTACCCTGAAACTTTGCTGAATCCAATTATTCTCATGATTTTATGTTGAAGTCTTGTGGAGTTTTTTCTTTATATGGTGTCATGTAATCTTCAAACAGTGATGGTTCAGCTCCTTCTTCACCAATTTTAAGACTTACCTCTGTCTCATTTGATTGCTGTGACTGGGATCTCCAGTACTATGTTGAATAAAAGTGGTGAGAGTGGGCACTCTTGACTTGTTCCTGATCTTACAGGAAAAGCCTCCAGCTATTCGCCATTGAATAGGATGGAGGCTGTGGGTTTGTCGTATACACAGCCTTTGTGTTGTTTAGGTATATTCTCTCTTACCATTAGGCTGAGGATGTTTATCATGAAGATGCAGAATTTTGTCAGATGCTTTTTGTGCACCTCTGAAGTGATCGTATGTATTTTGATCCTCTTGTTAATGTGGTGTATCATATTGATTGATTAACAAATATTTTGCCATGCTTGCATACCTGGAATAAACCCCACTTGGCTGTGATCAGTGATTCTTCTGATTATATATTTGAATTCACATTGCTAATATTTTGTTGATATATTTCCTTCTGTGTTCATCAGGAATTAGAGGTCTGACATTTGCCTTTTTTAAGAATCTTTTGTTTTAGCATTAGGCTAATGTTGACCTGGTAGAATGAGTTTGGAAGTACTCCTTTCTTTTCTGTATTTTGTGACACTTAAGAAAGGAAGGAACAACAAAACAGTTGTTTGAATTGTTTGGTAGGGTTCACCTGGAAGGCTCTCTCGTCCAGGATTTTGGTTCTTGGGGCTTTTGGATTACACATTCAATTTCATTCTTGGTAACCAGTCTGTTCAGATTTTCTTTTTCTTTTCAGGTCAGTCTTTGAAAAGTGTACGTTTCTGAGAATTTATCCCATTCTTGTAGGGGATCCAGTTTATTGGCATAAAATTGCCTTTGAGTATTCCTGTATTTTTTAACCATCTGTGGTGTCTGTTGTGACTTCTCTTCCCATTTCTCATCTTATATATTTGTGATCCATATGTCAACTTGTTTATGCACTCTTTTTTCTTGAAATGTCTGGTGAGGGTTTTTTCTGTTATGTTCATCTTTTCAAAGATCCAACTCTTGGCGTCATTGCTTTTTTTTTGTATTAGTTTCATAATCTCTATACCTTTTTTTATGTTCTGATCTTTATTGTGTTCCTCCTACTAGTGTTGGCCTTTGTTTGTTCTTCTGTGAGTTGCTTATCTGAGATTTTTCTCATTTCTTGAGGCAGCACTGTATTTGCTCTTGGGACATTTGCCAGAGTCCCAAGTTGTGTTTCCATTTTCATTGGTTTCCTTTGTTCTTTGATTTCCTCTTTGATCTGTTCATCGATCAATTGAATGTTCATAAAGATGTTGTTTCTCCTCCATATGTTTGAGTTTTATTCACAGTTTATTTTTCATGTAATGGACTTTTTGTTTCATAACATTGTGGTCTGAAATTATGCTTGATAGAATGTCAATCTTAGATTTTTTTGAGACATGTTTTTCATCCCTATATGTGATCTGTTCTGGAGAACCTTCTGTGTGCAATTTAGAAGATTGTGTGTTCTGCTAATTTTGGGTGGAACGATCCGTATATTACTGTCAAGTCGTCCAGGTCTGATGTGTTGTACAGCGGCACTGTTCCCTTACTGATTTTATGTCTGGATGTTCTATGCAGTGGTGTTAGTTGGTGTTAAAAGTCCCCTACCTCATTGTGTTGCTGGCAGTTTCTCCCTGTAGGCCTGTATTTGCTTTATATACTTAGATGCTTTTATGTTGGGCACATAGACATTTATAATTGCTAAATCCCCTTGTTGCACTGATGCCTTCCACCGTTATGTAATGACCTACTTTGTCTGGTTACTTTCTTTGTTTAACAGTCTATTTTGTCTGATACAAGTACTGCTACTTCTGGTTTTTTCCCTATATGGGTTGCATGAAATACCTTTTCCCGTCCCTTCACTTTTAGTCTATGTTTTTATGGGTCAGAAGTGAGTATTTTGTAGGCAAAATATAGATAGGTCTTGTTTTTTTTAATCCATTCTGCCACACTGTGTCTTTTGTTTGATGTGCTTAGTCCTTTTACTTTTTAAGTAATTACTGATAACTACTTTGTTACTGCCATTTTGCTAGTTGTTTTCCAGCTCTTGTGATTTGGTGATTTCCTTTAGTGTTATGCTTGGATTGGTTCCTCCTCATTCTTCGTGTGTCTACACATAGGAATTTTTCCTTCATCCTCCTCCATGCTGTAGGAATGATGTCATAATCTACATCTTTTGTGTATCCCTGGCTGATTTTGTGTATGGGTGATTTTACTACTATTCCCTTCTGAACACCATAATTGCTTTACAAGTGATTGCTGCCCTACCTTTATGGGCTATGCCCTACCTGTGTGTTTACTTTCACCAATGAAAACCATTTAAACCTAAAAACATTTCCATCTGAACAAGTCCTGAAACATATTGTGAGGCTGGTTTGGGGGTGGTGAATTCCTGTAACCTCTGTTCATCAGGAAGGCTTGCAGTGTCTCCTCTGATCCTGAATGATAACCTTGCTGGGTGGAGAGTTCTTGGTAGTAGAATCTTTCCTTTCAGGACTGTGAGTATTTCATGCTGCTCCTTTGTGCTCCGTAATGTTTCTCTGGAAAAGCTGAGGGCCTTTCGTGACTGTTTGCCTTGCAGGTAACTGTCTGCCCCTCTCTTGCTGGTTTGAAGATTCTCTTTGTCTTTTATCTTTGCCAATTTAATTCCTTTGTGTCTTGGTGTGGACCTCCTTGTGTCCTTCTTGTTAGGGGCTCTCTGGGCTTCCAGGACCTGAATGTCTGTTTCCTTCCCCAGGTAGGGAAATAAGGAAATAATTTGCCAGTTTTTTTGGCAAATAAACTTTATATCCCTTTGCCTCTCTCCTCATCTGGGATCCCTATTATGTGAATATTATTTCATTTTGATATGTAGCACTCTTCTGATACCATGTTCACATGTTTAGAATTATTTACTCTCTCTGTGCCTCAGCTCAGTTCCTTCCCAGTACCCTGTCTTCTAGCTCACTGTTACGTTCCTCTGTCTCCTCTAGCCTCCTGTTCATTCCCTATATTGTGTTTTTCGTGTGGTTATTGTATCTTCTGCTCTGAGTGTCTCCTTTTTATATTTTCTCTCTCTTGTTGAAGTTCTTGCTGAGATACTGAGTTCTAGCCTTCAAGTCAGTGAACACCTTTAGTGACCATTGCTCTGAGTCATTTATCAGGAGGATTGCTTATCTCTATTTCATTTTGCACTTGTTGGTATTGTTCTGTTGGGAACATATCTCTCACTCTTCTCATTTTATCTGGCTCTCTCTGTGTTTCCTCCTTTGTATTAGATAGATCCACTATGCAGCCATGTCTTCCCAGTAGAGGCTTTATGTAGTGTGTGTCATGCAGCACCCAAAAATGCAAAACTCCGTGCTCACCAGTGCCCCATTCCCAGTTGTAGCTGAGCCACAACTACTGTTCATGGGCTGTGGGCAAGGCCCACAGGTTTCCTGCTGCCAGCAGTGGTGGTTCTCCTCTGCTGCACTGTTGTGAGACAGCTGGCATTTCTTTTGAGATGCACTGTGTGTGTGGGGTTGCCCTTTGCCTGGCTTCCTGCAAAATCTGACTACTGCTGGACTGAGTATGCGGAGTGGGTATGTTTTCAGCAAAATGCATAGGCAGAGCCAGCAGGCAGGGTTTCAGAACTGGCTGCTGCAAGCATCTGGCCAGTTGGGCTGAAGGAGGGCTGGAAATGCCTGCCCTTCCTCCATAAGACCTGCTGTGCTCCTGCACCCTTTCCAACACCAGCAGATTTTTTGAACTGTCGCCTGCCTCTGTGTTGTGTCTCAGTAGGACCGATGCAGCATGCCTCATCGGTGACAGCTGACAGGAGTCTTAGCATCCTAGAGTGCTTCAACTCTCTCTGGTCTCCATCCCTGTTAATTTACAAAGTTCAGTGCAGTGGGGTCTGGTCTTCTCAGAACAGATCAGCAGAGCCTACTTTGCTGGTATCTTCAGCTCTTATCCGCCCCTAAATCCATTCTTTTTATCCATTTTGTGGGCTGGGCAGGGGTGAAGCCTTGAAGTCTGCTCTATCACAGCTCTGCCCCTTCATCCTTCTCAGTGTTATCTTTTCATCACCAGGTCTTGATGATTCTGTATTCAAAATATTGTGGCTTTTTCTGTGTATTTTGAGGAGGTTATCACATTGAATTCCTAGCCACTATTTCTCTCAATTTTTAATATCAGTGTC
Source organism: Manis pentadactyla (assembly GCF_030020395.1). Taxonomy (NCBI): domain Eukaryota; kingdom Metazoa; phylum Chordata; class Mammalia; order Pholidota; family Manidae; genus Manis; species Manis pentadactyla. The sequence goes on along the minus strand of NC_080039.1, from coordinate 8,157,825 downwards.
TTTTCATCTTACTTTTTACTATAGTTACATTGTTAGTTTGTCAGTTTTATAAATGTAGGCAACGACTATCCTAACTGTGGAAGTAAAAAGGAAAGAAAACAAATGATCTTCTATAAAAATTTTAATATTATAGTATACCTCCATAATTTGTTTTTCTTCTACTCCATACTTCCTTAGTGCAGTATAGTTAATTGCCTTTATTTGCAATGCTTCTAATTTAATAATTCACAATTACCTGTCAATTTGCCTTTTACCCAATTTTCATATCCCCCTTTCAGTCTAACTTTTCTCTTAGATTTAGTCATTATATGTAGTGTCTCACAGGTAGTATAACAATTCTCTGGCATATTCTCCATTAATTTTACTTACAGTAATATAAAATATTTTTAAAACTTTGTTATTTTGTTTGATTATTGTAGTTTAGACACTTGTTGTTTTTTTCCTATGGTAATTATAATTTCCAGCTGGTTTGGCTTTGTGTTGAATAAACTGAAAATCAGTTCCCACTTTTGTGTATTCTCAATAATTACTGTATAATTGTTAAAGAACACATGGCTTTTTAGTGTAAAATTTATGACTCATTTTATAGAATCTGGAGGTAGTCAACTGTGATTCCAATCCCGTTAATCTCATCTCTTTTTGTTACTCTTGTCCAGCTTTCTTTACTTTTAAATATCAGTTTGCTCCTGCAAAATGATAAAGCCAATTACATAATGAATTACCTTAATGCTACCATGTTAAAAGAGTTGCTCGAGTGCTTAAGTGCTGTATAAATCTTGTGAATGGTATCATTATCATTGTATTTTTTTATTTTAATGTTATAAGCTGTTTGCTTTATGCTTTAAGTAAATACGTTTATTCTTTGCCTCTCTCCAGTTCCTTGCTCATAGATTCAGTAGATGTCTCATTTTATTTTTGTAAATTATGGATTTGTTTTCCCAGTATTCCTTCCAAATAAGGTCACTCTCTCGTTTCAAACTCCACATGTTCCTAATACCTAAGTATTAAAGCCTATGGTTTAACAGTTGATTGGGTAATAACTAAATTAATTTTTCTCTGCAATTTTTTAAAGAATTTGAAAGTGTCAATGTTACCTAGAATACATCCCAAATGTATTTGTATTCTGTTCATTATGCTTTAAGGTTTTATTCTTAGCAATTTTTCTGTTGGATTTCTAGATTTTACTGATAGCCTACAGATTTTAAAAATTTATTGTTTCCTGAAAAATCAAGGCAAACTGTGTTAAGTTGTTTTGTGTATTTGAGGAGAGGTTTGTAAATCAATATCGTGATTTCATTTTTACTAACCCTGATACTTTATTTTATAGCGACCTGATCTGAAGAAGCAAAAACATCCTTAACTGACAGAGACTACATTGAAAAATACAAGGAGAACCCAAACCAGCTGAAGTATATTGCATAAAATACTGGCCTTAACCTGAACAGAAGGTCCTCATGGTTCTGTCCTTGGAATAAGCATTGGTGTCTGAATAAATGCAATATATTAAAAATATAAATGCAGAATTAAAATTTGCATCAACATTATCAGTTAAAGCATACTCCTCTGTGAGTAAAATTGTCTTTAACTGCCGCTATCTACAATGTACTTAATCATCTAAAAGTCACTGTGTTATTTCATACACTCTGCTATCTATCCTCTGTTACGATACGTTTCATGTTGTCTATGTGTGGAACAAATTATTTTCAGAAAGAGCAGGAATATATCCAAACCTTTAAAGGAAAATAGCAAAACAATTTATGTATCTGTATGGTTTAAGGCTTATTTATTTACATATAAGAATTAAAGGTATCTATTTGCTGTTAAAATGGCTTTTCTGTTTATACGTTACCAGGAAATAATAGAAAATATTCACTATTACAGTATGGGTCCAATCTTATGATGTATCTGCAATAGAAAAAAATTATTTCAGACTTCTTGAAAACAATTTTCTTTATGTATATAATGTACTTGTAGTACCTAATACAAATATCTTTTATATACATGTTAATGATAATTTTAATGTGATATTATTTTAACCATTTGTTCCTTGTGACAAGGTTTTGGTGTATAATCTATTTTGTCTGATGTAGATATGGTTAGCCCTACTCTCACGGGTTCCTATTTACATGGGATCTCATTTTCATTTTATGTTTATCCTAAGTGTTTATTTAAGTAAAAACGATTCGCTTTTAGGTAGAATATAGTTGGAAAATATTAAACATCTTTGTGTGTCTTTCAATTAGGTCATTTACTCCACATACATATTTAATTAACATATGTAAGAAGTAGTATTGCTTTTTTATTACTTTCTGTCTTGTAGCTTTCCTAGTCTTTCTCTCCCTTCCTCCATTGATCTGGATATAATATTCTTGGTTGTCAGCATTGTCTTTTCAGAATTCTGATATATAATCAGACTCTCAAGACTACCTACCAGGTTTTTCGTGAAAAGGCTGTTAATATTCTAGGAACAGGCCAGTGTCTGTGAGTGAGGCCTGCAGGGAGTACACGTGTGCTGCCAAGGCCCCATGTGCCTTGCCCTTCCTGGGGAGTTGCCCTGTTCCCTGGCAGACAGAAGGAAAGAGAGAACTAGGGGTAGGTCTGAGGAAGCAGAGGGAGGCGCTTCCCGCCTACCCTGACGTCTGGGGGGTGCTGTGGCAGTGGTGGGCTGCCGGGCCTGCTCTGGGAACCGTGACTCGGCAGCTTTAGCACTCCCTGGAAGCCGCAAGGACGTGGGCAGAAAGACAGGAGACGGGGTTCACAGAGGGGCAGTGTGGCAGGGAGAGAAGGGAAAAGGGTGTCAGGGAGGAAAGGCATGGGACCGTTCTCCACAGGACCCTGGGGATGGAGCTGTTAATGATCACATGGAAGGGATTTCAGCGTCACTGCCCATATTTCACAATCATTTCCATGCCGATGACCCCATTCTGAACACAGAAGTGCTGCACCAGCGCCCCTCTGCAAGCAAGGGTGTGGGAAAATGCGTGGGATTGTGGGGTGGCCTGGGGCTTGGCTCGGGATTATGTTCTGCTTCTGCCCAGACGCATACTGGCACCACCCGTGGCGCCCAAGGAGTTGGAGGGGGCGGGGCTGCTGGGAGTGACGGACGCTCTAGCTGACTGGAGCAAATACATATGGGTGGCCATTTCCCAGCATGTCCTTTATTTTTTACTTTTGGTTCTAACCTGTCCCTTTTCCCTTCCTGCTTTACTGCGAATAAACTGGGTCTGTTCTGACTCTTACTTACATCAGAACATCTGAAGCTGGAATTTCAAGCACAGGTTCCTTAGGAAAGAATACCCATCAGAGAAAAACAGAACTCAGTAGTCGTGGGATGCTCATTATTGAGGAAAGCACAGCCCTCCTTGTGCATCCACCTTGTTCCCGTCATGACAACTGACAAAGTAACAGGATGATGCTCACAAGCTGCTCAGGTTTGATCCCTTGCTCTGCCACTTCCTACCTGTGTGACCTAAAACAATAACTTAATCACTCTCTGTACTTTGGTTTTCTTGCCTAAAAATGGTAGTGATAATAATAGTACTTACCTCACAGGGTTATTATAATGACGATTAAAATTAGATAACCCAGTACCAGGCACAGAGTGTTCAATAAATGTCTAAATGTCAGCTATACTTGTCATGATTGCTGGCTTGGAACACCCCTGACACTTAAGATACTGTTATCCACAGATGAGGAAACTAAAGCTTGGAGCAGTCAAGACCCCTGCCCAGGGACACAAAGCTAAAATAAACAGCCGAGCCAGGATTTGGTCATGGCTTGAACTGACTCTAGAGCCCGGACTCTTATTTACGGCTTCCCCTAAGATGGGTAGAATTCTCTGAAGAGCCTCTGAGGCAAAAAGGCCCAGTGCCGCATGGACAGTTATCAGAGACAAAAGACACGTCCTCCCCCTTCTTCCTCAAGTGGGTTCCATGAGCAAGGAAGAAGCTGACCTCGTAAAGTGGCCCTGTGAGTTAGAGGTATGGAATGCAGCTCTTGGATACCAAACTAGGACCTCTGTAGGCTGCCTTCCACACATATCCCAACCTCTATATCCAGCCCCTTCCCAGAGTTCTGGATATTCTGCCCTGTAAGTCATATCCCCCTTTTCAACGAGAATGGACCCATTCGTTTGCTAAGAGCTGAACTTACTTGACTTTTGAGCCCAAGGTCTTTGGAAGACAATTTTCTGAGGCTTTAATCTTCCTGCTGAAGTTGGTCCCCTTTAGCTCCCAGGCTTTCTGAAGATGCAGAAGTTTTAGAGAGCTTAAGTCTTGTACAGGGTATAAATTGATCTGAAATTCCTTAATTCTGTCCACAAGAAAAGGGTCTGTTAGGAAAACACACTAGTGGGGCTTTGCATATATGAAGGTTGTGGTGGTGGTAGTTGGAGGTATAAACACACGCACACACAGTCACTCACATGGCTAGTCTGGTGCATGAGACAATTAAAACAGAATAGAAAAACACTTGATTTCTGCACATTCTCCCTTTGTGCCAGGCCTGCACTAGAACCTTTACATTCATTACATCCTGATGAGTATCACTGGCTTCATTTAAGATATGCAGATATAACCGATAAATGAACAGCAGAGCTTGTATTTGAACTCAGGTCTATGTGATTCCTAGCTCATGTATTTCCATTAACAGATCACACTTGTCTGGGCTTTCAGACCAGGACTGGGGACAGGGCAGCAATAAAAAGATAAATGGATGACCAGACATAGAACCATGGATGAGTCATATAAGCTCTTGGAGCCCTAGTAGGTTTATTGTAAGAATTACAGATAAAGTATGTGCTCTACTTAGCAGAATACCAGGCATGTAATGGGCCCTCTATGATAGTTACTAACAAGATCTCCAAGAGAATACTAATCAGAAATAAAAAATGAGTAAACCTACTACTTGGGAGCACTATGCTGAGTGAAAGAAGGCAGACACAAAAGAATCCATACTGTATGATTCCATTATATGAAACCCTAGGAAAGACAAATATACCTTTAGTGATTGATGGCTGCTGAGGGCCGGGGGGGAAGGGGAGAGACTGAGTGGGAAGGAGCACAGGGAACTTTCTTGGGTGGTGGAAATGTTCTGTAACTTGACTATGGTGGTTACAGTATGTTCGTCAAAATTCATTGAACTACACACTAACGGTGTGCCTTTTACTGGATGAAAATTAAACCTCTAAAGCATTGATTTAAAATACAGATATCTGGTGTTAGAATCAAGCATCACAAGTAATGATGAAGAAAAAAAAATAGCAGCAGAATCACACACTCCAACAAGGGACTAGTGGTTACCGAAGGGAAGGGGTTGGGAAGGATGGGTGGGGAGGGAGAAGGGGATTAAGGCGCAGTGTAATTCACAATCACGATATAGGTAGGTCACAGGGAAGGCAGTACAGCACAGAGAAGACAAGTCGTGACTCTATAGCATCTTACTGCCCTCAGAGACAGTGACTGCAATGAGAGGCGAGGACCTGATAAAATGGGTGAATGTCAAAACCACAATGTTCATGAGAAACCTGCAAAAGATTGTATATCAGTGGAGCTTTAAATAAAACGCAATCAAAACTTTTTAAAAAGTAATGTTGACAGAAATAAATCCAAACTGTGTAAGTAGGCCTGGATTATGAAATAAACCTGAATAAACCTTTCTGAGAGGGTTTTTGGCAGGATGTATCAATATTTTGAATGCCTAGTCAGTCACAATGGATCGATTATTTGACCCAGTAATTCTAAGAGTGTATCCATTATGTGTGCTAGGTTCAAATATCACTTCCTTCAATATTCTTTCATTTCCTTACTTCATTCAGTAAGTTAAACAAATATCAACCGTGTCTACCAGGCACAATAGTAAAGGTCACAGATTTTGTCCTTGAAATGGTAGTCAAGTATATGAAGTACCTAAGGTTTAAAAATGCTTTAAGAGATGTAAGCACAGGCTACTTCCGCAGCACAGAGAAAGGGCATTCAACTCAGCGTGCGAAGGCCAGAGAAGCCTCTAGGTTGGCTTGTGGAGTGAGCCAGGTGCAGAGGTGGGGGAGTGCCCCAGGCACGGGGACCACCACGTCCAAAGGCACAGAGGTGGCTGGAATGCCACGTTCAAGGGAGTAACAGTAAGCTCCATTAGAGGGGAAGACGGGGATGGGGAGGTGGTCGGGGTAGCAGTGAGGAAGACACTTGGCCAGGCCAAATCATAAAAGACCTCGAAAGCTGGGCTAACTGCAGCTGTTACCCAGGAGGCAGTGGGGAGCATAAAAGTCCGTGTGTCGTCTCCAGCAGGCCTCCACTTCTGTCTCCACTGACAAGCCAGTGGCCTTTGTAGGTGAAATGTTTTCCAAACTACTGCCGTTTCCCTCACCTCCAAGCTCAGCAGGACCTCCCCTTCGTCCTTCCCCGCCTCACTGATAGCTTCCATTTCTTCCTGATTCACCAGATCCGCCAACCCTCTGCTCAGGGCAAACAGCCTTCCTTTGTTCCATCAATGTATCCACACTGCTTGCCCTACCTGGAACAGCTTGCTTTCTACACCTGCTCAGATTTTTCAGCAGCTCAAGGTTCAGCTCAGATCCTGCTTCCTCCAGGAAGCCCTCCCTGACCCAGCCCACAGCAACATCTCCTCTTCTGAGCTCCAGAGCACTGCCTGGCCTCCCCAGCCTGCGGGTAGGGATCCGAGGATAGATGCTGTGAGGACAGCATTAGGCAACAGTCAGTAGTAGCCTCAAAGTCCCCGCAGCCTGTGGTCTTGTTTGGGTACAAACCTCTAGAGGCTTTCTCAACACGAGAAGGAGGAGATGGCCCAGATGGCAGTGACTAGATAGGAGGAGCCAGGCATACTCAGCCAGGTAATGAAACTTCGTGCATGAAAGATCATGGCAGGCATCCTTCAAGGCTAGACTCTAGTTCTGGAGCCAGAAACGAACACAGAGACCATCTAGCTCAACCTACACCTCCGGGATGAGGAAAACGAGCCCAAGGCTTGCTGAAGGGCACACAGCAAGTCACCCTTGAGTGAGCACTAGAACTGAGATCTCCAGTAGCAGAAATCTGTGGTTTTAGGTGCCAGACACCGGGCCACCTTTTCCCACTATCTTCTCCCTCGTTTACTTTGTGGGAAAACAACATTTCTTATTCTCAGACCCTCAGAACACCACACTGATGACTCCAGCAAAGCCAACTTGGTTCAGAAACAACTAGTCCCAAGGCTCTAATTCAAAGGACTGGGAAGAAGTACTCTTTTCCAATGGACTGCAACTGGAGAGATGGGAATTCAGAGGTGAAGCAGACCTCTCACCGTGAGAAGAGAGCCTTGCTGAGAAGGCGGCTTATGTGAATGAAGTACCAAGAGATGGAAAGAGACAGACAGTCAGATGCTAAGCCCTGGTGACATGGAGCTCCTGAATCCAGCTGATCTTGAAGCTAGAGAGTGATGCCAGGACTCCTCAGACACAGGAGCCACCAACTTCTGTTAGAAGTTAGTGAGAATGCAGACAAACGCTTTTCTCATCCAGGTTCACAGACCATTGTCCTGGTTCCTACCTGTATGTAGTGTAACTGCCTCCTAGGGCTTTTTAGGGCTTGGATTCACATCTGAATTCTGCTGCCGATGATCTGGGTGACACAGGGTGAGTCGGTTTTCCCCTCTGAGACTGAGTTTACTCATTTGCAAATTGAGAGAATTGGTCCACAGCCTCCCCAGATTCAGGGGTTCCATAGTCCTGGGCAGACTCAATAAATGAAGGGGCTAATCTGCTACAACGGCAGGAATGAGCACTAAGGGAAAGGACACATGGCCATTCACAGCTGATGCTCCATAGAGGGACCAGCAGACCTGGCACGGCCTTCTCAGCCAGCCTCTTCCCAGCACACCCTGCCCCAGCCCCAGGGTCAACCGTTCAAAGCACATGATTTTGGCCAGCAGCAGCTGCAGGAGCTCTGACTGATGGCGGTAGAAATTCAGAGCCTGCTACCGGTTACAGAGGGCCAGGATCTCTTCCTATGTCCTCCAGGAAGGCTTCTTCTCTGTAATCTGAATGGCCTTTGGAGGTAAGTGACTCTGGGGAGAGAGGGTGAGAGTGACCCAGAGGACCCAACAGTTTCTTCCAGGGCCCAGCTGGGCAACTCCCTACACACCTGCTTTTATGCTTTTCCACTCCCCATACAGCAGTGGCGGACATGTAAGGAGGGCTTACTTTGTGCCCATCATTAGCATACACATCGTAAACACATCATCTCCCTGCATCTCCCTTGCCCCAGCCCAAGAAGCAAGGCACTATTACTATTCCCATTTGACAGAACTATAACCTGGATCTGCCTGCCACAGGCCAAGGCCTGTATCCCCAACTACTGACCATGCTGCCTCTGCCATTCACAGATATACAAACCCCAGTCAACGTGGGACCCTCGTATGCAGTGTGGAGACCTCCCCTGCCTCAGCCTATTCTCTGGCATGCTACAAGAGACTAAGGTATGAAGAGAACCAACAGAGACTGCTAGATAACCCTCACGAACCAGGACTCCTGGACCAGTGGGCAGGCTAATGTGCCCAATCACCCTCTGTTCCCACATGCTAGGGAACTAGGACTGGAGTGGTTAACACCACCACTGGGTGCCCACTCCACTTAGGATAAAGTATTAAGTCCATGTCACAGCCAAGGGGCCCTTTGTGGTCTGATACCCTACCCTCCTACCACTGTGCAACCTTAGTTTTCTGTCACAATCCCAGTGCTGTTCTGAGAGGCATGTTGTCTGTGTGTGTGTGTGTTTATCAGTTTGATTGAGATACAACTCGCATACCATGTGATTCCTCTTTTAAAGTACACAATTCAATGATTTTTTTTTGTATTCTCAGAGTTGTACAAACATCCTCATGACTGATTTTAGAACCATTGCAGCATGACAATGAGAAACCAAAGAGAAACCTGGTACCCATTAGCAGTCACTCAAAGGTCAGGTTTTTTAACTTGGGTCTCCACCCTTCACCTCTGGGTTGTAGCCAGGATCAGACACAACTCATACAAGAGGCTGAGAGGTTTGCCTGTATGATGGATTTTCCTTCATGACTGATGCCGGACCTGTCTCTAGAGTTCTATGGTTCTAGTTCATCCTGTCTGAAGGCAAAACTTGCGTAACCATCAATGTCCAGTGTCAGACAACAGCCAGTCTTGAAAGATGAAAAAACCAAGAATTTGAACAACTTCACTCTGTGTTATACACAATGGGGCACAAGGAGTTACATCATGCCCAGGAGAGGTGGACAACAGGCCACACCTTCATGGTCCAGGGTGGCATAGACAGTCCTGGTACCACTTACAAAGCTCTGTTCTCCCTCCTTTCCTGGGAAGAAAAACGAATATGGCTACTCCGGGCTATAGTTAAGTCAGGTCTACACTGGTAAGAACTTCAGATCTTCCCCATAAATAGGTAAGTACCTAGAAAATGAAATTAAATTTCAAATATTAATTTAAAACCCACGATTTGGTATCCAGGAGAAGATAGGAAGATAACAATGATTATTGAAATTCAAAGAGGAAGTTACACAGGCCAAAGTCTCACACAAATATAGGGAATTCCTCAGCCAAACATCAGACTGGCCATCCAACACCCAGGTAGGGGACAGGTATACAGAGTTTCTCAGAGAGTTTGGGGCACAGCCAGATACTGGTGCAGGCCAGGGATTTCCACATCACCCTTCTTAATTACTCCTGTGTGGAGCTCTCATATCCTTTGCTTTGCCTTCTGCTGTTGGCACAAGGATCTAGTGTAACAGATCTCCCCTGCCACTTCTGCTCAGCTATAAAGCAACAATAGGTTCAGGGGGCTACAGGCTTGTAATGCCAGGACAGGAAGTGATCACTGAGATCAGCGATTTTATAGATGAGGAAACTAAGTAGCTAGCTCAGGGTGACACACTGGGTTGGTGGCAGGACCCATACTGATGAACCCAGCTGTTCGAGGCCCCAAATGGAACTTCTTCTAGGCCATGATACAGAAAGAAAATTCCAAGTAGCAAGGTCATAGCTATGCATACCTCTTCTGCAACAAAGTCCATGGAATCACATGTGATTCGGCCTTGCTTTCTATCCTGAAAACCCAAGAAATGGGGGAGAGGAAGGAGAATCAGCAAGACTGCTCCTGCGATTCTGTATTTGAAGCCTCCTGCGTACCTGGACCACTGGGAGAGGCAAGAAGATATAGAAGCCTCCTGCCAGCGGGCCCCTCATGTCCACCTCTGCTCTAAAGCTCAAACCCAGCATGATACTTGGGAACAGCATTGACAATGGCCGAGAGAGCTGGGGGTGGGGAGGGGAAGGAGAGGAAGAAGAGTGGAGAGAGAAAAGAGAGAGGGAAAGGAAGACAACAAATGGGCAAGTATAGAGCAAAAAAAAAGATGGATAAAGGGAATGAATAGCTGAAGCCAGGCTTTATTACGTGCCTCTAAGACGACACACATGGTGAATCTTCCTTATCTTACTGCATTTCAACATCAAGACAAAGGAGGCATTATTAGGCCTCATTGGAACTTGAGGGGTTAAGAACTTGCTCAAGATCCTTGCCTAAAGTCTGGAAGGAGGAGATGTTAAGAGGTCTTAGAAGTGAACTAATCTTCCCTGTCTTTAACAGATGCAGGGGGGATGTGAAGAAAGCGGACATAAAGGGACAGGGAGAAGGGAAATATATGTAGGGGCAAAGGAAAGGGACAAACAAGGTCCTGCCACCGTGCCACCATCCTGGGTCACACCAGGATCCCTCTATTTATCTCTCCAGGTGTACGTCATATCCTTCCCTAGCGCCAACTCAGATCCCCATCCTCTCTTCCAATGTACAGTTTGTGCATTGTGTGTGCTTCTCAGGAAGGCCAATGAAGGAAAGCAGTGGTGCTCAGAAAGATCCAGATTCGCATACTCTGATGACAACTGGTGTGTGGCTCTCCCCCGCAACCCTACACAACAGACACCCAGCTCTCTGCCTGGTGGCCATCTGACCTGTGCAGGCTGCCTCTAGGGGCTCTGGTGTCCTGAAGTCCACCCTGACTGGGCAATATCATTAGGCCTAGCCTCACATGCCACAGCTGGTAAGCCTCACTCTGGTCTTCAGCTTCCAGCTGCCTGCGCACCAAACCCAAGTCTGGTAACCAAAGATTCCTGGCCACCAGGGTCCATCGCTTCTTCATCACATGACACCATGAGTCAGAATATCCTTCCTGAGAGTTAACCCTAGGTTACAACTCTACTCCATCGCTTCCCACCTCATGGCCCAACCAAGGGCAGAATCTTCTGCAGGCATGTTTGCTTTGGCCAGCACAGTGTCTTTCAAACATATTAATTTCAATGTCTTTAGATACGGCATAACCTTCCTTTCCTTGGGCCCTCAGGCAGAATCTACTCCTTGCTGTATCTTAAACTCAGCCATACATAGTTAAATTACCTGCTGGTCCGTCAGAAACCAATCTAAGACCAATTTCCCTTCCTCCATCCCCACCCCCATTCCCCTCTACTTCAGAAACAACTTAGGGAAATTTCATGGAGAGAATCACTGGATGCAGGGGGAGTGGGAGGCAGGGGTTGTATCTAGGCCCTCTTGGTACAATAGAAAAATGAGCAGAGACTGTCCAGGTATTGGCTGGGCAACCTATGGAGCCCTGAACAGCAATGAAGACACTTTTGATGATCTAGAATAAGTTAACATAATGGTGATCAACTTTTCTGAGCTACAAGGGCTTTGTGATCTACCGTTGGAATAAAATATTTGAAACTGGCATCTTCTAAAAAATCTATAAAGCATGGTCACCAGAGTAGGTAGGACCCTGAAAATATTCTTTTCTGCTTAAGTTTTTTAGGGGACAGGAAATAAGGTGGAGAAGATGAAAGTGCTACGTATTCAGAACCCCCTGTATGTTGTGATGCCTGGATTTGTCTGTTTTGATCACCGTTGGAAGGGAAATGGCTTTTTCCCCACTCCTGCCATTGCTTTTCACATGGAGGTAATTTGCTAGAAGAACACTGCCTAGCTCCTCTCCTTCCACACTGAGGAGTGACTGAAACACCTTCATGAATTTGGAAGGAGAAATTGGCCATGAACATCTCTTCTTCTTCACTCTGAGCCCACCTTCTGCTCTGCCCTCCTCTGCCATGGGTTTAGGGCAGAAAGGCCTGATACTGCAGTGGAGACCTGCCCTGGTCTGCCACTGTCTGCAACTGTGTGTGTAAAGATGTCTAATTCTGGGCTTCAGTATTAGTTAACCCTCTTGTTGGATGACACTCGTCACCTCCAGTATATTCTCATCATTAATAAAAGTGGCATTTGGGTCTCCCATCTGCTTTATCTTTGGTCTTCTCAGTTAGTTCAGAACTCGGAATGGGAAGTAGGTTGTATATTTGGGCCCCCTTAAACCCTCAAAGTCCTGCTAAACCCTGCTGCTTACATCCCAGATGGAGAAGTTGGGTGCTTTCTGTGAGCAGTCTCAATGATCTGGTATTTCCAGAATCCCCTGAGGCCTTGGTGGAACATTTTACACACTCGGATCATCACAGTGATATCCACTGTGAGCTTGTGAAGTCCCAGGGGAAAGAGAGCAAACAAGGTAAGTGGAAACTCTGTTTTCAACAGTCAACAGCAAGCTGGGTGGAGCTGAACAAGGTGATACATAACAGGACTAAATGCAGTGGTATGCTGGAACAGTGGTAACATGTTCAGGAAGTTTGTATTTTCAAGCCTGTTAAAATCATGGCGGCAGCTTGATCTTGCCATTGTGGGAGTGCTTGTGCCATGGAAACTGGCAGCTACTACAAACGGGACACCTCCCCAGGAGGCAGTTAAAACATTCACCGGAGCAGGTCTAGTTAAAAGTCAAGGCCTTCACTTCAGTTCACAAAGTAAGGTGCCCAAAGAATGGCAGGCAGTGAGGGGCGATGTAGAGGGCCTGAATTTTAGAGTCGGATGGACCTGAGGGAAAAATGGTCAGAGAGATCATCGTTGCTGGCTTTGAAATGAGAGGAAGGCGGCTGTTAGCCAAGCAACGTGGGTGGTCTCTAGAAGCTAGAAAAGCCAAAGCAATGGACTATTCTCAGGACCCTAAAGAAAGAAATGCAGTCCTGCTGATGCCCGGTTTTAGCCCACAGAGACCCTTGCCAGATTTCTCCCTTCCCTAAGATTAATAAATTTGTTTTGTTTTGAACCACTGAATCGCAGCAATATGTTAAAGTAGCACTAGCATACTAAAAGAATACCTAATCCAAGATGGGCCATCCAATCTTTTCCCTCGGAATTTGGAATTAGGCCTGAGAGCAAATCAGCCTCTCCCAGGGCTCCTGACACTCGTCAGCAGTTCCTTCTTCAGGACCTGCCAAGAATAAGACACCTTATATCTGTTCATGGTTCTCGATTTGGCAAATGGCACAACTTGCCCCTTTGTCTTTCAAGGGTAGGACCATAAATCCTTTTCCAATCATTCAGTTATATTAACAATGAATAGCTTCCTCAGAGGCAAGGTAAGAGCTCCTCTCCACTTCTCATAGCCTACACAGCCACTGTTGGAAACCTGGTTCTGATAAAAACTCATCCTCAGAATCTCCCGTGTCACAATGGATGATTCTACATGGAAGGGTCTCTGCTCACAAGCAGTTCATAATATGGCAGAGAAGGAAAGTATTTTCACAGCTATAGGAGAAAGTCTTACTATAAAAAAGCTATAAAGATGTACAAAGAAAGGGCAGGACCAGTTCAGAGAGCCCAAGATGTGGCTGAAACGTGAAATGCACAGGAGATGTGGTTGGAAATGAGGATGGGCTGGCAGAGGTAATAAACACTTCCCCCATGAGCCAAACTGAGCTTGAAGACTGCTTTATTTTACCCACATGGTATCTGGTTTAAAATATTGTTAAAACTTAATTGTCTTCTCTTTACATGGGGAATGGACTCTCCAACTCACTAAAGTCCTGACCTCACAGAATTCTGTTACCTGTCTGCCATGTTACCTATTTGCAACACCCAGTACTGAATCTATATGGCCTCTTCTAGGTATAAAATACTTTAACTATCATCACTGGTTAAAAAATGGTGGCCCACCGGCCATATCTAGCAAGCAGAACTGAGAGAAATTATAATAATCTGCTTTTTCCACTTGTAAGCATTTTACTGATATTCAGAGACACCACTCATAACTAACTACTCTGCTATAGAACTTTATTTTAGAAATCTATGTTAAAAAGTGACTCACATATGACCCAGCAATTCCATTTCTGGGAATTGACCTGCAGAAAACAAAATCACTAATTTGCAAGACGAGGGCACTCTTCTGCTTATCATAGCACTATTTACAATAATAGCCAGGTTATGGAAGCACCTAAGTGTACATCCATAGCTGAGTGGATAAAGAAGATGCGGGACATATACAATGGAACATTACTCAGCCATAGAAAAGAGTGAAATCTTGCCATTTGTGACAACATGGACAGACCTAGGGGATATTATGTTAAGTGAAGTAAGGCAGACAGAGAAAAGCAAATACTGCAAGCTCAGTTATATATGGAATCTGAAAAACAAGAGAGATGAGCAAACAAAACAGAAATAGACTCAGACACGGAGAACATACTGCTGGTTGCCACAGGGGAGAGACTTGAGGGGGCGGAGCATGAAATAAGTGAAGGGGGAAAGTATCAGTGAGCATGTTTGATATCTTGATCTGCATTCTGTGTAGACTTCACTTGGAGAAATGTATTTGCTAATCGTTTTCCAATCACTTTGGTGGGCTCTGTGGTGGATGGTTACATGAATATATACACATGTCAAATTTCAGCATGCTGTACACTAAGATTTGTGAATTTTATTCTATGAACCTCAGTGAAAAATGAACTTCAGTAAAAAAATGTATTTAAGAAGTGACTCTATTGAAGCTCCCTTCCCGATAACCAGGAAAGGTTTTTGGGACTTGCTGGGCCTCACCACAAAAGCAGTGACCTGAGTCACATGAGTGGACAAGAATTAAAGGTCTCAAGTGAGTCATCCTCTGATCATGAGGACGATACTGATATTGTTTATTGACTGCCCATATTTGTGTTTATGACAAGATCTGGTAAATAGAGATATTTCATTTAGGTCAGTACAATCATATTCATAGGCATCACTGGGAATTTTGAAGCATAAACAGGAAGATCATTCAATTAAAAGAAAAAAAATCATGTCAACCAATGTTTTACTGTAATGAGCACATGAACAGCATGGTAGTGAAATATTCTTCTTAGTATAATTAAAATTTATCTTCATCATATTTAACCTTACTTGCTCCGAGTTGATATTAAGTAATTCTGTTTATTCAAGTGCATGTTTCTGTGTAGACTCCACTTGGAGAAATATATTTTCTAATCATTTTCCAATCACTTTGGCAGGCACTGTGGACCGTAAGATAACATGATCTTAATGAGAACAAACTTGAAATACCACCTATAAAACAAACTTGGAAGCCCAAGTGTACAGAAACAGGAACAGTAGTGAAGACATAGATACACAAGAGAATGAGGTACACAAGAGTGAAAAACCATGGTCTCATATTTGCTGTTGTCATGAAATTATATACATAGCTTGCTTGTCAAAACCAGGTTTTTCCATATGAATAATACAATTGCATGACTGTTGTTCCAGCAAAAAATGATGAAAGAAAATAAATGGAGGGGAGGGAGAGAGGGAGGGGTGTGATAGAAGGAAGGAGAAAAGAAAAATCACTTGGGAAGATCTGTTTCATTGAGAGGAAATCCATTTCACCCCATGAAATAAATGGGAACTTCCAAATAACTTGGAATTTGGGCCCAGCTTTCACCAAGTAAGAAATGGATAAAGGGAATATGGTCTATATGTATAAGACAGAGAAGAAAGCTTTTACAATTGAGTAACTTAAATTGCACAGAGAAGTTGAAGTCAGAGAAATGAAAATTCAGGAATTATATAGATCCTAGGCATTTTTGGCAGAACGGGGAGGGAAGATGGAGGAAGTTGATGTATCCATACATGCGTGAAATCCTGTGAGCTGTGGCAATGTTATGCTCTAAGGTGTATCCATAAATTTCACATGGAGAATGTACAGAGCATCATGTACAGTGGATTCCCACTCATGAAAATAGAGAAAGAAACAAGCATTACAATTGTGTTATACTCTGTTATTCATGAAGAAGAACAGAGGAAAACTGATGAGAAATGGAATCTGCCTCCCTTGCTTGCAGAACTTTGCAGATCCTCTTCCTGTGTTCTCAATTTCTTGCATATTCTAATCAGATATTCAAATGCAATTTTTTAAATTTTGGTATCATTAATCTACAATTACATGAATAACATTATGTTTACTAGACTCCCCCCATCACCAAGTCCCCCCGACAAACCCCACTACAGTCAGTGTCCATCTGCATACTAAGATGCTGTAAAATCACTGCTTGTCTTCTCTGTGTTGCACAGCCCTCCCCGTACCTCCCACATTATACATGCTAATTGTAATGCCCTCTTTCTTTTTCCCCACTCTTATCCCTCCCTTTCCACCCATAGTCCCTTTCCCTTTGGTAACTGTTAGTCCATTCTTGGGTTCTGTGATTCTGCTGCTGTTTTGTTCCTTCAGTTTTCCCTTGTTCTTATACTCCACATATGAGTGAAATCATTTTGTACTTGTCTTTCTCTGCATGGCTTATTTCACTGAGCATAATACCTTCTAGCTCCATCCATGTTGTTGCAAATGGTAGGATCTGCTTTTCTTTCTTATGACTGAGTTCACACACCTCAACAAACAAAAAGCAAATAATCCAATTAAAAAATGGGCAGAGGAGCTGAATAGACAGTTCTCTAAAGAAGAAATTCAGATGGTCAACAGACACATGAAAAGATGCTCCACATCGCTTGTCATCAGAGAAAGGCAAATTAAAACCACAATGAGATATCACCTCACACCAGTAGGGCTCGCCATCATCAAAAAGACAAACAACAACAAATGTTGGTGAGATTGTGGAGAAAGGGGAACCCTCCTATACTGCTGGTGGGAATGCAAATTAGTTCAACCATTGTGGAAAGCAGTATGGAGGTTCCTCAAAAAGCTCAAAATAGAAATACCATTTGACCCAGGAATTCCACTTCTAGGAATTTACCCCAAGAATGCAGCACTCCAGTTTGAAAAAGACAGATGCACCCCTATGTTTAGCACTGCAGTACTTACAATAGCCAAGATATGGAAGCAACTTAGTGTCCATCAGTAGATGAATGGATAAAGAATGCAATTTTTGTACCAATTCTGCTATTCTTTATTTACTTTCCCCTTAGCAACAGTCCTGGGAATGATGATCAAGGGATGGGTTTAAAATGTAAATCATCAGCTAGAACATATTCCATTGTTTGAAAATATCATCAAAGCCACATCAGAACATATATGTTCTTTTAAACCCACGTGGTTTTATTTATTGTTTCTGTTTTGTTTTCAGAAATCAAGATTGGATCACATTTGCATTCCCATTTCACTCTGACTCACACTGAATCACATTTCACGTTGGCAAGTGAAAATGGAATGGGGGATATTGTTGACTCAGGACCAAACACATCCTCACTCCAAAACAACTTAAACTTTACACTCTGCTAACGCACGATCTCTCCAGCAGCTGTGTAACTGAACTCTGATGACTGCAGCATTGCAGGTTCTCAAAAACCCAGCAGCATTTGTGACTGTGATTTCCCTTTAGCAATCCCCATGAACAAGCACCGTTACTCCTTGACAGCACCAATCACAATTTTTGACAAATAAGTTGGCTGTCCTTAGCCTTGCGGGTTTGTCTTCACAGGCCCCCTGCACTGTGGAGCCCTGTGGAACAGAAGTTCAGTGTATCCTGAACCTGCACCTCTCCTAACACATCTTGAACAAAAGCTTGTTTAACCTGACCAGGACCTTTGCTTCATTTCTTTGTGAAGCAAGGCTTCTCCTGGGGCTCACGACTGGGTCATGTCTCCGCAGGGGTGCCCTGAAGTCTGTCCAGGCTGGAGCGCTGCTGGACAGCAGCGGAGGTCAGGGAGCGTCATCGCCGATAAGGGAGCCACGCTGCCCTTGGCAGCCCATCCACTGGATTAGGGCCCGTGCGCGGCCCTCGCGAGCCCATGGCAAAGCACGGGAGGCTCTGGCTCAGAGAAGGGGGCCTTGGGAGCGGCTGCACACAAAGGGAAAGTCAGCTGGCGACTAGGCCAACTGGGTTCATGAGTCAGACTGGGCTGCACGACCAGGCCTAACCTGTCCCTTACACCCCAGTGGGGGAGCCCAGGGATGGCCCATCACAGGCCCCACGCAGGGGATGCGCCGGGGTGGCCCCTGGGCCCAAGGCCTTCTGCATGGTTTCCTCTCATTTTTCCCCAGAGACAATACATATGCTCTTAAGATCTTTGCAGGCACCGAAAGCGCCAAACAGGTCCATCAGAAAATTTCCCTCCCGTTTACAAAAAGTACTAAAACCGTTATTGTTTTTAGGCAGACTACGCCTCCCAGAAGACCTTGTATGGTAGAAGAGTGGCAGGAGGATAAGGTGGAGTTGCCATTCCAGCTAGGAGGAAGTCAGGTAGTTGCACGGGTCAAACCTGCTCTGGGAGATCCTCACTGGCTTGGAACCAGTAGATCTCAGCTGGTCTGGCCATACGCCAGGCACGGTCGCAGAGGTAGATTAGGAAAGTACAGAGCCAAGTGACTGACGGTAAGGCCTCAGACTAGACTACCAAGAAAGACCACATGAGGATCCATGCTAGCAGGGGAAACAGCAGGCCTTGCTGAGTTACAGCCTAAAAAATTGCCCCCTTAACATTTCTGGTGTAGACAGTCACTGAAGTAGGGGATTTGGCTTCCTGGACAGGAAGCCTGGCCCTCTCTTCTCCCCTTTGTAGGCGCCCCCCACCTCGACCCATGTGCTGAGTGAGTGTGGCTGACCAGATCTGACCCCAGGGCCTGACCTAACCTCCCTCCGATCAGGTAAGCTCATGTTTCCTCCCCCTGGCACTATAAAGGAAGCAGGAGCTGGGGTAGCTGGGGATGAGGAATTCCCAACAAACGCTTAAAATCAAATACTGAAAATTCCTTCTCCACTGGCAGATGCAAAACCAGAGAGCCCAGTACCCGATGGAGCCAGAATGTCTTCAAACATAAGTCTCACAACTCCAGATTTCAGAACATATTGCAAGGTTACAGAAATCAAAAAGCAAGTTGCTGTTATCGTAAATACAGACAATGGAACACGAGAACATAATAGCAAGTTCAAATAAACCCTCACAAATATGGCCAGATTATGTTCCTCCAAGGTGATAAGACCATTCAATGGTGGAAAGAAATTAACAGTCTACTCAGCAAATAGTCTAAAAGAATGGTGCTGGGCCTACTCTTACACCACATGCAAAAATCATGGATCAATGACCTACATGGAAGAGTTGAAACTGTAAAACTCCTGGAAAAAGGCAGGGGAAAAATTCTTGGTGATACTGGATTTGGCAACAGTTTTCTGCATATGAGATAAAAGGTATTGGCAAGAAATGCAAAAATATACAAAACGGCACTATTATCATGCTCAAAAACTTGAGTACATCAAAAATCATAATAAACAGTGAAATGACAACCTGAAGAATGGGAGAAAATACTCGCAAATCATAAATCTGGTAAGGTGTTAATATCCAGATTATATAAATAATTCTGACAGCTCAACAAGAACAAATAAAACAACTTAAAAAACAGGCAAAGACCCAAACAGAAATACCTTCAAAGATGACATTTTAAAAAATCAAAACACAGAAAGTGGTTCCTTCTCAACAATCATTAGGGAAATATAAACCAGAACTATGTGGAGATATCGACTCATGTTAGGATGCCTATCACTTAATAAAGAGGAAGAATATAGTTGGCAAGGATATGGCAAAATTGGAACCCTCCTACACTGCTGGTGGGAATGTCATATGGTGCAGCTGCTGGGGAAAACAGTATGACAGCTGAAAATAGAATAATCATATAATACAGCAATTTCACTTCCTGTCCAAAAGGACTGAAGGCAGGTTTTGAGGTGATATTTGTTCAGCCATGTTCATTGCAGTATTACTCACGGTGTGTGTGTGTGTGTTTGTATTGTGGAAAGGAAATTCTGAAATATGGTGCAATATGAATGAACCTTAGCACATTATACTAAATGAAATAAAACACACACACACACACAGTATGATTCCCCTTGCATGTGGTACTTAGAGTAATCAAAATCATAGAGACAGAGAGCAAAAGAGTGGTTACCAGGGAATGCAGGGAAAGGGAATGGAGAGTTATTCTGTAATGGGTATAGAGTTTCTTTGTAAACAAGGTGAAAAGAGTTCTAGAAATCCATAGTGGTAGTGACAGCTCATTATCAACATATTTAACAACTATGAATGTACATTTGAATTTTCTGTGAATTAAAAAAAAATTAAAGTATTTTGAATAATAAGTCTTATTTTGTATTTTTAAAATGTTGGGTGTTGTTTTACCACAATAGGAAGTTGGAAAAATAGATAAATGTTTATGAAAACTATGCAAATATGTACACAGACCTATGAGTTGAGATTTTGGAAGAGACCTCCTGATGATATTTTGAGTCTAATTCCTCTGAAGCCTTCAATTTGCTTTAAGGAGACTTTTATGAAGTTTTGGAGATTAGTTATGACACACACACACACACACGCGCGCGCGCAGAAAAATGAGTTTGCAAAAGGAGAAAAGGTTAGGTGTTTGTTTTTAAAAATTGAGATCACACAGTGCCACAAATGGGGTGGTGACTGACACAAACTCCAGACTCGTTTTCCAGGCCCAGATCACCTGCTGAAAAACCAGGACTTCTAGGGGAAGAACAGAGAGAGAAGTGCAGGCAGAATGTGTGGAAGGCGTATGTCTCTATACATGACAGGCAAAAAAGCCACGAGTTTCCACCAATTTCTGCTCTCAGTGAAGCTCTTCGCATGTGCTCTCTTACCCCTAAATTCAGGATAGGCACCAGGTATCTAGCAACAGGTATCTAGTCACCAGGAGCTAGCAACAAAGGCGAGGAATCAGGGTGTAGCCGATGCTGAAGAAATGAATCTCAAGACCACAGACTGGTTGCCTCACAGACCACTGTGCCAAGGAAAAGGCTACATAGTATTAATATCTCTGACTCCAGAAATCTCTACCTGGAGGGTCTTGGCAAACATAACAGGTGAACTTCTCAGGGACATTTTCTTCCAGAAATCCCATGCAGACCCCATGCTGCCAGCACTGACATTCTTCACACAGGTAGAATTAAAGAAGCAATAAAAATTAAATTCAGAACGTATCCTCCATCCAAATATAAGTCCTACCTGTGAGGAGAGGGAACAGTGGAGAATTACCACTCCCAGCTGACTTACCATGAGCTGAGAAGCGAATCCTCGCCTACAACTGTGATGGCCAGTGACAGCCACTAGGCACGTGTGACTCTACATTCAAATTAGTGAATTAAATTAGAAAGACTTTAGAAGAAGATTAACAGACCTGAGTTTGAATTCTGGCTCACAATATTAGCTGTGGGGGTTTGCACAGATCATTTCTCAACCTGGGATTAGGTGTTGCTTTCTGCATAATGGAATACTAGTCCAAGGATCATGTGGGATGCCTGAGAAGAACAATGGGTCATGTATAAAAGCTCCTACCTCAGAGCCTGGCACATAGCTTTCACATATTAAGAGGCTACCACACTACGAACAGGCAAGCTAATTCCCTCTGATGTTGTTGTCCTGCAGTAACCATGTGCTAGCACTTTGCATTTATTCTCCCTAAACCTTAACACTGGTCACGCAGCTGAAGAGAGGCAAAGGTAGTTCAGAACACAAGCCTGGCTACGTGCAAAGCTAGTTCTTTAACCTCTAGGCTCCACTGCCTTCCCTGGTTAAGGGGATGGGGAGAAGAGGGGCAGGTGCCAGAGAGAAAAAGAAAGGAGCGGACACGAGGGGGCACTGGGAGACATGTATGGATGGCCTGAGGATAGTAAGCCTCAGGGCAAAGAGTGCAAAGCACCCTTGCTTTAACCCACATGCAGTAGAGAATGGAGAGGAAAAGCAGATAAAGGAGATACTGGGTTACTTCAAGCAATTCCAAACTAGGGCCCTAAAATGGTGTCTCTGGAAGGTGCACAGTGAGCTTCCCAACATGGCCCTGAGGGTAGACCAGCAGCCTCGCCACAAAAGATTAAAAGTCCAAAGCTCACACAGTCCTTAGCCACTTGGAGTCAGGCCCTGCTGGCACCAAGAGGGTTTGTGTGGCAGGTATTAACCCTCAAGGAGGCTAATCACATCAGACCCAGTAAGGACAGAGCTGCTGGAGAGACTTCTGATAAAATCTGATCCAAATTCCTTAATACACAGATGAGGAAAATAAGACTCAGAAGGAGAGTAAAAGGTGCATACCAACAAAGGCAGCTGGCAGCAAAACAATGCCCTGAGAATTAAGAATGAAAGTCTGTCTCATGAATGAATCTGTGTCCGGAGAACTGGGATTCACCAAAATTGAACCAAATACAGGTAAATTGAAAATTTTAAAGTAATTAATTTTCATGCGGGTCTGGCTAAAATGCACAGATCATTTTTAAAGAGTTTAAATTCAGAAAAGTCCAGAAATGATAAAATATCTAAGGGCAAATCTAAGACTATCTAAGCATAAAATATCTAATACAAAAGAACGAAGAGTAAGAATGAAACATACAAGACCTCTATGAAGAAAATATTAAAATACTATTTGAAGGAAATAGAAACTTGAGTCTTTTGGTAAATGTACCTTATTCCTGGACAGCTAAGAGACATTATAAGGATGTTGTTTTTCCTTAGGTTAACATATAAAAATAGCACAGTTCCAATAAAATAAAAAATAGCTTTAGAACTAAACAGAAGTTGATTCTTTAATAGCCAGGAAAGAGGTCTAAGTACATGTGAGTATAAAGTAAATAATGGTGGAAATAAGTTAATAAAGGTGACATGTCAATAGGGGGGTAGAGTATTGGGACAGCTGGGTAGCCATAGTGCTCACCTTGTTCCAGGATAAATTTCAAATGGATCAGATATTTGTCTACTTTACAAAACATAAAGAAACTGCAAAAGTACAGAAGTAGCCATAAGAGAATTTTAAAGTAAATATTTATGAATTCCAAAGAGGAAACATCTGTTATTCAAGTCCAAGAATCTATTAAAGTATTTGAAACTTTGATAAATTTGATATCATAAAAAGCAGTAAAACAATTCAAAATACAGATGACAAAGTGGGTCAAATATTTGTAACTGCTCTCACAAGCAATATGAAACATATCTCCAAAAAGCCTTTATAAATGAAGAGGAATGACAAACTATCCCACATAAAAATTAATAAAAGTCATGAACAGGCAGGTTGAAGGAAATACACTAATTCTTAAAAGATCTTCACATCAACCACCAAAAGAATCAATTGATGTAAAGTTACCTGAATTAAGATAAATTAATGTGAAATGAAACCAGGTTAATAATCTGTATACACATTCTCTAGGTTTTAGAATTCCATGTAAGTACCAATGCTTTATACTTACACGGATTCTCTGGTTTTATAATAAAAGTGTAATTATATTTTTTACCATGAGAGTATTATTGCCATAAAAATCTGTTAACAGAACGTAATTCATTTATATATGCATGTACATATATTAATCCCAAAGTATTAGTAGAGGTTATACCCAGGTGAAATAATCTGGCTAACTCTTGTTTTGTTCTTTGTGATTTTCTGCATTTCCCAAGTACTACAATAATTAAAACTTTTTCATTGATTAAAGAGCAAATTAGAAAATAGCAATATTAATAGGCTATTTTTTCATTTATCTGAAGAGAAAAGGTAAAAGTGGTTGCTGGTACCCCCTTCATGCTGACAAGGGTGCCCGTAAGGGTATTCCTTAGTGCAGCCTGCACTGAGGGATTCCAGAATGTCTACGAAAAACAGCTATTCTTGTCAAATATAAATGCACATATCCTGTGACCCAGAAATTTCACTTCCAAAGGTCGGTCCTGCAGGTATTCTTACATAAAATTATTCAATACATTACTGTTAAGATTAGAAAAGATCTGCATGTCCACCTGCAGGGGAAAGGTTAAATAAATGATGATCCACCTATTATTCAGCCAGAAAGAAAAGAACAGGGAAGAGTGTTTGAAAATGAGATGGGTTTCAAGTTATATATTTTTAAATGAAGAAAACTCATTGAAAATAGTACATATAAAAGAACATTTTTTTAAGATGGTTGCACAGCACTGTGAATGTACTCCATGTCAATAGACTTAAAAAATGGTTATTAAAGTGGTGAATTTTACATTATGTACATTTTACCAAAACACCAGGAAAACAATGGAGAGAATATATATATATATATTTTTTTTCCCTATGACACTAACCTGAGTCCTTTTCTTCCCAACATACTGAAGACCGTCAGTGGGCTTCTCTCATCTAAGAATGACTGCAAACCCTAAACATCAGGAGAACCTTAATAATCACAACTCACAGGAATATGAAGAAAAGCAGGCAAATCCATGCTGAATATACTAAAAACATCTCATGCAGGAATAATTTAAAATCTAAACTAAGCAAGCCTACGAGTTATACACATCAACAAAATACTGAGTCCCAATTTTTAAAAAAATTCAAAACTTATTGAGGACAAAACATTGCCATGATGAGAGGCTGGCAAACCAACTTCTTAGTCTCAAAAATCCAACTTTAGAACTTTGTGACTCCAGAACTTTAATGCAACCCAAATTTAAAAGACACATATGAAATGTCATATATAAAATGAGCATTTGCTGATAGTCAATTTTTATTTTGGGTGAGGACACGGTGAATATAAATGTGGAAAGAAAAGAAAATGGAACATCAAGTTAGACATGAACCTGTAATTTCCAAACTTTAAAATAAATTAACTTGCTGCAACAATTTTAAACAGTATAATATGATGGACTGGAACATCACATATTTTAATCATAATATTGGATCACCTTCCAAGCAAGACAAAAAGGCAGAGGATATGAGCTGAAGTTTGCTGTTTCATTACAGAAATAAAAGTAAAAGACTAACATGCAATAATACTGATCTCTGTGTGTGTGTGTGTGTGTTTGTGCACACATGTGTGTGATTAAACTTCAGAATTGGAAATACTGTGTAGCACACTGGCAGGGCTGCCTGTTTCCAGGGTAACAGTGAGTGTGGGATCAGCCACAGGGAGGACCCCACCTGCCTCTGGCATGAGTCCTGGGCTGTACACCAGGTCACCACTGAGGATGGTGAGGCAGCAACAGGAAGCCTTGTTCAGGAGCTGCTTGGCCCTGGGGAAGCAAATTTCAGAACCCAGAAGAGGAACCAGTGAGGCTGGCGACCCTCCAGCTGCCCGGAATCCATGCCCGATCACCACAGCCTGCAGCTGAGAACCATTCCTGTGGCAGCAGAGGTATGTGAAAATTCAAAGAAGTACCTAAAAGCAGCCATAATAGTTAGCTAAATGGGACATGTCATTTTACAAATGCAGGTGTATAAAGTAAGGCTGTTTATTAAGTCTGACAATAGTAAGTGAAATGAAAATAACAAAGTCTCATCATTTTTTCCATCTCTGAAACTAAACAGCACCAAATCCCAGTTAAAGCAGGGAGAAAGCTCCAGCGTTGGTGGTAGATAAGAATTTCTTTGCAGCTGGAAGGGGGCATCATGCTAGAATTTTAAACAGTAGAATATGATGGACTGGAACATCATGTATTTTAATCATAATATTGGGACACCTTCCAAGCAAGACAAAAAGGCAGAGGATATTAGTTGAACTTTGATGTTTTATTACAGAAATAAAAGTAATAGCAAAATAACTGTTTCAAGGCCATATAAGTACTTAATAAGCTCATTAAACTTTAAGTACATTACAAAACTGTATAAAATATTTTACTTTATCAGTCTTCTTTTCTTGGACTTCCTACTTATCCTGAAAATTAATTCTCCATTTATATGTGCAGTTCCTTTATTCCTGGCCTACAGTGAGCTGACAGCACACTCAGGCAGTCATCACCTCTTGCTGCCTCATGTACACCCTGAGGCCTGCTCCCTGTCTCTCATCTGTCCGACTGCAGCCTGACAAGCCAAAAACTCTAGAGACCAAGACATCTCTGAAATGAAAGGGCTTCTGGAGACTTTACAGATGCAGTCAGATAAGGACAGTCCCAGGCTGAATGTTCAGCTTCACCAGCAGGAACACAAGGTAACAGAATCATACATACCACATTGGGAACTGCTCCCACCTCCCCATTAAATGAGGAAACCATACAAGGAAGAAAGGGAACAGTTAACTATTAGACAAGTGAATGAAGCAGATGTGACTGTTCTTATAAAAATTATTCAACATCTTAAGTGCTCATTGAAACAAGCTAAATTTATTTCCTAAGAAACCATATGATAAGGAAAATTCTGACATGTTGTAACTGCAGGGGAAAATCCCAGGGAAAAATGCCATTGAAACTGAAATCAGTCAAAAGGAGAAATAAAATGGGAGAAACTCATTTATTTCTTACAAGGTGTTCACTTCGGCTCCCCTGTGTCTCTCATGATGGGTCTGCAGGAGAAGACCCCACCCAACCTCTTTAGTGCAGATGAGCCCTCTCTTGCCCTTGTAAATTACCTATTCATAAGGAAGTGGACTTCTTCTCTCCACCCCTTGGAAACCCCTATTGTATGGATATGCATTAAAGCCAGGAAGAGATTCTGGAAATATTGCAATTGTGCCCTCAGCCCACCCTTCCAGAAATCTCTCCTTTCAATCTACTCATTCCCCATCTTCTGCAATGTCCTCTGTGTGAGAAACTGTAGCAGTGTAACCAGACCAATAACATACAATAGCAACAGAAAAAAATCATAATTCTCAAGTCAGAGCACTCAGCTAGGTTCCAAGTCCATAAGGGCATAGCTCACCCACTCCATAGGCAGTCAGCAGATTAACAGCTAGGGAGTTCAGAGCAATCATCATGCAGCAGGTGCACTGAGGGGGTGTATCCAGGCCTCAGGGACTATAGAATAAAATAACCTTTGGGGCACTAAGATACATAGTTTAATGACACCAGCATACCCAAGTCTTTCCCATCAGGTAGGGTGCATGCAAGAGAGTTGTCCCATGAGAGGACAGTGGCAGGAATGGATCTCGTCCTGGTCCAGTATATTTGACATTCGCTCACCTACCGTGGGAGTTACAGATGGATCAATATGTAGTGCTACAGGAGTTGCATGCACTGGCCATAAAGATAAAACATAATTTCCCTGTAGGATGTTCTTACCTCCTGTACAGTGTGGTTAGACTGCTGTGATCTTTGGGGGCCTCTCTGCTGTTACTCCAGGAACACACGTGAGGCCAGCTTCCAGGTCATTTCTCCAAGGTGACAGAAGGGCCAGCCACTGCTGGTCTATGTGGCAAAATGTTCACAGCCACATCCACTTAACAGTGACTCCGGGGTTTACTTCATGTTGTGATGGCAACAGGAAGTTGCTCTGCTGGCCATATCGTGGGCTCAGTAACTCTTCTTTAGTTTGCACATACAGCTGTACAGGAGATTCCTAACAACCATGCTCACAAAACAGTAGGCAAAGTCAAGACTTCTTTAAGCATTTTTTCTTGAAATATTTAACAGATAACATTAACTTCAATGACTTTAGGTAATCTTAGGCAGCTGATAACCATAAGAACATGTCCATTTCACATTAATTTCAATTAGCATTAATGCTTAATATCTTTTATTAAAATTTTCTAGAAGTTTTAGAATGCCCAATTTTTACAAGCACTTGTCTTTAAATCCATTTTTATTAATACCATCCGGAGGTAAAAAAATATTTCTCATTCACACACTTAGACCCACAAACATACAGATTGAGACACAATGCCTACAGTTAGCAACACTTACACAGAAGAACACATACACAGATAGACAAACTGACACAAAGTTTTGAGTTGTTAATATTCAACTGCCTTCTTTCCTTTTAGCTTACTTGTTACAGATACCTTAAAATCTGGAGGCTTTTAAACTAGTTGAGCAGCACCTATTCTAAAAGGATTATATTGGGCTGCATTTTCTCCAAGTCCTCTTCTCTGCCTGGAGTTAATCTTTCATCATAATGGGAGGCAGAGGCCAGCGTCACTCGAGATTTTGTTACAGAGATTAGCAGTGTCATCTGTCTATTAGATATGGCATCTAACAATGTCAAAGTGTAAGGTGTCAAGCGACCATAGTCTTTGCAAACAGTCTTTAATTCTTTTAATACTTTATATGGGATGGGCTCCCATGATACACTTTCATCATCAAATTCTCTTCCAAAAATAAATGGGTAACATAAATTCTATGTCTTCTTCTTGTTCTGCTTCCTTTTAAGGCAGCCCTTACTCCAGTAGGAGTCTTCTGATCAATTCTGTGCTGTTTAACTTCTAAAACCTCTTTGATTAAATTCCACAATACAATGGCTTCTGTAGGGACCTTCTCACATCCGTGGCTTGCGTAATGTTCCCTTATATCTTCCCCAACCGTCTGCCAGGTTGTGAGACTCACTGTGCCTTGGTCAGGAAACCAAGGACAACATTCTTGGACAAAATCTAAGAATGTTGCTAATTGTCCATTGCTGACTTTTATTCCTCTACCTACAAGCATGTGCATTAAAACTTCAATAAAGAGTCCTCTTTCTTTAGGCTCTGTATGGCCCATATCTTGTGGATTTCTTTCCTGTTGCACTGAAACTTCAACAAAGAGTCCTCTTTCTTTAAACTCAGTATGGCCCGTAGCTTCTGGGTTCCTTGCCCTTTCTCACTTTGTCTCATTGTACAAAGGGGTGTGCAGCACCCTTGCACAAGATCCTATCCATCACCGTAATGAATCTCGCTTCTCGAGCCCCACGTTGGGCACCAATTGCCGGAGGCCAGCTCCAGTGAAGGGGTGTGAAGCCCAAAAGAATGAGACAGGTTCGGCGCCTGGAAAGACAGGACACAGAGTCAGATGGACGTTTTCTCTCAACAAAGTGCCTATGACAACTTTATTTATACCATTTTGCACAATGATATGTTAACTTTTTATTATTCTGTTGGTTAATTAGTATAGGTAGTTGGTTAATAAGTATAGGCAAGCTATTTTCTTTCTTCTAATTCTAATCTGGTCATGGCTGGACAAGCGTTAGACAGGTAATTGTTTTACTGTTCCTTGAATGAAACTTTTCCTATCAACATGCACTCTATCGTGTTTTACGTTTCTATGCAGCGCAGTTTCTAAATAGTGCATGTGACTTTAGGGGAGTGAAGTATGTAGCAGCGACTATGGAGTCTATCAGCTCGGGGTGAAATACAGGTCACCTAGTGCCACAGTTAGCTAGGATTCTTTCTCACAAAAATATTCTTAGAGGTTTTAATCAATTTATAGCCAATCTAAATTCATAAACTCATATTTTCACCTTATACCCCTTTATAGGGCACAGTAGGCAGCAAACTAAATTTCCCCTTCTACATTGCTATTCTGTGTGGATACCGAAATCTCCCTGACATATGCTACCCAGGTCTCCATGACTCCACTCCTGCGTGGTGAACAATGCAAGGGCGTTCATATCATAGAGACTGTTTCTGTTTTAACTACAGATCTTAAAACTATGGATGATTATTCATTTCATTTTTATACTTTATATGTGTATCTAATAAAATGTGATTGTATTAGGCAAATGCAAGGTATAGATAGAAAGCATGATTTAGAACTGTAAGAAGGCACGTGTAGATGAACAAGGTTTGTGCCTGCAGACCAGGTCTTAATCCAAGCTAGACAAGGGCAATAAAACATCCACGTATGCAGAAGATTTCTCTCAGAACAGGGGGGGTGAGGTTCTAAGCCTCACCTCTGTTGGTCCCCAATTTCTCACCTGATGGCACCCCTGTGACTGTGCCTGTCTTAGGTTGTTCCTCCCTTGAGGAATCTTACCCGTCTCTGGCTAACTAGCCCTCTTACGTGGCCATACAGGGAAATGTTAAGCTGGTAAGTGACAGAGAAGTAATATTCTTTGAAAATGTTAGTTTTTCATTCTTTGCAAATTCATGTTCTCTGGCTTCTATGCCCAGCAGTTGTTCTGAAGTATCTTTACTTCCTGGAAAATTACAGTATTTGAGTATCTCACATATAAGGCACAAAGCTTAGTAAATGGCTGTAATTAAGAAAGGAGAAAAACAAGCTGTAGGAGTGGCAGAGGGAAGAAAACATGAGAGGATTAATTAAGTGTCAACAGGGTTATTCCATTCAACATTATCTCGTAACTCTATTTCTAGGAAACTTTGCATCACTAGTTTCACTAGCATTGTAAATAAGGGGGGCATTCTCAGTGGAAATGGGGTGGACAATGTTTGACTAACTGACAGCAGGTTTCGGTACTTTATGCTAAGATCGCCATTTGGCCCCTGCGCATTCCATTCTTCAGGAGCTCGGTCCTGAAAAGCTCCTGGGAAACTTATGTTCTCATCCTTTCCACACTGCTCAGCAAAGGTTAGTTAACCCTTTGCAACAATGCAAGCAACACACAAAGCCAATAGTATAATGGAGAAAAACAAAATCAAGGTGGGTAATAGGGGGAGATAGCTGCGAAGGCCCCTGCCTTATGGGGGTCT
The DNA here is from genome assembly GCF_030020395.1 of Manis pentadactyla. Lineage (NCBI taxonomy): Eukaryota > Metazoa > Chordata > Mammalia > Pholidota > Manidae > Manis > Manis pentadactyla. The sequence goes on along the minus strand of NC_080039.1, from coordinate 8,127,155 downwards.
TCTTCCAGCCTGAGTTTTGCTATGCAGCTTGAGTAGCATGGCTCCCGGCAGTCTCTGCGTCATTTTTGCCAATTATTATAAACACCTCAGTATGAATTCCCGGAGTTGGATGTGCTGGACCATGCTAGGCCCATTTCAACTCTTTAAAGTCATTGTCAAATTATGTTCCATTAATGATTTGCAAATTAATATGCTCAAAATAATCAGGGATTCTAGGCATCTTATTCTTACATAAAATTTTTAGAACACCAGTTAGCACCCAATGCATTCACAGAACGCTTAAATGTACCTTTTAGACCAGGACAGTGTCTAAATACTAGCCCTTCATAAACCGCGTCTCTTCCCATCTGTTTATTTTTTACTCTCTGGTGTTCCTGGGGTGTCTTCATGATGCCTCTATGCCGTTCTCAGTAAAGCTGAGCGTAAGCACTTCTTCGTCAAAATGACGGGCCTCCTTATTAGTATTTGGGTATGGTCTCTGGGCATATTCCTAGCCAGAAGCAGATTCTGGCGCGTGTGGGAATTTGACAGCACCATTGCTCCCGTTGTGTTCATTGGATTCGGGATGCTATTTTCAAAATGCAAACATCGTTTAGCTGTGCATGGAGAGCAGTCTCAATGGGAGCTGCATCCTTTCGGGTGAAATTCGGTATGGGTGGGACCCGATACTGGGTGGCGAATAGCATGGTGTCACTCGCCCTTACTTTGTTCTCTGAGGCATTTTGGGTGCACCGATCAGTGACACACACCCAGAATTCAGCCAATTTTATTACAAAATCACCACCTCCTTTCTTTTCTTCAGCGGCAGTGGTGGATATCACTGCAGTGACCTGGAATTTCTATGTGGATTTTTATGGTCAAACCACCCTTGACTTTCCACCTAGTTTTCCAGTTAAAAAAGAAATGCTAGTAAATAAACTCTTCACCTATGTGCTCCTACTAAGAATCACAATGGTCATCCTCTCACTAAAAGTGCCACCTATTCTTGTGTAACAAATGTTCAGCAAAATGGTCAAATCGAGTGAACCCATGACTAACCCGAATGTTCAGAGGAAGTCTGAATGGGCTGCTCTTCGCAGTTGCTGGCATTTGTTTTTGTGAAGGAACTCCTTATGTACACATCACACTGTATCATCTGCTCATTGAAAATAAAATGTATTTGGGTTTCCACGGTATATCTGAAGCTTATTGTCTCCTCTGCTGTTCTATTCAGAAACCAATTCCTTTCCTTGAAGCTTTTCAGTTCCTGAAATCTAGGCAGATATGTCATGTACATACACTGTCAAAAATCAAAGGCAGAAAAAAAACACTGCTATGGCACAAGCACACATGTACAGCATCAGTGAGCGTGGCCAACTCTAAGCTGAGCCAGTGGCTATCAGAGAGCTCAGATGTGTGCACAGGAAGCCAATATGCTTAGAGCTTAGAGATCTTGAAGATAATAATTGGTTGGTTACAGCAGGGTTTCCTCACTCAGCAGTATTGATGTTTTGTTCTGGGTTCTGTGGGGAGGGGGGCTGCGCTGGGCACCATAGAATGGTAAGTGGCATCTGCGGGCTCTTATCCTCAGATGCCAGTGGGGGTTCTCTACCCCAGTTGAGACTGAAAAATGTCTCCAGAAATTTTCCAGTGTCCATGGGTACAAGTGCAACCAGTAGGTCAGAGGTAGGTACCAACGCTCGCTGACAGATGCCATGGCATGTTGAGACAATTTTAAGGCAGAAGATTTATAAAATAAAACTGCACACTCAACAGACCCTAGCATCCATCTGCCTGCGACTTTGGATTCTTTGAACTCAAATGTCTATTGGGGTGATTTGCCTGCCTTTCCCTGGGCACCTTTGGCAAGATCAGTAAAAATGAAATTGCTGAGATCTAAAATGCCATGACAGTACTGGATATCTAGACAAGACTGTGCTGTTGAGAGACTTAGGAAAGTTGGAGGATAAATCTGCAAAAATTGCCTGAAAAACAGCACAAAGGCAAACGGCATGAAGGAAACAGTGGTATAGCCCTGAGGAGGCAAGGAGATGAATGTGAGAAGGCCCCATATGAGTCTCAAGGCATTTCAGTGGCATAAAAATAGATTGTGAAGAAGGCAGTACCGAAAGGAGGTTGAAAAATTTCAATAATTAGGGAAAGTCTTAGATGGAAATAGTACATTGAGTCTTGAGCAGGATAAATAAAAATAGAATCACACCTAGACATATGATACTGAAAAGGCAGAAATTTCAGACACAAATTCCTAAAAGAGTCCAGGGAGAAAACTGAAATTAATGATGAAGGATGTACATTCAACCAGTGAGCCCCAGCCTTTTAAACAAAGAGCAAAAACAGTTAAATAGGATCCTCAACATACTGACCAAAAGTAGTGGTCATCCAGTAGTTTTCTATCCACAAAACCATCAGTCAAGAACGATGACAAAATGAACATAAAGAGCTTATGAAAGGAGAGTCTTTAGGAACAAAGTAATTGGACCCAGAAAGGAGGACTTGGATTGAGAATCAGTAATAAACAAAGAAATTGGTAGACACATGGGTCATCTACCTTTGCATTGATTAGAGCTCTGAACTCTGTCTATACCCTGGAGTTCACAGACATGTAAGGTAAGGGATGAAAATTTTGGGCTAGAACTTTTTAATGTCCTTGTGTATTCTGAGTCATTGATTAACTTTGGATTATAAGCGTGTTCTGTATGTTAGAATGTTAAGGGTAGCCACTAAAAAAAAAAGGCCAGAAGGTGAAAAATGAGAGGAAGGACTGCATACAAAGAAACAAAAGTGAAAATTTTCAGAGGTAACATGATTATGTAGAATATTCAAGAAAAGACTACATGGTCATGATTCCATGTATAGGGATTTTTCTAGGGAGGGCAACAGTATGGAGAAAGAAATAAAGCAGTGGTTTTCTTGTGCTGAGGCAGGAGTGGAAATGCTGGCAAGTGGGCAATGGGGAACACTGTGGGCAGACAGGTATGTTCCAAAACTGCGTTGTGGTCATGGTACTACAATTACATACATTTACTAAAAGTGCTTCAAACTCTATACCTTAAATGAGTGAATATTATGGTATACAAAGTGTATCTCAGCAGAGATGTTTAAAAATAAATCCAACTGCATTCCTATATACCAGGGACAACTTTTTAAAAATGTGATTTAAAATAAATGCTATTTACAAGACTTATAAACAAACTCCAAGAAGGAACAAGTGGTTACCAAAGGGGAGAGGTGGGAAGGATGGGTGGGGAGGAAGGGAGAAGGGGATTGAGGGGCATTATGATTGGCACACATGGTGTGGGGGGGAAACCATGGGGAAGACAGTGTAGCACAGAGAGACAAGTAGTGACTCAGTGGTGTCTTACTACACTGATGGATGGTGACAGCAATGGGGTATGGGGAGACTTGATATGTGTGAATGTAGTAACGACATTGTTTTTTCATGTGGAAACTTTATAATAGTGCATATCGGTGATACCTTAATTTAAAAAATTCATTACAACAAAAAATATGCTATTTACAATGGTAAGAAAACCAACAGTGGTCAAAGGAATAAATCTGAGTGGAAGATGTGCGAGACTCTCAAGGGGAAAGAAAAGAATCTCATTTAAGACTTTTAAAATGAGATTAACTTTGTGAAAGACAAGTAAGTTAATAAAGACATAGACACTGTTCATGGATGAGATGACTCAATATTATTAAGTCGGCAATTCTCCATTTAATGTACTGCCATCCAGAAATGCTCAGGAGTTTTCTGTTCTTTGGGGAGCATGAGTTGCTGTAACAAAAGATGAAACGACAATGACTTCCCACGGTGTAGTTGTATTTCTGCCTCAGGTTGTGTCCTGCAAGCTATGACTCGGAGACTCCAGTCCCTTCCATTTTGTAGCCACTTTTCCTCAACAGGTAGATGGTGAGTTCTCTGGGCCTGTTTGCCTCAATCTGAAGTGAAAGGCATGTGGAACATCACTCAGGGGGCACTTCAGAGGCTGGCCAGGCAGTGGGGTGCAGTACGTCTGCTCTCTTAACAGTGACTAGTCCCAGCCACATGGCTGGGAAATTTGGCTCTGGGACATGCGTAGGAGAGAAGAAAACCAGATCGTGGGGGACACACAGCCGTGTCCGCTGCACTTTCTCATGAACCTTGATGAGCTGCTATTCCCAGGCTCCTCCTGAGCTGTGCAGTATGGACTTCTTCTGGACAGTCATTCCATGAGAACTTCAGAGCTCAGGGAATATAGACTTCCACTCCAGAAGTCACAAAAATCAGTCAGGGCTCATATGTATAGTTTGTGGTAGAAAATGGAAGTCACACCTTAATGTTACCAATGAGGTGTATCGATCAGAGCCATCATTATATACACTCTGTAGGCCTTTGTGTGACTTACAAACTCCTCAACCTGCCTGCATGGCCACCGCACCCCAGGCCAGAATCTAACGTGTTGCCTGCTGGCAGGTGCCTGAAATGGGAAAGGTAGCAGAGCCAACAGTGTGACACTCAGCATCTTCAACAGCCCCTTACAGTTTGACCTCGGCTTGGTATTTACCTCAGTCCCCCAGGCACTCCACCTGTAAACGTGGAGCAGTACCTGAGGAGGAGGAGTTGTCCTCAGCACGTCGACACTAAGAGGCATAAACCGGGCTAGGTTCTTCAACATGCCCAGTAAACACTCCGTGCATGGTAGTCATGTGGCCGCCTATTCCTTCAGCTCTGTTACTGGAACTTACACACGGGCCCCACTTGATAGATGCCTGGCAGTTCTCACTGATTCTCTCTTAAGAACAATGGTACCCAAACATGCTTTTCTTTCACTTTGTGGCCCACTCATAGGTGCCTTGCTGGGTCACAGGACTCTATTCTACAAGTCTAAATGGGTTCCAGCCCAGGGCGTGGGCCACAATACCTTTTTTGTCACTTCTAAGAAAATGTTGACAGGCCATCAGCTGAAGGCAGAGAAGTGTCAAGTTGGTTTTCAGAAAGATAAAGAAGCAAATCCTTAAATCTGAGAACCGGTAAGCTTAATGTCAATAACTATAAAATTCCAGGAAATGACAAAGGTATAATTTGTGAATTCATAGGATGATGGCAAACTTCAGTGGCCAGCACGAATTTCCTAGGAACAATCTAGCTAATCCAGTGTCCCCTTTCCCTCAGGTTAAGGGCTGCTCAGGTTGTCATGACAGACAGAATGGGCTGCAAGGCCTTCTGACATGTGTGACTGAACCTTTGGGGAGAAGGAGGGAGGTCCGGCTCTCACAGAGCAAAGGCTAAGAACTTCGGGTGGGGTCACAAAGTGTACCCCAGGTGGACCAATGCAGGTCAGGGAGGTCGTTCTTCACCCTACAAACCAGGCTGCCAGCTGGGCCCAAAGAAAGCCCCCACGGTCAGAGCTGAGGGAGGCATGATGAAGGCTGTGAAGTGGGTGTCCATGGCTGTGAGGCTGATTCTAGAGCCTCCTTGCTTCAGACAGAACCTTCCCATTTGGGGGCATGTTTCCCTGGTTTCTCCTTGAGAGCCCTTTGGATCCTTGACAGGAATGGGTCTGACTGAAGCCACTGAAATAAAGCTGGGGTTGTACAGGTGCTAAAGTCACTGCTCTTCCAACTTTGGATCCTGCGAGCAGGAGGGTGGGATCATCCCAAAATGGTGAGGTATGGGAGAGATGTCTAGACTCTCCTTGCAGAGAAGAGAAAGCAGCTTGAGTTTGTCTGAGTGGGCAGTTTTCAACTAAGATCATTCTGTCCCCCAGGGGACATCTGGAAATGTCTGGGCACATTTTAGGTTGTCACAACTTAGGGAGTACAGTCCTGCTGCCATTAGTGAGTAGCAGCCAGCGATGTTGCTAAACAGCCTACTGTGTGCATGTTGGCCTGAGCACAAAGAATCATGCAGCCCCAAATGTGCACAGTGCCCATCTGACAAACACCTCTCACCTCTGTAAGCATAGCATGGGAACACTGTCTCACACTTACATTTTCAAGTTAAAAACAAAAACTATTTTACTTGGTTTTGAAATGGGAAAAGGGTGGAGGGATGAATTTTTTTCAGCTGCTCTTTAATAGTGAGCATCAACAATTTAACTGGTGAGGCCAGTCTGTGGTGGGAAAACAAAGGGGACAGGAGAGACAGAAGTGCAGTTTTGCAAAGAAGAGGAAAACCACTCCTGCGCTGCAAACATTCTTAAGAAAGCTAGAGGTTCACGGTCATTTCGAAACAAGTCTACTTTACCCACAGGCTCTTTTCTGGAAAGTCCGGCTTTGAAGGAAGGGAGGCTGGTTTTCTAGCCAGTCTGTTCGCATAAGGTTGCCACACGATCACAAGAGACCTCTGGGCAAGAGGAAATACCGCCCACCCACCCCTGAAGGTGGCACCGCCCTATTCCCAGCTGCGGATATGGGCTGGGGGCCGGTTTCCCATTGCAGAGTTGAGGACTCGGGCCGCAGCCCTCTGCACGGGGGCAAGGGCCACGTGGGCACGGGCACCAAGGTGCTGAGCCCACGAGGCATTTGCGCTTGTCTCCTCCGGGGCTTCCCTGGCCGAGGCTTGGTCCACAGGGCTGGCTGCGAGCCCCAGAGAGCCGGCCACACGGCCATGTGCGGGGAGGCGGGCCGCCAGATCGGCGGACCACACGGGGCCAGGCACATGCGGCCACCCGTGTCTATGATAAGGAAAACATTTAACAGTTACAGGGTCAGCGATCCAGTCTGGTGGTCCCCTCTGCTTCTCAAAAGAAACACTCAAACAACTCCCAGTCCCTTCTCCTTCATCCTGAAACTCCTTTTTCACCCTGCTTGCTGCCTGCGTCATAGAAATGTTACAGATACGGAAGCAGAAAAGTATCAGTTGCTCCCCTTGTCTTTGTTTGGGGCTCAGACCTTGGAGATTACTCCCCTCTGAGCCTGCTGGTGTGAAATAAAACTCAGCTCTGAAAGACTTCTGAGTGCCGCTAAGTTCTTCCCTCAGGGATCCAGTCCAGGTTTTCAGGTTTTCCTTCATATTTGGCTCCCTAACCAGGAATCCCAACCATGCTGGCCCATTGTTGCCACCGGCTTGGGGCAACCGTGGGCCGGTGATGGAACAGGGGACTGCAATGGAGAAGGCGCACCCTACCTGATCTTTTCTCAGTCCCCCACCTGGTCGCCATGGGCCAGCCCCACTCTGCTGTTCCTGCTGGACCCAAGCAGGCTTGGCATGTGGGGACCTGGTTCTGACATCAAATCCGGGAAGGCCCCAGGGCCCTTGACCCAGCCAGTCCCACCCACTGGGGTGGAAGGGGAGCCTGATCACCTCCCTGGAGACTTCTCCGAAGTCTAACAGGTAGACTTTCCAAGGGGGTCAATGTTTAAACTAGTGTGTGTGTGCGTGTGTGCATGTGTGTGTGTGTGTGTGTGTGTGTGTGTTTGCAGACCCCTGAAGTCATTCAGTGTGCACTGAATCTGTGATTCCATGGTCTGCACTACAGCCTCTGAGTGGGCCCTCATCCACATTCATGGTCGGCCATCACAGCATTTTGGTGACTCAGCTTCAGCTGACCTGGCCTGGGACTTATACTGTTCAAGGCTGACCAAAGTTTCCAAAAAGAAACTTTCTGATTGGTCTCCTCCCTAGAGGAGGCACCTGTCCTCTGTCTGCTGTTGTGGTACCATTACGCTGACGTGTCTTGGGGTCAGAGTACAGCCAACCCACAGTTCTTGACACCATGATCAAAATTTCAGGAAGGGATTTTCAGGAGACTTCGCAGTAAAATTAACTCCTGGAACGTTAAAAACCCTGTGTGAATCCAAATGGCCCACTTTTAGTGTGGGGTCTCCTCCAGAAGGAACCCTAGATGTCCTAATAATCTGCTGAGTGAGGTGGGTCATCACTGGAGACCCAGGTCATCCTGACCAGTTCCCACATACCGACTCCTGGTTAGGAGTTGCCCAGACTCTTCCCCCTTGGTTGCAATTCTCTTGCAAAAGGCAGAGACAAGGTACGGTCTTAGTCACCTCAACAAAGCAGCACACAAAGGATCAAAAAAAGCCTGAGCCTCTGCAAATTCCTGCTGGTGATCCAGAGGAAGAGCTAATGTTGCTCCCACCTTATACACCACCAACTCTGGCAGCACTCAGTACCCAGTTCTGGATATTCCACCCCTTCTGTCTCCATGCCAACTCCAGAATCAGTGGACCCACTCACCCTGGAGCTGCAGCCAGCTGAACCCTTGGCTGGGAGCAGGCACCCTACAGATGCCAGTGAAAGAGATGAGGGAGCCTGAGAGGTGAGATAAGAATGGGACCACTGAGCCAGGCCAGTCCATGCTTTACTATCAACCCTTTTCCATGACTGACCTCCTCAGCTGGGAACACAACATCCTGTCATCCTTGGAGAAGCCATAAGCCCTGGTTGATCTCATGGCATCCCTCTTCCAAACTCATCAGCTGATCTGGGAAGACTGCCAGCATCTTTCCCACACCCTGTTCAACATGGAAGAGAGGAGACAGATTACAAAAGGGGCTCACCAAAACCTGAATTAGCACGCACCAGCCAGGGGCCTAGATCAAGCTGCATGGGCTGAAATTGCTGTCCCTGAGGAGCGCCCTGAGTGGGACTTCACCACCCATGACAGGCAGCACCAGATCTACTGATATTGGGACGCCCTCCTCCAGGGAATCAAAGCCAGGCCCAAAAAGCCTATGAATATGACCAAAGTATTTTCAAGTCAGTCAAGAACCAGGAGAGATTCCTGGGGACTATTTTTAAGACTGTGTGAAGCTTATCGCATCTACACCCCTTTTGGCTGTGAGGCACAAGAGAGCTAGCAGATGGTCAACACCTCATTTGTGGCCCAAGATGCCCAGAGATCAAACGAAAGCTTCAGAAACTTGAGGGCTTTGCCAGGATGAATATCACTCAGCTGACTGAAATTGTCCACAAACTATATCAAAAAAGAGAAGTTGAGGCTGACAGAGAGGCTGAAAGAAGAATGAAGAAAAATGCAGCCTTCTAGTAGCTACCCTAAAAGGAAGAGATGACCAAAAGTCAGAGAAAAGCTGGCTTCCAAGAGTGGGGAAGCCTAGGACATTCCTAGCCAGGGGCCAGTGTGCTTACTGTAAAGAGAAGGGGCATTGGAAGAACGAATGCCCCAACTGTGGCAAAGCCCCGAAGCCCGGTCGCTACCGAAATGAGCCTCAAGGAGAAAGGATCACTTGCCTGGCAGGAGCAGTCGCAGACTGACAAGCACCGGGCTCTCTCGCACTCAGCCCCCATGAGCCCACGGTCAAAAAGAAGGTTGGGGGGCAAAACATGACTTTAATACTTAACACAGGAGCAGAACACTCTGTGGTCACCCTCCCTGTAACTACCTACAGTGAAAAAGACTGCAACTATTCTATTAGCCACCAGGACAAAAGAAGTCCAGCAACACTTTTGCCAAGCCTACCAATGTGAACTTGGAGGCCACAAGGGCTGACATGAGTTTCTCTACCTGCCTGAGAGCTCCATACCCCTCCTCAGCTGAGATATACTCTCAAAGCTCACAGCCCAAATAACTTTTGAACCCTCTGGGTGCACCAGCCTCAAACAAAACCCATGCCAAGAAGAGCCAGGGTCCCTTGTACTGGCATTAACCGCACCTAGGGAAGAGGATTGCAGGCTATTCTGTCCCCAGGACCCTTCAAGTGTCCCACCTGAATTCAGAGCTAAGTATGGTCTGAAGACAACTCACCTGGCCTTGCTCATAACTGAGCCCTCCTTGTCATTGTGGAATTAACTCCGGGGCCCCAGCAACAAAGACAGTGGCAGTACCCCCTCTCACAAGAGGCAAGAGCAGGCATCCAGAAACACCTGCTCAGACTCCAAAAGGCAGGCACACTAATTGAGGGTCAGTCACTCTGGAACACCCCACTTCTACCAATAAAAAGGCCAGAAGGAGGGTACTCGCTGGTTTAAGACCTGCAAACCATCAGTAAAGTGACTGTTTCTTTACACCCAGTGGTCCCAAATCCATACACACTCCTCAGCCAGATCCCAGGGTATGCCAAATTGTTCACTTGCCTAGACATAAAGGATGCCTTCTTCTGCCTCTGGCTGGTCCCCCAAAGCCAGCCCTTCTTTGCCTTCAAATTGACTGAACTGGATACCAGGCAGCATATGAAGTTAACATGGATGCGGCTTCCACAAGGGCTCGAGAACTCACCCGCTCTCTTTGGAGAGGGGTTGGCTTCATATCGTGCCAGCTTTCTGAGAGAAGCCATGCACTTCACTCTCCTCCAGTATGTAGATGACCTCCTCCTTGACAACGACACCCAGGAAAATTATGCAAAAGGCACAAAGGCCCTCTTGCAACTCCTGTCAGACTCAGAATACCAAGTCTAATGGGAAAAGGCACAAATATGCCAGCTGCAAATCCTGTACTTGGGCTTTATTCTCACCTAGGGATAAACGGCACTAAGGCCAGAAAGGAAAAGACCATTACCTCCTTATCCCAGCCCCATAAGAAAAAGGGCATATAAGAATTCCTGGGGGCTGTTGGGTTCTGTCAAATCTGGATTCCTGGATTCTCAGCAATGGCGAGACTCCTCTATGGCCTCTTGGGGAGCCAGACCAAGAGCTCCCTGTCTGGACAGAAGAGGCAAAACTCACCTTCCTGGAAATACAGGCTGCTTTAGGACAGACACCAGCCCTAGGCCCATTAGACATGGAAAAGCCCTTCAGTCTCTTCATAAATGAAAAGGAAAATGTGGCCCTCAGGGTTATAACACAGATTGCTAGGCCCTGGCAGTGACCAGTTGCATATCTGTCAAAAAGCCTGACCCATCTCTTGGACATAAACATGAATGACTTATCCATGAATATTTCTCCCCAGGCAAGGGAAACAAAAGCAAAAATGAAAAAGTGGGACTACTTCAAATTGGAAAGTTTCTGTACAGCAAAGGATGCCACCAAAAGAACAAAGAGGCATCCTACAGTATGGGAGAAATATTCATAAATGACAGATCTGATAAAGGCTTGACATCCAAATTATATAAAGAGTTCATGCACCTCAACAAACAAAAAGCAAATAATCCAATTAAAAAATGGTTACAGGAGCTAAACAGACAACTCTCCAAGAAATTCAGATGGCCAAGAGACACATGAAAAGATGCTCACATCACTGGTCATCAGAGAAATGCAAACTAAAACCACAAAGAGAAATCACCTCATAACAGTAAGGATCACCACCATCCAAAAGACAAACAACAAATGTTGGTGAGGATGTGGAGAAAGGGGAGACCTCCTCCATTGCTGGTGGGAATGTAAATTAGTTCAGCCATTGTGGAAAGCAATATGGAGGTTCCTCAAAAAGCTCAAAATAGAAATACCATTTGACCCAGGAATTCTACTCTTAGAAATTTACCCTAAGAATACAGCAGCCCAGTTTAAAAAAGATAGATGCAACCTATGTTTATCATAGCAGCATTTACAATAGCCAAGAAATGGAAGCAACCTAAGTTTCCATCAGTAGATTAATGGATAAAGAAGATGTGGTACATATACACAATGGAATATTATTCAGCCATAAGGAGAAAACAAATCCTACCATTTGCAACAACAAGGATGGAGCTAGAGGGTATTATGCTCAGTGAAATACACCATGCAGAGACAGACAAGTACCAAATGATTTCATTCTTCTGTGGAGTATAAGAACAAAGGAAAAACTGAAAGAGCAAAACAGCAGCCAACTCACAGAACCCAAGAATGGACTAACAGTTACCAAAGGGTAAGGGACTGGGGAGGATGGGTGGGAAGGGAGGGATAAGATGTGGGATTAAGAAAGGGGGCATTATGATTAGCATGTCCAATGTGGGAGGGATACAGGGAGGGCTGTACAACACAGAGAAGACAAGTAGTGATTCTACAACATTGTACTACACTGATGGACAATGACTGCAATGGGGAATGTGGGGGAACTTGGTGATGGGGGGAGTCTAGTAAACAAAATGTTCCTCATGTAATTGTAGAGTAATGATTCCAAAATAAAAATTAAAAATGAAAGAACAACAACACAATAACAAAAAAGACTGGATCCAGTTGAGGCAGGGTAGTCACCCTGCCACAGGGTGCTGGCAGCCACAGTTCTACTCATTAAAGAAGCAGATAAACTCACCCTGGGACAACTAAATGTCAAGGTCCCCCATGCTGTTGTGTTCCTCATGAACACAAATGGACACTACTTCCTCTCCAACTCCCGGTTGGCACAAATACCAGTGGCTCCCCTCTGAAAACCAATGGGTCACTCTTAAAACAGTACAGACACTGAATTCATTCTACCCACCAAAAAGGAGAAACCAGATCATGACTTCTCTGAAGTAACTGACGAATGTCTATGGAAGTCATCCAGATTTGCAAGACCAAGCAGTAAAAAATACAGAACTCATACTGTTCAGTTATGGCAGCAGTTACCTACAAGAGGGTATGTGGGGAGTAGGTTATGCAGTAACTACTGCCACTGAGGTCTTATAAGTAAAAGCCCTGCCAGCTAGACGGTTAGCACAATGAGCTGAACTGCATGCCTTGATTCATGAATCACCATCAGTGAGAGCAAGTGAACCAACATCTACACTGACTCCCAATATGCCTTTGCCACTGTACACATACATGGGGCAACCTACAAGGAAAGATATCTTCTCACAGCAGCAGGAAAAACAGTCAAGATAAAGGAACAAATACTAAAACTCCTTGAGGTTCTCTGGCTCCTCAAAGAACTAGAAATTCTCTATTACCAAGGACACCAAAAGGGAAACAACCCTCTAACACAGGGGAATCAGGGAATCAGCTGGCAGGTGAAGCAGCTAGAGCAGCAGGTAGTAAGGACGCAGGTGAAGCTCCTTCCTTCACTATGGCCCTAACATCCTGCATGGAGGCACCTACACCCAAGTGCACTGAGAAGGAGAAGGACTGGGCCATGGCTGAAGGAGCCACTCTAACTGAAAAAGGATGGTGGATGCTGCCTAGCAGGTACATCTTTGTCCCAACTGCAACCAGAAGACATTTAGGCAGCAAGTACCATCAGCTCACCCACCTAGGAAAAACTGCACTGGGAGCCCTCCTCAAAAAGCAATACTACATCAGCCAGCTGCCAGCATTTATGCCATGCAATAAGTGGGCAGTGCATGACTTGCACCAGAAATAATGCTTGATCTGCACCGTAACCCCTGCCAAGTGTCCAAAGGGCAGGCGTTGTCCCCTTTGAAGACTGAGATAGATTTCACAGATGTCCAGCCAAGTAGAGGACTCAGATACCTTCTAGTGATAGTGTGTAAATACTCTGGGTGGGTCAAAATCTTCCTGAGCAGGAAAGAATGAAGCCAAGAGGTAGACAAAGTCCTCCTGAGAGAAATTGTGCCCTGGTTTGGCCTACCATCTACAAGTCACAGTGACAATGCACCTGAATTTGTAGCAGACATAGTAAAAATTTTAGCTAAACCTCTCAACATTAACTAGAAACTCCATACTGCATACAGGCCACAAAGTTCAGGGAAAGTAGAGCAAATGAATCGCACCCTCAGGGGAACCCTAGCTAAGTTTTGCCAAGAAAGTGGATTCCTGTGGCCGGACCTACTGCCCACTGGCCCTCCAGCATGCACGATGCACACCTGGGACTCAAGGCTTTATTCACCTCTGAATTAGTGTATGGATGCCTCCCACCCCGTGCCTAGGAAGCGTCTCAGAAAACCTACACCAGTTGGGATATAAGGGAGCAGGAGAACAGCTCCAAGCCTTGAGAGCCACCCTAAATAATCTGCAACAATACACCATAGAAGGAGCCCAGATCTCCTTAGGGACCCCAGTACATTCCTTCCAGGCTGGAGAGTCTGTCTGGGCCAAAGGTTGGAAAAGGGACCCCCTCAAATCTCAGTGGGCTGAGCCCCACATTGTTGATCAGACCACTCCTACTGCCCTCTAAATGGCTGGTATCGCTCCGTGGGTCCATCATTCTAGAGTGAGAAAGGCCCATGATTCAGACAAAGATATACATCAGTGGAGGCCCAGCTAGGCCTCCAGAATCCTCTCCACCTCCGAATCTGATGATTATCCTCTGACTAATGAACACCTGCATGCTGTGGATCCAGGCCCTCGCTGGAGTGGTATCTCTCATCCTGGGCATTGGACTCTCTGCTGTTGCCCCTCGGACTGGACTGTTCCTCAAAAAGTTGCCCTTTCTATTGTCCATTGGGTAATCGTAGCTTGTTTTGCTGTGTTTACCTGTCTTTCCTAACTATACTCAAGCCTCAGTCGGCATATCCCTAGGACCTCTCTATGATGTTATTTATATGCCTTCTTTCTCTTCCCTTCCTCCCCAGGACTTCTGGGGAACCTCAGTGTGGTTTCATAAAGTCAGACAAATGAGGGACCAGGTTCAGTGCCTGATCAGTTGATTAGAGCAGGGTCACCCTTTGCCTTAAGGATGGGAAAAAGTACTGGACTGGAACAATAAGTAAACAGGACTCAGACTGTGCAATTAGGTGAAGAAAGGGATCCACTGTCTGCTGGGCCCAGCTCACACACATTGGAATGTCTGATGGTGGGGAGTCCAGGTTCAGGTATGAAGTGACAGGGATGAAAAGGTCAAGCAGACCCTAAGGCCACTGACTAAAGGGCCACCAGCTTACTGCAATATTGATTTCTCAGAAATCTGACAACTAACTAAGACTCTAGTGGGTCAACCAGGTCATTACAGCAGCCTATGAGCTGATTTGAAACATCAGCAACTAGATACAAACCTGCTGGCTTTGATTGCCCTTAACCCACAGGGCATATATTGGAACCCCAGTGCCCTCATACTGGAGCTCCACTCAGGCAGCCAAAAATAATACATCGCAGAAAAAGAGAGAACTAATTGGTCTGGTAGCCTACAACATCCAGCTGTAACCCACCTCAGACAGCATCATGTGCCTGACCAACTCGAAGGCAGGCAACATTAGCTGTGGCTCCACCCCAACCCGGTTGTGTTCCAAAACCTACGCTGTCAATCAATCAAACACTACTGTCTTCCCTGGGAATTTTTGTCCTGTGTGGAAGTACTGTCTTCTGATGCCTCCAGATGAGCTGGTCCAGTTTATGTACGCTGGTCCTCCTCACCTCTGACATGTCTGTCAGGTCTGACCAAGAGGTTGCACCACTATTGGTCCCTTTCCGAGGATACAAAAATGGACAGTTCTAAGCATGACTTTGTTGGGTGTGGGAACACTTGCAGGAAGTGGACCAGGAGCAGCTAGCTTAGGCTTTTTGCTGCACTTTGATCACAAACTTTCTCAAGAACTAAATGAGGACGTGGAAAAGGTTGCAGACTCCCTCTTTTCCCTGCAAGGTCAGATTAATTCACTTGCAGCAGTCCCGCTCCAAAACCAATGAGCCCTAGACCTGCTCATGGCGGAAAAGGGAGGAACCTGTGTATTCTTAGGCTAGGAGTGCTGTTATTATGTGAACCAGTCATAAATAGCAACCACAAAAATCAAAGAACTGAAAGAAAGAATATGAGAAAGGAGAAAGGAATTAGAGACAGGGGTGATGTGGGGACTCAGCCAGTGGTCCTCCTGGTTACTTCCACTGGCTGGGCTCCTCATCTCTAGCCTCCTCCTCATCACTATCGGCCCCTGTGTACTAAATACCCTCACAAAGTTCATAGAAAACACTATTACAAATTGAGTCACCATGACCACTCATATACTGGCTGTGCAAGGCTATTGGTCAGTCATAGATCAGGATGATGCTCCGTAAAATGAAATGTTTGAGGGGACATCAGAGGGGCTAGTGACAAGGGGAACATTTAAGATTTACAAGGTCAGCAATTGTGTCCAGGTGCCCCTCCACTCCTCAAAAGAAACACTCAAACACTCCTGGCCCCTTCTCCTTCATCCTCACTCCCCCAAACTCCTTTTTCACCTGCTTGCTGCCTGCTTGCTATGCATGTAGAAATGTTACAGATACAGAAGCAGAAAGATACAAATTTCTCTCCTTGTCTTTGTTCAAGGCCCAGACCTTGGGAGATTACTCCCCTCTGAGCCTGTAGTGTAAAACAAAACTCAACTCTCCAAAACCTTCAATTGCCACTTGACTGTCAGTGATCCAGTCCAGATTTTCTGGTTTTTCCATAACATCTTGAGTCACACCCAGTCCCACAGGCCCCAGAACTTACATCTCACTCTCCAGTAAACCCAGGGAGACAGGCAACCACTGAGGAAGCTAACTTGGCCTGCCACCGAGCCCAGGATTCCCAGGGTCTGTGGAGCGCCCCACTCATCTTGCTCTCCAGCCAAGTAAGTGCTGGTGCACCTGTGCGTCCTGGTTGAAGAGGCTTCCTGGTTGGGCAGAAATCTTGAAGAATTTGCAGTAACTTGTGTCAGCAAAATTGAAAACATGAAGTCACTCTGGTAACCAAGAATGTGACTGCACATTAAATCTAGTTACTTTGTAAATGGGATTCAGTTGTTCACCCTGAATTAATGCAGATGAGTACCTACCATTAAAATCAGTCCACATGATCAATATTGTAGTTGCTTATTATTGTGCCATTTTATCCCTTACTCGCTTACCTCCTGCACCCATGCCAAGCCCCTCAACCCCTGCCACACTTTGTAACCACCTGTCATTTCTCAATGACTTTGCACCTATTGTTGTTGTGTTCCGTCTATTTTTCTCTGTTTTTAGATTCTACAAAGAAGTGAGATTATATGCTGTTTGTCATTATTCTCCTGGCTTGATTCACTGAGAACAATACCATCTAGATCCATTTGTACTGCTGCAAATGGCAGGATTTGTTTTCTTCTTATAGTGTTCAATAATGTTCCATTTGTGTTTATGTACTCTTTATCCATTCATTTCTGGATGGACACTTTGTTTCTGTATCTTGGCTATTGTAAACACTTTGGTGATAAACATAGGGGTGCATATATCTTTCAAACCAGGGACTTTGTTTTCTTTGGGTAGTTTCTCAGGAATATAATTCATGGAAATATGGCATTTCTATTTTTAGCTTTTTGAGGAAGTTCTGTACTGCTTTCCACAGTGGTTGTCCAGATTTGAAGATCCACCAATAGTGTTTGAGTGTTCCTATTTCTCCTCATCCTGGCCAGTACTTGTTATTTCTTACTTTCTGGGCAGTGGCCATTATAATCCAAGGGAGGTGCTATCTCCTTGTCAATTTTTTTTGCATTTACCTGATGATTAATGTTGTTGTCCATCTTCAAATTTCCTGTTGGCAATCTGTATTTCTTCTTTAGAGAAATGTCTGTTCAAGTCCTCCATCCATTATGTTGTTTGTTTTTTTTGGATGTTGAGGCATGAGTTCTTATAATTCGGTGTTAACCCCTTATCAAATCAGTCATGTACCAATATGTTCTCCCATAATGTGACAGGACCTTTTTTTTCTGCTTATGGTGTTCTTAGCTGTACAGAATGTTTTTAGTTTAATGTAGTCCCATTGTTCATTTTTACTTTTGTTTCCCTTGCCCAAGGAGATGTGTTCAGAAAAAAGTTGTTCATGTTATATTCAACAGATATTTGTTTGTTTTCTTCTAAGAGTTTTATGGCATCATTGTATTCCATACATTCCATGTATGGACTTGTATTCAGGTCTTTGATTCATTTCAAGTTTACTTTTCTGTATGGAGTTTGTCAACAATCCAGTTTCATTCTTTTACATGTAGCTGTCCAGTTATTCCAATTGTTGAAGAGGCTGTCATTTCCCCATTGTATGTCCATGGCTCCTTTATCATATATTAATTGACTATGTATGTGTGGGTTTGTTTATATCTGGGCTCTCTATTCTGTTCCATTGGTCTATGGGTCTGTTCTTTTGCCAGTACCAAATTGTTCTGATTACTGTGGCTTTATAGTAGAGCTTGAAGTTGGGAAGCATAATACACTCAGATTTGTTTTTCCTTCTCAGGATTGCTTTGGATATTTAGGGTCTTCCGTGGTTCCATATGAATTTTAGTACTTGTTCTAGTTCATTGAAAAATGCTATTGGTATTTTGGTAGGGATTGCATTGAAGCTGTATATTGCTTTGAGCTTAATTTCCATTTTGACAATTCTTTCTATCCATAAGCACAGGATAGGTGTCCTCTTTAAATTGCTGGTGTCCTCTTTAATTTCTCTCATGAGTGTCTTGTGGGTTTCAGAGTAGAGGTGTGGGGTAAAATTTCAAAATTTCCAGAATCTTCCACCTAGCCCTAGTTCATTTACATATCAATGGGTGTTTCACAATGCAGAGCCTCCTCTCTGTCTGGGAAAGGGCTGGAGAGATAATAGCCATTTGCTTTTCCGCTCTGTTCCTGGTATGTATTTGGCTGGGCATCTGCCAGTCACCAAAGACCTGCTAATGGAGTTCCTCCTAGAAGTGATGGGTGGGAAGTGGAGAGCAAGGTGAGGGGGAAAAGTGTGAGTGGTGGCTGGGGAAGTTGGACAGGGCTTGGCCTAGTTAGTGAATTTGAACAAGCTGTGAGCAATAAAAAATGATTTTTCCCAAAGTACCCTTCCCCTTATTTCAGTTTCCCTGGTCTCATATGGGATTCACCAGGTCTGGTAACACCCTTCCATCTGGCTATACTAGGTCTTTCATCTCCTTGGATAGGTTTATTCCTAGGTATTTTCTTTTGGGTGCAATTGTAAATGGAGTTGTTTTCCTGATTTCTCTTTCTACTAGTTGTTAGTATATGAGAATGTGATGGATTTGTGTTTTGATTTTGTATCTTGAAACTTTGCTGGATTCAGTTATTAGTTCTAGTATTTTGGTGAATTCTTAAGGGTTTTCTGTGTATAATAGCATGTCATCTGTAAAGAGTGACAGTTTAATTTCTTTCTTTCTTACCAATTTGGACGCTTTTTATCTATCTGTGTTGCCTGACTAATGTGGCTGGGACCTCCGGTAACTATATTGAATAAGAGTGGTGAGAGTGGACATCCTTGTCTTGTTCTTGATCTTAGATGAAAAGCTTTCAGTTCTTGCTATTAAGTATTGGGCTTTTATTATGCTGAAGTAATGCCCAGTTAGTTGTGACTTTTTATCATGAATGGATGGTGAATTCTGTCAAATGCTTTTTTTTTGTTTCTAATGAGATGATTGTGTAGTTTTCATTATTATTTTTGTGAATGTGATGTATGATATTGATTGGTTGATCGACGAATATTGTACCATCCTTGCATCCTTGGACTAAATCTCACTTGATCATGATCATGAAGGATGATATTTTTTATGTATTTTTGAATTCAGTTTGCTAATATTTTGTTGAGGATTTTTGTGCCTATGTTCATCAGGAATATTGTTCTGTAATGTTCTTTTCATTGGTCTATTATCTGATTTTGGTATTAGAGTGATGCTGGCCTCACAGAATGAGTTTGGAAGTATTCTTTCCTCTTCTGCTTTTTTGGATTTCTTTAAGAATTGTGGATATTAGCTGTACTTTAAATGTTTGAAAGAATTTGTGATGCCCTCTGGTTCTGGGATTTAGATTCTTGGGGGATTTTTTATCACCAATTCAATTTCATTGCTGGTAATTAGATTCTTCAGATTTTTGTTTCTTCCTAAGGCTTGAAAGGTTGCACTTTTCCAGTAAGTTCTGCATTTCCTTATAGGTTGTCCAATTTGCATATAATTTTTTATAGTATTCTTTAATAATTCTTTGTAATAATTCTTGGTGATACATGTAGTAATTATTCCTTCTTCATTTCTGATTTTTTTATGTGTGTACATTCTTTTTTCCTGTTAAGTCTGCCTAGGGTTTTATCTAATCTATTTTCTTGAAGAACCAGCTCTGGTTTCATTGAATTTTATTCTTATCAATTTCATTTATTTCTGTTCTCATCTTTATTATGTCCTTCTTTCTACTGACTTCAGATCATTTATCCTCTTTTCCTACTTCATAATTTTAGACTGTTTATTTGGGATTTTTTTTTCTGTTTCTTGAGGTAAACCTATATTGCTTTCTATTTTCCTCTAAGAACTGTCTTTACTGCCTCACACAGATTTGGGCTGGTGTTTTTTTATGTATCTGCTTGTATTGCTTGACCTCTGTTTTAACTTATTCACAGATCCACTTATTATTAAACAATCTTATTGTTTCAAATACACAAAACAGTGATTTAACATTTCACACATACCTCTTACCTCCTACATTGCAGTCTCTATCAATGTAGCAAGATGTTACCATCATTATTTGTATTCTCTGTGCTATACTACCATCCCTGTGCTCCATGCATATTGTGTTTGTGAAATGTGCCCCCAATCCCCTTCAGCAGCCCCCACACCTTCCCCAGCACCTCTATTTGGTAACCATTAGTCCCTTCTCAGAATCTATGACTCTATATCTTTTTTTGTTCCTGAGTTTTGAATTGTTATTTTACTCCACAACGGAGTGAATTTATTTGGCATTTGTCTTTCTCTACCTGGATTATTTCACTGAACATAATACTCTCTAGATCCATCAATGTTATTGCAAATAGCAGGATTTTTCTTTTAATGGTTGAATGATATCCCATTGTACACATGTACTCCCTCTTCTTTATCCATTCATCTGTGATGTACACTTAAGTTTCTTCCATATCTTGGCTAATGTAAATACTGCAGTGATAAACATAAGGGTGCATATGTCTTTTTGAATCAGAGATCTTGTTTGGTTCAGGTAAATTCATAGGAATGGAATTCCTGGGTCAAATGGTATTTCTATTTTTGGCTTTTTGAGAAACCTCCTTATCACTTTCCACATTCGTTACACCAACCTACATTCGCTCCAACAGTATAGAAGTGTTCCCCTAACTCCACATCCATACCAGCATTTGTTACTTCTCTTTCGTATAGGTAGTTTCCTAACTGGTGTGTGGTGATATATCCTTGAGGTTCTAATTTGCATTTCCCTAGTGATTAGTCATGTGAAACATCCTTTTGTGTCCCTCTTGGTCATCTGTATTTGTTCTTTGCAGAAGTGTGTGTTCATGTCATTTGCCCATTTCTTAGTTGGGTTGTTTTTTGGGTGTTGAGGCATATTAGATTTTTATATATATTTTGGGTATAAACCCCTTACTGAATGAATCATTTAAGAATATATTCTCCTGTTCTGTAGATTGCATTTTGTTCTGCTAATGGAGTCCTTTGATGAACAGAAGCTTTTTGATGTACTCCCAATTGTTCATTTTTTGTATCCCTTGTCCAAGGAGATGTTTTCAGGAAAAAATTGCACTTGTTTATGTTTAAGACATTTTTGTCTGTTTTTGTCCAAGAATTTTAAGATTTCATGACTTACATTCAGATTTTTTATTCATTTCAAGTTTACTTTTGTGTATGGAGTTAGAAAATAACCCAGTTTCATTCTCTTACATGTAGCTCTCCAGTTTTCCCTACATCAGCAGTTGAAGAGGCTAGTTTCCCCACTGTATCTTAATAGCTCCTTTGTTGTATATTAATAGACCATGTACGTGTAGGTTTATATCTGGACTCTCTATTCTGTTCCACTGATCTATGGCTCTGTTCATGTGCCAGTACCAAATTGTTTTGATTACAGTGTCTTTGCAGTTGTGCTTGAAGTTATGGAGCTTAGTAATCCGTCATCTTTGCTCTTTCTCAGGATTGCTTTGACTATTTGGAATCTTTTGTAGTTCCATATGTATTTTAGAACTGTTTGTTCTATTTCATTAAAGAATGTCGCTGTTATTTTGATGGGGATTTCACTGAACGTGTAGATTGTTTTAGGAAGGATTGCCACTTTGACAATAATAATGCTTCCTATCCATGAGAGCCAGATAGATTTCCATTTATTGGTGTCCTCTAATTTCTCTTGAGTCTTTTGTTTTCAGAATAAAGTTCTTTCACCTCCTTGGTTAGTTTTATTCCTGCGTATTTTATTCTCTTAGGTAGGTTGTTTTCTGAGAGTACTTGTAAATGGGGTTTTCCTGATTTCTCTTTCTGCTACTTTGTTTTTAGTATATAAGAATGGAGCCATTATTGTGTATTACTTTTGTATCCTTCAAACTTAACTGAATTCAGTTCTTAGTTCCAAAGTTTTTTGGTGCAGTCATTAGGGCTTTCTATGTACAGTGTCATGTCATCTGCAAATAGTGACAGTTTGAATTCTTCCTTACCAATCTGGATGCCTTTAATTTCTTTGTGTTGTCTGATTGCTGTGGCTAACAGCTCCATAACTCCTGAAAAAGTGGGGAGAGTGAGCATCCTTGTCTTTTCCCTATCTAAAAGGAAAAGTGTTCAGATCCTCACTGTTAAGTATGATGTTGGCTGTGTGTTTGTCATACATGGCCTTTATTACATTGAGGTACTGGTCCTTTATACCCATTTTTCTTTACTTTTTATCACAAATGGATGCTGAATTTTGTTGAATGCTTTCTCAGAACCTATGAAGACAATCATATCCTTGTTTTCCTTTTGGTTGATGTGGTGTATGATGTTAATGGACTTTAGAATATGGTTCCATCCTTGCATCCCAGGAATAAATCCTACTTCGTCATGACAGACGATGTTTCTGACATATTTTTGAATTCAGTTTGCTAGTATTTTGTTGAGTATTTTTGTATGTATATTTTTGTATTTTGTATAAGGGATAGTGGCATGTAATTTTCTTTTTCTGTGGTGTCATTGCCTGGTTTTGGTATTAGAGTGTTGATGCCTCATAGAATGAGTTTGGAAGTATTCCCTCTACTTCTAATTTATGGAAAACTTTAAGGAGGATGGTTTTAGGTCTTCACTAAATGTTTTATAAAATTTAGCAGTGAAGTCAACTGGTCCTGGAATTCTGTTCTTAGGTAGTTTTTGATTATGAATTCAATTTTGTTGCTTGTTAATTGGTCTGTTCAGATTTTCTGTTTCTTCCTGGGTCAGCGTAGGAAGATTGTATTTTTCTAGAAAGTTGTCCATTTCTTCTGGTTATCCAGTTTGTCAGCACGTAATTTTTTAATAGTACTTCCTAATAATTCTTTACATTAAAGGAGTATCTGTAGAGATGTTTCCTCTCATTTCTATTCTATTTATGTGTGTAGACTCTTTTTTTATTGATAAGTCAGTGCATGTCCTAAGCCTATCACAAGCAGGTGGGAAACAAGCACATACAAAAATGGAATCTTCATCCCAAACAAATATACAACAATAACTGTGTATATATCATAGAAATGGGGTGAATGAGGTGGGGCAGAGATATGGGGCAAGCATCATGATTAACTTTTCCCAACTATGATGAAAACTGCTGAGACATAAACAGTATAGCAAGAACAGGAGGAACTCCATCTTAATGCTTAGATTCCATTTTGAAAAGTAGAGTGGAAATACCTAGGAATAAACCTAACCAAGGACATAAAAGACCTATACCCTGAAAACTACAAGACACTCTTAAGAGAAATTAAAGAGAACACTAACAAACAGAAACTCATCCCATGCTCTTGGCTAGGAATAATTAATTTTGACAAAATGGACATCCTGCCTAAAGAAATCTACAAATTCAATGCAATTTCTATCACAATACCAACAGCATTCTTCAACGAAATGGAACAGATAGTTTTAAAATCATATGGAAGCACAAAAGACCCCAAATATCCAAAGCAATCCTGAGAAGGAAGAATAAAGCAGGGGCATCTCACTTCCCAACTGCAAGATATACTACAAAGCCACAGTAATTAAGACTATTTGGTACTGGCACAAGAACAGACCCACACACCAGTGGAACACAATAGAGTACAGATATTAACCCAAACGTATATAGTCAATTAATATATGATAAAGGAGCCATAGACGTACAATGGGGAAATGACAGCCTCTTCAACAGCTGATTTTGGCAAAACTGGACAGCTACATGTAAGAAAATGAAACTGGTTCATTGTCCAACACCATACACAAACATAAATTCGAACTGTATTAAAGACCTGAATTTAAGTCATGAAACCATAAAACTCTTAGAAAAAAAAGAGGCAAAAATGTCTTGGACATAAACATGAGTAAAGTCTTCATGAACATATGTCCCCGAGAAAGGGAAACAGAGGCAAAAATAAACAAGTGGGGCTATATCAAGCTGAAAACCTTCTTTACAGCAAAGGACACCATCAATAAAACAAAAAGGTATCCTACGGCATGGGAGAATATATTCATAAATGACAGATCTGATAAAGGGTTGATATCCAAAATATATAAAGAGCTCACGCACCTCAACAAAGAAAAAGCAAATAATCCAATTAAAAATAGGCACAGTTTAATTATTTAATATGGTCTTAGCCTTCATGACATAGTATTGGTCATGTAGTTCAACGTTTTGATACTTTTCTTCCTGTAGTCTACTGATTGAGAATAGGAGGCACAGAAGGCTTACTCATTTCCTTCATCAAAGGAAGTAATAATAAATCACATTACACCCCATTTAATGGTGCAAAACTACATAATGGCATCATGTTTTCTGCATTATGTGAAATCTAACATAACTGCAAATATGTAGCTCTCTAGCAAAAGCACAATTTTCTTAAATTATTTGCTCATCTTGTGGAAGCTCTTCAATATTTTGCAGTATAAATCATCACAAAAAATGAGAGAAGCACAGTATTGCTGAGTAGTGTTTTTACTACAACATAAGCATTAAACACAAATGATAACTCAAATAAATATATGTGGCCATTACCCATGGCTGAAAGAAAAAATTATGCCAACAGCTCTACTTTGCATCATAAAGCCAAATTATTTCTAAAATCTTATGAAGCTGAAAACAAGTACAATCTTGAATAGTGACTTTTCACTTAAAAGAATAATCACAAACTTGTGACATAAACATTATATATATTTTCAAGGATACTGTAGCTTCTCCCATAACACATTTCTCTGACAAACTATTTCTTGCACTGTAGAGAAATACCACAGACAATATTCAGTGATAATTTATATAATACAAGGTAGGATTTCTGTCATAACTACATCTGATTCATTTTGCTTTTCTCATTTTTCTCCTCCAGCATGACTCAGAAACTTTATTGCATTAAAATCCCACATATATTCAAGTCCTAAGATGTAGAATTCCCCCTTATGGTATTCTTTGGCTAACTTCTCATATAAGAAATTCATGATTTTTCTCCTAAACCATATATTTTCCTTTGCAAATCCTGCTCTCCATGTCCCCTTTAAATCCTAAAATATAGTGACAGTAACAGACTTGCTGGAAAAATACCCCATTCTAGGTTGTGTGTAACATTAATGTGATGTCAGTTGAACAGCCTTGTAAAAATATGTGAAATAAAATATGAGTTTAATGGACAAATTTGAGGTCCCAGGTCAGAGAACTCTAGCATTCTTTACCTCCAGTAGAGTATAAGAAGAAAAAGCTGACACAAAGTTGGAAATAAATGTTCAAGATGGATTAAGTCAACTTTTCCTAATAAACTGGAAAAGCTGTTTACCATGAAGCACATAAATGATCTGAATTTGATACTCTCTTGGGAGTTCAGGCATTTTTGTTTACATTAGGAATATTATAGTAAAAGGTTATCCTGGACGTACTATGTCCAGGCCCTCAAACCATTTCTATTGCTTCCCTGTAGAAGTACAGACCGTAGCCATCCTCACATCATCCTTCAACAAAACTAGTCTTTTTTTCTATTTGTAGGGTGAGCCTCAAGAAAAATGAAGTGTGTCTTCATTATACACAATAATTTTTACTATTTCCTGAAAATTAAATTTTTAACAAGTTTGAAATACCATTTCTAGACAGTGCAAAAAGGACAGGAAAATATACACATTCACGCAGACATCTAATCTCTTTCCCTATCCCTATACGTATCTGTACTCTTTCATGTAAAGAACTGAGAGCAGGAGTGGATTAGGATAAGTATTGAATCTGAGCTGTGCTAACTTTCCTCCCTATAACCAGACAGAACCTCAGATTCAGAATTGGATGAAATCATTTTTTAGATAATAAGCTTTGCAATGCAGAACTTTACTATTAACAAATTATACAAATAAGGGTAAAATTTATGCAGTTTTAACACACATAACCAAATAACATAATTTGAATTCATTCTTGTAATAAAAGCTCTGAATTTTCTAACTCTGTTCAATTGAATTTGCAAACTTGATGTTGCATTAACTTTACTTAAGCTAATTCTTACCTCATTTTTCCACTTGTATTTTTTTATTTTGTTACCATTAATCTACAATTACATGAACATTATGTTTACTAGGCTCTACCCTTCATCAAGTCCTCCCCACAAACCCCATTACAGTCACTGTCCATCAGCGTAGTAAGATGCTGTAGAATCACTACTTGTCTTCTCTGTGTTGTACAGCCACCCCATGCCCCCTACCCACATTATAAATGCTAATTGTAATGCCTCCTTTCTTCTTCCCCACCCTTATCTCTCCCTTACCACCCACCCTGCCTAAGTCCCTTTCCCTTTGGTAACTATTGTCCATTCTTGGGTTCTGTGATTCTGATGCTGGTTTGTTCCTTCAGTTTTTCTTTTTTCTTATACTCCACATATGAGTGAAATCATTTGGTACTTATCCTCTCTGCCTGGCTTACTTCAATTTGCATAATACCCTCTATCTCCATCCATGTTGTTGCAAATGGTAGGATTTGTTTTCTTCTTATGGCTGAATAATATGCCATTGTGTATATGTACCACGTCTTCTTTATCCATTCATCTACTGATATACACTTTTAAAAAGCTCTTATTGATGAAATTCTATCTCTATTTAAGAAAATCTGTCCCAATATTTGGAATTGGATTGTTTCCTGAATTGGAAATATGAATAAATACATATAAATATAAAATGGGCACAGGATCTGAACAGACACTTCTCCAAAGAAGAAATTCAGATGGCGAAGAGACAAGTGAAAAGATGGTCCACATCACTAATCAACAGAGAGATGCAAATTAAAACCACAATGATATATCACCTCACATCAATAAGGATGGCCACCATCCACAACACAAACAGCAATAAATGTTGGTAAGGTTGTAGAGAAAGGGGAACCCTTCTTCACTTCATTGAGGGGCTTCAGAGCTGCACTGCTGCCCAGGGGTCTGGAGCACCTATAGCTCCTAAGAATACCCAGCATCCTGGGCTGACTGTGCCAGGATGCTTCCATCTAGCTGCAAGGCCACTGTCCCTTTAAGACTTTCAAAAAGCACTTGCGTTTCTTTTGTCCCAGGGTGCTGTCTGCGGGGATCTGCTTGCAGATTTTACTGTTCCTTTTCCTTAATATCCAGCACACCATGCAATGTATGTCTGTGCTCCCAGTGCGGATGACTAGGGCTGGGTATTTAGCAGTCCTAGGTTCCCACTCCCTCCCTGCTCTGACTCTTCTCCTCCCACTGGGGAGCTGGGGTGGGGGCACTCTAGGGACCTGCTAGGCTATGGCTTGTATCTTACCTACTTCGTGTGATGCTGAGTTCTCACAGGTGTAAATGTAGCCTGGCTGTTGTACTGTATTCACTGGTCTCTATTTTGGGAATAGTTGTATTTGTTGTATTTTCAAAAATATATATATGGTTTTAGGAGGAAATTTCCACTGCTTGTTCATGCCGTGATCTGGGCTCCTCTTTTCTCAAGTATCTTTGATGAGCCAAATTTATTTTTTACCTTTACCTATATGCTGTTTTTATTCTCCTCCACTTCCTAATCAAGTAATATACAACCTGGGCAATTAATAAGGAAAGGAACCCCAGCCATTAACAACAGTAAAACTAAGAAGGATTCCATCTAGAAGATAAGATTGCATTTTCAAAGCCAATTAAGTAAGTTTCTTAACATACTCATTAGCAAACAGACAATAGCTCAGCCCAAATCAGGGGCTTTGAGGGAGGAGTCTGGGCAGATAGTCTTGTTTGCAAGCTCCCAGACCAAGCCTATTGTATCTCAGAGTGGAATCAACATATTACATTTCTTCTGTTAAGTTAGTTTTAAACATTCAGGGACCACTTACTCCCACAAGCCCTTTGTCATAATACACAAAAATTCTTAAAAATGGGGGAACCCCCAACCTTTCATGGCGCTCCTCTTTCTGAGGTCACCTACACTTTCTAAGTGCATAGACTTTCTCTCTTTCAATAAAATTTGGGTCAAGGTGACTCTCTGCCCTAAGGTCGACTGCTGCATCTATTCTCTCTTTAAGTAACTTTAAATAAAACTTTTACTCTGATTCACTACTCTTTCTCTGCCCTTTAATTCTTTGTCGCAGTGGGACGAGAACCAAGGAAAATAGTCAATGCTCCCTGCAACATCCCCACGTCTTTGACCAAGCACTACCAAACAAAAAATAGAAATAACTTTTGATTCGGGAATTCCACTTCTGGGAATTTACCCTAAGAATGCATCAGACCAGTTTGAAAGAGACATATGCACCCGTATGTTTATCACAGCACTATTTACAGTAACCAAGAAATGGAAATAACCTAAGTGTCTTTCAGTAGATGAATGGATAAAGAAGATATGTACATATACACAATGGAATATTATTCAGCCATAAGAAGAAAACAAATTCTACCATTTCCAACAACATGGATGGAGCTAGAGGGTACTATGATCAGTGAAATAAGCTGGAGGAGAAAGACAAGTATCAAATGACTTATCTCATCTATGGAGTATAGGGACAAAGCAAAAACTGAAGGAACAAGAAAACAGCAGCAGAGTCACAGAACCCAAAAATGGACTAACAGTTACTAAAGGGAAAGGGACTGGGGAGGATGGATGGAAAGGGAGCGATAAGGGGGGGAAAGGAGGGCCATTAAGATTAGTACATATAATGTATGTGGGGGGACATGGGGAAGGCAGTATAACAGAGAGAAGGAGTGATTCTATGGCATCTTACTACACTGATGGACAGTGACTTTAATGGGGTATGTGGTGGGGACTTCATAATAGGGGAGTCTAGTAACCATAACGTTGTTCATTTAATTGTACATTAATGATAGTAAAATAAAATAAATAATTACATAATTTTTTAAAAAGCTAAGTTGATGGTCATTTAATAATAACACATTCCTCTCCTTAATCCCTAATTTCAACGACAAGTGTAAATGCTTGCTGCCCAAGTAAAGCAATTGCAAATCCAGTGACCCCAGTTCCTCCCCTCATCTCAACCATCCAATTGTCCAATATCTACCCTATTTTATCTTCTGTATTTCGGCTCTACCTCTCCTGTAGCAATTACCTTTCAAATCATATGTATATTCTTCCTATCTCCTTTCAATACAATTCAACTGATCTAATTTGAACATTTGGTATTATCACATCTAACATTAAAATTCTGTCTCATTAGCAACTGTTTGCTAATGTGACAACTGAAAATTTTAGCAAAGAAGTTTATATGGACTTCCATTTTAAACAAGGACAGCATAAATGGAAGACATAATCGTTTTTCCCACGATTTTAAGCATTTAAAAAATGAAGATATGATTGATAACCACTCTTATGAAGTTTTCACAAGGAAAACAATATGGTTATTGCATTCACCCTTATTATTGAGTAGCCACCATGCCCCATTGCAGTCTCTGCCCATCAGTGTAGTAAGATGCCACAGAATCCCTATTTGTCTTCCCTAAGCTATACTGTCTTCCCCATGACCCCACACACACCATGTGTAACAATCAAGACACCTCACAATCCCTTTCTGCCTCCCTCTCCACCTGGCCTCCCACACCCCTCCCCTTTGGTAACCACAAGTCCCTTCTTGGAGTCTGTTAGTATGCTGCTATTTTGTTCATTTAGTTTTGCTTCGTTGTTATACTCCACAAATGAGGGAAATCATTTGGTATTTGTCTTTCAATGCCTGACTTATTTCACTGAGAATAATACCCTCTAGTTCCATCCATGTTGTTGCAAATGGAAGGACTTGTTTCTTTCTTATAGCTGAACAGTATTCCATTGTGTAAATATACCACCTCTCCTTTATCCATTCATCTACTGAAGGACACTTAGGTTGCTTCCATATCTCGGCTAGTGTAAACAGTGCTGTGATAAACATAATGGTGCATATATCTTTTTGAATCTGAGAGGTTGTTTTTTTTGGGTAAATTCTTAGCAGTAGAATTCCTGCATCAAACCATATTTCTATTTTTAGTTTTTAGAGGTACGTACATATGGCTTTCCAGAATGGTTGAGTTAATTTACATTCCCACCAGCAGTGCAGGAGAGTGCCCCTTTCTCTGCAACCCTGCCAGCATTTGTTGTTCCTAGTCTTTACTATGTTGACCATCCTTACAGGTGGGAAGTGATATCTCATTGTGGGTTTTAATCTGCATTTCCCTAATAATTAGCCATGTGGAACATCTTTTCGTGTGCATCTTGGCCATCTTGATTTCTTCTTTGGAGAAATGTCTGTTCAGCTCCTCCACTCATTTTTTAAAAGAGTTATGTGCTCTTTGCTTGTTGAGGTGTGTGAATTCTTTATATATTTTGAATGTTAACCCCTTGTCAGATATGTCATTTACAAATACATTCTCCCATACTGTAAGATGCCATTTGGTTCTGCAGATGGTGTCCATTGCTGTACAGAAGATGCAGTCCCATTTGTTCATTTTTTATTTAGTTTCCCTTGCCTGAGGAGATGTGTTCAGGAAAAAGTTGCTCATGTTTATATTCAAGAGATTTTTGCCTATGTTTTCTTCTAAGTTTCATGGTTTCAAGACTTACATTCAGGTCTTTGATCCATTTTGAATTTACTTTTGTGTATGGGGTTAGACAATAATCCAGACTCCTTCTCTAGCATGTAGCTGTCCATTTTGCCAACACCAGCTGCTGAAGAGGCTGTAATTTCTCCATTTTTTATCCATGGCTCCTTTATCATGTATTAATTGACCATATATGCTTGGGTTTATATCTGGGCTCTGTAGTATGTTCCACTGGTCTGTGGGTCAGTTCTTGTGCCAGCACCAAATTGTCTGGATTACTGTAGCTTTGTAATAGAGCTTGAAGTTGGGGACTGTAATCCCTCATGCTTTATTCTTCCTTCTCAGGATTCCTTTGTCCATTTGGGATCTTTTGTGGTACCATATGAATTATAGAACTATTTGCTCTAGTTCACTGAAGAATCCTTCTGGTGTTTTGATAAGGGGTGCATTGGATCTGTAGAGTCCTTTAAGCAGAATAGCCATTTTGATAATATTAATTCTTCCTATCTATGAACTCAGGATCTTTCCATTTGTCAGTATCTTCTTTAATTTCTATCTCGAGTTTCTTCTAGTTTTTAGAGTATAAGTCTTTCGCTTTCTTAGTTACATTTATTCCTAGGTATTTTATTCTTTTTGATGCAATCGTGCATCGAATTGTTTACCTGATTTCTCTTTCTGCTAGTTCATCTATAGCAGTGCAACATATTTTTGTGTATTAATATTGAATCCTGCATCTTTGCTGAATTCATATATCAGATCGAGTAGTTTTGGAGTGGATTCTTTACAGTTTTTATGTACAATATCATGTCATCTGCAAACAGGGACAGTTTAATTTCTTCCTTGCCTATCTGGATGCCTTTTACTTCTTTGTGTTTTCTGATTGCCATGTCTAGGCCTTCAGAACTATGTTGGACAAAAGTGTGCAGAGTGAGCAACCTTGTCCTGTTCCCCATCTTAAAGGAAAAGCTTTCAGCTTCTTGCTCTTAAGTATGATGTTGGCTGTGGGCTTGTCATTTATGGCCTTTATTATGTTGAGGTATACTTGCCGTCTATGCCCATTTTGTTGAGAATTTTTTTTATCATAAATGGATGTTGAATTTTGTAGAATGCTTTTTCAGCATCTATGGAGATGATCTTGTGGTTTTGTCCTTCTTTTGGTTGATGTGGGGGATGATGTTGAAGGATTTTTTAATGTTTTATCATCCTTGCTTCCTTGGAATAAATCCTACTTGATATGATGGATGAGCTTTTTGATGTATTTTTAATTCAGTTTGCTAATGTTTTGGTGAGTATTTTTGCATCTATGTTCATCAGGGGTATTGGTCTGTAGTTTTCTTTTTTTTGTTTTGTCATTGACTGCTTTTGGTATTAGAGTGATGTTGGTCTCATAGAATGAGTTTGGGAGTATCCCTCCTCTTCTACTTTTGGAAAATTTAAAGGAGGATGGGTACTAGGTCTACATTAAGTGTTTGATGAACGCAGCAGTGAAACCATCTGGTCCAGGAATTTCGTTCTTAGGTAGGTTTTTGATTACCAATTGAATTTCCTTGATGGTAATTGGTCTATTCAGATTTTCTGTTTCTTCCTGGGTCAGCCTTGGAAGGTTGTATTTTTCTAGAAAGTTGTCCATTTTTTCTAGTTTACCCAATTAGTATATAAATTTTCATATTATCCTCTAATAATTCTTTGTATTTCTGTGGTATCCACCATGATTTTTACTATCTCATTTCTGATTCTGTTTATGTGTGTAGACTCCCATTTTTTCTTGGTAAATCTGCCTAGCGGTTTATCTATTTTGTTTATTTTCTCAAAGAACCAGGTCATCCTTTCATTATTTCTATTGTTTCATTCCTCTCAATTTTATGCATGTCTGCTCTAATCTTTATTATGTTCCTCCTTCTACTGACTTTGTGCCTTATTTGTTCTGAAGACATAAGCTTTCACTTTTAGTTTGATATCAGAAGAAATGAACTTCATTTATAACATAAGGAGTGTGTGGTGAAAAGTTCTACAACTAGGTCAAAAAATAAACTTAAATACTGAGATGAATTATTACAAAAAGTGATTTTTTCAGGACTCAGAATGAAAATATTTTATATGAAGTCCATTGCCTTCTAAAATGGCAGACAAAAATCAACATATTTAAGTATGCTTTTCACTCTAGAATTTGCAAATTGTTACTTTAAGGGATATTTGAACTACAGCATTAATGAAGATCAGTATATATTTGTAAAACTGCTCATTGTAGAAAGTAAAAATTGTACTTAATGACTAATTGGGACAAATAGCTTATATAGAATTAGCCCTGATACCATACTTGAAACACTACAGAGAAAAACAAAACAGGTGTAGTAAATAGACTAGTTGAGGAAGGAAAGAAAGTCAGTCTTAAAGCCATAATGAATCTATAAATTAACAAGAGGAAATATCATTTGCCATTATTAAATCACCCAGTGCAAATATAAAGTGCCAATCACTTATTTATACCTACAAATTTTCCTGTTTGTAAAATTTTTTGGTGTTAAAATCAGGCTATTTGTAGTTAGAATGTGTGTATATGATTGCTTCCCTAGACACTGTGAGTAGGGGAAAAAATATCATAAAAATCTCTAAAACCAAGAAAAATCTGAATTTGAAAATACATCTGACCCAAAGATTTAAGAAAAAGAACTACATAACTTTAAGTCCTTTCTTGGAAGGATCTTAGTCTGTGCCCCTTTATTGTTCTATATCAAGTTTTTAAATAATGCAAAGGTCATATAATTTAATGGTCTGTTTCTGATTAAATGTTAACACCTTAGAACTGATCATTCTTTTTAAGAACCCTGCAGAGTGCCTAGGCACCAAGTTGGTTTATAATAAACACCCACTGAATTAAAGAATTAAAAGGTTCTCATTATACCTCAGTAGATAAGTGGAAGATCAAAAGATATCTTTTCATTTACTTTTTGTTGGTGTAATTTCTGTACTTTAAGTATAAACGAACTATGAAGATATAAAAAGCACTATACACATGGTCAACACACTCCGTAGATTCAGAATAATTAAGAACTAGGGAGAAAGGTAAGAAAGAATACCACCTGTGCATATCTTTTTCATTACACTTCTTACAACTAGCTGATTTCCAATTGTTTTAAAATTATATATAATTTATATACTTAAAAATACATAACTTTTACTTATGATATGTTTTAATGTAATTCAAATGAAATTTTAAATGGTAAATAATAGCAATAAAAATAATAAAAAATCAAGTGCACATATCAAGAGAGAAATGGATATTAAGATCAATGAAGGATGTGAGTTTCAGGCTTTTAAATAATTAGTATGCTTCACTTAGAAATGCAGATTCTAAGAAAGTCCACAATTGGGTTATTTTATGTTTGAAACAGTGTGGATGGAGGCGTGAAGATTAACATCAAATGAATCAAAGCAGAGGAAAAATAATTCAAGGAAAAGACTGTTTTTAAAGGATCAAAAGAGGTCACAAAATATGTTAAATTAATACCACTTCCTTTTTGACAAAGTACTGGATTTGAGGACTGTGGGATTCACATATAAATCCAGTATAAAAATCAAATGAATAAGCATATATTACTTGATTGTTTATAGTTCATGATGTGTGATCAAAACCGAAAGAGTTCCTTGCATTTTTCACCATGTAAGAACTTGTTTGTTATGCTTCCGATGATTGGAGACTGTTGAGTTAGGCTTGGGGATGATCAATGATTGTCTATTAAGTCCCCTATACAGAATTTTATTGTTGTTAACAACCATTAGATCAACAAATGAGAGGTGCCCTCTAAGCACCAGTCTTGCACGGTTAAGCCTCGAGACCCCTGGCTGTCCCTTTCAGATCTTCAATATTTCATCGCATCTCCTCCCTTGACTGTGGGTCAGAGGCAGGGAGGGACCAACAAGTGGTGCCTGAACAGGGACCCTGAAACTCAGAGTGGGGAAGCTCCAAAGATCGTCGATTCAGCAAGACTCCCAGGAAAGCTTATGTAGGGATAGGGTTGAGACATCAGGGACACCACAATGGGCCAAAATGAAACTAAAGCACCTAAACCAGATTATTTAAAATTACCCAATACCCTCCTAAAAACATCAGGAGTGAAAACTTCTAAAAACGGGTTGCTCAATTTCACAAAGATATTAAAAATTATTGTGACTTGTTGCCACCACAGGGAACCCTTAAACAAGTTGATTGGGATAATGTATTAGGAGACTTTAAAAGGCTCTAGACAGGGAAATGTCATCCCTGTGCCTGTTTGGTCTTTATGTAATTTGATCACTCTCTCCTTGCAGCTTTTGCAAACCCCCCACTTTCTGAAACCAAGTCAGATACACAGGAGTGTAAGAGAGAGCTCTTGGATGATGTGGTGAAATCAAGTAAGCGATCTTCATCCCCACATCTGTCTGACTCCTCATCGTCCTCCTCTTCCTCTATTTCAGAGACTGATGGTGAGAGTCCCATTCTTTCCTCTCATCGTAAGGAACACTCAGCTCCTGTTCCTGCTGCGTCTGCCCTCACGGCATGAATACATAAAGCCCAGAGGGAGGGTGATATAGATGCTTACCTGACACCCTTAGTGGCACCAGTTTATTGGACTCCTTTTGAGCCAAATGAGGATCGTGATTTTCCACAAGGAGGGGTCAAAGCACTTTATACACCTTACCTTACAAGACATTAAAAGACTTTAAACAGGCGATTTCCTCTTATGGTACTAATTCTCCATATGTTGTTCGTCTCTTGAAGGTGTTGGCAGAACAGGAAAGGACAATTCTTCATGATTGGGGTTTATTGGCTTGTACTTGTCTAGACTCTTCTGATTTTTAACAGTTTAAAATGTGGTGGTATGAGGAAGCAAAATCACAAGCTTTGAGAAATCAGCATGCCAATCCTCCAATTCTTATAACTGCTGAACAACTAGCAGGACAAGAAGATTGGATGCAATTACAATCTTTGTACAAGCTGGGTACAAAGACACGGCAGTAACACAAGTACGTCTGTGCTGCCTAAAAGCTTGGAAAAATATACAAGCAGCTGGAAAGCCTGCCTTCCCATTTAGTAAACTGAACAGGGCTCTTCAGCCTATATGTAAAAAATGGCCCTCAATTCATAACATTCATTATATGGATGATATTCTCATAGCTCTACCTAAACATCTACCTCTTACTACTATTCTCAGTGAGACTGGAGTTGAATTAAAACAACAGGGCTTAGCAATAGCCCCTGATAAAATACAAATACAAAAATACAAATACAAATACAATTAATTGTTTTGGGAATAAAATTCAATAAAATTCAATAATCCCTCAGAAAATTCAGATAAGGAAAGATCATCTAAAAACTTTAAATGATTTTCAAAAGCCCTTAGTAGATAACAATTGGATCCAACCGTTATTAGGTATTCCTGCTTATAAATGACATCTTTTCAATACCTCGAAGGGACCCCTAGATATTAACAGTCCTAGAGACTTAATCTCAAAGGCTGAAGGAGAACACAAGCAGATAGAACAACACATTAAAATGCTCAATTATCAAAAATTGACTTACACAAACCCTTACTTTTATTAATTTACTTTACTCCCCATTCTCCCACAGGATTGCTCTGTCAATGTGATGGATCGTTAGAATGGATATTTTTACAGTATCAAACTAAACCCTCATTACAACCTCACATTGACAAAGTAACCTCCATTATCCTTAAAGGATGACAGAGATTAACACACATGATTGGTCAAGATCCTCACCCCATTATTCTTCCATTATCTAAACAAAATATTATGCAGGTATTTCAAGAAAATATTCATTGGCAAGTTGCACTTTCTGATTATTTGGGAAATATTAACTGTCATTACCCTAAGAATAAATAATTTTCCTTTTCTCAGTGCCATCAATGGATCCTTCCTCAAAAAAAAACCTCCCTTAATTCATTATCAAGTACTGTTACTGTTTTAAATGTGGTACAAAATCTTTTAAAGCAGCCTATACAACTTGTTCTGGTTTGTCAAAAACTTTTCAAATGTCTTTTACTTCTGCACAACAATGAAAAAAAACGTATCAAGCCCTCTCTTCATATTATCGAGGTGTTTGTGGTGTAGGACGCATTCTTCCTGCCCTAATACATCATCCTGGATATAAGCACAGAAGACTTCTCCGAGCTGTGCCACCTGATTGTGATGACAACTTGAAGTTGTAAGGTCCTGTTGCTGTGACTGTTGCTGCTGCATCAATCTTGCCAGTTCCTGGACTTGTCTTAGGAATGCAGAAAGAAATATTCAAGCTGCCTTGTGTGTACAGTAAAACAACGAATTTGACTGCATCTATATTGTTGGAACTTAACCAAGAATTTGTAGAAGTACCAGTCGCAGTACTTCAAAATCGCACTGCTATAGATTATCTGCTGTTAAAACAACATATGAGATGTGAAGTGTCCTGGATGTGTTGTTTTAATTTATCTGATTTTTCTCAAACAATTCAAAACCAATTAGACAATATCCATCATATTATTGATGTTTTCACAAATGCCTGGGTTACCTAACTGGTTTTCTTGGTTTCATTGGATATAATCAGTAATTGTAGGTCTGCTTTTGTTATGTGTCTGCATTCCTATTCTGTTAATGTGTGTCCACAATTTAATTAGTAGTTTGTTAAAACGTATTCATGCTTACATTACTCTACAAGAAGCATGTCAAAGAAATAATACATTTTCTCATGTTTTCTTCCATCTGCTACTTCTATAGCTTTTCTTCTTCCTTCCTAATTAAAGACCTTTATCAGAATTCATGCCTCATACTTGAAATTACTGAGTATCATAATTCTTCCAAGTGGTAAAGATACCTCAAGACAAGTGCTGGGCATAGAAGCCACAGGGCATAAATCTGCAAAGAAGTAAAAGGCTAACCTTTTCAAAGAATATTGATTCTCTCTCACTTACCTACTTTACATCTGCCTGTCTGGCCCAGAAGATGGCTGGTTAGCATGAGACAGGTAAGATTCCTCAAGGGAGGAACAACCTAAAACAGGCACAGTCACAGGGGGGCCATCAGGTGAGAAATTCTAGGTCAACATAGGTGTGGTTTAGAACCCCCTCCCAGTTTTCAGAGAAATCTTCTGCACCCATTGATATTTTGTTGCCCTTGACTAGCTTAGATTAATACCTAGTCTATAGGCACAGACCTGATCATCTACACTTGCCTCCTTAAAGCACTAAGTTATGCTTTCTATCTTTATCTTACATCTACCTACTACTTCAGCAGTTTATTAAAAATAATAAGGGAGAAATGTGGGATTCACATATAAATCAAGTATAAAAATCAAATGAGTAATCATATCTGACTTTATTGTTTATGGTTCATGATGCGTGATCACAACCAAAATAGCTTTTGTGATATGACTACCCTTGCATTGTTCACCATGTAAGAACTTCTTCACTATGTAAGAACTTGTTCATTATGCTTCAGAATATTTGAGACTGTTGAGAGTTAGGCTTGAGGTTGATTAATGATTGTGTATTGAGTCCCCTACACAGAATTTTATTGTCGTTAACAACCATTTGTTGAATAAATATGAGAGGGGCTCTCTCAGCATCACTCTTGCTCTGTTAAATCTTGAATACCCTGGCTGGTCCTTTCAGACCTTCAATATCTCATCACGTCTCCTCTTATCTGTGGGTCAGAGGCTGGCAGGGACCAACAGAGGACCAAAGCAATGATGTGGATAGAATAATTACACAGCTGATCTGTGCTTATGGGAAAACAACAATAAATCCTATGAGTCTGCAACAGTACTTTCTTCTGTACCTTTGGTTCATTTACTTTCCTTATTTTCCCTGTTCTTAAAACAGAAGTATTCTCTGAGGTTCTATTTGTCACTGCTTTCATTCTCTGATGGAAATGACAATTACTAGGTGGAATATTCCCCAGTTAGTTACTTTTCCGATGGCTCTCTGAAGTCTTGCATTTTCAGCAGCTTTTAATAAAATCTGCATCCATCTTCTCGATCCTGCTACTCTGTCAAACTGATGGTGTATCATAATTATAATCTAATGCTTTCCTCTTGAACAGATAGGTGTTTTAAAATGCTGACTCTAACTAGATGGGTGACCTACAACTGTTATAACTGTAGTTAATCACTTATTACAGAACTCACTAAGCTTACTAAGTACTGGACAATGAGAACCTATGTGACATAAAAACCCAAAGGGTTAATGTACTCACTCTTTTCCCAAGTCAGGTTCTCTCTATTCTGTGCTTTCCTCCTCTATACTTTTGTCCTTCATACATACTACTTTCTTGAGAAAAAAAGAGCTCCTCCCAAAGATTCCTGATTTCTGTAGAATCCAAAGGATATATATTAACTTTTTTGATTGAACATTAATGTTAAAATTGAGATATAATGGTTACATGTAAAAATACACAGATTTCAATCCATGCATTTACATGCAGTGTCTTGCCCATGTACACCACCACTGTCTCTCTCTATTTTCCCTACTGGCACAATACAAAACAGGAATATGTACAAAATATTTCTAAATCTACAGGCCTTAGCCAAGAGCCCTTCTATTCAATCAGTACTAAAATATTCATTAATAAAGACACTATAAATAAGCATTCTTAGCTGGTGAAAGTACATTGACAAAGGTTGCTGAATTTAGTTAATAATTTGAATCAGAGTGATGAGAAAAAGCAGTACTAATTAAACATTAGACAACTAAAGTTTGGAGTAGAATTCTGAAATTACAATTAGGATATCAATATTTAAAATGATTTTATATTTTGTAATCAAGTATTCAAAAACCAACCGTCCCACACACCAAAACAGAAATTCCAGGTAAAACAGATTCCAGTTAAATAAGTAAGATTCATCTAGGTTTTTAAAAAATGCATAAGGAAACTATGGATAAAACTGTTTTCAATAATTCAAGGGGAATATAACCCCTAAATTTTTATATTGAAGGTTAATGGTACCATTGCCACAACAAAAACAATACATTTCAGCTTTCACCATAGAGCATGGGAACATCCCACATAATGGAAAGTCAGGTCTTAATGTGCCACCTGTCAAATACTGAGAAAGACCCTGCCAAACTGGAAGGGTCTAGAGGAACATTAAGCAGAGAGAATGAAAATACAGAAGGGAGACATATTTTATGTTAATCAATAAGTTAAGAGTAACACAAGTTGATAATCCCCTTTTCTTGATTCCTTTTTCATCCTTATCTCACACTCTCTTATCAATGCATAAACCCTTGAGCTCTAGTTTCATAATACTCTGTAGTGTGATCCCTCTATTCACTTCTACAGTCTCAACTGAAGTAGTGTGGATTGCTGTAATTATTTTGTTGCATTGCTAATCTTACACCCTTCAATCCACTTTCCGAAAATTAAAGATTCTTATTTCAAAAGTATAGAACAGAATTAATCCTTTTACTTGTTTGAATCCTCTAGTAGTAACCTACACCATTCAGAATTACCCCTACCTACAAGGCCATCTATTATTTGGCACCTGGTCACATGCATGAACTCATCACCAAAGCTATTATTCCCTTCATTCTGAAATAGTCATATTGACTTTTCTGTCCCACAAATACGCCAAAGTTGTTCTCATTTAAATTTTTCACTTATTTTCAAGCCTGAAATGTTCTATTTCTAGCTTTTCTTACAGTTGTCTTCTTTCATTATATAGGTCCAAGCACAGAAATCATGCTTTCAGAACTTTGGCAAAATCAGCATTCTCTGATCCTTTAACAAAAATTCAAATAGTTGTCTGTTTTATTTTACTCATGTTACTCTAACAGTAATTTATTGATTTTATTGGGAATTTGTTTCTAGTTCCACTAGCATTTAAACTACACAAAGGCATAGATTTTGTGTTATATGTTACAGAATATACCCCCATTGTCAAGAACAGTGTTTCACATACTCAACGGTTGTTGAGTATGATTCACTTTGCATAAATCCTTAAAAAATTTATGCATTAGGAACAAACAGTACATTTTCTGTGATCATAATGTTATTTTCAAGAATTTGAGTTTATAATTAGTATCATGAACAAGTTCCCAAATGACCACAAACTGTGGATTTTAAATAGAAATTGCTACATTATGTATGGGTTTTCACTAAATGCTCTTTCAAATCTTACTAATTTTATATTTCAAACATGTATCAAAAATAGACGAAGCCACTCAATCAAATAGTGCCCAGAACCGTTACCTAGGTCTCACAATCGTTATTTGGATGTATCTGTTAAAACAAAATTTTGAATATAGAATTTGAAACTGTTTATCATAAGCCAGTATTAAAAAAAAGACTGGTCTAGTAAGTTTGGGACACTAAATCTTCCTCTCCCATTCAAAATGTACATGAAATTACACAGGCCCTTAAAAAACTTATCAAGAACAATAACTCACACCCATTCTGAAACAATCACATTGTTTCAATAACAAAAAAAGCACAGTAGCTTAAATGTTTAGTGTATAATTTCCCAATATTTGACCAGAATTACTTTTCAGTGGTAAGAGAAGAGGGTAAGGAGCAAGAAAAGCATGTAAATCACAATCTGCAGAAACACTGTTAGGTGGCACGGTCTAAAAAAATGTACTCTAACTGCACTTACTAAAAAAAATTAACAGAAACAAGGCTACTAAATGAGAAGTTACCAAAATAGATATTCAAATTATTAATAAAATTTGTAGTGAATCAAGAACCTAAAGGATTTAATTACAAAGAACATTTTACTTTATGTTAAATCACTATTTTAGATGCGAGTTCTTTATGGGAAATTTACATCTTTCTTCCTTCCTATTGGTGCAGGTAGGCTTGTTATATTAAAACTAAAGATATCCTGGGAAAGCGCTTGGTCGCAGGGCAAGAGAAAGCACAAATACATGAATTTACCCATTCAGAATCATATATATCTTTATCACTCTCTGTATCATAATAGCCATAGTCTGATTGTTTGGAAAGGAAGAAAATACTTTTAACATGTGAATTTAAAAGTGAAGTAAAGAACTTCAGACTATTTTGTAATGATGTGAACTAATATAGTTCTCTGGGGAAAAAAAAAATTCAGTGAAACAATACCTGTTTATCTTTTCTGCCCTCCTCTCCAAAGATGCACCACTACAACAATTTTGGAAAGCACTCCACTTACTTAATCATTTCAAAAAGCTTGGGATCTGAGACTTTGATATTTCATGCCATATTCCAGGTAAGATGAACCATGGGTATTACCGACTTCACACTTTGAAATTTGTTCCACTCTTACCGTTTCACTGCTAATTTATATTGCCAGGCTAAAGGGAGAAAAAGAATTTTTTTGTTTATAAAATAGCAACCTGATGTAACAAAAGCATTATCACCTTTCAGATGATAAATTTAACATGAATTCTGAAAACCTAAAAACATTATGTCTTAGGAAAATTCAGGTTTAAAAATACTTCTCATTTAAAGAGAAGTTAACAAAAGGCTAGGTGTTATTCTGGACTCTTCTTATACCTTATCTCCTTTCATCCTTTCAAACCTTTACTGATACCATAATTTTCATGATCTGGAGAGAATCAAAACCTTTCCCCCAAAGTCACTAATTTAGCAAAAGTAGAGCCAAGGACTCGCTCATGTATTTTTTTTTCTTCAAAGAGCAGATTATTCAGCATATATATTAAGAAGATTTTGTCATACTTAAGGCTTCTCATATGACATACCAGATCAATAAAAATTTGAAAGAAAAACTATTCTGCTTAGCATTCCTCATTCCTCCATAAAATCTCCTTTTATATAAACACATAATACCTGAAAATATCAGAAGTATATACTCTCTGTCTACAAACGGACTCATTTGGTATTTGACAAAGTATCTGTTTTTGGAT
Organism: Manis pentadactyla; assembly: GCF_030020395.1. NCBI lineage: Eukaryota > Metazoa > Chordata > Mammalia > Pholidota > Manidae > Manis > Manis pentadactyla. Next base: position 8,084,674 of record NC_080039.1, on the reverse strand, counting down.
ATCTATTTCTTAACTTGAATTTACTCTCGGTATTAACAATTAAGATTTTTTGAGAAAGCTTCTTTTAAAATGTAAAATCTGTTAATGTAATATTTAAGAAGATTATTAGTAAGGTGGAACTAAAATACTGCTAGTGCAGGTCCACTCAGATTCATGCAGCCCATTCTTCTTCTGTCCCTATTACCACTACTATATAGCACCACTATGTGGACTCTGTTCACCTGGGGAAACCCTGCCAGCAGAGCTCCTGGCCATTTCCCTGTAGCCCCATCACAATAGAACCCTGGTCCACACTCTAAGAGCCCTAGATGGCTAGCCAAAACCACCAAACTTAAGACTACTCAGAGTACACTCCCACACTCGGCCACACCTTCAAGAGTGAGTGAGAGAGCACTTTCATTTCATCCATACAAACACAGAAAACTCAAACAAAATAAAGAGAGGAATATGCTTGAAGCAAAGAAGAAAAATTTCAGAAAAAGGACAAGATGAGAGTTAAGCTGTTTACCCAACAGAATTCAAAGTAATGGTTATAAATATGCTCATTGGGCTTAAGAGAACAGTGGAGGAACTTTGAGAGGACTTGAAAACGAGATGGAAAATGCAAAAAAGCACCAATCAGAAGTGCAAAGTACAATAAAGGAAATGAAAAATGCAATAGAAGATTAGAGGATTCAGAAGAAGAGATCAGTGATTTGGAAGAGACAGTAAGAAAGTATTTAAGCTGAACACTAGAAACAAAAAGAAGAAAGAAATGAGACTAGAGTAAGGGACCACTGGGACCACAAAAAACATGTGAACATTCCATTCAAGAGTCCCAGAAGGAGAAGAAGGCACACATAAAATTTTCAGTCATAGTATCAGTTGGTCACAGTGATGGTACTACAGAATGGAGAAAATAGCCAATGATTCTGTAATGTCTTTTATGTTGACACACAGTCACTACACAGTGGAGGTGAGGATGTAATAATATGGGTAACTGTTGAGTGGATAAGTTGTAAAATTGAAACAATATAAGAGTGTATACCAATGATACTTCAATTAAAAATAAATTTGAAAATCAATACCTGTTGAAAATAAACAAATATATAAGAAGACGTGGTACATAAAATGGAATACTACTAAACAATAAAAAAGAATGAAATCTTCCCATTTATTACAATATTGATGGACCTCAAGAGTATTATACTAAGTGGAAAGACAAATATCAATTGAATTCACTTTTATATAGGATCTAAAAAATGAAATAATCAAACCAGAAATAAACTCACAGACACAGAGAACAGACTGGTGGAGTAGATTTTGGGAAATGGATGAAACATGTTAGAAGGGAAAAAAATTAGTAAGAATGTTTGCTATCTTGATGGGTGTGATGGTTATATGGGTATATTCACATGTGAAAATTCAACGAACTACACAGTAAAATTTTTGCTTTTTACTCAATGTGCCTTAATTTAAAAAAACTACGAGTTAGGTAGGGGACTAACATTCCAAGCCATATTGTTGCACCAGCCAACAGCCTGAACCTAATGCACAGTGCCTGCATTTATCCAGACCAAATCTCCCAGTCTTCAAATAAACCTATGTATGGGAACACTTGCTTCATAAAGATTTTCAAGGTTGGACCACCAAGAAATCATTAGAAAATTTAAATTATTTATGGAAAAATTATGTAATGTATAAGACTTTTAATATCTCAGGAAAGATGGGGAAATAATTTCAAATATTAAAAGATACTCTGTATACTTCATTAAAACATATGGAATAAGAACTGCACCTTTCAAAAGTTGCAGCTTTAAAATGAAAGGGGCAACTCTGCAAAAATCAAGAGCAGGTGAGAATAGGTAGATTTATTCAGGATGTGTACTAAGTGTTTGAACTTAGTTTTCAAAAGTCCAAATGTTACAATTTTAAATTACACTTAAACAGAATTTAAATTTTCCTTCAAAAGGAGTATTTTGATTTATTCACTCAAAATAATCATTGCTGGAGAACATCTTAATGTCTCAGAATTCTTATAAAAAGAAACGTTAGAAAACAATTTGGAGAGGGGGACTGTACCAAACCACTTAACTTCTGGAAGATGGACAATGAAAGATGTTCTCTTGATTCAGCAATGGGGGAAATTTCTTTTATTTTCTTCCAGAAACTGAGAGAAGGTTCCTATTCTTGCAAACACCCATTCACAGCCCAAAGGCAAAAAAATAAATTATTACACTTTAATTTTAAATTCTGTTATTTTATCACTCACCTCTACAATATTATGTATCTTAATGTAGTTACATTAATAACATTTTTATAAAGAATTTAGTAAGGGTCCTTCAGCGTTTCAATTATTTAATTTTCTGAGGAAAAATATTCTGGTGGAATTACTCATTTATGAAGATCTAAGAAAAGCTTTTGCTTTATTTCTATTTATTATCTTAACATATAGAATAATGGATTGTTCTGAGTTGTCTAATATTTACTTCCATCTTAGGAGGAAAAAGGAGGAGCAGAAGTTTCCATACAGACAACTCAAAGACATCTTTTATCATATTTTTTAGTTGCTACTCAGAATAATAAATAAGTCAAGGCACAGTATAGATTTCACAAATGACAATTCTCTCTTCCCTGCATGAACTGCCATTTCACTGGTATATACAAGCTCAAATAAAAGTGGATTACTCATTTTTTCTGATACATTTAAAACTTTTAAATAGGTCACCTTTCTTACCCTGAGAAAATCTTATACATGAAGCTGATAAAAAGTGATTCCTAGCCAGTAAATAAAACTTTATAGTTGTGGTTTTATTAACCGTGACACTTTTTCTTAACAAGACATATTCACTGAAGACTCTCCAAAATGATAAATAAGAAACAGTATATGAAATATGTGTGCTGACTTTAAAATAATCTCATATGTGAATTATAAGTGAGAATTTCATCCATTTTTAAGCACACATTGTAGTAAGTGATGCATAATTTACATTACACCACACCACTATCATTACTACCTCTGAAAATGGGTGTTTGCTTGCCAGAGACATTGACAATTTTAGACTGATTTACAAAGATACACAGCTTAAGTAATTAACAAGGTATAAACTTGCTTAATTTTGTCCTACTTGCCATTTATAAAATTAGTGATAATAAGTCTAATTTTCTTTTAAAGTACATTTATCAAATAAATGTGGCTTCATGAATCAATTAAAAAATCTAAGAGAAACAATACACATCCTTCCATACAATATGAATCCTCTGAATTATACCTGTTAGTAGTGCATTAACTAGTTTAATGTACCATCATTCAGTATTCCAGATAATATATAAAAGATTTCAAATAAAATCACTCAAACGAAAATTTCTGCTAAATGATAGCTAGAAGCCTAGAATCATATTATGTCATTTAAAAATTTGTCTTCTCACAATTCCTTTAAACCAAAACCTAGAAACAAAATATAGTTAATTAATACAACAAACCCTAAAAGAGCAACAGGAAAGTCTGATCAGACTGCATACAGACCTCAGGAATAGAGCATACCTCATGAAACAGGGTAACATATGAAAGACCTAATCCAGTGTGACCAGGCCTTTCACCACCCAGCTCACTGGCATGAAGAAGAAAAATGAAACAGGGAAAAGGGGATTAAAGATGGCAGCATGAGAGGAGAGACAGAGGCTTCCTCCTAAAACTGAATACAATTAGAAAATAGAGTTGGTGCAACTAATCCTGACAGAGAATCAGGAAAGAGGATGGATGGTGTCAGACTGCACACATCTGGAGAAAAGAGCAGACCTCACCAAATGGGGTAACGTACCAGAGCTGTGGCTCCACAGGACCTGAGCCCCTCCCCAACCCCAGCTCACTGGTGTGAAGAAGAGAAACGGAGCAGGGAGGGAGTGGAAGGCTTGGGACTGCTGAATACCTAGCTCTAGAGATCTGCTCTGGGAGCACAAACCTACATTTCATGGTGCTTTCATGAGACTCGCATGACTACTGGGTTGGAAAGTTAATACAGGCAGAGTTCCTGGGGAGACTGGGACTCCGGCCACTTGTGGAAAGCAGGGATCCATATCCAGCTTCTCTGGGACAAAAGCTTATACCTGTGTGCCCGGCCCACTGGTTCAGGTGGTGGAGACAGGCACAGCAGCTGGGAGGTGGGGAACAGCTCTTTCCTCCCCCCAGGAACCAGTACCGATCCCCCGCGACCCCCGACATTGCTTCAGGGGCTGGGCAGGTGCAGAATAGAGCTTCTGGACACTAGAGGGCGCCATATACAAACATGAAACGCCAAGGGAACCTTGTCCAGAGTAAAATTGTTAATACAGTGCCCGAGAAAGATTCAAATGATGTGGACCTCATGACTCTTCCTGAAAGGGAGTTAAAATAAAACTCATTAACATGCTAATGGAGGTACGGAAAGACATCCAAGAATGCAGGAATGAATTCAGGTCAGAGATCCAATTGTTGAAGAACACGATGGAGGGTATTAAAAGCAGGTTGGATGCAGTGGAGGAGACAATAAATGAAATAGAAACTAGAGAAGAGGAATGCAAAGAAGGTGAGGCACAGAGAGAGAAACGGATCTCTAAGAATGAAAGAATATTGTGAGGACTGTGTGACCAATCCAAGCGGAACAATATTTGCATTATAGGGATACCAGAAGAAGAAGAGAGAGAAAAGGGGATAGAAAGTGTCTTTGAGGAGGTAGTTGCTGAAAACTTCAGGGAAGGAGATAGTCTGTCAGGCCATGGAGAGCCACAGATCCCCCAACACAGGGGACCCAAGGAAGACAACAGCAAGACACATAGTAATTAAAATGGGAAAGATCAAGGCTAAGGACAGACTGTTAAAAGCACCAAGAGGCAGAAATAAGATCACATACAAAGGAAAGCCCATCAGACTAACATCAGACTTCTCAGCAGAAACCTTACAGGCCAGAAGGGAGTGGCATGATGTATTAAATGCCATGAAGCAGAAGGGCCTGGAACCAACCTTACTTTATCCAGCAAGGTTATCATTTAAATTTGAAGGAGGGATTAAACAATTTCCAGATAAGCAAAAGCTGAGAGAGTTTACCTCCCACAAACCATCTCTGCAGCCTATTTTGGAGGGCCTGCTATAGATGGAAGTGTTCCTAGGGTTGGATAGCTGTCACCAGAGGTAGTAAAACCACAGTAAAGAAAGTAGAACAGCTAATTACAGAGAAAATGCAAAATTAAATCAACTATCCCAAAGTCAATCAAGGGATAGACAAAAAGTACAGAATTTGATACCTAATATATAAAGAATGAAGGAGGAATAAAAAGAAGGAGAAATAGAAAAGAACCTTTAAATTGTGTTTGTAACAGCATACTAAGTGAGTTAAGTAAGACTCTTAGATAGTAAGGAAAGTAACCTGGAACTTTTGGTAACCACAAATCTAAAGCCTGAAATGGCAATAAGTACATACCTGTCGATAATCACCCTAAATGTAAATGGACTGTATGCATCATTCAAGAGTCACTGAATGGATAAACAAATAAAACCCATTTATATGCTGCTTACAAGAGACTCACCTCAAACCCAGAGACATGCAGAGACTAAAAGTTAAGGGATGGAAAAAGATATTTCATGTAAACTATAGATAGAAAAATGCTGGTGTTACAGTACTAGTATGAGATAAAATGGACTTCAAAACAAAGAAAATAATAAGAGATAAGGAAAGACATTACGTAATGATAAGTGGCTCAGTCCAACAAGAGGATATAACCATTATAAATATATATGCACCCAACACAGGAGCACCAGCATATGTAAAACAAATACTAACAGAACTAAAGGAGGAAACAGAATGCAATGCATTCATTTTAGGTGTCTTTAACACACCATTCCCTCCAAAGGACAGATCCACCAGACAGAAAATGAGTAAGGACACGGAGGCACTAAACAGCACACTAGAACAGATGGACCTATTAGACATCTAGAGAACTCTACACCAAAAGCAACAGGATACACATTCTTCTCAAGTGCACATGGAACATTCTCCAGAATAGACCACATACTAGGCCACAAAAAGAGCCTCAGTAAATTAAAAATGATTGAAATTCTAACAAACAACTTTTCAGACCACAAAGTTATAAAACTAGAAATAAATTGTACAAAGAAAGCAAAAAGGCTCACAAACACATGGAGGCTTTACAACATGCTCCTAAATAGTCAATGTATCAATGACTAAATTAAAATGGAGATCCAGCAATATATGGAAATAAATGACAACAACAACACAAAATGCCAACTTCTGTGGGACTCAGTGAAAGCACTCTTAAGAGGAAAGTATATAGCAATCCAGGCATACTTAAAGAAGGCAGAACAAACCCAAATGTATAGTCTAAAGTCACAATTATCAAAATTGGAGAAGGAAGAACAAATGAGACCTAAAGTCAAAAGAAGAAAGGATATAATAAAGATCAGAGAAGAAATAAATAAAATTGAGAAAAATAAAACAACAGAAAAAAATCAATGAAACCAAGAGCTGGTTCTTTGAGAAAATTAACAAAAGAGATAAGCCTCTAACCAGATTTATTGTCGTGCGCCCCGTCCTCGCCGGCAAGAACAGCACGCAACAACAGCAGGATTCTTCTGCAGAAAGCTTTAATCTTCAGCTCTTTCGTGATACAAACATCAGGGGAAGGACCCAAAGGGAAAGACTGGGCTAGCTATATAGTTCTCATGCTCCAAGCTGATTGCGCGCTGTCTGTGATGCTTCATTAGCATAGCTGTTACGATACACCAATTGGCTAGTAGGTGAAGGTCTAATTAGCATGTGGTATGCGGCCAGGAAGTGGCGGGATTATCCAGAAGTAGTCTTTGTTTTGCCTACAACTTTTTCTCAAGCTGGGCGCCATTTTTAGGTGCGGCAGGTATGGCTACCAACATCTCCCCCTTTTTTGTTTTGTTGAAACTCAGGGCGGAACTTGTCAGCTGAGGTGGAGATAGAGACCTGATCTCCAGAAACATTTGATGTCCTATTTTTGGAGAGGGGTTTGTAGACATCCACCCCTATGCAATCAGGCATGTCTCTCAGAGGGGCCCATGACCTCTTGCAGTGCAGTGCCTCGCACCCTCTAGCTGACGATGGGACCGCCCGGTACAAAGGGCTTGGGCCTGTGCAGTGACCCTCTTGTACCGAGTTTCGTATGAGAAGCTTCGGGTAAGCGAACAGGTACCTTAACCTGGTGCAATGCCACAAGGGCTCAGGGTGCAAGGGCTACCTCAAGCTAAAGCTGAGCTTCTTTATTGAGCATGTTGAGCCATACTTGGGGAGAGGCGCCAATATCTACCGCCATCAAGGCTTGAGCAAGGATCACTTTATCTTGCCTGTGTTGGGCACGGAGCCTGCATAACAACCAGAGTAGGAGCATGAGACCTCCAAGCAAGAATACACCCATCCCAGCCATGCCCGCCCACTCTTTAACGTGGGAGAGAGCTCTGTGGAACCAGGAAGAGAGTCCTTCTGCTACGGAAATATCTAGCCGGGTGGAGTTGATGTGGGTTATTTCTTGCCGTAGCTCTTCTAACGTTCCATCAAAGTCTTGGGACCAGTTTCCTGAAAGATACTGGGACAGGCTTCGTGACAGATTAGCTGCTCGCGTAAAGTTTTCATATTGTATGCTAGTAATGCAGAGAGCGCGAAACTTTCGCTCACATCCCAATTGGGCTAACTGCCAGAGCACATCTAGTTGCTCTTCCACTAGATCTACTCGCTGATTGAGGACCATAATTCCTCCTTTCATCTTTCCATCAAGTGAGGATTGGCGGTCCAGAGCAGTGGCTACTGAATCCGCAAGATTATTCAATTCTGCAGCCACTTTAACAGAGGTGTCCAAGGCTATGGCAGCTGCAGTGGCAGCCACTGCAGCCAGAGATATTAAAGCCACTATGGCGGCAGTGACACCAAAGTCACGTTTCTCACGAAACAAGGTCATGGAATCAGGTGAATCCACTGGGACAGGGACCCAGCGAGGAATGCGGGCCACTAAAGCATTGGAATGGACAGTTATATTCCAGCACTGAGACAAGAAACAGGTGTCATTGGAGCAAGAGTCAAAACTGTTATTGGATAAGATAAATAGAAATGGGGGATACACGCATACCGGAGTAGGTGGATATTGGGCAGGGGCTGGTGCAACTCTTTGACATGAAATATTATAAGTAGTCTTATTCACCTGGTATACAGTTTTGCCATCTAAGGTTGGGCTTGTAGCTTCATAGGTACAGGAACTATCAGACATCCCAATCCCTCCCCCTTGTAGGACAATAAAGGGAGAAAGGTCTGAACATGAACCATTAAATCCACACAGCAGCCATTTATCGAAGGGGTTCCTGCCTACATCTTGTTGGAACTCCCCTCCTTCTGCCACCCTTCTATAAACGCTGCCGGAAATTTCCTCCATAACTGGGGACAAGGAAAATTTGTGTCCCTCATCTGCCCAGGTTGTTGCATGTGACTGGCAATCAGTCCAGGGCCATTGCTCTCCCTCATAATCTCCCACACAATGGGGAGCATATTTGGGTTGACGGGGACGGTAAGGGAAGAATATGTTGCTATAATTAATCTGCTTAATAGGAGGTTTCACAAATGTACCATTGATCCAAAGGACCATTAGGCTTACTACTGCATTAGTGTAGGTCTTATTCTCACGAAAGGACTGACTAAATTCACCCGATTTTCTATCACGCCTAAACCACCCGTACATATGCTGTTTAAGGGACAGGCAATTTGAGTGGTTACGAGTGGTGAAGCACAAAGATCCATCGGTTTCAAAGGTTCGGTTTTCCCCTAAAGAAACTGCTAGAGAATCTAATGGTAAGTAAGGCAGGTTCATGCTAGAGTTAGTAGTAAAAAAGCGTGGAAAAACTGCTGCATTATAGCGAACAGGCATGGGCTTAGGGAAGACTGACAATATTCCCCATCTCAGTACTCCCTGAGTCAGGATTCCCATCGACAAGATCAGGATCCACAGGCACAGAGACGCCATCTCCTTTGTTCAGGACTTTCCTGGTCAGGCGTTCCGGGATCCAGAAGGGGTTTTCTTCACCCTGGGGAAAAACACATACAGCCCCCCTGGATCTAATTATAATTGGATCCGGGCCTTTCCATTGGTTAGATAGTACATCCTTCCATTTTACTAGTTCTTGTGGGTCTTTTGGCCATTGATGATGGCGGTCCGCCGCTGTATGGCCTTGAGCATCTAGGTTCAAAAAATTGTGAGTGAAAAGTGCTAGGGCTATAGCTGTTTTGGGCGTGGGGGGTATGTCCTCAATTCCCCCTTTTTGTTTAATTAGATAGGATTTGAGAGTGCGGTTCGCGCGCTCCACAATCCCTTGACCCTGTGGGTTGTAAGGAAGACCAGTGATATGTTTAATTCCCATGTGCTGACAAAATTGAGCAAATTTGGCAGAAGTATAGGCGGGACCATTGTCTGTTTTGAGGATTTGGGGTAACCCCCATGCGCTCCAAGCCTCAAGACAGTGGTGAATGACATGGGAAACTTTCTCTCCAGACAATGGGGAGGCAAAGATGACTCCCGAACATGTATCCACGGATACATGTACATATTTCAGCTTCCCAAAGGAAGAAATATGTGTTACATCCATTTGCCAAACCTGTAAAGGCTTAATACCTCTAGGATTGATCCCAACATGAGGTGTGGGAAGAAAACTGCAGCAGTGTTGGCAGCTAAGAACAATGTTCCTAGCTTCGGCTCTGGTTATGCTAAACCGCTTGCGCAGTGTATCAGCAGTGACATGAAATTGTGAGTGGAATTTTGAAGCAGTGGCGACAGGGTCTAGCAGAGGGAAAGCTATACTTCTAGTTGCAAGGTCTGCTAAGTGGTTGCCTTGGGTCATAGGCCCGGGAAGGCCTGAATGTGCTCTAATGTGGGTCATATATAAAGGAGAGCGTCTAAGGAGTAATTGTGATTGTATTTGTTTGAACAGGGTAGCTACCGAACTTGATGCTTTGATCAGCCCAGCTACTTCTAGGGAATTAACTGCATTAACAACATAACTAGAGTCTGACACAATATTTAAAGGCCCATGAAAGGTTTGTAGTACTTCCAAAACTATATGGCACTCTACTATTTGAGGAGTATTGGGTGTATACCTTTTTGTCACTATTTTGCCGTTATGGACATAGGCACCTGTACCTGTCTTGGATCCATCTGTATAGACTGTGTCTCCGTGCGGTAACGGGGTGTGGCTAATGATTCGAGGGAATACTAAAGGATGAGCTTTAGCAAAATTAAGGAGAGGATGCTTAGGGAAATGATTATCAAATGTTCCTGAAAAGCTGTAAGCAAGTATTGCCCAATCGTCATTCATGGCGCATAATGTTTGTATTTGCTCTTTGTTGTAGGGTGTTATGATTGTATTTGGAGCTTTTCCAAAATGTGTGACTGAGGTTTTTATTCCCTTTAGAGCGAGACTGGCTATGGTAGCAGGGTAATATTCTATTGTTCTAGCCTGAGAGGCCTGGGGATGGATCCAGATCAGTGGTCCTTGCTGCCACAAGACTGCAGTTGGCAGTCCCGGAGTAGGAAGAATGCATAATTCAAAAGGTTCATTTGATTGTATCCTACTCAATTGTGCTGTCATTAAGGCCTGTTCTACCTTATGGATAGCTTGCACTGCCTCAGGTGTAAGGGAACGCGGAGATGTTAGTTGTGAGTCTCCTTCTAGGGTTTTAAACAGTGGTTTCAAGTCAGTGGTAGGTATCTTTAAAAATGGCCGCAACCAATTAATGTCTCCTAGGAGTTTCTGGAAATCATTCAAAGTTCGCAGCTGATCATGTCTTATCTCAAGCTTTTGGGGGCAAATTACATCTGTATAAATGGTGGCTCCTAGGAATTTGCTAACACTAGATTTTTGGACCTTCTCACTGGCTATATTCAGTCCCCAAGTCTCTAGGGATTTAGTGAGCTTTACATAGGCCTCTTCTACTTCTGCTGATTGTGGGGAGCAGAGAAGGATATCATCCATGTAGTGAATGATTTTCAGTTTGGGGTAGTTTTCGTGAATTGGTGCTAGCGCTTGCTGAACATACAGTTGACATATGGTGGGGCTATTTGCCATCCCTTGAGGGAGGACTTTCCACTGAAATCTGGCGTCTGGTTGCTCATGATTAATAGCTGGCAGGGTGAAAGCAAACCTTTCTCTATCTTTGGTGTTTAGGTGTATGGAGAAGAAACAATCTTTGATGTCTATTATGATTACTTTCCATTCTTTGGGTAGAGCAGAGAGAAGTGGCAGTCCTCGCTGGACAGGTCCAAATAGCCTCATTTGAGCATTTACTGCTCTCAAGTCATGAAGCAATCTCCATGATCCTGACCTTTTTCTGATTATAAATATGGGCGTATTCCATGGAGATACAGAGGGTTCTAAATGTCCTAATTGGAGCTGTTCTTGTACTAAATGGTGAGCTGCTTCTAATTTCTCAGAGGATAGGGGCCACTGAGGAACCCATATGGCCTCCTCTGTAAGCCAAGGTATGGGCATGGCGTCTTCAATGGCCCCTACGAAAAACCCAGGCCATGACGGTCATTTTTTACTTTGGGAAGGATAGGCCCTGTGCGTCCCTGTTGGTGTTTCCCTAGTCCTTTACCAGGAATATATCCCATATCCATCATCATGCCTTGGGCAGGGGTGGAGTATTCATTAATAAGTTTAAGGCCTAGGCCCTGCATAACATCTCTCCCCCACAAATTGACTGGCAGTGGGAGCACATAAGGGGTAACTGTACCTTTTTGCCCTTCAGGCGCCTGCCATCTCAATGGTTTGGCACTAATGGTAGGACTAGACTCATACCCTAAACCTTGTAAAGAGTGTGAGGACTGTGTTATAGGCCATTTGGAGGGCCACCAGGTTGCAGAGATAATACTTCTATCTGCTCCAGTGTCTAGGATTCCTTCAAAACCTTTTCCCTCTATTTTAAGGGTCAATTTTGGTCTGTCTGCTAAATCTAATACTATAAAGGCTGAGTTATAATTAGAGGAACCAAAGCCCTTTTCTCCTCTCTCCGTGGTGGCAGCTGAATAATTGGCATGGAGACTAGGCAACACTAAGAGTTGGGCTATGCGGTCTCCTGGGGATATAGGGTAGATTCCTCTGGGGGCTGAACACATGATTTTTACCTGTCCCTCATAGTCTTGATCAATAACTCCGGGGTGGACTACAAGGCCCTTCAAGGTAGCAGAAGAGCGCCCCAAGAGCAACCCTACTGTTTCTGGTGGTAAGGGGCCTTTAAAGTCTGAGGGGATGGGCTGAACTCCCATCTGTGGAGTTAACACTATTCTGGTGGTGGCACGGATGTCCAATCCTGCTGAACCTGGAGTAGCTCTCCTTGGGGGGCTGTGCTGCTCCTGAAGGACACTGGTGTGCTGGCTGCCCCATATATTTGCGGGCCCTGGCGGCGGGGGCCCCTCTGGGAGTTTTTTGGCGACTCTAAGGGTTTCCCTTCTATGTCTTTAACAGATCGGCATTCCTTAGCCCAATGTCTGCCTTTCTTACATCTCGGGCACACTCCAGGGGTTTTCTGGGCCGTCTGTTCGAAGTTTGGGCCTCTACAGTCTCTCTTCATATGACCTAGTTGTCCACATTGAAAACACTTAACATTCCTATTAAGGATTTTTACTTGTTTATGGCTTTGCAATATAGCGGCGGCGAGGCCTGCATTGGTGAGGGGCCCTCCAATCTCCCTGCAAGCTTTCAGCCAAGCAGTCAATCCTTTCTGTTTCCAGGGGGTAATTGCCTGTCTGCATTCTCTGGTGCATTGTTCAAACACAAGTTGTTGGACAAGGGGCATGGCCTGTTCTTGATCTCCAAACACTCGGCCTGCAGCTTCCATCATGCGAGCGACGAAGTCTGAGAATGGCTCGCTTGGTCCCTGAATTATTTTTGTTAAATTACCTGACACTTGTCCTTTATTAGTGAGGGCCTTCCATGCCTTAGTAGCACACGCATTTATCTGTGTGTACAATGGTACAGGAAAAGCGATCTGGTTGGCTACCCACTGTCCCTGGCCTGTCAACATATCATAGGACCAATGACACGCGGGTTCCCCCGCAGCAGCGTTATCACGCACCTGGGTCATGCTTATATCATGCCATAGTGCCTTCCACTCTATATACTGTCCCATGCTAGAAAGACAAGCTTTTGCTACATATTGCCAGTCTGAGGGTGTCATAGCTGATTCCGCCAGCCTTTCAATCTGCGCTAGGGTGTAATTAGCACTGACTCCATAGGTCCGAACAGCCTCTGCGAGGTCTTTAACCTCTTTATGGGTAAGGGGTTGATGGGCACGTGCTCCATTGTCTTCGATTACGGGGAACATCTGTCTAATTGCCCTTAAATCCTCTGGAGCACAGAAGGAATGTGCGCCGTTCGCATAGGGCGGCGGGGCTAAGGGCGATGAGGAGCGTCTCACTTTCATTTTCCCTTTGGTTTGCGTCTCCGTTTTGCTGGCATCTGTACTTTTGCACTTAGCAGTTCTAGAGACTCTGGTCTCTTCCTCCTCTTCCGAGGACATTAATTCATCTTCTGATTCCCTATTGGAAAGTTGGAGTTCCCTCAACTCTTTCCAGGGGTATTTGCTATTTTCTCCGAGGCGGTCGTCACCTGCTTCTCGGGGCTCTTTCGCTTTTGCCCTGGACGGGCTCTCTCCCTCACTCTGGGGCTTTTTAACTTTCGTTTTAGCGGCCCCTTTTAGGCCGCGAGCTAGCTCTGTCTCCCGTTCCGTTTCTGACATACTTTCTTGGATGTCTGACAAGGCTCTCTGATCTGCTTTTATCACCTTTTCACACTTTTCATCCTGCAGGCAAGCTCTAATCAGTTTCCATAGTGGTCTAGTGCCTCCTCTCAAGTGTCCCTCTTCTTCTTCTCTATCAAGATCTTTCCCTAACTTGTCCCAGCTCGGGATGGAGAGGGACCCTGAACAGATAAACCAGGGGGCAACACGGTCTACTTCTTTTACAAATGATCCTAAAACTTTGGTGGAGACCTTCAAATTTCGCTCTTTGAGAACTGCCTGTAATGCTGAGACTAACGATGGTGCGTTTCCCATGGTGCCTCTTTATTTACAGAGAACCATCAGCCACCACCCTTAAAAGCGCGTCTCTCGGAACTTACCTCTCCGGGCTATCTCTGCAGTTCTGAATCTTCTCCAGATGTCTGAAGGGTCCTCCCGGTGCCGGTGATGTTCTGGTTCCCGGGTTTCGGCACCACTTGTCGCACGCCCCGTCCTCGCCGGCAAGAACAGCACGCAACAACAGCAGGATTCTTCTGCAGAAAGCTTTAATCTTCAGCTCTTTCGTGATACAAACATCAGGGGAAGGACCCAAAGGGAAAGACTGGGCTAGCTATATAGTTCTCATGCTCCAAGCTGATTGCGCGCTGTCTGTGATGCTTCATTAGCATAGCTGTTACGATACGCCAATTGGCTAGTAGGTGAAGGTCTAATTAGCATGTGGTATGCGGCCAGGAAGTGGCGGGATTATCCAGAAGTAGTCTTTGTTTTGCCTACAACTTTTTCTCAAGCTGGGCGCCATTTTTAGGTGCGGCAGGTATGGCTACCAACAATTTATTAAGAGAAGAAGAGAACCAACAAACATCAACAGATTCAGAAATTAGAAAGGAAATATCACGAGCGACCCAACAGAAATACAAAGAATTATTAGAGAGTGCTATGGAAACCTATATGCTAGGAAGCTGGAAAACCTAGAAGAAATGGACAAATTCCAAGAAAAGCACAACCTACAGGGAGTGACCAAGGAAGAAAAACAAAATCAGAACAAACCAATTAGCAGCAAGGCAATTGAAGCAGTAATCAAAAAACTACCCAAGAACAAAACACCTGGGCCAGATGGATTTACCTCAGAATTTTATCAGACATACAGAGAAGATATAATACCCATTCTCCTTAAAGTTTTCCAAAAAGTAGAAGAGGAGGGAATACTGCCAAACTCATTCTATGAAGCCAACATCACCCTAATACCAAAACCAGGCAAAGACCACACCAAAAAAGAAAATTACAGACCAATATCCCTGATGAATGCAGATGCAAAAATACTCAACAAAATATTAGCAAACCAAATTCAAAAACACAACAAAAGGGCCATACACCATGACTAAGTAGGATTCACCCCAGGGATGCAAGGATGGTACAACATTTGACAATCCATCAACATCATCCACCATATAAAGAAAAAGAAGGACAAAAACCACAAGATCATCTCCATAGACGCTAAAAAAGCATTTGAAAAAATTCAACATCCATTCATGGTAAAAACTCTAAACAAAATGGGTAATGAGGGGAGGTAACTCAAAATAATAAAGGCCATGTATCATAAACCCACAGCCAACATCATACTGAACAGTGAAAAGCAGAAAGCTTTTCCTCAGAGATCGGGAACAAGACAGGGATGCCCACTCTCCCCACTGTTATTCTACATAGTACTGGAGGTCCTAGCCATGGCAATCAGACAAAACAAAGAAATACAAGGAATCCAGATTGGTAAAGAAGAAGTCAAGCTGTCACTATTTGCAGATGACAAGATATTGTACATAGAAGACCTTAAAGACTCCATTCCAAAACTACTAGAACTAATATCGGAATTCAGCAAATTTGCATGATACAAAATTAATACACAGAAATCTGTGGCTTTCCTATGCACTAACAATGAACTAATAGAAAGGAAATCAGGAAAACAATTCCATTCACAATGGCCTCAAAAAGAATAAAATACTTAGGTATAAACCTTACCAAGGAAGTGAAAGACCTATACACTGAAAACTATAAGACAGTCAAGAGAAATCAAAGAGGACACTAACAAATGGAAACTCATCCATGATCTTGGCTAGGAAGAATTAATATTGGCAAAATGGCCATCCTGCCTAAAGCAATTTACAGATTTGATGCAATCCCTCTCAAATTACCAACATCATTCTTCAACAAACTAGAACAAATAGTTCAAAAATTCATATGGAAACTCCAAAGACCCTGAATATCCAAAGAAATCCTGACAAGGAAGAATAAAGTGGGGGCTGAACTCGCTCCCCAACTTCAAGCTCTACTACAAAGCCACAGTAATCAAGACAGTTTTGTACTGGCAGAAGAACAGAGCCACAGACCAGTGGAACAGAATGGGGACCTCAGATATTAACCCAAACATATATGGTCAAGTAATATATGATAAAGGAGACATGGACATGCAGCGGGGAAAAGACTGTCTCTTCAAAGATGATGCTGGCAAAACTGGACAGCTAAATGTAAGAGAATGAAACTGGATCACTGTCTAAAAAAATACACAAAAGTAAATTCGAAATGGATCAATGAACTGAATGTAAGTCATTTAAACATAAAACTCATAGAAGAAAACAAGGGTAAAACTCTCTTGGACATAAACGTGAGCGACTTCTTCATGAACATGTCTCCCTGGACAAGGGAAACAAAAGCTAAAATGAACAAATGGGACTATATCAAGCTGAAAAGCTTCTGTACAGCAATGGACCCCATCAATAGAACCAAAAGTTACCATACAGTATATGAGAATATATGTATAAATGACAGATCTGATAAAGGGTTGATATCCAAAATATATAAAGAGCTCACACACCTCCAAAAACAAAAAACAAATAACCCAATTAAAAAATGGACAGAGGAGTCG
The DNA here is from genome assembly GCF_030020395.1 of Manis pentadactyla. Classification (NCBI taxonomy): domain Eukaryota; kingdom Metazoa; phylum Chordata; class Mammalia; order Pholidota; family Manidae; genus Manis; species Manis pentadactyla. Next base: position 8,067,988 of record NC_080039.1, on the reverse strand, counting down.
AACAGACAGTTCTCCAAAGAAGAAATTCAGATGGCCAACAGACACATGAAAATATGCTCCACATCACCTGTCATCAAACAAATGCAAATTAAAACCACAATGAGATATTACCTCACACCAGTAAGAAACACCACATTCCAAAAGACAAACAACAACAAATGTTGGTGAAGTTGCGGAGAAAGGGGAACCCTCCTAAACTGCTGGTGAGAATGTAAATTAGTTCAACCATTGTGGAAAGCAGTATGGAGGTTCCTCAAAAAGCTCAAAATAGAAATACCATTTGACCCAGGAATTCCATTTTTAGGAATTTACCCTAAGAATGCAGTAGCCCAATTTGAAAAAGACATCTGCACCCCTATGCTTATTGCTGAACTATTTACAATACCCAAGAAATGGAAGGAACCTCAGTGTCCATCAATAGATGAATGGATAAAGAAGATGTGGTACATATACACAATGGAGTATTATTCAGCCATAAGAAAAAAAACGAGTCCTACCATTTGGAACAACATGGGTGGAGCTAGAGGGCATTATTCTCAGTGAAATAAGCCAGGTGGAGAAAGACAAGTACCAAATGATTTCACTCATATGTGGAGTATAAGAACAAAGAAAAACTGAAGGTACTAAACAGTAGCAGAATCACAGAACCCAAGAAAGGACTAACGGTTACCAAAGGGAAAGGGATTGGGGAGGATGGGTGGGAAGGGAGGCATAAGGGCAGGGAAAAAGAAAGGCGGCCTTACGATTAGCATGTATAATGTGGGATTGCATAGGCAGGGCTCTGCAACACAGAGAAGACAAGTAGTGAGTCTACAGCATCTTACTACGCTGATGGACAGTGACTGTAATGGGGTTTGTGGGAGGGTACTTGGTGAAGGGGGGAGCCTAGTAACCATAATGTTCTTCATGTAATTGCAGATTAATGGTAATAAAATGAATATAAATAAATAAATAAACAAAATGGTGGAGACTGTTATAGTTAAATTTTTTTTTAAAGATTCACTACGCTTTCAAAATATGAAAATAAATAAGTCCCCTGATACAACAGGAAAATTTCTTACCAAAAAGTTGGGGAAAAGCTAGGACAAGATCTTTCAAATGAGCACAATTGAGCGACCTGTATTTCTGGCTCCTACTTTTCTTAATGCCTCATCTCAGTGTTCACATCACTAATTTTTAATTGAGGTTTATGCCCAGAAATTAGATCATGGCTAGTTTCATTCAGCCTGTTGCTACTTTAATCAATACTTGCCACAAAAGATTTTGAACCTATAGATTGTGTTTGGAGGACAACATTAATTAAGTTTCCTAAAATAAATGTGTATCTGTTTTTTGTTTGTTCTTTAGTGCTAGGCCTACAGTGGCCTTTGGATTTGTAGAATTAAAAATTAAACATATAGGATCTCCTTCAGAGTAAGTTTCCCGATACTCAATGTCTACATAGTGAAAGTTGATTTTATTTATTTTCAAACAAATTTTAATTGTTGATATATATACAGCATGAAACATTAATAAATAAAATACAAGTAAGCATACAATAGAAGTGTACAATTCATTGGCATTTACAATATTGTGTACCCACTACCATCAATTGTTTCCAAAACGTGTTCATAATCCCAAATGGAAACCATGTAAATACTAAGCAATAACACTTTATTTCCTTTACCACCAACTTCTGGTAACTTCTAATCTGCTTTCAGAATCTATGAGTTTACCTAGCTTAGGTATTTCTTTATGTGGAATCATACATTATTTGTCCTGTTGTGTATGGCCTCTTTTTTCATTTAGCATGTTTTCAGGGTTCACACATGTGGTAGGATGTGACTTTATAGATGTATAAACATATGAGGTACATGTTTACATCTTTTCTATATACACATACCTATGCATATGTATGTATGTATGTAGACACACACACACTTTAATTGCCAGTTCATCTGGCAATGGACACTTGAATTGTTTCCACATTTTGGCTATTATGAATAACAGTGATATGAAATTTGGTACACAAGTATCTGCAAAATTTCCTGTTTTCTTATTTTACGTATGTATCTAGAAGTGGAATTGCTGGGTCATATGTTAGTTCTATGCCCAGAATTTTGAGGAACTGTCAAATTGTTTTCCACAGTACGTGCAACATTTTCTATTCCCACCAGCAATGTAGAAGGGCTGTAGACTTTAATTTTAAGAAGGTGAAAGCTATATCATCTTCATTATATATGAAGTAAATGCCCAGACCAGAGGTTTATTCTCAAGATCTTTGTTTTAAGAGATTGTTAATCCTCCATTTAAAACTTTTGTTAAAGGCATGTTTTACTGGTTTGGCAGTTTTCTTGATTTTAGTTTTTAGTTTTTAAGTTAAAAAAGAGCAACAACAGCAAAACTCCCTCCATTCCAATAAATATTAATTTCCTTTGGTTGATTTTTACAGATGTATTTAATTGAATGGTAATATTACTAATAATGCTTTAAATAAAATAATTTAATGTTAGGTCAATTCTGAACCATAGGACCACTGCATTAGGACTTCGATTTTTTTAATTAAACTATCATTAATATACAATCTGATGAAGGTTTCGCATGAACAACATTCTGGTTTCAATATTCATCCACATTATCAGGTCCTCACCCTTCATTGCAGTCACTGTCCATCAGCATAGTAAGATGCTAGAGAGGCATTACCTGTCATCTTAATACTCAACGGACTCCCCGTGACCCCCCTACATTAAGGGTGTTAATTATAATTCTCCTTAATTCCCTTCTTAATCCCGCCCACCCTCCCGAACCCCTATCCTTTGGTAACCGCTCATCCCTTACTGCCTCTGTGACTCTGCTACTTTTTGTTCCTTCAGTTTTGCTTTGTTGTTTTACTCCACAAATGAGTGGAATCATTTGGCTGATTTCACTAAACATACTACCCTCAATTCATGGAATACTCCATTCATGTCGTTGAAAATGTTAGTATTTGTTTTCTCCTTTTGGCTGAATAATACTCTATTAAGTATGTATACCACATCTTCTTTATTCATTCATCTGCTGATGGACACTTAGGTTGATTCCATATGTTGCCTATTGTAAATAGTGCTGCAATAAAATAGGAGTGCATTTGTCTTTTTGAATCAGGGATCTCATTTCTTTGGATAAATTCCTAGGAGTAGAATTACCATAGGGTCAAATGGTATTTCTATTTTTAATTTTTTGGAGGAATTTCCTCATTGCTTTCCACAATGTTTGAACTAATTTATATTCCCACCGTTGGTGTAAGAGGATTCCCCTATCTCTTCATCCTCATCAGAATTCGTTGTTCCTTGTCTTTTGGATGTTGGCCATCCTAACTGGTGGGAGGTGATTATCTCACTGTGGTTTTAATCTGCATTTGCCTGATAATTAAGGATGTCAAGCATCTTTTCATGTGCCTGTTGACCTTCTGACATTCTTCTTTGGAGAACTGTCAGTTCATATTCTCTGCCTATTTTTTTAAAGGGATTTTATTAGTTTAGTGACTGTTCATGCATGTGTGTCTTTTCTTATTTTGGGTGTTAACCCCTTCTCAAATAAGTCATTTATGAATATATTTTAACATATTGCAGGATACATTTTTGTTCTGCTGATGGTGTCTTTTGCTCTATAGAAGCTTATTAGTTTCATACAGTCCCATTTCCTCTTTCCTGATTTTGTTTCCCTTGCTTAAAGAGATGTGTTCAGGAAAATGTTGCTCGTTTACATTCACGAGAGTTTCACCTATGTTTTCTTCTAAGGGTTTTATGGTTTCATGACTTGCATTCAGGTGTTTGATTCATTTTGAGTTTCTTTTGTGTATGGGGTAATATAATAATCCAGTCTCCTTCTCTTGAGCATACCTGTCCAGTTTTGCCAACACCAGAGGAGGCTGTCGTTTCCCCATTGTATGCCCATGGATCCTTTATCATATATTAATTGTTCATATATATGTAGGTTTATGTGTTGGCTCTCTATTCTGTTCCATTGATCCGTGGGTCTGTTTTTTGAGCCAGTACCAAGGTGTTATGAATACTGTGGGTTTGTAGTAGAGATTGAAGTTAGGGAACATGATCCCCCAGCTTTGTTCTTCCTTCTCTGGATTGCTTTGACTATTTGGGGTATTCTGTGGTTCCATATAAATTTTAGAACTAATTTCTCTTGTTTTTTGAAGAGTGTTATTGGTATTTTATTTTTAATTATGGTATCATTGATATACACTCTTATGAAGGTTTCACAAGAAAACAATGTAGTTATTATATTCACCTTATTATCGAGTCACCCCCATACCCCATTGCAGTCACTGTCCATCGGTGTGGTAAGATGCCAGACAGCCTCGTTTGTCCTCTCTGAGTGAGCGATGCTGTCTTCCCCATGACCCCACACACACTATGTGCACTAATCATGATATCCCACCATGCCCTTCTACCTCCCTCCACACCCGCCGTCTCCCTCCCACCCCTCTCTTGTTACCATGAGTCTCTTCTTGGAGTCTGTTAGTCTGCTGCTATTTTGTTCCTTGAGTTTTGCTTTGTTGTTATTCTCCACAAATGAGGGAAATCTTTTGTAACTTGTCTTTCCCTGCCGGGCTTATTAAACTGAGCATAATTCCCTCTAGCTCCATCCATGTTGTTGCAAATGATAGGATTTCTTTCTTTCTTCTGGTTGAATAATATTCCTTTGTGTATATGTACCACATCTTCTTTATCCACTCATCTACTGATGGGCACTTAGGTTGCTTGCCTTCATTTCTTGGCTATTGTAAATAGTGCTTCAATAAACATGGGGATGCATATGTCCTTTTGAATCTGGTAACTTACATTCTTTGGGTAAAAACCAGGAGTGGGTTTCCTGGATCAAATGATATTTCTCTTTTTAGTAGAGGAAACTGCATACTGCTTTCCACACTGGTTGAACTAGTTCACATTCCCACCAGCAGTGTAGGAGGGTTCACCTCTCTCCACCTCTTTGCCAGCATTTGTTATTCCTAGTCTTTTCTATGTTGGCAAACCTAACTGGTGTGAAGTGATATCTAATTGGGGGTTTTAATTTGCATTTCCATGATAATTAGCGATGTGGAGCATCTTTTCATGTGCCCGTTGGCCATCTGGATTTCTTCTTTGGAGAACTCTCTGCTCAGATCCTCAGCCCATTTGCTTTTTGGGTGTTCAGGCATGTGAGTTCTTTACATATTTTGGTTGTTAACCCCTTGCTATTGGTATTTTGATAGGGATTTCATTGAATCTTGGTTTAGATATGATGGCCATTTTAATAATATTCATTCTTCCTATCAATGACCATGGGATGTATTTCCATTTATTAGTGTCTTAATTTTATTTTCTAAGCGTCTTGTTTTCAGGGTATAGGTCTTTCACCCATTGGATAGTTTTATTCCTAGGTATCTCATCCTTTTTGTGCAATTGTAAATGGACTTGTTTTTCTGTTTTGTCTTCCTGCTAATAAATGGAGAGCATATAAGAATATAACAGACTGTTTATAAATTTTATATCCTGCAATTTTGCTGAGTTCAGGTATTAGTTCAAGTAGTTGGTGGTAGATTCTTGATGCATTTTTTGTTGTTGTCTGATTGCCATGGCTGTGACCTCCAGTACTATACTGAATAGAAGTGGAAAGAGTTAGCATCCTAATCTTGTTCCCAATCTTAGAGGAAAAGCTTTCAGCTTTTCGCTGTAAAGAATGGTTTTGGCTGAGTGTTTTCAGTATATGGTCTTATGTTGAGGTACTTACCCTTTACATTTTGTTGAGAGTTTTTATCATGAATGGATATTGAATTTTGTTAAGTGATTTTTCAGCATCTATTGAGATGACCATGTGTTTTTGTCTTTCTTTTTGTTGATGTCATGTACAACTAATTTTCAAATATTTTACCATCCTTACATCCATGGAATAAATCCCACTTGATCATGATGTATGGTCTTCTGGATACACTTTTTAATTGTTTGTTAATAATTTCTTGAGTATTTTTGCATCTATATTCATCAGAGATATTTGTTTGTAATGTTTTGTTGTGTTTTTGGTGTTTTTGCCTGGTTTTGTTATTAGAGTGATGGTGGCTTCTTAGAATGAGTTTGTAAGTATTTCCTCCCCTTCTACTTTCTGGAAAATTTTAAGGGAAAAAGATATTAGGTCTTCACAAATGGTAAAATACATCTGTGATGCCATCTGGACCAGGTGTTCTGTTTGTTTGTTTGTTTTAGGTATCATTAATCTACAATTACATAGGGAATATTATGTTTACTAGGCTCCCCCCTTCACCAAGTCCCCCCAACACACCCCTTCACAGTCACTGTCCATCAGCATAGTAAGGTTCTGTAAAATCACTACTTGTCTTCTCAGTGTTGCACAGAGCTCCCCATTCCCCACCCCACTACACATGCTAGTCGTAATGCCCCATTTCTTTTTCCCCACCCTTGTCCCTCCCTTCCCAACCATCTTCCCCAGTCCCTTTCCCTTTGGTAACTATTAGTCCATTCTTGGGTTCTGTGATTCAGCTGCTGTTTTGTTCCTTCGGTTTTTCTTTGTTTTTAAACTCCACATATTAGTAAAATCATTTGGTACTTGTCTTTCTCCACCTGGCTTATTTCACTGAGCATAATACCCTCTAATTCCATCTATGTTGTTGCAAATGGTAGGTTCTCTTTTTTTGTTATGGCTGAGTAATAAACCATTGTGTATATGTACCATATCTTCTTTATCGATTCATCTACTGATGGACATTTAGGTTGCATCCATTTCTTGGCTATTGTAAATAGTGCAGCGACAAACATAGGGGTGCACCTGTCTTTGTCAAACTGGAGTGCTGCATTCTTAGGGTAAATTTCTAGTAGTGGAATTTCTGGGTCAAATGGCATTTCTACTTTTAGCCTTTTGAGGAACCTCCATAATGCTTTCTACAATGGTTGAACTAATTTACATTCCCACCAGCAGTATAGGAAGGTTATCCTTTCTCCACAACCTAGCCATCATTTGTTGTTTGTCTTTTGGATTGTGGTGATTCTTACTGGTGTGATGTGATATCTCATTGTGGTTTTAATTTGCATTTCTCTGATGACAAGCGAAGTGGAGCATTTTTTTCCCTGTGTCTGTTGGCCATCTGAGTTTCCTCTTTGTATAACTGTCTGTTCAGTTCCGCTGCCCATTTTTTAAGTTAATTATTTGCTCTTTGTTTCTTGAGTTGTGTGAACTCTTTATATACTGTCTAACCCCACGCACAAAAGTAAATTTGAATTTTCCAGAGAGTGCTGATGTTGGAAGTTCTTTTTCATATCGTATCTTAGTTCATTTTCGGGGTAGCCCAATTAGGCTTTGATCCTCTGTATAAACACAAACAGACCCTTTGCCTACACTTTTATATGCCCTTTACACCCTTGTGTAGAACTCGTTGGAGGTTACCACACAGGAACTGCCCTTTTTTTTTTTTTTTGCTTTGTTTTTGGTATCACTAATCTACACTTATATGACGAATATTATGTTTACTAGGCTCTCCCCTATACCAGGTCTCCCCTATAAACCCCTTTTCAGTCACTGTCCATCAGCATAGCAAAATGTTGTAGAATCACTACTTGCCTTCTCTGTGCTGTACAGCCCTCCCTTTTCTCCTAACCCCATGCATGTTAATCTTAATACCCCCCTACTTCTCCCCCTCTTATCCCTCCCTACCCACCCATCCTCCCCAGTCCCTTTCCCTTTGGTACCTGTTAGTCCATTCTTGAGTTCTGTGATTCTGCTGCTGTTTTGTTCCTTCAGTTTTTCCTTTGTTCTTATATTCCACAGATAAGTGAAATCATTTGGTATTTCTCTTTCTCTGCTTGGCTTGTTTCACTGAGCATAATACCCTCCAGCTCCATCCATGTTGCTGCAAATGATTGGATTTGCCATTTTCTTATGGCTGAGTAGTATTCCATTGTGTATATGTACCACATCTTCTTTATCCATACATCTATTGATGGACATTTAGGTTGCTTCCAATTCTTGGCTATTGTAAATAGTGCTGCAATAAACATAGGGGTGCATCTGTCTTTCTCAAACTTGATTGCTGCGTTCTTAGGGTAAATTCCTAGGAGTGCAATTCCTGGGTCAAATGGTAAGTCTGATTTGAGCATTTTGATGTACCTCCATACTGCTTTCCACAATGTTTGAACTAACTTACATTCCCACCAGCAGTGTAGGAGGGTTCCCCTTTCTCCACAGCCTCGCCAACATTTGTTGTTGTTTGTCTTTTGTATGGCAGCCATCCTTACTGGTGTGAGGTGATACCTCATCTCATGCCAGAAGATGATCATCAAAAAACCCCAACAAATATCCATGCACTGCTACAGCTGTAGATGCACTCATCCCACCAGTTCCTGGACATGCCATGGGAATGAGGAAGGAGATATCTAAGCTGGCCTGTGCATACAGTAAAACAACAAATTGGACTGGATCTATACTGTTGTAACTCAACCAAGAATTTGGAGAAGTGCAAATTGTAGCGCTCCAAAGTCTTACAACTACGGACTATTTACTGTTAAAAGAACAACCCAGGAATGGGTTGTTTTAATTTGTCTGATTTCTCTCAGACTGTTCAAGTTCAGTTGGACAATATCCACCATATCATAGATAAGTTTTCACAAATGCCTAAGGTGCCTAACTGGTTTTCTTGGTTTCACTGGAGATGGCTGGTAATTACAGATATGCTTTGGTTAGGTAACTATACTCCTATTATGTTAATGTGTGTGTGCAATTTAAGTAGTAGCTTAAAACCTATACATGCTGAAGTTACTCTACAAGAAGATATGTCAAAGAAATAATCAATCTTCCCACGTTTTCTTCCGCCTGCTACTTCTATAGCTTTTCTTCTTCCTTCCAAATTACAACCCTTAAATAGAATTCATGCCTCATATCAAATTTACCGAGTATCATAATTCCTCCAAGTGGTAAAGATACCTCAAGACAAATGCTGGGCATAGAAGCCACAGGGCATAAATATGCAAAGAAGTAGAAAGCTAACCTTTTCAAACAATAAGGCTTATCTCTCACTTACCAACTTCACATTTCCCTGTATGGCCCCGGAAGATGACTGGTTAGCCAGAGACGGGTAAGATTCCTCAAGGGAGGAACAACCTAAGACAGGCACAGTCGCAGGGGGGCCATCAGGTGAGAAATTGGGGATCAACAGAGGTGAGGCTTAGAACCTCACCCCCCCGTTCTGAGAGAAATCTTCTGCATACATGGATGTTTTATTGCCCTGGTCTAGCTTGGATTAACACATAGTCTACAGGCACACACCTGATCATCTACATGTGCTCTCTTACAACACTAAACTATGTTTTCTACCTTTATCTTGTATCTACCTACCACCTCAGCATTTTATTAAAAATAATAATAATAAAGAGAGAAATGTGGTATCCACATATAAATCAAGTATAAAAACCAAATGAGTATTCATAATTGAACTGACTGTTTATAGTTCATAATGCATGAGCAAAACCGAAAGTTTCTGTGATGACTGCCCTTGTACTGTTCACTATGTAACTTATTCATTATGTAAGAATTTGTTCTACATGTAAAAACTTGTTTGTTATGCCTCAGAAGATTGGAGACTGACGAAAATTAGGCTTGGGGTGGAATAATGATTGTGCATTGAGCATTGACTCCCCTATACAGAATTTTATTGTCGTTAACAACCATTTGATCAATAAATATGAGAGATGCCCTCACAAAAAAAAAAAAAGGACAGACTTCCAATGGTAAAATTAATAAGTAACCGGGATGTAATGTATAGCATAAGGAATATAGTCAAGATATTGTAAAAGCTTGGTAGGGTGATAGCTGGAACCTAGAATTATGTATATAAATGTTCTACCACTGTGTTGTACACTTGAAACTAATGTAATGTAATACTGTGCGTCAACTACCCTTCTTAAAAAATAATTATTTATAAAAAAAAATAGTAAATTTGAAACGGATCAAAGACCTGGATGTAAGTCATGAAACCATAAAACTCTTAGGAAAATCATAGGCAAAAATCTCATGGACATAAACATGAGTGACTTCTTCATGAACATATCTCCCAGGGCAAGGGAAACAAAAGCAAAAATGAACAAGTGGGGCTTTATCAAGCTAAAATTATTCTGTAGAGCAAAGGACACCATTAATAGAACAGGAAGGTATCCTACAATATTGAAGAATATATTCATAAATGGCAGATCCGATAAGGGTTGACATCCAAAATATATAAAGAGCCGAGGTGTTCTGTTTTTAAGTAATTTTTTGATTATCAGTTTCATTTCATTGCTTGTAGTTGGTCTGTTCATATTTTCTGGTCCTTCCTGGGTCGTGCTTGGAAGGTTATAGTTTTGTTGATAGTTGTCCATTTTTCTAGTTTATCCAGTTTGTTGTCATATACTTTTTCATACTATTCTCTAATAGTTGTTTGTTTTTTGTGTGGTCTCTACAGTGGTTTTTCCTTTTTCATATCTGATTCTGTGTATGTGTTTACACTCTCTTTTTTACTTAATAATTCTGGCTAGGGTTTCAATATTTTGTCTGTGTTCTCAAGGAATGAGCTCCTAATTTCACTGATTCTTTCTATTGCTTTATTCTTCTCAGTTTTTATTTCTGCTCTGATCTTTATTATGTCCATCCTTCTTCTGACTTTGGGCCTCATTTGTTCTTCCTTTTGTAGTTTCATTAATTTTGAGTTTAGATTTTTCAGATGGGATTGTTCTTCTTTATTAAGGTATGCCTGTATTGCAATAGTTTCCTCTTAGATAGCTTTTTGCTACATCTCACAGATTTTGGGGTGTTGACTTACTGTATACATTTGTCTCCATATTGCTTGAACTCTATTATTATTTGATCTTTTGATCCATTGATTATTTATTAGCATGTTTTTAAGCCTCCATGTGTTTGTGGGCTTTTTGTTTTCTTTGCATAATTTATTTCTAGTTTCATACCTTTGTGATCTGAGAAGCTGGCTGGCAAAATTTCAATCATTTTTGGTTTACTGAGTCTTCTTGGTGGCCTAGTATATGATCTATTCTGGAACTAGTTCCAGGTACACTTGAGAAGTATATGTATGCTGATGCTTTTATGAAGACTGTTCTGTAGATGTCTATTAGGTCCATCTGTTCTAATGCATTGTTCTGTGCTGCTGTCTCCTTACTTATTTTATGGCTGGTTATTCTGTCTTGTGGTGTGAGTGGTATGTTGAAATCAAATAAGATGAGTCATTGCATTCCATTTCTTCTTTTAATTCTGTTAGTATTTGTTTCACATATTTAGGTGCTTCTATATTAGATGCATAGGTACTTATAATGGTTATATCCTCTGTTGGACTGACCACTTTACCATTACATAATGTCCTTCTTTATCTTTTGTTAATTTCTTTGTTTTGAAGTCTGTTTTGTCTGATACAAATACTTCAACTTCTGCTTTTTTCCCCCAATTATTTGCACGAAATATCTTTTTCCATCCCTTCACTTTTAGTTTGTGTTTGTGTTTGAAATGAGTCTCTTTATATTCAGCATATAGATGGGTCTTTTCTTTAATCCATTCAGTGATTCTATGTCTTTTGGTTCATGTATTCAGTCCATTTACATTTGGAGTGATCAATAGATATGTACTTACTGCCATTTTTGGCTTTAGATTTGTGGTTACCTAAGGGTCAAGGTTAGCTTTTACAGTATCTGAAGTCTATTTTAAATTGCTTGTTTGCCAATTCAAACACAATCTAAAGGTTTTTTTTTCCCTGTCTTCTTCTTCTTCCTCCCCCACTCTTTATATATTAGGTGTCATGTTTTGTACTTTTTGTGTATGTCTAACTTTGTGAGTATTTGATTTAATTTATTATTTCCTTAGTAATTAATTGGTCTACTTCCTTTGCTGTGGTTTTATTTTCTCTGGTGACACCTTTTTAGTCTTAGCCACACTTCCACCTATAGCAGTCCATCCAAAAGACACTGTAGAGTTGGTTTGTCAGAGGTAAATTAGCTCAAGTTTTGCTTCCCTGTAAATTAATTAATCTGTCTTTCAAATTCAAATGATAATCCTCCTGGGTAGAGTGTTCTTGGATGGAGGCCTGTCTGCTTCATTGCATTAAGTATGCAATGAAACTCCCTTCTGGCCTGTAAGGTTTCTGCTGAGAAGACTAGTGATAGACTGATGGGTTTTCCTGTATATGTGATTTTTCCCCTCTCTGGCTGCTACTAGTACTCTGTCTTTGTCCTGATCTTCGCCATTTTAATTATTGTATATCTTGATGTTGTCTTCCTAGGGTTCCTTGTGTTGGGAGATCTCTGCACTTCCATGATGTGAGTGGACCTTTCCTTCTGCAGAATGGGGAAGTTTTCAGGAATTATTTCTTTAAAGACACTTTTTATCCCTCTTTCTATCTCTTTTTCTTCTGGTACTCCTTTAATACTAATATTATTAAATTTGGATTGGTTACACAGCTCTCTTATTATTCTTTCACTCCTAGAGATCCTTTTTTCCTCTTTGAACCTGTTTTTTCCCCTGTTCCCTAATTTCTATTTAATTTATTGTCTCCTGTACCTAATCTTCTTTTAAATGCCTCCACTGTATGTTTCATCTCAGGTAGTGTACATTTCAAAGATTGTATGTCCTGTCACCCTAGCCCCCAGATGAGAGGAAGAGAAACAGAGCAAGAAGGGAGTCATATGTTTCATTTCAGAGAGTGCATTTTTCAAAGATTCTCTTTCTTGTGTCATCTCTGCGATCTCGAATATTTTTCTGCAGCTTTGTGAACATATTTATGATTTTTATTTTGAAATCTTCATCAAGAAGTTTGGTTATTTCTGTTTCACTGACCCCACTTTCTGGTGTGTTTTTTTCTTGTAATTTGTTTGGACCATATTCCTTTAGCTCTTAATCTGTTTAGCCATCCCTGTTGAATAAAAAGATGGTTTTGGTAGCACCCTCTTGCACCCAGAAGCTCAGTTTCCTGCTTGGGACCCCCAGTGGGTGTGGTTCATTTCTGCTTTGCTTGTATTGATCTGACTTCAGATGAGCTCTGTAGGCCATCAGCTGTTTGTGTGCACTTGGAGAATACTCTCTGGAGCTGCTCAGCACCTGCAGCAATGGCCCAGGTTACAGCGAGTAGACTGGCTCCTTCCAGGATAAAAAAGGTGGCTGGGAGTGTTCCTTGCTTTCCTGGCTGTAAGTGCTACCTCCACTGCTGGCTCAAGTGGGCCATGAGTGCAGAGGGAGCATCTGTGCTATGCTCCCGTAGCTTTATGGGCAGGGCCACCCTCTGGCAGGCCTGGCATGAAGGCAGTGAAGCAGGTGAGCCAGTCAGGTGCCTGCCAGGAGGAAGGAGTAGCAAGCACTGTACAGCAGTGGGTGTCCTCAGTGCTGCACTGCCAGCCAGGGGGATGGAGTGTCTGAAGCTCCTGAGAGTTCCCAACCTGCTGGTCTGAGCATTCCAGGAAGGTTTTTTCCACCTGCCCTTTCTCCTGAGAAGCAAGGTCTGACTAAGCTTTGTCCCTCTAGCACACCTCTCACTGCTGGGGAGTTCTTTACACTGCTCATCTTTCTTTTTTCCCAGGGAGGCCAGTTGTGCATACCTGTTCTCCACAAACATTTGTAATCTCAGTCTCTCTGAGTATTCTGCCTGTCTTTGCTTTCCAACCCCACTAATCCTCAGAACACGATGTGTTGTGGGTTTATTTTCCCACAGCACATCTGGTTATTCAGTAGTCCTGGGTCTCTACTCCCTTCCTGCTCTGTTTCTCTTCCTCCCATCTGGGGGCTAGGGTTCGCGGAGGGCTTGGATCCACTGGGTGTTGCTCTACCACTTGATGCTTTTCTGTGAGGTCTTCTTTTCTTCCCCAGATGTAGGCAAACTCAAGCATTGAGTAGTTTATATGTGTGTATATATATATAAAACATTATGTTTTCCCCCCTTGAGATTACAATGAGACTCACCTCAAATACTTTAAAATTATTATACCGTATTTTAAGCTGCTAAAAATTTTTTTTAATATTCCTTGAATTTATCCTTTTTCTTCTTACATCCTTTCACATTTTAGGTTACTTTTATTATATTTTCCTACATTTTATGTTTTTTGTGTACCCAATAACAAATTATTGTGGGTATGGCTATTTTTAACAGTTTGCTCTTTAATTTTACGGAGTGTTTATGCACACTTTCACCATATTACAGAAACTAACTTTGACTTAATATTTATAAAAAACAGTGCTTTTTTAACTTGTTTTTTATGTTAACTGCCCTTATTTTACTTCCACTAAAATAAACCTCTTGTTTTGGTTTTCTTATGAGGCATACATAGTGAAGAAATCTCTTCACTTTCTTTGGGAAATTTTTGTCTCTCCATTTCTGAAGGACAATTCTGATATAGTATTATTTATATTCATGTAGGTGGAATAATTCTTGCCAGACTTTTTGTTCTTTCAATAGTTTAAATTCATGATCCAGTTTCCTTCCTGGCTTTAAAAAGTTCTGTTGACTCATCCACAGTAACATAGAGATTAATGCACATATGGGGCATACTGTTTTTCTCTTGGTACCTTCAGAATTCTCTTTTGTTTCTGATTTAATTTTCTTTAATAAGGACATTTAAATTACCTTAGTTACTCCAATTAGAGTTCAGTCTAATTTGTTCCACTTGACATGGATCTTCATGTCCACAATTCCCTTCCTGATTAGTCTACAGCCACTATAGCTTTCATGATAGTCTTTCCTTTGCATTCTCTCCTGTTTCATATGTTTTCATAATACAAATATTTTTCCTGTTTTGCTCCTATAATTTATAAAACCTTCCTTAACTTTTTTTCAATTTTCCATTTGTGCTCCTTCTCTGTGTTATGTCAAATATCCTATGACTTTTAGCAACGATTATTTCCTCTGTATGGCTGTGTGGTTTTGAGGCTCTCTATTCAATTATGCAATTTCAACTTTTCCACTTTTTACCTCAAGGATTCATTTTCTTTTTATGGTTTCTGTTTCTTTGTTGAACATTTTTGGTTCATGTGTTGTTCCGTTAATTTTATTTAGTGGTGTGTTCTTGTTTCACTCAATTTTCTTAAGGGAATTATTCAGAAATACTTGCCTGACAGTTCATAGATCTCCATTATTCAGGGCTAGTTCTTAGACTTTCATGTATTTCTTCTGGTGGTGTATAATTTCTCTGATTTTTCTTATTCCAAAATTCCTCATGTTGCATATATGCATTTGAGGAAATGGTCTGTTCCAGTTATTACAGGTTTGCTTGGGCACACAGTTCTTCACTATTTACCTCAGTTTGGGATTTTCGATATCTTGCTGGAAACGTCCTTGTGCGTGTGGGGTAGCTACTGGCACTAAATTTCAGAGGCCACTGTCTTTTGGTTGGGGGCAGAGATCCTTGCTGAGAAAAGCTGGGCTGTTCTTCTGGTTTCATTTTCAGGCTAGGAGTTTTCATGGGCTCTATGATTGCCTGGATTCTATGTTCAGATTTCCTAAGTGATCAGGAATGTGTTCTACATTAAACAGTAGGTCGACTTATGAATTACCTTCCTTGCACTGATAGGGCATCAAGATGCGCCCCAGGTCATGAGCCTGGCAATGCTGTGCATTTATTCCCTCCTGAGTAGGGTTTCCAGTTTTCCCAGAAGCTTGGAGAAACCAGAGTGTGTCCTGTCATTTCAAGTGCTACTGTATACAGCGTATTTGAATGGAGCTTCCCATGTGTTCAGATTACATATCTTGATTGGTGGTGTCTGGATACAATTAACTCATTTTTGTGTCTATAAATCAGTTTGTCTTCTAATTGGTGTGGAAGATAAGTGTCAATGCACATTGCCACTCAAATCATGTGACCAGAGGGACCCTGAATTCACCTAGGCATCACATTTAGGTGTCCGGACAAGGCTTTCAGGTTAGGCAGTTCCAAGAGCTACACCCAGCTATTTGCGGGGCTTTGATTTGGCCCTGTAGTCGTGGTGGAGTAGCAGGGGGGCCAAACTTGTCAAGACACTTATTTTTGTCTTGACTCAAAATTTTCTGCTCTTCATGTCCCTGGAAAATCTGCACAACTGATTTCACTCTGGATAACCAGCTTCTGTGCTCTCTCAATGAGAATTGCTGGGTCTTGTAGCTTCTATATTTTCTATTAGGGTGGGACCAGAAACTATAAGCAGCAAGTCCTTGTCTATCACTTAGCTCATGTGGTTGGGTAGTCAGTCCAGTCTTGAGTGTGGGGGAGATCCTCCCTCTGAGGAAACACATAAGGTAGAGTTTCACTGGTCCAAGTTTCCTGGTGAAGCTGCATTACAGGCTTTTCTCTGTATTGAGCAAAACCTTTTTTTCAGACTCACCTGGGACATTTCAAGGATATAAAATGTTCTGCCAAGATCCACGTATTGTTGCATGCCTCTTCCCCCCTTCTCTTTCACAATCATATTTCACATTATCAACTTCTAGATAATCTGCAATACCCATGTGGCTTCCCATGGTGCTTCATCAACAGTAGGACATCTAGATGTCCAATGTGTGCTTTCTTTTTCCCACAGGGGAAATAGTAATATAGAGGACACTTAGTGTAATGCTGGAAGGGCTGGGGGAAAGGCAATGTGGTCAACATTCAGCCATTCGCCTTACACAGTGTGGGCTGCCTTGGTCTTTGTGAAACAAGGGCACATAAACCTGACTTAGGAACTCTAGCATTTGGTCCTTTTTACTTTTCCATGAAAAGTTTTTAGTTCTTTCTAGTTGAAGCAGTGAGGAAAAACTTATATCACCTTCTCATTTATATCACTCTCTCCTGACTGTTAAATTTAAGAGGATTATTCTGAATGTTTTGATAGATCATAGCTCTCAGTTCTCTAGTGTCCCTGATTGGAGATACTGTCTTCATTTAGTGGTGCAAATCTTCTTGTTAATTCATGACACTTTTGGCCTTTCATGGTCCTTCCAGTCCACACTCCTTCCAGTATTTACACACTGTCACCATAGGCAAAGGCATCTTTCATTCAGCCAAACTAGAGGATGGATTAAGATTGTTGTATCTGGTGGCATCTCTGTGTGTGCTGGCTTTGGAGTAAGTGGGTGACCTGGTGTGCGGCTGGATTGAAATACTGAATATTCAATTTGGCACAGGTCCTTGTTGATAGAATGGGTTAATGTGTACACCCCTGGAGTCTGGGTTTTCAGGTATTTATCAGGAGTCTGTGGTCATTAGAGATACCCAGGGCTGCAGGGATCAAGTGGTACCATCCTGTGCTGGGTGTCTTAGTTCTCTGGAGTCCGAAGGGAGCCTGATGTTGCAGGAGACAATGGTCTTTCCAAAAACCAGGGTGAACTGGGTGTTCCTGTTTCAATAGAGTCGATCTAGTGTTTGGTTCCTAGTTTGCTCCTGGCCTAGCCAAACCAGCTGTGGCCTTTTGGAATCTTCAAGTGCAATATTGAATGTGTAGGTTTGTGGGGGTCCTCCTGGAACCTGATGCCACATGAGCTGTCTGTTCCTGCTGAAGCTGGAAGGTGTGGGGATGAGCTGGGAGCTCAGAACTTGATGCCATGGGAACTGACTGAGAAAGGTAGTACCAGCATTATATGGGGCAAGTTGGGAGCCTCTGTCCTTATCAGCCACAGAGCCAACATGGGAACATGATTCAACCTGGATTATGGAGTGGGCTGTTTGTGTTGTCTATGGTGAATTGAGACTTTCTCTTTTTTCTCTGAGAACATGGAGTTGAAATCTGCACTATGTTGCCTGGGTTTGTTGGATGAGTAACAAGGCTAGAATGAACCTAGTTTTTCTGGTATCTCAAAATATTGTATTCTTATGTATCTACAGGTCCCAACTTCTATAAACCCTCTTCGTTCTTGGCTCCTTAAAGGTATTTTCATGTGCACAGAATACTTCAAGCTCATGTTTCTGGAAGAAGTACAAGTGGTTAATCTTCCTATGCTACCATTTAACTCATTACCATGCTTCAGTTGTTTGTTTCACATCTTGTTAACTATAGAAGTAAGTTATTTATGTATCACTTTAAAATATTAGAGAAATTGTGGGGGGATTATGGGGAAGAAAGTGTAGCACAGAGAAGGCAAATGGGGACTCTGTGGCATCTTACTACACTGATTGGACAGGGACTGCAATGGGGTATGGGTGGGTACTTGATAATATAGTTGAATTTGGTAACCACAATGTTTTTCACGTGAAAACTTCATAAGAGTGTGTGTGTATCAATAATACCTTAAGAAAATTGTAAAAATGACAGACAAAAAAATTAAAGAAATTGGCAATGACTATAATTTTATTTATCAGTAGTTTTTAAATTGCTTGTTTTTTTACATATATTGGTATCCTTTTATTTCAGCTTGTATAGTACATTTTAACATTTTTCACATAAACTGGTAATGATTAATTCTGTTTCTTTCTTTGTAAACCTTTTTACTCTCTGTTCTGAAGGACAGTTTAGTCCTTCAGAGTCCTTGTCTGAGTGTAGTATTCTTGTTTGAGTATTTTAACCCTTTGGGTACATTATTCCATTTCTCTCAGCCTGCAAGTTTCTGCTTGTATATCCACTCATTGTATTCACCCTCTTTATGTGGGCAATCAATTGTCCCTTGATATTTTCAAAATTGTCTCTTTATGATTTTTGAAAATGTAATTTTAATGTGTCTGAGTTTAGCCATTGTTGAGTTCAACCTATTTTTGGTATTTAGTGTCCTGAACCTGGTTTCATATTTTCCTCCAATAGCCTGGGAAATTTTCATCCTTTGTTTATATTCAATTTTAAAATATATTAATGGAAATATAATCTATATACCATAATATAATGGCTTCATACATAAAGTGTTGTGATTTGACACATGTATACTGATGCTAACTACTCTAAATGTAGTAACACTGTCACCATACAAAATATTACAATTTTATTGACTATAGTCCATCTGCTGTTCTTCTATTCCTGTGACAAACTGGTTGTATAACTATAAATATGTACTTCTTTAATCCCTTCCTCTAGTACATCAAAATCAGACCACCTCACTTCCTAAGAAAATAACCACCCTGTTGTCAGTATTTAAGTTTTCATTTTGTCTGTTCATTTCTTTTGCATATTAGATTCCACCTGTAAGGGCAATCATATATTTAATCTTTTTATTCTTCAGGTCCATCCATGTTGCTGCAAATGGCATGACTGTATTTTTCATGGTTTATTAATATACCATGATAAATCACACCTTCTCTGTATCCATTCATTTACCAATGGACTTTCCAGTTGCCTCCATAGGTTGGCTAGTAAATTATGCAGCAATAAACGCAGGAATGAGTAGATCTCTTTGAATTACTAATTTTATAGTCTCTGGGTAAATTCCCAATGGTGGATTTGCAGGAACTGTGGTATACAGTATTTTTTTTACTTAAAGACAAATATCCACACTGCACTCCATTGCAACTACACGACCCTTTCCATTCCCAGAAGTGTATGCCTGTAGTTCCCCTTTTCCCCACATTCCACCTACCCTTCTTTTATCTTTATCCTTTCTTTTAAAAAATAGCCATTCTTACTATTATGAAGTATTACCACATTTTGGCTTTGATTTGAATTTCCCTGATGATTAGTGATGTTGAGAATTTTTCCATATATCCTTCAGCCATCTGTATGATTTTTAAGATGTCTTATCCAATTATTTATTTATTTTTATTCAGAATACATGTAATTTTTACTGCACTGACTTGTATGAGTTATTTTTATGTATTTCAGAAATTGATCCCTTACATATAATTTGGCAATGTATTATCACACTTAGCCTTGTTGTACAGAAGTTTTCAGTTTGTTGTGTAGTCATTTTTAGTCTGATGCCCTCCACATACTTACTTTTCTTTGTTCCCCATTGCTGTGGAGAGATGACAAGAAAAATATTAGTAATGTAAATGCTCAACACTTCACTTGTACATTCCTCCTTTTAAGGATTTTATGGTTTCTGTTCTTTATTATGTCTTTAATTAATCTCATGTTTCTTTCTTTGAATGGTGAAAGAAGGTCTATGTCCATGCCTTTGAATGTTGCAGGCCAGTTTTCCAAACAGAATTTATTGAAGACACGGTATTTTCTGCACTATATATTCTTTCCTCTGCGGGATGTATTTAATGCAGTGAAGTGGAATGACCTCTGAAGAAGAATCCTCCACCTGGCAAGAGTCTGATCCAAATCTGAAGCAGGGATTAAACAGTATTCAGACAAAATGAAGCTGAAGGATTTCATCATTAAGCAAGCCTTACAAGGGACTGCAGTAGATAGAACAGTTCTAGCTTCCATCAGTGAAGATCAACCCACAGTAAAGGTGGTAAGCCAATTAATTAACAAGCAACTATGAAATTAAAACTCAGAAGCAAGATCAACTAATCACAAAATCAGCCAAGGGATATAGAAAAAGTGCAGATTATGACATCTAATACACAAAGTAAGTGTGGAGGAAGAGGTAGAAAAAGAAAAAAGACAGTACCTACATACTGTGTTTGAAATGAGACACCAGTCATTTAAGATACATTGTTAGATAGTAAGGAAGGCATCCTTGAAACTTTGGTAACCACAAAACGAACATCTGCGACAGATCCCCGAGAGAGAAGCATCTAATCACAACACTAAGAAATCCATCAAATAAAAGAGAATAAGAGAAGAAGGAGGAATAGAGATATAAAAGCACGCAGAAAGTAAAATGGCAGTCAGGACATATCTATCATTACCTTAAATGTACATAGACTGAAATGCAGCAGTTAAAAGATGCAGGGTGCCCGAATGGAGAAACAAGACCCATCTACACGCTGCCTACAAGAGACTCATTTCAGAACCAAATATATGCAGACCCAAAAGGAAGGAAAATCATGGTGACTAGCAAGGTGGCAACAAAAACAGATATTCAACACACAAGAGATTTCCACTAAAAATTTTAAAAATGACAACCTGAAACTACAGATAATTTTTTTTGAGAGGGCATATCTCATATTTCTCATCAAATGGATGTTAAAAACAATAAAATTCTGTATAGAGGACTCAATGCACAATCATTAATCAACACCAAGCCTAATTCTCAACAGTCTCCAGTCTTCTGAAGCATAACGAACAAGTTCTTACATGGTGAACAAGTTCTTACATGGTGAACAAGTTCTTACATAGTGAGCAGTGCACAGGCAGTCATATCACATAAAAGTCCATTTCGACCACGCATCATGAACTATAAACAATCAAGTCAGATATGATTATTCACTTGATTTCTATACTTGATATATATGTGAATCCCACATTTCTCCTTTATTATCATTATTTTTTTAATAAAATGCTGAAGTGGTAGGTAGATACAAGATACAGGTAGAAAACATAAGTAAGTGTTGTAAGAGGGCAAATGTAGATAATCAGGTGTGTGCCTACAGACTAATTATTAATCCAAGCTAGACAAGGGCAATAAAACATCCACGGATGCAGAAGATTTCTCTCAAAACAGGGTAGCTGAGGTTCTAAGCCTCACCTCTGTTGATCCCCAATTTCTCTCCTGATGGCCCCCCTGTGACTGTGCTTGTCTTAGGTTGTTCCTCCCTTGAGGAATCTTACCCGTCTCTGGCTAACCAGTCATCTTCCGGGGCCATACAGGGAAATGTAAAGTTGGTAAGTGAGAGGGAAGCCTTATTGTTTGAAAAGGTTAGCTTTTTAGATCTTTGCAGAGTCATGCACTGTGGCTTCTTTGCCCAGCATTTGTCTTAAGGTATCTTCACCACTTGGAAGAATTATGATACTCAGTAATTTTCTATATGAGGCACGAATTCTACTAAAGAGTTGTAATTAGGAAGGAAGAGGAAAAGCTATATGTCACAGGTGGAAGAAACTATGGGAAGATTGATGATTTCTTTGACATACCTTCTTGTAGAGTAACATAAGCATGTATAGGTTTTAAACTACTAATTAAATTGCGTACACACATCAACATAATAGGAATAAAGCTACATAACAAAAGCAGATGTACAATTACCAGCCATCTCCAGTGAAACCAAGAAAACCAGTTAGGTACCCTAGGCGTTTGTGAAAACTTATCAATGATATGATGGATATTCTCTAACTGAATTTGAATAGTTTGAGAAAAATCACACAAATTAAAACAACACATTCCTGGGAACTGTTCACATCATATATGTTCTTTGAACAGTAGATGGTCTATAGTCGCACGATTTTGGAGCACTGCAACTTGCACTTCTCCTAATTCTTGGTTGAGATCTGACAGTATAGATACAGTCCAACTTTTGTTTTACTGTATGCACAGGCCAGCTTAGATATCTCCTTCTTCATTCCCATGGCAAGTCCAGGAACCGGTGGGATGGATGCAGCTACAACTGCAGCATCGCCTGGATCTTTGTTGAAGTATTTGATGAACATCTTCTGGAATGACTCTTCCAGAGGATGTTGATGTTGGAAGTTCTTCTTCATATTGTATCTTAATTCATTTTCTGGGTAGCCAAATTAGGCTTTGATCCACTGTATAAACACAAACAACCCCCTTGCCCACACTTTGATATGACCTTTATACCATTGTGAGGAACCTATTGGAGATCACCACACAGGAACTGCTTTTTATTTTTTTAACTGAAAGGAATATTATCAGAAAAATGTACTTCCATATCTGACCATCTGATACCCTTAAAAAGATGAAAATTAATAATATGTAAAGCATGCATTAATCATTGATTTGAAGTTAGTTTTATCCTATCAGGGGGTAATCCCCTTTTTCTTTCTCTTTTATTTTGTAATCATTAATCTACAATTACATGAAGAATGTTATGTTTACAAGGCTCTCCCCTATACCAAGTCCCCCTCACAAACATCAGCAGAGCAAAATGTTGTAGAACCACTACTTGTCGTTTCTGTGTTACACAGCCCTCCCCTTTCTCCCAACCCCACACTATGCATGCTAATCATAATACCCTCTTTATTCTTCCCCCCACTTATCCTCCCTACACACCCATCCTCCGCAGTCCCTTTCCCTTTGGTAACCGTTAGTCCATTCTTGGGTTCTGTGATTCGGCTGCTGTTTCGTTCCTTCAGTTTTTCCTTTGTTCTTATCCTCCACAGATGAGTGAAATCATTTGGTACTTGTCTTTCTCTGCCTGGCTTATTTCACGGAGCATAATACCCTCTACATCCATCCATGTTGTTGCAAATGGTAGTATTTGTTTTCTTCTTCTGGCTGAATAATATTCCATTATGTATATGTACATATACATTGTGTATATGTGTGTATTCTTTATCCATTCATCTACTGATGGAAACTTAGGTTGCTTCCAATTCTTGGCTATTGTAAATAGTGCTGCGATAAACATAGGGGTGCATCTGTCTTTCTCAAACTTGATTGCTGCGCTCTTAGGGTAAATTCCTAGGAGTGGAATTCCTGGGTCAAATGGTAAGTCTGTTTTGAGCATTTTGATGTACCTCCATACTGCTTTCCACAATAGTTGAACTAACTTACATTCCCACCAGCAGTGTAGGAGGGTTCCCCTTTCTCCACAGCCTCGCCAACATTTGTTGTTGTTTGTCTTTTGGATGGTAGCCATCCTTACTGGTGTTAGGTGATATCTCATTGTGGTCTTAATTTGCATTACTCGGATAATTAGCTATGTGGAGCATCTTTTCATGTGTCTGCTGGCCATCTGGATTTCTGTTTGGAGAACTGTCTGTTCAGTTCCTCTGCCCATTTTTTAATTGGGTTATTTGTTTCTTGTTTGTTGAGGTGGGAGGACTCTTTAAGTATTTTGGATGTCACGCCTTTATAGGATCTTTCGTTTAGAAATATATTCTCAAATGCTGTAGGGTACATTTTTGTTCTATTGATGGTGACTTTTACTGTACAGATTCTTTAAAGCTTGATATAGTCCCACTTGTTAATTTTTGCAGTTGTTTTCCTTGCCCGGGGAGATGTTCAAGAAGAGGTCACTCATGTTTATGACTAAGAGACTTTAGCCTATGTTTTTTTCTAGGAGTTTTATGCTTTCATGACTTACATTTAGGTCTTTGAATCATTTTGGATTTACTTTTGTGTATGGGGTTAGAAAATGGTCCAGTTTCATTCTCTTACCTGTAGCTGTCCAGTTTTGACATCATCATCTGTTGAAGAGACTGTCATTTCTCCATTGTATGTCCATGGCTCCTTTATCAAATATTAATTGACCATATATGTTTGGGTTAATGTCTGGAACCTCTAATCTGTTCCACTGGACTGTGGCTTTGTTCTTGTGCCAGTACCAAATTGTCTTGATTACTATGGCTTTGTACTAGAGCTTGAAGTTGGGGAGTGAGATCCCAATGACTTTACTCTTCTCTCTCAGGATTGCTATGGCTATTCGGGGTCTTTGGTGTTTCCATATGAATTTTTGAACTATTTGTTCCAGTTTGTTGAAGAATGTTGCTGGTATTATGATAGGGATTGCATCAAATCTTTATATTGCTTTGGGCAGGATGGCCATTTTGATTATATTAATTCTTCCTAACCAAGAGCATGGGATGAGGTTCCATTTGTTAGTGACCCCTTTAATTTCTCTTCAGAGTGTCTTGTAATTTTCAGGGTATAGGTCTTTCACTTCTTTGGTTAGGTTTATTCCTAGGTATTTTATTCTTTTTGATGCAATTGTAAATGGAGGTTTTTTCCAGATTTCTCTTTCTATTGGTCATTCTTAGTGTATAGGAGAGCCACAGATTTCTATATGTTAATTTTGTATCCTGCAACATTTCTGTATTCTGACAACAGTTCTAGTAGTTCTGCTGTGGAGTCTTTAGGGTTTTTTATGTACAATATCATGTCATCTGCAATTAGTGACAGTTTAACTTCTTCTTTACCAATCTGAATTTCTTGTATTTCTTTGTTTTGTCTGATTGCCATGGCTAGGACCTCCAGTACTATGTTAAATAACAGTGGGGAGAGTGGGCATCCCTGTCTAGTTCCCGATCTCAGAGGAAAAGCTTTCAGCTTCTCGCTGTTCAGTATGATGTTGGCTGTGGTTTTACCATATATGGCCTTTATTGTGTTGAGGTACTTGCCCTCTATTCCCATTTTGCTGATAGTTTTTATCATGAATGGATGTTGAATTTTGTCGAATGCTTTTACTGCATCTATGGAGATGATTATGTGGTTTCTGTCCTTCTTTTTGTTGTGGTGGTGGATGATGTTGATGGATTTTCTAATATTGTACCAGCTTTGCAACCCTTGGATGAATACCACTTGGTCATGTTGTATGATCCTTTTGATATACTTTGAATTCGGTTTGCTACTCTTTTATTGAGTATTTTTGCATCTACATTCATCAGGTATATTGGTCTGTATTTTTCTCTTTTGGAGGGGTCTTTGCCGGGTTTTGGTATTAGTTTGATGTTGGCTTCATAGAATGAGTTTGGGAGTATTCCCTCGTCTTCTAATTTTTGGAAATCTTTAAGGAGAATAGGTATTATGTCTTATCTGTATGTCTGATAAAATTCCGAGGTAAATCCATCTAGCCCGGGGGGGGTTTTCTGGGGTAGTTTTCTGATTACTGTTTCAATTTCTTTGCTCTTAATTGGTTTGTTTAACTTCTGTTTTTCTTTCTTGGTCAGTCTTGGAAGGTTGTATTTTTCTAGGAAGTTGTCCATTTCTTCTAGGTTTTCCAGCTTGTTAGAATATAGGTTTTCATAGTAGTTCTTTAATAATTCTTTGTATTTCTGTGGAGTCTGTCGTGATATTTCCATTCTCGCTTCAGATTCCTTTGATGTGTGTTGATTATCTTTTTCTCTTTATAAGTTTGGCTAGAGGCTCATCTATATTTTTGTTTATTTTCTCGAAGTACCAGCTCTTGGTTTCATTGATTTTTTCTATTGTTTTATTCTTCTCAATTTTCTTTATTTCTTTTCTGTCCTTTATTATGTACCGCCTTCTGCTGACATAAAGCCTCATTTGCTCTTCTTTTTCCAGTTTCTATAATTGTGATGTTACACTATTCACTTGGGTTTGCTCTTCCTTCCTTAAGTGTGCCTGGATGTACTTTCCTCTTAAGACTGCTTTCGCTGCGTCCCACAGAAGTTGGGCTTTGTGTTGTTGGTGTCATTTGTTTCCATATATTCCTTGATCTCTATTTTAACTTGCTCGTTGATCCATTGATTATTTAGGAGCATGTTGTTAAGCCTCCATGTGTTTGTGAGCCTTTTTGTTTTCATTGTAGAATTTATTTCTGGTTTCATGCCTTTGTGGTCTGAAATGTTGGTTGGTAGAATTTCAATCTTTTGGAAATTACTGAGGTTCTTTTTGTGAGCTAGTATGTGGTCTATTCTGGAGAATGTTCCATGTGCACTTGAGAAGAATTTATATCCTGTTGCTTTTGGATGTAGAATTCTATAGATGTCTATTAGCTCCATCTCTTCTAGTGGGTTGTTCAGTGCCTCCATGTCCTTACTTATTTTCTGCCCAGTAGATCTATCCTTTGGAGTGAGTGGCCTGTGAAAGTCTCCTAAAATGAATGCATTGCATTCTATTTCCCCTGTAATTCTGTTAGTATTTGTTTCACATATGCTGGTGCTCCTGTGTTGGGTGCATATATATTTAGAATGGTTATATCCTCTTTTGGACTGAGCCCATTATTATTATGTAATTTCCTTCTTTATCTCTTGTTACTTTCTTTGTTTTGAAGTCTATTTTGTCTGATACTAGTATTGTAACCCCTGCTTTCTTCTCTCTGTTGTTTGCCTGAACTATGTTTTTCCATTCCTTAACTTTTAGTCTGTGCATGTCTTTGGGTTTGAGGTGAGTTTCTTGTAAGCAGCATATAGATTGCTCTTGCTTTTTTATCCATTCTATTACTCTGTCTTTTGAGTGGTGCATTCAGTCCATTTACATTTAGGGTGACTATTGAAAGATATGTACTTGTTGCCATTGCAGGATTTAGATTCATGGTTACCAAGTGTTCAAGGTTAGCCTCTTTAGTATCTTACTGCCTACCTTAGCTCGCTTATTGAGCTGTTATGTACACTGTCTGGAGATTCTTTTATTCTCTCCCTTCTTATTCCTCCTCCTCCATTCTTTATATGTTGGTTGTTTTATTCTCTGCTCTTTCATGTTTCCTTTAACTGCCTTTAGTGGGTAGTTGATTTTATTTTTTTGCCTTTAGTTAGTACTTGGTCTGCTTTCTTTGCTGTGATTTTACTTTCTCTGGTGACATCTGTTTAGTCCTAGGAGTGCTCCCATCTAGAACAGTCCCTCTAAAATGTGCTGTAGAGGTGGTTTATGTGAGGCAAATTCCCTCAACTTTTGCTTGTCTGGGAATTGTTTAATCCCTCCTTCATATTTAAATGATAATCTTGCTGGATACAGTATCTTTGGTTCAAGGCCCTTCTGTTTCATTGCATTAAGTATATCATGCCATTCTCTTCTGGCCTGTAAGGTTTCTGTTGAGAAGTCTGATGAAAGCCTGATGGGTTTTCCTTTATAAGTTACCTTTTCCTCTATAACTGCCTTTAAAACTCTTTCCTTGTCCTTGATCTTTGCCATTTTAATTATTATGTGTCTTGGTGTTGTCCTCCTTGGGTCCTTTCTGTTGGAAGTTCTGTGTATTTCTGTGGTCTGTTTGACTACTTCCTCCTCCCGTTTGGGGAAGTTTTCAGCAATTATTTCTTCAAAGACACTTTCTATTCCTTTTTCTCTCTCTTCTTCTTTTTGTACGTGTATAATACGGATATTGTTCCTTTTGGATTGGTCACACGGTTCTCTTAATATTGTTTCATTCCTGGAGATCCTTTTGTCTCTCTCTATGTCAGCTTCTATGCGTTCCTGTTCTCTGGTTTCTATTCCATCAATGGCCTCTTACACCTTATGCATTCTGCTTATAAATCCTTCCAGAGACTGTTTCACTTCTGTAATCTTCCGGGTGTCTGTAATCTCCTTTTGGACGTTTGTAATCTCCCCCTGGACTTCATCCCTTAGTTCTTGTATACTTCTCTGCATCTCTGTCAGTATGTTTACAATTATTTTAAAATTATTTTTCAGGAAGATTGGTTAGGTCTGTGTCCTTTTCAGGTGTTGTCTCTGTGATCTTTGTCTGCCTGTAGCTTTGCCTTTTCATGGTGATAGGAATAGTCTGCAGAGCTGGCATGAGTGACGGCTGGAAGAACTTCCCTTCTTGTTGGTTTGTGGCTTTCCTCTCCTGGAGAACAGTGACATCTAGTAGTTTGTGTGGGGCAGCTGCATGCAGACCGGGCTTCTGATTCATGCCCAGCTGCTATGGAGTTTATCTCTGCTGTTCCTTTGGGTGTAGCCTGCCTCAGACTGCTGCTCCGAAATGGTGGAGCTGCATTGGAGAGGGAACGGCCGGGAGGCTATTTATCTCCGTGAGGGGCCTCCATGCTCCCTGCTGCCCAGGGTGTGAGAGTGCCCAGGGTTCCCCAGATTCCCTACTGCTAGATTAAGTGTCCCAGGATGCTTCCATCCAGCTTTGGGGTCCCTGCCCCTTTAAGACTTCCAAAAACCCCTCGCTTTTCTTTGTCCCCAGGGCGCTGGTTGCAGGGACCCGCTCACAGGTCTTACTGACCTGTTTCCCTATTATCCAGGACCCCATGCATGCACTGTGTCTGCGCTCTGGTGAGGATTGCTAGGGCTGGCTATTTAGCAGTACTGGGCTCCCTCCCCCTCCCCGCTCCAACTCCTCTCCTCCCACCGGGAGCTGGGGTGTGGGGCACTCGGGTCCCACCAGGCCACGACTTATATCTTACCCCCTCGGTGAGGCGCTGGTTTCTTGCAGGTGTGGATGTGTTCTGGCTGTTGTCCTGTGTCTTCTGGTCTCTTCTTTAGGAAGAGTAGTCTTTGTTGTATTTTCAAAAATATATGTGGTTTTGGGAGGAGGTTTCCACTGCTCTACTCACGCCGCCATCTTGGCTCCTCTACAGACAATGTTTTATCTCACAGAAGTAACATCAAGTAAGAGAAACCATGGAAGAAACAGAATAGAGAGTCCAGATATATACGGTCAATCAATATGCAATAAAGGAACCACAGACATACAATTGGGTAATGACAGCCTCTTCAACAGCTGCTTTGGGAACAACTGGACAGCTATATGTGAGGGAATGAAATCAGATCACTCTGAAAGCCCATATACAAAAGTAAATTCGAAATGGATCAAAGACCTAAATGTAAGTCATGATACAAAAAACTCTTAGAGAAAATCATATGCAAAAAATTCCTGTACATAAACATGAGCGACATCTTCATGAACATATCTCCCTGGGCAAGAGAAAGGAAAGCAAAAATGAACAAGCAGGTCTATATCAGGACACAAACTTCTGTACAGCAAAGGACAGCACAAGTAGAAATGGCATCCTACATTATGGGAAGATATATTCATAAATGACAGATCCAATAGAGGATTGACATCCAAAATATATAAAGAGCCCATGCACCAAAACAACCCAAAAGCAAATAAAACAATTAAAAAATGGACAGAGGTGCTGAACAGACAGTTCTCCAAGAAATTCAGAAGGCCAACAGAAACATGAAAATATGCTGCACATCGCTAGGCACCACAGAAATGCCAACTAAAGCCACAATAAGATAGCGGCTAACACCAGTTAAGGATCGCAGCCATCCAAAAGACAAACGGCGAGGTAGTGGAGAAAGGAGAACCCTCCTACACTGCTGGTGGTGGGACTGTAAATTAGTTCAACCATTGTGGAAAGCAGTATGGAGGTTCCTCAAAAACTCAAACTAGAAATAGCATTTGACCCAGGAATTCCACTCCTTGGAATATACACCAAGAATGCAGCAGCTCTGTTTGAAAAAGACACATGCACCCCAATGTTTGTCACAGCACTATTTACAATAGCCAAGAAATGGAAGCAACCCAGTGCCCATCAGTAGATGAATGGATAAAGAAGATGCGGTACACATACACAATGGAATATTATTCAGCCATAAGAAGAAATCAAATCCTACCATATCGAACAACATGGATGGAGCTAGAGGGTATTATGCAAAGTGGAATAAGCCAGGCAGAGAAAGAGAAGTACTCAATGATTTCACTCATATGTGGAGTATATGAACAAAGAAGATACTGAAGGAACAAAACAGCAGCGGAATCACAGAACCCTAGAATGGACTAACAGTTATGAAAGTGAGAGGGACTGGGGAGAATGGTTGGGAAGGGATGGATGAGGGGGAAACAAAAAGAAAGGGGACATTACGATTAGCATGTGTTATTTGGGTACAGAGGTACGTGGAGGGCTGTGCAAAACAGAGAAGACAAGTAGTGATTCTACAGCATCTTCCTACGCTGAGGGACACTGAATGTAGTGGGGTTTGTGGGGGGGACTTGGTGATGGGGGGAGTCTAGTAACCATAATGTTGCTCATGTAATTGCAGATGAACGATACCAACAACAAAAAATTATCAACGTTGTGCTCATCAAATTTCTCTTACCGTATCTTTTTTCTGGAAAGACAATTCACAAGTTATCATGTCACTTTAGCTTTAAGTAACAGTACTTCCCTGATGAGATCAACTACTTTCTGACTACATGAACTGAGCAAAATAGTTCAAGTGCTATCATTAGTAAGAAAACACATTTAAAAATACTTCAATACACACCTTTGCGTATCTGAGATACTAAAAATGATACAACTAATGTTAATACATCACATCCCTCAGACAGCTGCGGGAGAATTCTAAAACAGTAGGTGTAGAAACTAACAGTATCTACTGAGAACAAGGAAATACAATCCAGCAATGTCACTTTAGAATGCAAGCAGCAGAAATATACACATCCAGCATAAATCATAATAGCTGACAAAATTCTATGCTCGACCAAACCCTCTTTTCCCACTAGACGTAAAGTGTTAGGCTCATCTGTTTGTGGGCTGTTCAGTTTTACCAAGAATCCTAAATCAATTTATCCAGAATCCAATCCTTGCTATCTCATCACCTGGTGCCAATGGAGTTCATTTCTTACACTCCCCACGTCCAAGGTGTCTGGTACTTATGTCAGCCAGAATCATACCCCTCCCCTTTCTTTTCTCAGTTCTTTATCATCTACTGTCCCCCTTCTGTAAATTAATTCCTACTACTGTGCTGCACAGTTCTATGCCATCTCCCCTCACCCCAACTCTGAGACCCCAATGCTCAGTCCCTTCTGAAGTGTCTTCTTTATCCTCTAACAGTATAATGACTCTAGTGAAGGAAAAAGATGGCAGAAAATTTAAGACAAAGTGTAATCCCCCTCCCCCAAAAACATAAACCGTGAAAAACCACCAGACTGAAAATGACCTAGAGTGCAGAACTACCTATATCTGGGGAAGAGAAGACATTACAGAAAGGGTAAAGTGGCAAAGCTGAGACCCAGCAGAACCTAAGACCTCCTCCCACACCAGCATACATGTGGGAGGAACAAGAACAGAGCAGGGAGAGGAAAGGAGCCCAAATCACTGAATATCTGCTTCAAGAGCACAAGCCCACATGACACGATACTCTGGTGATTAGTGGGGCTGGACAACAAAAATGCAGAGTGCTCCGGGTAGCTGAGATTCCAGCCAGTTGTGGAAAGCAGTCAGGACCTGCCAGCGCCTGACAAAACATCAAGGTGGGTAGTTTGAAAAGACTTTCCAGCAGTGAAGGCGTGCCAGGGGGGCAAGGGTAACGATGAGAAAGAGAGGTGACAGACACCTCCCCAATCTAAAGTAGGTCCCACAGGTCAGGAACTCTCGGTAGGCCCAGATGTTCCATCCGCCTTGCTTGCAACACAGCCCGGAATCTGTAGGTGGCCAGAAGACAACCCACTTGGCCCAGCACTAGTGTCAAGAGTTTTGGGCAAGGTAGGCAGTGAGGACGTCCACGTTTTCTCAGCTGTTTCAGCCCAACTGGGGAGATGCCTGTAGGAACCAGCCCTAGGAGCTCCTTCCTTCCCAGGGGATCCAGGTTCTGCATGCCTCTGCGCAGCAGTCCCTGCCATTGCTGCAGGCCAACTGGAGGTCAGCCCCACCCACAGTAACCCCAGCAGTGACTTGTGTGATCACAGAGGCATGGATGAAGCAAACTGCTCACACAATCAGACCACCACAAGCCATACAAAAAAGTGACCCCTGTCCACTGCACACCAAGAGCTGGGACTCCAGACAATGTTTTATCTCACAGAAGTAACAACAAGTAAGAGAAACCATGGAAGAAACAGAAGAGAGTCCAGATATTTATGGTCAATTAATACACGAGAAAGGAACCACGGACATACAATGGGGAAATGACAGCCTCTTCAACAGCTGCTGTTGGCAAAACTGGACAGATACATGTGCCACAATGAAACCGGACCACTGTGTAACCCCATACACAAAAGTAAATTCGAAATGGATCAAAGACCTGAATGTAAAGCATGATACCATAGAACTCTTGGAGAAAATCATATGCAAAAATCTCCTGGACATAAGCACAAATGACTTCTTCATGACCATATCTCCCTGGGCAAGGGAAACAAAAGCAAAAATGAACAAGCAGGACTACATCAGGCCGAAAACCTTCTGTACAGCAAAGGACAGCACCAATAGAAAAGGCATCCTACCTTATGGGAGGATATATTCATAAATGACAGATACGATAAAGGGTTGACATCCAAAATATATAAAGAGTTCATGCACCTCAACAAACAAGCAAATAATCCAATTAAAACATAGGCAGAGGAGCTGAACAGACAGTTCTCCACAGAAATTCAGATGGCCAAGAGACACATGAAAAGATGCTGTACATTGCTAGTCACGAGAAATGCAAATTAAAGCCACAATGAGATATAGGCTCACACCTGTTAAGGATCACAGCCATCCAAAAGACAAACGGAGACATAGTGGAGAAAGGAGAACTCTCCTACACTGCTGGTGGTGGGACTGTATATTAGTTCAACCGTTGTCAAAAGCAGTATTGAGGTTCCTCAAAAAAACTCAATATAGTAGTAACATTTGACCCAGGAATTCCACTCCTATGAATTTACCCTAAGAATGCAGAAGCCCAGTTTTAATGTCATACACACCGCTATGTTTATTACAGTACTATATGCAATAGCCAAGAAATGGAAGCAACCTAGAGTCCATCAGTAGATGAATGGATGAAGATGATGTGGTACATATACACAATGGAATATTATTCAGCCGTAAGAAGAAATCAAATCCTATCTTTGCCAACAACCTGGACGGTGCTAGAGGGTATATGCAAAGTGAAATAAACCAGGCATGGAAAGACAAGTACCAAATGATTTCACTCATATGTGGAGTATATGTACAAGCAAAGAACCGAAGGCACAAAATTCAGCAGACTCATATAACCCAAGAATGGACTAACACTTATGAAAAGGAAAGTGAGTGGGGTGATGGGTTGAAGGGAAGGATATGTTGAAAAGAAAGTGGTCGTTATTATTAGCACGTATTATGTTGGCAGGGGTGCACTGGGAGGGCTGCGCAACACAGAGAAGACAAGTAGTAATTCTACAGCATCTTACTATGCTGGACACTGACTGTAATGGGGTTCGTTGGGGGGACTTGGTGATAGAGGGCGTCTATTAAACATCAAGTCCCTCATAGTTGTAGATTAACGATACTAAAATTTAGAAAAAACATAGAATATAAATGTTTCACTTACAAAAAGGTACTAACAAAAAAACCAACCATACACTGTCATTTATCCGTAATGCGCTCACCCTGCCCTCTATAGAGATGGGATGTTCGTTCCATCAGGACAGAAAGGACACTGAGATTCTCTACCTTAAAAAAAAGATTTGTAGCCTTTTATGATTTATGTTTAACTGATTTGCTCTTTCATCTGTTAATTGTTAGTGGCTGCCTGCATTAGTGTGTTGTAATAATAGATGATCATAGAACAGAAATAAATGATATTGTGTAGACTGGACACCTATGCCATTTCTGCTGTCACTTAACAGGGTCCATCTATTTCTTGATCCTTAACTAGATCCATGGAATACACACTACACATATGGGCTTTTCATATTTCTGTGACTTACAATGAAGATCCTCTTCTCTATATTCCAACCTAAATTCCACCATCATTTACCCAAACATTAAGGAGCACAAATGCTTCTGGCTTCGTGAGCTAGCACTATTTCACAAATAGCTTTGGCATAACACCAAGAAATCTGACTTTCAATTCTTCACGTTTAGAGTACAATTTCATTTCTACCTCATTAAGTCACAATTGAAAACAAAAAGGCTGAGTTCAACTTTTCACTTTAATAAAAACAGAATAAATCCAGCACATGCAGTGGTAGCACCTAAAACAAATACAATTAGCACTAATAATCTTACAGTGACATGAAGTCCAATGTCTCCATTTAGAAAGTTTAAATGTTTTACCAACAACATTTGTTTTTAGTTTGCTAAGTTTCACATTTGTTAAAAGTGAAAATATTCCTGGTGGACAGAACATTGGAAAATTCACTCATTATGGGACTACCAAAGATAACCATGTTTGAGGATTGCAAATATGCTAGTTACTAGAAACCAAACCAAACATATACCTTAACAAAACTAAGAGAACCTTTTGATAATGTGGATACTTCACACCAGTGTTCACAAATGTTTCATGACTATTTTAAGTATATCAAAACCTTGGCATATTTTAATTTCAAGTTGCCCATTTGTCCTTAAATATTGTCAAGAAATCATTGGCTAGCTACACTGCCAATGATTAATCTGAGTCAAGCTTAATAAAACTTAACATTAAAAGCTCATACTACCCTGAAACACATTTTCACATACAGTGACGTTCAACATTTAAGTGCCAGTGTTTTTCATACTGTCCTCTGGTCAAGTTTCTCTAAACTTTCTAAGAACACATTTAGGCTTACAAAAAATACATTATGTTTCAAAATATTCAATGAATATTACACAAACTAGCAACAAAAAGTATCTAAAATCTATTGTGTGCAAATAGATTTCAACGACCACTCTGTGGTTCCAAATAACATTTTAGAATGTATAGTTAACAAGCTGCCTTCAACCATGTCCAAGAGACAGAATAAGATTGGAATTTTAGAACACGCACACAAGACACATATATAAAATTCTCTGACTGCAGTAAGAACTTTGTAGAAAGTTATGGTGAAAATGTACAAGAGTCTAAACCTCTACACTAAGTGTAATAGCACCATAACAAATGCCTATACTACTTATGTTTTACAAGGCACAATATGCTTGAAATCTCCTGCACTTTATGATGTTTTTGCATTATGCCATCATCAAGATTAACTGGTAAAGATTACTGCATTCCAGACACAAAATTAGCAGAGAGTTCAAAGTGGCAGAGGTATTTTTAGGGATGGACAATTGTCTTTGGCCAAGTTAGGAAAGAGGCTATAAATATAATGGAATCGTATGCAACTAAGAATACAACTGCAGTATAGAGAAATGACACCTTGTGCAGTAGAGTACATATTTTCATCCTCTTTGATCTCAAGGATTTGTTTATTACTCTAATCTACAAAGTCTACAAAAGTAAGCCATTTTAACATTTCAGTGCAGTTTTAACAGACTAATGTGAGTCTGTATTAAAGCCTGCTGTATAATCCTGCTTATATCCTCTTGACCAAGAAACATCAACACTAGCATGCGTTAAAGACTAAATTCTAACCCATAAAGAGGACTGGTAAATTGCCATGGGTCAGTCATCTACTATTTAAATTTCATGCATGGCCAGCATCAAAAACATCTAATTAAGATGAAATCCCCTCCAAGCACTTGTTATCAAACCTCTTCACTTTTCCTAATAGTATGCCCACATTTGCCTGACTTTACCCTAAACGTTACAAGAGGAGTTGTATTACTTGCAAAATGCTTGAAGAATGTTTTGAAATATATATGGATACATTTGTACTTGCCACCTCAACATAGCTGCAATGGCTCAAAAGTTCTAAATGCCAAACCAGAATAGAGTGAGCAAATCACTTAGTACAATTTGCCACATTTTGAACTAATTCAGCATTAAGATGTTTTTCTTCCCAGTCTTCCTTTATGAAAATGTCTCAACACAAGCTACTGCCCAAGTTTTTTCCTTTACATTTATATCAAATTGATGATTCCTGCTAAGTGACATCATTAGACCTGTGTGCCAAGGTTTGATTTTAGCCCAACTTCAGTATCTTTATTTGAACGATTGACATTTTGGGCATTAGTGAGCCAAAAGGACATCAAAACAGTAAGTTGTCCTAAGTTTAAGTCACAATTAACAAACGATCCTTAGTCAAAAAAGTATAAATGCAGTTTGGGGTGGGAATAAGCAGGAGGGGGGGTTAATCCAAGCTACATCAATTAAATCTTTAAATCAACTTTATTAATAGACTGTTGACTACTGTTTTCTTCTTGTGTCTTTGAGCTCCGTTGAATTTTCAGGACAATCACAGTTGGTAACTGGACAGCAGTTCTTAAAGCTACACGATATGTTCTGGCTAAGATACATGTGGTTTCCAGATGAGGTTGTTTACAAGGATGACTTTGTTGTAAAGCAGATTCAATTGCCCCAGCAGCTGACACCCTGGAAGCTGTAATTTCCTCCATGTCCATCACTAGTGTAGAAGCCTCCATAACCAGCTGTCAAGAGATATTAAAAAAAAATTCAGCCAGCACTTTTAAGTAAGTTTTCTTCTCAAGTACTTTAAATATAAACGTTGTAAAAGATAGCTACAGAATTGGATTTTGTGTTCTTTAGAAATTAAATTTCTCCACTAATTTATTCTTTGAAAAAAAGAAGTCTTTGCCAAAAATATGAAATGGAAAAAATTATGTTACCTCCACCAAATCCTCTGCTGCTGCTGTCACCACCTCCACCACTGTGGCTGCTGCTTGCATGACTACTACTAAAGGCAGAACTGGTGGAAACTCTACTTTGTTGATAGTCTCTGGCACCAAATCCTCCACTGAATCTACTATTAAAAGGAAGAATTCTTTTAATGAACAAGAAATTCAATAAAATGACAATTCCTGTCCATAGACCCACTATTTCTGATTTTTCAAACCAGTTTCCAATGTGGTCAATTCCTCAAATAGTGTTCCTGAAGACCTGAGCAGTTAACATCAACATTTTTGACTCCACTTCAGCCTTCCTAAGGCCATCCCTTATCCAAGTATGCGAATTGTGCACAGTATTTTACTTAACCCCCATAGAGAAAAATAAGAAGGCTGGAAACAATCCGTACCTCTTAGAATGTCCATGACTGCTGCCCTTACAGTGGTGTTCATGAGCCATGTTTCCCAACCAAGATGGCACTTCTTGTTTAGCTTCAACAAGTAGATCCAACAAATCCTTTGTGATATTTCTATTTCTTTCATTAAAGAATGAGGTGGCAAGGCCTACAAGAGTCCAAATATGTATATAATGCCTGGATTCCTGTGAAGTTGCTCAGTGTTTTTACTTATATGCAGAATAACCACAACTCAAAAATGTGACGTTATAATTCAAGTTAAACTGGAATACAAATAACTGTTATCTGACACCTGATTGATGTCATGTCCAACCTTCCCTTAAAAATAAAGGTTCTAGTATTTCAGATTCTGTGTCAAACTAAAACACTTTACCAAGGTTTCCTACACGTCCTGTACGACCAATCCGATGTACATATTCTTCAATATCACTTGGCAAGTCAAAATTGATTACATGTTTCACATTTGAAATGTCTAATCCTCTTGCTGCCACCTGAAAAATAACTTTTGTTAAAAGAAAGCAATAGTCAAACATGCATAACCCAAAAACAAAAATGTACTCACGGATGTAGCCACTAGAATCGGGCTTTTTCCTGAACGGAACTGGTGAAGGGCCTCCTCTCTATCCCTCTGTGATCGATCTCCATGAATACTGGTACAAGCATATCCTTCACAGGATAAGAAATCCTCGAGAGAACTGGCACGCTTCTTGGTCTGCACGAACACTAACGTCAGTGAATCCTTCCCTGAAAAATTGTATGTAAGATTTTGTTTACTAACAGCAACAGGTGTAATTACCTTTTCTAAATATTAACTGGCTTTCATTTTGTGCTAGGTAAACAAGCACATGGAGCTAATAAAAACTTAACACTTAAGAAGGTAAGTGAAAGACAAGGTAGAGGCTAAGGAGAGCCAAACTGGTCTTTCTTACACCTAGCTGACACTACTTATAATTCACCTTACCTGCTGCATTTAAGAGGTCAAGCAAAAATGACCGTTTGTCTGACTCTTCCACCCAAACTACCTTCTGCGTGATGCTTTCAGACGTAGAGCCAACTCTGCCTACCGTCAGGAAGATATAATCATCCAAGAAATCATGAGCAAGCCACTGAAAAAAGGGAAAAATAAAAGCCTGAAGTATTATTACTCTAACTTTTTAAGTGTCAGAAGACACTCAAGTACTTATTAACAAATACGTTCTAAAAAAGGAAGTTGTATTTTTTCTAAAAAAACAACACCTGTATTCCCTTAGGAAAGGTAGCACTGAACATCATGGTGTGGCGAATACCCTTCCGTGGCATACTGCCTTGTTCAACTATACGACGTATCTGAGGTTCAAATCCCATATCCAGCATTCTATCAGCTTCGTCCAACACTACGTATCTGTTACAAAAAAACACCCAATTTAGGATCTGATGAGAAACTTACAGTTGAATATAGTTGTGTCTTTAATTAAGCTTGATACATTTATCCAACACTCTTACTACACAAAGTAACACATGAAATACACTTAAGTCACACAAGCAAAGGAGATTATTACTTGACTCTGTACCAATACAGGCTAACTGTTATTTTTCAAAGACTATGTAGAAAGTTAAAATCATTCATGTTTTAATCTAAATACTAATAAATCACTACAAAATGACCACTAATATTAAAAAAGCTTCATCTCAGAGGAGGGGCCAAGATGGTGGCGACAGAAGGGCAGCAGAAATCTCCTCCCAAAACCATATATATTTTTGAAAATACAACAAATACAACTATTCCTAAAAGAGAGGCCAGAAGATACAGTACAACAAACAGTAAGGCTACATCTACAGCTGCGAGAACCGAGCGCCTCATGAAGGGGGTAAGATACAAGCTGAGGACCGGCAGGAGCTGAGCACTCCACCAACCCCCGCCCACCAGCGGGAGGAGAGGAGTTGGAGTGAGGAGGGTGAGGGAGCCCAGGTATGCTAAATACCAAGCCCTAGTCATCCTCACCGGGAGCACAGACACACAGTACATGGTGTGCTGGATATTAGGGAAACGCAACAGTAAAACATGTGAGCAGGTTGCCACTGCTGGTGCCCTAGGGACAAAAGAAAAGCGAGTGCTTTTTGAAAGACGTAAAGAGAAAGAGGCCTCACAGCATCCAGCCACACTCAGACCAGCAGCTGGGTATCCTGGGGAACTTCAGGCACCATAAACACACACTCTGAGCAGAAGTGCAGTTCTGAAGCCCCTCATGGTGGTTAAACAGCCTCCTGTCAATTACCCTTCCCGAGTGGTCCTGCCACAGCAGGGGAGCAGCCTGAGAGTAGCTGCGCCCACAGCAGCTGCCCAGGGCCTCCTCCACAGCCACCGGGGACAGACTCAGAGGCTCCACGGCATGTGGCAGCCCGGCACAGACAGAGGAAGCTGGGACAGGGTGTGAAGGGTAGCCGTTATCGCAGGAGAGCACACCCAGTGTGCCTGCCTCTCCCCGCAGGGCCCGGGGATGCCCCGATGGCTGCACCGCCTGCAGCAGCTCAGGAAATAAAACCAGAAGCTGCTCCTGGTGTGTGGGTAACCGGCACAGGCAGCGGAGAAGGGCAAGGTGACCAACAAGCAGGAGAGGACTTTGTGACACAAGCGCTACCTGCCTACAGCTTCCTCTACCGCCATGAAAAGGCGGAGGAATTTGGTGCAGTCCAGAATTACTCTTGGTGCCCGAGAGAGGGCCTGGAGAGATAGATTTAACCTAACTCCCTGAAAAAGAATTCAATATTAACGTCATAACCATGCTGATGGACCTGCAGAGAAATATGCAAGAGCTAAAGGATCAAGTTAGGAGGAAGAATACAGAAATAAAACAATCTCTGGAAGGACTTGAGAGCAGACTGGCTGGGGTGCCAGAGACCGTTAATGGAACAGAGAGCAGACAACAGAAACACAGAGAAGCTGAGGCAGAGAGAGATAAAAGGATCTCCAGGAATGAAAGACCATTCAGAGAACTGTGTGACCAAGCCAAATGGGACAATATCCACATTAAAGGGGTACCAAAAGAAGAAGAGAGGAAAAGGGACAGAAGGTGCCTTTGAAGAAATAACTGCTGAAAACATCCCAAAACTGGGGGAGGAAATAGTCTCTCAGACCTTGGAAGACCACAAGGGACCCAGGGAGGAGGACACCAAGACGCATAATTAAAATGGCATTGACCAAGGACAAGGCGAGAGTTTTAAAGGCAGCCAGAGAGAGAAAAAAGGTCACCTACAAAGGAAAACCATCAGGATATCATCAGACTTCTCAACAGAAACCTTACAGGCCAGAAGATAACAACATGATAT
Organism: Manis pentadactyla; assembly: GCF_030020395.1. Taxonomy (NCBI): domain Eukaryota; kingdom Metazoa; phylum Chordata; class Mammalia; order Pholidota; family Manidae; genus Manis; species Manis pentadactyla. The sequence continues at coordinate 8,027,483 of NC_080039.1, read as the reverse complement.
ATTTAATGCAATGACACAGAAGGGCCTAGAACAAGGAATACTGTATCAAGCACAATTATCATTTAAATATGAAGGACGCATTAAACAATTTCTGGAAAAGCAAAAGTTGAGGGAATGTGCCTCCCACAAACCACCTCTACAGGGTATTTTAGAGGGACTGCTCTAGATGGGAGCACTCCTAAGGCTAAATAGATGTCACCACAGAAAATAAAATCACAGCAAAGAAAGCACACCAACCAAACACTAACTAAACACAAAAAATAAAATCAACTACGCACAAAAGCAGTCAAAGGAAACACAAGGAGTACAGAATAAAACACCTAACATATAAAGAATGGAGGAGGAGGAATAAGAAGGGAGAGAAATCATCATCAGACTGTGTGTATAATAGCTTAATAAGGAAGTTTGTAAGACAGGTAGTAAAGACGCTACCCTTGAACATTTGGTAAACACAAATCTAAAGCCTGCAATGCCAATAAATACATATCTTTCAATATTCACCATAAATGTAAGCAGATTGAATAAACCAATCAAAGGACACAGAGTAACAGAATGGATAAAAAAGCAAGACCCATCTATATTCTGCTTAACAGACACACACCTCAAACCCAAAGACATACACAGACTAAAAGTCAAGAGATGGAAAAACATATTTTATGCAAACAACTGTGAGAAAAAAGCAGGTGTTGCAGTACTAGTATCAGACAAAATGGACTTCAAAACAGAGAAAGTAAAAAGCAATGAAGAAGGACATTATGTAATGAGAATGAGGTCATTCCAGCAAGAGGATATAACCATTATAAATATACATGCACCCAACACAGGCGTATCAGCATATGGGAAACAAATACTAACAGAACTAAAGGAGGAAAGAGAATGCAATGCATTCATTTTAGGAGACTTCAACAGACCACTTACTCCAAAGGACAGCTCACCACCAGACAGAAACTAAGGACACAGAGGTACTGAACAACACACTAGAACAGAAGGACCTAACAGACTTCTATAGAACTCTACACCCATACACACTCTCCTCAAGTGCATATGCAGCATTGTCCAGAGTAGACCACGTATGAGGCCACAAAAAGAACCTCAGTAAATTCAAAAAGGTAGAGATTTTACCAACCAAATTCTCAGGCCGCAAAAGTGTAAAACTAGAAATAAATTGTACAAAGAAAGCAAAAAGGCTCACAAACACATGGAGGCTTAACAACGTGCTCCTAAATAATCAATGGATAATGACCAATTTAAAAGAGATCAGGCAATATTTGGAGACAAATGACAACACCACCACAAAGCCCCAACTTTTGCGGGACACAGCGAAGGCTGTTCTAAGAGGAAAGTATAGAAATACAGGCCTATTTAAAGTAGGAAGAAAAATCCCAAATGAATAGTCTAAAGTCACAATTATTGAAACTGGAAAAAGAACAAATGAGTCCAAAGTCAGCAAAACAAAGGACATAATAAAAATCAGAGTAGAAATAAATAAAATTGAGAAGAATAAAACAATAGAAAAAATCAATGAAATGAAGAGGTGGATCTTTCAGAAAATAAACGAAATAAGCCCCTAGTCCGACTTAGTAAGAGAAAAAGAAGATTCTACACACATCAACAGAATTAGAAATAGGAAAGGAAAAATCACGACGGACCCCACCGAAATACAAAGAATTATTAGAGAATACTATGAGAATCTGGATGCTAACAAGCTGGAAACCTCAAAGAAATGGACAACTTCCTAGAAAAATACAACCTTCCAAGACTGACCAAGAAAGAAAGAGAAAATCTAAAGACACCAATTACTAGCAACGAAGTTGCATCAGTAATCAAAAAACTACTCAAGAGAAAAACCCCCGGGCTAGGTGGATTTACCACAGAATTTTATCAGACATACACAGAAGACAGAATATCAATTTTCCTTAAAGTTTTCCAAAAAATAGAAGAGGCGGGCAAACTTCCAAACTCATTCTATGAAGCCAGCATCACTCTAATACCAAAACCAGGCAAAGACTCCACAGAAAATGAAAACTACAGACCAACATCCCTGACGAACATAGATGCAAAAATACTCAACAAAATATTAGCAAACAGAATTCAAAAAACATCAAGAGGATCATAAACCATGACCAAGTAGGATTCATCCCAGGGACGGAAGGATGGTACAACATTCGAAAATCCATCAACATCATCCACCACATCAACAAACAGAAAGACAAAAACCAGATGACCATCTCCACAGACACTGTGAAAGTGTTCAACAAAATTAAACATCCATTCTCGACAAAAACTCTCAACAATATGGCTAGAGAGGGCAAGTTCCTCAACATAATAAAGGCCATATATGACAAACCCACAGCCAACATCATACTTAACGGTGAGAAGCTGAAAGCTTTACTACTAAGATTGGGAACAAGACAGGGATGCCCACTCTCCCCATTGTTATTCGACATAGTACTGGAGGACCTAGCCACAGCAATTAGACAGAACAAAGAAATACAAGGAATCCAGATTGGTAAAGAAGAGGTCAGATCAAATTGTCCTGTTTGCAGATGACATGATATTGTACATAAAAACACTTAAATACTCCACCCCAAACCTACTAGAACCAATATCTGAATTCAGCAAAGTTACAGGATACAAAATTAATACACAGAAAATCTACTGCTTTCCTATACACTTACAATGAACTTGGAGACAGAGAAATCGGAAAAAAATTCTATTCACAATTGCATCAAAAAGAATAAAATACCTAGGTATAAAACCTAACCAAGGAAGTGAAAGACCTCTATTCTGAAAACTACAAGACACTCTTAAGAGAAACTGAGGTCACTAACAAATGGAAACTCATCCCATGCTCTTGCCCAGGTAGAATGAATATTGTCAAAATGGCCAAACTCATTAAAGCAGTCTACAAATTTAATGCACTCCATATCAAAATACTACAGCGTTCTTTAACAAACTGGAACAACTCTAAAATTCACATGGAACCCCCATTTCAGCAGTCCTGAAAAGGAAGAATAAAGTGGGGGGCATTTTGCTTCCCAACTTCAAGCTCTACTTCAAAGCCACAGTAATCAAGACAATTTGGTACTGTCACCACAACAGACCCACAGACCAGCGGAACCGGATAGAGACCTCTTCATGCACGTATCTCCCCAGGCAAGGGAAACAAAAGCAAAGATGAATAAGCGGGACTATACCAGGCTGAAAAGCTTCTGTACAGCAAAGGACACCATCAATAGAACAAAAAGGAATCCTACAGTATGGGAGAATATATTCATAAATGACAGATCCGATTAAAGGGTTGACATCCAAAGTATATAAAGAGCTCGTGCACCTCAACAAACAAAAAGCAAATAATCTAATCCAAAAATGGTCAGAGGAGCTAAACTAGAGAGTTCTCCAAAGAAACGCAGATGGCCAACAGAGATATGAAAAGATGCTCCACATCACTAGTCATGAAAGAAATGCAAATGAAAACCGCAATGAGATATCACCTCACAGCGGTATGGATCGCCAGCATCGAAAAAACAAATGACAACAAATGTTGGCGAGGTTGTGGAGAAAGGGGAACCCTCCTACACAGCTGGTGGGAATGTAAATTAGGTTCAACCATGTGGAAAGCAGTACAGAGGTTCCTCAAAAAACTCAAAATAGAAATACCGTTTGACCCAATAATTCCACTCCTAGGAATTTACCCTAAGAATGCAGCAGCCCAGTTTGAAAAAGACATATGCACCCCTAAGTTTATCGCAGCACTATTCACAATAGCCAAGAAATGGAAGCAACCTAAGTGTCCATCAGGAGATGAATGGATAAAGAAGATAGTGGTACATATACACAATGGAATATTATCCAGCTGCAAAAAGAAAACAAATCCTATCATTTCCAACAGCATGGATGGAGCTAGAGTTTATTATGTTCAGAGGAATAAGCCAGGAGGAGAAAGACTAGTACAAAATCATCTCACTCGTATGTGGAGTAGAAGAGCTAAGAAGAAACTGAAGGAACAAAACAGCAGCAGACCCCAAGAACCCAAGAATGGACTAACAGTTACCAAAGGGAAAGGGACTGGGGAGGATGGGTGGGAAGGGAGGGATAAGGGGGTTAAAAAAGACAGGGGCATTATGATTTGCATGTATGATATGGGGAGTGGTGGCACGAGGAGGGCTTTGCAACAGAGAAGAGAAGTAGTGATTCTACAGCATCTTAACATGCTGATGGAAACTGACTGTAATGAGGTTTTCGGCGGAGGCCTGGTGATGGGGGAAGTATAGGCAATATAATATTCCTCATGTAATTGTAGATTAACGATACCAAAAGAAAGCTACACCTCAGATACAGAAATTAACTTACTTGCAGAAGTCTAATCCAATTTTTCCTCTTTCCATCATATCCAGTAGACGCCCTGGAGTGGCAACTAACAGGTGACATCCACGTTCTAAATCTCGAATCTGCTGACCAATATCAGCACCACCATAAACCACACAAGGTCGAACTCTAGACCGGTATGAAAACTGTAAGCAAAGGATTCATTGGGTAGTCAGAAATGTATCACTAATTAAAAATAGCAACAATAAGTAAAATGCATATTTACTTTTCTGGCTTCCTCATAGATCTGTACAGCCAGTTCTCTTGTAGGAGCTAAAACTAAGGAAACTGGGTATTGTTTACGGCGTCCATACCTTCCATTTTCCTAAAAAGAAATTTTATGAATTAAACTTAAAGACCCCAAATTTGTTCATTCTTTAAAAAATTCTTGACATCAAAATTCCCCTTGTTACTTAAAAATTACATGCAAAACTGGCTTTCTGTTGGATAATCAGTCTGAAAACAAAATTTAAAAAATGAAAATAAAGTACACTTGGCATCACTTAGAAAGAAGGGTCCCAACAAATATTTTGGTAAGTCTTCCAATGAAAAAACTTCTTACAAGGATTTCTTTACCTTCACAGCCCTCAAAGCCTCGCCTGGACCATCTGCATAAATCTGACTTAAGATGGGTAAGAGAAATGCTGCTGTTTTTCCAGAGCCTGTAAGAAAAACATTTTATGAAGTATTCCAAACACCCTCTTGTGTTAAGAAAATTTTACTCTACGAAAATTTTACTCTATGCCTAATTTTCTGGAAAACATGGTATATTTACACAGCTAAGCAAAAAGTGCCAGCCGAGGAACTTCTGTGAACATTTTATACAATGCACTATTCAATTATCTGCATTTTAATTTACACAGAAACAACCATTTTGCTTAATCCTGCATCCACTTCCACTTCAATACTTTTTTGGTATATACACTGTTGGAATGTGAAGCAGGAGTCAGCAATTCCGAAGAGTCCAAAAGAGGGTTCTCAGGGCCAGTATGTCTCTGCCATTGGAAAACTGTAGTTGTTTCAGGAAAACTCATTGAGAAAGCAGGCAGTGGCGTTAACCTAAAGGCCACAATTAGGTATAAAAGATGGGCAAGCATGGTGATATGATTGGGTTAGCCAAATATGAACACAGTGGACACAATCAGTGTGACAAATCAGACGAGGACGGTTGGTTAAAACCTCTCCACCAAGTGGACACCTGAAGCAGTTAGTTTGTGAAATGTGCATTAACTGTTATAAAACTTACTATACACATCGTATAATACATATATGACAGAGATTGAGAAAACTTACATCAACTTTAAATTCAAATGACTCAAAATTTGTAATACATCCAAACAGAAGTTTTAATACTGTTCTGCCATCTTTAACCCAACCTAAATTAAGAATAAATTACTATTCCTGCCCTCCTCCATTCCCCAATTCCCAAAATACTCTCTTCCTTTTCCCCAACCTAATTTTTATGGATCACAGGATCTTCCCTTGTTCTGTTGCAGCAGTATCAAACTGACAATTTGTTACAGACTTCCCCAAGATACCCTGATGAGACACACTGATTTCATCCAAAGGATCCAAAGACACAAGATAAAAAGAGACATCACCAACTAGCCTTTACCTAGCTCAAAATCAAGCTAATAAACACAGTACTCAGGTACCCCTACACAATGTACTACTTTTAGCGCTAGTCTAGGTAAGATACTGACTTTTAAACTTCATCAAGTGAGCTTACCTGTTTGGGCACAAGCCATCAAGTCTCTTTTTTCTTTTATAATGGGAATGGCATGCTTTTGCACTGGAGTTGGACGAGTGTAACAAGTAAGCTCAATGTTCCCCATGATAATTTCTCCCATCTCAACATCACTGAACTGTAAAGAAATTTAACCAGATCAAATGTACATAAGATGAGAAATAACACTATCCATTGTAATTTGTTTGATAATACAAGAATGGAAGAAGCCAACTGAATGCCTACCTATTCATGACTAGATTACACCTGCTTTCATTTCAGGTAAAATCGTCATGTTATTTTTTAAGAAAGCGGACTAATGTACAAATAGTGTTGGTTCTTCATTAGACACATTTTTTATTTCAGGATTACTGATAATGGTAACATTAAAAAATATCAGTCTCTCCTTTTTCATAATCCAATGAAGTTTTCAGTAGTAACTTTAATAAAGAATTGTTAAAAAAGTAACACAAAGCAACTTACACTTTCAATATGTGGAGGACAGTTATTTCCAGTTGCCTCTACTGGTATATCATCATACTTCTCAAAGTTAATCCCAGCGTTTCTTCCAGAAAACAGTTCCCTGAAACCAAATTATTATAATGCATATTATACTAGCTAGTACGTTGTCATAACAATCAACACCTTTCATAAACTTACTGCTCCAAGCGTTCACTTGGTGGAAGTGGTTTTGACCAATCATCCTCATCTGATCTGTCACCCCAACGACTGTGTCCACTGCATTCAAATTTGCTAAAGCCAGTCCTTTCACGACTGCCAAAACCATCATAGCCACTTCGTCCACGATCATCAAACCTAACCACAAGCAATTTGCCAAAATATGTCATTTATCCAAAGCCATGTTATCATCTTTCTAGAAGTATATATTAGTTAAACATTTTGGTCACAAGGACATTTAAGATGCCAAAATTCAATATTAACATCTCAATTTGTGAAATAAGGTCTTCTACTTAACCAATGGTTATACATAATGGATACATTTTCAGCTTTAGAAAACCAGCATTGTTCTTTCCTTTTTCTACAATTGTGCGGCTTAGAACAAGTCTCACATGCTAAGAATTAAGTTCTACAATACATTTAACTACTATAAACTTTACATCTGAATTTTGAAACTGATAAACCCAAAAATGTAAGATCAGGAAGAAAAGAAGGAATCTTAGTCTTGTTTGTAAAAAATAATACAGGGGCAACCAGATATTAAATTCGTAAGATCAGTTTATCAAAATTGTGCAATCATAAAAAAATGTTTAAACCAACACAAAAAGCCATAAATGATTAAACAAATAAAAATAACACTATCAAATTGCATATTTCTAGTGCATGTAAATTAAAATATTAAATCAGTAAAGATCTTTGAGCTAACAATAGTAAACCAACATTTGCTTAAATTTGCAATAGAAGAATGGTCCATTAAGGATGACTAAAGATCAACAAAATAACACAATAATTTACCTTCCCGTTGATCTACATCCATGATCACTGAAGAAAATGGGCTTTTCTCTTGAATCTCGAGACCCAAAATTGCAGTAGGCATCCTTATCTTTACAACTCCAACCTGACCGGTGTCTATCATCTAATCCCCCCAAACAAACAAACAGAAAAAGAAAAAAAATATGACATAATTCTGATCTTTCCAAATAAGGAGGTTTTCACAGTCTTCTTTTTAAATTTCATCCCTGTAGGACACCAAGGGTCAATGGATTATTCATGAAAATCACTGGAAAAGAGAACTGAAAGATATACGTAGTAGGTTTTCACCAGCAAATAGTCATTTTCTTGCCTTAAATCCTCTTTTCTAGGAGAAATTACTGAAGGGAAAAAGGAAACCTTATGGTCTTAACATCAATGTACTAAATGAACACCCCCTTTAAAATTAAGTTTACATGTAACGAAAGTATATTACTTTTACATTGACCATAAAACACACAGTTTATATTCCATTCAAGTGTCATGGTTTGCTATACTCCTAAAACCTAGGCTTATTCCGATAAGATTATTTTGAAAAGACCACAGATAATTCTTCTTAAAAGCTGAGACTGCTCTCTCAGAGAAATTTCAAGTGCCTCTCCCAAATCTTTACCTTCAGAAGTAAGCAAGTAGCTAGGGTAGCTCTACGGAAGCATTTTAGTTATGCCCACCCCTAAATACCTCACAAACCATAATACAAAAGTTGGTAAAATAAAAATACGTATTATTGCCAGACAATATACCCTTTCTGGAATTCCTAGTGTAACAAAAGGTTAATTAGCCTCAGGTCCTGTTAGTAGCCTAGGGAAACAAAAAAAAAAACGAATAGATACACTACGTGATTAGTAAGAAACAGGTCAGATATACTAGGACAAAAAATTTCAAATTTTATAATGGCTGAAGCACTAAATTCCAGGCACTGAATTATGCTTTGTCTACTTCTTATGGGCTCTCTGTAGAAAATAAGTGGCACTGTGAAAACAGGACTTAGTCAATTAGAAGACTTGGAGAAGGCAACTTGGTAGGAACTTTATCAGCAGCGATATAAATATGAGAAGTCAGTTGAACATCTTCAATACATAAGCACTGTTCTAGTTACTCTTACAAGAAATAAATTAAGTGAATGGAAATAGTGTAAAAGGAGTTTTAATATTTCTATTTGACTCGTAAAAGCAGTTTTGATATTTCTATTTGACTCCAGTGCACTTTTAAATGTCTTCAGACGTACCTATATATAAAATGAAGCTATCTGTATTCAAAAACTACCACTGGATTTTTTCAAATGATCCTCAACTTAAGGAATAAACCACAAAACATTTGCAGCAGGTAGAGTTTTCAGTAAGAACTCTAAATTTAGTAAACATGTCCATTTGTCAAAACTTTTAACACCCTCGGATCTTCCAGAAAGGTTCCTCAATCCATTCTCATGAAGATCTCTCTATTTTTGAATTTACCTTGCATGAGGTATAGGTTAGCATCTCCCCATTTCAGTATTAGAAAACCAAAGTAACAATTGGTGTGAACGTTATTTGTATAGGTACACTTACATAAACTATTGTCAAATACTAGAGTACAACAATGCTGGATCAAGCTTGGTGAGAACACAAGTATATCAAGGAAAAAAGAAAACTTCAATTCCTACCTTGCCTAATTTCCTAATTGGTCATGTTTCTAAGGCTCATCTACAGACATTGAAAAGTTAAGAGTAGAGGGCGGAGCCAACATGGCGGCGTGAGTAGGACAGTGGGAATCTCCTCCCAAAAACATATATACTTTTGAAAATACAACAAACACAACTAGCCCTAAAAGAGAGACCAGAAGACGCAGGACAGTGGCCAGACTGCAGCTACACCAGCGAGAACCCAGCGCCTGGTGAAAGGGGTGAGATACAAGCCCCGGCCCTGCGGGACCCGAGCGCCCCTCCCCCCAGCTCCCGGCGGGAGAACAATAGGCAGAGCGGGAGGGAGACGGAGCCCAGGACTGCCGAACACCCAGCCCCAGCCATCCGGGCCAGAGTGCAGACACAGTAGGTGCCCAGGGGGCCCTGGATACTGGGGGAACAGGGGGTAAGACCTCAGAGCGGGTGCTGAAGCTGATGCCCCTGTGACAAAGAAAAGCGGGGGCTTTTTGAAAGTCTTAAAGGGACAGGGACTTAACAGCTTGACGGAAACAACCCAGGTCACAGTACAGCAGCTGGAAATTACAGGGAAAACCGGGTGCACTAACCCCCTGGGCAACAGCTCTGAGACCCCTCACGGAGGCAAACAGTCAAGCAGCCCCCCCATCCATCACCCCACCGGGCGCTGCGAAAGCAGAGAAGCAGCCTGAGACAAATTCCGCCCACAGAAAGGGAAATTTCTCCCTCCCGGCCAGGCAAGACACAAAGACCCAGTCTACACGCAATTACCCAACACAAGCCACTAGGGGTCGCAGTTGCCCCAGTAAAGAAAGGCCAGTAGTAAGTGAAAATTTTGGCCCTCCCAGCTGACAGTCAATAGCACCGGTCAACATGAAAAGGCAAAAAAATATGATTCAGACAAGACTAACCCAGACAGCTTCGGCATCTGCTACATCTTCCCCTGAGAAGGAATCTGGGGAGATAGATTTAGCCAGTCTACCTGAAAAAGAATTCAAAACAAAAGTCATAACCATGCTGATGGACTTGCAGAGAAATATGCAAGAACTAAGGAAGGAGAATTCAGAAATAAAACAAGCTCTGGAAGGACTTCAAAACAGAATGGACGAGATGCAAGAGACCATTAATGGACTAGAAAACAGAGAACAGGAACGCAGAGAAGCTGATGCAGAGAGAGATAAAAGGATCTCCAGGAATGAAAGAATTTTAAGAGAGCTGAGTGATCAATATAAAAGAAACAATATAAGAATCATAGGCATTCCAGAAGAAGTAGAGAGAGAAAAGGGGATAGAATATGTCTTTGAAGAAATAATTGCTGAAAATTTCCCCAAACTAGGGGAAGAAATGGCCTCTCAGACCACAGAGGTACACAGAACTCCCATGACAAGGGATCCAAGGGGGGCAACACCAAGACACATAATAATTAAAATGGCAAAGATCAAAGACAAGGACAAAGTATTACAAGCAGCCAGAGAGAAAATAAAGGTCACCTACAAAGGAAAACCCATCAGGCTATCATCAGACTTCTCAACAGAAACCCTACAGACCAGAAGAGAATGGCATGATATACTTAATGCAATGAAACAGAAGGGCCTCGAACCAAGACTACTGTATCCAGCACGAATATCATTTAAATATGAAGGAGGGATTAAACAATTCCCAGACAAGCAAAAGTTGAGGGAATTTGCCTCCCACAAACCACCTCTACAGGGCACCCTACAGGGACTGCTCTAGATGGGAGCACTCCTAAAAAGAGCACACAACAAAACACCCAACATATGAAGAAGGGAGGAGGAGGAATAAGAAGGGAGAGAAATAAAGAATCATCAGATTGTGTTTATAATAGCTCAACAAGCGAGTTAAGTTAGACAGTAAGACAGTAAAGAAGCTAACCCTAAACCTTTGGTAACCACAAACTTAAAGCCTGCAATGGCAATAAATTCATACCTTTCAATAATCACCCTAAATGTAAATGGACTGAATGCACCAATCAAAAGACACAGAGTAATAGAATGGATAAAAAAGCAAGATCCATCCATATGCTGCTTACAAGAGACTCACCTCAAACCCAAAGACGCGCACAGACTTAAAGTCAAGGGATGGAAAAAGATATTTCAAGCAAACAACAGAGAGAAGAAAGCAGGTGTTGCAATTCTGGTATCAGACAAAACAGACTTCAAAATAAACAAAGTAACAAAAGACAAAGAAGGACATTACATAATGATAAAGGGCTCAGTCCATCAAGAGGATATAACCATTATAAATATATATGCACCCAATACAGGAGCACCAACATACCTGAAACAAATATTAACAGAACTAAAGGAGGAAATAGAATGCAATGCATTCATTCTAGGAGACTTCAACACACCACTCACTCCAAAGGACAGATCCACCAGACAGAAAATAAGTAAGGACACAGAGGCACTGAACAACACACTAGAACAGATGGACCTAATAGACATCTATAGAACTCTACATCCAAAAGCAACAGGATACACGTTCTTCTCAAGTGCACATGGAACATTCTCCAGAATAGACCACATACTAGGACACAAAAAGAGCCTCAGTAAATTCCAAAAGATTGAAATCCTACCAACCAACTTTTCAGACCACAAAGGCATTAAACTAGAAATAAACTGTTCAAAGAAAGCAAAAAGGCTCACAAACACATGGAGGCTAAACAACACGCTCCTAAATAATCAATGGATCAATGACCAAATCAAAATGGAGATCCAGCAATATATGGAAACAAATGACAACAACAACACTAAGCCCCAACTTCTGTGGGACGCAGCAAAAGCAGTCTTAAGAGGAAAGTATATAGCACTCCAAGCATATTTAAAAAAGGAAGAGCAATCCCAAATGAACGGTCTAATGTCACAACTATCAAAATTGGAAAAAGAAGAACAAATGAGGCCTAAGGTCAGCAGAAGGAGGGACATAATAAAGATCAGAGAAGAAATAAATAAAATTGAGAAGAATAAAACAATAGCAAAAATCAATGAAACCAAGAGCTGGTTCTTCGAGAAAATAAACAAAATAGATAAGCCTCTAGCCAGACTTATTAAGAGGAAAAGAGAGTCAACACAAATCAACAGTATCAGAAATGAGAAAGGAAAAATCACAACAGATCCTGCAGAAATACAAAGAATTATTAGAGACCACTATGAAAACCTATATGCTAACAAGCTGGGAAACCTAGGAGAAATGGACAACTTCTTAGAAAAATACAACCTTCCAAGACTGACCCAGAAAGAAACAGAAAATCTAAACAGACCAATTACCAGCAACAAAAACGTAGCGGTAATCAAAAAACTACCAAAGGACAAAACCCCCGGGCCAGATGGATTTACCTCGGAATTTTATCAGACATACAGGGAAGACATAATACCCATTCTCCTTAAAGTTTTCCAAGAAATAGAAGAGGAGGGGATACTCCCAAACTCATTCTATGAAGCTAACATCACCCTAATACCAAAACCAGGCAAAGACACCACCAAAAAAGAAAACTATAGACCAATATCCCTGATGAACGTAGACGCAAAAATACTCAACAAAATTTTAGCAAACCGAATTCAAAAATACATCAAAACCATCGTACACCATGACCAAGTGGGATTCATCCCAGGGATGCAAGGATGGCACAACATTCGAAAGTCCATCAATATCATCCACCACATCAACAAAAAGAAAGACAAAAACCACATGATCACCTCCATAGATGCTGAAAAAGCATTTGACAAAGTTCAACATCCATTCATGATAAAAACTCTCAGCAAAATGGGAATAGAGGGCAAGTACCTCAACATAATAAAGGCCATCTATGAAAAACCCACAGCCAACATTATATTGAATAGCGAGAAGCTGAAAGCATTTGCGCTGAGATCGGGAACTAGACAGGGATGCCCACTCTCCCCACTGTTATTTAACATTGTACTAGAGGTCCTAGCCACGGCAATCAGACAAAACAAAAAAATACAAGGAATCCAGATTGGCAAAGAAGAAGTCAAACTGTCACTATTTGCAGATGACATGATACTGTACATAAAAAACCCTAAAGACTCCACCCCAGAACTACTAGAACTGATATCGGAATACAGCAAAGTTGCAGGATACAAAATCAACACACAGAAATCTGTGGCTTTCCTATATACCAACAATGAACCAACAGAAAGAGAAATCAGGAAAACAACTCCATTCACAATTGCATCCAAAAAAATAAAATACCTAGGAATAAACCTAACCAAAGAAGTGAAAGACTTATATTCTGAAAACTACAAGTCACTCTTAAAAGAAATTAAAGGGGACACTAACAGATGGAAATGCATCCCATGCTCATGGCTAGGAAGAATTAATATCGTCAAAATGGCCATCCTGCCCAAAGCAATATACAGATTTGATGCAATCCCTATGAAACTACCAGCAGCATTCTTCAATGAACTGGATCAAATAATTCAAAAATTCATATGGAACCACCAAAGACCCCGAATAGCCAAAGCAATCCTGAGAAAGAAGAATAAAGTAGGGGGGATCTCACTCCCCAACTTCAAGCTCTATTATAAAGCCATAGTAATCAAGACAATTTGGTACTGGCACAAGAACAGAGCCACAGACCAATGGAACAGACTAGAGAATCCAGACATTAACTCAGACATATATGGTCAATTAATATTTGATAAAGGAGCCATGGACATTCAATGGCGAAATGACAGTCTCTTCAACAGATGGTGCTGGCAAAACTGGACAGCTACATGTAGGAGAATGAAACTGGACCATCGTCTAACCCCATATACAAAAGTAAACTCAAAATGGATCAAAGACCTGAATGTAAGTCATGAAACCATTAAACTCTTGGAAGAAAACATAGGCACAAACCTCTTAGACATAAACATGAGTGACCTCTTCTTGAACATATCTCCCCGGGCAAGGAAAACAGCAGCAAAAATGAACAAGTGGGACTATATTAAGCTGAAAAGCTTCTGTACAGCAAAAGACACCATCAATAGAACAAAAAGAAACCCTACAGTATGGGAGAATATCTTTGAAAATGACACATCTGATAAAGGCTTGACGTCCAGAATATATAAAGAGCTCACACGCCTCAACAAACAAAAAACAAATAACCCAATTAAAAAATGGGCAAAGGAACTGAACAGACGGTTCTCCAAAAAAGAAATACAGATGGCCAACAGACACATGAAAAGATGCTCCACATCGCTAATTATCAGAGAAATGCAAATTAAAACTACAATGAGGTATCACCTCACACCAGTAAGGATGGCTGCCATCCAAAAGACAAACAACAACAAATGTTGGCGAGGCTGTGGAGAAAGGGGAACCCTCCTACACTGCTGGTGGGAATATAAACTTGTTAAACCATTGTGGAAAGCAGTATGGAGGTACATCAAAATGCTCAAAACAGACTTACCATTTGACCCAGGAATTGCACTCCTAGGAATTTACCCTAAGAATGCAGCAATCAAGTATGAGAAAGATCAGTGCACCCCTATGTTTATCGCAGCACTATTTACAATTGGAAGCAACCTAAATGTCCATCGATAGATGAATGGATAAAGAAGATGTGGTACATATACACAATGGAATACTACTCAGCCATAAGAAAAGGGCAAATCCAACCATTTGCAGCAACATGGATGGAGCTGGAGGGTATTTTGCTCAGTGAAACAAGCCAAGCAGAGAAAGAGAAATACCAAATGATTTCACTCATCTGTGGAATATAAGAACAAAGGAAAAACTGAAGGAACAAAACAGCAGCAGAATCACAGAACTCAAGAATGGACTAACAGGTACCAAAGGGAAAGGGACTGGGGAGGATGGGTGGGTAGGGAGGGATAAGGGGGGGAGAAGTAGGGGGGTATTAAGATTAGCATCCATAGCGGGGTGGGAGAAAGGGGAGGGCTGTACAACACAGAGAAGACAAGTAGTGATTCTACAACAGGTTGCTACGCTGATGGACAGTGACTGTAAAGGAGTATATAGGGGGGACCTGGTATAGGGGAGAGCCTAGTAAACAAAGTATTCGTCATGTAAGTGTAGATTAATGATTAAAAAAAAAATGCAGTTCCTATGTGGTGACCTCTAATGAGTTCTACACAATGATATAAAGGACATATAAAAGTGTAGGCAAAGGGTCTGTTTGTGTTTATACAGAGGATCAAAGCCTAATTTGGCTACCCCAAAAATGAACTAAGAAACGATATGAAAGAGAACTTCCAACATCAGCACTCTCGGGAAGACTCATGCCAGAAGATGATCATCACAAAACCCCAACAAAGATCCACGCACTGCTACAGCTGTAGATGCACTCATCCCACCAGCTCCTGGACTTGCCATGGGAATGAAGGAGATATCTAAGCTGGCCTGTGCATACAGTAAAACAACAAATTTGACTGGATCTATACTGTTGGAACTCAACCAAGAATTAGGAGAAGTGCAAATTGTAGCGCTCCAAAATCTTACAACTACAGACTATTTACTGTTAAAAGAACATATGGGATGTGAACAGTGCCCAGGAATGGGTTGTTTTAATTTGTCTGATTTTTCTCAAACTATTCAAGTTCAGTTAGATAATAACCATCATATCATTGATAAGTTTTCACAAATGCCTAGGGTGCCTAACTGGTTTTCTTGGTTTCACTGGAGATGGCTGGTAATTACAGGTATGCTTTGGTTATGTAACTATACTCCTATTATGTTAATGTGTGTGCGCAATTTAAGTAGTAGCTTAAAACCTATTCATGCTGAAGTTACTCTACAAGAAGATATGTCAAAGAAATCATCAATCTTCCCATGTTTTCTCCCGCCTGCTACTTCTATAGCTTTTCTTCTTCCTTCCTAATTACAACGAATTCTTAAATAGAATTCGTGCCTCATATCAAATTTACCGAGTATCATAACTCCTCCAAGTGGTAAAGATACCTCAAGACAAAAGCTGGGCATAGAAGCCACAGGGCATAAATATGCAAAGAAATAAAAAGCTAACCATTTCAAACAATAAGGCTTCTCTCTCACTTACCAACTTAACATTTCCCTGTATGGCCCCGGAAGATGACTGGTTAGCCAGAGACGGGTAAGATTCCTCAAGGGAGGAACAACCTAAGACAGGCACAGTCGCAGGGGGGTCATCAGGTGAGAAATTGGGGATCAACAGAGGTGAGGCTTAGAACCTCACCCCCCCTGTTCTGAGAGAAATCTTCTGCATATGTGGATGTTTTATTGCCCTTGTCTAGCTTGGATTAACACATAGTCTACAGGCACACACCTGATCATCTACATTTGCTCTCTTACAACACTAAACTATGTTTTCTACCTTTATGTTGTATCTA
This sequence comes from Manis pentadactyla, assembly GCF_030020395.1. Lineage (NCBI taxonomy): Eukaryota > Metazoa > Chordata > Mammalia > Pholidota > Manidae > Manis > Manis pentadactyla. The sequence goes on along the minus strand of NC_080039.1, from coordinate 8,010,916 downwards.
CCTACCACTTCAGCATCTTATTAAAAATAATAAAGAGAGAAATGTGGTATCCACATATAAATCAAGTATAAAAATCAAATGTGTATTCATATTTGAACTGACTGTTTATAGTTCATAATGCATGAGCAAAACCAAAAGTTTCTGTGATGACTGCCCTTGTACTGTTCACCATGTAACTTATTCACTATGTAAGAATTTGTTCTCCATGTAAGAACTTGTTCGTTATGCTTCAGAAGATTGGAGACTGACGAAAATTAGGCTTGGGGTGGATTAATGATTGTGCATTGAGCATTGACTCCCCTATACAGAATTTTATTGTTGTTAACAACCATTTGATCAATAAATATGAGAGATGCCCTAACAACAACAACCAAGAAAATGTACACACTTCCAATTGTAAAATAAATAAGCAACCGGGATGTAATGTATAGCATAAGGAATATAGTCAAAATATTGTAACAACTTGGTATGGTGATAGCTGGTACTTAGAATTATCATGTATATAAATGTTGAATCACTGTGTTGTACCCCTGAAACTAATGTAATGTAATACTGTGTGTCAACTACCCTTCAATAAAAAATAATTATCTAAAAAAAAAAAAAAAAAAAAGAAAAGTTAAGAGTAAACTCACTCCACAAGCTGACAAAAACCAGAATCAGACACTTGATTAAATTTGTAGCTCCACCATTTGCAAGATGGATGAGCCATGGCCATTAGCAGGGCGATTGTTGAATTTTTAAGATCTATTCCAAAATCTCCTGAAGGTACTGACAACTCCCTTTCAAAACACTTAATATACTCTGGATGCTATGCCAGCAAGATACACTGAGGAGAACTCATTAACCCTTTTCATAACTCTGCAGTTACTTTGAAAAAAAAACCCAGCATTAGCTGAGTTACCTTCTGGTAGACCTATACACACTTAAAAGTTTCATTCAGGAAAACCACAGACCTCAAGCTATAGTTTATCTTCTCCCTTCCTAAAACACCCCCCTACCCTTACTTATTTACCAGTCTTTATTCTTCCCTTTCAGCTTTAAATATTTTTCCTGACCTTTCCCTTCTTTCAAAAATTTCAGTCACCCAAATCATTCCAATAATATATTTAATAAGCTTTCACCACTCTACATTAAAAATAAACAGTAAAATATATTCAGGATTTTCATAACATTTTAGGCAAACCTTTCAAATGAAGCAGTTCAGGCAAAAAGCTACGATCAGACAATCTATCCAACTTACTAAGCATGCACAAGCTTATATATGCCTGCAATTAACTGTACTACAATAAACCTCTAATAAGGTGGCTTAATACATGTGCAGTTTTAATATACATATTTAATAGAGACACACACATTTTCAAAGTGAAATCAATCATGTTGTCAATGTTTACAGGTACAACCCAAGACTAGTGGGAACTGTTAACAGTAAAATTATACTAGTGAAAGTGGGTCAAAAGAAGTAACTCTGTATTACTTAAAATTACATGAACCTTTTCAAAGTTAGGAAACGCTTGTTCTTGAATAAGAGAAAATGTGTACAGACTTCCCAGGTACCTCATTTTCCCTAGGCTAACTCATCTCTAAACATACAAAAAGTTGGATACAAACTTGCTGTCAATCACCTACCTTTAGATGCTTCTCTGTTCCTTAAGTGAGGAGGTATATAACACCCTTCTAAGAGAAAAACAAAAATTAAAAGCCCACTTTAGCATCCAACACACAGCTTCTTACAACAGCAAGCTTTAAAGCCTCCTTGAAAAGTTGTTTTGCAGTAGGGAATAAATACCGAGAAATAAATTATTGCTTAATTAATATAATTCTTACCCTAAAATTGAAGGGTGGGAGACAAGCCTGGCAATCTTGGGAACATGGATTAAGAAAAAATTCCTCATATCAAATTCAGTTCAGTTACTAATAGTTACTTAACAAACATTTCAAAAGGGCCATCTCTTAGTTAACTTGCATGAGTACTTTTACATTGACCATAAAACACACAGTTTATATTCCATTCAAGTGTCATGGTTTGCTATACTCCTAAAACCTAGGCTTATTCCAATAAGATTATTTTGAAAAGACCACAGATAATTCTTCTTAAAAGCTGAGACTGCTCTCTCAGAGAAATTTCAAGTGCCTCTCCCAAATCTTTACCTTCAGAAGTAAGCAAGTAGCTAGGGTAGCTCTACGGAAGCATTTTAGTTATGCCCACCCCTAAATACCTCACAAACCATAATACAAAAGTTGGTAAAATAAAAATACGTATTATTGCCAGACAATATACCCTTTCTGGAATTCCTAGTGTAACAAAAGGTTAATTAGCCTCAGGTCCTGTTAGTAGCCTAGGGAAACAAAAAAAAAAAACGAATAGATACACTACGTGATTAGTAAGAAACAGGTCAGATATACTAGGACAAAAAATTTCAAATTTTATAATGGCTGAAGCACTAAATTCCAGGCACTGAATTATGCTTTGTCTACTTCTTATGGGATCCCTGTAGAAAATAAGTGGCACTGTGAAAACAGGACTTAGTCAATTAGAAGACTTGGAGAAGGCAACTTGGTAGGAACTTTATCAGCAGCGATATAAATATGAGAAGTCAGTTGAACATCTTCAATACATAAGCACTGTTCTAGTTACTCTTACAAGAAATAAATTAAGTGAATGGAAACAGTGTAAAAGGAGTTTTACTATTTCTATTTGACTCGTAAAAGCAGTTTTGATATTTCTATTTGACTCCAGTGCACTTTTAAATGTCTTCAGACGTACCTATATATAAAATGAAGCTATCTGTATTCAAAAACTACCACTGGATTTTTTCAAATGATCCTCAACTTAAGGAATAAACCACAAAACATTTGCAGCAGGTAGAGTTTTCAGTAAGAACCCTAAATTTAGTAAACATGTCCATTTGTTAAAACTTTTAACACCCTCGGATCTCCCAGAAAGGTTCCTCAATCCATTCTCATGAAGATCTCCCTATTTTTGAATTTACCTTACATGCGGTATTGGTAAGCACCTCCCCAGTTCAGTATTAAAAAAACCAAAGTAACAATTGGTGTGAACGTTATTTGTATAGGTACACTTACATAAACTATTGTCAAATACTAGAATACAACAATGTTGGATCTAGCTTGGGGAGAACACAAATATGTCAAGGAAAAAAGGAGACTCCAGTTCCTCCCTTGCCTAATTTCCTAATTGGACATGTCTCTAAGGCTCATCTACAGACATTGAAAAGTTAAGAGTAAACTTACACCACAAGCTGATAAAGACGAGAATCAGACACTTTATTAAATTTGTAGCTCCACCATTTGCCAGATGGATGAGACACAGCCATTAGCAGGGTGATTGTTGAATTTTTAAGATCTGTTCCAAAAACTCCTGAAGGTACTGACAACTCCCTTTCAAAACACTCAATATACTCTGGATGCTATGCCAGCAAGATACACTGAGGAGAACTCATTAACCCTTTTCATAACTCTGCAGTTACTTTGAAAAAAAACCCAGCATTAGCTGAGTTACATTCTGGTAGACCTATACACACTTAAAAGTTTCATTCAGGAAAACCACAGACCTCAAGCTATAGTTTATCTTCTCCCTTCCTAAAACACCCCCCTACCCTTACTTATTTACCAGTCTTTATTCTTCCCTTTCAGCTTTAAATATTTTTCCTGACCTTTCCCTTCTTTCAAAAATTTCAGTCATACAAATCATTCTAACAATATATTTAATAAGCTTTCACCACTGTACATTAAAAAACAAACAGTAAAATATATTCAGGATTTTCATAACATTTTAAGCAAACCTTTCAAATGAAGCAGTTCAGGCAAAAAGCTAACATCAGAGAATCTATCCAACTTACTAAGTGTGCACAAGCTTGTACTCCTGCATTTAACTGTTCTACAGTAAACCTGTATAAGGTGGCTTAATACATGTGCAGTTTTAATATACATATTTAATAGAGACATACCCATTTTCAAATTAAAATCAATCATGTTATCAATGTTTACAGATACAACCGCAGACTAGTGGGAACTGTTAACAGTAAAATTATACTAGTGAAAGTGGGTGAAAAGAAGTAACTCTGAATTACATAAAATTAGATGAACCTTTTCAAAGTTAGGAAATGCTTGTTCTTGAACAAGAGAAAATGTGTACAGACTTCCCAGGTACCTCATTTTCCCTAAGCTAACTCATCTCTAAACGTACAAAAAGTTGGTTACAAAGTTGCTGTTAATCACCTACCTTTAGATGCTTCTCTGTTCCTTAAGTGAGGTGGTATATAACTCCGTTCTAAGAGAAAAAAAAATTAAAAGCACATTATAACATCCAACACACAGCTTTTTACAAAAGCAAGCTTTAAAGCCTCCTCTAAACGTTGTTTTGCAGTAGGGAATAAATACCGAAAAATCAATTATTGCTTAAATAATATAATTTTTACCCTAAAATTGAAGGGTGGGAGACAAGCCTGGCAATCTTGGGAACATGGATTAAGAAAAAATTCCTCATATCAAATTCAGTTCAGTTACTCATAGTTACTTAACAAACATTTAAAAAGGGCCATCTCTTAGTTAACTTGCATGAATTATAACATATAGCATGTATGGCCATCACTGTAAAAGCCTAAGAAAATATCCTCAAAAAAGACACCATCCAAAAAAGATATTTCATGCAAACAATAGGGAGAAAAAAGCAGGTGTAGCTGTAATAGTATTAGACACAATAGAATTCAAAACAAAGAAAGTAAAAAGAGATAAACAAGGACATTACATAATGATAAAGGGCTCAGTCCACCATGAGGATATAACCTTTATAAATAGATATACACCCAACACAGGAGCACGAGCATATGTGCAACAAATACTAACAGAATTAAAGAGGAAATAGAATGCAATGTATTCATCTTAGGAGAATTCAACACACCATTCCCTCCAAAGGACAAATCCACCAGACAGAAAATAAGTAAGGACACAGAGGCACTGAACAACACACTAGAACAGATGGACCTAATAGACATCTATAGAACTCTACACCCAAAAGCAGCAGGATACATATTCTTCTCAAGTGCACATGGAACATTCTCCAGAATAGACCACATACTAGGCCACAAAAAGAGCTTCAGAAAATTAAAAAAGATTGAAATTCTACCAACCAACTTTTCAGACGACAAAGGTATAAATCTAGAAATTGTAAAAAGAAGGCAAAAAGGCTCACAAACACATGGAGGCTTAACAACATGCTTCTAAATAGTCAATGGATCAACGACCAGATTAAAATGGAGATCCAGCAATATATGGAAATAAATGACAACAACACAAAAGCCCTATTTCTGTGGGACACGGCTAAAGCAGTCTTCAGATGAACGTACATAGCAACCCAGGCATACTTAAAGAAGGAAGAATAAACCAGAATAAATAGTCTAATGTCAAAATTATCAAAATTGGAAAAAGAAGAACAAAAGAGGCCTAAGTCAGCAGAAGGAGGGACATAATAAAGATCAGAGAAGAAATAAACAAAATTGAGAAGAATAAAACAATAGAAAAAAAATCAATGAAACTAAGCTAGTTCTTTGAGAAAATACACAAAATAGATAAGCCTCTAGCCAAATTTATTAAGAAAAAGAGAAACAACACACATCAACAGAATCAGAAACAAGAAAGGAAACATCACGATGGAACGAACAGAAATACAAAGAATTATTAGAGACTACTATAAAAACCTATATGCTGAGAAGCTGGAAAACCTAGAAGAAATGGCCAACTTCCTAGAAAAATACAACCTTCCAAGACTGACCAAGTAAGAAACACAAAATCTAAAGAAATCCTTTACCAGCAACGAAATTGAAGCAGTAATCAAAAACCTACCCAAGAAAAAAAAACCCAGGCCAGATGGATTGATTTACTTCAGAATTTTATCAGACATAAAGAAAAGATATAATGCCCATTCTCCTTAAAGTTTTCCAAAAAGTAAAACAGGAGGAAATACTCCCAAACTCATTCTATGAAGCCAATATCACCATAATACCAAAACCAGGCAAAGACTACACCAGAAAAGAAAATTACAGACCAATATCCCTGAAGAACGTAGATGAAAAAATACTCAATAAAATATTAACAAACTGAATTCAAAAATATATCAAGAGGATCATACACCACAACCAAGTGGGATTCATCCCGGGGATGCAAGGCTTGTACAACATTCGAAAATCCATCAACATCATTCACCACATCAAAAAAAAAGAAAGGCAAAAACCACAAGAGCGTCTCCATAGATGCTGAAAAAGCTTTTGACAAAATTCAACATCCATTCATGATAAAAACTCTCAGCTAAATGAATATAGAGGGCATGTACCTCACATTAATAAAGGCCATATATGATAAACCCACAGCCAACATCATATTGAACAGCGAGAAGCTGAAAGCTTTTCCTCTGAGATCGGGAACAAGACAGGGACGCCCACTGTCCCCACTGTTATTTAACATAGTACTGGAGGTCCTAGACACGGCAATCAGACAAAACAAAGAAATACAAGGAATCCGGATTGGTAAAGAAGAAGTTAAACTGTCACTATTTGCAGATAACAGGATATTGTACATAAAAAAACCCAAAAGACTCCACTCCAAAACTACTAGAACTGATACCAGAATACAGCAAAGTTGCAGGATAAAAAATTAACACACAGAAATCTGTGGCTTTCCTATACACTAACAATGACCCAATAGAAAGAGAAATCAGGAAAACAATTCCATTCACAATTGCATCAAAAAGAATAAAATACCTAGGAATAAACCTAACCAAAGAAGTGAAAGCCTTATACCCTGAAAACTCTAAGACACTCTTAAGAGAAATTAAAGAGGACACTAAAAATTGGAAACACATCCTATGCTCTTGGCTAGGAAGAATTAATATCGTCAAAATGGCCATCCTGCCCAAAGCAATACACAGATTTGATACAATCCCTATCAAATTACCAACAATATTCTTCAACAAACTGGAACAAATAGTTCAAAAGTTCATCTGGAAACACCAAAGACCCCGAATAGCGAAAGCAATCCTGAGAAAGAAGAATAAAGTGGGGGAGGGGTAACTCACTCCACAACTTCAAGCTCTCCTACAAAGCCATAGTAATCAAGACAATTTGGTACTGGCACAAGAACAGAGCCAAAGACCAGTGGAACAGACTAGAGACTCTAGACATTAACCCAAACATATATGGTCATTAATATTCGATAAAGGAGCCATGGGCATACAATCGGGAAATGACAATCTCTTCAACAGATGGTGCTGGCAAAACTGGACAGCTACATGTAAGAGAATGAAAGTGGATCACTATTTAACCCCATACACAAAAGTGAATTCAAAATGGATCAGAGACCTGAATGTAAGTCATGAAACCATAAAACTCTTGGAAAAAAACATAGGCAAAAATCTCTTAGACATAAAAATGAGTGACCTCTTCTTGAACATATCTCCCCAGGCAAGGAAAACAAAAGCAAAAATGAACAGGACTATATTAGGCTGAAAAGTTTGTGTACAGAAAAAGACACCATCAATAGAGAAAAAAGGTACCCTAGAGAATGGGATAATATATTTGTAAATTACAGATCAGATAAAGGATTTAGATTCAAAATATATAAAGAGCTCACCCACCTAAACAAACAAAAAACAAATAATCCCATCAAAAAATGGGCAGAGGAATTGAACAGACAGTTCTCCAAAAAAGAAATTCAGATTGCCAAGACACACATGAAAAGATGGTCCACATCGCTAATTATCATAGAAATGGAAATTAAAACCACAATGAGATATCACCTCAGACCAGTAAGGATGGCTACCATCCAAAAGACAAACAACAAATGTTGGCAAGGTTGTGGAGAAAGGTGAACTCTCCTACACTGCTGGTGGGAATGTAACTTAGTTCAACCATTGTGGAAAGCAGCATGGAGGTTCCTCAAAATGCTCAAAATAGACTTATCATTTGACCCAGGAATTCCACTTCTAGGAATTTACCCTAAAAATGCAGCACTCCACTTTGAAAAACACAGACGCACCCCTATGTTTATCGCAGCATTATTTACAATAGCCAAGAAATGGAAGCAACCTAAGTGTCCATCAGTAGATGAATGGATAAAGAAGATGTGGTACATATACACAATGGAGTATTATTCAGCCATAAGGAGAAAACAAATCCTAAAATTTGCAACAACATGGATGGAGCTAGAGGGTATGATGCTCAGTGAAATAAGCCAAGAGGAGAAAGACAAGTACCAAATGATTTCACTCATATGTGGAGTATAAGAACAAAGGAAAAACTGAAGGAACAAAACAGCAGCAGAACCACAGAACCCAGGAATGGACTAACAGTTACCAAAGGGAGAGAGACTGGGGAGAACAGGAGGGTAGGGAGGGATAAGGGCGGGGAAGAAGATAGGGGGCATTATGATTAGCATGTATAATGTCCTGGGTGTGGGAAAGGGGAGGGCTGTGCAACACAGAGAAGACAAGCAATGATTCTACAACATCTTACCATGCTGATGGACAGTAACTGTAATGGGGTTTGTGGGGCGTACTTGGGGTAGGGGAGAGCCTAGTAAACATAATGCTCTTCATGTAACTGTAGATTCATGATAACAAAATTAAAATTAAAAAAATAAAAAAACATGCACCATCCTACTATGCTGATGGACAGTGATTGTAATATTGTATGTGGGGGGAACTTAGTGATTGGGGGAGTCTAGTATACATAATGTTCCTCATGTAATTGTACATTAATGATACCAAACAAACAGACAAACAAAAAACACAGATCTGAGGGGAAAAAATGCACTAAATCAACTCCAATTACCCAAAATAAGGCTTTGTTTCTATTCTGGTAAATGAAGTCCAAGTTTAAATTAAAGAGCAGGGAAAGGAAAATGACAATAAGAACAGTGTGTGTTACCTCGATTGTTTGTAAATGAACAGCCTGGTCTATCACCAAGGAATAAAAACACTTAAATCTACATAGTAGAAGAAGAAAGTCAGTTTTATACCTTAAAACTCAAATTTTAATCTCTAACTTTCCGACTGAATTAAGTATCCCAAACCTTTAGAATTAAATTATCCATATAATGGCAAATAACATTACCTGAACTAACCATATAGTTAAAGAAGTTTTTTGAAGGGTATCCACTGCTTTCCTGCAAGCCTGAGCCCAAGGTGAGATCAGCTGCCAAATGATAAACCACCACCAATTCCTCTCCCTACCCAAACAGTAATGTCTATGAAGTCCTCAAAACAGGAAATCAAGCCAACTCTGCTCCCCCAAAGAACAAAATATTTCAAGAGCTAACAAAAAGATGTAGAAACATTTTAAAGAATTTAATACAGCTGACATTTTATTTGTTTTATTTTGGTGTCATATAATTACATGAGCAACATGGTGGTTACTAGATTCCCAGCACCAAGTCCCCACCATACAGCTGACATTTTAAATTCTCACTACCACCTAACAACCCATACAGCCTAGTTCTATTTGTCTCAGATTCTTCATGGGAAATAAATGGCAGTAACTTTAACACATAAACAAATACAGGTTCTGTACAATATGGTAACAGTTCAGGTAATTTCACAGATAGAACATGTCTTCCACCTCCTTCCTGCTTGCCCAGGAAACAACAATAAAAATGTATTGGTACTACATTAATTTTCTTCTAAACCAAGTTACCACTCAAAAAGAACCACAAGTCTCTTACTGTCCAGGCCTGTCAAAGTAATTCATGTGGAAAACAGAAGGGAAAAAAGCTTCAATTAAAATTAGCAAAAACAATGACATGTGAACATTAAGCTAATGAAGATTTTAGAGAGAAAAAAATTACTTACTGCTTGTTGTAATTCCTCCTTCACTTTGATTATCAGAGGATTTCAGGTCTAGACCAGCAAACTGAAAGATAAGATATTAAAACTTCACATGCTGACACACGCATTACTACACTACTAAGGTAAAAATCAAGTATAGATAGCATTACAAACAAAATACAAATCTCAAGACTTACATTCCCTTTAACCCTATATATAGGCTAGCTGCCCTGTCTGCAGCTGTTAAAAATCTTAAGTATAGTTGATACACAATATACTACTGGTTTCAACTGTACAACATAGTGATTCAATACTTATACCCATTATGAACTACTCACCAAGAAAAATGTAGTTACCGTCACCAAAGATACTAAAAATTACTTATAAACCCTACAAAGGACAAATGCAAGAGGCAGGACGCCAGCACCCCACTACAGATAGTTCAAACACCTTCATTTAAAGCAATTTTCCCTGCAAAAATTTTCCTTACTAAAAGATCTTTAATTATCAAACTAAATCGTTAATCATTTCTCAAAGCCACTGGTTTTCTGCTTGGTATTCTTTTAAGCCTAAAAACATCTACCCAAAAAACGTTTAGCACAATTTGAAATCTCCTTAAATAACCCTATCTCAAGACTGATCAACTATTCAATTCGGTTAATCCCTAAGCAGAAACCCACCCCTCATCACCAACTGGCAGTTAAGCATTGTGGCACTTTACTAACACTGGATCATTCAACTGAAAAGCAGTTATTTCTCGCATTGCAGGGATTATAGTGTGGCACAACTGACATTTCATTCTTGTAAAAGTCTGTCTTCAATCTCAGTTCCTACCTGCCAACACACTGGTGAGATTTCAACACCATAGAAAATGGTTATTCCGCTTTGTTGCACTGTAACTAACCAAAGAAGCTTAATTAAGTTCTATTTAGAAGCAGAACAGTTATATACACCAAAAGAAAAAACAACCCACGAAGAGCAAACAGCATTGTCACCAAATGTTACTAACACAATAACGTTTATAAACACTGGAGTAAAAGTTTAAGATAACGTTACCAAATTACACCAAGGGTCAACATTAAGGCATTAAATCTTAATTATCACAACTTTTCCTGGACGAATTTGTTTACTACTTAATTCTAATGAGCCGCGGGGTGCAGTTTTTCGAGTTAAACAGATTCCATTTGCACAGGTAATTTTACAAGTGTGAATGCCTTTGCTCTAGATTTATTTTCAACTTTTGTGCTCTTTTAAACACGTCAAATCTCATAAAATTGCAGGCTTTTAACATAACGCATCATTAGCAGGAAAACATCCTCATAAAAGCAAGCGGTGAGATCTATCAAATCCCTTAAATATACATGTAACTAAAATTTAGGAACAATTAGTGTCATTAAGATTCTTGCACAATTTAGTAGGAGTTCGTCAGTTTGTGTAAAAAGTTATGCTCTATAAATTCCTTCTACTAAATATGGAAGACATAAGGTGTGCCTTGAAAGTGCAAAACGACTCATTTACTGTTTCTCTGGAGAAAATAGAGAAAAATGAAATAGAGTAGCTCTTCTGGCTACTCAGACTACGTATCCTTTCCCCCATTCCCAGTAGTTTGGCGAAAAATGTATTCTGCTTAATTAGGGAAATCCTTAGCTTTGACTATTTCAAGGTTTCTCTCCTTAGGCACAATAAAGTCAGTAACAAAAACCTTATCTACTCAGCTGATCTACTGTCCGAGTACTTTTGGTCTCATTAACCCCAAAGTTGAACGATTAACAGAAGAACATGAACACCACATTGTACCACTCCCCAAATACGCACGGCCCACGGCTAAACAGTCATCCCGCGACTTCACTGATTTAGGAGAGGGAGCAGGGCAGTACTAGCTTCCTAACTTCCCAAGAGTCTTCCAGCCTGCGTCCAGCTTCCATTACCTCCAGTCACCGGTTAAGGGAGGCACACAGAGGCCATTGTTCCCTCCTCTAGTGACTCTTCCGGCTCTCCTGCATCACAAAACTTTCCACTACCGAAACGCGGCCTCGTTATCGGCAGCACCCGGCTATTACAAGGAGGCAGAAGGCCCGCGAGACAAAACTAAATAACCGTTTCATAGTTTATTTTGTAGTCAGTCATTCGGCGACCCCGCTCCCACCGACCCAGATCGGGTGGGCCTGAGGCTTGTTACCCGACAACAGCGAGGCACAGCCAAACAGCCTAAACAAAGCGGCCGCCGCCATTACCGCTAAGAGACGGCCTCACTCCTTCCCGACGCTCTCACATTCCGCGGCCGCCAACTACTCTCATGCGCACACCAACGACACTTCCAAGCTTTAATCAAGGCCGACCAATGACAACCAAGCCTCTCGTACCCTTTCGCGTACTTCCATCCATTTACTAATTAGTTATCGCAGCACACGTGCACCTCTGGGAGACTGCACGCGCACACATACAGAAGCCGCCACTGTGGGCAGCCGGGTAAGATACCTGAGTCGAGCCTGACCCTAGTAACAGTGAAAGCCGGAAATACTGCCGCCGCCTCTGCACAAGCTTAATAGGGTTTTCTCACCGCCTAGACTCCCACTCACCTCAAGCCACAGTTTCCTTCAAGGCGTCTAGTTTCCATTACGCCATAGGCTACCTTAAGCAGGGAAGGGGGAGCACGCAAACAGCCCAGAAGGCACATTTCTCCTTACCTGCTGGTGGACCCGCTCAAGCTCACTCATGCCAGAAGCGAACCAAGAAACCGGAGCTTTCCACCTTCGGTCCAGCGTTGTCCGTTCTGTGTATTCCTCTTACGTTCTCCCGGCACCACCCCTCTTACGTATAAATGACTAAATCGCGTTAGGGTCTTCTGGTTAATCGCGTTTCCCTAAAGCTCTCAGAACTCGCGAGAGCTTTATTTCTTCCATCCTTCGGCAACGTCTTGGACTTCTTGGGAGCTGAGAATAAGCGGTCATTCTTCGAACTATCGCGAGAGCTTAAACGTAGTGCCAAATCCCCTTTAACTCCTCTTCTCCTCCGTGTTTTCGTAGGTTTCCTTCTTTACTGAGCTAGCGCTCTTTTCCTTTTCCCTTCCAGTAGTCAGATTTCACACAAAATGTTTACGTTTTTACTAGCCCTCGCCTGCCTTTGGGAAGTTTTTCCTATGCAAGACTATTAAAATATCCATAGTACGCATTGTGTGAGGGGATCACCGGGAGAACAGCGTAGGACAGAGAAGGCACACAGTGAATCTGTGGCATCGTGCTGTGCTGATGGACAGTGACTGGACAGCACTGGGGTATGGGTGGTGACTTGATAATAGAGGTAAATGTAGTAACCACACTGTTTTTCATGTGAATGTGAAACCTAAGTAAGAGTGTCTATCAATAATACCTTAATAAAAAAATACAGAAAAAACACCCAAATAACGTTTGATTCATGTGACCTCAGGTGTCATCGGGTGCGTGGCCAGTTTGTGCAGAAGTCAACAGTGGCTTGAGTAGAATACTCTGGGAGGGGAAAGAAAAGACGTTGTGGGTAGAGTCTGCAGAGGATGTTCAGGTTGAGGAACATCGGAGGGGGTATTCCAGCTGGCTGTGGGAAGCTGCCCGTCTGAATGGTTTAGGATGCTGGGGTCTTGGGCAGGAACCCAAGGCCTCTCTGCTTTCGCAGCGGCCGAGATGTAACCCATGCACTGGGGGCCACCCGTTATTTGGTGAGTGGACAATGAAACTACTTTAAGGTGAATGACGATTAGGTAAAGTGCCATCCCATCTCCTCCTCTCCTTCCTCTTGGCAGGAGGCATTTCGTTTTTCTCCGGTGGTGTAGGCTCTGTAGCTTCTACTGCTGCACTGCTGTCCAAAGCCACTGGGCCCTGGAGGTTGTGGATGATACTCTTGGGGCCCAACGGCTTTAGTGCTGTTTGGATGGGCATAATCCACCTGCTGAAAGAACTGTGCTTGTCCACATAGGCTTGGAATGGAAGGAAGTGAGCTACTCTTGTCAGAAGAATCACTTCTCTCTTAGGTTCCTTAGTTCAGATTTAGCGCCATAGGCCCCTCAAATGAAAGAGAACATTCAAGTGAGCAGCAGCTTCTGTGTAAGAAATGCACTAACATTCCTCTTAGGGAAACAATTAAATATGCAAGGTTCTGCACCATCCTCCATGGGTGTCCTGCTGCTGGGATTCATATTACATTCTCAAAAAATTTGTCACATAAAAGATATTTCTGCTTTTTCAGTTTTAAAACACTCAAATGTGACTGGATCAAGTTTCTTTACTGCTTTTTCAACTTCTAGCTGGAAAGCTAGCTTACATAAACGTTTTTTCAGCAAGTAAAAAACCAGGACACTTACCATTGTGAACTTAATGCATAAATATGATTAAAAGGTATGATATAAACTAAATTCCCTAATGCATTTCCTCCCCAAAATGATCTAACACAACAAAATAAAAGGAATATACATAAAAATTATTTAATATGTAAATGTCCACATATACAAATACAATGTGTTCATAATTGCTTATGTAAACAGAGCTAATGTTTTCCAAAATGGTGGAAATATGTATTTACAATTATATGGCATTCCTATTCCTAAAAATATCCTAATATGTTGAGACTAGTCAAAATACTTTGTATTTATATGAAAAGCAGAGTTCTGACAGAAAGGGTTTTTGCATTTTCACCCATGTGAAAGATTGTAAAGAACTAACTGTTCACTGCATTTCAGGACATAGGACATGCCTGACCCTTTGCTAACCGTGGCCAGTGGCACTTGTCAGTCATCGTGAAAACCAGATTACACAAATTTGCAAAATGCTTTCCTGAGAAACTAATCTTCCTAATATTAAGGACCTTTTTGAACTCTGAGATTGGTGAGTTCATGCTATGGAGTACTAGGGAGGTGTATTCGCATCATTTCCTTTTCATTTAGAGTAGAACAAAATGTGAGTCTGAGACTTAGAAGATGATGCAGGGGTTCTTGATGACGAAGCCGAAGAATGAGCTTCACAAACACTCAAGGAAGTAGAGCAAGGTACAGGCTTTTATTTAGAGATAAAGTGAAAGGACAGAGCTCTCGGCTCACACCAGGAGAGGACAAGAGAGTCCATAGTGGTGCATTGTCTAGGGGGTTTTATAGGCAGTTGAGGATTTTTCGAGAACATGAAAGAAACTTAGGGATGTGGGATTGCATCACCTGCCCTGTCCTAAAGGTGGGCTGGGACATAGTCTGATTGCTAGGGCTGACAGCAGAGTCCTGGGTTATGCAGATACCCTTGCAGAACACTCAAACATTCAAGGCCAAGTTGCTCCTGGCCATTTGACCTTTCACTGATCTCACTGAAGATGTCTGTATCTTTACCCTAGAGAATTAGTGTGATCTTGAATTTGCAAAGTGCTTAGCACAAACTTTCAGTAGGAACTTCTTTGCCCATTGTTACATGGCTCTGACTGTAAATATTCCACCCTGCTTTTCCCGGAGGCCCTCACCCTACTCTGACTACACCCACCATTCCTGTCTCAAAGCTATGTTTCTGACAGGTCTTATGTATGTATGTGAAAATTAGCCCTAACAACAGACATAAATGTGGGTCAAATTGCAGTATTTCCAGAATCTCTTGCCTGGCCTTTGTACATCTCCATATCAGTAGTGTTTCCAAGGGTGGAGAAAAGTAGTACATTTCCATATCAATAGCTGATTACAAGGTGGGGCGAGCAAGGGTATATACCTGGATTGGGAGGTTTGGTGGAGACCCTTTTTGCAGTTGAGTTCCCAGAGACATGGGTGAGCCAAAATGGATGATTGCTTATACGTGTTAGGAAAATAGATATGAGTGGGTGGAAAGAGGAAAAAGTCCAGTAAAGTGTCCCGTCCCACGGGACTATCAACGAGGGCCAAAAGGAGAAACCTGCAGAAATGAAACAAGCAAGGGACACAAAGCACGACCAGCAAGACAGGATGTCTGATCAAGCTGGCACAGTTTATTGTTTGCAGGCTCAAAATATACAGGTTAGCAAGGAAGTAGTGGGTCAGAAGATAATTGGACCTTAGGTGGCGCCGGCGGGAAGGTGTAGAGGGGTGATTGGGCCTTGGCTGGCACTGGCGGGAGCAGAGGACCCGGACGAGAAGCGGGGAGTTCGCCATTTGTGGGTGGGGGGTCCTTTTGGTCCCCGGCAGGAAAGCCCACTAAAAAAGACTCAGAGTTAATGAGTTACTCACTTAATGCTCAGCAAGCCAGGAGTAACTTGGCCTGCAATGTTTGAATGTTACTGAGATAAAGGAACGTATGTCAAGCATAGCCCATGTCTTTATTCTGTTAAACATGCAGGCCCAGATCTTATTAACCTATCTATAAGCTGTTTTTTCTCCTTTAGCCCTTATCAAGTAATTAGTAACCTTCGCAACGAATTTAGCATGCAGGCCCAGCTGTAAACACCATAGTGAAATACAAGAAGGATTCCTTCTTAAAGATAAAATTGCATTTTACCATTCAGTAAAATAAGAAGAAAGATTCTTTATGTACTCTTTAGCAGACAATAACTTAGCCCAACTTGCAGAGCTGGGCAGGTAGTTTTAATTGATATGTTCTCAAACCAAGCTGCTCTCCTGGGAGGTGACCAGAGCCGTAAATTTCTTGTTTTAATTTTATTTATTTATTATTATTTTTTATTAAGGTATCATTGATATGCATTCTTATGAAGCTTTCACATGAAAAACGTGGTTATTACATTCACTCTTATTGAGTCGACCCCCCTTATCCAATTGCAGTCACTGTGCATCAATGTAGTAAGATGCCACAGACTCCCTATTTGTCTTCTTGAGCTACACTGTCTTCCCTGTGACTCCACACAGACACCATGTGCACCAATCATGATACAACACAATCAGCTTCTCTCTCCTTCCCCACCAATCCTTCCACAACCCTACCCTTTGGTAACTACTAGTCCCTTCTTGGAGTCTACAAGTATCCTGGTATTTTGTTTCTTCAGTTTTGCTTCATTGCTCTACTCCACAATTGAGGGAAATCATTTGGCACTTGTCTTTCTCTGTCTGACTTATTTCACTGAGCATTATACCTTCTAGCTCCATCCATGTTGTTGCAAATGGTAGGATTTGTTTGTTTCTTACAGCTGAATAATATTCCATTGTGTATATGTACCACCTCTTCTTTATCCATTCATCTACTGATGGAAACTTAGTTTGCTTCCCTATCTTGACTACTGTAAATAGTGCTGCAGTAAACACACGGGTGCATATCTTTTTGAATCTGAAATCCTCCATTCCTAGTGTAAATTTCTAGGAGTGGAATTCCTGGGTCAGATGGTATTTCTATTTTATGATTTTTGAGGAACCTCCATATTGCTTTCTACAATGGTTGAACTAGTTTACCTTCCTACCAGCACTCTAGGAGGGTTCCCTTTCTCCACATCCTCATCAGCATTTGTTGTTCCTAGTCTTTTTCCACCCCTTTTGAAGATTCTGCTCTCCTATAAGAGAAGTGCATGATTCAATTAGCAGATGAAAGAAAAGGCCCAAATCGAGCCAGAAAGGAGTCCACAGCATTACCACCCACCTTCAGATGCACAGTGAGATAAATGCAGCACCTGATAGGGAGGGAAGGACCAGTGGGGCCAGAAGAGGGACAGGCTTTGCCATGGTTATAGTCCAGAGTTGGGAAGCTTGGTCTCCAGTGACCAGCTCAGTCACTGACTGAGTGTGACTTTGAAGCTCAGTTTCTATGGGATTCATTTTTTTTGCATCCTTTTAATATGGAGATGAGAATACAGATCTTTCTAGTTCTTATTGAGTAGGATGTGTAGATAGCAGAAAGAGGAAGGGGGGAAGTTCACTGTGAAGTGGAAAGTGCCCTACATGCAATCTTTTATGATCACTAATAATGTATTACTTGGAATGGAACTACAAAGCCAAATTAAGGGAGGAAAGATGGGAAGATGCAGATCCTTGTTCTTATGTCTTTAAAGATGATCTTTTGATAAAGAGTAGTAGTTTGACTTGCCTTATAATCATAACAATAGTTATAGAAGTGATTGTTCATCTAGAGGGACATTTCAAAAAGTGCAAGATACTCATTAAAGCAAGCCTTCCTTGGCCATATAAGTAATGCACATTGTAAAGATCTTTGAAGACTGAATGAACATATTAAAGGTTCTGCAAAGCTCTGCAACAAAGAAATTCGTCTGACATTGTTCAGTCCAGTAAATCCTCAGTTTATTAACCATGGACCCTCCTCCAACCCCACCTAATCTTCTCTGTGTTGGCCATCCTAACTGGTGTGAGGTGATATCTCATTGTGGTTTTAATTTGCATTTCCCTCATGATTAGTGATGTGGAACACCTTTTCATGTGCTGGTTGGCCATCTGAATGTCTTCTTTGGAGAAGTGTCTGTTCATGTCCTATGCCTATTTTTTAATAGAGTTATTTGCTTTATTGGGTGTTGAGGTGTGTGAGTTCTTCAATATTTTGGATATTAACCCATTGTCAGATATCTTTTACAAATATATTCTCTCATACGGTAGGATATCTTTTTGTTCTACAGATGGTGTCCTTTGCTGTACAGAAGATTTTATCTTGATATAGTCCCAATTGTTCATTTTTGCTTTTGCTTTCCTTGCCTGAGGAGATGCGTTCAGGAAAAAGTTGTTTATATGTAAGAGATTTTTGTATATGTTTTTGTTCTAACAGTTTTATGGTTTCATGTCTTACATTCAGGTCTGTGCTCCATTCTGAGTTTTGTTTTGTGTATAGGGTTAGACAATAATCCAGTTTCATTCTCTTTCATGTAGCTGCCCACTTTTGTTAACACCAGCTGTTGAAGAACCAGCCATTTCCTCATTGTATATCCATGGTTCCTTTATCGTATATTATTTGACCATATTTGCTTGGTTTTGTATCTGGACTGCCTAGCCTGTTCCATTGGTCTATGTGTCTGTTCTTATGCCAGGACCAAATTCTCTCGATTATCATGGCTTTGTAATAGAGCTGGAAGTCAGGGAGCATAATTCCCCCAGCTTTATTCTTCCTTCTCAGGATTTCTTTGGGTATTCAGGGTCTTTTGTATTCCATATGAATTTTAGAAGTGTTTGCTCTAGCTTGTTGTGGAATGCTTTTGCTATTTTGGTAGGGATGGCATTTAATCTGTAGATTGCTATAGGCAGGATGGCCATTTTGACTATTCTAATTCTATCCATGAACACAGCATGTGCTTCCATTTATTGGTATCTTCTTTCATTTCTCTCAGGGGTGTCTTGTAGTTTTCATTGTGTATGTCTCTAAGTCCACAGGGAGGTAATCCCAGGGTAAAATATCGCTAAAAACCAAGATCAAAGGGATAAATAAAGTTTAAAACCTGTTTATTGCTTACATAATACAGTCCAGCACCGTCTCTTTTCCTTGCTCTGAAGAAGCAACCAAGCAAACCCTTTCCCCTAACCTCTCAGGTTCATACACTCATGGTTGCACAGGTAATTACCCACTGACAAGGAGATGAATTTCTCTCCAGCACTGAGGGTATTTGAATGCACCGAAGCCAGGTGAGACATTCTGGAAATATTACAATTTTACTCACAAGGTCTTCTCTTCCATGGATAGGTTTATTCCTAGGTATTTTTTTCTTTTTGATACAGTTGTGAATTGAATTGTTTTCCTGAATTCTCCTTATGCTTGTTCATCACTAGTGTATAGAAATGCAACAGATTTCTGTGTATTATTTTTGTATCCTTTAACTTTGAATTCAGATATTACATTTAGTAATTATGAAGTGGATTCTTTAGGGTTTTTTATGTACAATATAATGTCATCTGCAAACAGCGACAGTTAAACTTCTTTCACACCAATCTGGATGCCTTTTAATTCTGATTAAAAGGCATGTGGTCTGATTGCTGTTGCAATTTTTTAAAATTATGGAGATAAAAAGCTTACCTGTTAGCATGATGTGTAAGGTAGTTGAAAAATTTGCAATTGTTGCCTTTAATGTAGGCTGTACTTATGATTTCCTTTTATTTAGAGTTCTTAACAGAAACAGAAACAATATGTATAAATGTAAATCTTCATTTATGCAAAGAGAATTACTATAAGGAATTACTTTACCCAAAATTATGGAGTTTGACATGCCCTATTATCTGCATACAGCAAGGTGGAGACCCAGTGGCTCAATTCCCAGTATGAAAGCCAGGTGCCTTGATCTAGAGACCCAGGGAGATCTGATTTTCACTGTGATTCCAAAAGCCAGAAGGACTAATGTCCTAGCTCAAATAGGTAGGAGGAATTCCATATTATCCTTTGTGCTCTATTCAGGTCTTCAGTTGATTGGAAAACATTATCTATCCTAGACAGAAAAATCTGCTTTACTCATTTTACCATTCAAATGATTGATCTTACCTAGAAATACCAGATACTTGACCAAATATCTCAGTACACTGTGGCCCAGTCAGGTTTGCACATGAAAACATTTTTCTATCAAATAGAATATGGCCAAAGTAGCAAGGTGTGACTAACAAGGATTGTTCTTTCAAGGAAGTTACTATGTTTTGAGGACATTCTTCTCAAGTGCACATGGAACATTCTCCAGAATAGACCACATACTAGCCCACAAAAAGAGCCTCAGTAAATTCAAAAATATTGAAATTATACCAACCAATTTTTCATACCACAAAGGTATAAAACTAGAAATAAATTCTACAAAGAAAACAAAAAGGCTCACAAACACATGGAGGCTTAACAACATGCTTCTAAATAATCAATGGATCAATGAACAAATCAAAATAGAGATCAAGGAATATACAGAAACAAATAACAACAACAACACAAAGCTCCAACTTCTGTGGGATGCAGCGAAAGCAGTCATTAGAGGAAAGTATATAGCGATCCAGACACACTTGAAGAAGGAAGAACAATCCCAAATGAATAGTCTAACATCACAATTATCGAAACTGGAAAAAGAAGAACAAATGAGGACTAAATTCAGCAGAAGGAGGGACATAATAAAGACCAGAGAAGAAATAAACAAAATTGAGAAGAATAAAACAATAGCAAAAATCAACCAAACAAGAGCTGGTTCTTCGAGAAAATAAACAAAATAGATAAGCCTCTAGCCAAACTTATTAAGAGAAAAAAAGCATCAACAAGAATCAACAGAATCAGAAAAGAGAACAGAAAAATCATGACAGACTCCACAGAAATACAAAGAATTATTAAAGACTACTATGAAAACCTATATGCCAACAAATTGGAAAACCTAGAAGAAATGGACAGCTTCCTAGAAAAATACAACCTTCCAAGACTGACCAAGGAAGAAACACAAAAGTTAAAAAAACCTATTACGAGCAAAGAAATTGAAATGGTAATCAAAAAACTACCCAAGAACAAAAACACTGGGCCGGAGGGATTTACCTCGGAATTTTATCAGACCCACAGAGAAGACATAATACCTATTCTCATTAAAGATTTCCAAAAAATAGAAGAGGAGGGAATACTCCGAAACTCATTCTATGAAGCCAACATCACCCTAATACCAAAACCAGGCAAAGAACCCACCAAAAAAGAAAATTACAGACCAATATCCCTGATGAACGTAGATGCAAAAATACTCAATAAAATATCAGCAAACCGAATTCAACAGTATATCAAAAGGATCATACACCATGACCAAGTGGAATTCACCCCAGGAATGCAAGGATGGTACAACATTCGAAATTCCATCAACATGATCCACCACATCAACAAAAAGAAAGACAAAAACCACATGATCATCTCCATAGATGCTGAAAAAGCATTTGACAAAGTTCAACATCCATTCATGATAAAAACTCTCAGGAAAATGGGAATCGAGGGCAAGTATCTCAACATAATAAAGGCCATCTATGATAAACCCACAGTCAACATTATATTGAACAGCTAGAAGCTGAAAGCATTTCCTCTGAGATCGGGAACTAGACAGGGATGCCCACTGTCCCCACTGTTATTTAACATAGTACTGGAGGTCCTAGCCATGGCAATCAGACAAAATAAAGAAATACAAGGAATCCAGATTGGTAAAGAAGAAGTTAAACTGTCACTATTTGCAGATGACATGATACTGTACATAAAAAACCCTAAAGACTCCACCCCAAAACTACTAGAACTGATATCGGAATACAGCAAAGTTGCAGGATACAAAATCAACACACAGAAATCTGTGGCTTTCCTATATACTAACAATGAATCAACAGAAAGAGAAATCAGGAAAACAACTCCATTCACAATTGCATCCAAAAAAATAAAATACCTAGGAATAAACCTAACCAAAGAAGTGAAAGACTTATACTCTGAAAATTACAAGTCACTCTTAAGAGAAATTAAAGGGGACACTAACAGATGGAAACTCATCCCATGCTCGTGGCTAGGAAGAATTAATATCGTCAAAATGGCCATCCTGCCCAAAGCAATATACAGATTTGATGCAATCCCTATGAAACTACCAGCAACATTCTTCAATGAACTGGAACAAATAATTCAAAAATTCATATGGAAACACCAAAGACCCCGAATAGCCAAAGCAATCCTGAGAAAGAAGAATAAACTAGGGGAGATCTCACTCCCCAATTTCAATCTCTACTACAAAGCCATAGCAATCAAGACAATTTGGTACTGGCACAAGAACAAAGCCACAGACCAGTGGAACAGACTAGAGACTCCAGGTATTAACCCAAACATATATGGTCAATTAATATTTGATAAAGGAGCCATGCACATACAAAGGTGAAATGACAGTCTCTTCAACAGATGGTGCTTGCAAAACTGGACAGATACATGTAGGAGAATGAAACTGGACCATATTCTAACCCCATACACCAAAGTAAATTCAAAATTGATCAAAGACCTGAATGTAAGTCATGAAAACATAAAACTCTTAGAAAAAAAATTAGGCAAAAACCTTTTAGACATAAACGTGTGTGACCTCTTCTTGAACATATCTCCCTGGGCAAGAAAACAATAGCAAAAATGAAGAAGTGGGACTATATTTAGCTGAAAAGCTTTTGTACAGCAAAGGACACCATCAATAGAACAAAAAGGAACCCTACAGTATGGGAGAATATATTTGAAAATGACACATCCGATAAAGGCTTGACATCCAAAATATATAAAGAGCTCATCCATCTCAACAAACAAAAAACAAACAATCCACTTAAAAAATGGTCAGAGGAACTGAACAGACAGTTCTCCATAAAAGAAATACAGATGGCCAACAGACATATGAAAAGATGTTCCACATTGCTAATTATCAGAGAAATGCAAATTAAAACTACAATGAGGTATCACCTCACACCAGTAAGGATGGCTGCCATCCAAAAGACAAACAACAACAAATGTTGGCAAGGTTGTGGAGAAAGGGGAACCCTCCTACACTGCTGGTTTGAATGTAAGTTAGTTCAACCATTGTGGAAAGAGGTATGGAGGTTCCTCAAAAAGCTCAAAACAGACTTACCATTTGACCCAGGAATTCCACTCCTAGGAATTTACCATAAGAAAGCAGCACTCAAGTTTGAAAAAGACAGATGCACCCCTATGTTTATCGCAGCACTATTTACAATAGCCAAGAATTGGAAGCAACCTAAGTGTCCATCAGTAGATTATTGGATAAAGAAAATGTGGTACATATACACAATGGAATATTACTCAGCCATAAGAAGAAAACAAATCCTAACATTTTCAGCAACATGGATGGAGCTAGAGGGTATTATGCTCAGTGAAATAACCAAGATGAGAAAGAGAAATACCTAATGATTTCACTCATCTGTGGAGTATAAGAACAAAGGAAAAACTGAAAGAAGAAGATAGCAGCAGAATCACAGAACCCAAGAATGCACTAACAGGTACCAAAGGGAAAGGGACTGGGGAGGATGGGTGGGTAAGGAGGGATAAGGGGGGGAAGGCAAAGGGGGGTATTAAGATTAGCATGCATAAATGGGGGGTGGGAGAAAGGGGAGGGCTGTACAACACAGAGAAGACAAGTAGTGATTCTACAGCATTTTGCTATGCCGATGGACAGTGACTGTAAAGGGGTTTATAGGGGGTACCTGGTATAGGGGAGAGCCTAGTAAACATAATATTTGTCATGTAATTGTATATTAATGATAACAAAAAGAAAAAAAAAGAAAGGGGGATCACTCCCTGATAGGATAAAACTAACTGTAAATCAATGATTATTGCATGCTTTAAATACCCTTAATTTTGATCATTTAAAGGGTATCAGATGATCAGCTATGGAAGTACATTTTTCTGATAATATTCCTTTCTCTGAAAAAAAAAAGCATTTCCTGTGTGGTGACCTCCAATAAGTTCTTCACAATGGTATGACGGGCATATCAATGTGTGGGCAAAGGGTCAGTTTGTGTTTATACAGAGGATCAAAGCCCAATTTGGCTACCCAGGAAATGAACTAAGATACGATATGAAGAAGTTCCAACATCAACATACTCTGGAAGAGTCATTCCAGAAGATGATCATCAAAAAATGTCAACAAAGATCCTGGCGCTGTCGCAGTTGTAGCTGCATTCATCCCACTGGTTCCTGGAATTGCCATTGGAATGAAGGGGTAGATATCTAAGCTGGCCTTTGCATATAGTAAAATAACAAATTTGACTGGATCTATACTGTTGGAACTCAACCAAGAATTAGGAGAAGTGCAAGTTGCAGTTCTACAAAATCTTGAGACTACAGACTATCTACTGTTAAAAGAACATATGGGAAGTGAACAGTTCCCAAGAATGTGTTGTTTTAAATTGTCTGATTTTCTCAAACTATTCAAATTCAGTTTGACAATATCCATCATATCATAGATAAGTTTTCACAAATGCTTAGGGTGCCTAACTGGTTTTCTTGGTTTCAATGGAGATGGCTGGTAATTGTAGGTCTGCTTTGGTTATGTAACTATATTATTATGTTAATGTGTGTGCCCAATTTAATTAGTAGTTTAAAACCCATACATGCTTAAGTTACTCTACAAGAAGATATGTCAAAGAAATCATCAATCTTCCCATGTTTTCTTCCGTCTGCTACTTCTATAGTTTTTCTTCTTCCTTCCTAATTATAACCCTTAAATTGTATTTGTGCCTCATATCGAATTTACTGAGTGTCATAATTCTTACAAGTGGTAAAGATACCTCAAGACAAATGCTGAGCATAAAACCCACAGGGCATAAATCTGCAAAGAAGTAAAAAGCTAACCTTTTCAAACAATATTGCTTCTCTCTCACCAACTGTACATTTCCCTGTATGGCCCCAGAAGATGACTGGTTAGCCAGAGACGGGTAAGATTCCTCAAGGGAGGAACAACCTAAGACAGGCACAGTCGCAGGGGGGCCATCAGGTGAGAAATTGCGGATCAACAGATGTGAGGCTTAGAACCTCACACCCCCTGTTTTGAGAGAAATCCTTTGCATCCATGGAGGTTTTGTTGCCCTTGTCAAGCTTGGATTAACACATAGTCTACAGGCATACACCTGATCATCTACATTTGCTTTCTTACAGCACTAAACAATGTTTTCTACCTTTATCTTGCATCTACCTACCACTTCAGCATTTTATTAAAAAAAAATAGCTGCTGGTCCTACTGATGTTGAAGTTTCTAAGGCAAGGAAGGCCACGAAGAAAGTGTTTACATTACAGTCCTCCATTTTATTTTAGTATCTACGTTGGGACTGGAGTTGCATATGATCAGGATCTCTGTAGATCAGAAATAGAGCAGTCACCTCAGTCAGGCAGCAGATTGATACCTTCTGGAATATTACCTTAGTAGTCACTTCCAAATTTGAATACTTTGAGGATATACCATATTCGCTTAATTTTAGGAGATGTTGAAACAGAGCAGATTTTTTTATTAATATGTTGTTTGGTTTCTTGATTTCCCTTTATTTAACTATATTTCTGTATTCATTAAAGTCTCTTCAGGACAGAGGACCATGTTCTATGTCTCCTCAGGACACAGTTACCTCATACAACTACCCCCAGAAGGTAATCTTCATTGTGTTATCAAGCAGTTGCAATGGTCTGTACAGAGGAGAATCATTTTTTTCCCCTTGTTCACTTTGCCCTTCATCGTACTTTCAAGAAGCTGCTTTTATTTCTATATTAAGTATTATTGTACTTTGTGGTGCCTGGCACAATGAGTAGTAAATTCATTCAACAAACTGAGCATCTATTGTGATCACGACACGGTTCTGTGTGCTGGCATTAGACTACTCATATTCTACTCTGGATCTCTTGTATAATGAGTAAGCTAATACAAATTACCTGTCAAGTCTATGTCATTTACTAAAACTTCCCAAAACTTCCTTCCCATACAGGGTTTACGTAAAGATTGACTTCTCGATGTTTTAGTAGTCAGAATACTAATTCATGAAATTTAGGATGAGGTAAGAGACCAATATTATTTGAAAAATTGAACTTAGAGTTTTAAACTTTCTTCCACACTTACAGGTGCTGGTAAATTCTGCAGGAGTTGCAGCTTCCTGTGCCAGTAATGTTCCAGCTTCAGTCTTATCAAACTGTGCAGCAGCTAATCAAGCTGGTAATACCAGTTCAGTTCCCTCAGAGAATGTTATGCAGCCTCTATTTGTATCTCCACCTACACAAGGCAGGCCAGGTAGGTTATCAGTGGTTGCTACTTTGGAAACCTCTTTTGCTGTTCACGAACATGCACATACAACAATTCTAGTAATTAGATAGGATTACTTTAATAACCAGTATTAAATTTAAGCTAGTTAATAAAGAATGTTCTATAGTTGAGGAATCCGTGATATTTAAGAGCCAGAGTTTCAGTTTTTTTCTTGCAAATTTTGCTTTGATATGATTTTGTAGCAATTTTGCTACTCCACTGAGAGTTTAGAGGACTTCACAAGTTTCTTAAACTTTGAGTCAAGTTTTATTGTACAGGAATTAGAGATGTTTCTCCCTTCACAGATAATTTGTAAAAAGTTTGCTATAAAATACTTCCCATATAATGAATCATTTTCCCATGAATGTTGTAATAAAGAATTATGGGTTCCAGAATTTAAGAAATCTAGGCTTGAATCTTGGTTTAACAACTCAGTAGCTGTGTAACTTTGGGTAAGTTTTTGAACCTTTCTGATCTGATAGTAATTTAAAGTTCTCAGAATTCTGGAAAGGTAATGTCAGCAGCATAAGTTTTCAAGCTGAGTCTTCAAATAAAAATGGAAATAGCAAATCCAAACCATGGACAATACTTACAACAAAACTAGGAGACCAAAGCATCACCCTGAACCCCCCAGATTTAAACAGGTTGGGACAAACCACCAGTCACAAGACTTGCATGCTATCAGGTCTGTGTGGGTGCAAGAAAACAGAAGCACTGGGGCTGTTGTCTGATGGACCTGAGAACAGGAGAACTACAAAAGAGCTAATAATTCATGGGAAAGTGAGGCAGCCAATTTGGAAGGAGCAGCTAAGACTGGGAAGGGATTTGACCTCTCCAATACTGGGTGAGTGCTTTGGGTACATGGTAAAGGAATTGAAGGGCTTGGAACAATTTAGCCCCTAAGAACACTCAAAACTGACATTCCAAGGAGAAACTGCTGAGAGTGCAATCAAAATTGATCAGTATAGTAAAAAGAGCAGGTCCTGATTGAAGTTGAGAACAGAGTCAAGGCATCCTAGAAAGCATTCGTGGTTTTTAATACTGCACAAGAAAATAAAGTCCTATGAAGTTAGAAAAGCTTACCTGTACTCATTCTAAAGTTCATGAAAAATAATTTCACTTAAAAATGAATGGAAGAAAAGTTCAAAATAAAATTCTGTACAAAGATATTTTGAGGGGAAAAAAGATAATATCCCTAAAGGCATGAGGTAGGTCAGAAATATGCCTACTTAATTAACTTTCAGAATGAGCTAAAGACATTAATAAAATGGTAGAAAAATGGCAAATGAGTTAGAAAAACTCATATGTGACAGACTTCAGGAAAGCATTAGAAATGGAAGAAAGTAATTTCAGTAATGAAGGCAAAACTATAACAAACATGACCAAAAATATACAACAGATAATGCTTTAAGAGAAAGATGTAAGAAAGAAGGGGAATCTAAAATGAAGAAAAGGAAGATTAAAAAAATCAAAAGTGATGTATTAAACATAGGCAGAGGAGACTAAACACTGTAGAAGTCCTCCCTGAAGAAGAAAACCAAAGTAAGGAGAAAGAACAAATGGTAACACCTGTAATTCAGAAAACTTTTATGAAATTGAAAAAGCTTTAAAACTGTACTGAAATAGCACTCTGCTTACCTGAGAATATTGACCCAGAGCAAGCAACAGCAGAACATTCTAGTAAAATGTCTGGACTTTAAAGAAAAAGTCCTTTTGTAATCTAGATGAAAGAGCCTATGGGACATAAAAAAATGAAATGCAATTCATCAAACTTAATAGCCTCTGCCAGAAGAAAATGGAGTAACATTTGAGATAATAAATAAGAATGTAAACCAAAGATTTTATATCTAATTAAACTGATTATCAAGCCTAAAGGCAGATGTAAGAATTGAGAGAATCTTAGTTGCATGAGCCCTTCCTGAAGAATCTACTAAAGCCATGCCATCAAGCAGGGTAATCACTAGCCACATGTGACAATTTAAATTTCAGTTAATAATAGTTGAATAAGCTTTCAGTTGCTCAGTCACCAGCCACATGTCAACTGCTCAAAGTCACATGGAGATAGAGGCAACTATATTGGACATCCCAGAAGTGTTATTTCTGCCATCACAGAAAGTTGTATTGAATGGACATCAGTGTACTAGAGAATGAGCTTTGACTTTAAGACTACTAAAACAATTAGAAATATCAGCAATAGATCTGATGGTATTAAATACATAATTACTGGAAGAATTAATACAAACAGGTTAGAGGTTGAGAATTTACTGTGTAATAGCAACAGCCTTATACTTAGACATTATAGATACAGCATAGCTATTTTTAAAAATGGGAGAGTTGAGAGACCATGTGGTAAGCATTTTTTAATGCTTTCATGAATCATATCAAGTTCACTCAGATTGTTCTGAAATTAATCTTGGCTAAAACAAGAATGAGTATGGGATATTCTAATTTTATCCCCTAGTGTCCTAGCAAACCAGGAGTCTCAATATGGAAGAAAGGTAATACAGATGTGATAAAGAGGCTGAGTAAAAGCTTCTGTGGTCCTAAATTTGAAAGTATCGATATAAACTTAAGGTATTTTATCTTTAAATAAATGTGTATTTTTCGTAGCTTTGTCCACAGAAAAGGCCTAGAAATGATGAATAACCTTAGCACTCAATTTGTAGTCTTGAAATACTATTCCTCACTTAAAAAAAGGTGGGGCCTTTGTGGAAAAATGGCTGCAAGAAATGTTCAAGATTAGCCTGGATCATTTTGTCATGGCAGATAGCTAGGAAGAGTTACTAGACTCACGTCAAAAGGACTTAGGACCTGTCTTGAACAGGTTCCCACTGGCCAAAAATGGAATAATTTAAGCCTCAGCAATGATAATTACAGTAGGTTAGAACACATAAAATGTGTTAAATTTTACATTTCTTAATGTTTTTAAATTTGTTACCTTAAGAGGATGATAGGAAACCCGTTCATTTTCTTGAACACTGCAAAATCAAGTGAAAGAAGCATTTATCCTGCTTGCCTTATATGAACTGAACCAATGTGTAACCAAATAGTAGTTGAGGGCAAATGTTTCTGTGTGTGTGTGTGTGTGTGTGTGTGTGTAGTTAGAATACTAATATACATGCATATATATATATATATATATATATATGATCAGTGAATAAAAGGGGCAGAACATAATCATTTTGCAGTCCTTACTGAATGGATGGGTATTAAGCAGAAATAGCTGCTGAGATTGCAGAGGCAGTCACATGTTACTTACAGAAGCGCCAAGGGAATTAATCCTGAGTCTGATCCAGCCTCCTGGATCCAACTGCCCAGTTTCAGGAAATGTGGAAGAACATGTTGAAATGCACCAAGTGTATGTGATCAGCAAAATCCAGACTGGGAAATTTAACAGGTCCAAGGGCCCAGATTCTTCAAAAAAAAAAAACTGAAAGGAAATGACAGAAGTGGAGAAAGGACCAACAGACTTAAATGAGATTCAAGACATAAACTTAAGAAAACTATCTAGGGACACATATTTGGGTAACAAAACCCTTAAGACCATAAGGAAATGATATTATGAAAGGATAACAGTTAATTATGGTGGGAAAGGGAGGGTTATGATAGGTATGGGGCACATGGAATTTTTCTTGAATGGCTGGCAAAGTTTTACTTGACCTTCATAGTGTCCACTTTAAAATAATTCATTTGATGTGTTTTCTTTGATGTAGATCTTAAAAATTAACTGTTTAGCACAGTGCCTAGAACAAAACCATGCAGTATATGTTAATTACCGTAGAAAATTTTCACTGCAAATGTTAATGTAGACCCTGTTTTACTACTTTGTGCTAATTGTAAGGAAATACCACTCTGTTTCTAGAAGATGCATGAGCTTAAAAAAATGAAGTAACAAGCTGAATTAAACATTGTAATACCTCACTTACAGTCATTGAACGCTTACTCTTTAAATGCCAAATTGTGTTCTATGTAGATATTTCTAAAAATGTATACTGCCTTCATTTATTCTACTTTTTGTTTTTTGAGTCACTTAGGAACCTCAGCTGTAAGTCTACTAGTTCATGGCTGCTTTTTAGTTATTCTTTATCATTCCCGTCAGTCCTCTAGATGAAACAAATCATATTTGCATTATGTTATTCATGTGTTTCTCTGGCACACCATTTCATCCTGTTTTAAGCCACTTCTTACCTACTAGATGCTATGATTGCCTTTAACATGAGTCTCCTCATAAGCATTAAATCCTGTCAACTGAGTTTTGGTAACTTCGCAGGTGCTTGTCAGAGCTGCGACTAGGGACTCATTTGCCTTGGATGCAAGATTTAAGGAAGTGCCAAAAACCCACAATAATCAAGATAGTACTTTAATGCACTATTTAAAAAATAAAGGTTAATGCAGAAAATATCCATGATAAAGTATTGAAACTTTAAATATAAAATCTGTGTGCCAGGCTTAGGGTGAGTTGAATGAGACATTCATTGTTGGGGGTCATGCAGGTGCAGGCTTGGATCCTGTCTTAATTTAGAATTTTTATATTTTACTTGCCATGGGTTATTTTGAGTGTTAACTTGATGGCCCCTTCAGTTTTGCACCTCACTACACCTAGGTCCAGGCCTGATCTGTAAGAGGCCGAATCTTACTATGCATATTCATATTCTCCCCTAAAATGTCCTGAAGCAGACTGCACCTACAAAGACAAGGGAGAATAAGCATTTTTAGTACATTACATTGGTTTCCACTAATACTTTACGAAAGTTCCATTGTCCTGGAGTTACCTCTTGAATTATATACCCTTCAAGCCTATAGAGCCCTATTAAAACTGTGCATGAGAATGCTCATGTTTCTCTAGAGAGTAGCTAGAAATTATGAAAGCTTTTTCTTAGGGGGTTTATTACATTATGTACTTAGAAGTACAGTGAGTTCAGATAAAGTTAACCTCCATATCTCTTCTGCCGTTGATCCTCTCAGGCCCATGAAAACTTACTTAGCTACATCTGTGTCTAATACTTGGTTTTTATTTAGTGATCATGTCCACATTCTGTCTTCAGCTGAGTGAATTTACTCCATTTGCTTTTTTAAAATGGTGTGATTTGAGTGCTAGTTTAAGAGGAATAAGAGTAAACAAATCCATGAGGTCTTCAAAGCATTTGGAGATGTTCTAAAAATTAGATTCCTCTTCTAAAACTGTACAGGTGAATATTTCTATATGCAAAACAAAACTCCAAAACAGTTGAGCACGTTTTTAAAGTTTAACTTAGATACAATAAAATTTGTCTTTTGGTGCCCAGTTGTTTAAGTTTTCACAATGCATAGAGTTGTATAACACCACAACCAAAAAAGAAGTTTCATCACCCCTAAAGAGCTGTTTATCAAGTTTTATATTACCCTAAGACACAGATTTCCTATTACTATTAGCCTGTAACTGTATAAAGAGTATAGATAAGTGTGTTATTAATATTTATGTGAGTGAAAACAGTGTGGTTTACTTCTAATACTTGGCCTTATTCCTCATTAAATTACTAGGATAACAAATTCAGCTTGTGTGGACTGTTAGTTGAACTAAGTGTTCTAAAACTGAATTTAAACCTTTATTGAAGAACAAGACTAAGTTTTCTATACTTCTCAGGATTAAAATTAAAGTGCGGGTAACAATGATAAAATTTAGTACTTGACTTTCTAAGTCAGCTAAAATGATTCAGTTAAACTTGAAAGGTTCTATCACTCACCTTTTGTCAAAAATGTAACATGTTTTCTGGCATACTATGTATATATAGGGATATTTTTTACTAGATTGGAACTGCATTGTTTCCTTTATCATCATAGAGAAATGTATTCATATTTGAACATATTTATATTTTAATTGTCAAAAACTGACTCCTATATGAATACTGTTTTTAAAACATAGTAACAGGCGTAGAACGTTAAAGGAATAAGGTATTTCAGCTAGCCTGTTTTAGATTCTGTACATGCTTAGAAATGGAAATATGATTTAGAGTTCCTTATGTTACTCCAATGCTACAAGTAGAAACCTTCAAGGATTACTTCATCTGTAATCTGTGCAGTTTAGTCTCTCTTACTAGCTTCTTAATGATCCAATAGTGGCAGATGTCTGAAAACATCCTTAATTTTGTATTAAGCTAAGTAAAAATTTTGCTTTAATGGTATTTTATTTATGTACCTGTTAGCTAATGTTTAAAGTCTTTGGTAGTCAAAGTTCTTCACTTTCAGTTTTTTTTCATCTTAATTTCAAGTAATTTACAAAACTAAAAGTAACCTGTAATAAATCCTAGTTTTTGACTGGCTTGTCTAAGAGAATATGGGCAACTTACCTTCCAAGTTTTTTATTTTAAGTCAAAACATAAGAATTAGAGTTGTTCGACATATTGGGGGTGGAGGAGGAGTAGACAATGAGCTATTGCTTGTAAGGTATTAAGGTTGTGCATTGCTACTTTTTGTTTCTTTTTTAGTGATCACCTCACCATCCTGTCCATACCTCTCTGCTCCTATTCCTGCTGCCTATCTACCACCACCACCTGTTTCTCCTCTTCCTCCTCCTTTTCCTCCTCATCCTTCCTATCCTTCCTATCCTTCCTATCCTTCCTATCCTTCCTATCCTTCCTATCCTTCCTATCCTTCCTATCCTTCCTATCCTTCCTATTCTCTTTATCCTCTTGAGGTGGGGGAGGCTTCAAACTTACCACCTCCACCTCTTCCACCTCCACCTCCACCTTATTCCTGTGATCCAAGTGGCAATGATCTGCCTCAAGGTAAGTAGATTTTGAGACTTGGGTGAGGGTTATTTAGGTCTGAGATGTTTCTCCCTGAAGAACATTCTCAACTGGATATCTTTGCTTTCTCAACTGTTTTTCTTGAAAAGCAGGAGTCAATAACAAATTTTTCTTCATTTCATAAATTCCTACCATAAGTGTATGAAACTGTTGTAATCTTTGGTATTTAGGATTACCTACCTAAATGTAATTCCAACCTAATTTCAAAGATTTGGAGAATGTTTTTGTTTGGAGGAATTGGGGGTCTGATTTGTTGTGGATTTCAGCCATGTGTTGTTTCCTCCATCAAAGTAAAGAGCAGTTTCAAATAGGAAATTCTTTGTTTTACACCTCTGTTTGGCAGTGTTTTTCAAAAGAGATTTGTAGTTGAAAATTGTAGCTTATTTATACTTTCTTTACTTTAATGTTATCTTGATTTTTTAGCTGCTTCTCTGTTCTGTTTTTTTTTCTTCCTAGCCCATATGGTAGTTACCAAGATCATCTTCACCTCCATTCTTTCCTTTTTCTTTACCTTAAAGCTTCATTATCACCTTTATATAGATGGTTCCTAAATCTGTCTAGCCCTGGCCTCTGAATTTTCAGGTACTTGTGTCTAGCCACTTGCTACATTTGGCTTTCTTACTTTCAAACTCAGTCTGTCTATAATGAAATTCATTGTTATCTCCCTTTTTCTTCTCCCAGGCATGTAAAACATGGACTCTTCTTGGTTTCCTGTTTTGTTAATAATGTGTCATTTCTACCTAATTTACCCAGTATCTAAACCCTTACCCCTTCCCTTCACTTACGTACCCCTGCCCAGGATCTACTCAGTTGGCACATAATAATAAAAAATAACATAAAATTATACATATTCCAGCATTTTATGAAAATGTTCAAACATACATGAAAGTTGAATTTTAAAATAAATATTGATATATCCACTACCTGGATTTTATCATTAACATTTAACTGTACTTCATGTATCCATCTTTCCCTTCAATCCATCTTATTTTTGGTGCATTTCAAAGTAAATTGTAGACTTCAACAATCTATTGCATAAAAACTTCAGCATACATATCTTTAACTAGAGTTTGATATTTATTTTTTCTTCTAATGTAAAGTTTACATATAATGAAATGCACAAATCTTAAATGTACACTTGCTGAGTTTTGACAAATAGATACTTGCACCTCTGTAACCTAAATCCTGGTCAAGATAGAAAATACTACCATTATCCCACAAAGTTCCCTTGTGCCCCTTTCTAGTCATTCCCCACCCCTAGCTCCACTTCCTTTAAGAGGCAATCACTGTTCTCTTTTTTCTGCCAGTTTTATCTGTTTTAGAACTTCATGTAAATATAATCATACAGTATGTGCCCTTTGTGGAAGGCTTCTTAAACTCAGCATTATGCTTCTGAGGTTTTTCCATGTTGCTGCATATGTACCAATGGTTGTCCATTGCTTACCAGTATAATTTAATTGTATGGATATTCCACAGGTTGTCCATTCTATTAATGGACATCCGGGCTATTTCCAGTTTGGGGCTCTTACGAATAAACCTTTCATGAACATTCTCATAAAAGTCTTTGCGAGCATGTTTTCATTTCCTTTGGGTAAATACCTAGGAGTGGAATTGATTTGTCATAGATTGGTGTTTGTTAGTTTTGTGTAAAATAGTTGAACCTTATCTCCTCCTACTTTTTTTTTCCCCAAACTTGAACCTTAGCACCTACTTTACAAGAACTCTATTCACCTGGTTTTCTGCTTCTGAGATGGTGATTCCACTGAAATTCTCTCCATCCACTCAGTCATTTTCATGATAATCCCCCATTGCATTTCAAAATGATTTTTTTGAATTTTTATGGTCCTTACTGTGCCACTTGTTTTTAACAGCTTGAGCTATAATTCACATACCATATAAGTCTCCCTGTTAAAGTTTACAACTCAGTGGTCTTTAACACATTCACAAATATGTGCAACTATCACTAATTCTGGAATGTTTTTATCACCCCAAGAAGAAACCCTATCTGCATTATTAGTCGCTCCTCATTCTCGTCCCTGGCAGCCACTATTCTACTTCCTGTCTCCATAGATTTGCCTGTTTTGGACATCTCATATAAGTAGAATCATACAATATGGGGTCTCTTGAAGTTGGATTTATTGACTTAGTATAGTGTTTTCAAAAGTCATCCATGATTGTAGCATGTATCTATTCTTCATTCTTTTCTGTGGCTGAATAATCCATTGTATGGATATGCTGCATTTTTATCTATTGGTTTATTGACATTTGGGTTTCCACTTTTTTGCTATTGTGAATAATACTGCTCATGATATTTTTTTGAAGAATCATAGATATACCATCTTATGAAGGTTCCACATGAACAACATTGTGGTTTCAACATTCACCTGTATTATCAAGTCCACACCACCGCCCACCATTGCAGTCACTGTCTATCAGTGTAGTAAGATGCTATAGAGTCATTGCTTGTCTTTTCCATGCTGTATTGCCTTCCCCATGACCTACCTATACTGTGACTGTGAATTATAGTGCCCCTTAATTCCCTTCTCCCTCTCCACCCACTCTCCACAACCCCTCCCTTTTGGTAACCCCTAGTCCTTTATCAGAGTCTGTGAGTCTGCTGCTGTTTTGTTCCTTCAGTTTTGCTATGTTGTTAGATTCCACAAATGAGGGAAATCATCTGATACTTGTCTTTCTCTGCTTGGCTTATTTCACTGAGCATAATACTCTTCTGCTCCATCCATGTTGTTGCAAAAGGTAGGATTCCTTTTCTTCTTATGGCTGAAAGATACTCCATTGTGTATATGTCACATCTTCTTTATCCATTCTTCTACTGATGGACACTTAGGTTGTTTACATATCTTGGCTATTGTAAATAGTGCTGTGATAAACATAGGGATGCATATGTCTTTTTGATTCAGGGATCTTGTTTTCTTTGGGTAAATTCCTGGGGTGGAATTACTGGGTTCAGTGGTATTTCTATTTTTAGTGTTTTGAGGAACCTCCGTATTGCTTTCCACAATGGTTGAACTAGTTTATATTCCCACCAGCAGTGTAGGAGGGCTCCCCTTTCCCCTCATCCTCACCAGCATTTGTTGTTTCTTGTCTTTTGGATGTTGCCTTTCCTAACTGGTGTGAGGTGATACCTCATTGTGGTTTTAAGTTGCATTTCCCTGATAATTAGCGATGTGGGTCACCTTTTCGTGTGCCTGTTGGTCATCTGAATTTCATCTCTGGAGAAGCATCTGTTCAGATCCTCGGCCCATTTTTTAATCGGGTTATTTATTATTTGGGTGTTGAGGCATGCTACCTCTTCATATATTTTTATGTTAACCCCTTGTTGAATAAATCATTTACAAATATATTCTCCCACACTGTAGGATGCCTTTTTGTTCTGCTGATGGTGTCCTTTGCCATACAGAAGCTTTTTAGTTTGATGTAGTCCCGCTTGTTCATTTTCTATTTTGTTTCTGCTGAGGATATTTGTATACAAGTTCTGTGTGACTGTATATATATATATGCTGAGGAGTAGAATCTCATGCCATTTGTGAATTTCCTGCTATTATCTTTTCATATTTTTTAGCTAGAGCATTAGGCTTTATACTATACTCCCACAAAATAGTCAAAATACAAGCTGATTCTTCAAAGTGGTGTTATGTATGTTTTTACTTAAGAGTTTCCAACTTAAGAAAGCTGTTTTCTGAGAGTTCATTTGTTAGTGGAACACGTTACCTTATTTATGAGAATGTATATGTATTCCAGGTCAGTCAGTGAAGATAAATATATAGAGAGAACGGGAATGCTATGACTGTTTCCCCTCCTACCATACCATCTAGTTTTTGTTCACTTGTGAGATATTTTAAGTTCTGTGTCTGGAAAAATTTTATCACCTTAGGGTATAACTTCTTTTGAGTTACCTTCTTAATTGCCTCCTCTTTTTGGAGTTCTAGGGGTTGTAAATTGGTCGTGTTGAATAAAAGCAAGATGAATTGTTTCATACACTTATCTCAAAAGGCATCACTAATCTTAGCATTGGGAGAGCATTCATTTGTACAGTGTGGAGCTCCATTAATAGAGGACCAATATGATTGCTTATGTAGTAGATTTGTATTAAAGTAAAATTTTAGTCTTGAGGCAAGCAATAAAATACCTCTACTGGATTTTTTCTAAATATTAGCCAACGTGGCACTCCTGTAATGTCTGCCTAATATTAAGAATAGAAATAAAATATGTATTTGGTAAATTAAACTTTGGATCAGAAAATGGTCTCTATAGTGATAGGTAAGTAGTCATTTACATTTACTAAGGGAGACTTGAGGGTGATGTTAATGTGTTGATAAGGTATCTACCTTAGTACTCAAAGAAAAGCTTCTAAGTGTTCTAAATGCTTATGTCTTGTAATCACTAAAATCAAAATTTTTAATTTTAGATATGAAAGTTCTGCAGTACTATTTCAATCTGGGATTGCAAGTAAGAGTCATGTTTAAATTGCTTTGATAAAGTCTGTATTAAAAATGAAGCTGTTTTGATAAGCAGACTCTTGAACTTTAATAGCCAAGAATACTGACAGGGGCCTAAAAGTTTAATTCCTGTCTTTAATAATGTATCTCTGAAGGTGATACAGGTCAGTTTTCTACTTTAGCCTCATAGTGCTTCAGTTTCTCTTAAAAATAGTTGTTAAATTATGGTGAGTAGGGGCTCTAAGCACCCTAGCTTTGGCATATATTGGCCTTCACATTTAATATATGCCAATCCTTCAGTATGTTGTTCTGTTTCAAAATAATAAAAGGATTATTTATCCATACTTAAAACATTTTTATGACTAATTATGCATTTCATTGGAAAAGTAATCAGACTAATTCAGAGATATTTAAAGAGCTCTATTATTTTAAAGTGTTCATATACATAGGTAAATGCCAAACACTGATTTCACTACCCTGAATTGTCGAAGGGCGGTTACTGACAGATATGTTTATGTCACTGACAGGTGTTTCTGATTTCAGGAAAGACCTGTTTTATCATTTCAGCCATCATTTTCTCCCTGAAATACGCTTGACTTCTGATACAACAAGATGGCATTTTTCCTGAAAAGGAATAATACATCTTAATGTCTGGTGAATGATCCAGTCTCCTGGATAATGTTCAGAATAGTTCATATTCCCAAACATGGATTTCTCTAAAACCTTGGACATACCATTTCCAGAAAACTGTATTCTCCGACTGTCACACATTTTTAAATTGAGTAGTAGAGTGTGTTTTGTTCTTCAAGACTACATTTCTTAAATGTAGTTTCAAGAACTGAAAAATAAACTATTTTCCCCTTCAGTTATGTTAGTTTATTATAGTCACATATGGAAAGGTAACTCATTCCATAAGGTATAGCATTTTAAAATATTCTGCATTTTACATCATGGGAATGCAAATAAATGCAGAATAGACATTTTAATGATTTTTCATATTAAAAGTAATAGCAGTCATTGTCATTAATCTCAGAAATGCTAAAACAGCCAAATTATAACCACTGTACACTGTGTTTCCTTACAGCTTATATACTTTCTTACAAAATATGCGCTGCTATATAATTTTATAAATTTTTAAGTTAACAATGTGAGCACTTTTTTTCTATTACAGCATTTTCATATTGCCTCTATTTGAATTCATCATTCCGTTGCCTGTTGTCAAATAGTTGTGTTGTTCATTGTTTTTTTGCTTTTATAAATAATGCTATGAAAGACATGTTTGTATACAGGTCATTGTGTGTATCTCTAATTAAGATGCTTTCTTAAAAGATTTTATAGGTCCAACTATGAGATTGGGACGCTGGAAAATATCCTAAAAGTTATGATAGAGAATAGATTTAGTAAATGTCATATCTTTTAGGTCAAAAAGTCATTGCAACCCCACCTAAAAATCATGGCCCAACTTTTTTTTAAGTGAGTAACCATACTATTTTAAGAAAAGGTAACCGTAAAGAATGTGTGTTTTCCCTCTCTTATCTAAGTGCTATCACCACAACTACTGGCACTCCTTGGTCTATGTGCCATATATGCACCAGCAGCGGCAGCTTCATGTGCAGAATTATCCAGGCTATACTGAGACACCTTCTCTGGCAGACCAAACCAGTTCTCAGTTGTACAGTGAGGTGGAGAGCCAAGATGGCACACAGGCAGAAGCATCAGCAAGTGGTGAGTATATAGTAAGATTGCCTGCAAGAAAGACAATTAGATTTTATTGTAAATAATAGTCTTCAGATATTTCATTAGGTCTATATACCAGAGCAGTGTTTCTCAAAGAATGCTATGCGTGTCCTTTAGGGTCTGTGAGACCCTTTTAAGGGATCCATGAGGCCCAAAGTATTCATCATCATCCACAGATTTTAATGGTCTCTTTCACTGTCTTGTATTTGCACCGAGGGTGCAAAAATCAGTGGTGGGTAAAACTGCTGGTGCCTAAGCCCCAAATTAAGGCAGGAGCAATGAAACTGTGTGATAGTGATCAGCATCTTGTTCATTCCCACACCCACAATACAAAAAAATGCCAGTTTTATTTTTTGTTTCATCAAAGATACTCTTATTTCTATTAAATGTTTATCATTGAATAATTGTACCTATTCTGTGTAACAAAATGGTAAGTAGTAATAAGCACTCTGCATATTGATGACTACCTTAAAAGGATTTGTGAGGTTGAGTTCTGATCTGAACTAGCTTTTTTTATAGAACACTATTTTTACTTGAAAAAATGATGGACTGACTATGGTTATTCAGACTTGGGGATCTCGCAGATATTTTCTCAAATGAACAATGTGAGCCTGTCATTTCAAATAAAACTTCTGGTAGTATTTGTGGTCCAAGGTAACAATTACAGTTTTTGAATAAAAATTAAAATTTTTGAAAACTTGCCTTCCACTATGAGTTTGACAGCTTCCTAGTACTTAACTCTCGTAAAAAGATAGATGGGTCTATTAATGAATGTCATGTTTTTACACTGTATAATGAAGTGTGTCAACATTTGGGATATCGGTATATCTCAGTGAAATAATATTTTCTCTTTTACCAATGTATAATGTCACCTGTGCATGATTTTGTAACATCTCTCAAAAGTACAAGATAAAACTGTATTTTAATACTAACAGAGTACAAAAAGTCCACATTGCTACCGACCTTTAAAAAACTACGACTTACCTAGTTTGGGTGTAGTGTCAGAAGTTATCTACAATTACCTGGAAAGGCTAGTTATTTGAAGACTTCCCTTCCTTCCAACTACAAATCTGTATGAGGCCAGATTTTCTTCATATACTCCAACCAAAACAACATTATCATGATCGATTAAATGCAGAAGCAGATAAGAGAATCCAGCTGTCTATATTCAGCCATACATTAGAGATTTGCACAAGTGTAAAACAATGCCACTTGTCTCAATTTTTGTTTTGGAAAATCATTTTCTGTAAAAATTTTTTATTACCAGTAGTGGGCTTATTTTTACATGAATTAAATATTTTTAACTTTCTTAGTTAATTTCCTAATACAGTAAATATTGATAGTTATAACCCACACAAGCAAAAGCTGTTTCAGATCCTAAATTTTTAAGTATGTAAAGGAATCCTCAGACTGTTGTACCACACCATAAAGATGGTTGCTCTGTCTATGAGTTCACAGTATAACGTGAGGAGGCAATATGAAGGATTGAGAACAGGATCTTTGGACTGCCCTTGGAAAGAGTCAGCAGGAGGTGGAAGAAAGGATGTAGACTAACCTAACCAAATCTGTTCCCCATCCAGCACTGCTCGCTTGATGGTGGCGATCTTGGC
Organism: Manis pentadactyla; assembly: GCF_030020395.1. Taxonomy (NCBI): domain Eukaryota; kingdom Metazoa; phylum Chordata; class Mammalia; order Pholidota; family Manidae; genus Manis; species Manis pentadactyla. The sequence goes on along the minus strand of NC_080039.1, from coordinate 7,969,857 downwards.
TGAGTTACTTAACCTCCCTAACTATCTGTAAAATGGGAAATACTTGATTTGCCAGGATTGTTCTAAGAACTAAATGAGAGAGATACCCTGTATTTATATACTAAACGCATAAGTATACTGTGTCAGGGTCATGTGAGGAATATGAATATCCTTCCTTCCCTTTTTATTTTAAAACATACTAATGGTTTTGGAACGTTAGCCTTATGGAATCTTATTCCTAGTCTGGTGGTGTGATGTGGCCTGTGGTAATAAAAATTAAAAAGTTTCAACCTTTAATGTATTTTTGTACCAGGTACCATTTATAAATTTTCAATTGTAGTAAACCATGAGACCTTGGCAGTCTTAATTTCACAGAATGAGCTAATCTATGTTATCCCAAGTAATGAAGGACTCCTTTTTGTTTACTACTTATATAGTCACTATAGCAGGGTCAGAACAGTGTCTATGTAGCTAAAGTGCTGTAAAACTAAAATTACGCTAATATCTTTATGACATTAAAGACATGACACTTAAATTGTTTGTCTTTTAGGATGCTCTTTAGACCTTTACCTTAAAGTATAGGCTGGATGGTATAGACACCCAAGTTTTTTTTATTCTGGTATCATTAATATATACTCTTATGAAGGTTTAATGTGAAAAACAATGTCGTTACTACATTCACCCATTTTATCAAGTCTCCCCTATACCCCATTGCAGTCACTGTCCATTAGTGAAGTAAGATGCCACAGAGTCACTGCTTTAGACACCTGAATTTTTAATTGCTTAAGAAATACAGAATAGTTATTTGGATGATATATGTTACACTGAAAGCTATTGAATAACTTAATTGCAACTGACTGTTAAAAGAATTTAACTGACTAGAAGGACTCTAGAGAAAGTAGCATCTAGTCTGTTTTGGTACTTACATGATCCCAGAGAGATAGTTGTCTCTAAGTAGAATATATTTGACACATATACATGCAACACACACTTTTTTTAGGAAATTTTCATACAATCTTCTGTTAACCTGTCTTAAATTACCAACGCTGATTATCTAAAGTGCTCCCACCATAATTGTTGTGATCTTTCCTATAGTTAGTGATAAATTTATTTTTACCTGTAAGATCATCCATTTATGTTGATGCTTTGTGTATCTTTGTATATAAAGCATACTGTTTACATTCTTTATTTCAGATACTTTTCCAAATGCTGACCCTGCACCTGTGCCTCATGGAGAAGTCTAATATCCAGTGATGTCAGATCCTTTTGGGCAGCCATCTTTGCTTGGTTTTGAATCCTGCCTTCCTGTTGTGCCTTATTATCCTTATGGTTTCCCTTGGCATCCAGTTGGTGCAGCATGTGGTGGTTCTTGTTATATTCATGGTACTATGAGACCTGGGCCAGTTGGCTATATCGCTTCACCTCCATTAGCTTCTCATCATGTACCTCAGAATATGTAAGATTCAGCAGTATGAAGCATTCTTAACACTGCCATTTTTCTTGCTGTTCTGGTTTTTAAAAATTGTTTTATGTTAGTGTTTGAGTTAGGTTGTTAGAGTGGTTACTGTTATATTTGTCTCTAAAATTATTTTATCTTCTGGTTTAAATAGTACTTTAAAATAAAGGAGTATTGCTCTGGGTTGTGGTTAAGGAAATTGAGGTGGATGTGCAGCTAGCCACATACTGAGCATACTTCATTGTACTCAACTGTTTTCCTTTCAGCAGGCTTGTCAACTTCGTATTAACTGATGGTACCAACTGACAAAAAGAATAAATCACATGAACTATATCCTTGGTTTAGATATTACATACCATATTAAACCATGAAAAGTGCAACAACTGCTTTTTTATGAAACCAAGAGCATTTGCTTCTGGGTAACTAGCAGTATTGAATTCTTTCTTAATTGTCTGAACTGAGTTGTGTTCTGTGATAACCATATCAAAGGCACATAGTGCTGTGCTTTAGATTTATCCCATATGCTCTGTTTAATACTGGATTTATGTAAGTGTTCTACTGCACACTACTGAATTGGTGTTCTTTGCAGTTAGCAGTGAATAAAATTTGCATTTAAAATTGCTAAAATTAGTGTGATTTTCATTTCACTTTTTCCTGGCAGCAAAGAGTAACAGACATTTGATTGTTCCAGTATATTTTCTTCCACTCTACTTTGGTTGCAAAACAACAAATTTATGGCAAGAATTGATGGGACCAGTTGAAATGTTATTTGATCGTAAGATACTGCAATGCTTGTACTACCATATCTGGTTGTTTTCCCTTGAGAATGTTTCTTTTTAGGTTGCATTTATTTAAGTCTGTTTACTTCCTTCTGGAACTTTGATCCAGACTTACTTTTTCATTGTCCTGTACTTCCAGTTGTTGTTATTATCTTTCTGTTTTTGTTTTTAGACTTGTGTCTCTCCAGGCCTGCCTTGTCTCTGACTTTGTGAGATGTATTTCATCAGCCTTTCTGCCTTCTCCCTTTCATCTACCTAAAGACCAGAAGATTCTTCTGAGTCAGTTCTCTGAGGACTAATTGATCACGAATGCTTTGCAGTTTCTCACCTGACAAACATCTATTTAAAGTGTATTCTTTGCCACAAAAGTTATTTATATTGTCTTAACATTTATAAAGTCTTTATGTTAAGATCATTAATGCTTGTCCTTTCCAACCTTGAGTTACACCCCAGGCAAAAAATATGGAGACTTTGGGACTTGAGCTGCTGTAACAGCTGAAATAACTGGACTGGAATCCATTTCAAAAAAGGTATCATATCTTCAATGTGCTGTTCTCGAGATGAATGATATTAATGAGTTCCAAATCAGTGACCTAGTTAAGGCTTGTGCTTCATAAGACACGGAACTGGTTGTGTTTTGTTTTTGCATCCTTGATCTTAAATCCTTGTTGTACAAGTATGTGACAACTTTAGTAAAGAAAGATGGAAGGCAGTGAGTGTACTGGCTTCATAACAATTTGTCTATTAGTGTTTTAGCTTCTCTGCTAATCTCCTGTTTTATACAGGTACAAATTGTTTTATGTTTTAAGCGAAGATTTACTTTCGTCAAGCTTAAAACATGGAGCAGTCTCTGTCTAACATTTTAGTATGCTAATGTTTCTGAAATACACATTATTCTCAACAAGTGAATTGTCCTGTAGCTTCAACTGTCAGTGATTCACTAAATTAGCTTCTAAGGGGTGTTTTAGATGGTTGTAGTCTTGTCTTGAGAACGTGGGCCTGGAAACTGGTTTTAAGACAGGCACACTTGTCTTTGGCTTCCACTTGGTTTGTTTTTAATTTTAAACTTGTAGGTTGCTGTGGTCTGTTACTAATTATTGCAATTTGATGAAATCCTTGTTAAATTAAAAACCAGGGATCAGTGGTGTTTACTAGATCAGCTTAATTGTTACTGTCACCTGTGTTGAAGTCACCAGTTAAATCATACAAGTATAGTCTACACTTGTTTATGTATTACAGTCTTCTCAGAGAAATAATCAAGGAGTATACACTGATCCTTTTATTGTCTTGGGGGTAGGGAAGATGGAGGTAATCTGTTGTCTTGCCAGTGGGTTTCATCCCTGGGTAAGTTCACTATGGATTCAGTGTGACCAAAGAAACTGACAGCAAAACGTTCTCTGGGGTGAAAGGGTTTATTACCCGGCTTGTTCTCTGGTGGTAGGTCGAGCACTAGCGTCTCTGCCTCCACCCAGAGCACTGGGCCAAGTTCTCTATGTAACGCAATGATAGCTTACTGTCTAAAGGTATGGAAGCAGCAGCCCAGCAACAGGCCAGTTACATCATCAGTTGTTTTGAATACTAAAAATTAAACATAAGATTTTAGAGAGGGTGACATGAAATGTCTATAGGTAGGTACCTTCTTAATATATCTGGGGGTTAAGGCAACCCTATGCTGTAGGCAGCTATTGGTAAATTCTGTAATTCTCAAGAATATTCACTACATACAGGTAAAAATTAATTTTTTTTAATCCATGACATTTATTTGTAGTTAAAACTAATTGAAGTGAGCAAACCATTTTAGGTTTTACTGCTTCATTGTGTTTTCTAATCGCCACCACTCTGAGTTCACTTTTCTCCTAATGTTGCCAGACTAGAGCTTGGAAACCAAGAAATCTTTTACTGTTGAACTGCTTTTTTTTTTTATTTTAACTCTTTCCTGGTAGGTGGCTCTTGCCACTGGCTAAACCTTTTGTGAAAATGGAGTGATTTCAACAATATTAAAGTTAAACTGAATAAATTCTTATGAATTCAGGCCAGTCAATAAAAATGTTAAGATCTATTTTAGCCAGATATTACTGATTAACAATATTGTTTTATTGGGGTTAAGTGAGTGGTCAGTCCTTGTACCTAATCAACAGGCAGATCTTTTCTTGGAGACCTTTTGACTTTTTCAAACTATGTAATACAGGCTTTTCACATTGTTTACAGAATTATAGAAAAGTTTCTGTCCTAGTAATGGGGCAGTAAAGTTTTAGACTTAAAAAAAAAAACTAATGTGTTTTGCAACACCATGGATGAATATGGAGGGTATTATGCTCAGTTAAATAAGCCAGGTAGAGGAAGACAAATACCACAGGATTTCACTTACTTGTGGAGTATAACTCCCAACAGAGCAAAACAGAAGAAAAAAAATACCAGTAGGCTAATAGACACCAAGAAGGGACTAATGGTTACCAAATGGGAGGGGTTGGGGATCATGGGGGTGTGGTTGAAGGGAGGGGTCTAAGGGGCACTATAGTCCACAATCATAATATAGGTTGGTCACAGGAACAGTAGTACAGCATGGAGAATACAATGAATGATTCTGTAATGTTTTTCAGTGTTGATGAATAGCGATTGCACTAGAGGGGATGAGGACTTGATAACATGGGTAAATGTCGAACCACTGTGTTGTGTATTTGAAACTAACATAAGATTGTATGTCAGTGATACTTTAGTAAACAAAAAAACTAATGTTTTGCTTCCTTGTTGGTATATTAGCCTGATCAAAGTGACGATTTTTATCCTGATAAATTTCATTTATGTAAGATGAATAAGTTCTAGAGATTTGCTGTACAACTTTGTGTCTATAGATAACAATACAGTATTACACTTCAAAATATGTTAAGAGGGTAGCTCTCATGGTATGTGTTCTTAGCACAATAGAAATAAAATGTTCTATCACATGTATAGCCCTACCAAAAAGAACTCCACCATTTTATAGTCAATTGTTTTGCTTACTTCTGCAGTTGAACTTTGTTTCAATTTTCTTTCATTCTTTTAGCTCTGCTGAAATAGTTTCAGCTACCCAAAAAGTTTTCCTCCTGGTTGTTTTGAAGCATAATGTAGATTTGGCTTTTGTTAACCTAGTTCTTTTCCTTTGCTCACTGCTTATTTTCCAGTGTTTAATTTTGAAAAAATTTAAACATAATAGGAAGTTGAAATAATTGTGCAATGAGCATCTGTATATCCACCACCTAGATTCTACAATTAACATTTATTATACCTGCCTTATAAATCCTTATTTTTGATGCATTACAAAGAAAATTGCAAACTTAAGTACAGTTCACCCTTAAATATTTCAGCATGCGTCTTGTTAACTAGAAGTCAGTGTTAAAAAGTTTTTTTTTTTGCTGTTGTAAAGTTTCCACGCACTGCAATGCATGAATAGGTGTTTGATGCAGTGAATTTTGACAAATGACACATCTGTGAAACTCAAGCTCTTATCAAGGTAACATTTCCATAACTCAAGAAAATTTCCCCATGCTCCTTCCCAATTCCTGCTTCCCTGATCCCCACCCCTATTCAACCACTGTTCTTCTGATATATCCCCCATCATAGATTAGTTTCTATTTTTCACAGTGTATGTAAATGAATCAGACTATGTGTACATTTGCATAAGGCTTCTTTCAGCATAATGTATTTGGAATCCCATCAATGTTGTGTCAGTATTTCCCTTTTATTACTGAACAGCATTCATTGTAAAGATATGCCATTGTTTGTCCATTTTGTTGATGGACACCGGGGACATTTCCAGTTTTTAGATATGAATAAAACTGAACCTTTTTGTACAAGTCTTTATTAGCATTTGTTTTCATTCCTCTTGGAATGGAACTGCTTGGTCTTTAAGTTAGGTGTATATTTAGTTTTTTAAGGAACTGCAGAACATTCTTCTAAAGTGGTTGTGCCAGTTTACACTCCCACCAGCAATGTATGACAGTTCCACTTTTCATCCTGGTCAAGATTTGGTGGTGTCATTTTTTTTGGTTTTAGCCGTTCTGGTGGGTGTGTATAAGTGATATATTGTTATGGTTTTAATTTGCATTTCCCTGATTGTGTTTAGCATTTCTTCACTTGTTTATTTGCTAGTTGTATATATTCCCTTTTGAAGTATATTCAAATTGTGTTCTATTATTGAGTTATAGGAGTTCTTTGTGTATGTTGGTTACAGAGCTTTTTCAGATATTAATTTTGAATCGTCCTGAATTATCTAACCAATATATAAATGTTGCATACCCAATCATGCTTAAAAGAAATTAGGCAAGGACTTGGAAGTGAGTTATTTGACTGAAAGGGAAATAAGCTATTCTGGTATGCCTACCAGTGCTCTGGTGGCCTAAAAGTTAATATTGATTAGTAAAATATAAGACAGTATAACGTAAGGAGTCTAAATTAACGAGGGGAAAGCTAATTGCTGAAAAGTCTATTACTACAAAATCTTAAAAGGAAATGTCAACTGATACTTGAGGAAATATTGCCCAAATGTACCCAGATTATACTAGTTTAATAATGATCCGCTTGATCCAGTTTACATGTGTTCTCACCCACAGATTCAAACTGTTCTGTATAACATGTGTCATATTTGGGGTACTCTTTTAAGAAATTTCCAGGAGAAGGCCTGTAAGTTTTCTCCGTGTTGTAAGCTATAGCTTTATAGCTGTATTGGTCCTGTCATATCATCATCTCCAAGTTCTTTATAAATGCTATTCAATGCTTAAATGTTCAATAGTCACAGCTTGGTTTAATGGGAAACACAAGTTAGAATGATACTTATTTTCAATCATGTATTTTTTCAAATATATTGGAATGGGGAGGTCTCCTTTAAGTGTTTCTGCTGTTTCAATGATAGTGTAAAATGCATTGTTTATAAGTGTTTATTAATAATAGGTGGCTATAAATGATTACATTGGAAAAGGAACAAAACAGCTTAATCTGAGCAGCCGTACATTTCAGGGGAAAAAATGAAATGCTCTATTTCTGTTTATACTGAAGCTAAAAATACACAAAATCATTTTATTGAACAAGATATTTTTGAACAAATTTAAGGATGACACTGAATTTGCACTTTTTACAGAAAGTATTTAAAGTTATAGTTACTCAAGGAGGTTTTAGTTTTCAAAATGGTATTCTGCAAAGCCAAAGTGTGATTTACACAACTACATTTGAAATTTTCCATGTTCATGGTTAAGCTCAGGAGATACAATTTTAGCCTTAAGTTTGATGCAAACATTTTCTGTATGGTGATTTGTGATTGAGGTCTCCAGCTAGGCTAAGAAAGTGAATGAAACACCACTGATTTTCTACTCTTCTTTATCGTCTATCAAATGTTACCTCCAAACTACATTGTTTGTTTCAAATAGGAAGAAACTCTTCATCCTCAATTTCATCCCTGTGGAGAAATATTTGAAACAATCCTGTGAAAAGTTTAAATACTGATATTTTCTTGAATACTGCCGCTGGTGCACACTCTTATAAGAAGGACAAAATTCTTTCACTTGAGAAGGGTGTGTCTGTTTATCCTTGTCTGAATTAAAATTTCCTTGAAAAAGTCTTTGTGTTTAGGTTGAAATAAGAGAACATACAGCTTTACTTTTACTATCCTAAAAGAGTAATTCGAACAGTTAAAAATTTTTAAATGAATGACTTGTCAAATTGGATTGCCTTTAACATTAAAACCACAGACTAATTAATGTGTTAACCCTTTGGGTTTCGAGGTTTCCTCATGAACTGACACAGCATTCATTTTAAGTGCCATTGGTTCCATTGGTCCTATCGGACACTTGAGAATTCTGCCTCTCTTGACCAAGTATACTAAATACAGTTACCACTCTCCTTGTTGGGACTACAGGCTACATTGCTTTAGCTATTTAAATTGATCACTTAATACATGTTGTAAAAGGAAATCCTACAAGGTGTGACCACAGAGTGATCAAGCTGTACTTTCATGTGACTAGATCGTATACAGGAAATACCTCGTCCAAACGTGATTTTCAAATGACCTGAAAATTCAGCTGCTGCCGTCCTCCTACTAGAGTAGCAGCCTACTTCTGCTACCAAAGATTCCTGAGTCCAAAACTCTCCCTTCCATTTTTCTTTCACAGCTGGGCTTTTCTTCCTGCTGGAGTCTAGTCACACAGTGTCATTCCTTATGGATCAAATAAGCTTTGGGTTGCCAATTCTGGGTTTGTTTACATTAGCCTTTGAAACTGGGAATGTGTTTTACTGTTAAACACAGATGTTTCAAGGGTTCACTCAGGGTCTTTCACAAATCAGTGGAGGTTCTATACCTAAATACCATGTTTTCTCATGTCTCCTCCTTGGGAGGCTATAAACTTACTCTGGTAAGGCTCCCACATTTCAAGCATGTTTGATACTAGCTAGATTCCAGACTGCAAAGAGGAACAAGGACTCTTAAGGGTGTTGGAAATTTTTGTATTGTGATTTTTGTGGTGATCCCAGGGATATATATAACTGAAAATTCAGTGAATTATACCCTTTTAAATGGGTAATAGTAATTGTAACCAGTAAAGTTAAATAAGTTGATTTCTCAATATTAAGTTGAGAAAAAAAGGACTGGATGTCTCACTGTTTTATAGTGGTGCCTATCAAAATGCCTTTTGTGTATTATCACTTGAGCCAGAAAAAGTAGAACTCATTTTGATCACCCAATTTTTTACCTAATATGGATCTAAAATTACTTTTGAACATTTCTAGAAAGTTAATCATATAAGATGATGATTTTCTACCATGGAGGATATTCAGAGGTTATACTGTGGATTTTGAAAGTCCTTCCAAAAGCAGAAGTCCATGGTGATTTGACTAACGCCAGAATTTGAATATGGGTACAGCTTCAGGTAAACTGCTCTAAATAACAACGTTCATCTGGGTGTGTAAATTCTGGCATGTTTATGAAAGTATCAGTCCCATTTATACCCTCACTTCATGTGTTTGTTTCAAATATGTGAGGCTAAAATATGACACCAGATGTAGAATCTAGATTTCTCTCATACCAACCAATTTTCCCTTTTGTTTCCTCTCATAAAGTTTGGGAAAATTCATTTATTAGATAAAACTTGGAGAAAACAATCCTTCCAGTAATTGCTCAAATGTGCATATTTAGAAAAGCCAGTCAATATTTCATAGTTTAAAATGTAATCGTATTATGTGTCTAATGTGTTCAACTAAGGAATATGTGATCACTAGGGGAGAACTTGCTATGATATGAAATTCAACCTAAATATTAACAATTCATAGCTAGTTTTCATATACTGTTACACTTCTGAGTTTTGTTGAGGGGGAAAATGATGTTGATAGTGTTTTAATCCAGAAACATTTTTTCCCCGTGGGAAGCTCCATGTCATTTTGGTCAGCTAAAATGTTTGACAGTTTGGTGGCCTTATGTTTTAAAGTGCCTATCCGTGCTTGTCCTTACTTTGAAAGCTTTTCTGTTTCCTTGCTACCACCATGTAAGTACCTCAAGTTTATCCCACAAACATCCAAAGGCTCTTTTTTACCTTGTCTTCCAAAGGTTAGTTTTAAAGGTTGATTAAGACCAGAGAACTGCCAAGAGGGTTTCTAGGTTGCAAGGGAACCTGTGGCAGTGAGTATTTTGGGAATATAATGAACTTTGTGGGAAAAGACATAAAATGGCCCAGCCTTTCTTAAATGTATGTGCAAGTGGTTGGCCACTTCATGCTAAAATAAAAGTCACACTGCCATACAGTCATTCAAGTGCCACTAAGGGCGATGCCTTTGTATGTGTGTGTGCATGTGCTGAGGTACAGCTCCTGGGATGTTAGGTTGCCTTGAAAACTGCTCATAGATAAAGTCAAAGGGAAAAATATGCTGCTAATTAGTGAAAATGACCTTCACACTGCAGGCCATTGTTACCTCTTCATCTTTTTTGGCACTGCAAGGTTGTTTGGAATTGTAAAGTCTTTTTGACAGTAAGTGATGAGGCTAAGGCAGATGTGCAACAATCATGGATTTATGAAGGTTGATTATAATGGTCAAAAGTTGCAGGCACATTCTGTTATTACATAAATTGTTTGCCTTTCATTTGTGTAATAACAGGAAGCTTCTACAGAGCTTTCACAACTTTTCACAGGTAAGGAAACTACCTTTTGGTATAAGGGCATTTCACTTAACTTAATATTTAAACAATTATTAATATGTTCATGTCTCAAGTACCATAAGCACTGATGGTATAGTTTCAGAAAAAGACCGCAACTTACAGACAATAAATGAAAACATATACAAATCCACTCTAGAGTGGGAATAAAACAAATATAATGAGCTTGAAAATCCTAGAACATGGAGGAGCCAAGATGGCGACATGAGTAGGGCAGTGGAAATCTCCTCCCAAAACCATATGTATTTTTGAAAATACAACAAATACAACTATTCCTAAAAGAGGCGCCAGAGAATACAGTACAACAGCCAGGCTACATCTACATCTGTGAGAACTTGGCATCTCAGGAAGCGGGTAAGATACAAGCTGCGGCTGGCGGGACCCAAGCGCTTCCCCAACCCCAGCTCCCTGGCGGGAGGGGAGGAGTCAGAGCAGGAAGGGAGTGGAAGCCCAGGACTGCTCAATAACCAGGCCTAGTAATCCACACCGGGAGCACAGACACACATTGCATGGTGCGCTGGATACTGGGGAAACGGGATAGTAAAATCTGCGAGCGGGTCCCTGCAGCCGGCTCCCCTGGGACAAAAGAAAAGCAAGTGATTTTTGAAAGTCTTAAAGGGACAGGGGCCTCACAGCTGGATGGAAATGTCACGGCACACTTGGCCCAGCAGGCTGGGAATCCTGAGGAACTCCAGGCACCCCAGCCCCCTGGGAGGCAACGCAGCCCCGAAGCCCCTCACGGCAAAAGCAGCCTGCTGTTCATTCCCCCTCCGGCTGGCCCCACCACAGCGGCTGAGCAGCCTGAGAGCAGCTGTGCCCACAGCAGCCGCCCAGGCCAGTCCCAGGGCTGCCAGTGGCGAGCAGCTTCTTGGCACAGAGGCACGAAGGGGTGCCATTCTTGCAGGAGAGCACACTTGGCGTGCCTCCTCTCCCTGCAGGGCTCTGGGCTACCCAGAGGGCTGCTCCCAGTGTGCGGGGAACCAACACAGGCAGCAGAGAGGGGCAGGGCGGCCAGCAAGCAGGAAGGGACTTTGTTCTCCCAGCTAACACATGCACAACCTGCCTACGACTACCTCTATCGCCATGAAAAGGCAGAAGAATTTGGTGAGTCCAGAATCACCCAGACAACCCCTGAGAGAGGAGGGCCTGGGGAGACATATAACCAATCTTCCTGAAAAAGAATGCAAAATGAAGGTCATAACCATGCTGATGGACCTGCATAGAAATATGCAAGAGCTAAAGGAACAAGTTAGGAGGAAGAATACAGAAATAAAAGACTCTCTGGAAGGACTTTTAAGAGCAGACTGGATGAGGTGCAAGAGACCATTAATGGAATTGAAATCAGACAACAGGAATACAGAGAAGCTGAGGCAGAGAGAGATACTAGGATTTCGAGGAATGAAAGAATATTAAGAGAACTGTGTGACCAATCCAAACGGAACAATATTCACATAATAGGGGTACCAGAAGAATAAGAGAGAGAAAAAGGAATAGAAAGTATCTTTGAAAAAATAATTGCTGAAAACTTCCCCAAACTGGGGGAGGAAATAGTCTCTCAGACCATGGAAGCTCTCAGATCTCCCAACCAAGGGACCCAAGAAGGACAACACCAAGACATAATAATTAAAATGGCAAAGATCCAAGACAAGAAAAGGGTATTAAAGGCAGCCACAGACAGAGAAAAGTTCACCTACAAAGGAAAACCCATCAGGCTATCATCAGACTTCTCAGCAGAAACCTTACAGGCCAGAAGAGAATGGCATGATGTATTTAATGCAATGAAACAGAAGGGCCTTGAAACAAGGATACTGTATCCAGCATGATTATCATTTAAATATTAAGAAGGGATGAAATAGTTCCCAGACAGGCAAAAGTTGGAGGGATTTGCCTCCCACTAACCACGTCTACAGGATATTTTAAAGGGACTGGTCTAGATGGAAGCACTCCTAAGGCTAAATAGATTTCACCAGAGAAAATAAACTCACAGCAAAGAGAGGATCAACCAAATACTAACTAAAGGCAAAAAAATAAAATCAACTATTCACAAAAGCAATCAAAGGGAACACGAAGAGAACAGAATAAAACACATAACATAAAGAATGCAGGAGGAGGATTAGTAAAGGAGAAAATAAAGAATCATCAGACTGTGTTTCTAATATCTTAGTAAGAGAGTTAAATTAGATGGTTAGATAGTAAAGAAACCACCCTTGAACCAAATTCAAAAATACATCAATGTATACATTGATACACCATGATCAAATGGGATTCATCTCACAGATGTAAGGATGGTAGAACATTCGAAAATCCATCAATGTCATCCACCACATTAACAAAAAGTAGGGCAAAAACCACATGACCACCCATGATCATCTCTATAGCTGCTGAAAAAGAACTCAACAAAATTCAACATCCATTTGTAATAAAAAACTCAACAAAATGGGTATAGAGGGCAAGTACCTCAAGATAATAAAGGCCATATATGATAAACCCACAGCCATCACCATACTTAACAGCGAGAAGCTGAAAGCTTTTCCTGTGAGATCAGGAACAAGACAGGGATGCCCACTCTCCCCACTGTTACTCAACATAGTACTGGAGGTCCTAGCCATGGAAATTAGACAAAACAAAGAAATACAAGGCATCTAAATTGGTAAAGAAGACATCAAACTGACATAATTTGCAGAAGACATGATATTGTACATAAGAAAAACCCTAAAGACTTCAGTCCAAAACTACTAGAATATCTGAATTCGGCAAAGTTGCAGGATATAAAATTAATACACAGAAATCTGTGGGTTCCTATACACTAATGAAATAGCAGAAAGAGAAACCAGGAAAACAATTCCATTCACAATTGCATCAAAAAGAATAAAATACTTAGGAATAAGTCTAACCAAGGAAGTAAAAGCCCTATACCCTGAAAACTACACGACAGTCTTAAGAGAAATTAAAGAGGACACTAACAAATGGAAACTCATGCTATGCTCTTGGCTAGGAAGAATTAATATTGTCAAAATGGCCATCCTGCCTAAGGCAATCTACAGATTCAATGCAATGCCTATCAAAATACTGACAGCATTCTTCAATGAGCTGTATTCTTCAACAAACTGGAATAGTTTTAAAATTCATATGGACCCAAAAAAGACCCCAAATCACCAAAGTGATCCTGAGAAGGAAGAATAAAGCAGGGGTGATCTTGCTTCCCAAATTCAAACTCTACTATAAAGCCACAGTAATTAAGAAAATCTGGTACTGTCACCAGAACAGACACACAGATCAGTGGAACAGAATAGAAAGTACCAAAATTAAACCCAACATATGGTCAGTTAATATATGATAAAGCAGCCATGGGCATACAACGGGGAAATGACAGTCTGTTCAACAGATGGTGCTGGCAAAACTAGACAGCTACATGTAAGAGAATGAAACTTGATCACTGTATGACCCCATACACAAAAGTAAATTCAAAATGGATTAAAGACCTGAATGCAAGTCATGAAACCATAAAACTCTTAGAAAAAAACATAGGCAAAAATCTCTTGGACATAAACATGAGCAACTTCTTCATGAACATATCTCCCTGGGCAAGGAGAACAAAAGCATAAATGAAAAAGTGGGACTATATCAAGCTGAAAAGCTTCTATACAGCAATGGACACCACCAATAGAACAAAAAGGCATCCTAAAGTATGGGAGAATATATTCATAAACGACAATCCGATAAAGGGTTGACATACAAAATATATAAAGAGCTCACACAAATCAACAAAAATAAAAGAAATTAATCCAATTTAAAGATGGTCAGAGGATCTGAACAGACACTTCTCCAAAGAAGAAATTCAGATGGCCAAAAGACACATGAAATGGTGCTGCACATCGCTAGTCATCAGAGAATTGCAAATTAAAACCGCAATGAGATATCACCTCACACCAGTAAGGATGGCCACCATCCAAAAGACAAACAACAACAAATGGTGAGGTTGTGGAGAAAGGGGAACCATCCTACACTGCTGGTGGGAATGTAAATTTGTTCAACCATTGTGGAAAGCAGTATGGAGGTTCCTCAAAATGCTCAAAATAGAAATACCATTTGCCCCAGGAATTCCACTGCTCAGAATTTACCCTATTAATGCAGCAGCCCAGTTTGAAAAAGACATATGCACCCCTATGTTTATTACAGCAATATTTACAATAGCCAAGAAATGGAAGCAACCCAAGTGTCCATCAGTAGATGAATGAATAAAGAAGATGTGGTTCATATACACAATGGAATATTATTCAGCCATAAGAAGAAACAAATCCTACCATTTGCAACAACATGGATAGAGCTAGAGGGTATTATGCTCAGTGAAATAAGCCAGGAGGACAAAGACAAGTATCAAATTATTTCATTCTTCTGTGGAGTATAAGAACAAAGAAAAAAACTGAAGGAGCAAAACAGCAGCAAAATCACAGAACCCAAGAATGGACTAACAAGTTACCAAAGGGAAAGGGACTAGGGGGTAATGGGTGGGAAGGAAGGGATAAGGAGGTGGGGAAGGAAGGGGCAGCATGATTAGCATGTGTAATGTGGCAGGGGACACGGGGAAGGCTGTACAATACAGAGAAGACAAGCAGTGATTCTACAGCATCTTACTACACTGATGGACAGTGACTGTAATGGGGTATGTGAAGGGGCGTTGGTGATGGGGGAGTCTAGTAAAATGTTCCTCATGTAATTGTAGATTCATAGTATCAAGAAAAAGTACGAGAACATCCTGGTGTGCTGCCTGAATCATTCCATCAATTAACTCCTTTACTTCTTGAACATTCCATTTTTAAAAATCATTGCAGCAATAACTCTTTTTCTTCTTGAACATTCCATTTTCAAAACCCCCTACCAGCTCCTTTTTCTCTGGACCACCATGCAGCATACAGATAGAAATCCTAGGCCACATATCAGCATACATACCGTAATATCTCAAGTATGCAGTAAGCCTAAACTATGCAGACTTAATTCTCCAAAAATATTTATATTTTTACAGGTAGGTTCTTCTGACCTAAATGGTCATTTTATCTTCAAACCAGGTACCCCAAGTCCTGTGAACTCTCAATATTAGCATTGCAATTGTGCCACAGGGGACGCTGTAATGACAATTCATTTTAGCAAATCCTCACATCTTGTGAAGTTTCTTTCCATTGAAGTTATTCCTGCTCCTGCTCCCTTCAAAATGATTTTGTAGTTACCAAAAGTTATGAAGGGCCATGGCCAGAGCAACCAAATTCTATCAAGTTTCATTGGATGAGTTCTCACCTCTACAAATATCCTCCAAAAATCTATGCAAACCAAATCCCACAACTGTTGGAAAAGTTGATGGAAAAGATCACCAGAAATACAGTGAAGATAGCATTTATCTGTACTAAAGTATGTCCACATTGAATTGGGGTATTGGGTATTTGGTTCCCAATGGCTGGTTCTATACCAACAAAATTGATTTTTTGGAACAAATTTCTAGATAAAGCAAGCCAAGGAAACCATCTAAAATGCCTATAAATTTGAGGCCCAGACACAGGGCGTGGATTGGAGGGAGCTGACAAGTAGGTATAATGAGGTTATTTAAATGATGTGAACAATCACATCAGCTTCTATTGGCTATGTCTATACAAGCAATGTTTATTAGCACTGTTCTGAAAACTCTGTCACCAAAATAATATCAATTTTTCTTATGTCCTTTTTAACAGGAAAAATACATCTGCTCTTAAGTACTTTTTACCAGATGAGCTAACAATCTAAGGTCTGGGCCACTTAATACCACTTGAGTTAGTCAAACCATTTGAGTCTCACCCACAAGGCAATATGAACATCAAATGATTTTATTTTCTTGCTAATGTATCAACTTAATTTTCACCAAAATTCTCAGCTTTGCAGGAGAGGTTTTGCACTGTAATAAGAATTATAAAGTCCTTATTGAAAGAGTATTTGATTATTATTTAAGTCATTCAAAAGGCAGAGGGTCTAGTTTTTTGTAAGTTGTTTAATCAAATTGTGGAGATACTTAGATGTTTAGGACTTCATTGAAATAGAGTAAATTAGGTCAGAGTGGAATGAAAAATGAATATGGGAAGCAGAAAATTTCCAAGATTCCCATATAACCGGACAGAAGTATAACCTGGAGTGTTTATCTCCCTGTAAAGTTTGGCATCTTCCAAAAATGATTTTGAGTTTGCAGTCTTTCCCTTGTGTTCCACAGGACTTAAAAGTAGAGGAGATATTTTAACAATGGCCATTTTCTAATATAATTAAGACATTTTCTTTGTAGCATTTTTACCTTTACTAATTATCAGGGAGACTTTGATGAAGCAAATGAATACAGGTGTCTAGGAGTGATAAAGCCAACAGTAATGGAGGTGAACCATGTTATATTCATTTAGACAAAGAGTAAATAATTTTTGTGCCACTTACCATTATATTTGGTGGAGTACATTTTTAATTTTGCATTTAAATGCATATGTCATTTTGAAATTTGTGCATTTCACAGCATTTGGGAAAATGAACAAAAATATATGTGTTGGTCATCCCATTTCCACATCTGCTATGTACAACATATATATGCTTACTAATGTATAAGTTTATGGTATAGAAGATTTGGATTTATTGGCAGCTGTGTGACTTGAGCAAGTCATTATGCTTTTCTGGGTGTGTTGTTTTTCCTATTTGTAAAAGAAGAGGTTAAATAGAGTAGATCCTCTTAAGGTTCTCTTTTAGCTCTAATTTTTTGTTTATATAAATTTACTCTCAACATGGCTCATACTCTTTCTGGGGTCAGAGGACATACTTAAGCATTGGATTTGAAATACCTTTCTTGATAGTAGCTGATCCAGAGGGTGGAGAGTGGAACAGAAATCTCTTTCCCTTCCTATGTTTTACTGAGTTAGAGTTAATAAAAATGTTGGTGTCACCAACATAGAAGTTAGGGCAATAGCTGTTCAGCTTTAACAAATAACTGGCCCAGTCCCCAACATAGCTAGTCCTCCACACAGCTAGTGACGTTTTAAGCCCAAGGTACAAAGATAACCCTGAGAAGATCTGAAAAGGAATGTACTGCCCATGAAATAGGGCACTTATTTCTTTGAGTAGTAGAGACTGGCTGCTGTGATTCGTACACATTCTCTCTTTAGAACATAACTGGGAGGTGACTGTCTAGACCCTCTGCCTTTTGAATCACTTAATAATCAAATACTTTTTCAATAAGGACTTTACAATTCTTATTATAGAAGTTAGGACAGTAGCTGTTCAGCTTTAACAACTAACTGGCCCAGTCCCCAACATAGCTAGACCTCCACACAGCTAGTGAAGTTTTAAGCCCAAGTTACAAAGATAACCCTGAGAAGATCTGAAAAGGAATGTACTGCCCATGAAATATGGAACTGCTTTCTTTCAGTAGTAGAGATTGGCTGCTGTGATTTGTATACATTCTCTCTTTAGAACATAACTGGGAGCATGACTATACCTAGCTACCCTTTTCTGACAGGTTGATAAGCTGCCAGAACAATTATACTTAGGTTATCATAAGTATATTGCATTCAGGAGAAAGACTCATCTTTCTCTTGTGATGAAATAGGGCCATGTATTAGGTTTTGGTGCCATCAATATTAGAAATATAATCCAGATTCTATTTATTATTCAGAGTGAATTTGCCCATTGGAAAAGTTGGATCTGTTACTTTAGAAAACTTCCTTCTGGAAAGCAATCTGTTTTTTATGTCAGGGAAATTTATGATAGCAGTACTTAGCAAAGCAAGAGAAAAGTTGTATTTTTGAATAAATGATCATTCAGATATGAGCAAGAAATTATTTTGGGACCATGTCTTGCCAAATGGGTCTTGATTCAGCTTGTTCTCTTAATAACTTTTCCCTGGATAGATCTGAGCTTTATTTTTCAACTCCCTCTCTTCTCCGACCCCTGCCCAATTTGTCTCTTTTTCATGTGGACTATTTTGACCATCAGTCGATGAAGCTAGGCTGGAAATGAGAATCAATTCAAATAACAGAAACTACACTGTCAAAAAATATGTTTTGGGGGCATATTTACATTGTTTTAAAATGATTCATTTCACTCTCTTACTAGAAAGTAAACATGAATTTAGATGGATTTCTATAGCTGTTGACATTTACAAGAACAGAGTGACACTAGCTTTCCTACTCTTCTCAGCTTTACACTATTAATTTAATCTCCAGAATGCAGACTTAGGGCTGTTTCAGGTCAAATGTTAGAGTGTAAATTGGGGATACTTTTCTGCTAATGTTGGAAAAGCCACCCCTGTTCAGTAGGTTATCACACAGTTGTTATTAGGTCTAATGTGATGGCCATACACATTACAGACTTCATTTCTAACCTGCATTTTTATATAATGATGAGGTACTCTTAAGCTGTATAAAACAATTTGTTTGGATGTATAAATGCAGAATTCTTTGAAGACTGAATTTGGTTCATGTTTATAGTTCTAAACATGGCTTTAGAACTATAGGGTTCTTTGTTGTCTGGGCCACTTAATACCACTTGAGTTAGTCAAACCATTGGAGTCTCACCCACAAGGCAATATGAACATAGGGTTCTTTGTTGTCATATATGTAACATAAGTTTACACATGCAATTCCACTGTCTCCAATGAATATTAGAAGTGCAACCTCAATCAGGTTATCTAGATGTAAAATTGTTTTGTTGCTTTTATCAGAAAGCAATTAATTAAAATGAAGGTGCTCTTTTTATATTTCAATACCTCAACAGGATGTTATTTTTCTTATAAAAAATTTCAAGTCCAGGCTTTTAGAAATGCTTTTGAAAGCAATAATGATTAAAACTATCAACAGTAGATAGGACCCTATAAATATATCAGCTAGTTATTTTTTCTTGCCAATATATGAAATGTAGTGACTATTCATTAGAGTACAGAAGTTTTTAAAAACAGTACACATCCTAAATACTAATCTCAATGCTATCAAAATGTAAAATGTAAGTTAACTGAAATACAGAAACACACAGATTCTCATTGTCCAGTTTCTTGGCTTTTTCTCTTTGTCCAGTTCTTTTTCATCTCCTTTTCTGGTGACTTAAGCAGCTTTAAAGAAAAACAAATTTATTTTTATTTTGAAGGGTGGAACACTCTCGTCTGACTCCATCAAAAAGAACAGTATACTAAATATTCTAAATTTAGGCTATTGAAGGCCTTTATCTCTGCAGGTACTCAAACTTTCAGGTGAACAACTAGTGCACAAGAGCACTAAAAGGATGCTGCTAATGTGAAAGTGTTACCCACTCAAATGAAGAGGTTTAATCACTTTGTGGCAATAGGATCAAGGCTCCTTTGGCTTGAAATGCACTAACCTTCAAGTGAACCAGTGCACACTTCCATGTATGCCTTCTGTACCAAGGCAACATGTTTCTATAACTTGATGCAAAAATATACCACAAATTTAAAAGGGTAGGCAGGTCACTACTGTGAGATTGTTTTTATGTTGTACTTGAAATGACAAATACCTTGGTCATCAAAGGAGTGATCCATTGCAAGAATAATTCTGCCTTGAGCCTGAGAGTAACATACTTATGATGGCACAATTGTACTATTAGAGGTGAACAGCAAGAATTACTTGGCATTTGGTTTAAAAATTAAAATACCTCATACAATGGAACAGTGAAGTCCCATCTGTACTGAGCAGGAACTCTATTCAGTGTCATAAAGATATGACAGAATGCAATTCCAAAGTAAATATGGTTTACAAAGTCCAAATTGCTAAGAAACATTTTCTCACACTACTGCTATAAATCTCTCTAGAACACCCCCTAGTGTTGGATATTCAGAGAGATTCTTAGGCAAAATCAAAGAATTTCATGTCTCAGAGTGAAGGCTTCATACATACATAGGCTCATCTCAGGGTGAAGGCTTCACACGAGTCACCAAGCAAAAGGCAAATCACACAAGACTTAAGCACGAGGTGTTTCAGCACAGCCGCTGCAAATGACAAGTCCAACACTAAGAAAGCACCATTGTAAAGTGAGGCTACCATGTTCAGGTTTCACTGGAAGTGTTCTTATTTCTCTAATGGACATCTTTGTTAGAAGCCAAGGTGCTCATTACGCTAATAAGAACTTTAATGAACATCTGTAGCACAGCTGTCTCTACCTCCTGTCTTGCTATGGTTAAGAATAGCAAGTCAGGTCACTTGTGGCACGGCAGACAGAGCGACTGCTAGAAAGAATTAAATGGGAACCTCCACACCCTGCCACCAATGAGTCCTGGAGAGCCTTGGGGAACCCTAGCCACATAAACTATATTCTGAGATGGTAGGAGACCCTGTTACCATCTCTGTGGCACATTTTCTTTCTCTGACATGGTAGGTCTTAGTACTACACCAGGAAATTTTTTGGAGCAAGAGCTGCCTAAGCCATGCCCTCAGAAGGGAAGCAGTAAGGCTGGGAGCTTTCTACAAGTTTTTCCCTTCCTAAGTGCAATGCATTAATCACAGTCTGCTGCTCACAGATTCCCAGGTAGATGCAAGAACATAATGGGGGGAATCGTGAGAAGGGAAAGCAGGGAATGCAGGATATTTCTCCCTAGTATTCCCA
This sequence comes from Manis pentadactyla, assembly GCF_030020395.1. Classification (NCBI taxonomy): domain Eukaryota; kingdom Metazoa; phylum Chordata; class Mammalia; order Pholidota; family Manidae; genus Manis; species Manis pentadactyla. The sequence continues at coordinate 7,948,871 of NC_080039.1, read as the reverse complement.
CAGGGAGGCTAGTTATGGTAGGCACATAAACAGAAGACAAAGAGCTATGTATGCATGGTTGTCCTCTAACTGTCTATTGGTGAAGCTTCTGGGTACACAGCATATCAGGAAGTCATCTGGGCTTTCTCTAAATTAAAAATTTACAGCAGTTAAGCTTTAAGAAGCCTCAAGTCAGTCTGAATGGGTTTTCTACAGGTAAGACTACCATCAACACCAAAAGGGTTTAACGAAGACCTGGGTGTGAGGCATGATTGTAGGTGGTCTGTATCATGTACTTGGTCCTTACATTTTTCTGATTCACAGCTTGTAACAGGAACCTGTGAACCTGAAGACAGTGGAAAACAAACAGATGAGGCAACTTCATGTATCAAATATGAAGGAAAAGCTGAATAAAAACCTGTAATTCATGCCGGCCAGCCCTAAGCCTTTATTTATGAAGAATAGAGAACAATAATCCAAAAAGTGAGTATCTTCAATGGTAAAAATAATACAGATCTGCACCGAATATGTAAACTACAAAATCCTTTAAAATTATCTTAAACTAAAAAAAAAGAATGTTATAGGAAAGATTTCTATTGGTTTACCTCCCCCTCCCAAAAAGACAAAACCAAAACCAAAACACTATTTACACCAACACAAGGTGCATGCGTATATAAAGAAGTAAATACATGCAATTTTCAGCAACATGCATTCACTTTAAGTTATTTTCATAACTTAATCTTTGGTTCATCATTTAAATTGTCCCTTTCTGGAACACTATCTTCCTTAACTTTTCTCTATCTTTCCTTTTTTGTTTCTCTTCTTCTTTCCAGTTTATCCTCTCTTCTTCTCTTTGTCTTTCTCTTTCTATTTCTTGTCTCCTCCTTTCTTCTTTTTTTCTCTCATTCTCTAGAAAGAAATATCAACACAAGCCTTCAAACAAGATAATCATCACCAAAAACTCAATCCCAAAGGTATGATGTGCACCCACTAAAATGGATCATCTTTCCTTCCTGTGTTCTACAAGTGGCATTCTATCTCCTTTACCCCCTCCCCACCCCATTCAGAACATGAGAGAGAATTAAGACCAAGGCCTGCTAGTGGCAGAGTCTCCTACTGCTGCCTTGTGCTATTTCCAGAAATTTTCAAAAAATCAAGAGAGTGGACTCTCTGGGTTTGCAGAGTGAATCCCTGGTCCAACAACCAGAGTGAAGGAAAAGGCCAGAGAGTGAAGCCAATGAGCTAAATCTTTACAGAATAATGGTAGAAAAAGAAACTATTTATCCTATAGTATCCCAATGCTCTTACATTTACAGAATGCAAACAATATATAAAAGTATTGAGAAAACTATAAAAACAAAAGGTTTACCTACTTGTCTTTTCAGGAAACTCAAAAGTGGGGTTGTCTTTTTAGCTACATAAATGTAAACATATTATTAATAATACTTATCAACCCCTAGAAAGGATTCCATTTTCTGACATTCCCTGACAACCACCAAGGTGGGAAAATAAGACCCCTTAACAGAAAGTTCACAGCTATACTGTCAAACAGATGTCTTACAGTATTCTATTTCAATTGTGAAGGTTTAAAATACTTCTGAAAAAGTGAAGAAATTCAAATGAAAACAGTACAATTATTTCAAAAGAGAAATTCCCAGTGTCAGTGAGAGTTAAGCACAAAAGATATTCTATTTTTTTCATATGTCACTATAAATTTGTTCAACTGGGAAGAAATTGGAAGAAGGGACTAAAATATCCTTTTGACACCTATTTCCATTTCTGTAAATTCATTGTAACATTAGAGATAAGCTTATACTATGCATCCATTAATAAAAACCAAGTTTTAGAATAATATTTATTTCATTTTTCAATATTCTGAACAATGCTATTTAGTCTCAGAGCTAGCGTTTTGAAAACACACTTCCTTTGGATGAATTCCTAGGAGTACAAATCCTGTGTCAGAGGCTATGCTTAGGTTTAGAGCTGATACATTAGCAACAGTGTATTAGAAACCAACATCCAAACTAGAATTTCTTAAGTGGTTTTCAATTTTGCAGTACCTCATTTCATTTTTTGATATTTTCAGGTCAAGAAAAAATTTTTAGGAATGTGAGTTTATTAGAAGAAAACACCAATTGATGTTCAAAGGCTTACCAAAATCTAAAGGTCCCGTGAGTCTCTTAACTTTTTATACTTATGTTCATTTGTGTGGCACTAAATTAAGGTCACAGAGAATTTCTCCCCTCTTACCAATGCATTCTCATCCTGTGAGGCTGGTATTATCATTCTCATTTTACAGTAGAAGAAACACAGTTTCAAGGAACTTAGTGCCTTCCCAGTGGCCACACAGCTAAGCTAGGATGGAAGTGGGAGTCACACAGGTCTTCTGAGGAAAAAGAATGCTTTAACTCCTCCTGCCCACTTACCTATTAATTCTCTATTTTTTGCTTCCATTTCCTCTAGCAGTGTCTCTGGAGTAGATGTTATTTTCTCATTATCTGCAACATAACATTCCAAAAATGTTCTATATTCTGGATCTAAATAATTGTTTTAAGTAAACAAAATAGGAAATATTACCTAGGATGTTTATCAAAGGTGGTAATTTTCTACTTCACTGAAGATTGAAAACCAACCTAACCATACCCAAAAGATAAACCTTTTAGAGCTTTACTGGTCACTTAACTCTCAGAACTCCTGATATCCACTAAGGGAGTGTGGGACTAACATGGGGTCAGGGAAAATGAGACACAGCACATTAAAACAGAACTTCCAGGGTTGTTAGTTGGCTTTTAAAATGCACTATTCCTACTAATCAGTCACACTTATGGGAGAACTGAAAGTCAGTTATGGGAACTTCAGAGGGTACTATGTATAAGCATGTAGCAATTCCTGTATGGGTATATCTCAGTTTAAGTGAACTCAACAAATGCAACTCAGTTGTTCAGCAAAAAGATAAATTGGGTGTATGTCCTAGCTGTGGCACTGGAGGTGATGTTAATTCCTGGAGTTCTTTCCTAGATATGTCTGACATCAGAAAGGGTAACAAACCCGAGTCACCCTATTGCTTATACTTGGGAGTTTCTATGCACTCTGGAGCATGTTACTTGATCTGGTCTTCCAGGCCTGAATCTGTGATACAACCAATAAGCAATGGTGTCTTGAGTCTTTTGTTTTTTCTACAAAATAACCATTATAGTAGTAAATAACAAAAATAAAATTAGATGATTCTAAAATAGCAGTGTGATACAAAAAATACTGCAGCTAAGTCCTTATCCAACATAACAAATTATGGAGAGCTCAGAATCTGGATCCAGTTTACCTTAAAAGGCAATTATTAGTTTTTCAGTTCCTGTATTTCAGTTAAATGTAATTCCTAGGCATGCAGTTAACTGCATATTTAAAACAGAGAAAATAGGACTGGCCACTTCATCTACTTTATGTTAACTTACTTGAGTACAGAACATTTTCTATCACAGCTCTCAATGGTAATTCCTCCTCTTTATAAGAATAATGGAAACCAGAAGTCAAAAATATTATCATAAAAATGGTAATAAAAGGCGTTAAGGAGTTGCTATACTTTGAAACATCTGAATTTTTCCACTGTGTTCTAATCAAAATACCTAAGCTGATTTACTGCTCAAAAGACAGCAATAGATTGCTTAATTGTGGAGGAATGAAATGCTACCAGCCAAAGAGAGTGGAAATTATAGAGGAACCCCACCTACATTCTAACAATTAAGCAAAGTTTTCATCAGTGAATTACATTTCTCATGAACTTTATTCCATGTTTCACTATTTAAAAGACTGGAGTCCAATTAATTCCCACAAAGGTAATGTATTTTCAAAACCCAATGCAATAGCTTTACATAACTAGAACTATACTGTACCATCATCGATAGTCCCAACTTTGGTAACTCTTTTCTTAGTCTTCTTTTTTTGCAGCTTTTTGGAAAGGTGCAAATTCTACTATAGCAGGATATTCCTGACCTGTTTAGAAAAAATACCACACTTGCTACAACAAAGAAAATATCAAAGGTGGATACAAGAGTCAACCCACTGTTTTTCAGGCCTCTTTGGTGGTGGTCATCTTAATAGGACTTCTCCACAGACATAAATAACACTCACATAATTAAAATAAGCATATTACCAAAGGAAGTCCAAGTTCATACTGATAACATAATGAAAAGATACGGCAGGGAAGTAAAATATTCATTTAAGTTGAACTTTGAAAGCATGATATTTTGATACATAGGGGAAAAACTACAAATTAATTTTAATTTAAAAATATATCAGAAATCTCTAGAATAGGCAAATCTATGTAGATAGAATGTGGATTAGTTAGAGCTGGGGGTAGTGTTGGTGAGAATGAGGAGTGACAGCTAATAGGTATAGGGTTTCTCTTTGGAGTGACACATGTTCTTAAATTAGAGTGGTGAGAGTTGCACAACACGGCGAATATACTAAAAAATACTGCACTGTACACTTTAAAAGGGTGAATTTTGTGGCATATGAATTGTATCTCAATAAAACTGTTATTAAAACATGCACTAGGAGCCACTAAAAGCATGGGCAACAAAAATAGATAAATTGGACTATATCAAAAATAAAAACTTCTGTGCATGTAAAGACACAATCAACTGAGTGAAAAGAAAACCTACAAAACAGGAGAAAATATTTGTGAATCACATATCTGATAAAGGTCAATATACAGAATATATAAAGAACTAGAACAACAAAATACCTACTTAAAAAATGTTCAAAGGACTTGAATAGATATGTTTCCAAATATAGTATACAAGTAGCCAAAAAGCATAAGAAAAGATGGTCATATGCTCAAGCATACGCTAAGATTAAAATATTACTTCACTAATCATTAGGGAAGTGCAAATCAAAACCACAATGAGCTATCCCCTCACACCCATCAGAATGTTTACTATTGAAGGAAAAAAAGCAACAAGTGCTGGTGAGGACTTGGAGAAATTAGGGTAAATTAGAACCCTCATGCATTACACTGTGTGGGAATGCAAAATGGTGCAGCTGCTCTAGAAAATAGAATGCTGCTTCCATACAAAATTAAAAACAATTTACCATATGACCTAGCAATTCCACTTTTGGGCAATGTTCAAAAGATGAACAGATGTTTGTACACCCACACGCATAGCACCATTATTCACAACAGCCAAGAGGTAGAAGCAACCCAAGTGTCCACTGATGGTTGAATATACAAAATATAGTATATACATACAGTGGAATATTACTTAGCCTTAAAATGTAAATCCTAACACATGCTACAGGATGGATCAACCTTGAAGACATTATACTAAGTGAAATAAGCCAGTCCCATAAAGCCAAATACTAATGAGTCCACTTACATGAAGTACCTAGAATGGTCAACTTCATAGAGAGAGAATGGTAGTTCACAGGTAGAATGGTAGTTGTCAGGGGATGGGAGGAAGAGGAAATGGGAAGTTGTTGAATGGGTATAGTTTCAGTCTTGCAAGATGAAAAGGTTCTAGAGATTGGTTATACAACAATGTGAAATGTACTCACCACTACTAAACTGTACACTTAAAAATAGTTAAGATGGTAATTTGTGTATTTCACCACAATTTTTAAAAATGCAAATAAAAGGGAATGAGGTAATGACACATGCTATATAAAATGGATGAAACCTGAAAACATGCCAAGTAAATGGGGCAGTCACAAAAGGCCACACGTTGTATGATTCAGCTTATATGAAATGTCCAGAATCCACAGCTAGATTAGGATCTACTGAAGCTGTAAGTGGAGGAAAGAAGGGGAGATGACTGCTAATGGATGTAGAATTCTTTTTTGAGTGATGAAAACACTCTGGAATTATATAGTGGTGATGGTGGCACAACTTTGTGAAAGCACTAAAAACCACTGAGTTGTATGATATGTGAGTTGTATCTCAATTTTAAAAAGTGACTACTGGAAAAAATACACCAGATCGCTGCTATAGAGTAATGTCATACAAGATATGAAACGCTATGGTCAGATCATTGGCATACAGAATAAGTCACAATAAAATAAGTAGAATTGACCAGAAGGTATCAGAAGGCAGTCATGGAAGAAACATGATTTTGGAAATTCTAGTGAATGCAGAATCAGATTAGCTTAATAACTGATATACGTGAGAAGAAATAGATAAACCAAACTGAATCAGAAGAAAACAGTGGAAGATAAGCTGAGAAAACAAAAGTGAGGCCAAACTGTGGAGCCTTCTGCCTAGCAAGCTAGGAAGGAGTTTGGATATTTTTCCCACAACTGTTATATTTAATGAGTATTTCAAAAAGACTAATTTCATGGCAATTTAATGGACTGAATTACGTTGAAATGGAAAAATTGAAAATCCCGTAAGCTTAGATACAGTGGTTATTAATCATTAGGTGATGACAATATTAAGTGAAAGTTTTGGTAAGCCTAGGTGAACAAGATATTAAAAAACAATAAGATGAAAAGATTCATTATTTGTTTAATGTGAAGAGGAAAAAGTTAAACACAGCTCAGAATACCAGGAAATCACTGTCTACTGGAATAAAGTCTGAGTGGAGAAGTTGGTAGTTTGGGGAAACTGGCGGGGGGGGAGGATTAATAAAAGCTGGATAAACACAGTGGCAATCCTTCAACTTTTATTGACATGTTTCCTGACAAAGATTTCATTTTTACAAACTCTGAATTGATACTGAAAAAAACAACAAAAAGACACATCATTCACCTATGATTGCAAAGCCAAAAGAAAAGTGGAAAAATGCAGTTTAGACATTCTCTGGCTAAATGTTGTAAGCAGCAGATAATAAATAAAAGGAGTTGGGCCATACCCTTCAGACTCCTGGACACAAAGTGGGAGATCACCAGGTTCAGTGTTTTAATGAGGTACAACAAAATGTTAAACAGTATTCCACCTGGGAACTATTGGCTTAAAGGATTTGAATTGAGTTAACAAATGTTGATCCTTGAACCAAGATGAGAATTATACATTTAAAATTTGTCATACAAGTTTAGAGAGTCATTTATCAGTATTATTGCTGAAACTAGTAAACAGATCACCTAATCCAGGGCAAAAAAATTGTCATAGAAGAGAAAAGAGCAGCAATTTCATTCAGTTGATCAAACTACAGAAATAGCAGGTTAATAAAAGTACTGGACGGCTTCATATCTTAGAAAAGATATGAAAGCATTAAGAAAAAACTGTGAAACACTGTAATGCAATGTTAAAACATACAAATGATAAACTCCCCTTCAGTTTCAAAGACACACCTTTATTGTCAAGGAATACATAACCGTCAAAGCGATCCCTGAACAAAATAATGTCCTCCTGGTTTTTAAAGTTCATGTATGCTCTGGTGTACATATGAGGATAAAGACAGCAGAGAGGAAAGCAATTCTGTAAATGTGCTCGCAGGTACCTGGCTGAATTACAAGTATACATACATTAAAGAGACAGGCTCAAAAATCAAATGTAAAACGGGATAAAAAAGAATGGGAGAAACTATTTTTCATTTACCCTCTTCCCTCTTTTATTTATTTATTTTACGTAGTATCATTAGGAAAAAAACTCAAAGTAATCATGCTCGGGCAGAGGCTGAAGATGTTCCTGAAGGTGCTCCTTGGTCAAACTGGGAGGTAATCTCCGAATTACCACCTTAAAACTGTGTCAGGAAAATAAAATTAGTACAAAGCAATTTTCTGTCATACCTGAAAGAAAGAAATCACCACCCCTGAAGAAGTCTGGGCTTTAAAAGATTATGAGATCATTTATACAAACCTAGGACAAAATATTCTTTTAATGCTCAAAACTAGTCAAACATAACAGTAACGTGGTTTTTAAAAACTCTTAGAAACGAGAACTGCACGGAGAAAGGAAAATTTCAGGTTCAGTTAACCCGAAGCCCCGCAGTTAACTAGGTTTTCGCATTTTCTGTCGCTCATCTTTCAATAAATACTAGTAGTGTTAAGAAATTAGTAGACCAACCCTGGTCTTTTGAGGATGCCACGAGTTCTTGATTATTTCCCCTCCACCTCCAACACATCCGAAAACAAAATCCTTCCTCTCATTCAGCATAAAGAACTCAAAACTCTAAGGAATACCAAATTCCCTTATTGCTCCCGAAACAGGATGCACCCTATCTGGCCCCAGACCATTAATCCCACCACACTCCCTCGGCCCGCCGCCATTAATATGCACACAAACCAGTCCCACCTGATGGCCCCTTCACTGCTTAGTAATTCTCCCCAGCTAACCTTTCAATTTCTCGTCCTCTTCACCCAGTGCTTCCCCGGCCCATTGGCCATCTCAGAGCTGTGACCTAAACCTTCTCGTCTGGGATTCCCCCGTTTTCCTCACACCCACGCAGGGGCTTCCCCCATTTCGGGCAAGTGGATGGGACAGGGTGATGCGGTTCTCACTCAGGTGAAGGAACAAGAGGGGGAAGCTGGGTGGGAAAGAGGACAGCCCCACTCCCAACCTTCCTCCACGGGTTTGGGACCTGTCCCGCCCTTTCCTGGGCCAACAGCCAGTCCAGAACCTTGCTCAGCGCCTCTTCTCCTTGTTTCGATCCTGCTTGTCTTCCCCTTTTGTGCTCTTCCCCGAAGCCCTTCCGCCTGCGTGTGGCCCGCGGGGGATTCAAGAGGGTTACTCGCTTCTCCTTAGGCCCGTGGTCCTTCTCCGCCTTCACTGCTACGGCTCTCTGCTCTCAACGCCGGCAGACGCGCCTAAATGTAGCTCGCGGCCCACTCGTGCGCCCCCAAGCAGCGCCCCTAGTTCTAAGCTGGGGCCAGTGTTCCATTGGGCCCAGCCAGGACCTCGCGAGACTTCTAGGCGCCCAGGCTTCCCTCTGTGGAAAGGTTCTAATTTCTGGTCTTAACCTCCCGCCTCCCGTATCGCACTGCCCAATCCGCTCGCGGCCCGGAGTTCAGGGCCCGCTCTTCGGACGTCCTTAGTCACTCAGCCATCTCGATTAGGGTGACGCTTTCGCGAACCCCAAATCCCGGAATACAAAGCAGTAACCCATTTCGGGCCGGGCCTTCTGGAGTTGTAGATACCTCCATTTGTAAGCAAATGGAATTCTGAATCTTGGAAGTTTAGTATTTTTCCGATCAAAAGATACATTTTGCGGGCTTCATTTTCCTCAGATAAACCCGATGTTTATCCAAAGTTTTGCCTCACCAGGGAAACAACTAATATTTTTTATCGTTTGTGAAAGTGTGCTTTCAGAAGCTTTAGAATTTATTTTCCTTCCATGGATTAGAATTCACAGATTTTTTAGTTAACAACTTTCACAGATACTTAAAGGGGTGATAATAACCAAAATATATGAGATTTGTTTTCATCACCCCTTTTTTAAGTAAAAGCATTCTATCATGGTAGTGATACCCCACAGGGAGGAGACAATAAAACCTAACTTGGGTTTAGATGGGATCACTCTCCTTCCTGCTTTAAAAGGGACAATTATACATTATTTAAAATAGTCCCAAACTTTACAATCCAAATCTGTCAATGGGCAAATGAATAAACAAAATGTGATACATCCATAGAATTAAATACTACTCAGCAATAAAAATGAACTGATATGTCCATCAATGAGAATTAATCTCAGAATGATTATGCTGAGTGAAAGAATTCAGACACAAGGAGAATATACACTGTGCAATATCATTGCATAAAATTCTACAAAAGGTAAAACTATTTGATGGAAAGCAGAATAAATGATTGCTAGGGGACTGGATGAGGAGAAGCAAGTGACTTCAGAGAAGCTCCAGGGAACTTGCAGCCATGAAAATGTTCTCACCATGATTATGATGGTGGTTGCATGACTGCACACATTCATGTAAACTCATTGAGTTGTACACTTAAAATTGGTGAGTAGAATTTTGTGTAAATTTATACTTCAGTAAAAGCCAGCCCCCCAATTTATAAAATGCAAAATTTGAAAAATATTGCCTTAAATTATAGAGCATTTGTATTTCATCAACTCTAAGATACAATTGAATCTAATGTCACCATTATTTTATATACAAAGAAAGAAAGAAATGATGCCAATTACTCTTTGATACACCATCAATTTCAAGATGTATCCTGATTTCAGAGGTCTTAATATGTGAAAAAAAATCTATTTGAATTAATTGAACATATTATTTCTTTGCTTTTGTATCACATGCAATTAAGAAAAAAGGAAGAGAAATGGGAAAAGAGGGCAAGTGATAAGTAGAGAACTATAGATACAACCACAGAGGTTAGTACCAAGTTAAGGATGCAATAGAAGCCCAAGGAAGAAGGCTGGCTCAGGTCCCCAGTCTCATTTGGTTGACAGCTAGAATGCATTATCCAGACTTTGTACTTTTCTCACCTTTATTGCCAAGCATATGCTTGGGTTAGTTCCTAATTCCTGTTCCCAAGACCAGTCCGCTGTATTTGGGTCTATCACTCACTGTTGCCTCCAATACCTGCCTGTTCTTACAAGACTAGCTTAAGTATCTGCCTCTGACCTGCCATTTGGCTCTGTATTTACATCTTGGTGTATGCCTCGTTTTTGGAGTGCTTGTTAGCTTTTAACCACTGACAATATGTCGGTCATCAGAGTTGCGTGGTGGAAAAGTAAAAGGATTCTGTCTTGGTACTGATGCCCTACTGGGAGGACAAAATAAAACTCAACTTTCATTAGATGGGATCACTCTTCTTCTTGCTTTAGAAAGGAGCAATTATATATTATTTAAAATAGTCCCAAACTGGAAACAATCCAAATATTTGTCAGTGGGCAAATGGATAAACAAATGTGGTACATGCATGGAATGAAATACTACCCAAAGTAAGGTCCAAGGCTCAGTCCTTAGACAAGCTCTTTTCTATCTACAATTACTTCTTTTTTAATCTTACTCATTCTTTTCACTATTCTCTCTTTGCAAAAATTTCAATATTTATACCTCCAGCCCATAGCTCTTCCCAAAATTTCAGGCTCATATTTCCACCTGCCTACTTGACATCTCCACTTAGATATCTAACACATTCAGATTCCTTGAACACATCGAAAACTGAACATTTCACCATTCCCCACACCAACTGTACTAGTTTCCTACTGCTGCATTAAGAAATTACCCAAATTTTATGGGTTAAAATAACAAGTTTATTATCTTAAGGTTCTGAAGGTTTAAAGTCCAACAACGTGTCTCACTGGTCTAAAATCAAAGGACTGACTTCCTTCCTGGAGACTCCAGGAAAGAATCAAGTTCCTTGTCTTTTTTAGACTTTGAGGCTGCTTGTATTCCTTGGCTGGTGGTCGCTTCCTACATCTTCAAAGTGAGCAATGTAGCACCTAATTCTTTCCATGCTTCATCTGTGTCTCTATTTCACTCTCTCTTCTGACTCAACTTTTTACTTCTGAAGACCCCTGTGATTATACTGTGCTGAACTGGATAATCCAGAATACTCTCCCTTTGTTTATGTGAGGTGATTAGCAAACTTAATTCCCTTTGACATAAAATTTATGTCAAAAAACAAAATTTGAAATGGGTAAATTTGAAGATCTAATTGGCTTTATTAAGTGGGCAGCGTGCCATTCAGCAATCAGATGTTCCAATGAGCTATAAAAAAATGGAAGGATTTTATTGGCAGGAGTGTGGGGCAAGGAAATGATTAGCAAAAGAAAATAAAGGATTGTTTGAGGCCAGGACATCTTCTATTATGGGATGGGGGTGGATGGCAGGGATTTTTTTTTGGTATAATTAATCTTCAATTAAATGAGGAACATTACATTTACGAGACTGCCCACATCACCAAGTCCCCCACACAAACCCCATTAAAGTCACTGTCCATCAGTGTAGTAACATGCCATAGAATCACTACTAGTTTTCTTCTCTGTGTCACGCAGCCCTCCTGTTCCCCGCACATTATACATGCTATTTGTAATGCCCCCTTTCTTACACCCCCCATTATCACTCCCTCCCCACCCATCCTCCCCAGTCCCATTCCCTTTGGTAACTGTTAGTCCATTCTTGGTTTCTGTGTTTCTGCTGCTGTTTTGTAACTTCGGTTTTTTCTTTGTTGTTATACTCCACATATGAGTGAAATCATTTTGTGTTTGCCTTCTCTGCCTGGCTTATTTCACTGAGGATAATGCCCTCTAGTTCCATCAATGTTGTTTCAAATGGTAGGATTTTTTTCTTCTTATGGCTGAATAATATTCCATTATATGTATGTACCACATCTTCTTTATCCATTCATCTACTGATGGACACTTAGGTTGCTTCCATTCCTTGGGTATTGTAAATAGTGTTGCAATAAAGATAGGGGTGCATCTCTTTTTTCAAACTGGGATGCTTCATTCTTACGGTAAATTCCTAGAAGTGGAATTTCTGGGTCAAATGGTATTTCTATTTTGAGCATTTGGAGGAATATTCATACTGTTTTCCACAATGGTTGAACTAGTTTACATTCCCACCAGCAGTGCAGGAAGGTTTCTATTTCTCTACAACTTCGCCAACATTTGTTTTTGTTTCTCTTTTGGATGGTGGCCATCCTTATGGTGTGATGTGATATCTCATTGTGGTTTTAATTTGCATTTCTCTGATGACTAGCGATGTGGAGCATATTTTCATGTGTCTGTTGGCCATCTGAATTTCTTCCTTGGAGAAATGTCTGTTTATCACTTCTGCCCATTTTTTAATAGGATGATTTGCTTTTAGTTTGTTGAGATGAGTGAGCTCTTTATATATTTTGGATGTCAACCCTTTATCAGATCTTTCCTTTATGGGTATGTTCTCCCAGACTGTAGGATGCCTTTTTCTTCTGTTGGTGGTGTCCTTTGCTGTACAAAAGATATTCAACTTGATATCCTCCCACTGGTTCATTTTTGCTTTTGATTCCCTTTCCCAGGGAGATATGTTCATAAAGAAGTCACTCATGTTTATGTCTAACACATTTTTTCCTGTATTTTCCTCCAAGAGTTTTATCGTTTCATGACTTACATTCAGGGCTTTGATCCATTTAGGATTTACTTTTGTGTATGGGGTTAGACAGTGATCTGGTTTCATTCTGTTACATTTAGCTGCCCAGTTTTGCCAACGTCAGGTGTTGAAGAGGCTGTCATTTCCGCATTGTATGTCCATGGCTCCTATATCATATATTAATTGACGGTGTATGTTTGGGTTAATATCTGAACTCTCTATTCTGTTTCACTGATCTGTGGCTCTGTTCTTTTTCCAGTACCAGATTGTCTTGATTACTGTGGCTTTGTAGTAGAGTTTGAAGTTGGGGAGTGAGATACCGCCTGTTTTATTCTTCCTTCTCAGGGTTGCTTTGCTATCTGGGGTCTTTTGTGGTTTTATATGAATTTTAAAACTTTTTTTCCAGTTTGTTAAAGAAAGTTGTTGGTAATTTAATAGACATGGCATTTAATCCGTAGATTGCTTTAGGCAGAATGGCCTTTTTGACAATATTAATTCTTCCTATCCAGGAGCATGGAATGAGTTTCCATTTGTTAGTGTCCTCTCTAATTTATCTTCAGAGTTTCTTGTAGTTTTCAGGGTATAGGTCTCTCACTTCCTTGGCTAGATTTATTCCTATGCATTTTTTCTTCTTCATGCAATTGTGGATGGAATTGTTTTCCTGATTTATCTTTCTGTTAATTCATCACTAGTGTATAGGAAAGTAACAGATTTCTATGTATTAATTTGGTGTCCTGCAAATTCACTGAATTCTGATATTAGGTCTAGTAGTATTGGAACGGAGTCTTTACAGTTTTCTAGGTAAAATATCATGTCATCTGCAAATAGTGACAGTTTGACTTCTTCTCTTCTATGAATCTGGATGCATTTTATTTCTTTCTTTTCTCTGAGATCTGTGTCTAGGTCCTCCAGTACTATATTGAATAACAGTACAGAGAGTGGGCAGCTCTGTCTTGTTCCCAATCTTAGAGGAAAACCTTTCAGCTTCTCACTGTTAAGTACAATGTTGACTGTGGGTTTTTCATATATTACTTTTATTATGTTGAGGTACTAGGCCTCTATACCCATTATGTTGAGAGTTTTTATCATGAATGGATGTTGAATCTTGTCGAATGCTTATTCAGCATTTATGGAGATGATCATGTGATTTCTGTCCTTCTTTTTGTTGATGTGGTGGATGATGTTGATAGATCGTCCAATGTTGGGGTATGTTACATCCTTGCATCCCTGAGATGAATCCCACTTGATCATGGTGTATGATCCACTTGATGTATTTTTTAATTCGGTTTGCTAATATTTTGTTGAGTATTTTTACATCTATGTTCAGCAGGGATATTAGTCTGTAATTTTCTTTTTTGGTGGGGTCTTTGCCTGCTTTATTTATTAGGGTGATTCTGGGTTCATGGAATGAGTTTGGAAGTATTCCCTCCCCTTCTATTTTTTGGAAAACTTTAAGGATAATGGGTATTATGTTTTCTCTATAAGTCTGAAAAAAATTCAGCCATGAATCCATTTGGCCCAGGGATTTTATTCTTGGGTAGGTTTTTGATTATCGCTTCAATTTCTTTGCTTCTAATTGGTGTGTTTAGACTTTCTGTTTCATCCTTGGTCAGTCTTGGGAGGTTCTATTTTTCTAGGAAGTCGTCCATTTTTTCTAGGTTTTCCTGCTTTTTAGCATAGAGAATCTCATAGTATTCTATAATAATTATTTGTATTTCTGTGGGATCCATCATGATTTTTCCTTCCCATTTGTTATTCTGTTGATGTGTGTAGCTTCTTTTTTTCTCTTAATAATTCTGGCTAGGGGCTTATCTATTTTGTTTATCTTCTCAAAGAACCAGCCCTTGGTTTCATTGTTTTTTTCTATTGTTTTATTCTGCTCAGTTTCTTTATTTCTTCTCTGATCTTTATTATGTCCCTACTTTTGCTGACTTGAGGCCTCATTTGTTCTTCTTTTTCCAGTTTCAATAATTGTGACTTTAGACTATTCATTTGGGATTTTTCTTCCTTCTTTAGATAGGCCTGTATTGCTGTATACTTTCCTCTTAGAACTGCCTTTGCTGCACCCCACAGAATTTGCGGCTTTATGCTGTCAGTGTCATTTGTCACCGTGAAAGGAAAAATCATGACAGATCCCACACAAATACAAATAATTATTATAGAATACTATGACATTCTATATGTTTGATCTCTGGTTTAATTTGGACATTGATCAATTGATTATCAGGGAGCATGTTGTTTAGCCTCGATGTGTTTGAGTCTTTTTGTTTTCTTTGTACAATTAATTTCTAGTTTTATGCCTTTGTGGTCTGAGAAGTTCGTTGGTAGAATTCCAATCTTTTTGAATTAGTGAGGCTCTTTTTGTGGCCCAGTATGTGATATATTCTGGAGAATGTTCCATGTGCCCTTGAGGATAATGTGTATCCTGCTGCTTTTGGATGTAGAGTTCTATAGATGTCTATTAGGTCCATCTATTCCAGTGTGTTGTTCAGTGCCTCTGTGTCCTTATTTATTTTCTGCCTGCTACATCTGTCCTTTGGAGTGAGTGGTGTGTTGAAGTCTCCTGAATGAATACATTGTATTCTATTTCCTCCTTTAATTCTTTTAATATTTCATTCACATATATTAGTGCTCCTGCATTGGGTACATATTTATTTATAATGGTTATATTATCTTGTTGGGCTGACCTCTTTATTATTATGTAATGTCCTTTATCTCTTGTTACTTTCTTTGTTTTGAAGTCTATTTTGTCTCTTACCAGTACTGCTACACCTGCTTATTTCTCTCTATTTTTTACATGAAATATCTTTTTCCATCCGTCGACTTTTAACCTGTATATGTCTTTGGGTTTGAGGTGAGTCTCTTGTAAGCAGCATAAAGATGGGTCTTACTTTTTTATCTATTCTCTTACTCTGTGTCTTTTGATTGGTGCATTTAGTCTCGTCACATTTAGTGTGATTATTAAAAGATCGGTACTTATTGCCATTTCAGGATTTAGATTTGTAGTTACCAAATGTTCAAGATTCGCTTCTTTACCATGTAACTGTCTAACATAACTCACTATTAAGCTATTGTAAGCACAGTCTGATGATTCTTATTTCTCTCCCTTCTTATTCCACCTCCTCCATTCTTTATATGTTAGGTGTTTTTTATGTGTTCTTCTGTGTTTCCTTTAACTGGTCTTGTTAGTAGTTGATTTTATTTTTGCCTTTAGTTAGTATTTGGCTGGTCTGCTTTCTTTGCTGTGATGTTGTTCTCTCTGGTGATACGTATTTAGCCTGAGGAGTGCTCCCATCTAGAGCTCCCTCTAAAATACCCTGTAGAGGTGGTTTGTGGGAGGCAAATTCCCTCAACTTTTGCTTCTCTGGGAATTGTTTAATCCCTCCTTCATATTTAAATGATAATCATGTTGGATACAGTATTCTTGGTTCAAGGCCCTTCTGTTTCATTGAATTAAATATATCATGCCATTCTCATCTGGCCTGTTAGGGTTCAGTTGAGAAGTCTGATGATAGCCTAATGGGTTTTCCTTTATAAGTGATCTTTTTTCTCTCTCTGGCTGCCTTTAATACTCTGTCCTTGTCTTTGATCTTTGCCATTTTAATTATTATATGTCTTGGTGTTGTCCTCCTAGGGTCCCTTCTGTTGGGAGTTCTGTGGGCCTCCATGATCTGAGAGACTATTTCCTCCCCCAGTTTGGGGAAGTTTTCAGCAGTTATTTCTTCAAAGACAGTTTCTATACCTTTTATTCTCTCTCCCTTTTCTGGGACCTGTATAATGTGAATATTATTCCATTTGGTTTTGTCACACAGATATCTTAATATTATTTCATTCTTGGAGATTCTTTTATCTCTCTCCGCCTCAGCTACTCTGTGTATCTGTTTTCTGATTTCCATTCCATTAAAGACTTCTTACACCTCATCCAGTCTGTGCTTAAGTCCTTCTAGCAATTGTTTTATATTTGTATTCTCCCCCCTTACTTGCTCCTTTAACTCTTGCATATTTTTCTGAAGATCCATCAGCATGGTCATGACCTTTATTTTGAATTCTTTTTTTGTGGGGATTGGTTAATTCTATATCCCCAGGCCCTCTCTTGGGTGTTTTCTGTGTAATTCTGGACTGGCCCAAATTCTTCTGCCCTTCATAGCAATTTAGGTAGCTGTAGGCAGGTAGCACATGTGTCAGCTGTGGAACAACGTCCTTTCCTGTTTTCTGGGCACCTTGCCTTCTCCAATGCCTGAGTTGGTTACCCACACTCCTGGAGTAGCCTCCGGCTTAGTCCCCCAAGCTGCTGTGGGCCCTAGAATGAACCTCAATAAATGTAAAAGGATTGAGAGAATACAAAGTATGTTCTCTGCCCACTGAGGAATGGAATTAGAAATCAATAAATAGAAGAAAATTGGAAAACTTACCAATATATGGAAATCAATATGCTCCAGAACAATCAACAAAGAGGAAATCAAATGGAAAATTAGAAAATACTCAGAGATGAATGAAAATGAAGACAGAACATACCAAAACTGAGGATTCACTGCAAAAGCCATGCTTAGAGGGAAATGTAGAGCCACAAACTATTACATAAAAAAAAGAACCATAGATGGGTGGAATCAAGATGGTGATGTGAGTAGGGCAGTGGAAATCTCCGCGCAAGACCATATATATTTTGAAAATACAACAAACACAACTCCTCCTAAAAGAGAGACCAGAGGATACAGTACAACAGCCAGACAACATCTACATCTGTGAGAACTCAGCATCTTATGAAGAGGGTAAGATACAAGCCACAGACCAGCGAGACATGTGCACTTTCCCCACCCCAGCTCACCAGCAGGAGGAAAGGATTCAGAGGGGGAGGGATTGGAAGTGCAGAACTGCTACATAACCTGCCCCAGTAATTTGCACTGGGA
The DNA here is from genome assembly GCF_030020395.1 of Manis pentadactyla. Taxonomy (NCBI): domain Eukaryota; kingdom Metazoa; phylum Chordata; class Mammalia; order Pholidota; family Manidae; genus Manis; species Manis pentadactyla. The sequence goes on along the minus strand of NC_080039.1, from coordinate 7,931,022 downwards.
GCACAGACACACATTGCATGGTGTACTGGATTAGAAAAATGGAAAAGTAAAATATGTGAGTGCATCCCTGCATCTGCCTCCCCCAGGACAAAAGAAAATTAAATGATTTTTGAAAGTCTTAAAGGGACAGTGACCTCACAGCTGGATGGAGTCATCCTGACACACTCAACTGAGCAGGCTGGGAATGTTGAGGAACTTCAGGACCCCCAATCACCTGGGTGGCAATGCAACCTTGAAGCCCCTCACAGTGATAAGCAGCCTACCATTTGTTCCCCACAGGAGTGGCTCCACCACAGCAGCCGAGGATCAGGAGAGTGGCCGAGTCCACAGCAGCTGCCCAGAGTCTCCTGTCTGCATGCAGCTGCCGGGGAAAGACCCAGAGGTTGCTGCCAGTGTGCAGATGCTCCACATAGATGAGGCTGGTGCAAGGCATGAAGGAGAGCACCCCTGATGCACCTGAAACTCCCTGCAGTGCCCTGAGCTGCCCCAAAGGCTGTCCCACATGAGGTGGCTAAAAGGATTTACCTAATTGCTATTCCCAGTGTGTGGGTAATCACAGGAAGCAGAGAAGGGCAAGGCAACCAACTATTAGGTAGTGACTTTGTTCTCCCAGCTGATAAACATGCCACCTGCCTGTGACTATCTCCAATGTCTTGAAAGGGTAGAAGAATTTTGTCCAGTCCAAAATTACCCAGGCAACTTCTGAGAGAGAATCTGGGGAGATCAATGTAACCAAACTTCCTGAAAAAGAATTCAAATCATTAGATTAAATATATCATGCCATTCTCTTCTGGCCTGTAAGGTTTCTTTTGAGAAGTCTGATGTTAGCCTGATGGGTTTTCCTTTATAAGTGACCTTTTCTCTCTCTCTAGCTGCCTTTAATACTCTGTCCTTGTCCTTAATCTTTGCCGTTTTAATTATGATGTGTCTCGGTGTTGTCCACTTTGAGTCCCATCCCTTGGGAGTTCTCTGTGCTTCTGTAGTCTGAGAAACTATTTCTGCCCCCAGTAGGGGGAAGTTCTCAGCAATTATTTATTCAAAGACATTTTCTATCCATTTTTCTCTCTCTGTTCTTCTTCTGGTACCCCTATAATGCGGATATTGTTCCTTTAGGATTGGTCACACCGTTCTCTTAATATTGTTTCATTCCTGGAGATCCTTTTATCTCTCTGTGGATCAGCTTCTATTTGTTCCTGTTCTCTGGTTTCTATTCCATTAATGGCCTCTTGCATCTTATCCATTCTGCTTGTAAATCCTTCCAGAGTTTGTTTCACTTCTGTAATCTCCCTCCAGATGTCTGAAATCTCCCTCTGGACGTCATCACATAGCTCTTTCATATTTCTCTGCAGCTCTGTCAGCATGTTTATGATGATTATTTTGAATTCTTTTTCAGGGAGACTGGTTAGGTCTGTCTCTGCAGCTCCTCTCTCCAGTGTTGTCTGAACTATCTCAGACTGGAGTGTATTTTTTTGCCTTTTCATGATGATAGCGGTGGCTGTAGGCAGGTTGTGGTGTGTTAGCTGGGAGAAAAAAGTCCTTTCCTGCTTTCTGGATGCCTTGCCCTTCTCCACTGCCTGTGTTGGTTACCCGCACTCCTGGAGCAGCCACCGGGTTAATCCCCTAAGCTGCTGTGGGCGGGGTCTCTGTCAGAGCAGCACGGAGCCCTGCCGGGAGTGGCAGGCATGCCAGGTGCGCTCCTCTGTGAAAGCAGCACCCCTGTCTAGCAGCTCTGTGCCAGCAGTGGCCTTTGGGTCTGGCCCGGGTGGCTATGCATTGGGCTGGGATTCCGGTCGGCTGCTGGGAGCATGCCTGCTCCCTCTGGCACCACTGCAGGTGTGCACAGGGCTCTCCTGCATGAACCTCTCCCAGGCTCGTCTGTCTCTGCTGCTGCTGGTGCACACATGCCACACCTGGGCTGTTCTGTCGCCACTGCTATGGGCTCACGCAACTCTCTACCTGTCCCCTCTGGTGCCTTTGGCGCACACATCTGCTCCCAGTCCCTTCCAGTGCTGCTGCCTCCGGAACATGCTGCCACTCTCCTGCTACTGGCTCAGTGTTTTGGGGTCCGTGCTGGTTGGAGGAATGACGGGCAGGTTGCTTATAGTGCCATGAGGGGCTTCATAACTGTGCTGCCTCCCTGGGGTTTATGCTGCCTAAAGTTTCCCAGGATTCCCAGCTGCTGGCTAAGTGTGCTGGGATGACTTTGCCCAGCTGTGGGGTCCCTGTCTCTTTAAGACTTGCAGAAAGCACTCACTTTTCTTTTGTCTCAGGGGCACCGGTTGCGGGGACCTGCCCACAGGTTTTGCTTTTCCTTTTCTCTAATATCTAGCACACTGTGCACCTTGTGTCTGCACTCTGGGTTCGGATTTCTAGAGCTGGTTGTTTAGCAGTTCTGAGCTTTCACTCCTTCCTGGTCCCAACTCCTTTCATCCTACTGGTTTCTGGGGTGGGGGAGCGTTTGGGTCCCACCTGGCCGCGGCTTGTATCTTACCCCTTTCTTGTGATGTTGAGTTCTCACAGATGTACATGTATCCTGGCTGTTGTACTGCATCCACTGGTGTCTCTTTTAGGAATAGTTGTATTTATTGTATTTTCATAAATATATATGTTTTTGGGAGATTTCCTCTCAACTACTCCAGCCGCCATCTTCCTGTGATTCCTACTGTATAATTTTTAAAAATAAATATGATTGTATTTAAAAGAAGTAAAAAATGTGAAGTTGTTTTCAACCTCAAAATTTATTTCTGCTCTATGTCTGCTTTGTTAATGGTGGTAGCAGGGAGGTACTGAAGATGATAACTGATTCAAAGATTTATCAGAGAAACAATATTAGAAATGCTGCCAGTTGTCAAGAAAAACCATTTCAATTGAGCCATTAATTTTAGAAGTCAAAATTGCCAGTGAACTCAAACCTGAAGAGTTGGTATTATTAGTTTCCCCTTTCATACTTCAGATTACTCTTGAAGTTTAAAAAAGCTGTCATAATTTTATTTGGTTACATAAAATTTTCACACCCACTTAAGCTTTAAACTCAGGTCTGATTTTTAAACCCAGTCAACTAATTTTATCCAGCAACTTGACTGGTTTGTAGGATCAATTCATAACATGTCTTTGAAGATACATATGATAAATGATAAATGTATTTCACAGTATTTCTTCAGTTTCTCATAGCATATCCTATTCATTGTCATAAAGGTAAAACATCAAAATGTAACATGATCCAATAGCAGTATGTATCAGACAGATAGTAACATTATGGAACAAGATGCTAATTAGTTTCTGTATCACATAATTTTTGCAGTTCTCAGCAAATGAGAGACTAGGTATTTTTAGGTTGAGTATAAATGTTTTGAATAAGTCACTGTGAAAGGTGGCTTTGTGTTCATTATTATTTAGTCATCTATTTGTAAATGTAGATAGATCATGAAGTTTAAAATTCTATTGCTTAATATTTTATTTGGATTATAAAAACATGCATTTATATTCTCTGTTTCTTGTAGATTGATACAGTAAAGTGCTTGCTAATGTAAAAATAACCTCCTGTTCTTGCTATCCAATTTAAACGATTTGGCTCTGACTGGGAAAGAGACTGTACAGTTAAATTCAATAATTACTTTGAATTTCCACAAAAACTGGATATGGAACCTTACACAGTACCGGTGTTGCAAAGCTGGAAAGAGATAATACCCAGAGAGTCAACTGATAAAACAGTATGTGCGGTCTGAAAGTGAGACACAGTAAGCGCAAAATACAGACATGTGGGTGTGCTTGTACACAGTGGTCAAACAAGTGTTGGAATTATTCTTTTTTACTTCTTTTAAATTTTTTTTCTTTTTTTTTCTTCTTTTTACTTCTTTTAAATACAATCATATTTATTTTTAAAAATTATACAGTAGGAATCACGGGAAGATGGCGGCTGGAGTAGTTGAGAGGAAATCTCCTCCCAATAACATATATATTTATGAAAATACAATAAATACAACTATTCCTAAAAGAGACACCAGTGGATGCAGTACAACAGCCAAGATTCATCTACATCTGTGAGAACTCAACATCACAAGAAGGGGGCAAGATACAAGCCGTGGCCAGGCGGTAACCAAACAGAGGAATGATAAAGATGAGACAAATTGCTGGTATAAATTTGATGAAGGAAATGTAACAGTGTAAAATGGATGATGATGAAGAAATGAAAAATGAGTGCTTTGGTGGAGAATACGTCAGACAAGTATTTGATCATATGACGAAATGCGTGTCATTCAGGCAGCAGAAAAGGTGGTGGAATGCTTATGTACTTGTTTATAAACGAATGGACACAATAGACCAAGATGATGAAATGATAAGATACATATCAGAGCTCACATGATCACATCAGATTATGTCACCAGCCATTGAGAGAAGTGTATGGAAGCAAAATGTGCAATTCATGCATAACCAAATGCAGTACAGTGTAGAGTATTTTTAGTTTATAAAAAACTACTTACATGTAATGGTATTTACTTAATTAAGCTGTGCTCCAGGTAAGTCAGGCATTTAGCTTCTTACTAGTAAAGAATACTTTTTATTTCACTTTTAGGATTTCTTATCAGGTATCGATATGTGTTTAATATTTTTGTTTCATTTTACCTTTTTTTCCCATAAAATCATTAATCTCATTTCATCTTAAATATGTGAGCATATTCAGTTCCAGTTACTTCAGAGTCAAATATTTAAGTGGTCATACATTTGAATTGTGTCTATCAGTATCTACAAATACAAAACAGCTTTTATTTTGAATAGTTCTTTTTGTTACAAAAGGATTGCTTTGAAATATGATTTTTTGAAGTGCTAAGATAAGCAATAAAGATTACAAAATTTTATGTAAGACGTTTTAAACATAGAGCATTTATTTAAACAAAAATTTGTTTATATATGTGTGTTACGTTTAAGGACAAGATTGCTTGTTGCCTGAAGCACAAGAAATAACTATGACTAGTATTCAACTTGCAGCTAAATTCTTCGTCCCCAATAGGTTTCACACAAAGAAAATAGTCCATGGCCCTGCCAGTGATTGGTATATAGCTATTCATTTTATTCATATTAGACTTAAGAGTTGGTTTGTTTCATTACTGTAGTGCTTTTTTTTTCCCTATTATTGGAATCCTTTTTCAAATTTCCAATATAGAATAAAAATCTTAGTAGGAATATTGAGAGAAAATCAGAATAAAATTGCTTGATGTGCTTTTAATATTCAGAAATTGGCTCCTGTTTCTATTTCATCTTTTGTGTATTTTATCATGAAAGCATTAAGCTTTAATCTTTGTTGATGGAATTCTGTGTTTAATGAAGATACAAGATCTTAAAATTGTTATACTCTTCAGGTTAAGATTCTGATTGCAAAAATAATGGGGACATTAAGATATCTTGATTTCACAACTATTTTCAGCATCTTTCAGAATACTTGTTAAGGAAATATCACTGAATCAGGAAGAGGCTGATGATAGATTTGCATCTACCTACACATGTTTTCATTTAATTCATTTCTGTAATCGTGGGACTAGACTAAGTCTCAGGCCTAATTAATCCTAAAGAACATCTTTTTGGTTCACAGAAACCTGTTGATTTACTTGAGCCATCAAAATAGAAGCATGTCAATAAAAGTGATACTCGTATATTTTTCTGTCTTAGGTATGATGCACTGTGCATTTTACTCCATCACTGCAAGAATGTACATTTTTGGGCTCAATATGTTCTTGTTAATATTCTGAATCCCTTCTCTGAATATCTTCTGGAGTGCCCTAGTACCGAAGTGAGGGGTGCGTTTGCAAAACCTGTAGTATTTATTGCACATTTTTCATTGCAAGATGGGCCTTGCCCTTCATCTTTTACAACTCTGGGGCCTTCCAGTCAGGTAATTGAAAGCTTTTCACTAATAATGCAATAAGAATAAAGTCTCTTTTTATCAAGATCAAAGAAGTAAACATATTCATTTATTTAACATAATACATGCCTGTATTACTGAGTTGATTAAAAGTATTTCATGTTAATGAATAATGATTATTGGGCAACTTAAAACATAAGGAAAGTTTCTTCTGTTTATTCAGTTATTTGCTGTTATATAGTCAGGTTTCCGACTGTATGTTCAGTTAAGGTTTACTTTTATAATGGCTAATTTTAAATCTTCAAGTCAGCTTTTATTCACATGGGGTATTTTTTGCAGTTTCAACATCATAAAGCTTCTATAGTGAAATCCTCAGTTCTTCATTCCCTTCTGAGATTATATTTAATAATTTTTCTCTTGACATTTCTAAGTAATGCAGCTTTATATATATATATATATATGAGCTTGTTGCCAATAAAATATTTTGTCTTTTACAGGCATGTGAAAACGTAAGCCTGAGTGACCACTTACTAAGAGCAGTCTTAAATCTCCTGAGAAGGGAAGTTTCAGAGCATGGCCATCATTTACAGCAGTATTTCATTCTATTGTAGTGCATGCCAATTTAGGTAAGAACTTCTCACTCGGTTTACTGTATTATTTCATATTTGATGAAAGCATTTAATTGAAGTGATGAGATCTAATATATTCTAGACAGAAGTGGTATTCCATACTTAAAATTTTTTAACCCATTTCATACTTTCTATATAACTCTTTAATGGCACTTCGCATCTTGTACAGTAAAGTATTTTGGTATACTTTTTCCCTTGATAATTGTTCTAACCTTAGTTCAGAAACTGTCTTCCTCTTATTTTTATCTCTTAATGCCATTTTAAAATCTACTGATTTCCAGGCCACATCCCACACATATAAATAAAAATTCCTAGAGCTAAGGAAAGATATGTGTATTTTTTAAAAAGATCCTACTTTTTTGTGCTTGTCAGGCATGAAGTTGGCCTGTACATATGTTTTGCTAAAATTAAGATAAATTAAAATCACAGATAATGTTACATACATTATTCTCTTAAATTCTTCTGTTGAAACCAGTGTCAGTTAAAAATTATAATTTTCAAAAATACCTTTTTACAGGAACCTGCTTTTTCTCACAGCATCTGTGCATTTCTTCTCTGTGGTTTCAGATGCTTACCTAAAAAATTACCCTGCGTTATGCTGTTATACCATTGTATTTTGGTAGTTTTAAGTACTTTTGTCTTCCTCTCCAACTAGACTGCAAAATTCTGTGATCAGGAGTTGGCATAGTAGTACTCATTCACAGCTGAATGAATGAATGGATAGCCAAAAGTGTACATAAGAAATTCTACAGTATTTTCAGTGTTGTTTTAAGTCATTGTTAATTTATTAAAAAAGGAAAGAATAAATGTGTTATAATTGAGTTATAAATTTAACTGTCAGGGATTCAGGTGTTGGTGTCCCAGCAACTCAGAGTTCCAAATTTCTTGAGGTGTAGTCTAGATATGAGGTTTGCAATTAATATTTTAGGTTGTTATGAGGAAATGATTCAAAGAATTAGCATATTTGAAATTTGTTGAAATTTTGAAGAATTAGCATACTGATACATGCCAAATATAAGTAAAATCCTTGTTTTAATCCTTTTTTAATGCAAAACTACAAATTTAAAGATTAAGAAATCCTATTTTATACAGTTTCCATTTTTAATACTGCTTCATAAGCTGCTCACAACTGGCCCCTGATATAATCTAATACCAATTTTCACTTCCATAAGTGAGTATAGATTGAACATCTTAATCTTAAATCCTTATGGCCAGATACAGGTTTGGGTTTCAGAATTTTTTAGATTTTAGGAAGGTAAAACTGCATTTGCCATACATGTGACATCCCCAAAACAGTAAGCATCAGCACCCTACAGTCAATCATATAAATATTTCTGTGATGTATAATGAATTTTCATTCCTGGGCAATCAGTGGTTAATGGATAAGTGAAAAGATAGCCCATGTCTACTCAAGTAGGTTTTTGCCAAAAATGCCATAACTACAACTTTATGAAAAAACTTCATAGAACTTTTTGAATGTCAAATAAATCTTTGTGAATTCTTTTTGTGGTCCTTGGAATACAGCAACATATGAAGAATTTTAATGGATTACGAGTATTACATGATGCAACAGAAAATGCAAAATGCTATGAAATACAAGCGGGGAATATCTGAACTACTCTTAGAGAGTAAGAAAAGACTTGCTAGAGAAAGTGGTGTGGGAATTGGTTGGTAAACAGAGTGAATGGTAGATGGAAAGACCTGGCTCATTGGATTTTGAAAACCATTTTGTGACTGAAAATCGCAGAAGGGACTCGCAAAATCCTATAATCATGCCCTCTCAGCAAGCCTTGTTAGACAGTCTGTGCTTAACCATGAGGGTGTTGAGAACCATTTTAGCATACACTGGTTCCCCTGTATCTGTGGTTTTGAAAGTTTCTGCAATTTTAATTACTGGAAGCCGACCTCAGCCAGGTAAGCCAGTGATTTGATCCTCCTGACGTAGCATCAGAAGGTCAATGGGAAGCATAACACTATGTCATGTGCCTACATCATTCACCTTCATTTCATATCACACAGGCATTTCATTATCTCATATCAAAATAAGAATGAAGAGTACAGTAAAATACTTTGAGAGACCATATTATACAGCTTTTATTACAGTACAATTGTTATGTCCTTTTACTGTTAATCTTTTACTATGTCATATTTACAAATTAAGCTTCATCATAGATATGCATGTATGCATTATATCCACACACACGCACATTTTTGGTTTTTATTTCAGTACTATCCACAGTTTCAAGCACCCACTGAGTGTCTTAAAATTTAACCACCAAGGATGAAAGGGCTACTTTACTAATGAGGTTTACCAAGTCCAAGGTGTGACTTGAAGAATAGCAGGTTAAATTTTGTCAGTGTTGGACATCTAAGAAGACCACAAAACAGTGTGATATCCAAAATTTGAAATCTGCATACAGACACTCATTACTGTAGATTGGGAGTAAGAAGTTTTCAAAAAAGAGAGGTAGAATTAAAATGAGGGCAAGGGAATACAAAGCTAAAGCGTTTCAAGAACAGTAAGGTAGTTAAGTGTGAGAGCTGTTCTTGCACTTCAAACCAACAAGGTTGGGACGCAAATTAAATTGGCATGAGGAAGGGGAAAATAAGGAAAGTACAAATAGTAATCTAGGTGCTTTTTTTCCTCAAAAAGTTTCTTTGATATAAAGGAAGGTGGAGGAAGAGGCAGGTTTACTAAAGATTTTTCTCATTGTATTTAGTTTATTTTTATCACCTTATCTTTCTCTGTTGAGAATTGCTATCATAGCCCCCAACTCTCAGTTCTAAAAAGAGGTACTTTTCCCTTAGGGCTCTGTAATTGGAATGCCAGAGTCATGATCACTACTCCATAGTTAGACTAAGTCAATGTATTTTCTGTTTTTTTCTGCATTCCATCTGCAGCTCTGTAATCTAAATAAATGGGATGAGCTTTAATCATAACAATAGTATGTGGCTATATTAATTACTTTTTTCAGTAATGCAGCACTTTCCATTTTAATTGTTTTTGTTTCTCTGTTTTTCCTATACATTATTTTTCTCCTTTTTTTACAGGTGTGACAGAAAAGACACAGATCCTGAAATTGGATGTACCTGCTACCTTTATGCTTGTGTCTTTAGATGAAGGGCCAGGTTCTCCAATCTAGTATGAATATGCTGAATTAGGCGAGTTATACTCAGTAGTAGCTCAGCTGATCTGCTGTTGCAATGTCTCATCAAGGATGCAGTCTTCAATCAATGGTAAAGTGGAATGTTCCATCCATTCTTCAGTAGTTCAAAAATAATGCTACGTTCCTATATAGCACTTAGTTAAAATTCTGAACATTTACAAAAACGAAAAACAGTGAAGATCCATGCTTTGGGTATATTATATCTTAAACCATTAACTTTCTCACATGTTTAAAAGAGAACCTTTTATAATTTACTAGGATAAAAATTCCTTATTTGTGAAATGGTTGCATTAAGAATCTTAACTAGGTTTTTTCCTTCAATGTCAGCATTTAGTTATGTGTCTTTATCATCTTAACTCTGCCTGATCATTTTATTGTGCTTAGAAATTTAATTTAACTTGCCAGTTTAGAAATAAAATTCAGTATTGTAAGTTTGCAAAGAAGTCAGTTGGCTTTTCATTGATGACAAATCTGTTCTAGGTAATCCTCCTCTTCCCAATCCTTTTGGTGACCCTAATTTATCACAGCCTATAATGCCAACTCAGCAGAATGTTGCGGACATAATATTTGTGAGAACAAGTTACCTGAAGAAAATTATTGAAGATTGTAGTGACTCAGAGGAAACCATCAGCTTGCTTCATTTTTGCTGCTGGGAGAATCCTCAGTTCTCATCTACTGTCCTCAGTGAACTTCTCCGACAGATTCAAGGAAAATAAACATTCAAATGTCTATGATTTGATTCACTCTTCCTTTAAATAAGTAATTCAGTTATACCCATGTTTAGGTTACCTCCTCATACACCTGTGAACTTTGGCCATATTTGGATATGCTTTTGCAGATTTTACCGATTGACGATTCCTGGCAGACTCTCAGGTACACACTCTTTGCTACCAGAGTAAATACACTTTTTATGATTCTAGAAATGAATGAAATTGCCAGTAGAAAAATATATTCTTAATTCTTGAAGCTCTATTAAATGTGTTACCTTTAAAAAAATATGATGACATCATAAAAATGAACGAGGAGTTGCACCCATCCCAATATAAGCACATTTTAAATTCTTTTCTCTTAGTTGTCTCATACTTAATACTAGTTTTTCTCTTTAATTTATTTAAAGAAAACAAATAGTTTTTTTTGTTAAATACTTAAGTTCTATTAATATTGTAGGATTACATTGCACTCATTTTCTTAGTTAGTTATACTAGGTAATACTTGTTTTCTAAAAATAATCCCCAGCATTTTAGTAGTCTAATTAGTATATGAGGAGTTAATATAATATAAGTTTTTAGAACAGTTAGCTTCCTAAAAGGCCTCAGACTTCCTCCTAGAATTCCTCCTATGTGTGTTCATTGTACTAAAATTCAGCCTGCAAGTTTCACTGGTGAAACTAGTTTAATATGGGAAATAAATAGTTTAATATAGGAAACAAATATGTGTACATACTGTTACCTTAGTTATTAGGAAAAACTAAAACAAGTTTTTATAAGAACACAATGCTTAAAAGATAGATCACTAAATTTCAGGGGGACTGGAAATACAAGATTCTTGAATTAATTTGTTTTCAAATTGTTAACTAATTCACCATCATAGATTTCAAGCAAATTAGTATTGTCAAAATAGCATTAACCAAAGTAAAAATTATGGACTATATACTTCATACACATTGTGGGACTGCTTAAGTGACATTTATTAAAACTATATTAACAAGGAAGATAATAGAGACATAATAAAATTTTTAAAATAAGGAAATACATAATTAAACATAAAATTGGTGACAATAATGTATAATTCCCCTCAAAGAATAAAACAAAAACCTAGCCATAAAGTATAGAAAAAAATTTTTAATGAACCATGAATGTATTAGATTACTCCAGAGAAAACAGGACCAGTAAGATTGAGATGCATAAGAAAAAGAGAGAGAGGAGGTAGGGGAGAGAGATTGAAGGTTAAAGAATTGGCTCACACAATTGTAAAGGCTGATAAGGTCAAAATGTGCAGTGTAGGCTGGAGATGCAGGAAGGAGTACACACAGCAATTCAAGTCCAAAGAGAGAGTGGAGGAAGAATTCCCTGCATCTTGGGGGACGTCAATCTTTTCTATTAAGGCCTTCAAAGGATTGAATAAGACTCTTCCACATTACTGGGGGTGGGGGTAACCTCTTTTATTCAAAGTCTTCTGATTTAAATGTTAATCTCATCTAAAAATTACCTTCACAGAAACATCTAGAATACTGTTTGGCCAAATACCTGGATACTGTGACCTAGCCAAGTTGACACATAACATTAACCATAACGGTGACCTGGGGTTGCATACTCTCTAATTTTCTTTCTAAATTATTTCCTATGTTTTCCAAATACCTGATAATGATAATTTACTTTTATGATGGAAAAAGACCTGTAAACGCACTTTAAAACACAGCTCCCTTGGAGTCAGCCCCAAGCCCCAGTGCTCTTCCCGGGGCTCTCAGTGCCCCTTGGAGGGCTCCCACAGCACTTCTCACCTGGGTCCTCTATCACTGCTATCTGTGTCCACCATGTGGCTTCCTCTGCTAAATGTCAAACTCTTAAGAGGTCAGAAGCCCAGTCTTACCCCTTCTTGACTCTCCTTACAGCATGGGAAACTCTTTTCTCAATTAACTGTCCAGTTGGACTGTATTAAAAACTTCAAATATTTCCTTCTTTAGGAGCATCTTCAAAGGAGTTTTAGAAACTAGGATTTTAGTGAACTAAGGAAGATGTGGAGGCAGTGGGAACCTGTGTGAAGGCATTAAGTTCAGCCCCAGGTTATATGCAGACTCCTAGGTGCACACCCTCCTGAGAGGAGTAGTTGTGTGTGAGTGGATGGCACTTGTATACCAGTTTTTAATAAAATCAGATAAATAAGATTTTTTTACCTCTGTTAAAATTGCCTAAAAGTTATCAGTACTTTGTTTTCTGAAAATTCCCTTGAGTTTTAATTTGTTGCATATGCTTTATCTTTTTAGTTTTTGCTATATGTAATATTGATACATCTGCTTCACTTATTTCTGGTAGGTTCCTCATGGATGGAATGTCTATAGACTAAACCAATCTTGCTTTGATTTTCATGGTTGGAAATAATTTTCCAAAGATGAAATATGCTGCTCTCAAGACATAAATTAAATGTTACTTAAAATGATGTCAACTGCTTGATATATATACGTATTTAAAGTAACATGTGATGAGATTAACTGTAATACTACATTGTGATAAAGAATTTAAATTCCACCATATGTATGAGAAACCTATTTTTGGAACGATAACCAGGGAAGAAAATAAAGATGCACCAAGTATTGTCTGGACCTTAAAAAAATAGCATTAACCAAAACCAGGGCCATGAAACTAAAATTTAAAATTTCTAAGCTACCATTATGTATTACTCAGTACCTATTTCAGTGTTATGAGACAGTTTGATAAGTATTAAGGGATATATTTTAATGAGCTCTTTTTTTTTAAAAGAACTTCTAATCTTACATTGTTTACTGTAACTTATATATGTTTTAAAACTCATCAGTCACACCTGGCTTTCCTTTTTCTACTAAGGAAGTGATAGTAAAAGTATAAATACTGGGTTAATGTGGGAAACAGTGGGCTTTTGGGTACAAATTGACAGGGAATTATGAGCACAAGCTTGAAATGTTTTGTATAACGAATGTTTATTTTATTCAGTAAACCCTATTTAAGAGACATTTACAAACTATCTACTATGTGCCAGACACTGTTACAGGCAACAAAACAAGAAGGGCAAGGCAGAATTTGATTGCAATTTACACGAAAGCAGTTGCACTGATGATACTATGTCAGAAATAGTGAGTTGTCAACTTTGTTATCAACTAAAACTGAAGAATAAAGAAAACTATATACTACATATGTTTCAAAATAAACAGTGCCTATACATGTTACATTTTTTTGTCTGAAATGACTAGGCTGAAAAATCACTGAAATTATCAACGTGCTTGTGGTGAATCAAGACTACCCATACATATACACACATATTTGTTTTGATTGGGAATATAATTATACTCTATTCAGTAAAATTAAAGGATTTTTTTTGTTTAGATAACTTTGTCCAGGTAGTTGCAAAGCAAAAAGTTTTATTTTTTTTTGCCAACAAATGATTTTTAAATTGGCAATGTAAAATGTTATGTTGAGATTTGGCTAGAACTGAGGTGCAATAATTGTCAATGGCAAATAAACCATATTTTACTCTTGCCAGTGAAAATTGCTTTACCCACCATATGTGTATTCTAAGGAAGATAATTCAAGTTAATTTTGTATTCACTTTAATAATCACTAGAAACTCACTTTGCATTCCAAGAAGCAATCTTTCAAAATGATCTGATTCAAAGCAAACAATTCTCAAGCCACAAAGGTGGGACATACTGGTAGATACCTTCAATAAAAATAATGCAGCATTGGTATTCTTATAGCAAAAGCATTTTGGATTGATAACAGTTTGTTAAGACTTCAAATTCTCAGGTCGGACTGGTAGCCAACTAACCAAATTGATTGTAACTCTGGGATATTGGCTGCTTTTTTATTTCTGTACTTGTTTTCTCAACAAGTAAATGAGTTTACTAAAGCTTAAGAGTGTTAAATAGATTAGATCATCACATCCAAAAACGTATGCTGAACAGTGCATAGTAGGCTTCAAATGTTTACTACCTGTCACAAATTTTTATATCTTCCCCTTTTTTAGAATTTGTAATGCTCTTAAAGGAATCCCAGATGATCAAGATGGATTAATTGATATAATAATCAATTGTTCTAAAAATCACTATTAAAAATGAGCATATCAGTGTATAAAATGTGTGGTAGCTCTGTTTAGCCGCTGTCCTGTTGCTCACCAAATGTTAAAGGTGGAAGTCTTTCCTCAAGATTTGTAGTAACTGGAATCATGAAAATTTGGAATTTGCATTTTAAATTAACATTGAAATTATTCTAAATTCTTTTTCATAAATAGTTTTATTTCTTTTGAAGGGTACTGGAGATCTTACAAGAAAGTGAATCTGGGCTGTAGAGTGGCTTGCAGATGAACTTGAAAGAAGACTGTACCCTTGCAACCCTCAATACACTTATAGAAATTGGTCTTATCCAGTGCAAAGCAATAAAACATCATCATGTGGTTATTTATTAGGGAGGTCACATAGTGCTAGGATGACACATGAAAAGGCTTGTGAATTCTGTCCAGAGGAAGTAAAAAAAAAAAAAAAGCCACCAATGGACAGCAAATCGAAATGGAAGAAAATAAAGTAATTTTTTATAGGGCATGTTAATGTGTAAAGAATATGTGTGGCAGTTTGTTGGTTTTAGTGCTTTGTGATGACTGATTTTTTTAAGAAATCAACAGAGCTTAACCTCCTCTGTTCTCATTATTTTGAAGTACTTTCTGCAAAACTATCTAAAAACATATTTAGGATACTCTAAATGTTTTCCTCTAATTGCAGTTTATTTTATCACAGTAAATGAAAAAACATTAAATAAACATGGCAGCATTTAGGATTTTAAAAAATATCTCACTGGTAGATTGAAAATAAATTTAAGTTGCTTTTATAATCAACCTTTTAATCTCTTTTAAATATTTAAAATTAGGATCCACAAGACCAAGATGCCCCAGATGAGCATCAGTCCCCTGCACCAGAAGATGCCCATTACATACTAAGTCATCTGGATCTCACTATCAGCAGGTAAATAGGAGTTGGAGTATTTTTGTTTTTAATTTTTATCACCCAAACCAATTCTTTGTGCTTTACTTAAACAGCATTTATTTTTCTTAACTGTTTTGTAACTTACTAGTTGTGATGTAACATAATAAGGGATTATCTAGAATAGCTTGCCAGGTTGATAAGGAGGTATTGGATTGAAATAGCATGTTTCTATCTGCCCGCACGGTATTCTCTCTGCCAACTACACAGGCCTTAATTAATAAAATTGTGTGATGTTTTACATTAACATAAAATTGACAGCTATCAAACAAATGTTAAGAAAGGGATGTCTTGATTGGTTTGGCTGCAGTATTGAAATTCATAAATTTTTTTTAAATTAAGTTTTTGATTTTTCAATAGATGGTTCACTGAGAAACACAGATGATCAAATGTTCATTTAAAAATAACAATTTTGGGGACAAGTATTATGAGGATGGTTCTGAGTTTAAACCACAAACATGACTAATTCAGATCTTTCAAGACTGTAGTTCTTAAATTTAGAATGCCTCAGAATCACCTACAGGCATTTGTTAGAAATAGAGGTTGCTTCGTCCCACCTTCAATATTTTTCACTCAGTCAGAGTGAGTGTTTTTGCAACACTTTTCATTTCTAACAAGTTTCCCACTGATGTTGATAGTGTTAATCAAGGACCACACTTGGAGGAACCAATGCTCTTAGCAGAGGCATTGGTGAAAAACAGTGTCAAAACACTTCCTTGATGAGGGGAAAATCATATTATATCATAACCTCACAGATTTACGTGTAGCTTTTTCTCAAAACACTGTTTATCATAGTAGTACTTGTAGCAATTCAGGAATTGACTTCTAAGTTATTTCTTAACTACTGCATTTTTTAAAGATAAATTCCTAGAAATAGGAGACATATCTGCTTTTAGACAACCTTCAGCTCATGCATTTTAATTGATTGTGATATGTGAGATGTTTAACCTACAGGTCTCTTTCACCCTCAGAGTAATCATGTGCATGGACAGCCATATACAGGGCCTGCAGCACAAACCTTGAACAACTACTAGCAAACTGGTCAACAAGCACAAGAAAATTATGAAGGCAATGAAAAAGTATCCTTATCTCAAGTGAAGGATCAGTGAAACACCCGTATTTAACTGGTTCCTTTAACCACACACTCAGGCTTTACAGTCCAACTTTTTCTGTGTCTGGCTTCTATTTACAGTCCAAACTTTTACTGTGTCTGGCTTGTATTTAAAACTAGAAAAATTGTTTACCACAGAGGGTATATTCACTGTTTCATTTTCAGAAATTTGCTATGAATATATAAGCCAATTTAAGGGAAAGTGTACAGTCTTTTGTAATAAATAGCTGGTACTAATATGTAAATGGCAAAGGGGTATATGGTATATTAATATTTGTTAATTCTTAGGCAAGAAAAAATTTTGGATTAGGAGTCAACTACAAAAAATATTTTTTCTTACGTCTGCTGCATTCTGCAACCAGTATATCTTCTTCAAAGCAATTGGATCAAAAGAGCTCATCCATATCAATCATGCCAGTAGTATCTTGTTGATTTTTAGTTATTGCAGCTTTGTTAAGGCTGAGAAGTAGCCCTTGAATTAATATGGATAATACTGTAAAAACTGGTATATAACATTGTTTCTGGGTATTTTTCATTGTCCTATTATTCTGTTACTACTTCAATAATTCAAATATGGGTAGTTATGCTAATGGTAACATTTAGCATGTCACACTGTGAGTTTGTGTAGCCACTGAGGACAAAATTACCTGAATGACAGAAATTTACTCCCAAAAGATCTTTTCACCAAGAGTTTTTATGTCTTATGGAAGAAAAAATACAATAAGGGGAGATATGTGACAAACAAGCAGTTTTTGTTATAGATATTCTTTATTTTCAATGTTTGACAGTACATTCTTTTGATGGGATTAAAAAACATGGAAGTTTTAAAAATTGGAATTTTAAGATATTAAAATAAATATGCAAAACTTTGCTCTGTCAGAATGTATGGAACATAATAGGAAACTGTATTTGATGTGTTTTATTTCTGATAGTGATTATTAGGTGAAGGTTCTAAAATTTTGTCTCCACAGGAGACCAGTGAAGTGGATGTCATCAGAATTCCACAGTGTTTTGAAGCAACATTGCACCAAGATGTCTGGCTGATTTTCTAGTCAGTCACAATTTACTTGAGGCAAGAATTGTCCCAGATCCTTTTCCATTCCAAAACTCGATTGTTGTGGAGTTTGAAATATAAACTTCACTTAAGTGTAATTCTGAAGTACTGTTTTAGAATAAACATTTGCCTCGGAATTCCAAGAAACTCAAGTTAATGCTCTATTTTAAAAAGAATTGGTAACTCGTGAATGTGTGTAATATTTTGGAACCAGTTTATAAAACAAATATCCCTGCAAAAAAAGATACATCCCATTCTGTACTATTTAATATTTTTCTGTTTTGTTTTATAGAAATTATTTTGCTTAATTCACAAATAGAATTTGGCTTGAGAATAATTTTGTCCTGTGCTTGGCTTTGGTTCTGGTTATTCTTTTGTTCTTAAGGACTACACAATAAAATTAATTATTTGCAAAATATGCATTGGAATAACAATGAGTTCAGTATTTCAAATACATTGTGCTGTTATGCTAAAAACGGATTCATCCTTTGCCCACGTGTATAAGGATTAAGAGGAAAGAAAACTAAGCACTGATACTTCAAAAATTTCCCACATTAAACAGAATCATACTTTTGGCACATTTTTACAGGCAGTTCTTGTTATTTACATTAGTTATATTCTATAAAGTCATTGTGCACACTGAGTTAGCAAACATTGAACCAGTGCTCATAGGGGAAATACAGGGTTAGATCCTATAAACCTCTGATCATATTTTCATCAGCCTATTGATATATTAACTGGTCTTATATTCATATATGCATGAAGACACCTTACTTCATATCCATTGTTAATCCACATTGAACTCAAGTCTACCAGGCTTATGACTCATCCTTAGTCAATGCTTATCTAAAATGTAATTTCTCCATAAGGCATGACAGAGCCTTCCTATGCTTCAGAATATTAGGCAGCACTTAGTGTTTTGCTTGGGGACCATTAATAGCAAAAGCCCAACAAGAAGCAGGAAGAAAAGGAGTAGAAGTGGCACTCACCAAGAAAAATACATATATATGAAGGTCATTTTCACCTCCCTTAGCTTTGTCTGGGGATATTCATACCAGGCTACTAAAATTTTTGACTGTTTTGTGCACTTCAGTGAATGGCAACACAGTATTGAGTGTGAGATTAAAAGTGAATTTTACTAACCAGACATATTAGTAAATACAGAATCTACAAATGTTAACTATATTTCTGTGAATTTGATGGTATTTTAATGGACAAGGAGGTTTGGCGGTTTTTTGACATAAAGCGTTTGGAACTGAAAAAGTAGAAATACAAATATAAATGGAAGGTATTATTTCCACTATATATAATCACTACTGTACATAACCAATCTCTTATTTTAGGGTTTCTTTGGTACTACAGAAATATAAAGCCAGAGAGATTCTTTTTTTATACATGTGATTAAAAAAGTATTTTATTGGGATATAATATGTCAAAAGCTGTATTTACTTAATGGTGTACAAGACAGTGACTTTCGGAACAAGTATACACCTGTGAAAACATCACCATCAAGGACATAGATTATATCCATCACCGCCCACAGTAACCTCCCACTGTTTTTCCTTGGTATCATTAATCTACAGTTACATGAGGAACATTATGGTTACTAGACGACCCCCATCACCAAGTCCCCACAAATCCCATTACAGTCAGTGTCCTTCACCGTAGTAAGATGCTGTAGACTCACTACTTGTCTTCTCTGTGTTTCAACAGCCCTCCCCGTGCCCTGACCATCACATTATACATGCTATTTGTAATGCCCCCTTTCTTTCCCTCCACTCCCCCTTACTCCTCCCTTCCCACCCATCCTCCCTAGTCCCTTTCCCTTTGGTAACTGTTAGTTCATTCCTGGGTTCTGTGATTCTGCTGTTGTTTTGTTCCTTCAGTTTTTGCTTTGTTCTTATACTCCACATATGAGTGAAATCATTTGGTACTTGTCTTTCTCCGCCTGGCTTAGTTCACTGAGCTTATACCCTCTAGCTCCATCCATGTTGTTGCAAATGGTAGGATTCGTTTCCTTCTTATGGCTGAATAATATTCCATTGTGTATATGTACCACCTCTTCTTTATCCATTCATCTACTTATGGACACTTAGGTTGCTTCCATTTCTTGGCTATTGTAAATAGTGCACAGATAAGACAAGTAGTGATTCTATAGCATCTTACTATGCTGATGGACAGTGTCTTAATAGGGTATGTGGGTGGGCAGACTTGGTGATGGGGAGAGTCTAGTCAGCGTAATGTTCCTCATGTAATTTTAGATTAATCATGCCAAAATAAAAGAAAGTAAAAAAGTTTCTGTTTTTTACTGGCTTACTTGTCAATCGAAATTTAATTTCTCAGTCTTCTCCCTTAGTCACTTATATACAAAAATTAGAAATGCACAAATAATATTTCTTCATGGTTAATTTTTAAAAGTGAATCATAACAATATCTAAACCTAATATTGGTTAAAAAAACACAGAGCAGGAGGCACTTCAATTTGAATTTCAGTGATTAGGGAACATAACTACATATTCAAATAACTAAATTAGAATATCAGAATATGTTTTTCCCCAGTATTTATTAGTATTTTTCCTCTTTCTGCTCACCCATGAGTTACTTTTACTTTATTTGGAAGTTCTATGAATTTCAAATTGAATTTTAAGTACCTGTAAGGACCCAGGTTTCCCCCAAGACGACCCCAAGGTTTGATAATTCACTTGAAAGAGTCGTGTTAACTCAATAAGAGCTATGAAATTGGTTCTTGTTTGTAACCTACTTACATAAAAGGCTACAGATTAGAATAAAATCAGCCAGCTGAAAAGACACATGAGGCAGAGTAGTGGGAGTTAAAATTAGGTCAAAGCTCCTAGTTTCCCTCCCTCCATGAAGTTATGGATAATGCTAAGTAGTTCCACTAGCAATGATGTGTAACAGTATGCATAGAGTATTAACAGGAAAGTGCACATAAACTTTAATGCTGAGTTTTTATTGGCTCAATCTTTTAGATATGAATCTTGATACTGCAATGTAGGCTCCTCAATAAATCTCACTGTGGTAAGTATCAGCTGAAACCCCAAAACAACAGGAAAACAAAGACAGGTTTTATCAGGGAAGACATTCTGAGGCTTAGAGGCTTACCACTGTGCAGGAGGTAGACCCTTTTCTACACAGCCCACCCTCCAGCTGTTCTACATAAAAACTATTTATATTTTGCTGAGCATCTACATTTAGTCTTGCTTTTGTATAGCATATACAGCAATACATTATCAATATAGATATCCCTAACATTTGAAGGAACCAGTATGGGTGGACGTAGATTTTAAAAAATAAATGCTTCCTTTAAATCCTATTACATAGGTTTTCACATTTCTGTACTAATTTGATTACTAATTTTTCCTTTGACCTGCTAAGTATATCTTCAGATGAACTTTTGTAAAACTATTTAGTATAGATGACTAGTTAACACCATTTCTTCCTCAGCCAGTCATTTTCTGTAATATTAACATTTTCTGTAATATTAACATGTAATATTAATATTCAAATCAGTTTCCCAATACATCTCATCAATTCTAGTACTATATACATAAAGTAGTTAAATCTTATCAACTATGCTGGTATCACATTAAGTAAATATACAATTCAGTTTAATTATAGAACTTATCAGTAAGGATTGCAAAGGCATTACTTGCTATGGCTATGTGACAGAATCAGTGCTTGCTCTTATATCCCATATCATTATGGATAGGCATTATTACAGTTCACTGTGATTTCAGTTTTCTCTGGATATCACTTTCCCAAACCTAGCCCAAAAGTCTAAAAGGGTAGAAGAAATTTTCCCATACCCTACAGCATCATGCTAATCCACTTAAACTTTACTGGTCCTATGTTTTGATTCTTCTGTAAGAACATAAAAATAAATGATTTAACAGTGCTTTCTCAGTAAATGCAGGATATCGTTCAGAATGTCCTTAGCTTGCGTTCTTGCTCTCATGTAAAGTCATTATGAGCAGGAAACTGTCGGGAGCCACAGGCCATAGAAACAATGGTCTCGCCCTTTTCGCCTAGGTCTCTATTTTCTCAAGCCTGCCCTGTTTACAAAAGATCAGTTGACCCAGCTTGCGATTAGACCGATTAGACCGCTGGGATAGAGATTAAGCAGCTGCCGTGATAACATCTCCTCCTTAGTAAAACATTCTGTCTTTCCTCAGTAATCCCCCACCCATGATCTTTTCCAGAGAACATTCTTCAGTTAGGTATCCTAGCAACCTAGATAATCCTTGCCACTTCAGCTGGGGCTGTTTCCCCCTCCTAGCTCCTATATAATCTACCTTGTAAGAATAAACTTTGAGACCTTGATCAGACTTTCGACTTGGTCTCCTTCTTTGTGTCTGGTTTGTCCCTCATCCAGGTTAACTTCCCCTCGAGCCCTTGTTGAACTCCCTGCCAGCCGGGGCAGGAAACAACTAGAAAAACCAACAATTTACAGCTTTATTTTAATGTCAGTTTATAGTGATTTGATAAGAACACAGCCATAGGAGCTCTACTAGTACCTCATTATTAACCTCTGGTAAGTAATATGACTCCTATATATTTTGTTTTCATCATGTGTAAAATGAGCAAATGTGTGAGAGTTAAGAAGTAGTATATTCTAAGAGCCTACACAGTACTTAAGATGAATTCCTACATCTTTTCATTATCGAAATTTTTACTACAAAATTAGCTTGAAGACACAGACACTTCTGTTTTATTTCTACAGAAGCCACAAACAATAAATTTCATCCCTTGTATTGTTTTCCATCATTATGACAATCATTTTATTTACTCCTGCAAGATCATAACCACGGGGGAATACAGTGCCAAATAGCTAACATTTCCTTTTCCCTAAGGGTCTTAATACTGCTACTGTTTTTAGAGAAAGTTTGAAATACCCTGTTAGTCTCCCCTAATTTTTTTCATACCTGAATATTTAATTGATTGCATTTAGCCTTTCAAATAATCACTAGCCATCCTGGAAGCAGCTTCTAGGATGCCAACAGCTAGGTCTTCCATGTGTCTTTTCTGGTAACTTTCCCATCCATCAGTGGTTATTTGTGAAAGGAAATAATTTGTTAACCAGTGAGTTTAAATAGAGGCAAGCCCCTTAGTTAATGTGAACCATTGAACATTAATCAGAAATGAAAGCATAGTTAGGGAAGACTCAGGTATTGACAACACTTAAGGAATTTTTTAATCCTGTATATTACTATCACTAATCCAGATTAAAAGAATAGGTAAGAGCCTTTGAGCATTTCTGAAATGTCAATTTGCTGTAAACACTTTACGTATATTACCTCAGTTCTCAAAGCAGCCTTATTTTGGGGGTGGGTGCTTAATTATTCCAAGTTGTAGGTAAGAGTTAGACTTGAAGAGAATAAAGGTCTCAGTAATATGTGATACAGCAGTGATTTGAATTCATTGCATAGTAAGTTCATTGCATAGTACAAATTTCACCATCCTACGATAATAACAAATCTCAGAGGTAAGTTTTGTATCATGGTTTTTCTCACCCAGGGTGGACTTACTCTTTTCAGTCAAAATAATTATAATCTGTATGTGGAAAATTTGGTCCATAAACATTTATTTTTCTAGTTTCATTTTTTAAAGTGCCCAAAAATGAAGAGCAAATTCACTCTTGGTTCTCATAAGCACCAACAAGAAAATCCTGTTATGTGCAAGCAGGTATGTTAAGCACCAACTCTTTAATAGCTAATACTTTATATAGAGACCATCTAGCTCAACTGATTTCCAACACTGACTGCAGATCAGAATTCTGAGTTTAAAAAATAAATAACAAATCCCATCCTGAAACAAACTAAACCTCAAGTTACTTAGGGCTGAGTTTGGGTGCAGTTTGCTTTCAAAGCTCTAAATGTAAAAAATTTTCAGATGCCAGGGCCTATTCTTAAAATATGAGAAAATGTGATTGCCAGATTATCTGTCAACTCAATTTTTTTAAGCTTGCAAGGCATGTTTGAGAACCATGATCTAAAGCTCATACTTCATAAATAGTGTTTTATTATACCACATTATCCTCAGAGTTTCTGAAACAGAAATATGGGAGTAGTTTACTTGGGAGTTTCTGGCTTTGAAGTTTTAGGTTGTTGGCCAGGGATGCAGTCATGTAAACCCTTCACTGAGTTGGAGGAGCCACTTCTTGGAGGTTCAATCACATGGATGTCAAGTTGATGTTCAACATTTGTTGACAGATGATCTTGCTTGCAACCCACATGGAGCTGTCCTAAGGTTTTTCTAAGTGTCCTCAAAACATAGTAACTTCCTTGAAAGAGCAATCCTTGTAAGTCACACCTTGCTACTTTGGCCATATTCTATTTGATAGAAAAATGTTTTCATGTAAAACCTGACTGGGCCACAGTGTACTGAGATATTTGGTCAAGTATCTGGTATTTCTAGGTAAGATCAACATTTGAATGGTAAAATGAGTAAAGCAGATTTTTCTGTCTAGGATAGATAACGTTTTCCAATCAACTGAAGTCCTGAATAGAGCACAAAGGATAATATGGAATTCCTCCTACCTGTTTGAGCCAGGACACTAGTCCTTTTGGCTTTTGGAATCACAGTGAAAATCAGGTCTTCCTGGGTCTCAAGATCAAGGCTGCTGGCTTTCATACTGGGAATTGAGCCACTGGGTCTACACCTTGCTGTATGCAGATAATAGGGCTTGTCAAACTCCATAATTTTGGGTAAAGTAATTCCTTATAGTAATTCTCTTTGCATAAACACATATATACATTCATGTATATTGTTTCTGTTTCTCTGAAGAACTCTAAATAAAAGGAAATCATAAGTCCAGCCTACATTAAAGGTAACAATTGCAAATTTTTCCAACTATCTTACACATCATGCTAACAGGTAAGCTTTTTATCTCCATAATTTTTAAAAATTGCAACAGCAATCAGACCACATGCCTTTTAATCAGAATTAAAAGGCATCCAGATTGGTATGGAAGAAGTTTAACTGTCACTGTTTGCAGATGACATGATATTGTACATAAAAAACCCTAAAGAATCCACTCCATAATTACTAAATGTAATACCTGAATTCAAAGTTTAAGGATACAAAAGTAATACACAGAAATCTGTTGCATTGCTATACACTAGTGATGAACAGGCATAAAGAGAAATCAAGAAAACAATTCCATTCACAACTGTATCAAAAAGAAAAAATACCTAGGAATAAACCTATCCATGGAAGAGAAGACCTTGTGGGTAAAATTGTAATATTTCCAGAATGTCTCACCTGGCTTTGGTGCATTCGAATACCCTCAGGGCTGGAGAGAAATTCATCTCCTTGTCAGTGGGTAATTACCTGGGCAACCATGAGTGTATGAACCTGAGAGGTTAGGGGAAAGAGTTTGCTTGGTTGCTTCTTCCAGAGCAAGGGAAAGAGATGGTGCTGGACTGTAGTTTGTAAGCAATAAACAGATTTTAAACTTTATTTATCCCTTTGATCTCAGTTTTTAGAGATACTTTGCCCTGGGATTTCCTCCCCGTGGACTTACAGACATACACAATGAAAACTACAAGACACCCCTGAGAGAAATGAAAGAAGATACCAATAAATGGAAGCACATGCTGTGTTCAAGGATAGAATTAAAATAGTCAAAATGGCCATCCGGCCTATAACAATCTGCAGATTAAATGCCATCCCTACCAAAATAGCAACAGCATTCCACAATGAGCTAGAGCAAATAGTTCTAAAGTTCATATGGAATACAAAAGACCCCGAATACCCAAAGCAATCCTGAGAAGGAAGAATAAAGCTGGGGGAATTATGCTCCCCAACTTCCAGCTCTATTACAAAGCCATGGTAACCAAGAGAATTTGGTCCTGGCATAAGAAACAGACACATAGACCAATGGAACAGGCTAGGCAGTCCAGATACAAAACCAAGCAAATATGGTCAATTAATATACGATAAAGGAACCATGGATATACAAAGAAGAAATGGCTGCCTCTTCAACAGCTAGTGTTGACAAAAGTGGGCAGCTACATGAAAGAGAATGAAACTGGATTATTGTCTAACCCCATACACAAAACAAAACTCAAAATGGATCAAATACCTGAATATAAGACATGAAACCATAAAACTCTTAGAAGAAAACATATGCAAACATCTCTTAAATATAAACAACTTTTTCCTGAAAGCATTTCCTCAGGCAAGGAAAACAAAAGCAAAAATGAACAATTGGGACTACATCAAGCTAAAAACCTTCTGTACAGTAATGGACACTGTCCATAGAACAAAAAGACATCCTACCGTATGAGAGAATATATTTGTAAAAGATATCTGACAATGGGTTAATATCCAAAATATTGAAGAACTCACACACCTCAAACACCCAATAGAGCAAATAACTCTATTAAAAAATAGGCATAGGACATGAACAGACACTTCTCCAAAGAAGACATTCAGCTGGCCAAAAGGCACATGAAAAGGTGCTCCACGTCACTAATCATCAGGGTAATGCAAAATAAAACCACAAGGAGATATCACCTCACACCAGTTAAGATGGCCAACACAGAGAAGATTAGGTGGGGTAGGAGGAGGGTCCATGCTTAATAAACTGAGGATTTACTGGACGGAACAATGTCAGACGGATTTCTTTGTTGCAGAGCTTTGCAGAATCTTTAATATGTTCATTCAGTCTTCAAAGATCATTACAATGTGCATTACTTATATGGCCAAGGAAGGCTTGCTTTAATGAGTACCTTGCACTTTTGGAAATGTCCCTCTAGACGAACAATCACTTCCATAACTATTGTTATGATTATAAGGGAAGTCAAACTACTACTCTTTATCGAAATGTCATCTTTAAAGACGTAAGAACAAGGATCTGCATCTTCCCATCTTTCCTCCCTTAATTTGGATTTGTAGTTCCATTCCAAGTAATACATTATTAGTGATCATAAAAGATTGCACGTAGGGCACTTTCCACTTCACAGTGAACTTCCCCCCTTCCTCTTTCTGCTCTCAACACATCCTACTCATTAAAGAACTAGAAAGATCTATATTCTCATCTCCATATTAAAAGGATGCAAAAAAAATGAATCCCATAGAAACTGAGCTTCAAAGTCACACTCAGTCAGTGACTGAGCTGGTCCTGGAGAACAAGCTTCCCAACTCTGGACTATACCCATGGCAAAGCCTGTCCCTCTTCTGTCATCACTGGTCCTTCCCTCCCTATCAGGTGCTGCATTTATCTCACTGTGCATCGGAAAGTGGGTGGTAATGCTGTGGACTCCTTTCTGGCTCGATTTGGGCCTTTTCTTTCATCTGCTAATTGAATTATGCACTTCTCTTATAGGAGAGCAGAATCTTCAAAAGGGGCGGAAAAAGACTAGGAACAACAAATGCTGATGAGGATGTGGAGAAAGGGAACCCTCCTAGAGTGCTGGTAGGAAGGTAAACTAGTTCAACCATTGTAGAAAGCAATATGGAGGTTCCTCAAAAATCATAAAATAGAAATACCATCTGACCCAGAAATTCCACTCCTAGAAATTTACACTAGGAATGGAGGATTTCAGATTCAAAAAGATATGCACCCGTGTGTTTACTGCAGCACTATTTACAGTAGTCAAGATAGGGAAGCAAACTAAGTTTCCATCAGTAGATGAATGGATAAAGAAGAGGTGGTACATATACACAATGGAATATTATTCAGCTGTAAGAAACAAACAAATCCTACCATTTGCAACAACATGGATGGAGCTAGAAGGTATAATGCTCAGTGAAATAAGTCAGACAGAGAAAGACAAGTGCCAAATGATTTCCCTCAATTGTGGAGTAGAGCAATGAAGCAAAACTGAAGGAACAAAATACCAGGATACTTGTAGACTCCAACAAGGGACTAGTAGTTACCAAAGGGTAGGGGTGTGGAAGGGTTGGTGGGGAAGGAGAGAGAAGCTGATTGTGTTGTATCATGATTGGTGCACATGGTGTCTGTGTGGAGTCACAGGGAAGACAGTGTAGCTCAAGAAGACAAATAGGGAGTCTGTGGCATCTTACTACATTGATGCACAGTGACTGCAATTGGATAAGGGGGGTCGACTCAATAAGAGTGAATGTAATAACCACGTTTTCCATGTGAAAGCTTCATAAGAATGTATATCAATGATACCTTAATAAAAAATAATAATAAATAAATAAAATTAAAACAAGAAATTTACTGCTCTGGTCACCTCCCAGGAGAGCAGCTTGGTTTGAGAACATATCAATTAAAACTACCTGCCCAGCTCCGCAAGTTGGGCTAAGTTATTGTCTGCTAAAGAGTACATAAAGAATCTTACTTCTTATTTTCTTGAATGGTAAAATGCAATTTTATCTTTAAGAAGGAATCCTTCTTGTATTTCACTATGGTGTTTACAGCTGGGCCTGCAAGCTAAATTCGATGCGAAGGTTTCAAATTACTTGATAAGGGCTAAAGGAGAAAAAACAGCTTATAGATAGGTTAATAAGATATGGGCCTGCATGTTTAACAGAATAAAGACATGGGCTATGGTTGACATACGTTCCTTTATCTCGGTAACATTCAAACATTGCAGGCCAAGTTACTCCTGGCTTGTTGAGCTTTAAGTGAGCAACTCATTAACTCTGAGTCTTTTTTAGTGGGCTTTCCTGGACTTTTTCCTCTTTCCACCCACTCATATCTATTTTCCTAACACGTATAAGCAATCATCCATTTTGGCTCACCCATGTCTCTGGGAACTCAACTGCAAAAAGGGTCTCCACCAAACCTCCCAATCCAGGTATATACCCTTGCTCGCCCCACCTTGTAATCAGCTATTGATATGGAAATGTACTACTTTTCTCCACCCTTGGAAACACTACTGATATGGAGATGTACAAAGGCCAGGCAAGAGATTCTGGAAATACTGCAATTTGACCCACATTTATGTCTGTTGTTAGGGCTAATTTTCACATACATACATAAGACCTGTCAGAAACATAGCTTTGAGACAGGAATGGTGGGTGTAGTCAGAGTAGGGTGAGGGCCTCCGGGAAAAGCAGGGTGGAATATTTACAGTCAGAGCCATGTAACAATGGGCAAAGAAGTTCCTACTGAAAGTTTGTGCTAAGCACTTTGCAAATTCAAGATCACACTAATTCTCTAGGGTAAAGATACAGACATCTTCAGTGAGATCAGTGAAAGGTCAAATGGCCAGGAGCAACTTGGCCTTGAATGTTTGAGTGTTCTGCAAGGGTATCTGCATAACCCAGGACTCTGCTGTCAGCCCTAGCAATCAGACTATGTCCCAGCCCACCTTTAGGACAGGGCAGGTGATGCAATCCCACATCCCTAAGTTTCTTTCATGTTCTCGAAAAATCCTCAACTGCCTATAAAACCCCCTAGACAATGCACCACTATGGACTCTCTTGTCCTCTCCTGGTGTGAGCCGAGAGCTCTGTCCTTTCACTTTATCTCTAAATAAAAGCCTGTACCTTGCTCTACTTCCTTGAGTGTTTGTGAAGCTCATTCTTCGGCTTCGTCATCAAGAACCCCTGCATCATCTTCTAAGTCTCAGACTCACATTTTGTTCTACTCTAAATGAAAAGGAAATGATGCGAATACACCTCCCTAGTGCTCCATAGCATGAACTCACCAATCTCAGAGTTCAAAAAGGTCCTTAATATTAGGAAGATTAGTTTCTCAGGAAAGCATTTTGCAAATTTGTGTAATCTGGTTTTCACGATGACTGACAAGTGCCACTGGCCACGGTTAGCAAAGGGTCAGGCATGTCCTATGTCCTGAAATGCAGTGAACAGTTAGTTCTTTACAATCTTTCACATGGGTGAAAATGCAAAAACCCTTTCTGTCAGAACTCTGCTTTTCATATAAATACAAAGTATTTTGACTAGTCTCAACATATTAGGATATTTTTAGGAATAGGAATGCCATATAATTGTAAATACATATTTCCACCATTTTGGAAAACATTAGCTCTGTTTACATAAGCAATTATGAACACATTGTATTTGTATATGTGGACATTTACATATTAAATAATTTTTATGTATATTCCTTTTATTTTGTTGTGTTAGATCATTTTGGGGAGGAAATGCATTAGGGAATTTAGTTTATATCATACCTTTTAATCATATTTATGCATTAAGTTCACAATGGTAAGTGTTCTGGTTTTTTACTTGCTGAAAAAACGTTTATGTAAGCTAGCTTTCCAGCTAGAAGTTGAAAAAGCAGTAAAGAAACTTGATCCAGTCACATTTGAGTGTTTTAAAACTGAAAAAGCAGAAATATCTTTTATGTGACAAATTTTTTGAGAATGTAATATGAATCCCAGCAGCAGGACACCCATGGAGGATGGTGCAGAACCTTGCATATTTAATTGTTTCCCTAAGAGGAATGTTAGTGCATTTCTTACACAGAAGCTGCTGCTCACTTGAATGTTCTCTTTCATTTGAGGGGCCTATGGCGCTAAATCTGAACTAAGGAACCTAAGAGAGAAGTGATTCTTCTGACAACAGTAGCTCACTTCCTTCCATTCCAAGCCTATGTGGACAAGCACAGTTCTTTCAGCAGGTGGATTATGCCCATCCAAACAGCACTAAAGCCGTTGGGCCCCAAGAGTATCATCCACAACCTCCAGGGCCCAGTGGCTTTGGACAGCAGTGCAGCAGTAGAAGCTACAGAGCCTACACCACCGGAGAAAAACGAAATGCCTCCTGCCAAGAGGAAGGAGAGGAGGAGATGGGATGGCACTTTACCTAATCGTCATTCACCTTAAAGTAGTTTCATTGTCCACTCACCAAATAACGGGTGGCCCCCAGAGCATGGGTTACCTCTCGGCCGCTGCGAAAGCAGAGAGGCCTTGGGTTCCTGCCCAAGACCCCAGCATCCTAAACCATTCAGACGGGCAGCTTCCCACAGCCAGCTGGAATACCCCCTCCGATGTTCCTCAACCTGAACATCCTCTGCAGACTCTACCCACAACGTCTTTTCTTTCCCCTCCCAGAGTATTCTACTCAAGCCACTGTTGACTTCTGCACAAACTGGCCACGCACCCGACGACACCTGAGGTCACATGAATCAAACGTTATTTGGGTGTTTTTTCTGTATTTTTTAATTAAGGAAGTGTCGTTGGTGTGCGCATGAGAGTAGTTGGCGGCCGCGGAATGTGAGAGCGTCGGGAAGGAGTGAGGCCGTCTCTTAGCGGTAATGGCGGCGGCCGCTTTGTTTAGGCTGTTTGGCTGTGCCTCGCTGTTGTCGGGTAACAAGCCTCAGGCCCACCCGATCTGGGTCGGTGGGAGCGGGGTCGCCGAATGACTGACTACAAAATAAACTATGAAACGGTTATTTAGTTTTGTCTCGCGGGCCTTCTGCCTCCTTGTAATAGCCGGGTGCTGCCGATAACGAGGCCGCGTTTCGGTAGTGGAAAGTTTTGTGATGCAGGAGAGCCGGAAGAGTCACTAGAGGAGGGAACAATGGCCTCTGTGTGCCTCCCTTAACCGGTGACTGGAGGTAATGGAAGCTGGACGCAGGCTGGAAGACTCTTGGGAAGTTAGGAAGCTAGTACTGCCCTGCTCCCTCTCCTAAATCAGTGAAGTCGCGGGATGACTGTTTAGCCGTGGGCCGTGCGTATTTGGGGAGTGGTACAATGTGGTGTTCATGTTCTTCTGTTAATCGTTCAACTTTGGGGTTAATGAGACCAAAAGTACTCGGACAGTAGATCAGCTGAGTAGATAAGGTTTTTGTTACTGACTTTATTGTGCCTAAGGAGAGAAACCTTGAAATAGTCAAAGCTAAGGATTTCCCTAATTAAGCAGAATACATTTTTCGCCAAACTACTGGGAATGGGGGAAAGGATACGTAGTCTGAGTAGCCAGAAGAGCTACTCTATTTCATTTTTCTCTATTTTCTCCAGAGAAACAGTAAATGAGTCGTTTTGCACTTTCAAGGCACACCTTATGTCTTCCATATTTAGTAGAAGGAATTTATAGAGCATAACTTTTTACACAAACTGACGAACTCCTACTAAATTGTGCAAGAATCTTAATGACACTAATTGTTCCTAAATTTTAGTTACATGTATATTTAAGGGATTTGATAGATCTCACCGCTTGCTTTTATGAGGATGTTTTCCTGCTAATGATGCGTTATGTTAAAAGCCTGCAATTTTATGAGATTTGACGTGTTTAAAAGAGCACAAAAGTTGAAAATAAATCTAGAGCAAAGGCATTCACACTTGTAAAATTACCTGTGCAAATGGAATCTGTTTAACTCGAAAAACTGCACCCCGCGGCTCATTAGAATTAAGTAGTAAACAAATTCGTCCAGGAAAAGTTGTGATAATTAAGATTTAATGCCTTAATGTTGACCCTTGGTGTAATTTGGTAACGTTATCTTAAACTTTTACTCCAGTGTTTATAAACGTTATTGTGTTAGTAACATTTGGTGACAATGCTGTTTGCTCTTCGTGGGTTGTTTTTTCTTTTGGTGTATATAACTGTTCTGCTTCTAAATAGAAATTAATTAAGCTTCTTTGGTTAGTTACAGTGCAACAAAGCGGAATAACCATTTTCTATGGTGTTGAAATCTCACCAGTGTGTTGGCAGGTAGGAACTGAGATTGAAGACAGACTTTTACAAGAATGAAATGTCAGTTGTGCCACACTATAATCCCTGCAATGCGAGAAATAACTGCTTTTCAGTTGAATGATCCAGTGTTAGTAAAGTGCCACAATGCTTAACTGCCAGTTGGTGATGAGGGGTGGGTTTCTGCTTAGGGATTAACCGAATTGAATAGTTGATCAGTCTTGAGATAGGGTTATTTAAGGAGATTTCAAATTGTGCTAAACGTTTTTTGGGTAGATGTTTTTAGGCTTAAAAGAATACCAAGCAGAAAACCAGTGGCTTTGAGAAATGATTAACGATTTAGTTTGATAATTAAAGATCTTTTAGTAAGGAAAATTTTTGCAGGGAAAATTGCTTTAAATGAAGGTGTTTGAACTATCTGTAGTGGGGTGCTGGCGTCCTGCCTCTTGCATTTGTCCTTTGTAGGGTTTATAAGTAATTTTTAGTATCTTTGGTGACGGTAACTACATTTTTCTTGGTGAGTAGTTCATAATGGGTATAAGTATTGAATCACTATGTTGTACAGTTGAAACCAGTAGTATATTGTGTATCAACTATACTTAAGATTTTTAACAGCTGCAGACAGGGCAGCTAGCCTATATATAGGGTTAAAGGGAATGTAAGTCTTGAGATTTGTATTTTGTTTGTAATGCTATCTATACTTGATTTTTACCTTAGTAGTGTAGTAATGCGTGTGTCAGCATGTGAAGTTTTAATATCTTATCTTTCAGTTTGCTGGTCTAGACCTGAAATCCTCTGATAATCAAAGTGAAGGAGGAATTACAACAAGCAGTAAGTAATTTTTTTCTCTCTAAAATCTTCATTAGCTTAATGTTCACATGTCATTGTTTTTGCTAATTTTAATTGAAGCTTTTTTCCCTTCTGTTTTCCACATGAATTACTTTGACAGGCCTGGACAGTAAGAGACTTGTGGTTCTTTTTGAGTGGTAACTTGGTTTAGAAGAAAATTAATGTAGTACCAATACATTTTTATTGTTGTTTCCTGGGCAAGCAGGAAGGAGGTGGAAGACATGTTCTATCTGTGAAATTACCTGAACTGTTACCATATTGTACAGAACCTGTATTTGTTTATGTGTTAAAGTTACTGCCATTTATTTCCCATGAAGAATCTGAGACAAATAGAACTAGGCTGTATGGGTTGTTAGGTGGTAGTGAGAATTTAAAATGTCAGCTGTATGGTGGGGACTTGGTGCTGGGAATCTAGTAACCACCATGTTGCTCATGTAATTATATGACACCAAAATAAAACAAATAAAATGTCAGCTGTATTAAATTCTTTAAAATGTTTCTACATCTTTTTGTTAGCTCTTGAAATATTTTGTTCTTTGGGGGAGCAGAGTTGGCTTGATTTCCTGTTTTGAGGACTTCATAGACATTACTGTTTGGGTAGGGAGAGGAATTGGTGGTGGTTTATCATTTGGCAGCTGATCTCACCTTGGGCTCAGGCTTGCAGGAAAGCAGTGGATACCCTTCAAAAAACTTCTTTAACTATATGGTTAGTTCAGGTAATGTTATTTGCCATTATATGGATAATTTAATTCTAAAGGTTTGGGATACTTAATTCAGTCGGAAAGTTAGAGATTAAAATTTGAGTTTTAAGGTATAAAACTGACTTTCTTCTTCTACTATGTAGATTTAAGTGTTTTTATTCCTTGGTGATAGACCAGGCTGTTCATTTACAAACAATCGAGGTAACACACACTGTTCTTATTGTCATTTTCCTTTCCCTGCTCTTTAATTTAAACTTGGACTTCATTTACCAGAATAGAAACAAAGCCTTATTTTGGGTAATTGGAGTTGATTTAGTGCATTTTTTCCCCTCAGATCTGTGTTTTTTGTTTGTCTGTTTGTTTGGTATCATTAATGTACAATTACATGAGGAACATTATGTATACTAGACTCCCCCAATCACTAAGTTCCCCCCACATACAATATTACAATCACTGTCCATCAGCATAGTAGGATGGTGCATGTTTTTTTATTTTTTTAATTTTAATTTTGTTATCATGAATCTACAGTTACATGAAGAGCATTATGTTTACTAGGCTCTCCCCTACCCCAAGTACGCCCCACAAACCCCATTACAGTTACTGTCCATCAGCATGGTAAGATGTTGTAGAATCATTGCTTGTCTTCTCTGTGTTGCACAGCCCTCCCCTTTCCCACACCCAGGACATTATACATGCTAATCATAATGCCCCCTATCTTCTTCCCCGCCCTTATCCCTCCCTACCCTCCTGTTCTCCCCAGTCTCTCTCCCTTTGGTAACTGTTAGTCCATTCCTGGGTTCTGTGGTTCTGCTGCTGTTTTGTTCCTTCAGTTTTTCCTTTGTTCTTATACTCCACATATGAGTGAAATCATTTGGTACTTGTCTTTCTCCTCTTGGCTTATTTCACTGAGCATCATACCCTCTAGCTCCATCCATGTTGTTGCAAATTTTAGGATTTGTTTTCTCCTTATGGCTGAATAATACTCCATTGTGTATATGTACCACATCTTCTTTATCCATTCATCTACTGATGGACACTTAGGTTGCTTCCATTTCTTGGCTATTGTAAATAATGCTGCGATAAACATAGGGGTGCGTCTGTGTTTTTCAAAGTGGAGTGCTGCATTTTTAGGGTAAATTCCTAGAAGTGGAATTCCTGGGTCAAATGATAAGTCTATTTTGAGCATTTTGAGGAACCTCCATGCTGCTTTCCACAATGGTTGAACTAAGTTACATTCCCACCAGCAGTGTAGGAGAGTTCACCTTTCTCCACAACCTTGCCAACATTTGTTGTTTGTCTTTTGGATGGTAGCCATCCTTACTGGTCTGAGGTGATATCTCATTGTGGTTTTAATTTCCATTTCTATGATAATTAGCGATGTGGACCATCTTTTCATGTGTGTCTTGGCAATCTGAATTTCTTTTTTGGAGAACTGTCTGTTCAATTCCTCTGCCCATTTTTTGATGGGATTATTTGTTTTTTGTTTGTTTAGGTGGGTGAGCTCTTTATATATTTTGAATCTAAATCCTTTATCTGATCTGTAATTTACAAATATATTATCCCATTCTCTAGGGTACCTTTTTTCTCTATTGATGGTGTCTTTTTCTGTACACAAACTTTTCAGCCTAATATAGTCCTGTTCATTTTTGCTTTTGTTTTCCTTGCCTGGGGAGATATGTTCAAGAAGAGGTCACTCATTTTTATGTCTAAGAGATTTTTGCCTATGTTTTTTCCAAGAGTTTTATGGTTTCATGACTTACATTCAGGTCTCTGATCCATTTTGAATTCACTTTTGTGTATGGGGTTAAATAGTGATCCACTTTCATTCTCTTACATGTAGCTGTCCAGTTTTGCCAGCACCATCTGTTGAAGAGATTGTCATTTCCCGATTGTATGCCCATGGCTCCTTTATCGAATATTAATGACCATATATGTTTGGGTTAATGTCTAGAGTCTCTAGTCTGTTCCACTGGTCTTTGGCTCTGTTCTTGTGCCAGTACCAAATTGTCTTGATTACTATGGCTTTGTAGGAGAGCTTGAAGTTGTGGAGTGAGTTACCCCTCCCCCACTTTATTCTTCTTTCTCAGGATTGCTTTCGCTATTCGGGGTCTTTGGTGTTTCCAGATGAACTTTTGAACTATTTGTTCCAGTTTGTTGAAGAATATTGTTGGTAATTTGATAGGGATTGTATCAAATCTGTGTATTGCTTTGGGCAGGATGGCCATTTTGACGATATTAATTCTTCCTAGCCAAGAGCATAGGATGTGTTTCCAATTTTTAGTGTCCTCTTTAATTTCTCTTAAGAGTGTCTTAGAGTTTTCAGGGTATAAGGCTTTCACTTCTTTGGTTAGGTTTATTCCTAGGTATTTTATTCTTTTTGATGCAATTGTGAATGGAATTGTTTTCCTGATTTCTCTTTCTATTGGGTCATTGTTAGTGTATAGGAAAGCCACAGATTTCTGTGTGTTAATTTTTTATCCTGCAACTTTGCTGTATTCTGGTATCAGTTCTAGTAGTTTTGGAGTGGAGTCTTTTGGGTTTTTTTATGTACAATATCCTGTTATCTGCAAATAGTGACAGTTTAACTTCTTCTTTACCAATCCGGATTCCTTGTATTTCTTTGTTTTGTCTGATTGCCGTGTCTAGGACCTCCAGTACTATGTTAAATAACAGTGGGGACAGTGGGCGTCCCTGTCTTGTTCCCGATCTCAGAGGAAAAGCTTTCAGCTTCTCGCTGTTCAATATGATGTTGGCTGTGGGTTTATCATATATGGCCTTTATTAATGTGAGGTACATGCCCTCTATATTCATTTAGCTGAGAGTTTTTATCATGAATGGATGTTGAATTTTGTCAAAAGCTTTTTCAGCATCTATGGAGACGCTCTTGTGGTTTTTGCCTTTCTTTTTTTTTGATGTGGTGAATGATGTTGATGGATTTTCGAATGTTGTACAAGCCTTGCATCCCCGGGATGAATCCCACTTGGTTGTGGTGTATGATCCTCTTGATATATTTTTGAATTCAGTTTGTTAATATTTTATTGAGTATTTTTTCATCTACGTTCTTCAGGGATATTGGTCTGTAATTTTCTTTTCTGGTGTAGTCTTTGCCTGGTTTTGGTATTATGGTGATATTGGCTTCATAGAATGAGTTTGGGAGTATTTCCTCCTGTTTTACTTTTTGGAAAACTTTAAGGAGAATGGGCATTATATCTTTTCTTTATGTCTGATAAAATTCTGAAGTAAATCAATCCATCTGGCCTGGGTTTTTTTTTCTTGGGTAGGTTTTTGATTACTGCTTCAATTTCGTTGCTGGTAAAGGATTTCTTTAGATTTTGTGTTTCTTACTTGGTCAGTCTTGGAAGGTTGTATTTTTCTAGGAAGTTGGCCATTTCTTCTAGGTTTTCCAGCTTCTCAGCATATAGGTTTTTATAGTAGTCTCTAATAATTCTTTGTATTTCTGTTCGTTCCATCGTGATGTTTCCTTTCTTGTTTCTGATTCTGTTGATGTGTGTTGTTTCTCTTTTTCTTAATAAATTTGGCTAGAGGCTTATCTATTTTGTGTATTTTCTCAAAGAACTAGCTTAGTTTCATTGATTTTTTTTCTATTGTTTTATTCTTCTCAATTTTGTTTATTTCTTCTCTGATCTTTATTATGTCCCTCCTTCTGCTGACTTAGGCCTCTTTTGTTCTTCTTTTTCCAATTTTGATAATTTTGACATTAGACTATTTATTCTGGTTTATTCTTCCTTCTTTAAGTATGCCTGGGTTGCTATGTACGTTCATCTGAAGACTGCTTTAGCCGTGTCCCACAGAAATAGGGCTTTTGTGTTGTTGTCATTTATTTCCATATATTGCTGGATCTCCATTTTAATCTGGTCGTTGATCCATTGACTATTTAGAAGCATGTTGTTAAGCCTCCATGTGTTTGTGAGCCTTTTTGCCTTCTTTTTACAATTTCTAGATTTATACCTTTGTCGTCTGAAAAGTTGGTTGGTAGAATTTCAATCTTTTTTAATTTTCTGAAGCTCTTTTTGTGGCCTAGTATGTGGTCTATTCTGGAGAATGTTCCATGTGCACTTGAGAAGAATATGTATCCTGCTGCTTTTGGGTGTAGAGTTCTATAGATGTCTATTAGGTCCATCTGTTCTAGTGTGTTGTTCAGTGCCTCTGTGTCCTTACTTATTTTCTGTCTGGTGGATTTGTCCTTTGGAGGGAATGGTGTGTTGAATTCTCCTAAGATGAATACATTGCATTCTATTTCCTCTTTAATTCTGTTAGTATTTGTTGCACATATGCTCGTGCTCCTGTGTTGGGTGTATATCTATTTATAAAGGTTATATCCTCATGGTGGACTGAGCCCTTTATCATTATGTAATGTCCTTGTTTATCTCTTTTTACTTTCTTTGTTTTGAATTCTATTGTGTCTAATACTATTACAGCTACACCTGCTTTTTTCTCCCTATTGTTTGCATGAAATATCTTTTTTGGATGGTGTCTTTTTTGAGGATATTTTCTTAGGCTTTTACAGTGATGGCCATACATGCTATATGTTATAATTCATGCAAGTTAACTAAGAGATGGCCCTTTTTAAATGTTTGTTAAGTAACTATGAGTAACTGAACTGAATTTGATATGAGGAATTTTTTCTTAATCCATGTTCCCAAGATTGCCAGGCTTGTCTCCCACCCTTCAATTTTAGGGTAAAAATTATATTATTTAAGCAATAATTGATTTTTCGGTATTTATTCCCTACTGCAAAACAACGTTTAGAGGAGGCTTTAAAGCTTGCTTTTGTAAAAAGCTGTGTGTTGGATGTTATAATGTGCTTTTAATTTTTTTTTCTCTTAGAACGGAGTTATATACCACCTCACTTAAGGAACAGAGAAGCATCTAAAGGTAGGTGATTAACAGCAACTTTGTAACCAACTTTTTGTACGTTTAGAGATGAGTTAGCTTAGGGAAAATGAGGTACCTGGGAAGTCTGTACACATTTTCTCTTGTTCAAGAACAAGCATTTCCTAACTTTGAAAAGGTTCATCTAATTTTATGTAATTCAGAGTTACTTCTTTTCACCCACTTTCACTAGTATAATTTTACTGTTAACAGTTCCCACTAGTCTGCGGTTGTATCTGTAAACATTGATAACATGATTGATTTTAATTTGAAAATGGGTATGTCTCTATTAAATATGTATATTAAAACTGCACATGTATTAAGCCACCTTATACAGGTTTACTGTAGAACAGTTAAATGCAGGAGTACAAGCTTGTGCACACTTAGTAAGTTGGATAGATTCTCTGATGTTAGCTTTTTGCCTGAACTGCTTCATTTGAAAGGTTTGCTTAAAATGTTATGAAAATCCTGAATATATTTTACTGTTTGTTTTTTAATGTACAGTGGTGAAAGCTTATTAAATATATTGTTAGAATGATTTGTATGACTGAAATTTTTGAAAGAAGGGAAAGGTCAGGAAAAATATTTAAAGCTGAAAGGGAAGAATAAAGACTGGTAAATAAGTAAGGGTAGGGGGGTGTTTTAGGAAGGGAGAAGATAAACTATAGCTTGAGGTCTGTGGTTTTCCTGAATGAAACTTTTAAGTGTGTATAGGTCTACCAGAATGTAACTCAGCTAATGCTGGGTTTTTTTTCAAAGTAACTGCAGAGTTATGAAAAGGGTTAATGAGTTCTCCTCAGTGTATCTTGCTGGCATAGCATCCAGAGTATATTGAGTGTTTTGAAAGGGAGTTGTCAGTACCTTCAGGAGTTTTTGGAACAGATCTTAAAAATTCAACAATCACCCTGCTAATGGCTGTGTCTCATCCATCTGGCAAATGGTGGAGCTACAAATTTAATAAAGTGTCTGATTCTCGTATTTATCAGCTTGTGGTGTAAGTTTACTCTTAACTTTTCAATGTCTGTAGATGAGCCTTAGAGACATGTCCAATTAGGAAATTAGGCAAGGGAGGAACTGGAGTCTCCTTTTTTCCTTGACATATTTGTGTTCTCCCCAAGCTAGATCCAACATTGTTGTATTCTAGTATTTGACAATAGTTTATGTAAGTGTACCTATACAAATAACGTTCACACCAATTGTTACTTTGGTTTTTTTAATACTGAACTGGGGAGGTGCTTACCAATACCGCATGTAAGGTAAATTCAAAAATAGGGAGATCTTCATGAGAATGGATTGAGGAACCTTTCTGGGAGATCCGAGGGTGTTAAAAGTTTTAACAAATGGACATGTTTACTAAATTTAGGGTTCTTACTGAAAACTCTACCTGCTGCAAATGTTTTGTGGTTTATTCCTTAAGTTGAGGATCATTTGAAAAAATCCAGTGGTAGTTTTTGAATACAGATAGCTTCATTTTATATATAGGTACGTCTGAAGACATTTAAAAGTGCACTGGAGTCAAATAGAAATATCAAAACTGCTTTTACGAGTCAAATAGAAATAGTAAAACTCCTTTTACACTGTTTCCATTCACTTAATTTATTTCTTGTAAGAGTAACTAGAACAGTGCTTATGTATTGAAGATGTTCAACTGACTTCTCATATTTATATCGCTGCTGATAAAGTTCCTACCAAGTTGCCTTCTCCAAGTCTTCTAATTGACTAAGTCCTGTTTTCACAGTGCCACTTATTTTCTACAGGGAGCCCATAAGAAGTAGACAAAGCATAATTCAGTGCCTGGAATTTAGTGCTTCAGCCATTATAAAATTTGAAATTTTTTGTCCTAGTATATCTGACCTGTTTCTTACTAATCACGTAGTGTATCTATTCGTTTTTTTTTTTTGTTTCCCTAGGCTACTAACAGGACCTGAGGCTAATTAACCTTTTGTTACACTAGGAATTCCAGAAAGGGTATATTGTCTGGCAATAATACGTATTTTTATTTTACCAACTTTTGTATTATGGTTTGTGAGGTATTTAGGGGTGGGCATAACTAAAATGCTTCCGTAGAGCTACCCTAGCTACTTGCTTACTTCTGAAGGTAAAGATTTGGGAGAGGCACTTGAAATTTCTCTGAGAGAGCAGTCTCAGCTTTTAAGAAGAATTATCTGTGGTCTTTTCAAAATAATCTTATTGGAATAAGCCTAGGTTTTAGGAGTATAGCAAACCATGACACTTGAATGGAATATAAACTGTGTGTTTTATGGTCAATGTAAAAGTACTCATGCAAGTTAACTAAGAGATGGCCCTTTTGAAATGTTTGTTAAGTAACTATTAGTAACTGAACTGAATTTGATATGAGGAATTTTTTCTTAATCCATGTTCCCAAGATTGCCAGGCTTGTCTCCCACCCTTCAATTTTAGGGTAAGAATTATATTAATTAAGCAATAATTTATTTCTCGGTATTTATTCCCTACTGCAAAACAACTTTTCAAGGAGGCTTTAAAGCTTGCTGTTGTAAGAAGCTGTGTGTTGGATGCTAAAGTGGGCTTTTAATTTTTGTTTTTCTCTTAGAAGGGCGTTATATACCTCCTCACTTAAGGAACAGAGAAGCATCTAAAGGTAGGTGATTGACAGCAAGTTTGTATCCAACTTTTTGTATGTTTAGAGATGAGTTAGCCTAGGGAAAATGAGGTACCTGGGAAGTCTGTACACATTTTCTCTTATTCAAGAACAAGCGTTTCCTAACTTTGAAAAGGTTCATGTAATTTTAAGTAATACAGAGTTACTTCTTTTGACCCACTTTCACTAGTATAATTTTACTGTTAACAGTTCCCACTAGTCTTGGGTTGTACCTGTAAACATTGACAACATGATTGATTTCACTTTGAAAATGTGTGTGTCTCTATTAAATATGTATATTAAAACTGCACATGTATTAAGCCACCTTATTAGAGGTTTATTGTAGTACAGTTAATTGCAGGCATATATAAGCTTGTGCATGCTTAGTAAGTTGGATAGATTGTCTGATCGTAGCTTTTTGCCTGAACTGCTTCATTTGAAAGGTTTGCCTAAAATGTTATGAAAATCCTGAATATATTTTACTGTTTATTTTTAATGTAGAGTGGTGAAAGCTTATTAAATATATTATTGGAATGATTTGGGTGACTGAAATTTTTGAAAGAAGGGAAAGGTCAGGAAAAATATTTAAAGCTGAAAGGGAAGAATAAAGACTGGTAAATAAGTAAGGGTAGGGGGGTGTTTTAGGAAGGGAGAAGATAAACTATAGCTTGAGGTCTGTGGTTTTCCTGAATGAAACTTTTAAGTGTGTATAGGTCTACCAGAAGGTAACTCAGCTAATGCTGGGTTTTTTTTTCAAAGTAACTGCAGAGTTATGAAAAGGGTTAATGAGTTCTCCTCAGTGTATCTTGCTGGCATAGCATCCAGAGTATATTAAGTGTTTTGAAAGGGAGTTGTCAGTACCTTCAGGAGATTTTGGAATAGATCTTAAAAATTCAACAATCGCCCTGCTAATGGCCATGGCTCATCCATCTTGCAAATGGTGGAGCTACAAATTTAATCAAGTGTCTGATTCTGGTTTTTGTCAGCTTGTGGAGTGAGTTTACTCTTAACTTTTCTTTTTTTTTTTTTTTTTTTTAGATAATTATTTTTTATTGAAGGGTAGTTGACACACAGTATTACATTACATTAGTTTCAGGGGTACAACACAGTGATTCAACATTTATATACATGATAATTCTAAGTACCAGCTATCACCATACCAAGTTGTTACAATATTTTGACTATATTCCTTATGCTATACATTACATCCCGGTTGCTTATTTATTTTACAATTGGAAGTGTGTACATTTTCTTGGTTGTTGTTGTTAGGGCATCTCTCATATTTATTGATCAAATGGTTGTTAACAACAATAAAATTCTGTATAGGGGAGTCAATGCTCAATGCACAATCATTAATCCACCCCAAGCCTAATTTTCGTCAGTCTCCAATCTTCTGAAGCATAACGAACAAGTTCTTACATGGAGAACAAATTCTTACATAGTGAATAAGTTACATGGTGAACAGTACAAGGGCAGTCATCACAGAAACTTTTGGTTTTGCTCATGCATTATGAACTATAAACAGTCAGTTCAAATATGAATACACATTTGATTTTTATACTTGATTTATATGTGGATACCACATTTCTCTCTTTATTATTTTTAATAAGATGCTGAAGTGGTAGGTAGATACAACATAAAGGTAGAAAACATAGTTTAGTGTTGTAAGAGAGCAAATGTAGATGATCAGGTGTGTGCCTGTAGACTATGTGTTAATCCAAGCTAGACAAGGGCAATAAAACATCCACATATGCAGAAGATTTCTCTCAGAACAGGGGGGGTGAGGTTCTAAGCCTCACCTCTGTTGATCCCCAATTTCTCACCTGATGACCCCCCTGCGACTGTGCCTGTCTTAGGTTGTTCCTCCCTTGAGGAATCTTACCCGTCTCTGGCTAACCAGTCATCTTCCGGGGCCATACAGGGAAATGTTAAGTTGGTAAGTGAGAGAGAAGCCTTATTGTTTGAAATGGTTAGCTTTTTATTTCTTTGCATATTTATGCCCTGTGGCTTCTATGCCCAGCTTTTGTCTTGAGGTATCTTTACCACTTGGAGGAGTTATGATACTCGGTAAATTTGATATGAGGCACGAATTCTATTTAAGAATTCGTTGTAATTAGGAAGGAAGAAGAAAAGCTATAGAAGTAGCAGGC
This sequence comes from Manis pentadactyla, assembly GCF_030020395.1. Classification (NCBI taxonomy): domain Eukaryota; kingdom Metazoa; phylum Chordata; class Mammalia; order Pholidota; family Manidae; genus Manis; species Manis pentadactyla. Next base: position 7,887,677 of record NC_080039.1, on the reverse strand, counting down.
GGGAGAAAACATGGGAAGATTGATGATTTCTTTGACATATCTTCTTGTAGAGTAACTTCAGCATGAATAGGTTTTAAGCTACTACTTAAATTGCGCACACACATTAACATAATAGGAGTATAGTTACATAACCAAAGCATACCTGTAATTACCAGCCATCTCCAGTGAAACCAAGAAAACCAGTTAGGCACCCTAGGCATTTGTGAAAACTTATCAATGATATGATGGTTATTATCTAACTGAACTTGAATAGTTTGAGAAAAATCAGACAAATTAAAACAACCCATTCCTGGGCACTGTTCACATCCCATATGTTCTTTTAACAGTAAATAGTCTGTAGTTGTAAGATTTTGGAGCGCTACAATTTGCACTTCTCCTAATTCTTGGTTGAGTTCCAACAGTATAGATCCAGTCAAATTTGTTGTTTTACTGTATGCACAGGCCAGCTTAGATATCTCCTTCATTCCCATGGCAAGTCCAGGAGCTGGTGGGATGAGTGCATCTACAGCTGTAGCAGTGCGTGGATCTTTGTTGGGGTTTTGTGATGATCATCTTCTGGCATGAGTCTTCCCGAGAGTGCTGATGTTGGAAGTTCTCTTTCATATCGTTTCTTAGTTCATTTTTGGGGTAGCCAAATTAGGCTTTGATCCTCTGTATAAACACAAACAGACCCTTTGCCTACACTTTTATATGTCCTTTATATCATTGTGTAGAACTCATTAGAGGTCACCACATAGGAACTGCATTTTTTTTTTAATCATTAATCTACACTTACATGACGAATACTTTGTTTACTAGGCTCTCCCCTATACCAGGTCCCCCCTATATACTCCTTTACAGTCACTGTCCATCAGCGTAGCAACCTGTTGTAGAATCACTACTTGTCTTCTCTGTGTTGTACAGCCCTCCCCTTTCTCCCACCCCGCTATGGATGCTAATCTTAATACCCCCCTACTTCTCCCCCCCTTATCCCTCCCTACCCACCCATCCTCCCCAGTCCCTTTCCCTTTGGTACCTGTTAGTCCATTCTTGAGTTCTGTGATTCTGCTGCTGTTTTGTTCCTTCAGTTTTTCCTTTGTTCTTATATTCCACAGATGAGTGAAATCATTTGGTATTTCTCTTTCTCTGCTTGGCTTGTTTCACTGAGCAAAATACCCTCCAGCTCCATCCATGTTGCTGCAAATGGTTGGATTTGCCCTTTTCTTATGGCTGAGTAGTATTCCATTGTGTATATGTACCACATCTTCTTTATCCATTCATCTATCGATGGACATTTAGGTTGCTTCCAATTGTAAATAGTGCTGCGATAAACATAGGGGTGCACTGATCTTTCTCATACTTGATTGCTGCATTCTTAGGGTAAATTCCTAGGAGTGCAATTCCTGGGTCAAATGGTAAGTCTGTTTTGAGCATTTTGATGTACCTCCATACTGCTTTCCACAATGGTTTAACAAGTTTATATTCCCACCAGCAGTGTAGGAGGGTTCCCCTTTCTCCACAGCCTCGCCAACATTTGTTGTTGTTTGTCTTTTGGATGGCAGCCATCCTTACTGGTGTGAGGTGATACCTCATTGTAGTTTTAATTTGCATTTCTCTGATAATTAGCGATGTGGAGCATCTTTTCATGTGTCTGTTGGCCATCTGTATTTCTTTTTTGGAGAACCGTCTGTTCAGTTCCTTTGCCCATTTTTTAATTGGGTTATTTGTTTTTTGTTTGTTGAGGCGTGTGAGCTCTTTATATATTCTGGACGTCAAGCCTTTATCAGATGTGTCATTTTCAAAGATATTCTCCCATACTGTAGGGTTTCTTTTTGTTCTATTGATGGTGTCTTTTGCTGTACAGAAGCTTTTCAGCTTAATATAGTCCCACTTGTTCATTTTTGCTGCTGTTTTCCTTGCCCGGGGAGATATGTTCAAGAAGAGGTCACTCATGTTTATGTCTAAGAGGTTTGTGCCTATGTTTTCTTCCAAGAGTTTAATGGTTTCATGACTTACATTCAGGTCTTTGATCCATTTTGAGTTTACTTTTGTATATGGGGTTAGACGATGGTCCAGTTTCATTCTCCTACATGTAGCTGTCCAGTTTTGCCAGCACCATCTGTTGAAGAGACTGTCATTTCGCCATTGAATGTCCATGGCTCCTTTATCAAATATTAATTGACCATATATGTCTGAGTTAATGTCTGGATTCTCTAGTCTGTTCCATTGGTCTGTGGCTCTGTTCTTGTGCCAGTACCAAATTGTCTTGATTACTATGGCTTTATAATAGAGCTTGAAGTTGGGGAGTGAGATCCCCCCTACTTTATTCTTCTTTCTCAGGATTGCTTTGGCTATTCGGGGTCTTTGGTGGTTCCATATGAATTTTTGAATTATTTGATCCAGTTCATTGAAGAATGCTGCTGGTAGTTTCATAGGGATTGCATCAAATCTGTATATTGCTTTGGGCAGGATGGCCATTTTGACGATATTAATTCTTCCTAGCCATGAGCATGGGATGCATTTCCATCTGTTAGTGTCCCCTTTAATTTCTTTTAAGAGTGACTTGTAGTTTTCAGAATATAAGTCTTTCACTTCTTTGGTTAGGTTTATTCCTAGGTATTTTATTTTTTTGGATGCAATTGTGAATGGAGTTGTTTTCCTGATTTCTCTTTCTGTTGGTTCATTGTTGGTATATAGGAAAGCCACAGATTTCTGTGTGTTGATTTTGTATCCTGCAACTTTGCTGTATTCCGATATCAGTTCTAGTAGTTCTGGGGTGGAGTCTTTAGGGTTTTTTATGTACAGTATCATGTCATCTGCAAATAGTGACAGTTTGACTTCTTCTTTGCCAATCTGGATTCCTTGTATTTTTTTGTTTTGTCTGATTGCCGTGGCTAGGACCTCTAGTACAATGTTAAATAACAGTGGGGAGAGTGGGCATCCCTGTCTAGTTCCCGATCTCAGCGCAAATGCTTTCAGCTTCTCGCTATTCAATATAATGTTGGCTGTGGGTTTTTCATAGATGGCCTTTATTATGTTGAGGTACTTGCCCTCTATTCCCATTTTGCTGAGAGTTTTTATCATGAATGGATGTTGAACTTTGTCAAATGCTTTTTCAGCATCTATGGAGGTGATCATGTGGTTTTTGTCTTTCTTTTTGTTGATGTGGTGGATGATATTGATGGACTTTCGAATGTTGTGCCATCCTTGCATCCCTGGGATGAATCCCACTTGGTCATGGTGTACGATGGTTTTGATGTATTTTTGAATTCGGTTTGCTAAAATTTTGTTGAGTATTTTTGCGTCTACGTTCATCAGGGATATTGGTCTATAGTTTTCTTTTTTGGTGGTGTCTTTGCCTGGTTTTGGTATTAGGGTGATGTTAGCTTCATAGAATGAGTTTGGGAGTATCCCCTCCTCTTCTATTTCTTGGAAAACTTTAAGGAGAATGGGTATTATGTCTTCCCTGTATGTCTGATAAAATTCCGAGGTAAATCCATCTGGCCCGGGGGTTTTGTCCTTTGGTAGTTTTTTGATTACCGCTACGTTTTTGTTGCTGGTAATTGGTCTGTTTAGATTTTCTGTTTCTTTCTGGGTCAGTCTTGGAAGGTTGTATTTTTCTAAGAAGTTGTCCATTTCTCCTAGGTTTCCCAGCTTGTTAGCATATAGGTTTTCATAGTGGTCTCTAATAATTCTTTGTATTTCTGCAGGATCTGTTGTGATTTTTCCTTTCTCATTTCTGATACTGTTGATTTGTGTTGACTCTCTTTTCCTCTTAATAAGTCTGGCTAGAGGCTTATCTATTTTGTTTATTTTCTCGAAGAACCAGCTCTTGGTTTCATTGATTTTTGCTATTGTTTTATTCTTCTCAATTTTATTTATTTCTTCTCTGATCTTTATTATGTCCCTCCTTCTGCTGACCTTAGGCCTCATTTGTTCTTCTTTTTCCAATTTTGATAGTTGTGACATTAGACCGTTCATTTGGGATTGCTCTTCCTTTTTTAAATATGCTTGGAGTGCTATATACTTTCCTCTTAAGACTGCTTTTGCTGCGTCCCACAGAAGTTGGGGCTTAGTGTTGTTGTTGTCATTTGTTTCCATATATTGCTGGATCTCCATTTTGATTTGGTCATTGATCCATTGATTATTTAGGAGCGTGTTGTTTAGCCTCCATGTGTTTGTGAGCCTTTTTGCTTTCTTTGAACAGTTTATTTCTAGTTTAATGCCTTTGTGGTCTGAAAAGTTGGTTGGTAGGATTTCAATCTTTTGGAATTTACTGAGGCTCTTTTTGTGTCCTAGTATGTGGTCTATTCTGGAGAATGTTCCATGTGCACTTGAGAAGAACGTGTATCCTGTTGCTTTTGGATGTAGAGTTCTATAGATGTCTATTAGGTCCATCTGTTCTAGTGTGTTGTTCAGTGCCTCTGTGTCCTTACTTATTTTCTGTCTGGTGGATCTGTCCTTTGGAGTGAGTGGTGTGTTGAAGTCTCCTAGAATGAATGCATTGCATTCTATTTCCTCCTTTAGTTCTGTTAATATTTGTTTCAGGTATGTTGGTGCTCCTGTATTGGGTGCATATATATTTATAATGGTTATATCCTCTTGATGGACTGAGCCCTTTATCATTATGTAATGTCCTTCTTTGTCTTTTGTTACTTTCTTTATTTTGAAGTCTGTTTTGTCTGATACCAGAATTGCAACACCTGCTTTCTTCTCTCTGTTGTTTGCTTGAAATATCTTTTTCCATCCCTTGACTTTAAGTCTGTGCGCGTCTTTGGGTTTGAGGTGAGTCTCTTGTAAGCAGCATATGGATGGATCTTGCTTTTTTATCCATTCTATTACTCTGTGTCTTTTGATTGGTGCATTCAGTCCATTTACATTTAGGGTGATTATTGAAAGGTATGAATTTATTGCCATTGCAGGCTTTAAGTTTGTGGTTACCAAAGGTTTAGGGTTAGCTTCTTTACTGTCTTACTGTCTAACTTAACTCGCTTGTTGAGCTATTATAAACACAATCTGATGATTCTTTATTTCTCTCCCTTCTTATTCCTCCTCCTCCCTTCTTCATATGTTGGGTGTTTTGTTGTGTGCTCTTTTTAGGAGTGCTCCCATCTAGAGCAGTCCCTGTAGGGTGCCCTGTAGAGGTGGTTTGTGGGAGGCAAATTCCCTCAACTTTTGCTTGTCTGGGAATTGTTTAATCCCTCCTTCATATTTAAATGATATTCGTGCTGGATACAGTAGTCTTGGTTCGAGGCCCTTCTGTTTCATTGCATTAAGTATATCATGCCATTCTCTTCTGGTCTGTAGGGTTTCTGTTGAGAAGTCTGATGATAGCCTGATGGGTTTTCCTTTGTAGGTGACCTTTATTTTCTCTCTGGCTGCTTGTAATACTTTGTCCTTGTCTTTGATCTTTGCCATTTTAATTATTATGTGTCTTGGTGTTGCCCCCCTTGGATCCCTTGTCATGGGAGTTCTGTGTACCTCTGTGGTCTGAGAGGCCATTTCTTCCCCTAGTTTGGGGAAATTTTCAGCAATTATTTCTTCAAAGACATATTCTATCCCCTTTTCTCTCTCTACTTCTTCTGGAATGCCTATGATTCTTATATTGTTTCTTTTATATTGATCACTCAGCTCTCTTAAAATTCTTTCATTCCTGGAGATCCTTTTATCTCTCTCTGCATCAGCTTCTCTGCGTTCCTGTTCTCTGTTTTCTAGTCCATTAATGGTCTCTTGCATCTCGTCCATTCTGTTTTGAAGTCCTTCCAGAGCTTGTTTTATTTCTGAATTCTCCTTCCTTAGTTCTTGCATATTTCTCTGCAAGTCCATCAGCATGGTTATGACTTTTGTTTTGAATTCTTTTTCAGGTAGACTGGCTAAATCTATCTCCCCAGATTCCTTCTCAGGGGAAGATGTAGCAGATGCCGAAGCTGTCTGGGTTAGTCTTGTCTGAATCATATTTTTTTGCCTTTTCATGTTGACCGGTGCTATTGACTGTCAGCTGGGAGGGCCAAAATTTTCACTTACTACTGGCCTTTCTTTACTGGGGCAACTGCGACCCCTAGTGGCTTGTGTTGGGTAATTGCGTGTAGACTGGGTCTTTGTGTCTTGCCTGGCCGGGAGGGAGAAATTTCCCTTTCTGTGGGCGGAATTTGTCTCAGGCTGCTTCTCTGCTTTCGCAGCGCCCGGTGGGGTGATGGATGGGGGGGCTGCTTGACTGTTTGCCTCCGTGAGGGGTCTCAGAGCTGTTGCCCAGGGGGTTAGTGCACCCGGTTTTCCCTGTAATTTCCAGCTGCTGTACTGTGACCTGGGTTGTTTCCGTCAAGCTGTTAAGTCCCTGTCCCTTTAAGACTTTCAAAAAGCCCCCGCTTTTCTTTGTCACAGGGGCATCAGCTTCAGCACCCGCTCTGAGGTCTTACCCCCTGTTCCCCCAGTATCCAGGGCCCCCTGGGCACCTACTGTGTCTGCACTCTGGCCCGGATGGCTGGGGCTGGGTGTTCGGCAGTCCTGGGCTCCGTCTCCCTCCCGCTCTGCCTATTGTTCTCCCGCCGGGAGCTGGGGGGAGGGGCGCTCGGGTCCCGCAGGGCCGGGGCTTGTATCTTACCCCTTTCACCAGTCGCTGGGTTCTCGCTGGTGTAGCTGCAGTCTGGCCACTGTCCTGCGTCTTCTGATCTCTCTTTTAGGGCTAGTTGTGTTTGTTGTATTTTCAAAAGTATATATGTTTTTGGGAGGAGATTCCCACTGTCCTACTCACGCCGCCATGTTGGCTCCGCCCTCTACTCTTAACTTTTCAATGTCTGTAGATGAGCCTTAGAAACATGACCAATTAGGAAATTAGGCAAGGTAGGAATTGAAGTTTTCTTTTTTCCTTGATATACTTGTGTTCTCACCAAGCTTGATCCAGCATTGTTGTACTCTAGTATTTGACAATAGTTTATGTAAGTGTACCTATACAAATAACGTTCACACCAATTGTTACTTTGGTTTTCTAATACTGAAATGGGGAGATGCTAACCTATACCTCATGCAAGGTAAATTCAAAAATAGAGAGATCTTCATGAGAATGGATTGAGGAACCTTTCTGGAAGATCCGAGGGTGTTAAAAGTTTTGACAAATGGACATGTTTACTAAATTTAGAGTTCTTACTGAAAACTCTACCTGCTGCAAATGTTTTGTGGTTTATTCCTTAAGTTGAGGATCATTTGAAAAAATCCAGTGGTAGTTTTTGAATACAGATAGCTTCATTTTATATATAGGTACGTCTGAAGACATTTAAAAGTGCACTGGAGTCAAATAGAAATATCAAAACTGCTTTTACGAGTCAAATAGAAATATTAAAACTCCTTTTACACTATTTCCATTCACTTAATTTATTTCTTGTAAGAGTAACTAGAACAGTGCTTATGTATTGAAGATGTTCAACTGACTTCTCATATTTATATCGCTGCTGATAAAGTTCCTACCAAGTTGCCTTCTCCAAGTCTTCTAATTGACTAAGTCCTGTTTTCACAGTGCCACTTATTTTCTACAGAGAGCCCATAAGAAGTAGACAAAGCATAATTCAGTGCCTGGAATTTAGTGCTTCAGCCATTATAAAATTTGAAATTTTTTGTCCTAGTATATCTGACCTGTTTCTTACTAATCACGTAGTGTATCTATTCGTTTTTTTTTTTGTTTCCCTAGGCTACTAACAGGACCTGAGGCTAATTAACCTTTTGTTACACTAGGAATTCCAGAAAGGGTATATTGTCTGGCAATAATACGTATTTTTATTTTACCAACTTTTGTATTATGGTTTGTGAGGTATTTAGGGGTGGGCATAACTAAAATGCTTCCGTAGAGCTACCCTAGCTACTTGCTTACTTCTGAAGGTAAAGATTTGGGAGAGGCACTTGAAATTTCTCTGAGAGAGCAGTCTCAGCTTTTAAGAAGAATTATCTGTGGTCTTTTCAAAATAATCTTATCGGAATAAGCCTAGGTTTTAGGAGTATAGCAAACCATGACACTTGAATGGAATATAAACTGTGTGTTTTATGGTCAATGTAAAAGTAATATACTTTCGTTACATGTAAACTTAATTTTAAAGGGGGTGTTCATTTAGTACATTGATGTTAAGACCATAAGGTTTCCTTTTTCCCTTCAGTAATTTCTCCTAGAAAAGAGGATTTAAGGCAAGAAAATGACTATTTGCTGGTGAAAACCTACTACGTATATCTTTCAGTTCTCTTTTCCAGTGATTTTCATGAATAATCCATTGACCCTTGGTGTCCTACAGGGATGAAATTTAAAAAGAAGACTGTGAAAACCTCCTTATTTGGAAAGATCAGAATTATGTCATATTTTTTTTCTTTTTCTGTTTGTTTGTTTGGGGGGATTAGATGATAGACACCGGTCAGGTTGGAGTTGTAAAGATAAGGATGCCTACTGCAATTTTGGGTCTCGAGATTCAAGAGAAAAGCCCATTTTCTTCAGTGATCATGGATGTAGATCAACGGGAAGGTAAATTATTGTGTTATTTTGTTGATCTTTAGTCATCCTTAATGGACCATTCTTCTATTGCAAATTTAAGCAAATGTTGGTTTACTATTGTTAGCTCAAAGATCTTTACTGATTTAATATTTTAATTTACATGCACTAGAAATATGCAATTTGATAGTGTTATTTTTATTTGTTTAATCATTTATGGCTTTTTGTGTTGGTTTAAACATTTTTTTATGATTGCACAATTTTGATAAACTGATCTTACGAATTTAATATCTGGTTGCCCCTGTATTATTTTTTACAAACAAGACTAAGATTCCTTCTTTTCTTCCTGATCTTACATTTTTGGGTTTATCAGTTTCAAAATTCAGATGTAAAGTTTATAGTAGTTAAATGTATTGTAGAACTTAATTCTTAGCATGTGAGACTTGTTCTAAGCCGCACAATTGTAGAAAAAGGAAAGAACAATGCTGGTTTTCTAAAGCTGAAAATGTATCCATTATGTATAACCATTGGTTAAGTAGAAGACCTTATTTCACAAATTGAGATGTTAATATTGAATTTTGGCATCTTAAATGTCCTTGTGACCAAAATGTTTAACTAATATATACTTCTAGAAAGATGATAACATGGCTTTGGATAAATGACATATTTTGGCAAATTGCTTGTGGTTAGGTTTGATGATCGTGGACGAAGTGGCTATGATGGTTTTGGCAGTCGTGAAAGGACTGGCTTTAGCAAATTTGAATGCAGTGGACACAGTCGTTGGGGTGACAGATCAGATGAGGATGATTGGTCAAAACCACTTCCACCAAGTGAACGCTTGGAGCAGTAAGTTTATGAAAGGTGTTGATTGTTATGACAACGTACTAGCTAGTATAATATGCATTATAATAATTTGGTTTCAGGGAACTGTTTTCTGGAAGAAACGCTGGGATTAACTTTGAGAAGTATGATGATATACCAGTAGAGGCAACTGGAAATAACTGTCCTCCACATATTGAAAGTGTAAGTTGCTTTGTGTTACTTTTTTAACAATTCTTTATTAAAGTTACTACTGAAAACTTCATTGGATTATGAAAAAGGAGAGACTGATATTTTTTAATGTTACCATTATCAGTAATCCTGAAATAAAAAATGTGTCTAATGAAGAACCAACACTATTTGTACATTAGTCCGCTTTCTTAAAAAATAACATGACGATTTTACCTGAAATGAAAGCAGGTGTAATCTAGTCATGAATAGGTAGGCATTCAGTTGGCTTCTTCCATTCTTGTATTATCAAACAAATTACAATGGATAGTGTTATTTCTCATCTTATGTACATTTGATCTGGTTAAATTTCTTTACAGTTCAGTGATGTTGAGATGGGAGAAATTATCATGGGGAACATTGAGCTTACTTGTTACACTCGTCCAACTCCAGTGCAAAAGCATGCCATTCCCATTATAAAAGAAAAAAGAGACTTGATGGCTTGTGCCCAAACAGGTAAGCTCACTTGATGAAGTTTAAAAGTCAGTATCTTACCTAGACTAGCGCTAAAAGTAGTACATTGTGTAGGGGTACCTGAGTACTGTGTTTATTAGCTTGATTTTGAGCTAGGTAAAGGCTAGTTGGTGATGTCTCTTTTTATCTTGTGTCTTTGGATCCTTTGGATGAAATCAGTGTGTCTCATCAGGGTATCTTGGGGAAGTCTGTAACAAATTGTCAGTTTGATACTGCTGCAACAGAACAAGGGAAGATCCTGTGATCCATAAAAATTAGGTTGGGGAAAAGGAAGAGAGTATTTTGGGAATTGGGGAATGGAGGAGGGCAGGAATAGTAATTTATTCTTAATTTAGGTTGGGTTAAAGATGGCAGAACAGTATTAAAACTTCTGTTTGGATGTATTACAAATTTTGAGTCATTTGAATTTAAAGTTGATGTAAGTTTTCTCAATCTCTGTCATATATGTATTATACGATGTGTATAGTAAGTTTTATAACAGTTAATGCACATTTCACAAACTAACTGCTTCAGGTGTCCACTTGGTGGAGAGGTTTTAACCAACCGTCCTCGTCTGATTTGTCACACTGATTGTGTCCACTGTGTTCATATTTGGCTAACCCAATCATATCACCATGCTTGCCCATCTTTTATACCTAATTGTGGCCTTTAGGTTAACGCCACTGCCTGCTTTCTCAATGAGTTTTCCTGAAACAACTACAGTTTTCCAATGGCAGAGACATACTGGCCCTGAGAACCCTCTTTTGGACTCTTCGGAATTGCTGACTCCTGCTTCACATTCCAACAGTGTATATACCAAAAAAGTATTGAAGTGGAAGTGGATGCAGGATTAAGCAAAATGGTTGTTTCTGTGTAAATTAAAATGCAGATAATTGAATAGTGCATTGTATAAAATGTTCACAGAAGTTCCTCGGCTGGCACTTTTTGCTTAGCTGTGTAAATATACCATGTTTTCCAGAAAATTAGGCATAGAGTAAAATTTTCGTAGAGTAAAATTTTCTTAACACAAGAGGGTGTTTGGAATACTTCATAAAATGTTTTTCTTACAGGCTCTGGAAAAACAGCAGCATTTCTCTTACCCATCTTAAGTCAGATTTATGCAGATGGTCCAGGCGAGGCTTTGAGGGCTGTGAAGGTAAAGAAATCCTTGTAAGAAGTTTTTTCATTGGAAGACTTACCAAAATATTTGTTGGGACCCTTCTTTCTAAGTGATGCCAAGTGTACTTTATTTTCATTTTTTTAATTTTGTTTTCAGACTGATTATCCAACAGAAAGCCAGTTTTGCATGTAATTTTTAAGTAACAAGGGGAATTTTGATGTCAAGAATTTTTTAAAGAATGAACAAATTTGGGGTCTTTAAGTTTAATTCATAAAATTTCTTTTTAGGAAAATGGAAGGTATGGACGCCGTAAACAATACCCAGTTTCCTTAGTTTTAGCTCCTACAAGAGAACTGGCTGTACAGATCTATGAGGAAGCCAGAAAAGTAAATATGCATTTTACTTATTGTTGCTATTTTTAATTAGTGATACATTTCTGACTACCCAATGAATCCTTTGCTTACAGTTTTCATACCGGTCTAGAGTTCGACCTTGTGTGGTTTATGGTGGTGCTGATATTGGTCAGCAGATTCGAGATTTAGAACGTGGATGTCACCTGTTAGTTGCCACTCCAGGGCGTCTACTGGATATGATGGAAAGAGGAAAAATTGGATTAGACTTCTGCAAGTAAGTTAATTTCTGTATCTGAGGTGTAGCTTTCTTTTGGTATCGTTAATCTACAATTACATGAGGAATATTATATTGCCTATACTTCCCCCATCACCAGGCCTCCGCCGAAAACCTCATTACAGTCAGTTTCCATCAGCATGTTAAGATGCTGTAGAATCACTACTTCTCTTCTCTGTTGCAAAGCCCTCCTCGTGCCACCACTCCCCATATCATACATGCAAATCATAATGCCCCTGTCTTTTTTAACCCCCTTATCCCTCCCTTCCCACCCATCCTCCCCAGTCCCTTTCCCTTTGGTAACTGTTAGTCCATTCTTGGGTTCTTGGGGTCTGCTGCTGTTTTGTTCCTTCAGTTTCTTCTTAGCTCTTCTACTCCACATACGAGTGAGATGATTTTGTACTAGTCTTTCTCCTCCTGGCTTATTCCTCTGAACATAATAAACTCTAGCTCCATCCATGCTGTTGGAAATGATAGGATTTGTTTTCTTTTTGCAGCTGGATAATATTCCATTGTGTATATGTACCACTATCTTCTTTATCCATTCATCTCCTGATGGACACTTAGGTTGCTTCCATTTCTTGGCTATTGTGAATAGTGCTGCGATAAACTTAGGGGTGCATATGTCTTTTTCAAACTGGGCTGCTGCATTCTTAGGGTAAATTCCTAGGAGTGGAATTATTGGGTCAAACGGTATTTCTATTTTGAGTTTTTTGAGGAACCTCTGTACTGCTTTCCACATGGTTGAACCTAATTTACATTCCCACCAGCTGTGTAGGAGGGTTCCCCTTTCTCCACAACCTCGCCAACATTTGTTGTCATTTGTTTTTTCGATGCTGGCGATCCATACCGCTGTGAGGTGATATCTCATTGCGGTTTTCATTTGCATTTCTTTCATGACTAGTGATGTGGAGCATCTTTTCATATCTCTGTTGGCCATCTGCGTTTCTTTGGAGAACTCTCTAGTTTAGCTCCTCTGACCATTTTTGGATTAGATTATTTGCTTTTTGTTTGTTGAGGTGCACGAGCTCTTTATATATTTTGGATGTCAACCCTTTAATCGGATCTGTCATTTATGAATATATTCTCCCATACTGTAGGATTCCTTTTTGTTCTATTGATGGTGTCCTTTGCTGTACAGAAGCTTTTCAGCCTGGTATAGTCCCGCTTATTCATCTTTGCTTTTGTTTCCCTTGCCTGGGGAGATACGTGCATGAAGAGGTCTCTATCCGGTTCTGCTGGTCTGTGGGTCTGTTGTGGTGACAGTACCAAATTGTCTTGATTACTGTGGCTTTGAAGTAGAGCTTGAAGTTGGGAAGCAAAATGCCCCCCACTTTATTCTTCCTTTTCAGGACTGCTGAAATGGGGGTTCCATGTGAATTTTAGAGTTGTTCCAGTTTGTTAAAGAACGCTGTAGTATTTTGATATGGAGTGCATTAAATTTGTAAACTGCTTTAATGAGTTTGGCCATTTTGACAATATTCATTCTACCTGGGCAAGAGCATGGGATGAGTTTCCATTTGTTAGTGACCTCAGTTTCTCTTAAGAGTGTCTTGTAGTTTTCAGAATAGAGGTCTTTCACTTCCTTGGTTAGGTTTTATACCTAGGTATTTTATTCTTTTTGATGCAATTGTGAATAGAATTTTTTTCCGATTTCTCTGTCTCCAAGTTCATTGTAAGTGTATAGGAAAGCAGTAGATTTTCTGTGTATTAATTTTGTATCCTGTAACTTTGCTGAATTCAGATATTGGTTCTAGTAGGTTTGGGGTGGAGTATTTAAGTGTTTTTATGTACAATATCATGTCATCTGCAAACAGGACAATTTGATCTGACCTCTTCTTTACCAATCCGGATTCCTTGTATTTCTTTGTTCTGTCTAATTGCTGTGGCTAGGTCCTCCAGTACTATGTCGAATAACAATGGGGAGAGTGGGCATCCCTGTCTTGTTCCCAATCTTAGTAGTAAAGCTTTCAGCTTCTCACCGTTAAGTATGATGTTGGCTGTGGGTTTGTCATATATGGCCTTTATTATGTTGAGGAACTTGCCCTCTCTAGCCATATTGTTGAGAGTTTTTGTCGAGAATGGATGTTTAATTTTGTTGAACACTTTCACAGTGTCTGTGGAGATGGTCATCTGGTTTTTGTCTTTCTGTTTGTTGATGTGGTGGATGATGTTGATGGATTTTCGAATGTTGTACCATCCTTCCGTCCCTGGGATGAATCCTACTTGGTCATGGTTTATGATCCTCTTGATGTTTTTTGAATTCTGTTTGCTAATATTTTGTTGAGTATTTTTGCATCTATGTTCGTCAGGGATGTTGGTCTGTAGTTTTCATTTTCTGTGGAGTCTTTGCCTGGTTTTGGTATTAGAGTGATGCTGGCTTCATAGAATGAGTTTGGAAGTTTGCCCGCCTCTTCTATTTTTTGGAAAACTTTAAGGAAAATTGATATTCTGTCTTCTGTGTATGTCTGATAAAATTCTGTGGTAAATCCACCTAGCCCGGGGGTTTTTCTCTTGAGTAGTTTTTTGATTACTGATGCAACTTCGTTGCTAGTAATTGGTGTCTTTAGATTTTCTCTTTCTTTCTTGGTCAGTCTTGGAAGGTTGTATTTTTCTAGGAAGTTGTCCATTTCTTTGAGGTTTCCAGCTTGTTAGCATCCAGATTCTCATAGTATTCTCTAATAATTCTTTGTATTTCGGTGGGGTCCGTCGTGATTTTTCCTTTCCTATTTCTAATTCTGTTGATGTGTGTAGAATCTTCTTTTTCTCTTACTAAGTCGGACTAGGGGCTTATTTCGTTTATTTTCTGAAAGATCCACCTCTTCATTTCATTGATTTTTTCTATTGTTTTATTCTTCTCAATTTTATTTATTTCTACTCTGATTTTTATTATGTCCTTTGTTTTGCTGACTTTGGACTCATTTGTTCTTTTTCCAGTTTCAATAATTGTGACTTTAGACTATTCATTTGGGATTTTTCTTCCTACTTTAAATAGGCCTGTATTTCTATACTTTCCTCTTAGAACAGCCTTCGCTGTGTCCCGCAAAAGTTGGGGCTTTGTGGTGGTGTTGTCATTTGTCTCCAAATATTGCCTGATCTCTTTTAAATTGGTCATTATCCATTGATTATTTAGGAGCACGTTGTTAAGCCTCCATGTGTTTGTGAGCCTTTTTGCTTTCTTTGTACAATTTATTTCTAGTTTTACACTTTTGCGGCCTGAGAATTTGGTTGGTAAAATCTCTACCTTTTTGAATTTACTGAGGTTCTTTTTGTGGCCTCATACGTGGTCTACTCTGGACAATGCTGCATATGCACTTGAGGAGAGTGTGTATGGGTGTAGAGTTCTATAGAAGTCTGTTAGGTCCTTCTGTTCTAGTGTGTTGTTCAGTACCTCTGTGTCCTTAGTTTCTGTCTGGTGGTGAGCTGTCCTTTGGAGTAAGTGGTCTGTTGAAGTCTCCTAAAATGAATGCATTGCATTCTCTTTCCTCCTTTAGTTCTGTTAGTATTTGTTTCCCATATGCTGATACGCCTGTGTTGGGTGCATGTATATTTATAATGGTTATATCCTCTTGCTGGAATGACCTCATTCTCATTACATAATGTCCTTCTTTATTGCTTTTTACTTTCTCTGTTTTGAAGTCCATTTTGTCTGATACTAGTACTGCAACACCTGCTTTTTTCTCCCAGTTGTTTGCATAAAATATGTTTTTCCATCTCTTGACTTTTAGTCTGTGTATGTCTTTGGGTTTGAGGTGTGTGTCTGTTAAGCAGAATATAGATGGGTCTTGCTTTTTTATCCATTCTGTTACTCTGTGTCCTTTGATTGGTTTATTCAATCTGCTTACATTTATGGTGAATATTGAAAGATATGTATTTATTGGCATTGCAGGCTTTAGATTTGTGTTTACCAAATGTTCAAGGGTAGCGTCTTTACTACCTGTCTTACAAACTTCCTTATTAAGCTATTATACACACAGTCTGATGATGATTTCTCTCCCTTCTTATTCCTCCTCCTCCATTCTTTATATGTTAGGTGTTTTATTCTGTACTCCTTGTGTTTCCTTTGACTGCTTTTGTGCGTAGTTGATTTTATTTTTTGTGTTTAGTTAGTGTTTGGTTGGTGTGCTTTCTTTGCTGTGATTTTATTTTCTGTGGTGACATCTATTTAGCCTTAGGAGTGCTCCCATCTAGAGCAGTCCCTCTAAAATACCCTGTAGAGGTGGTTTGTGGGAGGCAAATTCCCTCAACTTTTGCTTTTCCAGAAATTGTTTAATGCGTCCTTCATATTTAAATGATAATTGTGCTTGATACAGTATTCCTTGTTCTAGGCCCTTCTGTGTCATTGCATTAAATATATCATGTTGTTATCTTCTGGCCTGTAAGGTTTCTGTTGAGAAGTCTGATGATATCCTGATGGTTTTCCTTTGTAGGTGACCTTTTTTCTCTCTCTGGCTGCCTTTAAAACTCTCGCCTTGTCCTTGGTCAATGCCATTTTAATTATGCGTCTTGGTGTCCTCCTCCCTGGGTCCCTTGTGGTCTTCCAAGGTCTGAGAGACTATTTCCTCCCCCAGTTTTGGGATGTTTTCAGCAGTTATTTCTTCAAAGGCACCTTCTGTCCCTTTTCCTCTCTTCTTCTTTTGGTACCCCTTTAATGTGGATATTGTCCCATTTGGCTTGGTCACACAGTTCTCTGAATGGTCTTTCATTCCTGGAGATCCTTTTATCTCTCTCTGCCTCAGCTTCTCTGTGTTTCTGTTGTCTGCTCTCTGTTCCATTAACGGTCTCTGGCACCCCAGCCAGTCTGCTCTCAAGTCCTTCCAGAGATTGTTTTATTTCTGTATTCTTCCTCCTAACTTGATCCTTTAGCTCTTGCATATTTCTCTGCAGGTCCATCAGCATGGTTATGACGTTAATATTGAATTCTTTTTCAGGGAGTTAGGTTAAATCTATCTCTCCAGGCCCTCTCTCGGGCACCAAGAGTAATTCTGGACTGCACCAAATTCCTCCGCCTTTTCATGGCGGTAGAGGAAGCTGTAGGCAGGTAGCGCTTGTGTCACAAAGTCCTCTCCTGCTTGTTGGTCACCTTGCCCTTCTCCGCTGCCTGTGCCGGTTACCCACACACCAGGAGCAGCTTCTGGTTTTATTTCCTGAGCTGCTGCAGGCGGTGCAGCCATCGGGGCATCCCCGGGCCCTGCGGGGAGAGGCAGGCACACTGGGTGTGCTCTCCTGCGATAACGGCTACCCTTCACACCCTGTCCCAGCTTCCTCTGTCTGTGCCGGGCTGCCACATGCCGTGGAGCCTCTGAGTCTGTCCCCGGTGGCTGTGGAGGAGGCCCTGGGCAGCTGCTGTGGGCGCAGCTACTCTCAGGCTGCTCCCCTGCTGTGGCAGGACCACTCGGGAAGGGTAATTGACAGGAGGCTGTTTAACCACCATGAGGGGCTTCAGAACTGCACTTCTGCTCAGAGTGTTAGTGTTTATGGTGCCTGAAGTTCCCCAGGATACCCAGCTGCTGGTCTGAGTGTGGCTGGATGCTGTGAGGCCTCTTTCTCTTTACGTCTTTCAAAAAGCACTCGCTTTTCTTTTGTCCCTAGGGCACCAGCAGTGGCAACCTGCTCACATGTTTTACTGTTGCGTTTCCCTAATATCCAGCACACCATGTACTGTGTGTCTGTGCTCCCGGTGAGGATGACTAGGGCTTGGTATTTAGCATACCTGGGCTCCCTCACCCTCCTCACTCCAACTCCTCTCCTCCCGCTGGTGGGCGGGGGTTGGTGGAGTGCTCAGCTCCTGCCGGTCCTCAGCTTGTATCTTACCCCCTTCATGAGGCGCTCGGTTCTCGCAGCTGTAGATGTAGCCTTACTGTTTGTTGTACTGTATCTTCTGGCCTCTCTTTTAGGAATAGTTGTATTTGTTGTATTTTCAAAAATATATATGGTTTTGGGAGGAGATTTCTGCTGCCCTTCTGTCGCCACCATCTTGGCCCCTCCTCTGAGATGAAGCTTTTTTAATATTAGTGGTCATTTTGTAGTGATTTATTAGTATTTAGATTAAAACATGAATGATTTTAACTTTCTACATAGTCTTTGAAAAATAACAGTTAGCCTGTATTGGTACAGAGTCAAGTAATAATCTCCTTTGCTTGTGTGACTTAAGTGTATTTCATGTGTTACTTTGTGTAGTAAGAGTGTTGGATAAATGTATCAAGCTTAATTAAAGACACAACTATATTCAACTGTAAGTTTCTCATCAGATCCTAAATTGGGTGTTTTTTTGTAACAGATACGTAGTGTTGGACGAAGCTGATAGAATGCTGGATATGGGATTTGAACCTCAGATACGTCGTATAGTTGAACAAGGCAGTATGCCACGGAAGGGTATTCGCCACACCATGATGTTCAGTGCTACCTTTCCTAAGGGAATACAGGTGTTGTTTTTTTAGAAAAAATACAACTTCCTTTTTTAGAACGTATTTGTTAATAAGTACTTGAGTGTCTTCTGACACTTAAAAAGTTAGAGTAATAATACTTCAGGCTTTTATTTTTCCCTTTTTTCAGTGGCTTGCTCATGATTTCTTGGATGATTATATCTTCCTGACGGTAGGCAGAGTTGGCTCTACGTCTGAAAGCATCACGCAGAAGGTAGTTTGGGTGGAAGAGTCAGACAAACGGTCATTTTTGCTTGACCTCTTAAATGCAGCAGGTAAGGTGAATTATAAGTAGTGTCAGCTAGGTGTAAGAAAGATCAGTTTGGCTCTCCTTAGCCTCTACCTTGTCTTTCACTTACCTTCTTAAGTGTTAAGTTTTTATTAGCTCCATGTGCTTGTTTACCTAGCACAAAATGAAAGCCAGTTAATATTTAGAAAAGGTAATTACACCTGTTGCTGTTAGTAAACAAAATCTTACATACAATTTTTCAGGGAAGGATTCACTGACGTTAGTGTTCGTGCAGACCAAGAAGCGTGCCAGTTCTCTCGAGGATTTCTTATCCTGTGAAGGATATGCTTGTACCAGTATTCATGGAGATCGATCACAGAGGGATAGAGAGGAGGCCCTTCACCAGTTCCGTTCAGGAAAAAGCCCGATTCTAGTGGCTACATCCGTGAGTACATTTTTGTTTTTGGGTTATGCATGTTTGACTATTGCTTTCTTTTAACAAAAGTTATTTTTCAGGTGGCAGCAAGAGGATTAGACATTTCAAATGTGAAACATGTAATCAATTTTGACTTGCCAAGTGATATTGAAGAATATGTACATCGGATTGGTCGTACAGGACGTGTAGGAAACCTTGGTAAAGTGTTTTAGTTTGACACAGAATCTGAAATACTAGAACCTTTATTTTTAAGGGAAGGTTGGACATGACATCAATCAGGTGTCAGATAACAGTTATTTGTATTCCAGTTTAACTTGAATTATAACGTCACATTTTTGAGTTGTGGTTATTCTGCATATAAGTAAAAACACTGAGCAACTTCACAGGAATCCAGGCATTATATACATATTTGGACTCTTGTAGGCCTTGCCACCTCATTCTTTAATGAAAGAAATAGAAATATCACAAAGGATTTGTTGGATCTACTTGTTGAAGCTAAACAAGAAGTGCCATCTTGGTTGGGAAACATGGCTCATGAACACCACTGTAAGGGCAGCAGTCATGGACATTCTAAGAGGTACGGATTGTTTCCAGCCTTCTTATTTTTCTCTATGGGGGTTAAGTAAAATACTGTGCACAATTCGCATACTTGGATAAGGGATGGCCTTAGGAAGGCTGAAGTGGAGTCAAAAATGTTGATGTTAACTGCTCAGGTCTTCAGGAACACTATTTGAGGAATTGACCACATTGGAAACTGGTTTGAAAAATCAGAAATAGTGGGTCTATGGACAGGAATTGTCATTTTATTGAATTTCTTGTTCATTAAAAGAATTTTTCCTTTTAATAGTAGATTCAGTGGAGGATTTGGTGCCAGAGACTATCAACAAAGTAGAGTTTCCACCAGTTCTGCCTTTAGTAGTAGTCATGCAAGCAGCAGCCACAGTGGTGGAGGTGGTGACAGCAGCAGCAGAGGATTTGGTGGAGGTAACATAATTTTTTCCATTTCATATTTTTGGCAAAGACTTCTTTTTTTCAAAGAATAAATTAGTGGAGAAATTTAATTTCTAAAGAACACAAAATCCAATTCTGTAGCTATCTTTTACAACGTTTATATTTAAAGTACTTGAGAAGAAAACTTACTTAAAAGTGCTGGCTGAATTTTTTTTTAATATCTCTTGACAGCTGGTTATGGAGGCTTCTACACTAGTGATGGACATGGAGGAAATTACAGCTTCCAGGGTGTCAGCTGCTGGGGCAATTGAATCTGCTTTACAACAAAGTCATCCTTGTAAACAACCTCATCTGGAAACCACATGTATCTTAGCCAGAACATATCGTGTAGCTTTAAGAACTGCTGTCCAGTTACCAACTGTGATTGTCCTGAAAATTCAACGGAGCTCAAAGACACAAGAAGAAAACAGTAGTCAACAGTCTATTAATAAAGTTGATTTAAAGATTTAATTGATGTAGCTTAGATTAACCCCCCCCTCCTGCTTATTCCCACCCCAAACTGCATTTATACTTTTTTGACTAAGGATCGTTTGTTAATTGTGACTTAAACTTAGGACAACTTACTGTTTTGATGTCCTTTTGGCTCACTAATGCCCAAAATGTCAATCGTTCAAATAAAGATACTGAAGTTGGGCTAAAATCAAACCTTGGCACACAGGTCTAATGATGTCACTTAGCAGGAATCATCAATTTGATATAAATGTAAAGGAAAAAACTTGGGCAGTAGCTTGTGTTGAGACATTTTCATAAAGGAAGACTGGGAAGAAGAACATCTTAGTGCTGAATTAGTTCAAAATGTGGCGAATTGTACTAAGTGATTTGCTCACTCTATTCTGGTTTGGCATTTAGAACTTTTGAGCCATTGCAGCTATGTTGAGGTGGCAAGTACAAATGTATCCATATATATTTCAAAACATTCTTCAAGCATTTTGCAAGTAATACAACTCCTCTTGTAACGTTTAGGGTAAAGTCAGGCAAATGTGGGCATACTATTAGGAAAAGTGAAGAGGTTTGATAACAAGTGCTTGGAGGGGATTTCATCTTAATTAGATGTTTTTGATGCTGGCCATGCATGAAATTTAAATAGTAGATGACTGACCCATGGCAATTTACCAGTCCTCTTTATGGGTTAGAATTTAGTCTTTAACGCATGCTAGTGTTGATGTTTCTTGGTCAAGAGGATATAAGCAGGATTATACAGCAGGCTTTAATACAGACTCACATTAGTCTGTTAAAACTGCACTGAAATGTTAAAATGGCTTACTTTTGTAGACTTTGTAGATTAGAGTAATAAACAAATCCTTGAGATCAAAGAGGATGAAAATATGTACTCTACTGCACAAGGTGTCATTTCTCTATACTGCAGTTGTATTCTTAGTTGCATACAATTCCATTATATTTATAACCTCTTTCCTAACTTGGCCAAAGACAATTGTCCATCCCTAAAAATACCTCTGCCACTTTGAACTCTCTGCTAATTTTGTGTCTGGAATGCAGCAATCTTTGCCAGTTAATCTTGATGATGGCATAATGCAAAAACATCATAAAGTGCAGGAGATTTCAAGCATATTGTGCCTTGTAAAACATAAGTAGTATAGGCATTTGTTATGGTGCTATTACACTTAGTGTAGAGGTTTAGACTCTTGTACATTTTCACCATAACTTTCTACAAAGTTCTTACTGCAGTCAGAGAATTTTATATATGTGTCTTGTGTGCGTGTTCTAAAATTCCAATCTTATTCTGTCTCTTGGACATGGTTGAAGGCAGCTTGTTAACTATACATTCTAAAATGTTATTTGGAACCACAGAGTGGTCGTTGAAATCTATTTGCACACAATAGATTTTAGATACTTTTTGTTGCTAGTTTGTGTAATATTCATTGAATATTTTGAAACATAATTTATTTTTTGTAAGCCTAAATGTGTTCTTAGAAAGTTTAGAGAAACTTGACCAGAGGACAGTATGAAAAACACTGGCACTTAAATGTTGAACATCACTGTATGTGAAAATGTGTTTCAGGGTAGTATGAGCTTTTAATGTTAAGTTTTATTAAGCTTGACTCAGATTAATCATTGGCAGTGTAGCTAGCCAATGATTTCTTGACAATATTTAAGGACAAATGGGCAACTTGAAATTAAAATATGCCAAGGTTTTGATATACTTAAAATATTCATGAAACATTTGTGAACACTGGTGTGAAGTATCCACATTATCAAAAGGTTCTCTTAGTTTTGTTAAGGTATATGTTTGGTTTGGTTTCTAGTAACTAGCATATTTGCAATCCTCAAACATGGTTATCTTTGGTAGTCCCATAATGAGTGAATTTTCCAATGTTCTGTCCACCAGGAATATTTTCACTTTTAACAAATGTGAAACTTAGCAAACTAAAAACAAATGTTGTTGGTAAAACATTTAAACTTTCTAAATGGAGACATTGGACTTCATGTCACTGTAAGATTATTAGTGCTAATTGTATTTGTTTTAGGTGCTACCACTGCATGTGCTGGATTTATTCTGTTTTTATTAAAGTGAAAAGTTGAACTCAGCCTTTTTGTTTTCAATGGTGACTTAATGAGGTAGAAATGAAATTGTACTCTAAACGTGAAGAATTGAAAGTCAGATTTCTTGGTACTATGCCAAAGCTATTTGTGAAATAGTGCTAGCTCATGAAGCCAGAAGCATTTGTGCTCCTTAATGTTTGGGTAAATGATGGTGGAATTTAGGTTGGAATATAGAGAAGAGGATCTTCATTGTAAGTCACAGAAATATGAAAAGCCCATATGTGTAGTGTGTATTCCATGGATCTAGTTAAGGATCAAGAAATAGATGGACCCTGTTAAGTGACAGCAGAAATGGCATAGGTGTCCAGTCTACACAATATCATCTATTTCTGTTCTATGATCATCTATTATTACAACACAGTAATGCAGGCAGCCACTAACAATTAACAGATGAAAGAGCAAATCAGTTAAACATAAATCATAAAAGGCTACAAATCTTTTTTTTTAAGGTAGAGAATCTCAGTGTCCTTTCTGTCCTGATGGAACGAACATCCCATCTCTATAGAGGGCAGGGTGAGCGCATTACGGATAAATGACAGTGTATGGTTGGTTTTTTTGTTAGTACCTTTTTGTAAGTGAAACATTTATATTCTATGTTTTTTCTAAATTTTAGTATCGTTAATCTACAACTATGAGGGACTTGATGTTTAATAGACTCCCTCTATCACCAAGTCCCCCCAATGAACCCCATTACAGTCAGTGTCCAGCATAGTAAGATGCTGTAGAATTACTACTTGTCTTCTCTGTGTTGCGCAGCCCTCCCAGTGCACCCCTGCCAACATAATACGTGCTAATAATAACGACCACTTTCTTTCTTTTCAACATATCCTTCCCTTCAACCCATCACCCCACTCACTTTCCTTTTCATAAGTGTTAGTCCATTCTTGGGTTATATGAGTCTGCTGAATTTTGTGCCTTCGGTTCTTTGCTTGTACATATACTCCGCATATGAGTGAAATCATTTGGTACTTGTCTTTCCATGCCTGGTTTATTTCACTTTGCATATACCCTCTAGCACCGTCCAGGTTGTTGGCAAAGATAGGATTTGATTTCTTCTTACGGCTGAATAATATTCCATTGTGTATATGTACCACATCATCTTCATCCATTCATCTACTGATGGACTCTAGGTTGCTTCCATTTCTTGGCTATTGCATATAGTACTGTAATAAACATAGCGGTGTGTATGACATTAAAACTGGGCTTCTGCATTCTTAGGGTAAATTCATAGGAGTGGAATTCCTGGGTCAAATGTTATTACTATCTTGAGTTTTTTTGAGGAACCTCAATACTGCTTTTGACAACGGTTGAACTAATATACAGTCCCACCACCAGCAGTGTAGGAGAGTTCTCCTTTCTCCACTATGTCTCCGTTTGTCTTTTGGATGGCTGTGATCCTTAACAGGTGTGAGCCTATATCTCATTGTGGCTTTAATTTGCATTTCTCGTGACTAGCAATGTACAGCATCTTTTCATGTGTCTCTTGGCCATCTGAATTTCTGTGGAGAACTGTCTGTTCAGCTCCTCTGCCTATGTTTTAATTGGATTATTTGCTTGTTTGTTGAGGTGCATGAACTCTTTATATATTTTGGATGTCAACCCTTTATCGTATCTGTCATTTATGAATATATCCTCCCATAAGGTAGGATGCCTTTTCTATTGGTGCTGTCCTTTGCTGTACAGAAGGTTATCGGCCTGATGTAGTCCTGCTTGTTCATTTTTGCTTTTGTTTCCCTTGCCCAGGGAGATATGGTCATGAAGAAGTCATTTGTGCTTATGTCCAGGAGATTTTTGCATATGATTTTCTCCAAGAGTTCTATGGTATCATGCTTTACATTCAGGTCTTTGATCCATTTCGAATTTACTTTTGTGTATGGGGTTACACAGTGGTCCGGTTTCATTGTGGCACATGTATCTGTCCAGTTTTGCCAACAGCAGCTGTTGAAGAGGCTGTCATTTCCCCATTGTATGTCCGTGGTTCCTTTCTCGTGTATTAATTGACCATAAATATCTGGACTCTCTTCTGTTTCTTCCATGGTTTCTCTTACTTGTTGTTACTTCTGTGAGATAAAACATTGTCTGGAGTCCCAGATCTTGGTGTGCAGTGGACAGGGGTCACTTTTTTGTATGGCTTGTGGTGGTCTGATTGTGTGAGCAGTTTGCTTCATCCATGCCTCTGTGATCACACAAGTCACTGCTGGGGTTACTGTGGGTGGGGCTGACCTCCAGTTGGCCTGCAGCAATGGCAGGGACTGCTGCGCAGAGGCATGCAGAACCTGGATCCCCTGGGAAGGAAGGAGCTCCTAGGGCTGGTTCCTACAGGCATCTCCCCAGTTGGGCTGAAACAGCTGAGAAAACGTGGACGTCCTCACTGCCTACCTTGCCCAAAACTCTTGACACTAGTGCTGGGCCAAGTGGGTTGTCTTCTGGCCACCTACAGATTCCGGGCTGTGTTGCAAGCAAGGCGGATGGAACATCTGGGCCTACCGAGAGTTCCTGACCTGTGGGACCTACTTTAGATTGGGGAGGTGTCTGTCACCTCTCTTTCTCATCGTTACCCTTGCCCCCCTGGCACGCCTTCACTGCTGGAAAGTCTTTTCAAACTACCCACCTTGATGTTTTGTCAGGCGCTGGCAGGTCCTGACTGCTTTCCACAACTGGCTGGAATCTCAGCTACCCGGAGCACTCTGCATTTTTGTTGTCCAGCCCCACTAATCACCAGAGTATCGTGTCATGTGGGCTTGTGCTCTTGAAGCAGATATTCAGTGATTTGGGCTCCTTTCCTCTCCCTGCTCTGTTCTTGTTCCTCCCACATGTATGCTGGTGTGGGAGGAGGTCTTAGGTTCTGCTGGGTCTCAGCTTTGCCACTTTACCCTTTCTGTAATGTCTTCTCTTCCCCAGATATAGGTAGTTCTGCACTCTAGGTCATTTTCAGTCTGGTGGTTTTTCACGGTTTATGTTTTTGGGGGAGGGGGATTACACTTTGTCTTAAATTTTCTGCCATCTTTTTCCTTCACTAGAGTCATTATACTGTTAGAGGATAAAGAAGACACTTCAGAAGGGACTGAGCATTGGGGTCTCAGAGTTGGGGTGAGGGGAGATGGCATAGAACTGTGCAGCACAGTAGTAGGAATTAATTTACAGAAGGGGGACAGTAGATGATAAAGAACTGAGAAAAGAAAGGGGAGGGGTATGATTCTGGCTGACATAAGTACCAGACACCTTGGACGTGGGGAGTGTAAGAAATGAACTCCGTTGGCACCAGGTGATGAGATAGCAAGGATTGGATTCTGGATAAATTGATTTAGGATTCTTGGTAAAACTGAACAGCCCACAAACAGATGAGCCTAACACTTTACGTCTAGTGGGAAAAGAGGGTTTGGTCGAGCATAGAATTTTGTCAGCTATTATGATTTATGCTGGATGTGTATATTTCTGCTGCTTGCATTCTAAAGTGACATTGCTAGATTGTATTTCCTTGTTCTCAGTAGATACTGTTAGTTTCTACACCTACTGTTTTAGAATTCTCCCGCAGCTGTCTGAGGGATGTGATGTATTAACATTAGTTGTATCATTTTTAGTATCTCAGATACGGAAAGGTGTGTATTGAAGTATTTTTAAATGTGTTTTCTTACTAATGAGAGCACTTGAACTATTTTGCTCAGTTCATGTAGTCAGAAAGTAGTTGATCTCATCAGGGAAGTACTGTTACTTAAAGCTAAAGTGACATGATAACTTGTGAATTGTCTTTCCAGAAAAAAGATACGGTAAGAGAAATTTGATGAGCACAACGTTGATAATTTTTTGTTGTTGGTATCGTTCATCTGCAATTACATGAGCAACATTATGGTTACTAGACTCCCCCCATCACCAAGTCCCCCCCACAAACCCCACTACATTCAGTGTCCCTCAGCGTAGGAAGATGCTGTAGAATCACTACTTGTCTTCTCTGTTTTGCACAGCCCTCCACGTACCTCTGTACCCAAATAACACATGCTAATCGTAATGTCCCCTTTCTTTTTGTTTCCCCCTCATCCGTCCCTTCCCAACCATTCTCCCCAGTCCCTCTCACTTTCATAACTGTTAGTCCATTCTAGAGTTCTGTGATTCCGCTGCTGTTTTGTTCCTTCAGTATCTTCTTTGTTCATATACTCCACATATGAGTGAAATCATTGGGTACTTCTCTTTCTCCGCCTGGCTTATTCCACTTTGCATAATACCCTCTAGCTCCATCCATGTTGTTCGACATGGTAGGATTTGATTTCTTCTTATGGCTGAATAATATTCCATTGTGTATGTGTACCGCATCTTCTTTATCCATTCATCTACTGATGGGCACTGGGTTGCTTCCATTTCTTGGCTATTGTAAATAGTGCTGTGACAAACATTGGGGTGCATGTGTCTTTTTCAAACAGAGCTGCTGCATTCTTGGTGTATATTCCAAGGAGTGGAATTCCTGGGTCAAATGCTATTTCTAGTTTGAGTTTTTGAGGAACCTCCATACTGCTTTCCACAATGGTTGAACTAATTTACAGTCCCACCACCAGCAGTGTAGGAGGGTTCTCCTTTCTCCACTACCTCGCCGTTTGTCTTTTGGATGGCTGTGATCCTTAACTGGTGTTAGCCGCTATCTTATTGTGGCTTTAGTTGGCATTTCTGTGGTGCCTAGCGATGTGCAGCATATTTTCATGTTTCTGTTGGCCTTCTGAATTTCTTGGAGAACTGTCTGTTCAGCACCTCTGTCCATTTTTTAATTGTTTTATTTGCTTTTGGGTTGTTTTGGTGCATGAGCTCTTTATATATTTTGGATGTCAATCCTCTATTGGATCTGTCATTTATGAATATATCTTCCCATAATGTAGGATGCCATTTCTACTTGTGCTGTCCTTTGCTGTACAGAAGGTTTTCGGCCTGATGTAGTCCTGCTTGTTCATTTTTGCTTTCCTTTCTCTTGCCCAGGGAGATATGTTCATGAAGATGTCGCTCATGTTTATGTACAGGAATTTTTTGCATATGATTTTCTCTAAGAGTTTTTTGTATCATGACTTACATTTAGGTCTTTGATCCATTTCGAATTTACTTTTGTATATGGGCTTTCAGAGTGATCTGATTTCATTCCCTCACATATAGCTGTCCAGTTGTTCCCAAAGCAGCTGTTGAAGAGGCTGTCATTACCCAATTGTATGTCTGTGGTTCCTTTATTGCATATTGATTGACCGTATATATCTGGACTCTCTATTCTGTTTCTTCCATGGTTTCTCTTACTTGATGTTACTTCTGTGAGATAAAACATTGTCTGTAGAGGAGCCAAGATGGCGGCGTGAGTAGAGCAGTGGAAACCTCCTCCCAAAACCACATATATTTTTGAAAATACAACAAAGACTACTCTTCCTAAAGAAGAGACCAGAAGACACAGGACAACAGCCAGAACACATCCACACCTGCAAGAAACCAGCGCCTCACCGAGGGGGTAAGATATAAGTCGTGGCCTGGTGGGACCCGAGTGCCCCACACCCCAGCTCCCGGTGGGAGGAGAGGAGTTGGAGCGTGGAGGGGGAGGGAGCCCAGTACTGCTAAATAGCCAGCCCTAGCAATCCTCACCAGAGCGCAGACACAGTGCATGCATGGGGTCCTGGATAATAGGGAAACAGGTCAGTAAGACCTGTGAGCGGGTCCCCGCAACCAGCGCCCTGGGGACAAAGAAAAGCGAGGGGTTTTTGGAAGTCTTAAAGGGGCAGGGACCCCAAAGCTGGATGGAAGCATCCTGGGACACTTAATCTAGCTGTAGGGAATCTGGGGAACCCTGGGCACTCTCACACCCTGGGCAGCAGGGAGCAGGGAGGCCCCTCACGGAGATAAATAGCCTCCCGGCCGTTCCCTCTCCAATGCAGCTCCACCATTTCGGAGCAGAAGTCTGAGGCAGGCTACACCCAAAGGAACAGCAGAGATAAACTCCATAGCAGCTGGGCATGAATCAGAAGCCCGGTCTGCATGCAGCTGCCCCACACAAACTACTAGATGTCACTGTTCTCCAGGAGAGGAAAGCCACAAACCAACAAGAAGGGAAGTTCTTCCAGCCGTCACTCATGCCAGCTCTGCAGACTATTCCTATCACCATGAAAAGGCAAAGCTACAGGCAGACAAAAATCACAGAGACAACACCTGAAAAGGACACAGACCTAACCAATCTTCCTGAAAAATAATTTTAAAATAATTGTAAACATGCTGACAGAGATGCAGAGAAATATACAAGAACTAAGGGATGAAGTCCAGGGGGAGATTACAAACGTCCAAAAGGAGATTACAGACACCCGGAAGGAGATTACAGAAGTGAAACAGTCTCTGGAAGGATTTATAAGCAGAATGCATAAGGTGTAAGAGGCCATTGATGGAATAGAAACCAGAGAACAGGAACACATAGAAGCTGACATAGAGAGAGACAAAAGGATCTCCAGGAATGAAACAATATTAAGAGAACTGTGTGACCAATCCAAAAGGAACAATATCCGTATTATACACGTACAAAAAGAAGAAGAGAGAGAAAAAGGGATAGAAAGTGTCTTTGAAGAAATAATTGCTGAAAACTTCCCCAAACGGGAGGAGGAAGTAGTCAAACAGACCACAGAAATACACAGAACTTCCAACAGAAAGGACCCAAGGAGGACAACACCAAGACACATAATAATTAAAATGGCAAAGATCAAGGACAAGGAAAGAGTTTTAAAGGCAGTTAGAGAGGAAAAGGTAACTTATAAAGGAAAACCCATCAGGCTATCATCAGACTTCTCAACAGAAACCTTACAGGCCAGAAGAGAATGGCATGATATACTTAATGCAATGAAACAGAAGGGCCTTGAACCAAAGATACTGTATCCAGCAAGATTATCATTTAAATATGAAGGAGGGATTAAACAATTCCCAGACAAGCAAAAGTTGAGGGAATTTGCCTCACATAAACCACCTCTACAGCACATTTTAGAGGGACTGTTCTAGATGGGAGCACTCCTAGGACTAAACAGATGTCACCAGAGAAAGTAAAATCACAGCAAAGAAAGCAGACCAAGTACTAACTAAAGGCAAAAAAATAAAATCAACTACCCACTAAAGGCAGTTAAAGGAAACATGAAAGAGCAGAGAATAAAACAACCAACATATAAAGAATGGAGGAGGAGGAATAAGAAGGGAGAGAATAAAAGAATCTCCAGACAGTGTACATAACAGCTCAATAAGCGAGCTAAGTTAGGCAGTAAGATACTAAAGAGGCTAACCTTGAACACTTGGTAACCATGAATCTAAATCCTGCAATGGCAACAAGTACATATCTTTCAATAGTCACCCTAAATGTAAATGGACTGAATGCACCACTCAAAAGACAGAGTAATAGAATGGATAAAAAGCAAGAGCAATCTATATGCTGCTTACAAGAAACTCACCTCAAACCCAAAGACATGCACAGACTAAAAGTTAAGGGATGGAAAAACATAGTTCAGGCAAACAACAGAGAGAAGAAAGCAGGGGTTACAATACTAGTATCAGACAAAATAGACTTCAAAACAAAGAAAGTAACAAGAGATAAAGAAGGAAATTACATAATAATAATGGGCTCAGTCCAAAAGAGGATATAACCATTCTAAATATATATGCACCCAACACAGGAGCACCAGCATATGTGAAACAAATACTAACAGAATTACAGGGGAAATAGAATGCAATGCATTCATTTTAGGAGACTTTCACAGGCCACTCACCCCAAAGGATAGATCCACTGGGCAGAAAATAAGTAAGGACATGGAGGCACTGAACAACCCACTAGAAGAGATGGAGCTAACAGACATCTATAGAACTCTACATCCAAAAGCAACAGGATATAAATTCTTCTCAAGTGCACATGGAACATTCTCCAGAATAGACCACATACTAGCTCACAAAAAGAACCTCAGTAATTTCCAAAAGATTGAAATTCTACCAACCAACATTTCAGACCACAAAGGCATGAAACCAGAAATAAATTCTACAATGAAAACAAAAAGGCTCACAAACACATGGAGGCTTAACAACATGCTCCTAAATAATCAATGGATCAACGAGCAAGTTAAAATAGAGATCAAGGAATATATGGAAACAAATGACACCAACAACACAAAGCCCCAACTTCTGTGGGACGCAGCGAAAGCAGTCTTAAGAGGAAAGTACATCCAGGCACACTTAAGGAAGGAAGAGCAAACCCAAGTGAATAGTGTAACATCACAATTATAGAAACTGGAAGAAAAAGAACAAATGAGGCTTTATGTCAGCAGAAGGCGGAACATAATAAAGGACAGAAAAGAAATAAAGAAAATTGAGAAGAATTAAACAATAGAAAAAATCAATGAAACCAAGAGCTGGTACTTCGAGAAAATAAACAAAAATATAGATGAGCCTCTAGCCAAACTTATAAAGAGAAAAAGATAATCAACACACATCAAAGGAATCTGAAGCGAGAATGGAAATATCACGACAGACTCCACAGAAATACAAAGAATTATTAAAGAACTACTATGAAAACCTATATTCTAACAAGCTGGAAAACCTAGAAGAAATGGACAACTTCCTAGAAAAATACAACCTTCAGAGACTGATCAAGAAAGAAAAACAGAAGTTAAACAAACCAATTAAGAGCAAAGAAATTGAAACAGTAATCAGAAAACTACCCCAGAAAAACCCCCCCGGGCTAGATGGATTTACCTCGGAATTTTATCAGACATACAGATAAGACATAATACCTATTCTCCTTAAAGATTTCCAAAAATTAGAAGACGAGGGAATACTCCCAAACTCATTCTATGAAGCCAACATCAAACTAATACCAAAACCCGGCAAAGACCCCTCCAAAAGAGAAAAATACAGACCAATATACCTGATGAATGTAGATGCAAAAATACTCAATAAAAGAGTAGCAAACCGAATTCAAAGTATATCAAAAGGATCATACAACATGACCAAGTGGTATTCATCCAAGGGTGGCAAAGCTGGTACAATATTAGAAAATCCATCAACATCATCCACCACCACAACAAAAAGAAGGACAGAAACCACATAATCATCTCCATAGATGCAGTAAAAGCATTCGACAAAATTCAACATCCATTCATGATAAAAACTATCAGCAAAATGGGAATAGAGGGCAAGTACCTCAACACAATAAAGGCCATATATGGTAAAACCACAGCCAACATCATACTGAACAGCGAGAAGCTGAAAGCTTTTCCTCTGAGATCGGGAACAAGATATGGATGCCCACTCTCCCCACTGTTATTTAACATAGTACTGGAGGTCCTAGCCATGGCAATTAGACAAAACAAAGAAATATAAGGAGTCCAGATTGGTAAAGAAGAAGTTAAACTGTCACTAATTGCAGATGACATGATATTGTACATAAAAAACCTAAAGACTCCACAGCAGAACTACTAGAACTGTTGTCAGAATACAGAAATGTTGCAGGATACAAAATTAACATATAGAAATCTGTGGCTCTCCTATACACTAACAATGACCAATAGAAAGAGAAATCTGGAAAAAACCTCCATTTACAATTGCATCAAAAAGAATAAAATACCTAGGAATAAACCTAACCAAAGAAGTGAAAGACCTATACCCTGAAAATTACAAGACACTCTGAAGAGAAATTAAAGGGGTCACTAACAAATGGAACCTCATCCCATGCTCTTGGTTAGGAAGAATTAATATAATCAAAATGGCCATCCTGCCCAAAGCAATATACAGATTTGATGCAATCCCTATCATAATACCAGCAACATTCTTCAACAAACTGGAACAAATAGTTCAAAAATTCATATGGAAACACCAAAGACCCCGAATAGCCATAGCAATCCTGAGAGAGAAGAGTAAAGTCTTTGGGATCTCACTCCCCAACTTCAAGCTCTACTATAAAGCCATAGTAATCAAGACAATTTGGTACTGGCACAAGAACAGAGCCACAGAACAGTGGAACAGATTAGAGGTTCCAGACATTAACCCAAACATATATGGTCAATTAATATTTGATAAAGGAGCCATGGACATACAATTGAGAAATGACAGTCTCTTCAACAGATGATGATGTCAAAACTGGACAGCTACAGGTAAGAGAATGAAACTGGACCATTTTCTAACCCCATACACAAAAGTAAATCCAAAATGATTCAAAGACCTAAATGTAAGTCATGAAAGCATAAAACTCCTAGAAAAAAACATAGGCTAAAGTCTCTTAGTCATAAACATGAGTGACCTCTTCTTGAACATCTCCCCGGGCAAGGAAAACAACTGCAAAAATTAACAAGTGGGACTATATCAAGCTTTAAAGAATCTGTACAGTAAAAGTCACCATCAATAGAACAAAAATGTACCCTACAGCATTTGAGAATATATTTCTAAACGAAAGATCCTATAAAGGCGTGACATCCAAAATACTTAAAGAGTCCTCCCACCTCAACAAACAAGAAACAAATAACCCAATTAAAAAATGGGCAGAGGAACTGAACAGACGGTTCTCCAAAAAAGAAATACAGATGGCCAACAGACACATGAAAAGATGCTCCACATCGCTAATTATCCGAGTAATGCAAATTAAGACCACAATGAGTATCACCTAACACCAGTAAGGATGGCTACCATCCAAAAGACAAACAACAACAAATGTTGGCGAGGCTGTGGAGAAAGGGGAACCCTCCTACACTGACGGTGGGAATGTAAATTAGTTCAACTATTGTGGAAAGCAGTATGGAGGTACATCAAAATGCTCAAAACAGACTTACCGCTTGACCCAGGAATTCCACTCCTAGGAATTTACCCTAAGAATGCAGCAATCAAGTTTGAAAAAGACAGATGCACCCCTATGTTTATCGCAGCACTATTTACAATAGCCAAGAATTGGAAGCAACCTAAGTTTCCATCAGTAGATGAATGGATAAAGAATACACACATATACACAATGTATATGTACATATACACAATGGAATATTATTCAGCCAGAAGAAGAAAACAAATACTACCATTTGCAACAACATGGATGGATGTAGAGGGTATTATGCTCCGTGAAATAAGCCAGGCAGAGAAAGACAAGTACCAAATGATTTCACTCATCTGTGGAGTATAAGAACAAAGGAAAAACTGAAGGAACGAAACAGCAGCAGAATCACAGAACCCAAGAATGGACTAACGGTTACCAAAGGGAAAGGGACTGCGGAGGATGGGTGTGTAGGGAGGATAAGTGGGGGGAAGAATAAAGAGGGTATTATGATTAGCATGCATAGTGTGGGGTTGGGAGAAAGGGGAGGGCTGTGTAACACAGAAACGACAAGTAGTGGTTCTACAACATTTTGCTCTGCTGATGTTTGTGAGGGGGCCTTGGTATAGGGGAGAGCCTTGTAAACATAACATTCTTCATGTAATTGTAGATTAATGATTACAAAATAAAAGAGAAAGAAAAAGGGGATTACCCCCTGATAGGATAAAACTAACTTCAAATCAATGATTAATGCATGCTTTACATATTCTTAATTTTCATCTTTTTAAGGGTATCAGATGGTCAGATATGGAAGTACATTTTTCTGATAATATTCCTTTCAGTTAAAAAAATAAAAAGCAGTTCCTGTGTGGTGATCTCCAATAGGTTCTTCACAATGGTATAAAGGTCATATCAAAGTGTGGGCAAGGAGGTTGTTTGTGTTTATACAGTGGATCAAAGCCTAATTTGGCTACCCAGAAAATGAATTAAGATACAATATGAAGAAGAACTTCCAACATCAACATCCTCTGGAAGAGTCATTCCAGAAGATGTTCATCAAATACTTCAACAAAGATCCAGGCGATGCTGCAGTTGTAGCTGCATCCATCCCACCGGTTCCTGGACTTGCCATGGGAATGAAGAAGGAGATATCTAAGCTGGCCTGTGCATACAGTAAAACAAAAGTTGGACTGTATCTATACTGTCAGATCTCAACCAAGAATTAGGAGAAGTGCAAGTTGCAGTGCTCCAAAATCGTGCAACTATAGACCATCTACTGTTCAAAGAACATATATGATGTGAACAGTTCCCAGGAATGTGTTGTTTTAATTTGTGTGATTTTTCTCAAACTATTCAAATTCAGTTAGAGAATATCCATCATATCATTGGTAAGTTTTCACAAACGCCTAGGGTACCTAACTGGTTTTCTTGGTTTCACTGGAGATGGCTGGTAATTGTACATCTGCTTTTGTTATGTAGCTTTATTCCTATTATGTTGATGTGTGTACGCAATTTAATTAGTAGTTTAAAACCTATACATGCTTATGTTACTCTACAAGAAGGTATGTCAAAGAAATCAGCAATCTTCCCATAGTTTCTTCCATCTGTGACATATAGCTTTTCCTCTTCCTTCCTAATTACAACTCTTTAGTAGAATTCGTGCCTCATATAGAAAATTACTGAGTATCATAATTCTTCCAAGTGGTGAAGATACCTTAAGACAAATGCTGGGCAAAGAAGCCACAGGGCATGACTCTGCAAAGATCTAAAAAGCTATCCTTTTCAAACAATAAGGCTTCCCTCTCACTTACCAACTTAACATTTCCCTGTATGGCCCCGGAAGATGACTGGTTAGCCAGAGACGGGTAAGATTCCTCAAGGGAGGAACAACCTAAGACAGGCACAGTCGCAGGGGGGTCATCAGGTGAGAAACTGGGGATCAACAGAGGTGAGGCTTAGAACCTCACCCCCCCCTGTTCTGAGAGAAATCTTCTGCATCCGTGGATGTTTTATTGCCCTTCTCTAGCTTGGATTAATAATTAGTCTGTAGGCACACACCTGATTATCTACATTTGCCCTCTTACAACACTTACTTATGTTTTCTACCTGTATCTTGTATCTACCTACCACTTCAGCATTTTATTAAAAAAATAATAATAATAAGGGAGAAATGTGGGATTCAAATATAAATCAAGTATAGAAATCAAGTGAATAATCATATCTGACTTGATTGTTTATAGTTCATGATGCGTGGTCGAAATGGACTTTTATGTGATATGACTGCCTGTGCACTGCTCCCCATGTAAGAACTTGTTCACCATGTAAGAACTTGTTCACCATGTAAGAACTTGTTCACCATGTAAGAACTTGTTCGTTATGCTTCAGAAGACTGGAGACTGTTGAGAATTAGGCTTGGTGTTGATTAATGATTGTGCATTGAGTCCTATATACAGAATTTTATTGTTTTTAACATCCATTTGATGAGAAATATGAGATATGCCCTCTCAAAAAAAATTATCTGTAGTTTCAGGTTGTCATTTTTAAAATTTTTAGTGGAAATCTCTTGTGTGTTGAATATCTGTTTTTGTTGCCACCTTGCTAGTCACCATGATTTTCCTTCCTTTTGGGTCTGCATATATTTGGTTCTGAAATGAGTCTCTTGTAGGCAGCGTGTAGATGGGTCTTGTTTCTCCATTCGGGCACCCTGCATCTTTTAACTGCTGCATTTCAGTCTATGTACATTTAAGGTAATGATAGATATGTCCTGACTGCCATTTTACTTTCTGCGTGCTTTTATATCTCTATTCCTCCTTCTTCTCTTATTCTCTTTTATTTGATGGATTTCTTAGTGTTGTGATTAGATGCTTCTCTCTCGGGGATCTGTCGCAGATGTTCGTTTTGTGGTTACCAAAGTTTCAAGGATGCCTTCCTTACTATCTAACAATGTATCTTAAATGACTGGTGTCTCATTTCAAACACAGTATGTAGGTACTGTCTTTTTTCTTTTTCTACCTCTTCCTCCACACTTACTTTGTGTATTAGATGTCATAATCTGCACTTTTTCTATATCCCTTGGCTGATTTTGTGATTAGTTGATCTTGCTTCTGAGTTTTAATTTCATAGTTGCTTGTTAATTAATTGGCTTACCACCTTTACTGTGGGTTGATCTTCACTGATGGAAGCTAGAACTGTTCTATCTACTGCAGTCCCTTGTAAGGCTTGCTTAATGATGAAATCCTTCAGCTTCATTTTGTCTGAATACTGTTTAATCCCTGCTTCAGATTTGGATCAGACTCTTGCCAGGTGGAGGATTCTTCTTCAGAGGTCATTCCACTTCACTGCATTAAATACATCCCGCAGAGGAAAGAATATATAGTGCAGAAAATACCGTGTCTTCAATAAATTCTGTTTGGAAAACTGGCCTGCAACATTCAAAGGCATGGACATAGACCTTCTTTCACCATTCAAAGAAAGAAACATGAGATTAATTAAGGACATAATAAAGAACAGAAACCATAAAATCCTTAAAAGGAGGAATGTACAAGTGAAGTGTTGAGCATTTACATTACTAATATTTTTCTTGTCATCTCTCCACAGCAATGGGGAACAAAGAAAAGTAAGTATGTGGAGGGCATCAGACTAAAAATGACTACACAACAAACTGAAAACTTCTGTACAACAAGGCTAAGTGTGATAATACATTGCCAAATTATATGTAAGGGATCAATTTCTGAAATACATAAAAATAACTCATACAAGTCAGTGCAGTAAAAATTACATGTATTCTGAATAAAAATAAATAAATAATTGGATAAGACATCTTAAAAATCATACAGATGGCTGAAGGATATATGGAAAAATTCTCAACATCACTAATCATCAGGGAAATTCAAATCAAAGCCAAAATGTGGTAATACTTCATAATAGTAAGAATGGCTATTTTTTTAAAAGAAAGGATAAAGATAAAAGAAGGGTAGGTGGAATGTGGGGAAAAGGGGAACTACAGGCATACACTTCTGGGAATGGAAAGGTTCGTGTAGTTGCAATGGAGTGCAGTGTGGATATTTGTCTTTAAGTAAAAAAAATACTGTATACCACAGTTCCTGCAAATCCACCATTGGGAATTTACCCAGACTATAAAATTAGTAATAAAAAGAGATCTACTCATTCCTGCGTTTATTGCTGCATAATTTACTAGCCAACCTATGGAGGCAACTGGAAAGTAAATTGGTAAATGAATGGATACAGAGAAGGTGTGATTTATCATGGTATATTAATAAACCATGAAAAATACAGTCATGCCATTTGCAGCAACATGGATGGACCTGAAGAATAAAAAGATTAAATATATGATTGCCCTTACAGGTGGAATCTAATATGCAAAAGAAATGAACAGACAAAATGAAAACTTAAATACTGACAACAGGGTGGTTATTTTCTTAGGAAGTGAGGTGGTCTGATTTTGATGTACTAGAGGAAGGGATTAAAGAAGTACATATTTATAGTTATACAACCAGTTTTTCACAGGAATAGAAGAACAGTAGATGGACTATAGTCAATAAAATTGTAATATTTTGTATGGTGACAGTGTTACTACATTTAGAGTAGTTAGCATCAGTATACATGTGTCAAATCACAACACTTTATGTATGAAGCCATTATATTATGGTATATAGATTATATTTCCATTAATATATTTTAAAATTGAATATAAACAAAGGATGAAAATTTCCCAGGCTATTGGAGGAAAATATGAAACCAGGTTCAGGACACTAAATACCAAAAATAGGTTGAACTCAACAATGGCTAAACTCAGATACATTAAAATTACATTATTAAAAATCATAAAGAGACAATTTTGAAAATATCAAGGGACAATTGATTGCCCACATAAAGAGGGTGAAAACAATGAGTGGATATACAAGCAGAAACTTGCAGGCTGAGAGAAATGGAATAATGTACCCAAAGGGTTAAAATACTCAAACAAGAATACTACACTCAGACAAGGACTCTGAAGGACTAAACTGTCCTTCAGAACAGAGAGTAAAAAGGTTTACAAAGAAAGAAACAGAATTAATCATTACCAGTTTATGTGAAAAATGTTAAAATGTAATATACAAGCTGAAATAAAAGGATACCAATATATGTAAAAAAAAACAAGCAATTTAAAAACTACTGGTAAATAAAATTATAGTCATTGCCAATTTCTTTAATTTTTTTGTCTGTCATTTTTACAATTTTCTTAAGGTATTATTGATACACACACACTCTTATGATGTTTTCACGTGAAAAACATTGTGGTTACCAAATTCAACTATATTATCAAGTACCCACCCATACCCCATTGCAGTCCCTGTCCAATCAGTGTAGTAAGATGCCACAGAGTCCCCATTTGCCTTCTCTGAGCTACACTGTCTTCCCCATAATCCCCCCACAATTTCTCTAATATTTTAAAGTGGTACATAAATAACTTACTTCTATAGTTAACAAGATGTGAAACAAACAACTAAGCATGGTAATGAGTTAAATGGTAGCATAGGAAGATTAACCACTTGTACTTCTTCCAGAAACATGAGCTTGAAGTATTCTGTGCACATGAAAATACCTTTAAGGAGCCAAGAACGAAGATTGTTTATACAAGTTGGGTCCTGTAGATACATAAGAATACAATATTTTGAGATACCAGAAAAACTAGGTTCATTCTAGCCTTGTTACTCATCCAACAAACCCAGGCAACATAGTGCAGATTTCAACTCCATGTTCTCAGAGAAAAAAGAGAAAGTCTCAATTCACCATAGACAACCCAAACAGCCCACTCCATAATCCAGGTTGAATCATGTTCCCATGTTGGCTCTGTGGCTGATAAGGACAGAGGCTCCCAACTTGCCCCATATAATGCTGGTACTACCTTTCTCAGTCAGTTCCCATGGCATCAAGTTCTGAGCTCCCAGCTCATCCCCACACCTTCCAGCTTCAGCAGGAACAGACAGCTCATGTGGCATCAGGTTCCAGGAGGACAAACCTACACATTCAATAT
The DNA here is from genome assembly GCF_030020395.1 of Manis pentadactyla. Taxonomy (NCBI): domain Eukaryota; kingdom Metazoa; phylum Chordata; class Mammalia; order Pholidota; family Manidae; genus Manis; species Manis pentadactyla. The sequence goes on along the minus strand of NC_080039.1, from coordinate 7,848,522 downwards.
TGCACTTGAAGATTCCAAAAGGCCACAGCTGGTTTTGCTAGGCCAGGAGCAAACTAGGAACCAAACACTAGATCGACTCTATTGAAACAGGAACACCCAGTTCACCCTGGTTTTTGGAAAGACCATTGTCTCCTGCAACATCAGGCTCCCTTCGGACTCCAGAGAACTAAGACACCCAGCACAGGATGGTACCACTTGATCCCTGCAGCCCTGGATATCTCTAATGACCACAGACTCCTGATAAATACCTGAAAACCCAGACTCCAGTGGTGAACCCATTAACCCATTCTATCAACAAGGACCTGTGCCAAATTGAATATTCAGTATTTCAATCCAGCCGCACACCAGGTCACCCACTTACTCCAAAGCCAGCACACACAGAGATGCCACCAGATACAACAATCTTAATCCATCCTCTAGTTTGGCTGAATGAAAGATGCCTTTGCCTATGGTGACAGTGTGTAAATACTGGAAGGAGTGTGGACTGGAAGGACCATGAAAGGCCAAAAGAGTCATGAATTAACAAGAAGATTTGCACCACTAAATGAAGACAGTATCTCCAATCAGGGACACTAGAGAACTGAGAGCTATGATCTATCAAAACATTCAGAATAATCCTCTTAAATTTAACAGTCAGGAGAGAGTGATATAAATGAGAAGGTGATATAAGTTTTTCCTCACTGCTTCAACTAGAAAGAACTAAAAACTTTTCATGGAAAAGTAAAAAGGACCAAATGCTAGAGTTCCTAAGTCAGGTTTATGTGCCCTTGTTTCACAAAGACCAAGGCAGCCCACACTGTGTAAGGCGAATGGCTGAATGTTGACCACATTGCCTTTCCCCCAGCCCTTCCAGCATTACACTAAGTGTCCTCTATATTACTATTTCCCCTGTGGAAAAAAGAAAGCACACATTGGACATCTAGATGTCCTACTGTTGATGAAGCACCATGGGAAGCCACATGGGTATTGCAGATTATCTAGAAGTTGATAATGTGAAATATGATTGTGAAAGAGAAGGGGGGAAGAGGCATGCAACAATACGTGGATCTTGGCAGAACATTTTATATCCTTGAAATGTCCTAGGTGAGTCTGAAAAAAAGGTTTTGCTCAATACAGAGAAAAGCCTGTAATGCAGCTTCACCAGGAAACTTGGACCAGTGAAACTCTACCTTATGTGTTTCCTCAGAGGGAGGATCTCCCCCACACTCAAGACTGGACTGACTACCCAACCACATGAGCTAAGTGATAGACAAGGACTTGCTGCTTATAGTTTCTGGTCCCACCCTAATAGAAAATATAGAAGCTACAAGACCCAGCAATTCTCATTGAGAGAGCACAGAAGCTGGTTATCCAGAGTGAAATCAGTGGTGCGGATTGGCCAGGGACATGAAGAGCAGAAAATTTTGAGTCAAGACAAAAATCAGTGTCTTGACAAGTTTGCCCCCCTGCTACTCCACCAAGACTACAGGGCCAAATCAAAGCCCCGCAAATAGCTGGGTGTAGCTCTTGGAACTGCCTAACCTGAAAGCCTTGTCCGGACACCTAAATGTGATGCCTAGGTGAATTCAGGGTCCCTCTGGTCACATGATTTGAGTGGCAATGTGCATTGACACTTATCTTCCACACCAATTAGAAGACAAACTGATTTATAGACACAAAAATGAGTTAATTGTATCCAGACACCACCAATCAAGATATGTAATCTGAACACATGGGAAGCTCCATTCAAATACGCTGTATACAGTAGCACTTGAAATGACAGGACACACTCTGGTTTCTCCAAGCTTCTGGGAAAACTGGAAACCCTATTCAGGAGGGAATAAATGCACAGCATTGCCAGGCTCATGACCTGGGGCGCATCTTGATGCCCTAACAGTGCAAGGAAGGTAATTCATAAGTCGACCTACTGTTTAATGTAGAACACATTCCTGATCACTTAGGAAATCTGAACATAGAATCCAGGCAATCATAGAGCCCATGGAAACTCCTAGCCTGAAAATGAAACCAGAAGAACAGCCCAGCTTTTCTCAGCAAGGATCTCTGCCCCCAACCAAAAGACAGTGGCCTCTGAAATTTAGTGCCAGTAGCTACCCCACACGCACAAGGACGTTTCCAGCAAGATATCGAAAATCCCAAACTGAGGTAAATAGTGAAGAACTGTGTGCCCAGGAAAACCTGTAATAACTGGAACAGACCATTTCCTCAAATGCATATATGCAACATGAGGAATTGTGGAATAAGAAAAATCAGAGAAATTACACACCACCAGAAGAAATACATGAAAGTCTAAGAACTAGCCCTGAATAATGGAGATCTATGAACTGTCAGGCAAGTATTTCTGAATAATTCCCTTAAGAAAATTGAGTGAAACAAGAACACACCACTAAATAAAATTAACGGAACAACACATGAACCAAAAATGTTCAACAAAGAAACAGAAACCATAAAAAGCAAATGAATCCTTGAGGTAAAAAGTGGAAAAGTTGAAATTGCATAATTGAATAGAGAGCCTCAAAACCACACAGCCATACAGAGGAAATAATCTTTGCTAAAAGTCATAGGATATTTGACATAACACAGAGAAGGAGCACAAATTAAAAATTGAAAAAAAGTTAAGGAAGGTTTTATAAATTATAGGAGCAAAACAGGAAAAATATTTGTATTATGAAAACATATGAAACAGGAGAGAATGCAAAGGAAAGACTATCATGAAAGCTATAGTGGCTGTAGACTAATCAGGAAGGGAATTGTGGACATGAAGATCCATGTCAAGTGGAACAAATTAGACTGAACTCTAATTGGAGTAACTAAGGTAATTTAAATGTCCTTATTAAAGAAAATTAAATCAGAAACAAAAGAGAATTCTGAAGGTACCAAGAGAAAAACAGTATGCCCCATATATGCATTAATCTCTATGTTACTGTGGATGAGTCAACAGAACTTTTAAAGCCAGGAAGGAAAATGGATCATGAATTTAAACTATTGAAAGAACAAAAAGTCTGGCAAGAATTATTCCACCCACATGAATATAAATAATACTGTATCAGAATTGTCCTTCAGAAATGGAGAGACAAAAATTTCCCAAAGAAAGTGAAGAGATTTCTTCACTATATATGCCTCATAAGAAAACCAAAACAAGAGTTTTATTTTAGTGGAAGTAAAATAAGGGCAGTTAACATAAAAACATAAGTTAAAAAAGCACTGTTTTTTGTAAATATTAAGTCAAAGTTAGTTTCTGTAATATGGTGAAAGTGTGCATAAACACTCCATAAAATTAAAGAGCAAACTGTTAAAAATAGCCATACCCACAATAATTTGTTATTGGGTACACAAAAAACATAAAATGTAGGAAAATATAATAAAAGTAACCTAAAATGTGAAAGGATGTAAGAAGAAAAAGGATAAATTCAAGGAATATTTAAAAAAATTTTTAGCAGCTTAAAATTCTGTATAATAATTTTAAAGTATTTGAGGCGAGTCTCATTGTAATCTCAAGGGGTGAAAACATAATGTTTTATATATATATATATATATATATATATATATATATATATATATATACACACATATAAACTACTCAGTGCTTGAGTTTGCCTACATCTGGGGAAGAAAAGAAGACCTCACAGAAAAGCATCAAGTGGTAGAGCAACACCCAGTGGATCCAAGCCCTCCGCGAACCCTAGCTCCCAGATGGGAGGAAGAGAAACAGAGCAGGAAGGGAGTAGAGACCCAGGACTACTGAATAACCAGATGTGCTGTGGGAAAATAAACCCACAACACATCGTGTTCTGAGGATTAGTGGGGTTGGAAAGCAAAGACAGGCAGAATACTCAGAGAGACTGAGATTGCAAATGTTTGTGGAGAACAGGTATGCACAACTGGCCTCCCTGGGAAAAAGAAAGATGAGCAGTGTAAAGAACTCCCCAGCAGTGAGAGGTGTGCTAGAGGGACAAAGCTTAGTCAGACCTTGCTTCTCAGGAGAAAGGGCAGGTGGAAAAAACCTTCCTGGAATGCTCAGACCAGCAGGTTGGGAACTCTCAGGAGCTTCAGACACTCCATCCCCCTGGCTGGCAGTGCAGCACTGAGGACACCCACTGCTGTACAGTGCTTGCTACTTCTTCCTCCTGGCAGGCACCTGACTGGCTCACCTGCTTCACTGCCTTCATGCCAGGCCTGCCAGAGGGTGGCCCTGCCCATAAAGCTACGGGAGCATAGCACAGACGCTCCCTCTGCACTCATGGCCCACTTGAGCCGGCAGTGGAGGTAGCAGTTACAGCCAGGAAAGCAAGGAACACTCCCAGCCACCTTTTTTATCCTGGAAGGAGCCAGTCTACTCGCTGTAACCTGGGCCATTGCTGCAGGTGCTGAGCAGCTCCAGAGAGTATTCTCCCAGTGCACACAATCAGCTGATGGCCCACAGAGCTCATCTGAAGTCAGATCAATACAAGCAAAGCAGAAATGAACCACACCCACTGGGGGTCCCAAGCAGGAAACTGAGCTTCTGGGTGCAAGAGGGTGCTACCAAAAACATCTTTTTATTCAACAGGGAACGCTAAACAGATTAAGAGCTAAAGGAATATGGTCCAAACAAATTACAAGAAAAAAAAAACACCAGAAAGTGGGGTCAATGAAACAGAAATAACCAATCTTCTTGATGAAGATTTCAAAATAAAAATCATAAATATGTTCACAAAGCTGCAGAAAAATATTCGAGATCTCAGAGATGACACAAGAAAGAGAATCTTTGAAAAATGCACTCTCTGAAATGAAACATATGACTCCCTTCTTGCTCTGTTTCTCTTCCTCCCATCTGGGGGCTAGGGTGACAGGACATACAATCTTTGAAATGTACACTACCTGAGATGAAACATACAGTGGAGGCATTTAAAAGAAGATTAGGTACAGGAGACAATAAATTAAATAGAAATTAGGGAACAGGGGAAAAAACAGGCTCAAAGAGGAAAAAAGGATCTCTAGGAGTGAAAGAATAATAAGAGAGCTGTGTAACCAATCCAAATGGAACAATATTAGTATTAAAGGAGTACCAGAAGAAAAAGAGATAGAAAAAGGGATAAAAAGTGTCTTTAAAGAAATACTTCCTGAAAACTTCCCCATTCTGCATAAGGAAAGGTCCACTCACATCATGGAAGTGCAGAGATCTCCCAACACAAGGAACCCTAGGAAGACAACATCAAGATATACAATAATTAAAATGGTGAAGATCAGGACAAAGACAGAGTACTAGTAGCAGCCAGAGAGGGGAAAAATCACATATACAGGAAAACCCATCAGTCTATCACTAGTCTTCTCAGCAGAAACCTTACAGGCCAGAAGGGAGTTTCATTGCATTAAGTATGTGTAACCAATCCAAATGGAACAATATTAGTATTAAAGGAGTACCAGAAGAAAAAAAGATAGACAGGCCTCCATCCAAGAACACTCTACCCAGGAGGATTATCATTTGAATTTGAAAGACAGATTAATTAATTTACAGAGAAGCAAAACTTGAGCTAATTTACCTCTGACAAACCAACTCTACAGTGTCTTTTGGATGGACTGCTATAGGTGGAAGTGTGGCTAAGACTAAAAAGGTGTCACCAGAGAAAATAAAACCACAGCAAAGGAAGTAGACCAATTAATTACTAAGGAAATAATAAATTAAATCAAATACTCACAAAGTTAGACATACACAAAAAGTACAAAACATGACACCTAATATATAAAGAGTGGGGGAGGAAGAAGAAGAAGACAGGGAAAAAAAAAAAACCTTTAGATTGTGTTTGAATTGGCAAACAAGCAATTTAAAATAGACTTCAGATACTGTAAAAGCTAACCTTGACCCTTAGGTAACCACAAAGCTAAAGCCAAAAATGGCAGTAAGTACATATCTATTGATCACTCCAAATGTAAATGGACTGAATACATGAACCAAAAGACATAGAATCACTGAATGGATTAAAGAAAAGACCCATCTATATGCTGAATATAAAGAGACTCATTTCAAACACAAACACAAACTAAAAGTGAAGGGATGGAAAAAGATATTTTGTGCAAATAATTGGGGGAAAAAAGCAGAAGTTGAAGTATTTGTATCAGACAAAACAGACTTCAAAACAAAGAAATTAACAAAAGATAAAGAAGGACATTATGTAATGATAAAGTGGTCAGTCCAACAGAGGATATAACCATTATAAGTACCTATGCATCTAATATAGAAGCACCTAAATATGTGAAACAAATACTAACAGACTTAAAAGAAGAAATGGAATGCAATGACTCATCTTAGGTGATTTCAACATACCACTCACACCACAAAACAGAATAACCAGGCATAAAATAAGTAAGAAGACAGCAGCACAGAACAATGCATTAGAACAGATGGACCTAATAGACATCTACAGGACAGTCTTCATAAAAGCTTCAGCATACATATACTTCTCAAGTGTACCTGGAACTAGTTCCAAAATAGATCATATACTAGGCCACCAAGAAGACTCAGTAAACCAAAAATGATTGAAATTTTGCCAGCCAGCTTCTCAGATCACAAGGGTATGAAACTAGAAATAAATTATGCAAAGAAAACAAAAAGCCCACAAACACATGGAGGCTTAAAAACATGCTAATAAATAATCAATGGATCAAAAGATCAAATAATAATAGAGTTCAAGCAATATGGAGACAAATGTATACAGTAAGTCAACACCCCAAAATCTGTGAGATGTAGCAAAAAGCTATCTAAGAGGAAACTATTGCAATACAGGCATACCTTAATAAAGAAGAACAATCCCATCTGAAAAATCTAAACTCAAAATTAATGAAACTACAAAAGGAAGAACAAATGAGGCCCAAAGTCAGAAGAAGGATGGACATAATAAAGATCAGAGCAGAAATAAAAACTGAGAAGAATAAAGCAATAGAAAGAATCAGTGAAATCAGGAGCTCATTCCTTGAGAACACAGACAAAATATTGAAACCCTAGCCAGAATTATTAAGTAAAAAAGAGAGTGTAAACACATACACAGAATCAGATATGAAAAAGGAAAAACCTCTGTAGAGACCACACAAAAAACAAACAACTATTAGAGAATAGTATGAAAAACTTTATGACAACAAACTGGATAAACTAGAAAAATGGACAACTATCAACAAAACTATAACCTTCCAAGCACGACCCAGGAAGGACCAGAAAATATGAACAGACCAACTACAAGCAATGAAATGAAACTGATAATCAAAAAATTACTTAAAAACAGAACACCTCGGCTCTTTATATATTTTGGATGTCAACCCTTATCGGATCTGCCATTTATGAATATATTCTTCAATATTGTAGGATACCTTCCTGTTCTATTGATGGTGTCCTTTGCTGTACAGAATAATTTTAGCTTGATAAAGCCCCACTTGTTCATTTTTGCTTTTGTTTCCCTTGCCCAGGGAGATATGTTCATGAAGAAGTCACTCATGTTTATGTCCATGAGATTTTTGCCTATGATTTTCCTAAAAGTTTTATGGTTTCATGACTTACATCCAGGTCTTTGATCCGTTTCAAATTTACTTTTGTGCGTGGGTTTAGACAGTATATAAAGAGTTCACACACCTCAACAAACAAAGAGCAAATAATTAATTTAAAAAATGGGCAGAGGAGCTGAACAGACAGTTATACAAAGAGGAAACTCAGATGGCCAACAGACACAGGGAAAAAAATGCTCCACTTCGCTTGTCATCAGAGAAATGCAAATTAAAACCACAATGAGATATCACATCACACCAGTAAGAATCACCACAATCCAAAAGACAAACAACAAATGATGGCTAGGTTGTGGAGAAAGGATAACCTTCCTATACTGCTGGTGGGAATGTAAATTAGTTCAACCATTGTAGAAAGCATTATGGAGGTTCCTCAAAACGCTAAAAATAGAAATGCCATTTGACCCAGGAATTCCACTACTAGAAATTTACCCTAAGAATGCAGCACTCCAGTTTGACAAAGACAGGTGCACCCCTATGTTTGTCGCTGCACTATTTACAATAGCCAAGAAATGGAAGCAACCTAAATGTCCATCAGTAGATGAATGGATAAAGAAGATATGGTACATATACACAATGGTTTATTACTCAGCCATAACAAAAAAAGAGAACCTACCATTTGCAACAACATAGATGGAATTAGAGGGTATTATGCTCAGTGAAATAAGCCAGGTGGAGAAAGACAAGTACCAAATGATTTTACTAATATGTGGAGTTTAAAAACAAAGAAAAACCGAAGGAACAAAACAGCAGCTGAATCACAGAACCCAAGAATGGACTAATAGTTACCAAAGGGAAAGGGACTGGGGAAGATGGTTGGGAAGGGAGGGACAAGGGTGGGGAAAAATAAATGGGGCATTACGATTAGCATGTGTAGTGGAGTGGGGAATGGGGAGCTCTGTGCAACACTGAGAAGACAAGTAGTGATTTTACAGAACCTTACTATGCTGATGGACAGTGACTGTGAAGGGGTGTGTTGGGGGGACTTGGTGAAGGGGGGAGCCTAGTAAACATAATATTCCCTATGTAATTGTAGATTAATGATACCTAAAACAAACAAACAAACAAACAAACAAAAAACAGAACACCTGGTCCAGATGGCGTCACAGATGTATTTTACCATTTGTGAAGACCTAATATCTGTTTCCCTTAAAATTTTCCAGAAAGTAGAAGGGGAGGAAATCCTTCCAAACTCATTCTAAGAAGCCATCATCACTCTAATAACAACCCCAGGCAAAAACACAACAAAACATTACAAACAAATATCTCTGATGAATATAGATGCAAAAATACTCAAGAAATTATTAACAAACAATTAAAAAGTGTATCCAGAAGACCATACATCATGATCAAGTGGGATTTATTCCATGGATGTAAGGATGGTAAAATATTTGAAAATTAGTTGTACATGACATCAACAAAAAGAAAGACAAAAACCATGGTCATCTCAATAGATGCTGAAAAATCACTTAACAAAATTCAATATCCATTCATGATAAAAACTCTCAACAAAATGTAAAGGGTAAGTACCTCAACATAAGACCATATACTGAAAACACTCAGCCAAAACCATTCTTTACAGCGAAAAGCTGAAAGCTTTTCCTCTAAGATTGGGAACAAGATTAGGATGCTAACTCTTTCCACTTCTATTCAGTATAGTACTGGAGGTCACAGCCATGGCAATCAGACAACAACAAAAAATGCATCAAGAATCTACCACCAACTACTTGAACTAATACCTGAACTCAGCAAAATTGCAGGATATAAAATTTATAAACAGTCTGTTATATTCTTATATGCTCTCCATTTATTAGCAGGAAGACAAAACAGAAAAACAAGTCCATTTACAATTGCACAAAAAGGATGAGATACCTAGGAATAAAACTAACCAATGGGTGAAAGACCTATACCCTGAAAACAAGACGCTTAGAAATTAAAATTAAGACACTAATAAATGGAAATACATCCCATGGTCATTGATAGGAAGAATGAATATTATTAAAATGGCCATCATATTTAAACCAAGATTCAATGAAATCCCTATCAAAATACCAATAGCAAGGGGTTAACAAACAAAATATGTAAAGAACTCACATGCCTGAACACCCAAAAAGCAAATGGGCTGAGGATCTGAGCAGACAGTTCTCCAAAGAAGAAATCCAGATGGCCAACGGACACATGAAAAGATGCTCCACATCGCTAATTATCAGGGAAATGCAAATTAAAACCCACAATTAGATATCACTTCACACCAGTTAGGTTTGCCAACATAGAAAAGACTAGGAATAACAAATGCTGGCAAAGAGGTGGAGAGAGGGGAACCCTCCTACACTGCTGGTGGGAATGTGAACTAGTTCAACCAGTGTGGAAAGCAGTACGCAGTTTCCTCTACTAAAAAGAGAAATATCATTTGATACAGGAAACCCACTCCTGGTTTTTACCCAAAGAATGTAAGTTACCAGATTCCAAAGGACATATGCATCCCTATGTTTATTGAAGCACTATTTACAATAGCCAAGAAATGAAGGCAAGCAACCTAAGTGCCCATCAGTAGATGAGTGGATAAAGAAGATGTGGTACATATACACAAAGGAATATTATTCAGCCAGAAGAAAGAAAGAAATCCTATCATTTGCAACAACATGGATGGAGCTAGAGGGAATTATGCTCAGTTTAATAAGCCCGGCAGGGAAAGACAAGTTACAAAAGATTTCCCTCATTTGTGGAGTATAACAACAAAGCAAAACTCAAGGAACAAAATAGCAGCAGACTAACAGACTCCAAGAAGAGACTCATGGTAACAAGAGAGGGGTGGGAGGGAGAGGGCGGGTGTGGAGGGAGGTAGAAGGGCATGGTGGGATATCATGATTAGTGCACATAGTGTGTGTGGGGTCATGGGGAAGACAGCATCGCTCACTCAGAGAGGACAAACGAGGCTGTCTGGCATCTTACCACACCGATGGACAGTGACTGCAATGGGGTATGGGGGTGACTCGATAATAAGGTGAATATAATAAATACATTGTTTTCTTGTGAAACCTTCATAAGAGTGTATATCAATGATACCATAATTAAAAATAAAATACCAATAACACTCTTCAAAAAACTAGAGAAATTAGTTCTAAAATTTATATGGAACCACAGAATACCCCAAATAGTCAAAGCAATCCAGAGAAGGAAGAACAAAGCTGGGGGATCATGTTCCCTAACTTCAATCTCTACTACAAACCCACAGTATTCAGAACACCTTGGTACTGGCTCAAAAAACAGACCCATGGATCAATGGAACAGAATAGAGAGCCAACACATAATCCTACATATATATGACCAATTAATATATGATAAAGGATCCATGGGCATACAATGGGGAAACGACAGCCTCTTCAACTGGTGTTGGCAAAACTGGACAGCTATGCTCAAGAGAATGAGACTGGATTATTATATGACCCCATACTCAAAAGAAACTCAAAATGGATCAAACACCTGAATGCAAGTCATGAAACCATAAAACCCTTAGAAGAAAACATAGGTGAAACTCTCTTGAATGTAAACGAGCAACATTTTCCTGAACACATCTCTTTAAGCAAGGAAACAAAATCAGGAAAGAGGAAATGGGACTGTATGAAACTAATAAGCTTCTATAGAGCAAAAGACACCATCAGCAAAACAAAAATGTATCCTGCAATATGTTAAAATATATTCATAAATGACTTATTTGAGAAGGGGTTAACACCCAAAATAAGAAAAGACACACATGCATGAACAGTCACTAAACTAATAAAATCCCTTTAAAAAAATAGGCAGAGAATATGAACTAACAGTTCTCCAAAGAAGAATGTCAGAAGGTCAACAGGCACATGAAAAGATGCTTGACATCCTTAATTATCAGGCAAATGCAGATTAAAACCACAGTGAGATAATCACCTCCCACTAGGTAGGATGGCCAACATCCAAAAGACAAGGAACAACGAATTCTGATGAGGATGAAGAGATAGGGGAATCCTCTTACACCAACGGTGGGAATATAAATTAGTTCAAACATTGTGGAAAGCAATGAGGAAATTCCTCCAAAAAATTAAAAATAGAAATACCATTTGACCCTATGGTAATTCTACTCCTAGGAATTTATCCAAAGAAGTGAGAACCCTGATTCAAAAAGACAAATGCACTCCTATTTTATTGCAGCACTATTTACAATAGGCAAGATATGGAATCAACCTAAGTGTCCATCAGCAGATGAATGAATAAAGAAGATGTGGTATACATACTTAATAGAGTATTACTCAGCCAAAAGGAGAAAACAAATACTAACATTTTCAACGACATGAATGGAGTATTCCATGAATTGAGGGTAGTATGTTTAGTGAAATCAGCCAAATGATTCCACTCATTTGTGGAGTAAAACAACAAAGCAAAACTGAAGGAACAAAAAGTAGCAGAGTCACAGAGGCAGTAAGGGATGAGCGGTTACCAAAGGATAGGGGTTCGGGAGGGTGGGCGGGATTAAGAAGGGAATTAAGGAGAATTATAATTAGCAACCTTAAGGTAGGGGGGTCACGGGGAGTCCGTTCAGTATTAAGATGACAGGTAATGCCTCTCTAGCATCTTACTATGCTGATGGGCAGTGACTGCAATGAAGGGTGAGGACCTGATAATGTGGATGAATATTGAAACCAGAATGTTGTTCATGCGAAACCTTCATCAGATTGTATATTAATGATAGTTTAATTTAAAAAATCGAAGTCCTAATGCAGTGGTCCTATGGTTCAGAATTGACCTAACATTAAATTATTTTATTTAAAGCATTATTAGTAATATTACCATTCAATTAAATACATCTGTAAAAATCAACCAAAGGAAATTAATATTTTTTGGAATGGAGGGATTTTTGCTGTTGTTGCTCTTTTTTAACTTAAAAACTAAAAACTAAAATCAAGAAAACTGCCAAACCAGTAAAATATGCCTTTAACAAAAGTTTTAAATGGAGGATTAACAATCACTTAAAACAAAGATCTTGAGAATAAACCTCTTGTCTGGGCATTTACTTCATATATAATGAAGATGATATAGCTTTCATCTTCTTAAAATTAAAGTCTACAGTCCTTCTACATTGCTGGTGGGAATAGAAAATGTTGCACGTACTGTGGAAAACAATTTGACAGTTCCTCAAAATTCTGGGCATAGAACTAACATATGACCCAGCAATTCCACTTCTAGATACATATGTAAAATAAGAAAACAGGAAATTTTGCAAATACTTGTGTACCAAATTTCATATCACTGTTATTCATAATAGCCAAAATGTGGAAACAATTCAAGTGTCCATTGCCAGATGAACTGGCAATTAAAGTGTGTGTGTGTCTACATACATACATACATATGCATAAGTATGTGTATATAGAAAAGATGTAAACATGTACCTCATATGTTTATACATCTATAAAGTCACATCCTACCACATGTGTGAACCCTGAAAACATGCTAAATGAAAAAAGAGGCCATACACAACAGGACAAATAATGTACGATTCCACATAAAGAAATACCTAAGCTAAGTAAACTCATAGATTCTGAAAGCAGATTAGAAGTTACCAGAAGTTGGTGGTAAAGGAAATAAAGTGTTATTGCTTAGTATTTACATGGTTTCCATTTGGGATTATGAACACGTTTTGGAAACAATTGATGGTAGTGGGTACACAGTATTGTAAATGCCAATGAATTGTACCCTTCTATTTTATGCTTATTTGTATTTTATTTATAAATGTTTCATGCTGTATATATATCAACAATTAAAATTTGTTTGAAAATAAATAAAATCAACTTTCACTATGTAGACATTGAGTATCGGGAAACTTACTCTGAAGGAGATCCTATATGTTTAATTTTTAATTCTACAAATCCAAAGGCCACTGTAGGCCTAGCACTAAAGAACAAACAAAAAACAGATACACATTTATTTTAGGAAACTTAATTAATGTTGTCCTCAAAACACAATCTATAGGTTCAAAATCTTTTGTGGCAAGTATTGATTAAAGTAGCAACAGGCTGAATGAAACTAGCCATGATCTAATTTCTGGGCATAAACCTCAATTAAAAATTAGTGATGTGAACACTGAGATGAGGCATTAAGAAAAGTAGGAGCCAGAAATACAGGTCGCTCAATTGTGCTCATTTGAAAGATCTTGTCCTAGCTTTTCCCCAACTTTTTGGTAAGAAATTTTCCTGTTGTATCAGGGGACTTATTTATTTTCATATTTTGAAAGCGTAGTGAATCTTTAAAAAAAAATTTAACTATAACAGTCTCCACCATTTTGTTTATTTATTTATTTATATTCATTTTATTACCATTAATCTGCAATTACATGAAGAACATTATGGTTACTAGGCTCCCCCCTTCACCAAGTACCCTCCCACAAACCCCATTACAGTCACTGTCCATCAGCGTAGTAAGATGCTGTAGACTCACTACTTGTCTTCTCTGTGTTGCACAGCCCTGCCTATGCAATCCCACATTATACATGCTAATCGTAAGGCCGCCTTTCTTTTTCCCTGCCCTTATGCCTCCCTTCCCACCCATCCTCCCCAATCCCTTTCCCTTTGGTAACCGTTAGTCCTTTCTTGGGTTCTGTGATTCTGCTACTGTTTAGTACCTTCAGTTTTTCTTTGTTCTTATACTCCACATATGAGTGAAATCATTTGGTACTTGTCTTTCTCCGGCTGGCTTATTTCACTGAGCATAATACCCTCTAGCTCCATCCATGTTGTTCCAAATGGTAGGACTCGTTTTTTTTCTTATGGCTGAATTATGCTCCATTGTGTATATGTACCACATCTTCTTTATCCATTCATCTATTGATGGACACTGAGGTTCCTTCCATTTCTTGGGTATTGTAAATAGTTCAGCAATAAGCATAGGGGTGCAGATGTCTTTTTCAAATTGGGCTACTGCATTCTTAGGGTAAATTCCTAAAAATGGAATTCCTGGGTCAAATAGTATTTCTATTTTGTGCTTTTTGAGGAACCTCCATACTGCTTTCCACAATGGTTGAACTAATTTACATTCTCACCAGCAGTTTAGGAGGGTTCCCCTTTCTCCGCAACTTCACCAACATTTGTTGTTGTTTGTCTTTTGAATGGTGGTGTTTCTTACTGGTGTGAGGTAATATCTCATTGTGGTTTTAATTTGCATTTGTTTGATGACAGGTGATGTGGAGCATATTTTCATGTGTCTCTTGGCCATCTGAATTTCTTCTTTGGAGAACTGTCTGTTCGACTCCTCTGTCCATTTTTTAATTGGGTTATTTGTTTTTTGTTTTTTGAGGTGTGTGAGCTCTTTATATATTTTGTATATCAACCCTTTATCAGATCTGTCATTTATAAATATATTCTCATATACTGTATGGTAACTTTTGGTTCTATTGATGAGGTCCATTGCTGTACAGAAGCTTTTCAGCTTGATATAGTCCCATTTGTTCATTTTAGCTTTTGTTTCCCTTGTCCAGGGAGACATGTTCATGAAGAAGTCAATCACGTTTATGTCCAAGAGAGTTTTACCCTTGTTTTCTTCTATGAGTTTTATGTTTAAATGACTTACATTCAGTTCATTGATACATTTTGAATTTACTTTTGTGTATTTTTTTAGACAGTGATCCAGTTTCTTTCTCTTACATTTAGCTGTCCAGTTTTGCCAGCATCATCTTTGAAGAGACAGACATTTCCCCGCTGCATGTCCATGTCTCCTTTATCATATATTACTTGACCATATATATTTGGGTTAATATCTGAGGTCCCCATTCTGTTCCACTGGTCTGTGGCTCTGTTCTTCTGCCAGTACAAAACTGTCTTGATTACTGTGGCTTTGTAGTAGAGCTTGAAGTTGGGGAGCGAGTTCAGCCCCCACTTTATTCTTCCTTGTCAGGATTTCTTTGGATATTCAGGGTCTTTGGAGTTTCCATATGAATTTTTGAACTATTTGTTCTAGTTTGTTGAAGAATGATGTTGGTAATTTGAGAGGGATTGCATCAAATCTGTAAATTGCTTTAGGCAGGATGGCCATTTTGCCAATATTAATTCTTCCTAGCCAAGATCATGGATGAGTTTCCATTTGTTAGTGTCCTCTTTGATTTCTCTTGACTGTCTTATAGTTTTCAGTGTTTAGGTCTTTCACTTCCTTGGTTAGGTTTATACCTAAGTATTTTATTCTTTTTGAGGCCATTGTGAATGGAATTGTTTTCCTGATTTCCTTTCTATTAGTTCATTGTTAGTGCATAGGAAAGCCACAGATTTCTGTGTATTAATTTTGTATCATGCAAATTTGCTGAATTCCGATATTAGTTCTAGTAGTTTTGGAATGGAGTCTTTAAGGTTTTCTATGTACAATATCTTGTCATCTGCAAATAGTGACAGCTTGACTTCTTCTTTACCAATCTGGATTCCTTGTATTTCTTTGTTTTGTCTGATTGCCATGGCTAGGACCTCCAGTACTATGTAGAATAACAGTGGGGAGAGTGGGCATCCCTGTCTTGTTCCCGACCTCTGAGGAAAAGCTTTCTGCTTTTCACTGTTCAGTATGATGTTGGCTGTGGGTTTATGATACATGGCCTTTATTATTTTGAGTTACCTCCCCTCATTACCCATTTTGTTGAGAGTTTTAACCATGAATGGATGTTGAATTTTTTCAAATGCTTTTTAGCGTCTATGGAGATGATCTTGTGGTTTTTGTCCTTCTTTTTCTTTATATGGTGGATGATGTTGATGGATTGTAAATTGATGTACCATCCTTGCATCCCTGGGGTGAATCCTACTTAGTCATGGTGTATGGCCCTTTTGATGTGTTTTTGAATTCGGTTTGCTAATATTTTGTTGAGTATTTTTGAATCTGCATTCATCAGGGATATTGGTCTGTAATTTTCTTTTTTGGTGTGGTCTTTGCCTGGTTTTGGTATTAGGGTGATGTTGGCTTCATAGAATGAGTTTGGCAGTATTCCCTCCTCTTCTACTTTTTGGAAAACTTTAAGGAGAATGGGTATTATATCTTCTCTGTATGTCTGATAAAATTCCGAGGTAAATCCATCTGGCCCAGGTGTTTTGTTCTTGGGTAGTTTTTTGATTACTGCTTCAATTGCCTTGCTGCTAATTGGTTTGTTCTGATTTTGTTTTTCTTCCTTGGTCACTCTCGGTAGGTTGTGCTTTTCTTGGAATTTGTCCATTTCTTCTAGGTTTTCCAGCTTCCTAGCATATAGGTTTCCATAGCACTCTCTAATAATTCTTTGTATTTCTGTTGGGTCGCTCGTGATATTTCCTTTCTAATTTCTGAATCTGATGATGTTTGTTGGTTCTCTTCTTCTCTTAATAAATCTGGTTAGAGGCTTATCTCTTTTGATAATTTTCTCAAAGAACCAGCTCTTGGTTTCATTGATTTTTTTCTGTTGTTTTATTTTTCTCAATTTTATTTATTTCTTCTCTGATCTTTATTATATCCTTTCTTCTTTTGACTTCAGGCCTCATTTGTTCTTCCTTCTCCAATTTTGATAATTGTGACTTTAGACTATACATTTGGGTTTGTTCTGCCTTCTTCAAGTGTGCCTGGATTGCTATATACTTTCCTCTTAAGACTGCTTTCACTGAGTCCCACAGAATTTGGCATTTTGTGTTGTTGTTGTCATTTATTTCCAAATATTGCTGGATCTCCATTTTAATTTAGTCATTGATACATTGACTATTTAGGAGCATGTTGTAAAGCCTCCATGTTTTTGTGAGCCTTTTTGCTTTCTTTGTATAATTTATTTCTAGTTTTATAACTTTGTGGTCTGAAAAGTTGTTTGTTAGAATTTCAATCATTTTTAATTTACTGAGGCTCTTTTTGTGGCCTAGTATGTGGTCTATTCTGTAGAATGTTCTATGTGCACTTGAGAAGAATGTGTATCCTGTTGCTTTTGGTGTAGAGTTCTGTAGATGTCTAATAGGTCCATCTGTTCTAGTGTGTTGTTTAGTGCCTCCGTGTCCTTACTCATTTTCTGTCTGGTGGATCTGTCCTTTGGAATCAATGGTGTGTTAAAGTCACCTAAAATGAATGCATTGCATTCTGTTTCCTCCTTTAGTTCTGTTAGTATTTGTTTCACATATGCCGGTGCTCCTGTGTTGGGTGCACATATATTTATAATGGTTATATCCTCTTGTTGGACTGAGCCACTTATCATTACATAATGTCTTTCCTTATCTATTTTTCCTTTCTTTGTTTTGAAGTCCATTTTATCTCATACTAGTACTGTAACACCAGCATTTTTCTATCTATAGTTTGCATGAAATATCTTTTTCCATCCCTTAACTTTTAGTCTCTGCATGTCTCTGGGTTTGAGGTGAGTCTCTTGTAAGCAGCATATAAATGGGTTTTATTTGTTTATCCATTCAGTGACTCTTGAATGATGCATACAGTCCATTTACATTTAGGGTGATTATCGACAGGTATGTACTTATTGCCATTTCAGGCTTTAGATTTGTGGTTACCACAAGTTCCAGGTTACTTTCCTTACTATCTAAGAGTCTTACTTAACTCACTTAGTATGCTGTTACAAACACAATTTAAAGGTTCTTTTCTATTTCTCCTTCTTTTTATTCCTCCTTCATTCTTTATATATTAGGTATCAAATTCTGTACTTTTTGTCTATCCCTTGATTGACTTTGGGAGAGTTGATTTAATTTTGCATTTGCTCTGTAATTAGCTGTTCTACTTTCTTTACTGTGGTTTTACTACCTCTGGTGACAGCTATCCAACCCTAGGAACACTTCCATCTATAGCAGGCCCTCCAAAATAGGCTGCAGAGATGGTTTGTGGGAGGTAAACTCTCTCAGCTTTTGCTTATCTGGAAATTGTTTAATCCCTCCTTCAAATTTAAATGATTACCTTGCTGGATAAAGTAAGGTTGGTTCCAGGCCCTTCTGCTTCATGGCATTTAATACATCATGCCACTCCCTTCTGGCCTGTAAGGTTTCTGCTGAGAAGTCTGATGTTAGTCTGATGGGCTTTCCTTTGTATGTGATCTTATTTCTGCCTCTTGGTGCTTTTAACAGTCTGTCCTTAGCCTTGATCTTTCCCATTTTAATTACTATGTGTCTTGCTGTTGTCTTCCTTGGGTCCCCTGTGTTGGGGGATCTGTGGCTCTCCATGGCCTGACAGACTATCTCCTTCCCTGAAGTTTTCAGCAACTACCTCCTCAAAGACACTTTCTATCCCCTTTTCTCTCTCTTCTTCTTCTGGTATCCCTATAATGCAAATATTGTTCCGCTTGGATTGGTCACACAGTTCTCACAATATTCTTTCATTCTTAGAGATCCGTTTCTCTCTCTGTGCCTCAGCTTCTTTGCATTCCTCTTCTCTAGTTTCTATTTCATTTATTGTCTCCTCCACTGCATCCAACCTGCTTTTAATACCCTCCATCGTGCTCTTCAACAATTGGATCTCTGACCTGAATTCATTCCTGCATTCTTGGATGTCTTTCTGTACCTCCATTAGCATGTTAATGAGTTTTATTTTAACTCCCTTTCAGGAAGAGTCATGAGGTCCACATCATTTGAATCTTTCTCGGGCACTGTATTAACAATTTTACTCTGGACAAGGTTCCCTTGGCGTTTCATGTTTGTATATGGCGCCCTCTAGTGTCCAGAAGCTCTATTCTGCACCTGCCCAGCCCCTGAAGCAATGTCGGGGGTCGCGGGGGATCGGTACTGGTTCCTGGGGGGAGGAAAGAGCTGTTCCCCACCTCCCAGCTGCTGTGCCTGTCTCCACCACCTGAACCAGTGGGCCGGGCACACAGGTATAAGCTTTTGTCCCAGAGAAGCTGGATATGGATCCCTGCTTTCCACAAGTGGCCGGAGTCCCAGTCTCCCCAGGAACTCTGCCTGTATTAACTTTCCAACCCGGTAGTCATGCGAGTCTCATGAAAGCACCATGAAATGTAGGTTTGTGCTCCCAGAGCAGATCTCTAGAGCTAGGTATTCAGCAGTCCCAAGCCTTCCACTCCCTCCCTGCTCCGTTTCTCTTCTTCACACCAGTGAGCTGGGGTTGGGGAGGGGCTCAGGTCCTGTGGAGCCACAGCTCTGGTACGTTACCCCATTTGGTGAGGTCTGCTCTTTTCTCCAGATGTGTGCAGTCTGACACCATCCATCCTCTTTCCTGATTCTCTGTCAGGATTAGTTGCACCAACTCTATTTTCTAATTGTATTCAGTTTTAGGAGGAAGCCTCTGTCTCTCCTCTCATGCTGCCATCTTTAATCCCCTTTTCCCTGTTTCATTTTTCTTCTTCATGCCAGTGAGCTGGGTGGTGAAAGGGCCTGGTCACACTGGATTAGGTCTTTCATATGTTACCCTGTTTCATGAGGTATGCTCTATTCCTGAGGTCTGTATGCAGTCTGATCAGACTTTCCTGTTGCTCTTTTAGGGTTTGTTGTATTAATTAACTATATTTTGTTTCTAGGTTTTGGTTTAAAGGAATTGTGAGAAGACAAATTTTTAAATGACATAATATGATTCTAGGCTTCTAGCTATCATTTAGCAGAAATTTTCGTTTGAGTGATTTTATTTGAAATCTTTTATATATTATCTGGAATACTGAATGATGGTACATTAAACTAGTTAATGCACTACTAACAGGTATAATTCAGAGGATTCATATTGTATGGAAGGATGTGTATTGTTTCTCTTAGATTTTTTAATTGATTCATGAAGCCACATTTATTTGATAAATGTACTTTAAAAGAAAATTAGACTTATTATCACTAATTTTATAAATGGCAAGTAGGACAAAATTAAGCAAGTTTATACCTTGTTAATTACTTAAGCTGTGTATCTTTGTAAATCAGTCTAAAATTGTCAATGTCTCTGGCAAGCAAACACCCATTTTCAGAGGTAGTAATGATAGTGGTGTGGTGTAATGTAAATTATGCATCACTTACTACAATGTGTGCTTAAAAATGGATGAAATTCTCACTTATAATTCACATATGAGATTATTTTAAAGTCAGCACACATATTTCATATACTGTTTCTTATTTATCATTTTGGAGAGTCTTCAGTGAATATGTCTTGTTAAGAAAAAGTGTCACGGTTAATAAAACCACAACTATAAAGTTTTATTTACTGGCTAGGAATCACTTTTTATCAGCTTCATGTATAAGATTTTCTCAGGGTAAGAAAGGTGACCTATTTAAAAGTTTTAAATGTATCAGAAAAAATGAGTAATCCACTTTTATTTGAGCTTGTATGTACCAGTGAAATGGCAGTTCATTCAGGGAAGAGAGAATTGTCATTTGTGAAATCTATACTGTGCCTTGACTTATTTATTATTCTGAGTAGCAACTAAAAAATATGATAAAAGATGTCTTTGAGTTGTCTGTATGGAAACTTCTGCTCCTCCTTTTTCCTCCTAAGATGGAAGTAAATATTAGACAACTCAGAACAATCCATTATTCTATATGTTAAGAGAATAAATAGAAATAAAGCAAAAGCTTTTCTTAGATCTTCATAATTGAGTAATTCCACCAGAATATGTTTCCTCAGAAAATTAAATAATTGAAACGCTGAAGGACCCTTACTAAATTCTTTATAAAAATGTTATTAATGTAACTACATTAAGATACATAATATTGTAGAGGCGAGTGATAAAATAACAGAATTTAAAATTAAAGTGTAATAATTTATTTTTTTGCCTTTGGGCTGTGAATGGGTGTTTGCAAGAATAGGAACCTTCTCTCAGTTTCTGGAAGAAAATAAAAGAAATTTCCCCCATTGCTGAATCAAGAGAACATCTTTCATTGTCCATCTTCCAGAAGTTAAGTGGTTTGGTACAGTCCCCCTCTCCAAATTGTTTTCTAACGTTTCTTTTTATAAGAATTCTGAGACATTAAGATGTTCTCCAGCAATGATTATTTTGAGTGAATAAATCAAAATACTCCTTTTGAAGGAAAATTTAAATTCTGTTTAAGTGTAATTTAAAATTGTAACATTTGGACTTTTGAAAACTAAGTTCAAACACTTAGTACACATCCTGAATAAATCTACCTATTCTCACCTGCTCTTGATTTTTGCAGAGTTGCCCCTTTCATTTTAAAGCTGCAACTTTTGAAAGGTGCAGTTCTTATTCCATATGTTTTAATGAAGTATACAGAGTATCTTTTAATATTTGAAATTATTTCCCCATCTTTCCTGAGATATTAAAAGTCTTATACATTACATAATTTTTCCATAAATAATTTAAATTTTCTAATGATTTCTTGGTGGTCCAACCTTGAAAATCTTTATGAAGCAAGTGTTCCCATACATAGGTTTATTTGAAGACTGGGAGATTTGGTCTGGATAAATGCAGGCACTGTGCATTAGGTTCAGGCTGTTGGCTGGTGCAACAATATGGCTTGGAATGTTAGTCCCCTACCTAACTCGTAGTTTTTTTAAATTAAGGTACATTGAGTAAAAAGCAAAAATTTTACTGTGTAGTTCATTGAATTTTCACATGTGAATATACCCATATAACCATCACACCCATCAAGATAGCAAACATTCTTACTAATTTTTTTCCCTTCTAACATGTTTCATCCATTTCCCAAAATCTACTCCACCAGTCTGTTCTCTGTGTCTGTGAGTTTATTTCTGGTTTGATTATTTCATTTTTTAGATCCTATATAAAAGTGAATTCAATTGATATTTGTCTTTCCACTTAGTATAATACTCTTGAGGTCCATCAATGTTATAATAAATGGGAAGATTTCATTCTTTTTTATTGTTTAGTAGTATTCCATTTTATGTACCACGTCTTCTTATATATTTGTTTATTTTCAACAGGTATTGATTTTTAAATTTATTTTTAATTGAAGTATCATTGGTATACACTCTTATATTGTTTCAATTTTACAACTTATCCACTCAACAGTTACCCACATTATTACATCCTCACCTCCACTGTGTAGTGACTGTGTGTCAACATAAAAGACATTACAGAATCATTGGCTATTTTCTCCATTCTGTAGTACCATCACTGTGACCAACTGATACTATGACTGAAAATTTTATGTGTGCCTTCTTCTCCTTCTGGGACTCTTGAATGGAATGTTCACATGTTTTTTGTGGTCCCAGTGGTCCCTTACTCTAGTCTCATTTCTTTCTTCTTTTTGTTTCTAGTGTTCAGCTTAAATACTTTCTTACTGTCTCTTCCAAATCACTGATCTCTTCTTCTGAATCCTCTAATCTTCTATTGCATTTTTCATTTCCTTTATTGTACTTTGCACTTCTGATTGGTGCTTTTTTGCATTTTCCATCTCGTTTTCAAGTCCTCTCAAAGTTCCTCCACTGTTCTCTTAAGCCCAATGAGCATATTTATAACCATTACTTTGAATTCTGTTGGTAAACAGCTTAACTCTCATCTTGTCCTTTTTCTGAAATTTTTCTTCTTTGCTTCAAGCATATTCCTCTCTTTATTTTGTTTGAGTTTTCTGTGTTTGTATGGATGAAATGAAAGTGCTCTCTCACTCACTCTTGAAGGTGTGGCCGAGTGTGGGAGTGTACTCTGAGTAGTCTTAAGTTTGGTGGTTTTGGCTAGCCATCTAGGGCTCTTAGAGTGTGGACCAGGGTTCTATTGTGATGGGGCTACAGGGAAATGGCCAGGAGCTCTGCTGGCAGGGTTTCCCCAGGTGAACAGAGTCCACATAGTGGTGCTATATAGTAGTGGTACTAGGGACAGAAGAAGAATGGGCTGCATGAATCTGAGTGGACCTGCACTAGCAGTATTTTAGTTCCACCTTACTAATAATCTTCTTAAATATTACATTAACAGATTTTACATTTTAAAGGAAACTTTCTCAAAAATTCTTAATTGTTAATACCAAGAGTAAATTCAAGTTAAGAAATAGATATCCAAAAACAGATACTTTGTCAAATACCAAATGAGTCCTTTGGTAGACAGAGAGTATATACTTCTGATATTTTCAGGTATTATGTGTTTATATAAAAGGAGATTTTATGGAGGAATGCTAAGCAGAATAGTTTTTCTTTCAAATTTTTATTCATCTGGTATGTCATATGAGAAGCCTTATGTATGACAAAATCTTCTTAATATATATGCTGAATAATCTGCTCTTTGAAGAAAAAAAATACATGAGCGAGTCCTTGGCTCTACTTTTGCTAAATTAGTGACTTTGGGGGAAAGGTTTTGATTCTCTCCAGATCATGAAAATTATGGTATCAGTAAAGGTTTGAAAGGATGAAAGGAGATAAGGTATAAGAAGAGTCCAGAATAACACCTAGCCTTTTGTTAACTTCTCTTTAAATGAGAAGTATTTTTAAACCTGAATTTTCCTAAGACATAATGTTTTTAGGTTTTCAGAATTCATGTTAAATTTATCATCTGAAAGGTGATAATGCTTTTGTTACATCAGGTTGCTATTTTATAAACAAAAAAATTCTTTTTCTCCCTTTAGCCTGGCAATAAAAATTAGCAGTGAAACGGTAAGAGTGGAACAAATTTCAAAGTGTGAAGTCGGTAATACCCATGGTTCATCTTACCTAGAATATGGCATGAAATATCAAAGTCTCAGATCCCAAGCTTTTTGAAATGATTAAGTAAGTGGAGTGCTTTCCAAAATTGTTGTAGTGGTGCATCTTTGGAGAGGAGGGCAGAAAAGATAAACAGGTATTGTTTCACTGATTTTTTTTTTCCCCAGAGAACTATATTAGTTCACATCATTACAAAATAGTCTGAAGTTCTCTACTTCACTTTTAAATTCACATGTTAAAAGTATTTTCTTCCTTTCCAAACAATCAGAGTATGGCTATTATGACACAGAGAGTGATAAATATATATATGATTCTGAATGGGTAAATTCATGGATTTGTGCTTTCTCTTGCCCTGCGACCAAGCGCTTTCCAAGGATATCTTTAGTTTTAATATAACAAGTCTACCTGCACCAATAGGAAGGAAGAAAGATGTAAATTTCCCATAAAGAACTTGCATCTAAAATAGTGATTTAACTAAAAGTAAAATGTTCTTTGTAATTAAATCCTTTAGGTTCTTGATTCACTGCAAATTTTATTAATAATTTGAATATCTATTTTGGTAACTTCTCATTTAGTAGCCTTGTTTCTGTTAATTTTTTTAGTAAGTGCAGTTAGAGTACATTTTTTAAGACCGTGCCACCTAGCAGTGTTTCTGCAGATTGTGATTTACATGCTTTTCTTGCTCCTTACCCTCTTCTCTTACCACTGAAAAGTAATTCTGGTCAAATATTGGGAAATTATACACTAAACATTTAAGCTACTGTGCTTTTTTTGTTATTGAAACAATGTGATTGTTTCAGAATGGGTGGAAGTTATTGTTCTTGATAAGTCTTTTAAGGGCCTGTGTAATTTCATGTACATTTTGAATGGGAGAGGAAGATTTAGTGTCGCAAACTTACTAGACCAGTATTTTTTTTAATACTGGCTTATGATAAACAGTTTCAAATTCTATATTCAAAATTTTGTTTTAACAGATACATCCAAATAACGATTGTGAGACCTAGGTAATGGTTCTGGGCACTATTTGATTGAGTGGCTTCATCTATTTTTGATACATGTTTGAAATATAAAATTAGTAAGATTTGAAAGAGCATTTAGTGAAAACCCATACATAATGTAGCAATTTCTATTTAAAATCCACAGTTTGTGGTCATTTGGGAACTTCTTCATGATACTAATTGTAAACTCAAATTCTTGAAAATAACATTATGATCAGAGAAAATGTACTGTTTGTTCCTAATGCATAAATTTTTTAAGGATTTATGCAAAGTGAATCATACTCAACAACCGTTGAGTATGTGAAACACTGTTCTTGACAATGGGGGTATATTCTGTAACATATAACACAAAATCTATGCCTTTGTGTAGTTTAAATGCTAGTGGAACTAGAAACAAATTCCCAATAAAATCAATAAATTACTGTTAGAGTAATATGAGTAAAATAAAACAGACAACTATTTGAATTTTTGTTAAAGGATCAGAGAATGCTGATTTTGCCAAAGTTCTGAAAGCATGATTTCTGTGCTTGGACCTATATAATGAAAGAAGACAACTGTAAGAAAAGCTAGAAATAGAACATTTCAGGCTTGAAAATAAGTGAAAAATTTAAATGAGAACAACTTTGGCGTATTTGTGTGACAGAAAAGTCAATATGACTATTTCAGAATGAAGGGAATAATAGCTTTGGTGATGAGTTCATGCATGTGACCAGGTACCAAATAATAGATGGCCTTGTAGGTAGGGGTAATTCTGAATGGTGTAGGTTACTACTAGAGGATTCAAACAAGTAAAGGGATTAATTCTGTTCTATACTTTTGAAATAAGAATCTTAAATTTTCGGAAAGTGGATTGAAGGGTGTAAGATTAGCAATGCAACAAAATAATTACAGCAATCCACACTACTTCAGTTGAGACTGTAGAAGTGAATAGAGGGATCACACTACAGAGTATTATGAAGCTAGAGCTCAAGGGTTTATGCATTGATAAGAGAGTGTGAGATAAGGATGAAAAAGGAATCAAGAAAAGGGGATTATCAACTTGTGTTATTCTTAACTTATTGATTAACATAAAATATGTCTCCCTTCTGTATTTTCATTCTCTCTGCTTAATGTTCCTCTAGACCCTTCCAGTTTGGCAGGGTCTTTCTCAGTATTTGACAGGTGGCACATTAAGACCTGACTTTCCATTACGTGGGATGTTCCCATGCTCTATGGTGAAAGCTTAAATGTATTGTTTTTGTTGTGGCAATGGTACCATTAACCTTCAATATAAAAAGTTAGGAGTTATATTCCCCTTGAATTATTGAAAACAGTTTTATCCATAGTTTCCTTATGCATTTTTTAAAAACCTAGATGAATCTTACTTATTTAACTGGAATCTGTTTCACCTGGAATTTCTGTTTTGGTGTGTGGGACGGTTGGTTTTTGAATACTTGATTACAAAATATAAAATCATTTTAAATATTGATATCCTAATTGTAATTTCAGAATTCTACTCCGAACTTTAGTTGTCTAATGTTTAATTAGTACTGCTTTTTCTCATCACTCTGATTCAAATTATTAACTAAATTCAGCAACCTTTGTCAATGTACTTTCACCAGCTAAGAATGCTTATTTATAGTGTCTTTATTAATGAATATTTTAGTACTGATTGAATAGAAGGGCTCTTGGCTAAGGCCTGTAGATTTAGAAATATTTTGTACATATTCCTGTTTTGTATTGTGCCAGTAGGGAAAATAGAGAGAGACAGTGGTGGTGTACATGGGCAAGACACTGCATGTAAATGCATAGATTGAAATCTGTGTATTTTTACATGTAACCATTATATCTCAATTTTAACATTAATGTTCAATCAAAAAAGTTAATATATATCCTTTGGATTCTACAGAAATCAGGAATCTTTGGGAGGAGCTCTTTTTTTCTCAAGAAAGTAGTATGTATGAAGGACAAAAGTATAGAGGAGGAAAGCACAGAATAGAGAGAACCTGACTTGGGAAAAGAGTGAGTACATTAACCCTTTGGGTTTTTATGTCACATAGGTTCTCATTGTCCAGTACTTAGTAAGCTTAGTGAGTTCTGTAATAAGTGATTAACTACAGTTATAACAGTTGTAGGTCACCCATCTAGTTAGAGTCAGCATTTTAAAACACCTATCTGTTCAAGAGGAAAGCATTGGGTTATAATTATGATACATCATCAGTTTGACAGAGTAGCAGGATCGAGAAGATGGATGCAGATTTTATTAAAAGCTGCTGAAAATGCAAGACTTCAGAGAGCCATCGGAAAAGTAACTAACTGGGGAATATTCCACCTAGTAATTGTCATTTCCATCAGAGAATGAAAGCAGTGACAAATAGAACCTCAGAGAATACTTCTGTTTTAAGAACAGGGAAAATAAGAAAAGTAAATGAACCAAAGGTACAGAAGAAAGTACTGTTGCAGACTCATAGGATTTATTGTTGTTTTCCCATAAGCACAGATCAGCTGTGTAATTATTGTATCCACATCATTGCTTTGGTCCTCTGTTGGTCCCTGCCAGCCTCTGACCCACAGATAAGAGGAGACGTGATGAGATATTGAAGGTCTGAAAGGACCAGCCAGGGGATTCAAGATTTAACAGAGCAAGAGTGATGCTGAGAGAGCCCCTCTCATATTTATTCAACAAATGGTTGTTAACGACAATAAAATTCTGTGTAGGGGACTCAATACACAATCATTAATCAACCTCAAGCCTAACTCTCAACAGTCTCAAATATTCTGAAGCATAATGAACAAGTTCTTACATAGTGAAGAAGTTCTTACATGGTGAACAATGCAAGGGTAGTCATATCACAAAAGCTATTTTGGTTGTGATCACGCATCATGAACCATAAACAATAAAGTCAGATATGATTACTCATTTGATTTTATACTTGATTTATATGTGAATCCCACATTTCTCCCTTATTATTTTTAATAAACTGCTGAAGTAGTAGGTAGATGTAAGATAAAGATAGAAAGCATAACTTAGTGCTTTAAGGAGGCAAGTGTAGATGATCAGGTCTGTGCCTATAGACTAGGTATTAATCTAAGCTAGGCAAGGGCAACAAAACATCAATGGGTGCAGAAGATTTCTCTGAAAACTGGGAGGGGGTTCTAAACCACACCTATGTTGACCTAGAATTTCTCACCTGATGGCTCCCCTGTGACTGTGCCTGTTTTAGGTTGTTCCTCCCTTGAGGAATCTTACCTGTCTCACGCTAACCAGCCATCTTCTGGGCCAGACAGGCAGATGTAAAGTAGGTAAGTGAGAGAGAATCAATATTCTTTGAAAAGGTTAGCCTTTTACTTCTTTGCAGATTTATGCCCTGTGGCTTCTATGCCCAGCACTTGTCTTGAGGTATCTTTACCACTTGGAAGAATTATGATACTCGGTAATTTCAAGTATGAGGCATGAATTCTGATAAAGGTCTTTAATTAGGAAGGAAGAAGGAAAGCTATAGAAGCAGCAGATGGAAGAAAACATGAGAAAATGTATTATTTCTTTGACATGCTTCTTGTAGAG
Organism: Manis pentadactyla; assembly: GCF_030020395.1. Lineage (NCBI taxonomy): Eukaryota > Metazoa > Chordata > Mammalia > Pholidota > Manidae > Manis > Manis pentadactyla. Next base: position 7,819,914 of record NC_080039.1, on the reverse strand, counting down.
TAATGTAAGCATGAATACGTTTTAACAAACTATTAATTAAATTGTGGACACACATTAACAGAATAGGAATGCAGACACATAACAAAAGCAGACCTACAATTACTGATTATATCCAATGAAACCAAGAAAACCAGTTAGGTAACCCAGGCATTTGTGAAAACATCAATAATATGATGGATATTGTCTAATTGGTTTTGAATTGTTTGAGAAAAATCAGATAAATTAAAACAACACATCCAGGACACTTCACATCTCATATGTTGTTTTAACAGCAGATAATCTATAGCAGTGCGATTTTGAAGTACTGCGACTGGTACTTCTACAAATTCTTGGTTAAGTTCCAACAATATAGATGCAGTCAAATTCGTTGTTTTACTGTACACACAAGGCAGCTTGAATATTTCTTTCTGCATTTCTAAGACAAGTCCAGGAACTGGCAAGATTGATGCAGCAGCAACAGTCACAGCAACAGGACCTAACAACTTCAAGTTGTCATCACAATCAGGTGGCACAGCTCGGAGAAGTCTTCTGTGCTTATATCCAGGATGATGTATTAGGGCAGGAAGAATGCATCCTACACCACAAACACCTCGATAATATGAAGAGAGGGCTTGATACGTTTTTTTTCGTTGTTGTGCAGAAGTAAAAGACATTTGAAAAGTTTTTGACAAACCAGAACAAGTTGTATAGGCTACTTTAAAAGATTTTGTACCACATTTAAAACAGTAACAGTACTTGATAATGAATTAAGGGAGGTTTTTTTTTGAGGAAGGATCCATTGATGGCACTGAGAAAAGGAAAATTATTTATTCTTAGGGTAATGACAGTTAATATTTCCCAAATAATCAGAAAGTGCAATTTGCCAATGAATATTTTCTTGAAATACCTGCATAATATTTTGTTTAGATAATGGAAGAATAATGGGGTGAGGATCTTGACCAATCATGTGTGTTAATCTCTGTCATCCTTTAAGGATAATGGAGGTTACTTTGTCAATGTGAGGTTGTAATGAGGGTTTAGTTTGATACTGCAAAAATATCCATTCTAATGATCCATCACATTGACAGAGCAATCCTGTGGGAGAATGGGGAGTAAAGTAAATTAATAAAAGTAAGGGTCTGTGTAAGTCAATTTTTGATAATTGAGGATTTTAATGTGTTGTTCTATCTGCTTGTGTTCTCCTTCAGCCTTTGAGATTAAGTCTCTAGGACTGTTAATATCTAGGGGTCCCTTCGAGGTATTGAAAAGATGTCGTTTATAAGCAGGAATACCTAATAACGGTTGGATCCAATTGTTATCTACTAAGGGCTTTTGAAAATCATTTAAAGTTTTTAGATGGTCTTTCCTTATCTGAATTTTCTGAGGGATTATTGAATTTTATTGAATTTTATTCCCAAAACAATTAATTGTATTTGTATTTGTATTTTTGTATTTGTATTTTATCAGGGGCTATTGCTAAGCCCTGTTGTTTTAATTCAACTCCAGTCTCACTGAGAATAGTAGTAAGAGGTAGATGTTTAGGTAGAGCTATGAGAATATCATCCATATAATGAATGTTATGAATTGAGGGCCATTTTTTACATATAGGCTGAAGAGCCCTGTTAAGTTTACTAAATGGGAAGGCAGGCTTTCCAGCTGCTTGTATATTTTTCCAAGCTTTTAGGCAGCACAGACGTACTTGTGTTACTGCCGTGTCTTTGTACCCAGCTTGTACAAAGATTGTAATTGCATCCAATCTTCTTGTCCTGCTAGTTGTTCAGCAGTTATAAGAATTGGAGGATTGGCATGCTTATTTCTCAAAGCTTGTGATTTTGCTTCCTCATACCACCACATTTTAAACTGTTAAAAATCAGAAGAGTCTAGACAAGTACAAGCCAAAAAATCCCAATCGTGAAGAATTGTCCTTTCCTGTTCTGCCAACACCTTCAAGAGACGAACAACATATGGAGAATTAGTACCATAAGAGGAAATCGCCTGCTTAAAGTCTTTTAATGTCTTGTAAGGTAAGGTGTATAAAGTGCTTTGACCCCTCCTTGTGGAAAATCACGATCCTCATTTGGCTCAAAAGGAGTCCAATAAACTGGTGCCACTAAGGGTGTCAGGTAAGCATCTATATCACCCTCCCTCTGGGCTTTATGTATTCATGCCGTGAGGGCAGACGCAGCAGGAACAGGAGCTGAGTGTTCCTTACGATGAGAGGAAAGAATGGGACTCTCACCATCAGTCTCTGAAATAGAGGAAGAGGAGGACGACGAGGAGTCAGACAGATGTGGGGATGAAGATCGCTTACTTGATTTCACCACATCATCCAAGAGCTCTCTCTTACACTCCTGTGTATCTGACTTGGTTTCAGAAAGTGGGGGGTTTGCAAAAGCTGCAAGGAGAGAGTGATCAAATTACATAAAGACCAAACAGGCACAGGGATGACATTTCCCTGTCTAGAGCCTTTTAAAGTCTCCTAATACATTATCCCAATCAACTTGTTTAAGGGTTCCCTGTGGTGGCAACAAGTCACAATAATTTTTAATATCTTTGTGAAATTGAGCAACCCGTTTTTAGAAGTTTTCACTCCTGATGTTTTTAGGAGGGTATTGGGTAATTTTAAATAATCTGGTTTAGGTGCTTTAGTTTCATTTTGGCCCATTGTGGTGTCCCTGATGTCTCAACCCTATCCCTACATAAGCTTTCCTGGGAGTCTTGCTGAATCGACGATCTTTGGAGCTTCCCCACTCTGAGTTTCAGGGTCCCTGTTCAGGCACCACTTGTTGGTCCCTCCCTGCCTCTGACCCACAGTCAAGGGAGGAGATACGATGAAATATTGAAGATCTGAAAGGGACAGCCAGGGGTCTCGAGGCTTAACCGTGCAAGACTGGTGCTTAGAGGGCACCTCTCATTTGTTGATCTAATGGTTGTTAACAACAATAAAATTCTGTATAGGGGACTTAATAGACAATCATTGATCATCCCCAAGCCTAACTCAACAGTCTCCAATCATCGGAAGCATAACAAACAAGTTCTTACATGGTGAAAAATGCAAGGAACTCTTTCGGTTTTGATCACACATCATGAACTATAAACAATCAAGTAATATATGCTTATTCATTTGATTTTTATACTGGATTTATATGTGAATCCCACAGTCCTCAAATCCAGTACTTTGTTAAAAAGGAAGTGGTATTAATTTAACATGTTTTGTGACCTCTTTTGATCCTTTAAAAACAGTCTTTTCCTTGAATTATTTTTCCTCTGCTTTGATTCATTTGATGTTAATCTTCACGCCTCCATCCACACTGTTTCAAACATAAAATAACCCAATTGTGGACTTTCTTAGAATCTGCATTTCTAAGTGAAGCATACTAATTATTTAAAAGCCTGAAACTCACATCCTTCATTGATCTTAATATCCATTTCTCTCTTGATATGTGAACTTGATTTTTTATTATTTTTATTGCTTTTATTTACCATTTAAAATTTCATTTGAATTACATTAAAACATATCATAAGTAAAAGTTATGTATTTTTAAGTATATAAATTATATATAATTTTAAAACAATTGGAAATCAGCTAGTTGTAAGAAGTGTAATGAAAAAGATATGCACAGGTGGTATTCTTTCTTACCTTTCTCCCTAGTTCTTAATTATTCTGAATCTACGGAGTGTGTTGACCATGTGTATAGTGCTTTTTATATCTTCATAGTTCGTTTATACTTAAAGTACAGAAATTACACCAACAAAAAGTAAATGAAAAGATATCTTTTGATCTTCCACTTATCTACTGAGGTATAATGAGAACCTTTTAATTCTTTAATTCAGTGGGTGTTTATTATAAACCAACTTGGTGCCTAGGCACTCTGCAGTGTTCTTAAAAAGAATGATCAGTTCTAAGGTGTTAACATTTAATCAGAAACAGACCATTAAATTATATGACCTTTGCATTATTTAAAAACTTGATATAGAACAATAAAGGGGCACAGAATAAGATCCTTCCAAGAAAGGACTTAAAGTTATGTAGTTCTTTTTCTTAAATCTTTGGGTCAGATGTATTTTCAAATTCAGATTTTTCTTGGTTTTAGAGATTTTTATGATATTTTTTCCCCTACTCACAGTGTCTAGGGAAGCAATCTTATACACACATTCTAACTACAAATAGCCTGATTTTAACACCAAAAAATTTTACAAACAGGAAAATTTGTAGGTATAAATAAGTGATTGGCACTTTATATTGGCACTGGGTGATTTAATAATGGCAAATGATATTTCCTCTTGTGAATTTATAGATTCATTATGGCTTTAAGACTGACTTTCTTTCCTTCCTCAACTAGTCTATTTACTACACCTGTTTTGTTTTTCTCTGTAGTGTTTCAAGTATGGTATCAGGGCTAATTCTATATAAGCTATTTGTCCCAATTAGTCATTAAGTACAATTTTTACTTTCTACAATGAGCAGTTTTACAAATATATACTGATCTTCATTAATGCTGTAGTTCAAATATCCCTTAAAGTAACAATTTGCAAATTCTAGAGTGAAAAGCATACTTAAATATGTTGATTTTTGTCTGCCATTTTAGAAGGCAATGGACTTCATATAAAATATTTTCATTCTGAGTCCTGAAAAATCACTTTTTGTAATAATTCATCTCAGTTTTTAAGTTTATTTTTTGACCTAGTTGTAGAACTTTTCACCACACACTCCTTATGTTATAAATGAAGTTCATTTCTTCTGATATCAAACTAAAAGTGAAAGCTTATGTCTTCAGAACAAATAAGGCACAAAGTCAGTAGAAGGAGGAACATAATAAAGGTTAGAGCAGACATGCATAAAATTGAGAGGAATGAAACAATAGAAATAATGAAAGGATGACCTGGTTCTTTGAGAAAATAAACAAAATAGATAAACCGCTAGGCAGACTTACCAAGAAAAAATGGGAGTCTACACACATAAACAGAATCAGAAATGAGATAGTAAAAATCATGGTGGATACCACAGAAATACAAAGAATTATTAGAGGATAATATGAAAAATTATATACTAATTGGGTAAACTAGAAAAAATGGACAACTTTCTAGAAAAATACAACCTTCCAAGGCTGACCCAGGAAGAAACAGAAAATCTGAATAGACCAATTACCATCAAGGAAATTCAATTGGTAATCAAAAACCTACCTAAGAACGAAATTCCTGGACCAGATGGTTTCACTGCTGCATTCATCAAACACTTAATGTAGACCTAGTACCCATCCTCCTTAAAATTTTCCAAAAGTAGAAGAGGAGGGATACTCCCAAACTCATTCTATGAGGCCAACATCACTCTAATACCAAAAGCAGTCAATGACAAAACAAAAAAAAGAAAACTACAGACCAATACCCCTGATGAACATAGATGCAAAAATACTCAGCAAAACATTAGCAAACTGAATTAAAAATACATCAAAAAGCTCATCCATCATATCAAGTAGGATTTATTCCAAGGAAGCAAGGCTGATAAAACATTAAAAAATCCTTCAACATCATCCCCCACATCAACCAAAAGAAGGACAAAACCACAAGATCATCTCCATAGATGCTGAAAAAGCATTCTACAAAATTCAACATCCATTTATGATAAAAAAAATTCTCAACAAAATGGGCATAGACGGCAAGTATACCTCAACATAATAAAGGCCATAAATGACAAGCCCACAGCCAACATCATACTTAAGAGCAAGAAGCTGAAAGCTTTTCCTTTAAGATGGGGAACAGGACAAGGTTGCTCACTCTGCACACTTTTGTCCAACATAGTTCTGAAGGCCTAGACATGGCAATCAGAAAACACAAAGAAGTAAAAGGCATCCAGATAGGCAAGGAAGAAATTAAACTGTCCCTGTTTTCAGATGACATGATATTGTACATAAAAACTGTAAAGAATCCACTCCAAAACTACTCGATCTGATATGTGAATTCAGCAAAGATGCAGGATTCAATATTAATACACAAAAATATGTTGCACTGCTATAGATGAACTAGCAGAAAGAGAAATCAGGTAAACAATTCGATGCACGATTGCATCAAAAAGAATAAAATACCTAGGAATAAATGTAACTAAGAAAGCGAAAGACTTATACTCTAAAAACTAGAAGAAACTCGAGATAGAAATTAAAGAAGATACTGACAAATGGAAAGATCCTGAGTTCATGGATAGGAAGAATTAATATTATCAAAATAGCTATTCTGCTTAAAGGACTCTACAGATTCAATGCACCCCTTATCAAAACACCAGAAGCATTCTTCAATGAACTAGAGCAAATAGTTCTATAATTCATATGGTACCACAAAAGATCCCAAATGGCCAAAGGAATCCTGAGAAGGAAGAATAAAGCATGAGGGATTACAGTCCCCAAATTCAAGCTCTATTACAAAGCTACAGTAATCCAGACAATTTGGTACTGGCACAAGAACTGACCCACAGACCAGTGGAACATACTACAGAGCCCAGATATAAACCCAAGCATATATGGTCAATTAATACATGATAAAGGAGCCATGGATAAAAAATGGAGAAATTACAGCCTCTTCAGCAGCTGGTGTTGGCAAAATGGACAGCTACATGCAAGAGAAGGAGTCGGGATTATTGTCTAACCCCATACACAAAAGTAAATTCAAAATGGATCAAAGACCTGAATGTAAGTCTTGAAACCATAAAACTTAGAAGAAAACATAGGCAAAAATCTCTTGAATATAAACATGAGCAACTTTTTCCTGAACACATCTCCTCAGGCAAGGGAAACTAAATAAAAAATGAACAAATGGGACTGCATCTTCTGTACAGCAATGGACACCATCTGCAGAACCAAATGGCATCTTACAGTATGGGAGAATGTATTTGTAAATGACATATCTGACAAGGGGTTAACATTCAAAATATATAAAGAATTCACACACCTCAACAAGCAAAGAGCACATAACTCTTTTAAAAAATGAGTGGAGGAGCTGAACAGACATTTCTCCAAAGAAGAAATCAAGATGGCCAAGATGCACACGAAAAGATGTTACACATGGCTAATTATTAGGGAAATGCAGATTAAAACCCACAATGAGATATCACTTCCCACCTGTAAGGATGGTCAACATAGTAAAGACTAGGAACAACAAATGCTGGCAGGGTTGCAGAGAAAGTGGCACTCTCCTGCACTGCTGGTGGGAATGTAAATTAACTCAACCATTCTGGAAAGCCATATGTAGGTACCTCTAAAAACTAAAAATAGAAATATGGTTTGATGCAGGAATTCTACTGCTAAGAATTTACCGAAAAAAACAACCTCTCAGATTCAAAAAGATATATGCACCATTATGTTTATCACAGCACTGTTTACACTAGCCGAGATATGGAAGCAACCTAAGTGTCCTTCAGTAGATGAATGGATAAAGGAGAGGTGGTATATTTACACAATGGAATACTGTTCAGCCATAAGAAAGAAACAAGTCCTTCCATTTGCAACAACATGGATGGAACTAGAGGGTATTATTCTCAGTGAAATAAGTCAGGCATTGAAAGACAAATACCAAATGATTTCCCTCATTTGTGGAGTATAACAACGAAGCAAAACTAAATGAACAAAATAGCAGCACACTAACAGACTCCAAGAAGGGACTTGTGGTTACCAAAGGGGAGGGGTGTGAGAGGCCAGGTGGAGAGGGTGGCAGAAAGGGGATTGTGAGGTGTCTTGATTGTTACACATGGTGTGTGGGGGGTCATGGGGAAGACAGTATAGCTTAGGGAAGACAAATAGGGATTCTGTGGCATCTGACTACACTGATGGGCAGTGACTGCAATGGGGCATGGTGGCTACTCAATAATAAGGGTGAATGCAATAACCATATTGTTTTCCTTGTGAAAACTTCATAAGAGTGGTTATCAATCATATCTTCATTTTTTAAATGCTTAAAATCGTGGGAAAAAAGATTATGTCTTCCATTTATGCTGTCCTTGTTTAAAATGGAAGTCCATATAAACTTCTTGGCTAAAATTTTCAGTTGTCACATTAGAAAACAGTTGCTAATGAGACAGAATTTTAATGTTAGATGTGATAATACCAAATGTTCAAATTAGATCAGTTGAATTGTATTGAAAGGAGATAGGAAGAATATACATATGATTTGAAAGGTAATTGCTACAGGAGAGGTAGAGCCGAAATACAGAAGATAAAATAGGGTAGATATTGGACAATTGGATGGTTGAGGTGAGGGGAGGAACTGGGGTCACTGGATTTGCAATTGCTTTACTTGGGCAGCAAGCATTTGCACTTGTCGTTGAAATTAGGGATTAAGGAGAGGAATGTGTTATTATTAAATGACCATCAACTTAGTTTTTAAAAAATTATGTAATTATTTATTTTATTTTACTATCATTAATGTACAATTAAATGAACAACATTATGGTTACTAGACTCCCCTATTATGAAGCCCCACCACATACCCCATTAAAGTCACTGTCCATCAGTGTAGTAAGATGCCATAGAATCACTACTTCTCTCTGTTATACTGCCTTCCCCATGTCCCCCACATACATTATATGTGCTAATCTTAATGGCCCTCCTTTTCCCCCCTTATCCCTCCCTTTCCATCCATCCTCCCCAGTCCCTTTCCCTTTAGTAACTGATAGTCCATTTTTGGGTTCTGTGACTCTGCTGCTCTTTTCTTGTTCCTTCAGTTTTTGCTTTGTCCCTATACTCCATAGATGAGATAAGTCATTTGATACTTGTCTTTCTCCTCCAGCTTATTTCACTGATCATAGTACCCTCTAGCTCCATCCATGTTGTTGGAAATGGTAGAATTTGTTTTCTTCTTATGGCTGAATTATATTCCATTGTGTATATGTACATATCTTCTTTATCCATTCATCTACTGAAAGACACAGGTTATTTCCATTTCTTGGTTATTGTAAATAGTGCTGCGATAAACATACGGGTGCATATGTGTCTTTCAAACTGGTCTGATGCATTCTTAGGGTAAATTCCTAGAAGTGGAATTCCCGAGTCAAAAGGTATTTCTATTTTTAGTTTGGTAGTGCTTGGTCAAAGACGTGGGGATGTTGCAGGGAGCATTGACTATTTTCCTTGGTTCTCGTCCCACTGCGACAAAGAATTAAAGGGCAGAGACAGAGTAGTGAATCAGAGTAAAAGTTTTATTTAAAGTTACTTAAAGAGAGAATAGATGCAGCAGTCGACCTTAGGGCAGAGAGTCACCTTGACCCAAATTTTATTGAAAGAGAGAAAGTCTATGCACTTAGAAAGTGTAGGTGACCTCAGAAAGAGGAGTGCCATGAAAGGTTGGGGGTCTCCCATTTTTAAGAATTTTTGTGTATTATGACAAAGGGCTTGTGGGTGTAAGTGGTCCCTGAATGTTTAAAACTAACTTAACAGAAGAAATGTAATATGTTGACTCCACTCTGAGATACAATAGGCTTGGTCTGGGAGCTTTCAAACAAGACTATCTGCCCAGACTCCACGCTCAAAGCCCCTGATTTGGGCTGAGCTATTGTCTGTTTGCTAATGAGTATGTTAAGAAACTTACTTAATTGGCTTTGAAAATGCAATCTTATCTTCTAGATGGAATCCTTCTTAGTTTTGCTGTTGTTAATGGCTGGGGTTCCTTTCCTTATTAATTGCCCAGGTTGTATATTACTTGATTAGGAAGTGGAGGAGAATAAAAACAGCATATAGGTAAAGGTAAAAAATAAATTGGGCTCATCAAAGATACTTGAGAAAAGAGGAGCCCAGATCACAGCATGAATAAGCAGTGGAAATTTCCTCCTAAAACCATATATATATTTTTGAAAATACAACAAATACAACTATTCCCAAAATAGAGACCAGTGAATACAGTACAACAGCCAGGCTACATTTACACCTGTGAGAACTCAGCATCACACGAAGTGGGTAAGATACAAGCCATAGCCTAGCAGGTCCCTAGAGTGCCCCCACCCCAGCTCCCCAGTGGGAGGAGAAGAGTCAGAGCAGGGAGGGAGTGGGAACCTAGGACTGCTAAATACCCAGCCCTAGTCATCCGCACTGGGAGCACAGACATACATTGCATGGTGTGCTGGATATTAGGGAAAAGGAACAGTAAAATCTGCAAGCAGATCCCCGCAGACAGCACCCTGGGACAAAAGAAACGCAAGTGCTTTTTGAAAGTCTTAAAGGGACAGTGGCCTTGCAGCTAGATGGAAGCATCCTGGCACAGTCAGCCCAGGATGCTGGGTATTCTTAGGAGCTATAGGTGCTCCAGACCCCTGGGCAGCAGTGCAGCTCTGAAGCCCCTCAATGAAGTGAAGAAGGGTTCCCCTTTCTCTAAAACCTTACCAACATTTATTGCTGTTTGTGTTGTGGATGGTGGCCATCCTTATTGATGTGAGGTGATATATCATTGTGGTTTTAATTTGCATCTCTCTGATGATTAGTGATGCGGACCATCTTTTCACTTGTCTCTTCGCCATCTGAATTTCTTCTTTGGAGAAGTGTCTGTTCAGATCCTGTGCCCATTTTATATTTATATGTATTTATTCATATTTCCAATTCAGGAAACAATCCAATTCCAAATATTGGGACAGATTTTCTTAAATAGAGATAGAATTTCATCAATAAGAGCTTTTTAAAAGTGTATATCAGTAGATGAATGGATAAAGAAGACGTGGTACATATACACAATGGCATATTATTCAGCCATAAGAAGAAAACAAATCCTACCATTTGCAACAACATGGATGGAGATAGAGGGTATTATGCAAATTGAAGTAAGCCAGACAGAGAGGATAAGTACCAAATGATTTCACTCATATGTGGAGTATAAGAAAAAAGAAAAACTGAAGGAACAAACCAGCATCAGAATCACAGAACACAAGAATGGACAATAGTTACCAAAGGGAAAGGGACTTAGGCGGGGTGGGTGGTAAGGGAGAGATAAGGGTGGGGAAGAAGAAAGGAGGCATTACAATTAGCATTTATAATGTGGGTAGGGGGCATGGGGTGGCTGTACAAAACAGAGAAGACAAGTAGTGATTCTACAGCATCTTACTACACTGATGGACAGTGACTGTAATGGGGTTTGTGGGGAGGACTTGATGAAGTGTAGAGCCTAGTAAACATAATGTTCATGTAATTGTAGATTAATGGTAACAAAATAAAAAAATACAAGTGGGAAAATGAGGTAAGAATTAGCTTAAGTAAAGTTAATGCAACATCAAATTTGCAAATTCAATTGAACAGAGTTAGAAAATTCAGAGCTTTTATTACAAGAATGAATTCAAATTATGTTATTTGGTTATGTGTGTTAAAACTGCATAAATTTTACCCTTATTTGTATAATTTGTTAATAGTAAAGTTCTGCATTGCAAAGCTTATTATCTAAAAAATGATTTCATCCAATTCTGAATCTGAGGTTCTGTCTGGTTATAGGGAGGAAAGTTAGCACAGCTCAGATTCAATACTTATCCTAATCCACTCCTGCTCTCAGTTCTTTACGTGAAAGAGTACAGATACGTATAGGGATAGGGAAAGAGATTAGATGTCTGCGTGAATGTGTATATTTTCCTGTCCTTTTTGCACTGTCTAGAAATGGTATTTCAAACTTGTTAAAAATTTAATTTTCAGGAAATAGTAAAAATTATTGTGTATAATGAAGACACACTTCATTTTTCTTGAGGCTCACACTACAAACAGAAAAAAAGGCTAGTTTTGTTGAAGGATGATGTGAGGATGGCTATGGTCTGTACTTCTACAGGGAAGCAATAGAAATGGTTTGAGTGCCTGGACATAGTACGTCCAGGATAATCTTTTACTATAATATTCCTAATGTAAACAAAAATGCCTGAACTCCCAAGAGAGTATCAAATTCAGATCATTTATGTGCTTCATGGTAAACAGCTTTTCCAGTTTATTAGGAAAACTTGACTTAATCCATCTTGAACATTTATTTCCAACTTTGTGTCAGCTTTTTCTTCTTATACTCTACTGGAGGTAAAGAATGCTAGAGTTCTCTGACCTGGGACCTCAAATTTGTCCATTAAACTCATATTTTATTTCACATATTTTTACAAGGCTGTCCAACTGACATCACATTAATGTTACACACAACCTAGAATGGGGTATTTTTCCAGCAAGTCTGTTACTGTCACTATATTTTAGGATTTAAAGGGGACATGGAGAGCAGGATTTGCAAAGGAAAATATATGGTTTAGGAGAAAAATCATGAATTTCTTATATGAGAAGTTAGCCAAAGAATACCATAAGGGGGAATTCTACATCTTAGGACTTGAATATATGTGGGATTTTAATGCAATAAAGTTTCTGAGTCATGCTGGAGGAGAAAAATGAGAAAAGCAAAATGAATCAGATGTAGTTATGACAGAAATCCTACCTTGTATTATATAAATTATCACTGAATATTGTCTGTGGTATTTCTCTACAGTGCAAGAAATAGTTTGTCAGAGAAATGTGTTATGGGAGAAGCTACAGTATCCTTGAAAATATATATAATGTTTATGTCACAAGTTTGTGATTATTCTTTTAAGTGAAAAGTCACTATTCAAGATTGTAGTTGTTTTCAGCATCATAAGATTTTAGAAATAATTTGGCTTTATGATGCAAAGTAGAGCTGTTGGCATAATTTTTTCTTTCAGCCATTGGTAATGGCCACATATATTTATTTGAGTTATCATTTGTGTTTAATGCTTATGTTGTAGTAAAAACACTACTCAGCAATACTGTGCTTCTCTCATTTTTGATGCTGATTTATACTGCAAAATATTGAAGAGCTTCCACAAGATGAGCAAATAATTTAAGAAAATTGTGCTTTTGCTAGAGAGCTACATATTTGCAGTTATGTTAGATTTCACATAATGCAGAAAACATGATGCCATTATGTAGTTTTGCACCATTAAATGGGGTGTAATGTGATTTATTATTACTTCCTTTGATGAAGGAAATGAGTAAGCCTTCTGTGCCTCCTATTCTCAATCAGTAGACTACAGGAAGAAAAGTATCAAAACGTTGAACTACATGACCAATACTATGTCATGAAGGCTAAGACCATATTAAATAATTAAACTGTGCCTATTTTTAATTGGATTATTTGCTTTTTCTTTGTTGAGGTGCGTGAGCTCTTTATATATTTTGGATATCAACCCTTTATCAGATCTGTCATTTATGAATATATTCTCCCATGCCGTAGGATACCTTTTTGTTTTATTGGTGGTGTCCTTTGCTGTAAAGAAGGTTTTCAGCTTGATATAGCCCCACTTGTTTATTTTTGCCTCTGTTTCCCTTTCTTGGGGACATATGTTCATGAAGACTTTACTCATGTTTATGTCCAAGACATTTTTGCTTTTTTTTTCTAAGAGTTTTATGGTTTCATGACTTAAATTCAGGTCTTTAATATAGTTCGAATTTATGTTTGTGTATGGTGTTGGACAATGAACCAGTTTCATTTTCTTACATGTAGCTGTCCAGTTTTGCCAAAATCAGCTGTTGAAGAGGCTGTCATTTCCCCATTGTACGTCTATGGCTCCTTTATCATATATTAATTGACTATATACGTTTGGGTTAATATCTGTACTCTATTGTGTTCCACTGGTGTGTGGGTCTGTTCTTGTGCCAGTACCAAATAGTCTTAATTACTGTGGCTTTGTAGTATATCTTGCAGTTGGGAAGCGAGATGCCCCTGCTTTATTCTTCCTTCTCAGGATTGCTTTGGATATTTGGGGTCTTTTGTGCTTCCATATGATTTTAAAACTATCTGTTCCAGTTCGTTGAAGAATGCTGTTGGTATTGTGATAGAAATTGCATTGAATTTGTAGATTTCTTTAGGCAGGATGTCCATTTTGTCAAAATTAATTATTCCTAGCCAAGAGCATGGGATGAGTTTCTGTCTGTTAGTGTTCTCTTTAATTTCTCTTAAGAGTGTCTTGTAGTTTTCAGGGTATAGGTCTTTTACGTCCTTGGTTAGGTTTATTCCTAGGTATTTCCACGCTACTTTTCAAAATGGAATCTAAGCATTAAGATGGAGTTCCTCCTGTTCTTGCTATACTGTTTATGTCTCAGCAGTTTTCATCATAGTTGGGAAAAGTTAATCATGATGCTTGCCCCATATCTCTGCCCCACCTCATTCACCCCATTTCTATGATATATACACAGTTATTGTTGTATACTTGTTTGGGATGAAGATTCCATTTTTGTATGTGCTTGTTTCCCACCTGCTTGTGATAGGCTCAGGACATGCACTGACTTATCAATAAAAAAAGAGTCTACACACATAAACAGAATAGAAATGAGAGGAAACATCTCTACAGACACTCCTTTAATGTAAAGAATTATTAGGAAGTACTATTAAAAAATTACGTGCTGACAAACTGGATAACCAGAAGAAATGGACAACTTTCTAGAAAAATACAATCTTCCAACGCTGACCCAGGAAGAAACAGAAAATCTGAACAGACCAATTAACAAGCAACAAAATTGAATTCATAATCAAAAACTACCTAAGAACAGAATTCCAGGACCAGTTGACTTCACTGCTAAATTTTATAAAACATTTAGTGAAGACCTAAAACCATCCTCCTTAAAGTTTTCCATAAATTAGAAGTAGAGGGAATACTTCCAAACTCATTCTATGAGGCATCAACACTCTAATACCAAAACCAGGAAATGACACCACAGAAAAAGAAAATTACATGCCACTATCCCTTATGAACATACATACAAAAATACTCAACAAAATACTAGCAAACTGAATTCAAAAATATGTCAGAAACATCGTCTGTCATGATGAAGTAGGATTTATTCCTGGGATGCAAGGATGGAACCATATTCTAAAGTCCATCAACATCATACACCACATCAACCAAAAGGAAAACAAGGATATGATTGTCTTCATAGGTTCTGAGAAAGCATTCAACAAAATTCAGCATCCATTTGTGATAAAAAGTAAAGAAAAATGGGTATCAAGGACCAGTACCTCAATGTAATAAAGGCCATGTATGACAAACACACAGCCAACATCATATTTAACAGTGAGGATCTGAACACTTTTCCTTTTAGATAGGGAAAAGACAAGGATGCTCACTCTCCCCACTTTTTCAGGAGTTATGGAGCTGTTAGCCACAGCAATCAGACAACACAAAGAAATTAAAGGCATCCAGATTGGTAAGGAAGAATTCAAACTGTCACTATTTGCAGATGACATGACACTGTACATAGAAAGCCCTAATGACTGCACCAAAAAACTTTGGAACTAAGAACTGAATTCAGTTAAGTTTGAAGGATACAAAAGTAATACACAATAATGGCTCCATTCTTATATACTAAAAACAAAGTAGCAGAAAGAGAAATCAGGAAAACCCCATTTACAAGTACTCTCAGAAAACAACCTACCTAAGAGAATAAAATACGTAGGAATAAAACTAACCAAGGAGGTGAAAGAACTTTATTCTGAAAACAAAAGACTCAAGAGAAATTAGAGGACACCAATAAATGGAAATCTATCTGGCTCTCATGGATAGGAAGCATTATTATTGTCAAAGTGGCAATCCTTCCTAAAGCAATCTACACATTCAGAGAAATCCCCATCAAAATACCAGCGACATTCTTTAATGAAATAGAACAAACAGTTCTAAAATACATATGGAACTACAAAAGATTTCAAATAGTCAAAGCAATCCTGAGAAAGAGCAAAGATGACGGATTACTAAGCTCCATAACTTCAAGCACAACTGCAAAGACACTGTAATCAAAACAATTTGGTACTGGCACATGAACAGAGCCATAGATCAGTGGAACAGAATAGAGAGTCCAGATATAAACCTACACGTACATGGTCTATTAATATACAACAAAGGAGCTATTAAGATACAGTGGGGAAACTAGCCTCTTCAACTGCTGATGTAGGGAAAACTGGAGAGCTACATGTAAGAGAATGAAACTGGGTTATTTTCTAACTCCATACACAAAAGTAAACTTGAAATGAATAAAAAATCTGAATGTAAGTCATGAAATCTTAAAATTCTTGGACAAAAACAGACAAAAATGTCTTAAACATAAACAAGTGCAATTTTTTCCTGAAAACATCTCCTTGGACAAGGGATACAAAAAATGAACAATTGGGAGTACATCAAAAAGCTTCTGTTCATCAAAGGACTCCATTAGCAGAACAAAATGCAATCTACAGAACAGGAGAATATATTCTTAAATGATTCATTCAGTAAGGGGTTTATACCCAAAATATATATAAAAATCTAATATGCCTCAACACCCAAAAAACAACCCAACTAAGAAATGGGCAAATGACATGAACACACACTTCTGCAAAGAACAAATACAGATGACCAAGAGGGACACAAAAGGATGTTTCACATGACTAATCACTAGGGAAATGCAAATTAGAACCTCAAGGATATATCACCACACACCAGTTAGGAAACTACCTATACGAAAGAGAAGTAACAAATGCTGGTATGGATGTGGAGTTAGGGGAACACTTCTATACTGTTGGAGCGAATGTAGGTTGGTGTAATGAATGTGGAAAGTGATAAGGAGGTTTCTCAAAAAGCCAAAAATAGAAATACCATTTGACCCAGGAATTTCATTCCTATGAATTTACCTGAACCAAACAAGATCTCTGATTCAAAAAGACATATGCACCCTTATGTTTATCACTGCAGTATTTACATTAGCCAAGATATGGAAGAAACTTAAGTGTACATCACAGATGAATGGATAAAGAAGAGGGAGTACATGTGAACAATGGGATATTATTCAACCATTAAAAGAAAAATCCTGCTATTTGCAATAACATTGATGGATCTAGAGAGTATTATGTTCAGTGAAATAATCCAGGTAGAGAAAGACAAATGCCAAATAATTTCACTCTGTTGTGGAGTAAAATAACAATTCAAAACTCAGGAACAAAAAAGATATAGAGTCATAGATTCTGAGAAGGGACTAATGGTTACCAAATAGAGGTGCTGGGGAAGGTGTGGGGGCTGCTGAAGGGGATTGGGGGCACATTTCACAAACACAATATGCATGGAGCACAGGGATGGTAGTATAGCACAGAGAATACAAATAATGATGGTAACATCTTGCTACATTGATAGAGACTGCAATGTAGGAGGTAAGAGGTATGTGTGAAATGTTAAATCACTGTTTTGTGTATTTGAAACAATAAGATTGTTTAATAATAAGTGGATCTGTGAATAAGTTAAAACAGAGATCAAGCAATACAAGCAGATACATAAAAAAACACCAGCCCAAATCTGTGTGAGGCAGTAAAGACAGTTCTTAGAGGAAAATAGAAAGCAATATAGGTTTACCTCAAGAAACAGGAAAAAAAAAAATCCCAAATAAACAGTCTAAAATTACAAAGTAGGAAAAGAGGATAAATGATCTGAAGTCAGTAGAAAGAAGGACATAATAAAGATGAGAACAGAAATAAATGAAATTGATAAGAATAAAATTCAATGAAACCAGAGCTGGTTCTTCAAGAAAATAGATTAGATAAAACCCTAGGCAGACTTAACAGGAAAAAAGAATGTACACACATAAAAAAATCAGAAATGAAGAAGGAATAATTACTACATGTATCACCAAGAATTATTACAAAGAATTATTAAAGAATACTATAAAAAATTATATGCAAATTGGACAACCTATAAGGAAATGCAGAACTTACTGGAAAAGTGCAACCTTTCAAGCCTTAGGAAGAAACAAAAAGTCTGAAGAATCTAATCACCAGCAATGAAATTGAATTGGTGATCAAAAATCCCCCAAGAATCTAAATCCCAGAACCAGAGGGCATCACAAATTCTTTCAAACATTTAAAGTACAGCTAATATCCACAATTCTTAAAGAAATCCAAAAAAGCAGAAGAGGAAAGAATACTTCCAAACTCATTCTGTGAGGCCAGCATCACTCTAATACAAAAATCAGATAATAGACCAATGAAAAGAACATTACAGAACAATATTCCTGATGAACATAGGCACAAAAATCCTCAACAAAATATTAGCAAACTGAATTCAAAAATACATAAAAAATATCATCCTTCATGATCATGATCAAGTGGGATTTAGTCCAAGGATGCAAGGATGGTACAATATTCGTCGATCAACCAATCAATATCATACATCACATTCACAAAAAGAATAATGAAAACTACACAATCATCTCATTAGAAACAAAAAAAAGCATTTGACAGAATTCACCATCCATTCATGATAAAAAGTCACAACTAACTGGGCATTACTTCAGTATAATAAAAGCCCAATACTTAATAGCAAGAACTGAAAGCTTTTCATCTAAGATCAAGAACAAGACAAGGATGTCCACTGTCACCACTCTTATTCAATATAGTTACTGGAGGTCCCAGCCACATTAGTCAGGCAACACAGATAGATAAAAAGCGTCCAAATTGGTAAGAAAGAAAGAAATTAAACTGTCACTCTTTACAGATGACATGCTATTATACACAGAAAACCCTAAAGAATTCACCAAAATACTAGAACTAATAACTGAATCCAGCAAAGTTTCAAGATACAAAATCAAAACACAAATCCATCACATTCTCATATACTAACAACTAGTAGAAAGAGAAATCAGGAAAACAACTCCATTTACAATTGCACCCAAAAGAAAATACCTAGGAATAAACCTATCCAAGGAGATGAAAGACCTAGTATAGCCAGATGGAAGGGTGTTACCAGACCTGGTGAATCCCATATGAGACCAGGGAAACTGAAATAAGGGGAAGGGTAGTTTGGGAAAAATCATTTTTTATTGCTCACAGCTTGTTCAAATTCACTAACTAGGCCAAGCCCTGTCCAACTTCCCCAGCCATCACTCACACTTTTCCCCCTCACCTTGCTCTCCACTTCCCACCCATCACTTCTAGGAGGAACTCCATTAGCAGGTCTTTGGTGACTGGCAGATGCCCAGCCAAATACATACCAGGAACAGAGCGGAAAAGCAAATGGCTATTATCTCTCCAGCCCTTTCCCAGACAGAGAGGAGGCTCTGCATTGTGAAACACCCATTGATATGTAAATGAACTAGGGCTAGGTGGAAGATTCTGGAAATTTTGAAATTTACCCCACACCTCTACTCTGAAACCCACAAGACACTCATGAGAGAAATTAAAGAGGACACCAGCAATTTAAAGAGGACACCTATCCTGTGCTTATGGATAGAAAGAATTGTCAAAATGGAAATTAAGCTCAAAGCAATATACAGCTTCAATGCAATCCCTACCAAAATACCAATAGCATTTTTCAATGAACTAGAACAAGTACTAAAATTCATATGGAACCACGAAAGACCCTAAATATCCAAAGCAATCCTGAGAAGGAAAAACAAATCTGAGTGTATTATGCTTCCCAACTTCAAGCTCTACTATAAAGCCACAGTAATCAGAACAATTTGGTACTGGCAAAAGAACAGACCCATAGACCAATGGAACAGAATAGAGAGCCCAGATATAAACAAACCCACACATACATAGTCAATTAATATATGATAAAGGAGCCATGGACATACAATGGGGAAATGACAGCCTCTTCAACAATTGGAATAACTGGACAGCTACATGTAAAAGAATGAAACTGGATTGTTGACAAACTCCATACAGAAAAGTAAACTTGAAATGAATCAAAGACCTGAATGCAAGTCATGATGCCATAAAACTCTTAGAAGAAAACAAACAAATATCTGTTGAATATAACATGAACAACTTTTTTCTGAACACATCTCCTTGGGCAAGGGAAACAAAAGTAAAAATGAACAATGGGACTACATTAAACTAAAAACATTCTGTACAGCTAAGAACACCATAAGCAGAAAAAAAAGGTCCTGTCACATTATGGGAGAACATATTGGTACATGACTGATTTGATAAGGGGTTAACACCGAATTATAAGAACTCATGCCTCGACATCCAAAAAAAACAAATAACATAATGGATGGAGGACTTGAACAGACATTTCTCTAAAGAAGAAATACAGATTGCCAACAGGAAATTTGAAGATGGACAACATTAATCATCAGGTAAATGCAAAAAAAATTGACAAGGAGATAGCACCTCCCTTGGATTATAATGGCCACTGCCCAGAAAGTAAGAAATAACAAGTACTGGCCAGGATGAGGAGAAATAGGAACACTCAAACACTATTGGTGGATCTTCAAATCTGGACAACCACTGTGGAAAGCAGTACAGAACTTCCTCAAAAAGCAAAAAATAGAAATGCCATATTTCCATGAATTATATTCCTGAGAAACTACCCAAAGAAAACAAAGTCCCTGGTTTGAAAGATATATGCACCCCTATGTTTATCACCAAAGTGTTTACAATAGCCAAGATACAGAAACAAAGTGTCCATCCAGAAATGAATGGATAAAGAGTACATAAACACAAATGGAACATTATTGAACACTATAAGAAGAAAACAAATCCTGCCATTTGCAGCAGTACAAATGGATCTAGATGGTATTGTTCTCAGTGAATCAAGACAGGAGAAGAATGACAAACAGCATATAATCTCACTTCATTGTAGAATCTAAAAACAGAGAAAAATAGACGGAACACAACAACAATAGGTGCAAAGTCATTGAGAAATGACAGGTGGTTACAAAGTGTGGCAGGGGTTGGGGGGCTTGGCATGGGTGCAGGAGGTAAGCGAGTAAGGGATAAAATGGCACAATAATAAGCAACTACAATATTGATCATGTGGACTGATTTTAATGGTAGGTACTCATCTGCATTAATTCAGGGTGAACAACTGAATCCCATTTACAAAGTAACTAGATTTAATGTGCAGTCACATTCTTGGTTACCAGAGTGACTTCATGTTTTCAATTTTGCTGACACAAGTTACTGAAAATTCTTCAAGATTTCTGCCCAACCAGGAAGCCTCTTCTACCAGGACGCACAGGTGCACCAGCACTTACTTGGCTGGAGAGCAAGATGAGTGGGGCGCTCCACAGACCCTGGGAATCCTGGGCTCGGTAGCAGGCCAAGTTAGCTTCCTCAGTGGTTGCCTGTCTCCCTGGGTTTACTGGAGAGTGAGATGTAAGTTCTGGGGCCTGTGGGAATGGGTGTGACTCAAGATGTTATGGAAAAACCAGAAAATCTGGACTGGATCACTGACAGTCAAGTGGCAATTGAAGGTTTTGGAGAGTTGAGTTTTGTTTTACACTACAGGCTCAGAGGGGAGTAATCTCCCAAGGTCTGGGCCTTGAACAAAGACAAGGAGAGAAATTTGTATCTTTCTGCTTCTGTATCTGTAACATTTCTACATGCATAGCAAGCAGGCAGCAAGCAGGTGAAAAAGGAGTTTGGGGGAGTGAGGATGAAGGAGAAGGGGCCAGGAGTGTTTGAGTGTTTCTTTTGAGGAGTGGAGGGGCACCTGGACACAATTGCTGACCTTGTAAATCTTAAATGTTCCCCTTGTCACTACCCCCTCTGATGTCCCCTCAAACATTTCATTTTACGGAGCAGCATCCTGATCTATGACTGACCAATAGCCTTGCACAGCCAGTATATGAGTGGTCATGGTGACTCAATTTGTAATAGTGTTTTCTATGAACTTTGTGAGGGTATTTAGTACACAGGGGCTGATAGTGATGAGGAGGAGGCTAGAGATGAGGAGCCCAGCCAGTGGAAGTAACCAGGAGGACCACTGGCTGAGTCCCCACATCACCCCTGTCTCTAATTCCTTTCTCCTTTCTAATATTCTTTCTTTCAGTTCTTTGATTTTTGTGGTTGCTATTTCTGACTGGTTCACATAATAACAGCACTCCTAGCCTAAGAATACACAGGTTCCTCCCTTTTCCGCCATGAGCAGGTCTAGGGCTCATTGGTTTTGGAGCGGGACTGCTGCAAGTGAATTAATCTGACCTTGCAGGGAAAAGAGGGAGTCTGCAACCTTTTCCACATCCTCATTTAGTTCTTGAGAAAGTTTGTGATCAAAGTGCAGCAAAGAGCCTAAGCTAGCTGCTCCTGGTCCACTTCCTGCAAGTGTTCCCACACCCAACAAAGTCATGCTTAGAACTGTCCATTTTTGTATCCTCGGAAAGGGACCAATACTGGTGCAACCTCTTGGTCAGACCTGACAGACATGTCAGAGGTGAGGAGGACCAGCGTACATAAACTGGACCAGCTCATCTGGAGGCATCAGAAGGCAGTACTTCCACACAGGACAAAAATTCCCAGGGAAGACAGTAGTGTTTGATTGATTGACAGTGTAGGTTTTGGAACACAACCGGGTTGGGGTGGAGCCACAGCTAATGTTGCCTGCCTTCGAGTTGGTCAGGCACATGATGCTGTCTGAGGTGGGTTACAGCTGGATGTTGTAGGCTACCAGACCAATTAGTTCTCTCTTTTTCTGCGATGTATTATTTTTGGCTGCCTGAGTGGAGCTCCAGTATGAGGGCACTGGGGTTCCAATATATGCCCTGTGGGTTAAGGGCAATCAAAGCCAGCAGGTTTGTATCTAGTTGCTGATGTTTCAAATCAGCTCATAGGCTGCTGTAATGACCTGGTTGACCCACTAGAGTCTTAGTTAGTTGTCAGATTTCTGAGAAATCAATATTGCAGTAAGCTGGTGGCCCTTTAGTCAGTGGCCTTAGGGTCTGCTTGACCTTTTCATCCCTGTCACTTCGTACCTGAACCTGGACTCCCCACCATCAGACATTCCAATGTGTGTGAGCTGGGCCCAGCAGACAGTGGATCCCTTTCTTCACCTAATTGCACAGTCTGAGTCCTGTTTACTTATTGTTCCAGTCCAGTACTTTTTCCCATCCTTAAGGCAAAGGGTGACCCTGCTCTAATCAACTGATCAGGCACTGAACCTGGTCCCTCATTTGTCTGACTTTATGAAACCACACTGAGGTTCCCCAGAAGTCCTGGGGAGGAAGGGAAGAGAAAGAAGGCATATAAATAACATCATAGAGAGGTCCTAGGGATATGCCGACTGAGGCTTGAGTATAGTTAGGAAAGACAGGTAAACACAGCAAAACAAGCTACTATTACCCAATGGACAATAGAAAGGGCAACTTTTTGAGGAACAGTCCAGTCCGAGGGGCAACAGCAGAGAGTCCAATGCCCAGGATGAGAGATACCACTCCAGCGAGGGCCTGGATCCACAGCATGCAGGTGTTCATTAGTCAGAGGATAATCATCAGATTCGGAGGTGGAGAGGATTCTGGAGGCCTAGCTGGGCCTCCACTGATGTATATCTTTGTCTGAATCATGGGCCTTTCTCACTCTAGAATGATGGACCCACGGAGCAATACCAGCCATTTAGAGGGCAGTAGGAGTGGTCTGATCAACAATGTGGGGCTCAGTCCACTGAGATTTGAGGGGGTCCCTTTTCCAACCTTTGGCCCAGACAGACTCTCCAGCCTGGAAGGAATGTACTGGAGTCCCTAAGGAGATCTGGGCTCCTTCTGTGGTGTATTGTTGCAGATTATTTAGGGTGGCTCTCAAGGCTTGGAGCTGTTCTCCTGCTCCCTTATATCCCAACTGGTGTAGGTTTTCTGAGACGCTTCCTAGGCACGGGGTGGGAGGCATCCATACACTAATTCAGAGGGGAATAAAGCCTTGAGTCCCAGGTGTGCATCGTGCATGCTGGAGGGCCAGAGGGCAGTAGGTCCGGCCACAGGAATCCACTTTCTTGGCAAAACTTAGCTAGGGTTCCCCTGAGGGTGCGATTCATTTGCTCTACTTTCCCTGAACTTTGTGGCCTGTATGCAGTATGGAGTTTCTAGTTAATGTTGAGAGGTTTAGCTAAAATTTTTACTATGTCTGCTACAAATCCAGGTGCATTGTCACTGTGACTTGTAGATGGTAGGCCAAACCAGGGCACAATTTCTCTCAGGAGGACTTTGTCTACCTCTTGGCTTCATTCTTTCCTGCTCAGGAAGATTTTGACCCACCCAGAGTATTTACACACTATCACTAGAAGGTATCTGAGTCCTCTACTTGGCTGGACATCTGTGAAATCTATCTCAGTCTTCAAAGGGGACAACTCCTGCCCTTTGGACACCTGGCAGGGGTTACGGTGCAGATCAAGCATTGTTTCTGGTGCAAGTCATGCACTGCCCACTTATTGCATGGCATAAATGCTGGCAGCTGGCTGATGTAGTATTGCTTTTTGAGGAGGGCTCCCAGTACAGTTTTTCCTAGGTGGGTGAGCTGATGGTACTTGCTGCCTAAATGTCTTCTGGTTGCAGTTCGGACAAAGATGTACCTGCTGGCAGCATCCACCATCCTTTTTCAGTTAGAGTGGCTCCTTCAGCCGTGGCCCAGTCCTTCTCCTTCTCAGTGCACTTGGGTGTAGGTGCCTCCATGCAGGATGTTAGGGCCATAGTGAAGGAAGGAGCTTCACCTGCGTCCTTACTACCTCTGCTCTAGCTGCTTCACCTGCCAGCTGATTCCCCTGTGTTAGAGGGTTGTTTCCCTTTTGGTGTCCTTGGTAATAGAGAATTTCTAGTTCTTTGAGGAGCCAGAGAACCTCAAGGAGTTTTAGTATTTGTTCCTTTATCTTGACTGTTTTTCCTGCTGCTGTGAGAAGATATCTTTCCTTGTAGGTTGCCCCATGTATGTGTACAGTGGCAAAGGCATATTGGGAGTCAGTGTAGATGTTGGTTCACTTGCTCTCACTGATGGTGATTCATGAATCAAGGCATGCAGTTCAGCTCATTGTGCTAACCGTCTAGCTGGCAAGGCTTTTACTTATAAGACCTCAGTGGCCATAGTTACTGCATAACCTACTCCCCACATACCCTCTTGTAGGTAACTGCTGCCATAACTGAACAGTATGAGTTCTGGATTTTTTACTGCTTGGTCTTGCAAATCTGGATGACTTCCATAGACATTCATCAGTTACTTCAGAGAAGTCATGATCTGGTTTCTCCTTTTTGGTGGGTAGAATGAATTCAGTGTCTGTACTGTTTTAAGAGTGACCCATTGGTTTTCAGAGGGGAGCCACTGGTATTTGTGCCAACCGGGATTTGGAGAGGAAGCTGTGTCCATTTGTGTTCATGAGGAACACAACAGCATGGGGGACCTTGACATTTAGTTGTCCCAGGGTGAGTTTATCTGCTTCTTTAACGAGTAGAACTGTGGCTGCCAGCACCCTGAGGCAGGGTGACCACCCTGCTTCAACTGGATCCAGTCTTTTTTGTTATTGTGTTGTTGTTCTTTCATTTTTTATTTTTATTTTGGAATCATTACTCTATAATTACATGAGGAACATTTTGTTTACTAGACTCCCCCCATCACCAAGTTCCCCCACATTCCCCATTGCAGTCATTGTCCATCAGTGTAGTACAATGTTGTAGAATCACTACTTGTCTTCTCTGTGTTGTACAGCCCTCCCTGTATCCCTCCCACATTGGACATGCTAATCATAATGCCCCCTTTCTTAATCCCACATCTTATCCCTCCCTTCCCACCCATCCTCCCCAGTCCCTTACCC
Source organism: Manis pentadactyla (assembly GCF_030020395.1). Taxonomy (NCBI): domain Eukaryota; kingdom Metazoa; phylum Chordata; class Mammalia; order Pholidota; family Manidae; genus Manis; species Manis pentadactyla. The sequence goes on along the minus strand of NC_080039.1, from coordinate 7,794,419 downwards.
TTTGGTAACTGTTAGTCCATTCTTGGGTTCTGTGAGTTGGCTGCTGTTTTGCTCTTTCAGTTTTTCCTTTGTTCTTATACTCCACAGAAGAATGAAATCATTTGGTACTTGTCTGTCTCTGCATGGTGTATTTCACTGAGCATAATACCCTCTAGCTCCATCCTTGTTGTTGCAAATGGTAGGATTTGTTTTCTCCTTATGGCTGAATAATATTCCATTGTGTATATGTACCACATCTTCTTTATCCATTCATCTACTGATGGAAACTTAGGTTGCTTCCATTTCTTGGCTATTGTAAATGCTGCTATGATAAACATAGGGTGCATCTATCTTTTTTAAACTGGGCTGCTGTATTCTTAGGGTAAATTTCTAAGAGTAGAATTCCTGGGTCAAATGGTATTTCTATTTTGAGCTTTTTGAGGAACCTCCATATTGCTTTCCACAATGGCAGATCTAATTTACATTCCCACCAGCAATGGAGGAGGTCTCCCCTTTCTCCACATCCTCACCAACATTTGTTGTTTGTCTTTTGGATGGTGGTGATCCTTACTGTTATGAGGTGATTTCTCTTTGTGGTTTTAGTTTGCATTTCTCTGATGACCAGTGATGTGAGCATCTTTTCATGTGTCTCTTGGCCATCTGAATTTCTTGGAGAATTGTCTGTTTAGCTCCTGTAACCATTTTTTAATTGGATTATTTGCTTTTTGTTTGTTGAGGTGCATGAACTCTTTATATAATTTGGATGTCAAGCCTTTATCAGATCTGTCATTTATGAATATTTCTCCCATACTGTAGGATGCCTCTTTGTTCTTTTGGTGGCATCCTTTGCTGTACAGAAACTTTCCAATTTGAAGTAGTCCCACTTTTTCATTTTTGCTTTTGTTTCCCTTGCCTGGGGAGAAATATTCATGAATAAGTCATTCATGTTTATGTCCAGGAGATGGGTCAGGCTTTTTGACAGATATGCAACTGGTCACTGCCAGGGCCTAGCAATCTGTGCTATAACCCTGAGGGCCACATTTTCCTTTTCATTTATGAAGAGACTGAAGGGCTTTTCCATGTCTAATGGGCCTAGGGCTGGTGTCTGTCCTAAAGCAGCCTGTATTTCCAGGAAGGTGAGTTTTGCCTCTTCTGTCCAGACAGGGAGCTCTTGGTCTGGCTCCCCAAGAGGCCATAGAGGAGTCTCGCCATTGCTGAGAATCCAGGAATCCAGATTTGACAGAACCCAACAGCCCCCAGGAATTCTTATATGCCCTTTTTCGTATGGGGCTGGGATAAGGAGGTAATGGTCTTTTCCTTTCTGGCCTTAGTGCCGTTTTTCCCTAGGTGAGAATAAAGCCCAAGTCCAGGATTTGCAGCTGGCATATTTGTGCCTTTTACCATTAGACTTGGTATTCTGAGTCTGACAGGAGTTGCAAGAGGGCCTTTGTGCCTTTTGCATAATTTTCCTGGGTGTCGTTGTCAAGGAGGAGGTCATCTACATACTGGAGGAGGGTGAAGTGCATGGCTTCTCTCAGAAAGCTGGCACGATGTGAAGCCAACCCCTCTCCAAAGAGAGTGGGTGAGTTCTTGAGCCCTTGTGGAAGCCGCATCCATGTTAACTTCATATGCTGCCTGGTATCCAGTTCAGTCAATTTGAAGGCAAAGAAGGGCTGGCTTTGGGGGACCAGCCAGAGGCAGAAGAAGGCATCCTTTATGTCTAGGCAAGTGAACAATTTGGCATACCCTGGGATCTGGCTGAGGAGTGTGTATGGATTTGGGACCACTGGGTGTAAAGAAACAGTCACTTTACTGATGGTTTGCAGGTCTTAAACCAGCGAGTACCCTCCTTCTGGCCTTTTTATTGGTAGAAGTGGGGTGTTCCAGAGTGACTGACCCTCAATTAGTGTGCCTGCCTTTTGGAGTCTGAGCAGGTGTTTCTGGATGCCTGCTCTTGCCTCTTGTGAGAGGGGGTACTGCCACTGTCTTTGTTGCTGGGGCCCCGGAGTTAATTCCACAATGACAAGGAGGGCTCAGTTATGAGCAAGGCCAGGTGAGTTGTCTTCAGACCATACTTAGCTCTGAATTCAGGTGGGACACTTGAAGGGTCCTGGGGACAGAATAGCCTGCAATCCTCTTCCCTAGGTGCAGTTAATGCCAGTACAAGGGACCCTGGCTCTTCTTGGCATGGGTTTTGTTTGAGGCTGGTGCACCCAGAGGGTTCAAAAGTTATTTGGGCTGTGAGCTTTGAGAGTATATCTCAGCTGAGGAGGGGTATGGAGCTCTCAGGCAGGTAGAGAAACTCATGTCAGCCCTTGTGGCCTCCAAGTTCACATTGTAGGCTTGGCAAAAGTGTTGCTGGACTGCTTTTGTCCTGGTGGCTCCTAGAATAGTTGCAGTCTTTTTCACTGTAGTTAGTTACAGGGAGGGTGACCACAGAGTGTTCTGCTCCTGTGTTAAGTATTAAAGTCATGTTTTGCCCCCCAACCTTCTTTTTGACCGTGGGCTCATGGGGGCTGAGTGCGAGAGAGCCCGGTGCTTGTCAGTCTGCGACTGCTCCTGCCAGGCAAGTGATCCTTTCTCCTTGAGGCTCATTTCGGTAGCGACCGGGCTTCGGGGCTTTGCCACAGTTGGGGCATTCGTTCTTCCAATGCCCCTTCTCTTTACAGTAAGCACACTGGCCCCTGGCTAGGAATGTCCTAGGCTTCCCCACTCTTGGAAGCCAGCTTTTCTCTGACTTTTGGTCATCTCTTCCTTTTAGGGTAGCTACTAGGAGGCTGCATTTTTCTTCATTCTTCTTTCAGCCTCTCTGTCAGCCTCAAATTCTCTTTTTTGATATAGTTTGTGGGCAATTTCAATCAGCTGAGTGATATTCATCCTGGCAAAGCCCTCAAGTTTCTGAAGCTTTCATTTGATCTCTGGGAATCTTGGGCCACGAATGAGGTGTTGACCATCTGCTGGCTCTCTTGTGCCTCACAGCCAAAAGGGGTGTAGATGCGATAAGCTTCACACAGTCTTAAAAATAGTCCCCAGGAATCTCTCCTGGTTCTTGACTGACTTGAAAATACTTTGGTCATATTCATAGGCTTTTTGGGCCTGGCTTTGATCCTCTGGAGGAGGGCGTCCCAATATCAGTAGATCTGGTGCTGCCTGTCATGGGTGGTGAAGTCCCACTCAGGGCGCTCCTCAGGGACAGCAATTTCAGCCCATGCAGCTTGATCTAGGCCCCTGGCTGGTGTGTGCTAATTCAGGTTTTGGTGAGCCCCTTTTGTAATCTGTCTCCTCTCTTCCATGTTGTACAGGGTGCGGGAAAGCTGCTGGCAGTCTTCCCAGATCAGCTGATGAGTTTGGAAGAGGGATTCCATGAGATCAACCAGGGCTTATGGCTTCTCCAAGGATGACAGGATGTTGTGTTCCCAGCTGAGGAGGTCTGTCATGGAAAAGGGTTGATAGTAAAGCATGGACTGGCCTGGCTCAGTGGTCCCATTCTTATCTCACCTCTCAGGATCCCTCATCTCTTGCACTGGCATCTGTAGGGTGCCTGCTCCCAGTCAAGGGTTCAGCTGGCTGCAGTTCCAGGGTGAGTGGGTCCACTGATTCTGGAGTTGGCATGGAGACAGAAGGGGTGGAATATACAGAACTGGGTACTGAGTGCTGCCAGAGTTGGTGGTGTATAAGGTGGGAGCAACATTAGCTCTTCCTCTGGATCACCAGCAGGAATTTGCAGAGGCTCAGGCTTTTGTTGATCCTTTGTGTGCTGCTTTGTTGAGGTGACTAAGACCGTACCTTGTCTCTGCCTTTTGCAAGAGAATTGCAACCAAGGGGGAAGAGTCTGGGCAACTCCTAACCAGGAGTCGTTATGTGGGAACTGGTCAGGATGACCTAGGTCTCCAGTGATGACCCACCTCACTCAGCAGATTATTGGGACATCTAGGGTTCCTTCTGGAGGAGACCCCACACTAAAAGTGGGTCATTTGGATTCACACAGGGTTTTTAACGTTCCAGGAGTTAATTTTACTGCGAAGTCTCCTGAAAATCCCTTCCTGAAATTTTGATCATGGTGTCAAGAACTGTGGGTTGGCTGTACTCTGACCCCAAGACACGTCAGTGTAATGGTACCACAACAGCAGACAGAGGACAGGTGCCTCCTCTAGGAAGGAGACCAATCAGAAAGTTTCTTTTTGGAAACTTTGGTCAGCCTTGAACAGTATAAGTCCCAGGCCAGGTCAGCTGAAGCTGAGTCACCAAAATGCTGTGATGGCCGACCATGAATGTGGATGAGGGCCCATTCAGAGGCTGTAGTGCAGACCATGGAATCACAGATTCAGTGCACACTGAATGACTTCAGGGGTCTGCAAACACACACACACACACACACACACACATGCACACACGCACACACACACTAGTTTAAACATTGACCCCCTTGGAAAGTCTACCTGTTAGACTTCGGAGAAGTCTCCAGGGAGGTGATCAGGCTCCCCTTCCACCCCAGTGGGTGGGACTGGCTGGCTCAAGGGCCCTGGGGCCTTCCCGGATTTGATGTCAGAACCAGGTCCCCACATGCCAAGCCTGCTTGAGTCCAGCAGGAACAGCAGAGTGGGGCTGGCCCATGGCGACCGGGTGGGGGACTGAGAAAAGATCAGGTAGGGTGCGCCTTCTCCATTGCAGTCCCCTGTTCCATCACCGGCCCACGTTTGCCCCAAGCCGGTGGCAACAATGGGCCAGCATGGTTGGGATTCCTGGTTAGGGAGCCAAATATGAAGGAAAACCTGAAAACCTGGACTGGATCCCTGAGGGAAGAACTTAGCGGCACTCAGAAGTCTTTCAGAGCTGAGTTTTATTTCACACCAGCAGGCTCAGAGGGGAGTAATCTCCAAGGTCTGAGCCCCAAACAAAGACAAGGGGAGCAACTGATACTTTTCTGCTTCCGTATCTGTAACATTTCTATGACACAGGCAGCAAGCAGTGTGAAAAAGGAGTTTCAGGATGAAGGAGAAGGGACTGGGAGTTGTTTGAGTGTTTCTTTTGAGAAGCAGAGGGGACCACCGGACTGGATCGCTGACCCTGTAACTGTTAAATGCTTTCCTTATCATAGACACGGGTGGCCGCATGTGCCTGGCCCCGTGTGGTCCGCCGATCTGGCGGCCCGCCTCCCCGCACATGGCCGTGTGGCCGGCTCTCTGGGGCTCGCAGCCAGCCCTGTGGACCAAGCCTCGGCCAGGGAAGCCCCGGAGGAGACAAGCGCAAATGCCTCGTGGGCTCAGCACCTTGATGCCCGTGCCCACGTGGCCCTTGCCCCCGTGCAGAGGGCTGCGGCCCGAGTCCTCAACTCTGCAATGGGAAACCGGCCCCCAGCCCATATCCGCAGCTGGGAATAGGGCGGTGCCACCTTCAGGGGTGGGTGGGCGGTATTTCCTCTTGCCCAGAGGTCTCTTGTGATCGTGTGGCAACCTTATGCGAACAGACTGGCTAGAAAACCAGCCTCCCTTCCTTCAAAGCCGGACTTTCCAGAAAAGAGCCTGTGGGTAAAGTAGACGTGTTTCGAAATGACCGTGAACCTCCAGCTTTCTTAAGAATGTTTGCAGCACAGGAGTAGTTTTCCTCTTCTTTGCAAAACTGCACTTCTGTCTCTCCTGTCCCCTTTGTTTTCCCACCACAGACTGGCCTCACCAGTTAAATTGTTGATGCTCACTATTAAAGAGCAGCTGAAAAAAATTCATCCCTCCACCCTTTTCCCATTTCAAAACCAAGTAAAATAGTTTTTGTTTTTAACTTGAAAATGTAAGTGTGAGACAGTGTTCCCATGCTATGCTTACAGAGGTGAGAGGTGTTTGTCAGATGGGCACTGTGCACATTTGGGGCTGCATGATTCTTTGTGCTCAGGCAAACATGCACACAGTAGGCTGTTTAGCAACATCGCTGGCTGCTACTCACTAATGGCAGCAGGACTGTACTCCCTAAGTTGTGACAACCTAAAATGTGCCCAGACATTTCCAGATGTCCCCTGGGGGACAGAATGATCCTAGTTGAAAACTGCCACTCAGACAAACTCAAGCTGCTTTCTCTTCTCTGCAAGGAGAGTCTAGACATCTCTCCCATACCTCACCATTTTGGGATGATCCCACCCTCCTGCTCGCAGGATCCAAAGTTGGAAGAGCAGTGACTTTAGCATCTGTACAAACCCAGCTTTATTTCAGTGGCTTCAGTCAGACCCATTCCTGTCAAGGATCCAAAGGGCTCTCAAGGAGAAACCAGGGAAACATGCCCCCAAATGGGAAGGTTCTGTCTGAAGCAAGGAGGCTCTAGAATCAGCCTCACAGCCATGGACACCCACTTCACAGCCTTCATCATGCCTCCCTCAGCTCTGACCGTGGGGGCTTTCTTTGGGCCCAGCTGGCAGCCTGGTTTGTAGGGTGAAGAACGACCTCCCTGACCTGCATTGGTCCACCTGGGGTACACTTTGTGACGCCACCCGAAGTTCTTAGCCTTTGCTCTGTGAGAGCCGGACCTCCCTCCTTCTCCCCAAAGGTTCAGTCACACATGTCAGAAGGCCTTGCAGCCCATTCTGTCTGTCATGACAACCTGAGCAGCCCTTAACCTGAGGGAAAGGGGACACTGGATTAGCTAGATTGTTCCTAGGAAATTCGTGCTGGCCACTGAAGATTGCCATCATCCTATGAATTCACAAATTATACCTTTGTCATTTCCTGGAATTTTATAGTTATTGACATTAAGCTTACCGGTTCTCAGATTTAAGGATTTGCTTCTTTATCTTTCTGAAAACCAACTTGACACTTCTCTGCCTTCAGCTGATGGCCTGTCAACATTTTCTTAGAAGTGACAAAAAAAGGTATTGTGGCCCACGCCCTGGGCTGGAACCCATTTAGACTTGTAGAATAGAGTCCTGTGACCCAGCAAGGCACCTATGAGTGGGCCACAAAGTGAAAGAAAAGCATGTTTGGGTACCATTGTTCTTAAGAGAGAATCAGTGAGAACTGCCAGGCATCTATCAAGTGGGGCCCGTGTGTAAGTTCCAGTAACAGAGCTGAAGGAATAGGCGGCCACATGACTACCATGCACGGAGTGTTTACTGGGCATGTTGAAGAACCTAGCCCGGTTTATGCCTCTTAGTGTCGACGTGCTGAGGACAACTACTCCTCCTCAGGTACTGCTCCACGTTTACAGGTGGAGTGCCTGGGGGACTGAGGTAAATACCAAGCCGAGGTCAAACTGTAAGGGGCTGTTGAAGATGCTGAGTGTCACACTGTTGGCTCTGCTACCTTTCCCATTTCAGGCACCTGCCAGCAGGCAACACGTTAGATTCTGGCCTGGGGTGCGGTGGCCGTGCAGGCAGGTTGAGGAGTTTGTAAGTCACACAAAGGCCTACAGAGTGTATATAATGATGGCTCTGATCGATACACCTCATTGGTAACATTAAGGTGTGACTTCCATTTTCTACCACAAACTATACATATGAGCCCTGACTGATTTTTGTGACTTCTGGAGTGGAAGTCTATATTCCCTGAGCTCTGAAGTTCTCATGGAATGACTGTCCAGAAGAAGTCCATACTGCACAGCTCAGGAGGAGCCTGGGAATAGCAGCTCATCAAGGTTCATGAGAAAGTGCAGCGGACACGGCTGTGTGTCCCCCACGATCTGGTTTTCTTCTCTCCTACGCATGTCCCAGAGCCAAATTTCCCAGCCATGTGGCTGGGACTAGTCACTGTTAAGAGAGCAGACGTACTGCACCCCACTGCCTGGCCAGCCTCTGAAGTGCCCCCTGAGTGATGTTCCACATGCCTTTCACTTCAGATTGAGACAAACAGGCCCTGACAACTCACCATCTACCTGTTGAGGAAAAGTGGCTACAAAATGGAAGGGACTGGAGTCTCCGAGTCATAGCTTGCAGGACACAACCTGAGGCAGAAATACAACTACACTGTGGGAAGTCACTGTCGTTTCATCTTTTGTTACAGCAACTCATGCTCCCCAAAGAACAGAAAACTCCTGAGCATTTCTGGATGGCAGTACATTAAATGGAGAATTGCCGACTTAATAATATTGAGTCATCTCATCCATGAACAGTGTCTATGTCTTTATTAACTTACTTGTCTTTCACAAAGTTAATCTCATTTTAAAAGTCTTAAATGAAATTCTTTTCTTTCCCCTTGAGAGTCTCGCACATCTTCCACTCAGATTTATTCCTTTGACCACTGTTGGTTTTCTTACCATTGTAAATAGCATATTTTTTGTTGTAATGAATTTTTTAAATTAAGGTATCACCGATATGCACTATTATAAAGTTTCCACATGAAAAAACAACGTCGTTACTACATTCACACATATCAAGTCTCCCCATACCCCATTGCTGTCACCATCCATCAGTGTAGTAAGACACCACTGAGTCACTACTTGTCTCTCTGTGCTACACTGTCTTCCCCATGGTTTCCCCCCCACACCATGTGTGCCAATCATAATGCCCCTCAATCCCCTTCTCCCTTCCTCCCCACCCATCCTTCCCACCTCTCCCCTTTGGTAACCACTTGTTCCTTCTTGGAGTTTGTTTATAAGTCTTGTAAATAGCATTTATTTTAAATCACATTTTTAAAAAGTTGTCCCTGGTATATAGGAATGCAGTTGGATTTATTTTTAAACATCTCTGCTGAGATACACTTTGTATACCATAATATTCACTCATTTAAGGTATAGAGTTTGAAGCATTTTTAGTAAATGTATGTAATTGTAGTACCATGACCACAACGCAGTTTTGGAACATACCTGTCTGCCCACAATGTTCCCCATTGCCCACTTGCCAGCATTTCCACTCCTGCCTCAGCACAAGAAAACCACTGCTTTATTTCTTTCTCCATACTGTTGCCCTCCCTAGAAAAATCCCTATACATGGAATCATGACCATGTAGTCTTTTCTTGGATATTCTACATAATCATGTTACCTCTGAAAATTTTCACTTTTGTTTCTTTGTATGCAGTCCTTCCTCTCATTTTTCACCTTCTGGCCTTTTTTTTTTAGTGGCTACCCTTAACATTCTAACATATAGAACACGCTTATAATCCAAAGTTAATCAATGACTCAGAATACACAAGGACATTAAAAAGTTCTAGCCCAAAATTTTCATCCCTTACCTTACATGTCTGTGAACTCCAGGGTATAGACAGAGTTCAGAGCTCTAATCAATGCAAAGGTAGATGACCCATGTGTCTACCAATTTCTTTGTTTATTACTGATTCTCAATCCAAGTCCTCCTTTCTGGGTCCAATTACTTTGTTCCTAAAGACTCTCCTTTCATAAGCTCTTTATGTTCATTTTGTCATCGTTCTTGACTGATGGTTTTGTGGATAGAAAACTACTGGATGACCACTACTTTCGGTCAGTATGTTGAGGATCCTATTTAACTGTTTTTGCTCTTTGTTTAAAAGGCTGGGGCTCACTGGTTGAATGTACATCCTTCATCATTAATTTCAGTTTTCTCCCTGGACTCTTTTAGGAATTTGTGTCTGAAATTTCTGCCTTTTCAGTATCATATGTCTAGGTGTGATTCTATTTTTATTTATCCTGCTCAAGACTCAATGTACTATTTCCATCTAAGACTTTCCCTAATTATTGAAATTTTTCAACCTCCTTTCAGTACTGCCTTCTTCACAATCTATTTTTATGCCACTGAAATGCCTTGAGACTCATATGGGGCCTTCTCACATTCATCTCCTTGCCTCCTCAGGGCTATACCACTGTTTCCTTCATGCCGTTTGCCTTTGTGCTGTTTTTCAGGCAATTTTTGCAGATTTATCCTCCAACTTTCCTAAGTCTCTCAACAGCACAGTCTTGTCTAGATATCCAGTACTGTCATGGCATTTTAGATCTCAGCAATTTCATTTTTACTGATCTTGCCAAAGGTGCCCAGGGAAAGGCAGGCAAATCACCCCAATAGACATTTGAGTTCAAAGAATCCAAAGTCGCAGGCAGATGGATGCTAGGGTCTGTTGAGTGTGCAGTTTTATTTTATAAATCTTCTGCCTTAAAATTGTCTCAACATGCCATGGCATCTGTCAGCGAGCGTTGGTACCTACCTCTGACCTACTGGTTGCACATGTACCCATGGACACTGGAAAATTTCTGGAGACATTTTTCAGTCTCAACTGGGGTAGAGAACCCCCACTGGCATTTGAGGATAAGAGCCCGCAGATGCCACTTACCATTCTATGGTGCCCAGCGCAGCCCCCCTCCCCACAGAACCCAGCCCAAAACATCAATACTGCTGAGTGAGGAAACCCTGCTGTAACCAACCAATTATTATCTTCAAGATCTCTAAGCTTTAAGCATATTGGCTTCCTGTGCACACATCTGAGCTCTCTGATAGCCACTGGCTCAGCTTAGAGTTGGCCACGCTCACTGATGCTGTACATGTGTGCTTGTGCCATAGCAGTGTTTTTTTTCTGCCTTTGATTTTTGACAGTGTATGTACATGACATATCTGCCTAGATTTCAGGAACTGAAAAGCTTCAAGGAAAGGAATTGGTTTCTGAATAGAACAGCAGAGGAGACAATAAGCTTCAGATGTACCGTGGAAACCCAAATACGTTTTATTTTCAATGAGCAGATGATACAGTGTGATGTGTACATAAGGAGTTCCTTCACAAAAACAAATGCCAGCAACTGCGAAGAGCAGCCCATTCAGACTTCCTCTGAACATTCGGGTTAGTCATGGGTTCACTCGATTTGACCATTTTGCTGAACATTTGTTACACAAGAATAGGTGGCACTTTTAGTGAGAGGATGACCATTGTGATTCTTAGTAGGAGCACATAGGTGAAGAGTTTATTTACTAGCATTTCTTTTTTAACTGGAAAACTAGGTGGAAAGTCAAGGGTGGTTTGACCATAAAAATCCACATAGAAATTCCAGGTCACTGCAGTGATATCCACCACTGCCGCTGAAGAAAAGAAAGGAGGTGGTGATTTTGTAATAAAATTGGCTGAATTCTGGGTGTGTGTCACTGATCGGTGCACCCAAAATGCCTCAGAGAACAAAGTAAGGGCGAGTGACACCATGCTATTCGCCACCCAGTATCGGGTCCCACCCATACCGAATTTCACCCGAAAGGATGCAGCTCCCATTGAGACTGCTCTCCATGCACAGCTAAACGATGTTTGCATTTTGAAAATAGCATCCCGAATCCAATGAACACAACGGGAGCAATGGTGCTGTCAAATTCCCACACGCGCCAGAATCTGCTTCTGGCTAGGAATATGCCCAGAGACCATACCCAAATACTAATAAGGAGGCCCGTCATTTTGACGAAGAAGTGCTTACGCTCAGCTTTACTGAGAACGGCATAGAGGCATCATGAAGACACCCCAGGAACACCAGAGAGTAAAAAATAAACAGATGGGAAGAGACGCGGTTTATGAAGGGCTAGTATTTAAACACTGTCCTGGTCTAAAAGGTACATTTAAGCGTTCTGTGAATGCATTGGGTGCTAACTGGTGTTCTAAAAATTTTATGTAAGAATAAGATGCCTAGAATCCCTGATTATTTTGAGCATATTAATTTGCAAATCATTAATGGAACATAATTTGACAATGACTTTAAAGAGTTGAAATGGGCCTAGCATAGTCCAGCACATCCAACTCCGGGAATTCATACTGAGGTGTTTATAATAATTGGCAAAAATGACGCAGAGACTGCCGGGAGCCATGCTACTCAAGCTGCATAGCAAAACTCAGGCTGGAAGAAGACCCCCATAAGGCAGGGGCCTTCGCAGCTATCTCCCCCTATTACCCACCTTGATTTTGTTTTTCTCCATTATACTATTGGCTTTGTGTGTTGCTTGCATTGTTGCAAAGGGTTAACTAACCTTTGCTGAGCAGTGTGGAAAGGATGAGAACATAAGTTTCCCAGGAGCTTTTCAGGACCGAGCTCCTGAAGAATGGAATGCGCAGGGGCCAAATGGTGATCTTAGCATAAAGTACCGAAACCTGCTGTCAGTTAGTCAAACATTGTCCACCCCATTTCCACTGAGAATGCCCCCCTTATTTACAATGCTAGTGAAACTAGTGATGGAAAGTTTCCTAGAAATAGAGTTACGAGATAATGTTGAATGGAATAACCCTGTTGACACTTAATTAATCCTCTCATGTTTTCTTCCCTCTGCCACTCCTACAGCTTGTTTTTCTCCTTTCTTAATTACAGCCATTTACTAAGCTTTGTGCCTTATATGTGAGATACTCAAATACTGTAATTTTCCAGGAAGTAAAGATACTTCAGAACAACTGCTGGGCATAGAAGCCAGAGAACATGAATTTGCAAAGAATGAAAAACTAACATTTTCAAAGAATATTACTTCTCTGTCACTTACCAGCTTAACATTTCCCTGTATGGCCACGTAAGAGGGCTAGTTAGAAAGAGACAGGTAAGATTCCTCAAGGGAGGAACAACCGAAGATAGGCACAGTCGCAGGGGAACCATCAGGTGAGAAATTGGGGACCAACAGAGGTGAGGCTTAGAACCTCACCACCACCCCCAAGTTTTGAGAGAAATCTTCTACACCTGTGGATGTTTTGTTGCCCTTGTTCAGCTTGGATTAAGACCTGGTCTGCAGGCACAAACTTTGTTCATCTACACGTGCCTTCTTACAGTTCTAAATCATGCTTTCTATCTATACCTTGCATTTGCCTAATACAATCACATTTTATTAGATACACATATAAAGTATAAAACTGAAATGAATAATCATCCATAGTTTTAAGATCTGTAGTTAAAACAGAAACAGTCTCTATGATATGAACGCCCTTGCATTGTTCACCACGCAGGAGTGGAGTCATGGAGACCTGGGTAGCATATGTCAGGGAGATTTCGGTATCCACACAGAATAGCAATGTAGAAGGGGAAATTTAGTTTGCTGCCTACTGTGCCCTATAAAGGGGTATAAGGTGAAAATATGAGTTTATGAATTTAGATTGGCTATAAATTTATTAAAACCTCTAAGAATATTTTTGTGAGAAAGAATCCTAGCTAACTGTGGCACTAGGTGACCTGTATTTCACCCCGAGCTGATAGACTCCATAGTCGCTGCTACATACTTCACTCCCCTAAAGTCACATGCACTACTTAGAAACTGCGCTGCATAGAAACGTAAAACACGATAGAGTGCATGTTGATAGGAAAAGTTTCATTCAAAGAACAGTAAAACAATTACCTGTCTAACGCTTGTCCAGTCATGACCAGATTAGAATTAGAAGAAAGAAAATAGCTTGCCTATACTTATTAACCAACTGCCTATACTAATTAATCAACAGAATAATAAAAAGTTAACATATCATTGTGCAAAATGGTATAAATAAAGTTGTCATAGGCACTTTGTTGAGAGAAAACGTCCATCTGACTCTGTGTCCTGTCTTTCCAGGCGCCGAACCTGTCTCATTCTTTTGGGCTTCACACCCCTTCACTGGAGCTGGCCTCCGGCAATTGGTGCCCAACGTGGGGCTCGAGAAGTGAGATTCATTACGGTGATGGATAGGATCTTGTGCAAGGGTGCTGCACACCCCTTTGTACAATGAGACAAAGTGAGAAAGGGCAAGGAACTCGGAAGCTACGGGCCATACTGAGTTTAAAGAAAGAGGACTCTGTTGAAGTTTCAGTGCAACAGGAAAGAAATCCACAAGATATGGGCCATACAGAGCCTAAAGAAAGAGGACTCTTTATTGAAGTTTTAATGCACATGCTTGTAGGTAGAGGAATAAAAGTCAGCAATGGACAATTAGCAACATTCTTAGATTTTGTCCAAGAATGTTGTCCTTGGTTTCCTGACCAAGGCACAGTGAGTCTCACAACCTGGCAGACGGTTGGGGAAGATATAAGGGAACATTACGCAAGCCACGGATGTGAGAAGATCCCTACAGAAGCCATTGTATTGTGGAATTTAATCAAAGAGGTTTTAGAAGTTAAACAGCACAGATTTGATCAGAAGACTCCTACTGGAGTAAGGGCTGCCTTAAAAGGAAGCAGAACAAGAAGAAGACATAGAATTTATGTTACCCATTTATTTTTGGAAGAGAATTTGATGATGAAAGTGTATCATGGGAGCCCATCCCATATAAAGTATTAAAAGAATTAAAGACTGTTTGCAAAGACTATGGTCGCTTGACACCTTACACTTTGACATTGTTAGATGCCATATCTAATAGACAGATGACACTGCTAATCTCTGTAACAAAATCTCGAGTGACGCTGGCCTCTGCCTCCCATTATGATGAAAGATTAACTCCAGGCAGAGAAGAGGACTTGGAGAAAATGCAGCCCAATATAATCCTTTTAGAATAGGTGCTGCTCAACTAGTTTAAAAGCCTCCAGATTTTAAGGTATCTCTAAACAAGTAAGCTAAAAGGAAAGAAGGCAGTTGAATATTAACAACTCAAAACTTTGTGTCAGTTTGTCTATCTGTGTATATGTTCTTTTGTGTAAGTGTTGCTAACTGTAGGCATTGTGTCTCAATCTGTATGTTTGTGGGTCTAAGTGTGTGAATGAGAAATATTTTTTTACCTCCGGATGGTATTAATAAAAATGGATTTAAAGACAAGTGCTTGTAAAAATTGGGCATTCTAAAACTTCTAGAAAATTTTAATAAAAGATATTAAGCATTAATGCTAATTGAAATTAATGTGAAATGGACATGTTCTTATGGTTATCAGCTGCCTAAGATTACCTAAAGTCATTGAAGTTAATGTTATCTGTTAAATATTTCAAGAAAAAATGCTTAAAGAAGTCTTGACTTTGCCTACTGTTTTGTGAGCATGGTTGTTAGGAATCTCCTGTACAGCTGTATGTGCAAACTAAAGAAGAGTTACTGAGCCCACGATATGGCCAGCAGAGCAACTTCCTGTTGCCATCACAACATGAAGTAAACCCCGGAGTCACTGTTAAGTGGATGTGGCCGTGAACATTTTGCCACATAGACCAGCAGTGGCTGGCCCTTCTGTCACCTTGGAGAAATGACCTGGAAGCTGGCCTCACGTGTGTTCCTGGAGTAACAGCAGAGAGGCCCCCAAAGATCACAGCAGTCTAACCACACTGTACAGGAGGTAAGAACATCCTACAGGGAAATTATGTTTTATCTTTATGGCCAGTGCATGCAACTCCTGTAGCACTACATATTGATCCATCTGTAACTCCCACGGTAGGTGAGCGAATGTCAAATATACTGGACCAGGACGAGATCCATTCCTGCCAACTGTCCTCTCATGGGACAACTCTCTTGCATGCACCCTACCTGATGGGAAAGACTTGGGTATGCTGGTGTCATTAAACTATGTATCTTAGTGCCCCAAAGGTTATTTTATTCTATAGTCCCTGAGGCCTGGATACACCCCCTCAATGCACCTGCTGCATGATGATTGCTCTGAACTCCCTAGCTGTTAATCTGCTGACTGCCTATGGAGTGGGTGAGCTATGCCCTTATGGACTTGGAACCTAGCTGAGTGCTCTGACTTGAGAATTATGATTTTTTTCGGTTGCTATTGTATGTTATTGGTCTGGTTACACTGCTACAGTTTCTCACACAGAGGACATTGCAGAAGATGGGGAATGAGTAGATTGAAAGGAGAGATTTCTGGAAGGGTGGGCTGAGGGCACAATTGCAATATTTCCAGAATCTCTTCCTGGCTTTAATGCATATCCATACAATAGGGGTTTCCAAGGGGTGGAGAGAAGAAGTCCACTTCCTTATGAATAGGTAATTTACAAGGGCAAGAGAGGGCTTATCTGCACTAAAGAGGTTGGGTGGGGTCTTCTCCTGCAGACCCATCATGAGAGACACAGGGGAGCCGAAGTGAACACCTTGTAAGAAATAAATGAGTTTCTCCCATTTTATTTCTCCTTTTGACTGATTTCAGTTTCAATGGCATTTTTCCCTGGGATTTTCCCCTGCAGTTACAACATGTCAGAATTTTCCTTATCATATGGTTCCTTAGGAAATAAATTTAGCTTGTTTCAATGAGCACTTAAGATGTTGAATAATTTTTATAAGAACAGTCACATCTGCTTCATTCACTTGTCTAATAGTTAACTGTTCCCTTTCTTCCTTGTATGGTTTCCTCATTTAATGGGGAGGTGGGAGCAGTTCCCAATGTGGTATGTATGATTCTGTTACCTTGTGTTCCTGCTGGTGAAGCTGAACATTCAGCCTGGGACTGTCCTTATCTGACTGCATCTGTAAAGTCTCCAGAAGCCCTTTCATTTCAGAGATGACTTGGTCTCTAGAGTTTTTGGCTTGTCAGGCTGCAGGTGGACAGATGAGAGACAGGGAGCAGGCCTCAGGGTGTACATGAGGCAGCAAGAGGTGATGACTGCCTGAGTGTGCTGTCAGCTCACTGTAGGCCAGGAATAAAGGAACTGCACATATAAATGGAGAATTAATTTTCAGGATAAGTAGGAAGTCCAAGAAAAGAAGACTGATAAAGTAAAATATTTTATACAGTTTTGTAATGTACTTAAAGTTTAATGAGCTTATTAAGTACTTATATGGCTTTGAAACAGTAATTTTGATATTACTTTTATTTCTGTAATAAAACATCAAAGTTCAACTAATATCCTCTGCCTTTTTGTCTTGCTTGGAAGGTGTCCCAATATTATGATTAAAATACATGATGTTCCAGTCCATCATATTCTACTGTTTAAAATTCTAGCATGATGCCCCCTTCCAGCTGCAAAGAAATTCTTATCTACCACCAACGCTGGAGCTTTCTCCCTGCTTTAACTGGGATTTGGTGCTGTTTAGTTTCAGAGATGGAAAAAATGATGAGACTTTGTTATTTTCATTTCACTGACTATTGTCAGACTTAATAAACAGCCTTACTTTATACACCTGCATTTGTAAAATGACATGTCCCATTTAGCTAACTATTATGGCTGCTTTTAGGTACTTCTTTGAATTTTCACATACCTCTGCTGCCACAGGAATGGTTCTCAGCTGCAGGCTGTGGTGATCGGGCATGGATTCCGGGCAGCTGGAGGGTCGCCAGCCTCACTGGTTCCTCTTCTGGGTTCTGAAATTTGCTTCCCCAGGGCCAAGCAGCTCCTGAACAAGGCTTCCTGTTGCTGCCTCACCATCCTCAGTGGTGACCTGGTGTACAGCCCAGGACTCATGCCAGAGGCAGGTGGGGTCCTCCCTGTGGCTGATCCCACACTCACTGTTACCCTGGAAACAGGCAGCCCTGCCAGTGTGCTACACAGTATTTCCAATTCTGAAGTTTATTCACACACATGTGTGCACAAACACACACACACACACGCAGAGATCAGTATTATTGCATGTTAGTCTTTTACTTTTATTTCTGTAATGAAACAGCAAACTTCAGCTCATATCCTCTGCCTTTTTGTCTTGCTTGGAAGGTGATCCAATATTATGATTAAAATATGTGATGTTCCAGTCCATCATATTATACTGTTTAAAATTGTTGCAGCAAGTTAATTTATTTTAAAGTTTGGAAATTACAGGTTCATGTCTAACTTGATGTTCCATTTTCTTTTCTTTCCACATTTATATTCACCGTGTCCTCACCCAAAATAAAAATTGACTATCAGCAAATGCTCATTTTATATATGACATTTCATATGTGTCTTTTAAATTTGGGTTGCATTAAAGTTCTGGAGTCACAAAGTTCTAAAGTTGGATTTTTGAGACTAAGAAGTTGGTTTGCCAGCCTCTCATCATGGCAATGTTTTGTCCTCAATAAGTTTTGAATTTTTTTAAAAATTGGGACTCAGTATTTTGTTGATGTGTATAACTCGTAGGCTTGCTTAGCTTAGATTTTAAATTATTCCTGCATGAGATGTTTTTAGTATATTCAGCATGGATTTGCCTGCTTTTCTTCATATTCCTGTGAGTTGTGATTATTAAGGTTCTCCTGATGTTTAGGGTTTGCAGTCATTCTTAGATGAGAGAAGCCCACTGACGGTCTTCAGTATGTTGTGAAGAAAAGGACTCAGGTTAGTGTCATAGGGAAAAAAAAAAATATATATATATATATATATATTCTCTCCATTGTTTTCCTGGTGTTTTGGTAAAATGTACATAATGTAAAATTCACCACTTTAATAACCATTTTTTAAGTCTATTGACATGGAGTACATTCACAGTGCTGTGCAACCATCTTAAAAAAATGTTCTTTTATATGTACTATTTTCAATGAGTTTTCTTCATTTAAAAATATATAACTTGAAACCCATCTCATTTTCAAACACTCTTCCCTGTTCTTTTCTTTCTGGCTGAATAATAGGTGGATCATCATTTATTTAACCTTTCCCCTGCAGGTGGACATGCAGATCTTTTCTAATCTTAACAGTAATGTATTGAATAATTTTATGTAAGAATACCTGCAGGACCGACCTTTGGAAGTGAAATTTCTTGGTCACAGGATATGTGCATTTATATTTGACAAGAATAGCTGTTTTTCGTAGACATTCTGGAATCCCTCAGTGCAGGCTGCACTAAGGAATACCCTTACGGGCACCCTTGTCAGCATGAAGGGGGTAACAGCAACCACTTTTACCTTTTCTCTTCAGATAAATGAAAAAATAGCCTATTAATATTGCTATTTTCTAATTTGCTCTTTAATCAACGAAAAAGTTTTAATTATTGTAGTACTTGGGAAATGCAGAAAATCACAAAGAACAAAACAAGAGTTAGCCAGATTATTTCACCTGGGTATAACCTCTACTAATACTTTGGGATTAATATATGTACATGCATATATAAATGAATTACGTTCTGTTAACAGATTTTTATGGCAATAATACTCTCATGGTAAAAAATATAATTACACTTTTATTATAAAACCAGAGAATCCGTGTAAGTATAAAGCATTGGTACTTAACATGGAATTCTAAAACCTAGAGAATGTGTATACAGATTATTAACCTGGTTTCATTTCACATTAATTTATCTTAATTCAGGTAACTTTACATCAATTGATTCTTTTGGTGGTTGATGTGAAGATCTTTTAAGAATTAGTGTATTTCCTTCAACCTGCCTGTTCATGACTTTTATTAATTTTTATGTGGGATAGTTTGTCATTCCTCTTCATTTATAAAGGCTTTTTGGAGATATGTTTCATATTGCTTGTGAGAGCAGTTACAAATATTTGACCCACTTTGTCATCTGTATTTTGAATTGTTTTACTGCTTTTTATGATATCAAATTTATCAAAGTTTCAAATACTTTAATAGATTCTTGGACTTGAATAACAGATGTTTCCTCTTTGGAATTCATAAATATTTACTTTAAAATTCTCTTATGGCTACTTCTGTACTTTTGCAGTTTCTTTATGTTTTGTAAAGTAGACAAATATCTGATCCATTTGAAATTTATCCTGGAACAAGGTGAGCACTATGGCTACCCAGCTGTCCCAATACTCTACCCCCCTATTGACATGTCACCTTTATTAACTTATTTCCACCATTATTTACTTTATACTCACATGTACTTAGACCTCTTTCCTGGCTATTAAAGAATCAACTTCTGTTTAGTTCTAAAGCTATTTTTTATTTTATTGGAACTGTGCTATTTTTATATGTTAACCTAAGGAAAAACAACATCCTTATAATGTCTCTTAGCTGTCCAGGAATAAGGTACATTTACCAAAAGACTCAAGTTTCTATTTCCTTCAAATAGTGTTTTAATATTTTCTTCATAGAGGTCTTGTATGTTTCATTCTTACTCTTCGTTCTTTTGTATTAGATATTTTATGCTTAGATAGTCTTAGATTTGCCCTTAGATATTTTATCATTTCTGGACTTTTCTGAATTTAAACTCTTTAAAAATGATCTGTGCATTTTAGCCAGACCCGCATGAAAATTAATTACTTTAAAATTTTCAATTTACCTGTATTTGGTTCAATTTTGGTGAATCCCAGTTCTCCGGACACAGATTCATTCATGAGACAGACTTTCATTCTTAATTCTCAGGGCATTGTTTTGCTGCCAGCTGCCTTTGTTGGTATGCGCCTTTTACTCTCCTTCTGAGTCTTATTTTCCTCATCTGTGTATTAAGGAATTTGGATCAGATTTTATCAGAAGTCTCTCCAGCAGCTCTGTCCTTACTGGGTCTGATGTGATTAGCCTCCTTGAGGGTTAATACCTGCCACACAAACCCTCTTGGTGCCAGCAGGGCCTGACTCCAAGTGGCTAAGGACTGTGTGAGCTTTGGACTTTTAATCTTTTGTGGCGAGGCTGCTGGTCTACCCTCAGGGCCATGTTGGGAAGCTCACTGTGCACCTTCCAGAGACACCATTTTAGGGCCCTAGTTTGGAATTGCTTGAAGTAACCCAGTATCTCCTTTATCTGCTTTTCCTCTCCATTCTCTACTGCATGTGGGTTAAAGCAAGGGTGCTTTGCACTCTTTGCCCTGAGGCTTACTATCCTCAGGCCATCCATACATGTCTCCCAGTGCCCCCTCGTGTCCGCTCCTTTCTTTTTCTCTCTGGCACCTGCCCCTCTTCTCCCCATCCCCTTAACCAGGGAAGGCAGTGGAGCCTAGGGGTTAAAGAACTAGCTTTGCACATAGCCAGGCTTGTGTTCTGAACTACCTTTGCCTCTCTTCAGCTGCGTGACCAGTGTTAAGGTTTTGGGAGAATAAATGCAAAGTGCTAGCACATGGTTACTGCAGGACAACAACATCAGAGGGAATTAGCTTGCCTGTTCGTAGTGTGGTAGCCTCTTAATATGTGAAAGCTATGTGCCAGGCTCTGAGGTAGGAGCTTTTATACATGACCCATTGTTCTTTTCAGGCATCCCACATGATCCTTGGACTAGTATTCCATTATGCAGAAAGCAACACCTAAACCCAGGTTGAGAAATGATCTGTGCAAACCCCCACAGCTAATATTGTGAGCCAGAATTCAAACTCAGGTCTGTTAATCTTCTTCTAAAGTCTTTCTAATTTAATTCACTAATTTGAATGTAGAGTCACACGTGCCTAGTGGCTGTCACTGGCCATCACAGTTGTAGGCGAGGATTCGCTTCTCAGCTCATGGTAAGTCAGCTGGGAGTGGTAATTCTCCACTGTTCCCTCTCCTCACAGGTAGGACTTATATTTGGATGGAGGATACGTTCTGAATTTAATTTTTATTGCTTCTTTAATTCTACCTGTGTGAAGAATGTCAGTGCTGGCAGCATGGGGTCTGCATGGGATTTCTGGAAGAAAATGTCCCTGAGAAGTTCACCTGTTATGTTTGCCAAGACCCTCCAGGTAGAGATTTCTGGAGTCAGAGATATTAATACTATGTAGCCTTTTCCTTGGCACAGTGGTCTGTGAGGCAACCAGTCTGTGGTCTTGAGATTCATTTCTTCAGCATCGGCTACACCCTGATTCCTCGCCTTTGTTGCTAGCTCCTGGTGACTAGATACCTGTTGCTAGATACCTGGTGCCTATCCTGAATTTAGGGGTAAGAGAGCACATGCGAAGAGCTTCACTGAGAGCAGAAATTGGTGGAAACTCGTGGCTTTTTTGCCTGTCATGTATAGAGACATACGCCTTCCACACATTCTGCCTGCACTTCTCTCTCTGTTCTTCCCCTAGAAGTCCTGGTTTTTCAGCAGGTGATCTGGGCCTGGAAAATGAGTCTGGAGTTTGTGTCAGTCACCACCCCATTTGTGGCACTGTGTGATCTCAATTTTTAAAAACAAACACCTAACCTTTTCTCCTTTTGCAAACTCATTTTTCTGCGCACGCGCGTGTGTGTGTGTGTCATAACTAATCTCCAAAACTTCATAAAAGTCTCCTTAAAGCAAATTGAAGGCTTCAGAGGAATTAGACTCAAAATATCATCAGGAGGTCTCTTCCAAAATCTCAACTCATAGGTCTGTGTACATATTTGCATAGTTTTCATAAACATTTATCTATTTTTCCAACTTCCTATTGTGGTAAAACAACACCCAACATTTTAAAAATACAAAATAAGACTTATTATTCAAAATAATTTAATTTTTTTAATGCACAGAAAATTCAAATGTACATTCATAGTTATTAAATATGTTGATAATGAGCTGTCACTACCACTATGGATTTCTAGAACTCTTTTCACCTTGTTTACAAAGAAACTCTATACCCATTACAGAATAACTCTCCATTCCCTTTCCCTGCATTCCCTGGTGACCACTCTTTTACTCTCTGTCTCTATGATTTTGATTACTCTAAGTACCACATGCAAGGGGAATCATACTGTGTGTGTGTGTGTTTTACTTCATTTAGTATAATGTGCTAAGGTTCATTCATATTGCACCATATTTCAGAATTTCCTTTCCACAATACAAACACACACACACACACCGTGAGTAATACTGCAATGAACATGGCTGAACAAATATCACCTCAAAACCTGCCTTCAGTCCTTTTGGACAGGAAGTGAAATTGCTGTATTATATGATTATTCTATTTTCAGCTGTCATACTGTTTTCCCCAGCAGCTGCACCATATGACATTCCCACCAGCAGTGTAGGAGGGTTCCAATTTTGCCATATCCTTGCCAACTATATTCTTCCTCTTTATTAAGTGATAGGCATCCTAACATGAGTCGATATCTCCACATAGTTCTGGTTTATATTTCCCTAATGATTGTTGAGAAGGAACCACTTTCTGTGTTTTGATTTTTTAAAATGTCATCTTTGAAGGTATTTCTGTTTGGGTCTTTGCCTGTTTTTTAAGTTGTTTTATTTGTTCTTGTTGAGCTGTCAGAATTATTTATATAATCTGGATATTAACACCTTACCAGATTTATGATTTGCGAGTATTTTCTCCCATTCTTCAGGTTGTCATTTCACTGTTTATTATGATTTTTGATGTACTCAAGTTTTTGAGCATGATAATAGTGCCGTTTTGTATATTTTTGCATTTCTTGCCAATACCTTTTATCTCATATGCAGAAAACTGTTGCCAAATCCAGTATCACCAAGAATTTTTCCCCTGCCTTTTTCCAGGAGTTTTACAGTTTCAACTCTTCCATGTAGGTCATTGATCCGATTTGACATGATTTTTGCATGTGGTGTAAGAGTAGGCCCAGCACCATTCTTTTAGACTATTTGCTGAGTAGACTGTTAATTTCTTTCCACCATTGAATGGTCTTATCACCTTGGAGGAACATAATCTGGCCATATTTGTGAGGGTTTATTTGAACTTGCTATTATGTTCTCGTGTTCCATTGTCTGTATTTACGATAACAGCAACTTGCTTTTTGATTTCTGTAACCTTGCAATATGTTCTGAAATCTGGAGTTGTGAGACTTATGTTTGAAGACATTCTGGCTCCATCGGATACTGGGCTCTCTGGTTTTGCATCTGCCAGTGGAGAAGGAATTTTCAGTATTTGATTTTAAGCGTTTGTTGGGAATTCCTCATCCCCAGCTACCCCAGCTCCTGCTTCCTTTATAGTGCCAGGGGGAGGAAACATGAGCTTACCTGATCGGAGGGAGGTTAGGTCAGGCCCTGGGGTCAGATCTGGTCAGCCACACTCACTCAGCACATGGGTCGAGGTGGGGGGCGCCTACAAAGGGGAGAAGAGAGGGCCAGGCTTCCTGTCCAGGAAGCCAAATCCCCTACTTCAGTGACTGTCTACACCAGAAATGTTAAGGGGGCAATTTTTTAGGCTGTAACTCAGCAAGGCCTGCTGTTTCCCCTGCTAGCATGGATCCTCATGTGGTCTTTCTTGGTAGTCTAGTCTGAGGCCTTACCGTCAGTCACTTGGCTCTGTACTTTCCTAATCTACCTCTGCGACCGTGCCTGGCGTATGGCCAGACCAGCTGAGATCTACTGGTTCCAAGCCAGTGAGGATCTCCCAGAGCAGGTTTGACCCGTGCAACTACCTGACTTCCTCCTAGCTGGAATGGCAACTCCACCTTATCCTCCTGCCACTCTTCTACCATACAAGGTCTTCTGGGAGGCGTAGTCTGCCTAAAAACAATAACGGTTTTAGTACTTTTTGTAAACGGGAGGGAAATTTTCTGATGGACCTGTTTGGCGCTTTCGGTGCCTGCAAAGATCTTAAGAGCATATGTATTGTCTCTGGGGAAAAATGAGAGGAAACCATGCAGAAGGCCTTGGGCCCAGGGGCCACCCCGGCGCATCCCCTGTGTGGGGCCTGTGATGGGCCATCCCTGGGCTCCCCCACTGGGGTGTAAGGGACAGGTTAGGCCTGGTCGTGCAGCCCAGTCTGACTCATGAACCCAGTTGGCCTAGTCGCCAGCTGACTTTCCCTTTGTGTGCAGCCGCTCCCAAGGCCCCCTTCTCTGAGCCAGAGCCTCCCGTGCTTTGCCATGGGCTCGCGAGGGCCGCGCACGGGCCCTAATCCAGTGGATGGGCTGCCAAGGGCAGCGTGGCTCCCTTATCGGCGATGACGCTCCCTGACCTCCGCTGCTGTCCAGCAGCGCTCCAGCCTGGACAGACTTCAGGGCACCCCTGCGGAGACATGACCCAGTCGTGAGCCCCAGGAGAAGCCTTGCTTCACAAAGAAATGAAGCAAAGGTCCTGGTCAGGTTAAACAAGCTTTTGTTCAAGATGTGTTAGGAGAGGTGCAGGTTCAGGATACACTGAACTTCTGTTCCACAGGGCTCCACAGTGCAGGGGGCCTGTGAAGACAAACCCGCAAGGCTAAGGACAGCCAACTTATTTGTCAAAAATTGTGATTGGTGCTGTCAAGGAGTAACGGTGCTTGTTCATGGGGATTGCTAAAGGGAAATCACAGTCACAAATGCTGCTGGGTTTTTGAGAACCTGCAATGCTGCAGTCATCAGAATTCAGTTACACAGCTGCTGGAGAGATCGTGCGTTAGCAGAGTGTAAAGTTTAAGTTGTTTTGGAGTGAGGATGTGTTTGGTCCTGAGTCAACAATATCCCCCATTCCATTTTCACTTGCCAACGTGAAATGTGATTCAGTGTGAGTCAGAGTGAAATGGGAATGCAAATGTGATCCAATCTTGATTTCTGAAAACAAAACAGAAACAATAAATAAAACCACGTGGGTTTAAAAGAACATATATGTTCTGATGTGGCTTTGATGATATTTTCAAACAATGGAATATGTTCTAGCTGATGATTTACATTTTAAACCCATCCCTTGATCATCATTCCCAGGACTGTTGCTAAGGGGAAAGTAAATAAAGAATAGCAGAATTGGTACAAAAATTGCATTCTTTATCCATTCATCTACTGATGGACACTAAGTTGCTTCCATATCTTGGCTATTGTAAGTACTGCAGTGCTAAACATAGGGGTGCATCTGTCTTTTTCAAACTGGAGTGCTGCATTCTTGGGGTAAATTCCTAGAAGTGGAATTCCTGGGTCAAATGGTATTTCTATTTTGAGCTTTTTGAGGAACCTCCATACTGCTTTCCACAATGGTTGAACTAATTTGCATTCCCACCAGCAGTATAGGAGGGTTCCCCTTTCTCCACAATCTCACCAACATTTGTTGTTGTTTGTCTTTTTGATGATGGCGAGCCCTACTGGTGTGAGGTGATATCTCATTGTGATTTTAATTTGCCTTTCTCTGATGACAAGCGATGTGGAGCATCTTTTCATGTGTCTGTTGACCATCTGAATTTCTTCTTTAGAGAACTGTCTATTCAGCTCCTCTGCCCATTTTTTAATTGGATTATTTGCTTTTTGTTTGTTGAGGTGTGTGAACTCAGTCATAAGAAAGAAAAGCAGATCCTACCATTTGCAACAACATGGATGGAGCTAGAAGGTATTATGCTCAGTGAAATAAGCCATGCAGAGAAAGACAAGTACAAAATGATTTCACTCATATGTGGAGTATAAGAACAAAGGAAAACTGAAGGAACAAAACAGCAGCAGAATCACAGAACCCAAGAATGGACTAACAGTTACCAAAGGGAAAGGGACTATGGGTGGAAAGGGAGGGATAAGAGTGGGGAAAAAGAAAGAGGGCATTACAATTAGCATGTATAATGTGGGAGGTACGGGGAGGGCTGTGCAACACAGAGAAGACAAGCAGTGATTTTACAGCATCTTAGTATGCAGATGGACACTGACTGTAGTGGGGTTTGTCGGGGGGACTTGGTGATGGGGGGAGTCTAGTAAACATAATGTTATTCATGTAATTGTAGATTAATGATACCAAAATTTAAAAAATTGCATTTGAATATCTGATTAGAATATGCAAGAAATTGAGAACACAGGAAGAGGATCTGCAAAGTTCTGCAAGCAAGGGAGGCAGATTCCATTTCTCATCAGTTTTCCTCTGTTCTTCTTCATGAATAACAGAGTATAACACAATTGTAATGCTTGTTTCTTTCTCTATTTTCATGAGTGGGAATCCACTGTACATGATGCTCTGTACATTCTCCATGTGAAATTTATGGATACACCTTAGAGCATAACATTGCCACAGCTCACAGGATTTCACGCATGTATGGATACATCAACTTCCTCCATCTTCCCTCCCCGTTCTGCCAAAAATGCCTAGGATCTATATAATTCCTGAATTTTCATTTCTCTGACTTCAACTTCTCTGTGCAATTTAAGTTACTCAATTGTAAAAGCTTTCTTCTCTGTCTTATACATATAGACCATATTCCCTTTATCCATTTCTTACTTGGTGAAAGCTGGGCCCAAATTCCAAGTTATTTGGAAGTTCCCATTTATTTCATGGGGTGAAATGGATTTCCTCTCAATGAAACAGATCTTCCCAAGTGATTTTTCTTTTCTCCTTCCTTCTATCACACCCCTCCCTCTCTCCCTCCCCTCCATTTATTTTCTTTCATCATTTTTTGCTGGAACAACAGTCATGCAATTGTATTATTCATATGGAAAAACCTGGTTTTGACAAGCAAGCTATGTATATAATTTCATGACAACAGCAAATATGAGACCATGGTTTTTCACTCTTGTGTACCTCATTCTCTTGTGTATCTCTGTCTTCACTACTGTTCCTGTTTCTGTACACTTGGGCTTCCAAGTTTGTTTTATAGGTGGTATTTCAAGTTTGTTCTCATTAAGATCATGTTATCTTACGGTCCACAGTGCCTGCCAAAGTGATTGGAAAATGATTAGAAAATATATTTCTCCAAGTGGAGTCTACACAGAAACATGCACTTGAATAAACAGAATTACTTAATATCAACTCGGAGCAAGTAAGGTTAAATATGATGAAGATAAATTTTAATTATACTAAGAAGAATATTTCACTACCATGCTGTTCATGTGCTCATTACAGTAAAACATTGGTTGACATGATTTTTTTTCTTTTAATTGAATGATCTTCCTGTTTATGCTTCAAAATTCCCAGTGATGCCTATGAATATGATTGTACTGACCTAAATGAAATATCTCTATTTACCAGATCTTGTCATAAACACAAATATGGGCAGTCAATAAACAATATCAGTATCGTCCTCATGATCAGAGGATGACTCACTTGAGACCTTTAATTCTTGTCCACTCATGTGACTCAGGTCACTGCTTTTGTGGTGAGGCCCAGCAAGTCCCAAAAACCTTTCCTGGTTATCGGGAAGGGAGCTTCAATAGAGTCACTTCTTAAATACATTTTTTTACTGAAGTTCATTTTTCACTGAGGTTCATAGAATAAAATTCACAAATCTTAGTGTACAGCATGCTGAAATTTGACATGTGTATATATTCATGTAACCATCCACCACAGAGCCCACCAAAGTGATTGGAAAACGATTAGCAAATACATTTCTCCAAGTGAAGTCTACACAGAATGCAGATCAAGATATCAAACATGCTCACTGATACTTTCCCCCTTCACTTATTTCATGCTCCGCCCCCTCAAGTCTCTCCCCTGTGGCAACCAGCAGTATGTTCTCCGTGTCTGAGTCTATTTCTGTTTTGTTTGCTCATCTCTCTTGTTTTTCAGATTCCATATATAACTGAGCTTGCAGTATTTGCTTTTCTCTGTCTGCCTTACTTCACTTAACATAATATCCCCTAGGTCTGTCCATGTTGTCACAAATGGCAAGATTTCACTCTTTTCTATGGCTGAGTAATGTTCCATTGTATATGTCCCGCATCTTCTTTATCCACTCAGCTATGGATGTACACTTAGGTGCTTCCATAACCTGGCTATTATTGTAAATAGTGCTATGATAAGCAGAAGAGTGCCCTCGTCTTGCAAATTAGTGATTTTGTTTTCTGCAGGTCAATTCCCAGAAATGGAATTGCTGGGTCATATGTGAGTCACTTTTTAACATAGATTTCTAAAATAAAGTTCTATAGCAGAGTAGTTAGTTATGAGTGGTGTCTCTGAATATCAGTAAAATGCTTACAAGTGGAAAAAGCAGATTATTATAATTTCTCTCAGTTCTCCTTGCTAGATATGGCCGGTGGGCCACCATTTTGTAACCAGTGATGATAGTTAAAGTATTTTATACCTAGAAGAGGCCATATAGATTCAGTACTGGGTGTTGCAAATAGGTAACATGGCAGACAGGTAACAGAATTCTGTGAGGTCAGGACTTTAGTGAGTTGGAGAGTCCATTCCCCATGTAAAGAGAAGACAATTAAGTTTTAACAATATTTTAAACCAGATACCATGTGGGTAAAATAAAGCAGTCTTCAAGCTCAGTTTGGCTCATGGGGGAAGTGTTTATTACCTCTGCCAGCCCATCCTCATTTCCAACCACATCTCCTGTGCATTTCACGTTTCAGCCACATCTTGGGCTCTCTGAACTGGTCCTGCCCTTTCTTTGTACATCTTTATAGCTTTTTTATAGTAAGACTTTCTCCTATAGCTGTGAAAATACTTTCCTTCTCTGCCATATTATGAACTGCTTGTGAGCAGAGACCCTTCCATGTAGAATCATCCATTGTGACACGGGAGATCCTGAGGATGAGTTTTTATCAGAACCAGGTTTCCAGCAGTGGCTGTGTAGGCTATGAGAAGTGGAGAGGAGCTCTTACCTTGCCTCTGAGGAAGCTATTCATTGTTAATATAACTGAATGATTGGAAAAGGATTTATGGTCTTACCCTTGAAAGACAAAGGGGCAAGTTGTGCCATTTGCCAAATCGAGAACCATGAACAGATATAAGGTGTCTTATTCTTGGCAGGTCCTGAAGAAGGAACTGCTGACGAGTGTCAGGAGCCCTGGGAGAGGCTGATTTGCTCTCAGGCCTAATTCCAAATTCCGAGGGAAAAGATTGGATGGCCCATCTTGGATTAGGTATTCTTTTAGGATGCTAGTGCTACTTTAACATATTGCTGCGATTCAGTGGTTCAAAACAAAACAAATTTATTAATCTTAGGGAAGGGAGAAATCTGGCAAGGGTCTCTGTGGGCTAAAACCGGGCATCAGCAGGACTGCATTTCTTTCTTTAGGGTCCTGAGAATAGTCCATTGCTTTGGCTTTTCTAGCTTCTAGAGACCACCCACGTTGCTTGGCTAACAGCCGCCTTCCTCTCATTTCGAAGCCAGCAACGATGATCTCTCTGACCATTTTTCCCTCAGGTCCATCCGACTCTAAAATTCAGGCCCTCTACATCGCCCCTCACTGCCTGCCATTCTTTGGGCACCTTACTTTGTGAACTGAAGTGAAGGCCTTGACTTTTAACTAGACCTGCTCCGGTGAATGTTTTAACTGCCTCCTGGGGAGGTGCCCCGTTTGTAGTAGCTGCCAGTTTCCATGGCACAAGCACTCCCACAATGGCAAGATCAAGCTGCCGCCATGATTTTAACAGGCTTGAAAATACAAACTTCCTGAACATGTTACCACTGTTCCAGCATACCACTGCATTTAGTCCTGTTATGTATCACCTTGTTCAGCTCCACCCAGCTTGCTGTTGACTGTTGAAAACAGAGTTTCCACTTAGCTTGTTTGCTCTCTTTCCCCTGGGACTTCACAAGCTCACAGTGGATATCACTGTGATGATCCGAGTGTGTAAAATGTTCCACCAAGGCCTCAGGGGATTCTGGAAATACCAGATCATTGAGACTGCTCACAGAAAGCACCCAACTTCTCCATCTGGGATGTAAGCAGCAGGGTTTAGCAGGACTTTGAGGGTTTAAGGGGGCCCAAATATACAACCTACTTCCCATTCCGAGTTCTGAACTAACTGAGAAGACCAAAGATAAAGCAGATGGGAGACCCAAATGCCACTTTTATTAATGATGAGAATATACTGGAGGTGACGAGTGTCATCCAACAAGAGGGTTAACTAATACTGAAGCCCAGAATTAGACATCTTTACACACACAGTTGCAGACAGTGGCAGACCAGGGCAGGTCTCCACTGCAGTATCAGGCCTTTCTGCCCTAAACCCATGGCAGAGGAGGGCAGAGCAGAAGGTGGGCTCAGAGTGAAGAAGAAGAGATGTTCATGGCCAATTTCTCCTTCCAAATTCATGAAGGTGTTTCAGTCACTCCTCAGTGTGGAAGGAGAGGAGCTAGGCAGTGTTCTTCTAGCAAATTACCTCCATGTGAAAAGCAATGGCAGGAGTGGGGAAAAAGCCATTTCCCTTCCAACGGTGATCAAAACAGACAAATCCAGGCATCACAACATACAGGGGGTTCTGAATACGTAGCACTTTCATCTTCTCCACCTTATTTCCTGTCCCCTAAAAAACTTAAGCAGAAAAGAATATTTTCAGGGTCCTACCTACTCTGGTGACCATGCTTTATAGATTTTTTAGAAGATGCCAGTTTCAAATATTTTATTCCAACGGTAGATCACAAAGCCCTTGTAGCTCAGAAAAGTTGATCACCATTATGTTAACTTATTCTAGATCATCAAAAGTGTCTTCATTGCTGTTCAGGGCTCCATAGGTTGCCCAGCCAATACCTGGACAGTCTCTGCTCATTTTTCTATTGCACCAAGAGGGCCTAGATACAACCCCTGCCTCCCACTCCCCCTGCATCCAGTGATTCTCTCCATGAAATTTCCCTAAGTTGTTTCTGAAGTAGAGGGGAATGGGGGTGGGGATGGAGGAAGGGAAATTGGTCTTAGATTGGTTTGTGATGGACCAGCAGGTAATTTAACTATGTATGGCTGAGTTTAAGATACAGCAAGGAGTAGATTCTGCCTGAGGGCCCAAGGAAAGGAAGGTTATGCCGTATCTAAAGACATTGAAATTAATATGTTTGAAAGACACTGTGCTGGCCAAAGCAAACATGCCTGCAGCAGATTCTGCCCTTGGTTGGGCCATGAGGTGGGAAGCGATGGAGTAGAGTTGTAACCTAGGGTTAACTCTCAGGAAGGATATTCTGACTCATGGTGTCATGTGATGAAGAAGCGATGGACCCTGGTGGCCAGGAATCTTTGGTTACCAGACTTGGGTTTGGTGCGCAGGCAGCTGGAAGCTGAAGACCAGAGTGAGGCTTACCAGCTGTGGCATGTGAGGCTAGGCCTAATGATATTGCCCAGTCAGGGTGGACTTCAGGACACCAGAGCCCCTAGAGGCAGCCTGCACAGGTCAGATGGCCACCAGGCAGAGAGCTGGGTGTCTGTTGTGTAGGGTTGCGGGGGAGAGCCACACACCAGTTGTCATCAGAGTATGTGAATCTGGATCTTTCTGAGCACCACTGCTTTCCTTCATTGGCCTTCCTGAGAAGCACACACAATGCACAAACTGTACATTGGAAGAGAGGACGGGGATCTGAGTTGGCGCTAGGGAAGGATATGACGTACACCTGGAGAGATAAATAGAGGGATCCTGGTGTGACCCAGGATGGTGGCATGGTGGCAGGACCTTGTTTGTCCCTTTCCTTTGCCCCTACATATATTTCCCTTCTCCCTGTCCCTTTATGTCCGCTTTCTTCACATCCCTCCTGCATCTGTTAAAGACAGGGAAGATTAGTTCACTTCTAAGACCTCTTAACATCTCCTCCTTCCAGACTTTAGGCAAGGATCTTGAGCAAGTTCTTAACCCCTCAAGTTCCAATGAGGCCTAATAATGCCTCCTTTGTCTTGATATTGAAATGCAGTAAGATAAGGAAGATTCACCATGTGTGTCGTCTTAGAGGCACGTAATAAAGCCTGGCTTCAGCTATTCATTCCCTTTATCCATCTTTTTTTTTGCTCTATACTTGCCCATTTGTTGTCTTCCTTTCCCTCTCTCTTTTCTCTCTCCACTCTTCATCCTCTCCTTCCCCTCCCCACCCCCAGCTCTCTCGGCCATTGTCAATGCTGTTCCCAAGTATCATGCTGGGTTTGAGCTTTAGAGCAGAGGTGGACATGAGGGGCCCGCTGGCAGGAGGCTTCTATATCTTCTTGCCTCTCCCAGTGGTCCAGGTATGCAGGAGGCTTCAAATACAGAATCGCAGGAGCAGTCTTGCTGATTCTCCTTCCTCTCCCCCATTTCTTGGGTTTTCAGGATAGAAAGCAAGGCCGAATCACATGTGATTCCATGGACTTTGTTGCAGAAGAGGTATGCATAGCTATGACCTTGCTACTTGGAATTTTCTTTCTGCATCATGGCCTAGAAGAAGTTCCATTTGGGGCCTCGAACAGCTGGGTTCATCAGTATGGGTCCTGCCACCAACCCAGTGTGTCACCCTGAGCTAGCTACTTAGTTTCCTCATCTATAAAATCGCTGATCTCAGTGATCACTTCCTGTCCTGGCATTACAAGCCTGTAGCCCCCTGAACCTATTGTTGCTTTATAGCTGAGCAGAAGTGGCAGGGGAGATCTGTTACACTAGATCCTTGTGCCAACAGCAGAAGGCAAAGCAAAGGATATGAGAGCTCCACACAGGAGTAATTAAGCAGGGTGATGTGGAAATCCCTGGCCTGCACCAGTATCTGGCTGTGCCCCAAACTCTCTGAGAAACTCTGTATACCTGTCCCCTACCTGGGTGTTGGATGGCCAGTCTGATGTTTGGCTGAGGAATTCCCTATATTTGCGTGAGACTTTGGCCTGTGTAACTTCCTCTTTGAATTTCAATAATCATTGTTATCTTCCTATCTTCTCCTGGATACCAAATCGTGGGTTTTAAATTAATATTTGAAATTTAATTTCATTTTCTAGGTACTTACCTATTTATGGGGAAGATCTGAAGTTCTTACCAGTGTAGACCTGACTTAACTATAGCCCAGAGTAGCCATATTCGTTTTTCTTCCCAGGAAAGGAGGGAGAACAGAGCTTTGTAAGTGGTACCAGGACTGTCTATGCCACCCTGGACCATGAAGGTGTGGCCTGTTGTCCACCTCTCCTGGGCATGATGTAACTCCTTGTGCCCCATCGTGTATAACACAGAGTGAAGTTGTTCAAATTCTTGGTTTTTTCATCTTTCAAGACTGGCTGTTGTCTGACACTGGACATTGATGGTTACGCAAGTTTTGCCTTCAGACAGGATGAACTAGAACCATAGAACTCTAGAGACAGGTCCAGCATCAGTCATGAAGGAAAATCCATCATACAGGCAAACCTCTCAGCCTCTTGTATGAGTTGTGTCTGATCCTGGCTACAACCCAGAGGTGAAGGGTGGAGACCCAAGTTAAAAAACCTGACCTTTGAGTGACTGCTAATGGGTACCAGGTTTCTCTTTGGTTTCTCATTGTCATGCTGCAATGGTTCTAAAATCAGTCATGAGGATGTTTGTACAACTCTGAGAATACAAAAAAAAATCATTGAATTGTGTACTTTAAAAGAGGAATCACATGGTATGCGAGTTGTATCTCAATCAAACTGATAAACACACACACACACAGACAACATGCCTCTCAGAACAGCACTGGGATTGTGACAGAAAACTAAGGTTGCACAGTGGTAGGAGGGTAGGGTATCAGACCACACGGGGCCCCTTGGCTGTGACATGGACTTAATACTTTATCCTAAGTGGAGTGGGCACCCAGTGGTGGTGTTAACCACTCCAGTCCTAGTTCCCTAGCATGTGGGAACAGAGGGTGATTGGGCACATTAGCCTGCCCACTGGTCCAGGAGTCCTGGTTCGTGAGGGTTATCTAGCAGTCTCTGTTGGTTCTCTTCATACCTTAGTCTCTTGTAGCATGCCAGAGAATAGGCTGAGGCAGGGGAGGTCTCCACACTGCATATGAGGGTCCCACATTGACTGGGGTTTGTATATCTGTGAATGGCAGAGGCAGCATGGTCAGTAGTTGGGGATACAGGCCTTGGCCTGTGGCAGGCAGATCCAGGTTATAGTTCTGTCAAATGGGAATAGTAATAGTGCCTTGCTTCTTGGGCTGGGGCAAGGGAGATGCAGGGAGATGATGTGTTTACGATGTGTATGCTAATGATGGGCACAAAGTAAGCCCTCCTTACATGTCCGCCACTGCTGTATGGGGAGTGGAAAAGCATAAAAGCAGGTGTGTAGGGAGTTGCCCAGCTGGGCCCTGGAAGAAACTGTTGGGTCCTCTGGGTCACTCTCACCCTCTCTCCCCAGAGTCACTTACCTCCAAAGGCCATTCAGATTACAGAGAAGAAGCCTTCCTGGAGGACATAGGAAGAGATCCTGGCCCTCTGTAACCGGTAGCAGGCTCTGAATTTCTACCGCCATCAGTCAGAGCTCCTGCAGCTGCTGCTGGCCAAAATCATGTGCTTTGAATGGTTGACCCTGGGGCTGGGGCAGGGTGTGCTGGGAAGAGGCTGGCTGAGAAGGCCGTGCCAGGTCTGCTGGTCCCTCTATGGAGCATCAGCTGTGAATGGCCATGTGTCCTTTCCCTTAGTGCTCATTCCTGCCATTGTAGCAGATTAGCCCCTTCATTTATTGAGTCTGCCCAGGACTATGGAACCCCTGAATCTGGGGAGGCTGTGGACCAATTCTCTCAATTTGCAAATGAGTAAACTCAGTCTCAGAGGGGAAAACCGACTCACCCTGTGTCACCCAGATCATCGGCAGCAGAATTCAGATGTGAATCCAAGCCCTAAAAAGCCCTAGGAGGCAGTTACACTACATACAGGTAGGAACCAGGACAATGGTCTGTGAACCTGGATGAGAAAAGCGTTTGTCTGCATTCTCACTAACTTCTAACAGAAGTTGGTGGCTCCTGTGTCTGAGGAGTCCTGGCATCACTCTCTAGCTTCAAGATCAGCTGGATTCAGGAGCTCCATGTCACCAGGGCTTAGCATCTGACTGTCTGTCTCTTTCCATCTCTTGGTACTTCATTCACATAAGCCGCCTTCTCAGCAAGGCTCTCTTCTCACGGTGAGAGGTCTGCTTCACCTCTGAATTCCCATCTCTCCAGTTGCAGTCCATTGGAAAAGAGTACTTCTTCCCAGTCCTTTGAATTAGAGCCTTGGGACTAGTTGTTTCTGAACCAAGTTGGCTTTGCTGGAGTCATCAGTGTGGTGTTCTGAGGGTCTGAGAATAAGAAATGTTGTTTTCCCACAAAGTAAACGAGGGAGAAGATAGTGGGAAAAGGTGGCCCGGTGTCTGGCACCTAAAACCACAGATTTCTGCTACTGGAGATCTCAGTTCTAGTGCTCACTCAAGGGTGACTTGCTGTGTGCCCTTCAGCAAGCCTTGGGCTCGTTTTCCTCATCCCGGAGGTGTAGGTTGAGCTAGATGGTCTCTGTGTTCGTTTCTGGCTCCAGAACTAGAGTCTAGCCTTGAAGGATGCCTGCCATGATCTTTCATGCACGAAGTTTCATTACCTGGCTGAGTATGCCCGGCTCCTCCTATCTAGTCACTGCCATCTGGGCCATCTCCTCCTTCTCGTGTTGAGAAAGCCTCTAGAGGTTTGTACCCAAACAAGACCACAGGCTGCGGGGACTTTGAGGCTACTACTGACTGTTGCCTAATGCTGACCTCACAGCATCTATCCTCGGATCCCTACCCGCAGGCTGGGGAGGCCAGGCAGTGCTCTGGAGCTCAGAAGAGGAGATGTTGCTGTGGGCTGGGTCAGGGAGGGCTTCCTGGAGGAAGCAGGATCTGAGCTGAACCTTGAGCTGCTGAAAAATCTGAGCAGGTGTAGAAAGCAAGCTGTTCCAGGTAGGGCAAGCAGTGTGGATACATTGATGGAACAAAGGAAGGCTGTTTGCCCTGAGCAGAGGGTTGGCGGATCTGGTGAATCAGGAAGAAATGGAAGCTATCAGTGAGGCGGGGAAGGAGGAAGGGGAGGTCCTGCTGAGCTTGGAGGTGAGGGAAACGGCAGTAGTTTGGAAAACATTTCACCTACAAAGGCCACTGGCTTGTCAGTGGAGACAGAAGTGGAGGCCTGCTGGAGACGACACACGGACTTTTATGCTCCCCACTGCCTCCTGGGTAAAAGCTGCAGTTAGCCCAGCTTTCGAGGTCTTTTATGATTTGGCCTGGCCA
Source organism: Manis pentadactyla (assembly GCF_030020395.1). Taxonomy (NCBI): domain Eukaryota; kingdom Metazoa; phylum Chordata; class Mammalia; order Pholidota; family Manidae; genus Manis; species Manis pentadactyla. The sequence continues at coordinate 7,758,184 of NC_080039.1, read as the reverse complement.
AGTGTCTTCCTCACTGCTACCCCGACCACCTCCCCATCCCCGTCTTCCCCTCTAATGGAGCTTACTGTTACTCCCTTGAACGTGGCATTCCAGCCACCTCTGTGCCTTTGGACGTGGTGGTCCCCGTGCCTGGGGCACTCCCCCACCTCTGCACCTGGCTCACTCCACAAGCCAACCTAGAGGCTTCTCTGGCCTTCGCACGCTGAGTTGAATGCCCTTTCTCTGTGCTGCGGAAGTAGCCTGTGCTTACATCTCTTAAAGCATTTTTAAACCTTAGGTACTTCATATACTTGACTACCATTTCAAGGACAAAATCTGTGACCTTTACTATTGTGCCTGGTAGACACGGTTGATATTTGTTTAACTTACTGAATGAAGTAAGGAAATGAAAGAATATTGAAGGAAGTGATATTTGAACCTAGCACACATAATGGATACACTCTTAGAATTACTGGGTCAAATAATCGATCCATTGTGACTGACTAGGCATTCAAAATATTGATACATCCTGCCAAAAACCCTCTCAGAAAGGTTTATTCAGGTTTATTTCATAATCCAGGCCTACTTACACAGTTTGGATTTATTTCTGTCAACATTACTTTTTAAAAAGTTTTGATTGCGTTTTATTTAAAGCTCCACTGATATACAATCTTTTGCAGGTTTCTCATGAACATTGTGGTTTTGACATTCACCCATTTTATCAGGTCCTCGCCTCTCATTGCAGTCACTGTCTCTGAGGGCAGTAAGATGCTATAGAGTCACGACTTGTCTTCTCTGTGCTGTACTGCCTTCCCTGTGACCTACCTATATCGTGATTGTGAATTACACTGCGCCTTAATCCCCTTCTCCCTCCCCACCCATCCTTCCCAACCCCTTCCCTTCGGTAACCACTAGTCCCTTGTTGGAGTGTGTGATTCTGCTGCTATTTTTTTTTCTTCATCATTACTTGTGATGCTTGATTCTAACACCAGATATCTGTATTTTAAATCAATGTTTAGAGGTTTAATTTTCATCCAGTAAAAGGCACACCGTTAGTGTGTAGTTCAATGAATTTTGACGAACATACTGTAACCACCATAGTCAAGTTACAGAACATTTCCACCACCCAAGAAAGTTCCCTGTGCTCCTTCCCACTCAGTCTCTCCCCTTCCCCCCCGGCCCTCAGCAGCCATCAATCACTAAAGGTATATTTGTCTTTCCTAGGGTTTCATATAATGGAATCATACAGTATGGATTCTTTTGTATCTGCCTTCTTTCACTCAGCATAGTGCTCCCAAGTAGTAGGTTTACTCATTTTTTATTTCTGATTAGTATTCTCTTGGAGATCTTGTTAGTAACTATCATAGAGGGCCCATTACATGCCTGGTATTCTGCTAAGTAGAGCACATACTTTATCTGTAATTCTTACAATAAACCTACTAGGGCTCCAAGAGCTTATATGACTCATCCATGGTTCTATGTCTGGTCATCCATTTATCTTTTTATTGCTGCCCTGTCCCCAGTCCTGGTCTGAAAGCCCAGACAAGTGTGATCTGTTAATGGAAATACATGAGCTAGGAATCACATAGACCTGAGTTCAAATACAAGCTCTGCTGTTCATTTATCGGTTATATCTGCATATCTTAAATGAAGCCAGTGATACTCATCAGGATGTAATGAATGTAAAGGTTCTAGTGCAGGCCTGGCACAAAGGGAGAATGTGCAGAAATCAAGTGTTTTTCTATTCTGTTTTAATTGTCTCATGCACCAGACTAGCCATGTGAGTGACTGTGTGTGCGTGTGTTTATACCTCCAACTACCACCACCACAACCTTCATATATGCAAAGACCCACTAGTGTGTTTTCCTAACAGACCCTTTTCTTGTGGACAGAATTAAGGAATTTCAGATCAATTTATACCCTGTACAAGACTTAAGCTCTCTAAAACTTCTGCATCTTCAGAAAGCCTGGGAGCTAAAGGGGACCAACTTCAGCAGGAAGATTAAAGCCTCAGAAAATTGTCTTCCAAAGACCTTGGGCTCAAAAGTCAAGTAAGTTCAGCTCTTAGCAAACGAATGGGTCCATTCTCGTTGAAAAGGGGGATATGACTTACAGGGCAGAATATCCAGAACTCTGGGAAGGGGCTGGATATAGAGGTTGGGATATGTGTGGAAGGCAGCCTACAGAGGTCCTAGTTTGGTATCCAAGAGCTGCATTCCATACCTCTAACTCACAGGGCCACTTTACGAGGCCAGCTTCTTCCTTGCTCATGGAACCCACTTGAGGAAGAAGGGGGAGGACGTGTCTTTTGTCTCTGATAACTGTCCATGCGGCACTGGGCCTTTGTGCCTCAGAGGCTCTTCAGAGAATTCTACCCATCTTAGGGGAAGCCGTAAATAAGAGTCCGGGCTCTAGAGTCAGTTCAAGCCATGACCAAATCCTGGCTCGGCTGTTTATTTTAGCTTTGTGTCCCTGGGCAGGGGTCTTGACTGCTCCAAGCTTTAGTTTCCTCATCTGTGGATAACAGTATCTTAAGTGTCAGGGGTGTTCCAAGCCAGCAATCATGACAAGTATAGCTGACATTTAGACATTTATTGAACACTCTGTGCCTGGTACTGGGTTATCTAATTTTAATCGTCATTATAATAACCCTGTGAGGTAAGTACTATTATTATCACTACCATTTTTAGGCAAGAAAACCAAAGTACAGAGAGTGATTAAGTTACTTGTTTTAGGTCACACAGGTAGGAAGTGGCAGAGCAAGGGATCAAACCTGAGCAGCTTGTGAGCATCATCCTGTTACTTTGTCAGTTGTCATGACGGGAACAAGGTGGATGCACAAGGAGGGCTGTGCTTTCCTCAATAATGAGCATCCCACGACTACTGAGTTCTGTTTTTCTCTGATGGGTATTCTTTCCTAAGGAACCTGTGCTTGAAATTCCAGCTTCAGATGTTCTGATGTAAGTAAGAGTCAGAACAGACCCAGTTTATTCGCAGTAAAGCAGGAAGGGAAAAGGGACAGGTTAGAACCAAAAGTAAAAAATAAAGGACATGCTGGGAAATGGCCACCCATATGTATTTGCTCCAGTCAGCTAGAGCGTCCGTCACTCCCAGCAGCCCCGCCCCCTCCAACGCCTTGGGCGCCACGGGTGGTGCCAGTATGCGTCTGGGCAGAAGCAGAACATAACCCCGAGCCAAGCCCCAGGCCGCCCCACAATCCCACGCATTTTCCCACACCCTTGCTTGCAGAGGGGCGCTGGTGCAGCACTTCTGTGTTCAGAATGGGGTCATCGGCATGGAAATGATTGTGAAATATGGGCAGTGACGCTGAAATCCCTTCCATGTGATCATTAACAGCTCCATCCCCAGGGTCCTGTGGAGAACGGTCCCATGCCTTTCCTCCCTGACACCCTTTTCCCTTCTCTCCCTGCCACACTGCCCCTCTGTGAACCCCGTCTCCTGTCTTTCTGCCCACGTCCTTGCGGCTTCCAGGGAGTGCTAAAGCTGCCGAGTCACGGTTCCCAGAGCAGGCCCGGCAGCCCACCACTGCCACAGCACCCCCCAGACGTCAGGGTAGGCGGGAAGCGCCTCCCTCTGCTTCCTCAGACCTACCCCTAGTTCTCTCTTTCCTTCTGTCTGCCAGGGAACAGGGCAACTCCCCAGGAAGGGCAAGGCACATGGGGCCTTGGCAGCACACGTGTACTCCCTGCAGGCCTCACTCACAGACACTGGCCTGTTCCTAGAATATTAACAGCCTTTTCACGAAAAACCTGGTAGGTAGTCTTGAGAGTCTGATTATATATCAGAATTCTGAAAAGACAATGCTGACAACCAAGAATATTATATCCAGATCAATGGAGGAAGGGAGAGAAAGACTAGGAAAGCTACAAGACAGAAAGTAATAAAAAAGCAATACTACTTCTTACATATGTTAATTAAATATGTATGTGGAGTAAATGACCTAATTGAAAGACACACAAAGATGTTTAATATTTTCCAACTATATTCTACCTAAAAGCGAATCGTTTTTACTTAAATAAACACTTAGGATAAACATAAAATGAAAATGAGATCCCATGTAAATAGGAACCCGTGAGAGTAGGGCTAACCATATCTACATCAGACAAAATAGATTATACACCAAAACCTTGTCACAAGGAACAAATGGTTAAAATAATATCACATTAAAATTATCATTAACATGTATATAATAGATATTTGTATTAGGTACTACAAGTACATTATATACATAAAGAAAATTGTTTTCAAGAAGTCTGAAATAAATTTTTTCTATTGCAGATACATCATAAGATTGGACCCATACTGTAATAGTGAATATTTTCTATTATTTCCTGGTAACGTATAAACAGAAAAGCCATTTTAACAGCAAATAGATACCTTTAATTCTTATATGTAAATAAATAAGCCTTAAACCATACAGATACATAAATTGTTTTGCTATTTTCCTTTAAAGGTTTGGATATATTCCTGCTCTTTCTGAAAATAATTTGTTCCACACATAGACAACATGAAACGTATCGTAACAGAGGATAGATTGCAGAGTGTATGAAATAACACAGTGACTTTTAGATGATTAAGTACATTGTAGATAGCGGCAGTTAAAGACAATTTTACTCACAGAGGAGTATGCTTTAACTGATAATGTTGATGCAAATTTTAATTCTGCATTTATATTTTTAATATATTGCATTTATTCAGACACCAATGCTTATTCCAAGGACAGAACCATGAGGACCTTCTGTTCAGGTTAAGGCCAGTATTTTATGCAATATACTTCAGCTGGTTTGGGTTCTCCTTGTATTTTTCAATGTAGTCTCTGTCAGTTAAGGATGTTTTTGCTTCTTCAGATCAGGTCGCTATAAAATAAAGTATCAGGGTTAGTAAAAATGAAATCACGATATTGATTTACAAACCTCTCCTCAAATACACAAAACAACTTAACACAGTTTGCCTTGATTTTTCAGGAAACAATAAATTTTAAAAATCTGTAGGCTATCAGTAAAATCTAGAAATCCAACAGAAAAATTGCTAAGAATAAAACCTTAAAGCATAATGAACAGAATACAAATACATTTGGGATGTATTCTAGGTAACATTGACACTTTCAAATTCTTTAAAAAATTGCAGAGAAAAATTAATTTAGTTATTACCCAATCAACTGTTAAACCATAGGCTTTAATACTTAGGTATTAGGAACATGTGGAGTTTGAAACGAGAGAGTGACCTTATTTGGAAGGAATACTGGGAAAACAAATCCATAATTTACAAAAATAAAATGAGACATCTACTGAATCTATGAGCAAGGAACTGGAGAGAGGCAAAGAATAAACGTATTTACTTAAAGCATAAAGCAAACAGCTTATAACATTAAAATAAAAAAATACAATGATAATGATACCATTCACAAGATTTATACAGCACTTAAGCACTCGAGGAACTCTTTTAACATGGTAGCATTAAGGTAATTCATTATGTAATTGGCTTTATCATTTTGCAGGAGCAAACTGATATTTAAAAGTAAAGAAAGCTGGACAAGAGTAACAAAAAGAGATGAGATTAACGGGATTGGAATCACAGTTGACTACCTCCAGATTCTATAAAATGAGTCATAAATTTTACACTAAAAAGCCATGTGTTCTTTAACAATTATACAGTAATTATTGAGAATACACAAAAGTGGGAACTGATTTTCAGTTTATTCAACACAAAGCCAAACCAGCTGGAAATTATAATTACCATAGGAAAAAAACAACAAGTGTCTAAACTACAATAATCAAACAAAATAACAAAGTTTTAAAAATATTTTATATTACTGTAAGTAAAATTAATGGAGAATATGCCAGAGAATTGTTATACTACCTGTGAGACACTACATATAATGACTAAATCTAAGAGAAAAGTTAGACTGAAAGGGGGATATGAAAATTGGGTAAAAGGCAAATTGACAGGTAATTGTGAATTATTAAATTAGAAGCATTGCAAATAAAGGCAATTAACTATACTGCACTAAGGAAGTATGGAGTAGAAGAAAAACAAATTATGGAGGTATACTATAATATTAAAATTTTTATAGAAGATCATTTGTTTTCTTTCCTTTTTACTTCCACAGTTAGGATAGTCGTTGCCTACATTTATAAAACTGACAAACTAACAATGTAACTATAGTAAAAAGTAAGATGAAAAGACACTGATATTAAAAATTGAGAGAAATAGTGGCTAGGAATTCAATGTGATAACCTCCTCAAAATACACAGAAAAAGCTACAATATTTTGAATACAGAATCATCAAGACCTGGTGATGAAAAGATAACACTAAGAAGGATGAAGGGGCAGAGCTGTGATAGATCAGACTTCAAGGCTTCACCCCTGCCCAGCCCACAAAATGGATAAAAAGAATGGATTTAGGGGCGGATAAGCGCTGAAGATACCAGCAAAGTAGGCTCTGCTGATCTGTTCTGAGAAGACCAGACCCCACTGCACTGAACTTTGTAAATTAACAGGGATGGAGACCAGAGAGAGTTGAAGCACTCTAGGATGCTAAGACTCCTGTCAGCTGTCACCGATGAGGCATGCTGCATCGGTCCTACTGAGACACAACACAGAGGCAGGCGACAGTTCAAAAAATCTGCTGGTGTTGGAAAGGGTGCAGGAGCACAGCAGGTCTTATGGAGGAAGGGCAGGCATTTCCAGCCCTCCTTCAGCCCAACTGGCCAGATGCTTGCAGCAGCCAGTTCTGAAACCCTGCCTGCTGGCTCTGCCTATGCATTTTGCTGAAAACATACCCACTCCGCATACTCAGTCCAGCAGTAGTCAGATTTTGCAGGAAGCCAGGCAAAGGGCAACCCCACACACACAGTGCATCTCAAAAGAAATGCCAGCTGTCTCACAACAGTGCAGCAGAGGAGAACCACCACTGCTGGCAGCAGGAAACCTGTGGGCCTTGCCCACAGCCCATGAACAGTAGTTGTGGCTCAGCTATAACTGGGAATGGGGCACTGGTGAGCACGGAGTTTTGCACTTTTGGGTGCTGCATGACACACACTACATAAAGCCTCTACTGGGAAGACATGGCTGCATAGTGGATCTATCTAATACAAAGGAGGAAACACAGAGAGAGCCAGATAAAATGAGAAGAGTGAGAGATATGTTCCCAACAGAACAATACCAACAAGTGCAAAATGAAATAGAGATAAGCAATCCTCCTGATAAATGACTCAGAGCAATGGTCACTAAAGGTGTTCACTGACTTGAAGGCTAGAACTCAGTATCTCAGCAAGAACTTCAACAAGAGAGAGAAAATATAAAAAGGAGACACTCAGAGCAGAAGATACAATAACCACACGAAAAACACAATATAGGGAATGAACAGGAGGCTAGAGGAGACAGAGGAACGTAACAGTGAGCTAGAAGACAGGGTACTGGGAAGGAACTGAGCTGAGGCACAGAGAGAGTAAATAATTCTAAACATGTGAACATGGTATCAGAAGAGTGCTACATATCAAAATGAAATAATATTCACATAATAGGGATCCCAGATGAGGAGAGAGGCAAAGGGATATAAAGTTTATTTGCCAAAAAAACTGGCAAATTATTTCCTTATTTCCCTACCTGGGGAAGGAAACAGACATTCAGGTCCTGGAAGCCCAGAGAGCCCCTAACAAGAAGGACACAAGGAGGTCCACACCAAGACACAAAGGAATTAAATTGGCAAAGATAAAAGACAAAGAGAATCTTCAAACCAGCAAGAGAGGGGCAGACAGTTACCTGCAAGGCAAACAGTCACGAAAGGCCCTCAGCTTTTCCAGAGAAACATTACGGAGCACAAAGGAGCAGCATGAAATACTCACAGTCCTGAAAGGAAAGATTCTACTACCAAGAACTCTCCACCCAGCAAGGTTATCATTCAGGATCAGAGGAGACACTGCAAGCCTTCCTGATGAACAGAGGTTACAGAAATTCACCACCCCCAAACCAGCCTCACAATATGTTTCAGGACTTGTTCAGATGGAAATGTTTTTAGGTTTAAATGGTTTTCATTGGTGAAAGTAAACATACAGGTAGGGCATAGCCCATAAAGGTAGGGCAGCAATCACTTGTAAAGCAATTATGGTGTTCAGAAGGGAATAGTAGTAAAATCACCCATACACAAAATCAGCCAGGGATACACAAAAGATGTAGATTATGACATCATTCCTACAGCATGGAGGAGGATGAAGGAAAAATTCCTATGTGTAGACACACGAAGAATGAGGAGGAACCAATCCAAGCATAACACTAAAGGAAATCACCAAATCACAAGAGCTGGAAAACAACTAGCAAAATGGCAGTAACAAAGTAGTTATCAGTAATTACTTAAAAAGTAAAAGGACTAAGCACATCAAACAAAAGACATAGTGTGGCAGAATGGATTAAAAAAAACAAGACCTATCTATATTTTGCCTACAAAAGACTCACTTCTGACCCATAAAAACGGGAAAAGGTATTTCATGCAACCCATATAGGGAAAAAACCAGAAGTAGCAGTACTTGTATCAGACAAAATAGACTGTTAAACAAAGAAAGTAACCAGACAAAGTAGGTCATTACATAACGGTGGAAGGCATCAGTGCAACAAGGGGATTTAGCAATTATAAATGTCGATGTGCCCAACATAAAAGCATCTAAATATATAAAGCAAATACAGGCCTACAGGGAGAAACTGCCAGCAACACAATGAGGTAGGGGACTTTTAACACCAACTAACACCACTGCATAGAACATCCAGACATAAGATCAGTAAGGGAACAGTGTCGCTGTACAACACATCAGACCTGGACGACTTGACAGTAATATACGGATCGTTCCACCCAAAATTAGCAGAACACACAATCTTCTAAATTGCACACAGAACGTTCTCCAGAACAGATCACATATAGGGATGAAAAACATGTCTCAAAAAAATCTAAGATTGACATTCTATCAAGCATAATTTCAGACCACAATGTTATGAAACAAAAAGTCCATTACATGAAAAATAAACTGTGAATAAAACTCAAACATATGGAGGAGAAACAACATCTTTATGAACATTCAATTGATCGATGAACAGATCAAAGAGGAAATCAAAGAACAAAGGAAACCAATGAAAATGGAAACACAACTTGGGACTCTGGCAAATGTCCCAAGAGCAAATACAGTGCTGCCTCAAGAAATGAGAAAAATCTCAGATAAGCAACTCACAGAAGAACAAACAAAGGCCAACACTAGTAGGAGGAACACAATAAAGATCAGAACATAAAAAAAGGTATAGAGATTATGAAACTAATACAAAAAAAAAGCAATGACGCCAAGAGTTGGATCTTTGAAAAGATGAACATAACAGAAAAAACCCTCGCCAGACATTTCAAGAAAAAAGAGTGCATAAACAAGTTGACATATGGATCACAAATATATAAGATGAGAAATGGGAAGAGAAGTCACAACAGACACCACAGATGGTTAAAAAATACAGGAATACTCAAAGGCAATTTTATGCCAATAAACTGGATCCCCTACAAGAATGGGATAAATTCTCAGAAACGTACACTTTTCAAAGACTGACCTGAAAAGAAAAAGAAAATCTGAACAGACTGGTTACCAAGAATGAAATTGAATGTGTAATCCAAAAGCCCCAAGAACCAAAATCCTGGACGAGAGAGCCTTCCAGGTGAACCCTACCAAACAATTCAAACAACTGTTTTGTTGTTCCTTCCTTTCTTAAGTGTCACAAAATACAGAAAAGAAAGGAGTACTTCCAAACTCATTCTACCAGGTCAACATTAGCCTAATGCTAAAACAAAAGATTCTTAAAAAAGGCAAATGTCAGACCTCTAATTCCTGATGAACACAGAAGGAAATATATCAACAAAATATTAGCAATGTGAATTCAAATATATAATCAGAAGAATCACTGATCACAGCCAAGTGGGGTTTATTCCAGGTATGCAAGCATGGCAAAATATTTGTTAATCAATCAATATGATACACCACATTAACAAGAGGATCAAAATACATACGATCACTTCAGAGGTGCACAAAAAGCATCAGACAAAAATTCTGCATCTTCATGATAAACATCCTCAGCCTAATGGTAAGAGAGAATATACCTAAACAACACAAAGGCTGTGTATACGACAAACCCACAGCCTCCATCCTATTCAATGGCGAATAGCTGGAGGCTTTTCCTGTAAGATCAGGAACAAGTCAAGAGTGCCCACTCTCACCACTTTTATTCAACATAGTACTGGAGATCCCAGTCACAGCAATCAAATGAGACAGAGGTAAGTCTTAAAATTGGTGAAGAAGGAGCTGAACCATCACTGTTTGAAGATTACATGACACCATATAAAGAAAAAACTCCACAAGACTTCAACATAAAATCATGAGAATAATTGGATTCAGCAAAGTTTCAGGGTACATAATGAATACACAGAAATCTGTTGCATTCTTATGTACTAACTACACAGTAGCAGAAAGATCAATCAGGAAAACGATGCTCATGAAAATACCTATCCAAGACAGTGAAAGACCTGGACTTTGGAAGCTCTAAGACACTGATGAAAGAAACCAAGGGCACAAATAAATGGATATCTCTCCTGTGTTCATGGATAGGAAGAATTAATATTGTTCAAATGTACATCCTAGTGAAAGCAGTTGACAGATTCAGTGCAGTCCCTATCAAAATGCCAATGTTATTTTTCAATGAACTAGAAAACAATCCTAAAATTTATAGGGAAACACACAAAAAACCAAAAGATCCTAAAGAGCAAAAGCAACCCTGAGAAAGAACCCGTGGTGTGGGAAGATGGCAGAGAAGGATGGCAAGTTTGTCTTGCTCCCAACACACAAAGGAAGCAAGTAGAGCAACTACAACAATGAAAAAGACCTGAAAAATACAGAACTGACCAACTTCACAGGGTGATGAGGGGAATACCACACTGAGAAGCGTAAACTGGCAGAGCCACAATCAATCGGGTCTCCAGCCATTCCCCCACTGCAGCTGGAGGAAGAGGAATGGAACCAGGAGGGGATATGCACTCAGGAACTCTGCACACATGGCCCAGGAGATCTGCTGTGGGAGCATGAGTGCACATGGAATAGGGCTGTAATAGGGATGGACACAAGGGACAGGTCGAGAACTGAGGGAGGTTGTAACACCTGTATGCTTATGGAGGACAGGCATGCTCCACAGGTGGAAGAGAAAGAAGAATAAGAAAGTACTTTTATACTGTGTTTGAAAAAGAGCAATTACCACCTTAATATGGATTCCTGTATAATTAGGAAACTATGACTCTTACAATAAACACAAACCTAAAGTTTATGAGAGGTACAGGAAAATCTGGAATTGTGACTTCCAATCACAACAGTAAAGAAACCCATCAAGTAACAAGCGAAGAGTGTAAGACACAAAGAAAGGAACAGACAGCAGCTACAAAAAACAACCAGAAAACAATCAGTAAAATGGCAATATGTACATACCTAATAAAATTTCCCTGAAGTGTAAATGGACTGAATGCTCCAATCAAAAGACACAACGTGGCAGAAGGATAAGTACAAAGTACTGAGACACATCTATATGAAGCCTAGGGAGACTCAATTCAGCCCCAAGATATATACAGAATGAAAGTGATGGGATGTAAAAAGGAATTCCATGTAAATAATAGGGAAAAAAGCAGAAATAGCCATACTTACATCAGACATAATTTATTTCAAAACAAGGAAAGTTAACAACAAAGAGGACATTACATAATGACCATGGGTGAGTCCAACAAGAAGGTATAATGATTATAAAATCTATGCACACAACGCAGGAGCACCTAAATATATGACAAATAAATACAAACAGAATTAAAGGGGGAAATACACTGCAACTCACTCACTTTAACACACCACTGACATTAATAGACAGATTCACCAGATGGAAAATAAATAAGGAAAAGGATCTGAAACAGACATTTGATAAGATGGACTAAACACATATCTGCAGAGCATTCCACAAAATAGCTGCAGAATTCACAATTTTTCTGAAGGGAATACACAATGTTCCCCTGAACAGATCACATACTAGGCCACAAAAAGCCTCAATAAACTAGAAGAGTTTAAAATTTTATCAAGCAATTTCCAGGCCACAATGACATGAAACAGGAACTAAATTACACACAGTGAGCAAAAATGCCTAAAAGCACACAGAGGCTAAATAACATAGTTCTATGTGATCAAGGATCAATGACTGAATTAAAACAGAGATAATTCAATACATGGAGACAAAAGAAAAGAACTCAGCAGCTCCAAACCTGTAGGATGTGGTGAGGCAGTTCTAAGAGGAAAGCACATAGCAATACAGGCTTACCTCGAGAAAGAACAACAATCCCACATGAAGAATCTAAACTGAACACTAAAGCAACTAGGAAAGGAACAACAAATGACAAGCAAAGTTGGTAGAAAGAGGGTCATAATAAAGATCAGGAGAAAAATAAAAATATAGAGGGGCAGAAAATGGCAGCGTCAGTAGAGCAGCGGAAATCTCCTCCCAAAACAACATATATCTATGAAAATATAACAAAGACAACCCTTCCTAGAATAAAGACCAGAGGACACAGGACAATATCCAGACCACATCCGCACCTGAGAGAACCCAGCGCCTCGCGAAGGGGGTGAGATACAAGCCCCGGCCCCGCGGGAGCCGAGCGCCCCTCCCCGCAGCTCCCGGCGGGAGAAGAGCAGGCAGAGCGGGAGGGAGACGGAGCTCAGGACTGCCGAGCACCCAGCCCCCGCCATCCGGGCCAGAGTGCAGGGCCCTCGATACTGGGAAAACAGGGCAGCAAGAACAGTGAGCAGGCACTGGAGGCTGGGCGACAGAGGACATAAGCAAAGAGCGCGACCATTTTTTTTTTTTTTTTTGCTTTTTTGCTGCTTTGTTTTGGCGAGCGCTTTTTGGAAGTCTTAAAGGGACAGGGACCCCAATACTAGGGAAACAGGGCAGAAAGACCGGTGAGCAGAGGCCTGAGGCTGGCACCGGAGAATAAAGAAAAACGAACGACCACCTTTTTTTTTTTAATTAAAAATTTTTTTTTTTTTTTTAATTAAAAAAATTTTTTTTCTTGTTTTTTTGTTGTGGTCGTTGTTTTGTTTTGGCAGGTGCTTTTTGGAAGTCTTAAAGGGGCAGGGCGGGTCACTTAATCCAGAGGTAGGGAATCCGGGATCTCTGGGCACCCTAACCCCTGGGCTGCAGGGAGCAGGGAGGCCCCTTACGGAGATAAATAGCCTCCCAGCAGCTCATGCTCCAACGCGACTCCACCATTTTGGAGCAGCTGCCCGAGCCAGGCCACGCCCACAGCAACAGCGGAGATTAACTCCATAGCAGCCGGGCAGGAAGCAGAAACCCTGTCTGTGCGCAGCTGCGCAGCACAAGCCACTAGAGGTCGCTGTTCTCCCAGGAGAGGAGGGACACAAACCAACAAGAAGGGAAGTCCTTCCAGCCGTCACTCGTCCCAGTTCTGCAGACTATTCCTATCACCATGAAAAGGCAAAGCTACAGGCAGACAAAGATCACAGAGACAACACCAGAGAAGGAGACAGACCTAACCAGTCTTCCTTACAAAGAATTCAAAATAAGAATCATAAACATGCTGACAGAGATGCAGAGAAATACGCAAGAAAAATGGGATGAAGTCCGGAAAGAGATCACAGATGCCAGAAAGGAGATCGCAGAAATGAAACAAACTCTGGAAGGGTTTATAAGCAGAATGGATAGAATGCAAGAGGCCATTGATGGAATTGAAATCAGAGAACAGGAACGCATAGAAGCTGACATAGAGAGAGATAAAAGGATCTCCAGGAATGAAACAATATTAAGAGAACTGTGTGACCAATCTAAAAGGAACAATATCCGTATTATAGGGGTCCCAGAAGAAGAAGAGAGAGGCAAAGAGATGGAAAGTATCTTAGAAGAAATAATTGCTGAAAACTTCCCCACACTGGGGGAGGAAGTAATCAAACAGACCACGGAAATACACAGAACCCCCAACAGAAAGGATCCAAGAAGGGCAACACCAAGACACATAATAATTAAAATGGCAAAGATCAAGGACAAGGAAAGAGTGTTAAAGGCAGCTAGAGAGAAAAAGGTCACCTATAAAGGGAAACCCATCAGGCTAACGTCAGATTTCTCAACAGAAACCCTACAGGCCAGAAGAGAATGGCATGATATATTTAATACAATGAAACAGAAGGGCCTTGAACCAAGGATACTGTACCCAGCACGACTATCATTCAAATATGACGGTGGGATTAAACAATTCCCAAACAAAAGCTGAGGGAATTTGCTTTCCACAAACCACCTCTACAGAACATCTTACATGGACTGCTCTAGATGGGAGCACTCCTAGAAGGAGCACAGCACAAAACACCCAACATATGAAGAATCGAGGAGGAGGAACAAGAAGGGAGAGAAGAAAAGAATCTCCAGACAGTGTATGTAACAGCTCAATAAGCGAGCTAAGTTAGGCAGTAAGATACTAAAGAGGCTAACCTTGAACCTTTGGTAACCACGAATTTAAAGACTGCAATGGCAATAAGTACATATCTTTCAATAGTCACCCTAAATGTTAATGGGTTGAATGCACCAATCAAAAGACACAGAGTAACAGAATGGATAAAAAAGCAAGACCCATCTATATGCTGCTTACAAGAAACTCACCTCAAACCCAAAGACATGTACAGACTAAAAGTCAAGGGATGGAAAAACATATTTCAAGCAAACAACAGTGAGAAGAAAGCAGGGGTTGCAGTACTAATATCAGACAAAATAGACTTCAAAACAAAGAAAGTAACAAGAGATAAAGAAGGACACTACATAATGATAAAGGGCTCAGTCAAACAAGAGGATATAACCATTCTAAATATATATGCACCCAACACAGGAGCACCAGCATATGTGAAACAAATACTAACAGAACTAAAGGGGGATATAGACTGCAATGCATTCATTCTAGGAGACTTCAACACACCATTCACCCCAAAGGATAGATCCACTGGGCAGAAAATAAGTAAGGACACGGAAGCACTGAACAACACAGTAGAGCAGATGGACCTAATAGACATCTATAGAACTCTACATCCAAAAGCAGCGGGATATACATTCTTCTCAAGTGCACATGGAACATTCTCCAGAATAGACCACATACTAGGCCACAAAAAGAGCCTCAGAAAATTCCAAAAGATTGAAATCCTACCAACCAACTTTTCAGACCACAAAGGCATAAAACTAGAAATAAACTGTACAAAGAAACCAAAGAGGCTCACAAACACATGGAGGCTTAACAACACGCTCCTAAATAATCAATGGATCAATGATCAAATCAAAATGGAGATCCAGCAATATATGGAAACAAATGACAACAACAACACTAAGCCCTAACTTCTGTGGGACACAGCAAAAGCAGTCCTAAGAGGAAAGCATATAGCAATCCAAGCATATTTAAAAAAGGAAGAGCAATCCCAAATGAATGGTCTAATGTCACAATTATCGAAATTGGAAAAAGAAGAACAGATGAGGCCTAAGGTCAGCAGAAGGAGGGACATAATAAAGATCAGAGAAGAAATAAATAAAATTGAGAAGAATAAAACAATAGCAAAAATCAATGAAACCAAGAGCTGGTTCTTCGAGAAAATAAACAAAATAGATAAGCCTCTAGCCAGACTTATTAAGAAGAAAAGAGAGTCAACACAAATCAACAGTATCAGAAACGAGAAAGGAAAAATCACGACGGACCCCACGGAAATGCAAAGAATTATTGGAGAATACTATGAAAACCTACATGCTAACAAGCTGGGAAACCTAGGAGAAATGGACAACTTCCTAGAAAAATATAACCTTCCAAGATTGACCCAGGAAGAAACAGAAAATCTAAACAAACCAATTACCAGCAACAAAATTGAAGAGGTAATCAAAAAACTACCAAAGAACAAAACCCCCGGGCCAGATGGATTTACCTCGGAATTTTATCAGACATACAGGGAAGACATAATACCCATTCTCCTTAAAGTTTTCCAAAAAATAGAGGAGGAGGGGATACTCCCAAACTCATTCTTTGAAGCTAACATCACCCTAATACCAAAACCAGGCAAAGACCCCACCAAAAAAGAAAACTACAGACCAATATCCCTGATGAACGTAGATGCAAAAATACTCAACAAAATATTAGCAAACCGAATTCAAAAATACATCAAAAGGATCATACACTATGACCAAGTGGGATTCATTCCAGGGATGCAAGGATGTTACAACATTCGAAAGTCCATCAACATCATCCACCACATCAACAAAAAGAAAGACAAAAACCACATGATCATCTCCATAGATGCTGAAAAAGCATTTGACAAAGTTCAACATCCATTCATGTTAAAAACTCTCAGCAAAATGGGAATAGAGGGCAAGTACCTCAACATAATAAAGGCCATCTATGATAAACCCACAGCCAACATTATATTGAACAGCGAGAAGCTGAAAGCATTTCCTCTGAGATCGGGAACTAGACAGGGATGCCCACTCTCCCCACTGTTATTTAACATAGTACTGGAGGTCCTAGCCATGGCAATCAGACAAAATAAAGAAATACAAGGAATCCAGATTGGTAAAGAAGAAGTTAAACTGTCACTATTTGCAGATGACATGATACTGTACATAAAAAACCCTAAAGACTCCACCCCAAAACTACTAGAACTGATATCGGAATACAGCAAAGTTGCAGGATACAAAATCAACACACAGAAATCTGTGGCTTTCCTATATACTAACAATGAATCAACAGAAAGAGAAATCAGGAAAACAACTCCATTCACAATTGCATCCAAAAAAATAAAATACCTAGGAATAAACCTAACCAAAGAAGTGAAAGACTTATACTCTGAAAATTACAAGTCACTCTTAAGAGAAATTAAAGGGGACACTAACAGATGGAAACTCGTCCCATGCTCGTGGCTAGGAAGAATTAATATCGTCAAAATGGCCAACCTGCCCAAAGCAATATACAGATTTGATGCAATCCCTATGAAACTACCAGCAACATTCTTCAATGAACTGGAACAAATAATTCAAAAATTCATATGGAAACACCAAAGACCCCGAATAGCCAAAGCAATCCTGAGAAAGAAGAATAAAGTAGGGGGGATCTCATTCCCCAACTTCAAGCACTACTATAAAGCCATAGTAATCAAGACAATTTGGTACTGGCACAAGAGCAGAGCCACAGACCAATGGAACAGACTAGAGAATCCAGACATTAACCCAGACATATATGGTCAATTAATATTTGATAAAGGAGCCATGGACATACAATGGCGAAATGACAGTCTCTTCAACAGGTGGTGCTGGCAAAACTGGACAGCTACATGTAGGAGAATGAAACTGGACCATTGTCTAACCCCATATACAAAAGTAAACTCAAAATGGATCAAAGACCTGAATGTAAGCCATGAAACCATTAAACTCTTGGAAGAAAACATAGGCAAAAACCTCTTAGACATAAACATGAGTGACCTCTTCTTGAACAAATCTCCCCAGGCAAGGAAAACAGCAGCAAAAATGAACAAGTGGGACTATATTAAGCTGAAAAGCTTCTGTACAGCAAAAGACACCATCAATAGAACAAAAAGAAACCCTACAGTATGGGAGAATATCTTTGAAAATGACACATCTGATAAAGGCTTGACGTCCAGAATATATAAAGAGCTCACACGCCTCAACAAACAAAAAACAAATAACCCAATTAAAAAATGGGCAAAGGAACTGAACAGACGGTTCTCCAAAAAAGAAATACAGATGGCCAACAGACACATGAAAAGATGCTCCACATCGCTAATTATCAGAGAAATGCAAATTAAAACTACAATGAGGTATCACCTCACACCAGTAAGGATGGCTGCCATCCAAAAGACAAACAACAACAAATGTTGGCGAGGCTGTGGAGAAAGGGGAACCCTCCTACACTGCTGGTGGGAATGTAAACTTGTTCAACCATTGTGGAAAGCAGTATGGAGGTACATCAAAATGCTCAAAACAGACTTACCATTTGACCCAGGAATTGCACTCCTAGGAATTTACCATAAGAATGCAGCAATCAAGTATGAGAAAGATCAGTGCACCCCTATGTTTATCGCAGCACTATTTACAATTGGAAGCAACCTAAATGTCCATCGATAGATGAATGAATAAAGAAGATGTGGTACATATACACAATGGAATACTACTCAGCTATAAGAAAAGGGCAAATCCAATCATTTGCAGCAACATGGATGGAGCTGGAGGGTATTATGCTCAGTGAAACAAGCCAAGCGGAGAAAGAGAAATACCAAATGATTTCACTTATCTGTGGAATATAAGAACAAAGGAAAAACTGAAGGAACAAAACAGCAGCAGAATCACAGAACTCAAGAATGGACTAACAGGTACCAAAGGGAAAGGGAATGGGGAGGATGGGTGGGTAGGGAGGGATAAGGGGGGGAGAAGTAGGGGGGTATTAAGATTAACATGCATGGGGGGGTAGGAGAAAAGGGAGGGCTGTACAACACAGAGAAGGCAAGTAGTGATTCTACAACATTTTGCTATGCTGATGGACAGTGACTGTAATGGGGTTTATAGGGGAGACCTGGTATAGGCGAGAGCCTAGTAAACATAATATTCGTCATTTAAGTGTAGATTAGTGATAGCAAAAAAAAAAAAAAAAAAAAAAGGGCAGTTCCTGTGTGGTAACCTCCAACGAGTTCTACACAAGGGTATAAAGGGCATATAAAAGTGTAGGCAAAGGGTCTGTTTGTGTTTATACAGAGGATCAAAGCCTAATTGGGCTACCCCGAAAATGAACTAAGATACGATATGAAAAAGAACTTCCAAAATCTGCACTCTCTGGAAGACTCATGCCAGAAGATGATCATCAAAAAACCCCAACAAAGATCCACGCACTGCTACAGCTGTAGATGCACTCATCCCACCAGTTCCTGGACTTGCCATGGGAATGAGGAAGGAGATACCTAAGCTGGCCTGTGCATACAGTAAAACAACAAAATTGGACTGGATCTATACTGTGGGAACTCAACCAAGAATTTGGAGAAGTGCAAATTGTAGCGCTCCAAAGTCTTACAACTACAAACTATTTACTGTTAAAAGAACATATGGCATGTGAACAGTCCCCAGGAATGGGTTGTTTTAATTTGTCTGATTTCTCTCAGACTGTTCAAGTTCAGTTGGACAATATCCACCATATCATAGATAAGTTTTCACAAATGCCTAGGGTGCCTAACTGGTTTTCTTGGTTTCACTGCAGATGGCTGGTAATTACAGATATGCTTTGGTTATGTAACTATACTCCTATTATGTTAATGTGAGTGTGTGCAATTTAAGTAGTAGCTTAAAACCTATACATGCTGAAGTTACTCTACAAGAAGATATATCAAAGAAATAATCAATCTTCCCATGTTTTCTTCCGCCTGCTACTTCTATAGCTTTTCTACTTCCTTCCTAATTACAACCCTTAAATAGAATTCGTGCCTCATATCAAATTTACCGAGTATCATAATTCTTCCAAGTGGTAAAGATACCTCAAGACAAATGCTGGGCATAGAAGCCACAGGGCACAAATATGCAAAGAAGTAAAAAGCTAACTTTTTCAAACAATAAGGCTTCTCTCTCACTTACCAACTTCACATTTCCCTGTATGGCCCCGGAAGATGACTGGTTAGCCAGAGACGGGTAAGATTCCTCAAGGGAGGAACAACCTAAGACAGGCACAGTCGCAGGGGGGCCATCAGGTGAGAAATTGGGGATCAACAGAGGTGAGGCTTAGAACCTCACCCCCCCGTTCTGAGAGAAATCTTCTGCATACGTGGATGTTTTATTGCCCTGGTCTAGCTTGGATTAACACATAGTCTACAGGCACACACCTGATCATCTACATGTGCTCTCTTACAACACTAAACTATGTTTTCTACCTTTATCTTGTATCTACCTACCACTTCAGCATTTTATTAAAAATAATAATAATAAAGAGAGAAATGTGGTATCCACATATAAATCAAGTATAAAAACCAAATGAGTATTCATATTTGAACTGACTGTTTATAGTTCATAATGCATGAGCAAAACCGAAAGTTTCTGTGATGACTGCCCTTGTACTGTTCACTATGTAACTTATTCATTATGTAAGAATTTGTTCTACATGTAAAAACTTGTTTGTTATGCCTCAGAAGATTGGAGACTGACAAAAATTAGGCTTGGGGTGCAATAATGATTGTGCATTGAGCATTGACTCCCCTATACAGAATTTTATTGTCGTTAACAACCATTTGATCAATAAATATGATAGATGCCCTCACAAAAAAAAAAAAAAAAGAAGGACAGACTTCCAATGGTAAAATAAATTAGTAACCAGGATGTAATGTATAGCATAAGGAATATAGTCAAGATATTGTAACAGCCTGGTAGGGTGATAGCTGGAACCTAGAATTATGTATATAAATGTTCTACCACTGTGTTGTACACTTGAAACTCATGTAATGTAATACTGTGTGTCAACTACCCTTCAATAAAAAATAATTATTAAAAAAAAATAAAAATAAAAATAAAAATATACAGAATGAAGCAATAGAAAAAGAATCAAAGAGCTAGTTGAGAAAATAAAAGAGACCAATCCTTAGCCAGATTTCTCCAGAGGAGAAAAAGAGAGTACATAAATAAACAAAAACAGTAAAAGAAATAGTCATAATGGACACCACAGAAATGCAAATATTAGAGAATTCTATTTGAGAATATGTGCTAATATATTGGAGAATATAGAAGAAATGGGCAAATTCCAAGAAGAACACATCTTTGCAAGACGAACCCATGACGAAACAGAAAATCTCAACGGACCATTTAGCAGTAATGAAACTGAATGGTAATCAAAAAACTCCCTAGAAACAAAGGACCAGGTAAGCTGGATTCACAGCTGAAAGTTACCAAACATTTAAAATAGAGATAATACCATCCTTCTTAAAGAACTGCAAATAGTAGAGGAGGGAACACTTCCAAATTCATTCTATGAGACCAGCATCACTCTTTAACACCAAAACCAGATAAACACACTACAAGAAAGAAACTTGTAGACTGATATCGCTTGAGGAACACAGATGCAACAAAACATTGGTGAAACAGATTTAAAAATACAGCAAAAGGATCATCCATCCAACCAGGTGGGATTACTGCTAAATTACAAGGATGGTACAATATCCGTCAATCACCATTACCCAACACATTAACAAAAAGAATAAAAACCACATGATCATCTCAACAGATGCCGAAAAGCATTTGACAAAATGCAACATCCATTCTTGGTTAAAAATTCTCAACAAATTGGGTACAGAGGGTACACACCTCACCATAATAAAGGCCATATATAACATACCCATGCTTACTATCATCATATTCAAAGACAAAAAAATTGAAAATTTCCAAGATATGGACCGAGACAAAGATGTCCACACTCACCACTTTCTCACCATTTCACGTAGTACCGGAGGTCCCAGTTATGGCAGTCAGACACAACTAAGAGATAAAAGGCATCCAAGCTGGTGAGGAGGAAGTTAAGCCTTCAGTATGATCACATTACATGGTATAAATATATATATATACACATACACATACTAGTAACTGGATTCAGCAAGGTGGCAGGATTCAAAATTAATATATGGAAATCTCCTGCATTCCTTTATTCTGACAAGTAATCAAGAGAAAATGAAATCAGGAAAAGATCTGTACTTAGAATGGCTTCCAAAAAAAAAATCCCTAGGAGTAAACCTAACGAAGGAGGTGAAAGACCTGGGGGCCAAAACTATTAAGACACTCATGAGAGCAATTAAAAAGACACAAATAAATGAAATATATCCTATGCTCCTGGATAGGAAAAATTAATATTGTCAAAATGATCATCCTGCCCAAAGCTATTGACCGATTCAGAGCAATCCCTATGAAAATACCAATGGCATTCCTCAATCAACTAGAGCAAATAATCCTAAAATTCATAAGGAACCACAAAAAATCCCAAATAGCCAAACCAATCCTGAGAAAAAAGAACAAAGCTGTGGGAATTATGCTCCCTAACTTCAAGATCTACTACAAACCAACAATAATCAAAACAATATACTACTGGCACAAGAAAGACAACCACAGATCAATGGAATAGAATAGAGAGCTCACATATAATCTCAAGCATATGTGTGACAAGGAGCCTCAAATATACAATGGGAAAAGACAGCCTCTTCTGGAACTGATGTTGGGAAATCTCAGAAGCTACATGCAAGAGAATGAGAGTGGATTACTGACTACATAGCTAAAAGTAAGCTCAAAATGGAGCAAAGACCTAAATGTAAGACATGAAAACATAAAACCATTAGAAGAAAACACAGGCAAAATTCTCTTGAACACAAGCATGAGCAATGTTTTCCTGGACACATCTCCTGGCCATAAAAAACAAAATAAAAATGAACAGTGGGACCACATCAAACTCAAAAGTTTCGTATAGCATATGACACCTTCAGTAGAAACAGGAAACCTACAGCATGAGAGACTATATTCATGAATGACTTATGTGGAATGGGGTTAATATCCAAAATATACATAAAGAACACCAGAATAACTAGTAACCAACCTTAAAAAAGAGGAAAGGAACAGATCCTTTTCCCAAGTAGTCATATAGATGATAACCTGGTACATGAAAAATGCTCCACATCTCTATCATCAGGGAAATGGAAATTAAAAGCACAATGAGATATTACTTTCCAGCCAGAATGGCCAATATCTAAGAGAAGAAATGACAAGTGTTGAGGAGGATGTGGAGAATTAGAAACCCTCCCACACTATTGGTGGGAAAGTCAGTTGGTGCAACCACTGTGGAAAGCAGTATGGAGGTTCCTCAAAAAACTAATAATAGGAATTCTATAGGGCCCATTCATTCCACTCCTAGGAATTTACCCACACAAAAGAATATCTCTGATTCAAAAAGACATGTGCACCCTTTTATTTATCACTGCATTACTTAAAATAGCCATCTACGGAAGGAACCATAGATGAACGGATGAACAAGATATGGTACATATACATGATGGAATATTATTCAGCCATAAGAGAGGGAGAGAAATCCTGCCCTTTGCAACAAGAGGGTATTATGCTCAGTGAAATAAGCCAGGAGGAGAAAGACAAGTACCAAATGATTTCACTCATCTGTGGAGCACAAGAACAAACCAAAAACTGAAGCGACAAAACAGCAGCAGGCTCACAGAACCCCAGAAAGGTCTAACAGTTTCCAAAGGGAGAGGGACTGGAAGGGAGCGTGGGAAAGGAGGGGTTATGGGAATAAGGGGCATTACAATTAGCACACATAATGTAAGGTGGGGCACAGTAAGGCAGCATAGCACAAAGAAGACAAGTAGTGACTCTATAGCATCTTACTATGCTGATGGACAGTGACTGTAATGGGGAATGTACTGGGGACTTGATAATGGGGGGAATCTAGTAACTAAACTGTTGCTCATGTGATTGTGTATTAATGATACCAAAATAAAAATTAAAAAATACAAAGTAAATAAAATCTGTGGTTCAGTTTTTAGTGTAACTACCACAAATCTATAAAATAACTGATCAAAGTTCTGAAAAATGAAGAGAAAAATTAGTAATTCAACAATTACAGCTATAGATGTTAATACCCTATGGAAGGATGTGTGTGTATATATATGGAGGACATATGCAAGATATAAAAGAAATAGAACACTCAGACAAAAAAACCTGCAAATAAATAAAACATCTGAGCAATGCTAAAATTAACAATCTCTAAAAGAACATTCCACAGCCAACAGCAGAGTATGCATACTTCTCAAGCACACAAAGAACATTTCACAGGATAGACTCCATCAGACTTGTTAGTCAGCAAATTTTAAAGTACTGAAATCAAACAAAGTGTATGATTTTTATGATACATTTTATCTCAATTCAGTGGTGTTAAAATGGAAAAAGGGCAATAAGGGAAATTCACAAATGTGTTGAAATTAAACAAAATTCTAAGTAACTGTGTTAAAGAAAAGTCACAAGGGAAACTCAAAAGCACTTTAATGTAAATGAAAATGAAGATACAACACACTAAAATTTAAGTAATGCAGCTAGCATGCTATTTACAGGAGAGCTGATAGTTGTGAATATAGTTAAAAGAAAGGTCTAAAAACAAAAACCCAACTCTGCTCCTGAAGACACACGGAAAAGGTCAATATGAACCTTAACCAAGTGATGAAAGCAACATTTAGCATGGAATTTAAGGCAAGGAGAAATAAGAAAAACAAATGTGAAAACTCAACTGGCCAAAACGTGGATCTTTGGAAAGAGTAACAAAATCAACAAAGCTTTAGCAAAAGTGACCAAGAATAAAAGTGAATCTCTCATTAATATAAGTGTCACCACAAAATCCATGTCTTCACATACATAAAATGCAGGACAGTATAGGTTATTGCACATAACCATATCAGGCCAAAACTGTTAGACCTTACTATCAGGGAATGTCTCATAGTAAGGCATTGAATAATCTGCTTTATGAATCACGGAACTAATAATCGTAATCTTCATTCCAAATACCTCTTGTTTTTGCACGAGGTTCCTTCCCTCTGTTGCACAGAACTTCCTTGTTTCTTTGGGTAATTTATTCTCAAAAGATTCTATGTAAATATAAGATACAATCAAAGAAACTCAGGTAAAATCTAGCTTTAGATTATTAGTTGACAATTCACTTCCATTTTATAAAAGTTAAGAAATTACTCACTTCCAAATCAGAAAGCATATTTAAAAGTCTTTGAATCAAACATCGATCAACCGCCTCGCCATTTCTTTCTTTTTCAATCAACAGAAGAGTCCCGTGTATATAGTCTTGCTCTGAATGTTCTGATCACACATTATGTGTGATTTAAATAATTGGATCCCCATGTCCCTATAAAAAAGGAACTGTCTAAATAAGTGGTAATTACAACCCCGTAAATTTCAGCTTGTGTTTTGCTATCGGTTGTGATTTTAAGTAAATGCATAATCCACAGTCAAAACAACATACAATTTTATATTAAACTCATCTGTCCACAGTTGGCTAAATTTTTGTTTGTTTCTTGATTGTCTAAAATAGATCTAAATAATATCTAAGAGTTAAGTAAAGTTCACTGAAAGACATATATAATTCCAATAAATAAAGCAGTATTTAGGATAGCTTTAAGGCTTTCAAATATTCCCATTTTAAGTTCCAAAGTACTGTCAATTTAGTATAAAACACATGAAAAGTGATTTTCATAGAATGGGTCCTAGAAGTAGTATGCTTCATCAACAAGATATTTTATTAACACTAAGATGAAGGGATAAATTAACATTTCAATCTAGGATACCATGTGGTCTAATATAATTTTAAAGATATTTAAAATTTTATGATATGAATAAGTACAGATTTTGAAACTTGTATTTCTCTTGTGTATCTTCTTTCAGTTAGCACATATCAAACAGATGATCATTAAGTTGCCTGTAACAATTCTTTTAAAGCAATCACTGTCATCCTTACCAAATAGAATGTAACTCTGGATTCCGAAAAACATAAGTTCTATCTAGGAACAGAAAAATGTTCCTGATCATGATCTGTCAAAAAGAAAACAAAGATAAAGCATTTACAAAGAAAATATATTTTTATTAAATTATTGACCACCTGTCAAAACCTTATTCTTAAGAAAAGCACCTTACTTCTGGCATTTGTATATATTATTACCAGTTGCAAGATCAAATATGGGCAATAATACATCTCTTTGTCTTGGAAAAGTAACTTTACATTTTTCCCTCACTTTCCACACTATTTGTTCTAAATTCCTCCTTTAATAATAAATATTAGCAGAGATTTATGAACGTTTATTCATATAAAGATTATGTTTTACATAAAATACTGATATTCAACAGGGCTAATATAGTTTGCCTAACAAATAAATCTTGGAAAATCTATGAGTACAAGATTAGAAGACCGAAAAATGTAAGGAAAAATCTACAGTATAGAATTGCAGGTAGAATATCAAGAAGAAACATAAATTCACTACTAATGCCAAGACTCTACAAACGTTAGCTCCTATGGCTTGTATTTGAAGACAAAACATCTAAAAAGACACTTATTAGGATTTATTATGAAGATATTGATATATGTAAGTTAATTGTAATTTAAACAAACACTAGAATGGTAGTCCTCAAGTGTTCCTATCTCAAGTCCCCTTTTACTATTAAAAAGCACTGGCAAAACCCAGGAACTTGCACTAATTGGGTTATCTCTACGGTTATTTACTTTACTAGAAAATTAAACTGAGTATTCTGTAAGTACTACATTGAAGTAATCTTATTTAATAAAAGATAATTTAATAAAAAGAATTGTTTAATATATTAAATATAAAATAGTAACAAAAGATACAAATCTTAAGTGAAAATCAACCTCTAGAGTTCCAATATAAAGCATGGTGATTACATTTGATACTACTACATTAAATACTTGAAAGTTGCTGAGAGGAGATCCTTCATGTTTTCACCATTAAAATTAAAAAGTAATTATATGAGGTGATGAATGTGTTAGCTAGCTAATGCCACCGTCGTAATCTTTCAGCCATATATAATTGTTATCAAATCATCACATTCTACATGTGAGACTCACGTTGTATCTCAAAAAGTATTTAAAGAATTCACACTGTGAAAAGAGACAGAGTACTAATACTTTAAACACACCTATTAAGTTCTAGAATATGCCTAAACATCTGGGGGAAACTAAAAGAGATACAAGAGGAAACCAGAATTGGATGGGGGGCTTGTAAGATCCTAGAAAGCAACAGAGAATTGATAACTCTTCAATTGTGTCTTAGAGAATGAATTAAGAACTTTCCAGGCTGGCAGATTAAATGCTGCATGGAGAAATGATTATAGGTGATATGCTTATTTCCCCTTAACATAGTATCTTTCAACTGCACAAAAAAAAAACAGCCACAAAGGTAAACTATGTTGTCACAGACTTAATTTTATGGCATGTTCACATTAGCTGGAAATGTTGTAAATAAACGTAAAAGATTATAAAATGTGTTTGTGCAATCAACATTAGGTGATCATTGTATTCATTAATATTGTTTTTAGAAAAAAATCTATGTATTTTTATTTTTTTGCTTGTAACTTAAAACATTCATGGCACCTGGGATAACTCCCTTGAGGAACTTTGCCCGGTGCCTTTGGAAGTGTTATGGGAAAGGGTAGGTATGCTGTCCAGGGAACTCTGGCAGGGAGCAGAGTTGTGGGAGATCAAAGATGTGATGCTGACAGGGTTCACAGTCTTTATGTTGAGCTAAGACTATCACATTTTTACATGAGTATGAAAACCAGAAAGCTGTGATATGGCAGCCATCAATTACCAGAAAGGACACACCTAACTGGAAATAAGTGAGCACTGGGCTTAACAATTCCAGAAACAAACACCTAGTGCAACCAAATATGAAAGGCACCTCATTAAAATAAACAATAGTAAAATAAACACTTTCACATTTTAATTGATTTGGTGCTCTCCTTTTTGTATTTTCAAATTATAAGCTCCCACTAACTATTCCAAACAATAAATAGTTTAAACCCTAATCAAACTTCAGGCTTTATGTAGGAAACTGAGAAAAAGAACTGTTTTCAATTAATGCCAAACACTGAAGTCGCATCATTTTGTATTTACATATTTTTAAATAAATAAAAAATACATAAAATGCATTACAAATTTTAGAAGTATATTAATTGTATTAGTCCATATTATTCTAATGCTATATTACACCAAAACTGAGAAGCACACATATTTCACATCATATTATCAGTAGCAAAAAAAGAGTAATGCCTCCTATGGAATATCTAAAACATTTCCCCAACTCAGCATATTGCCTTTGATGTGGTTCCAACTCCTTTTCTGCACACTCCCTGGCACAATAAAACCTGATTGTAAATCACTAATTTCAGAAACTATTTAATGAGATTCAGTTTTGTAATTTCAAAGTGATGTGGTTATAAATAACCTTACATTTTATGCCTCTTTGGCTCTAATAATATAAACTCAACTATGTCTAAAATTATGTTTTTAAAAAAAACATTTTCCAAATTGTAGGTGGACAAATCAACTACAATTTCAATTTATATAATTCAGAAAAAACTTCTATCATAAAAGCACTTCCAAATATGTTTTTAAACAAAGCATGAGTTAACTGCATGTTTTATTTTTCTTAGCTGGAACATTCTCACAAATTTGACAACATCCTTGCAACTAAAAACATAATTATTATACTCTACCATTTGCCTGCAATGATTTTGCCAGCATTGATCAATGTTCTTTATGAAAGAGTCACTATCCAAAGAATTCATGAGGTAATGTTAAGAAAAAGTTTACATTCTAAAATTAACACTATGAAAATGGAAGACATGGCTTCTAAAACAAAGTATTTGGTAGAATAGGTTAATGCTTATCAGAAGTCCAAACATCTCTAAGTCTTAGCACGTAAAGTATTAAAAAATAAAATTCATTTTACATGTCTAACAATTACTCTACTCAAATCCTGCCATTTTCAACAACATGGCTGGAGCTAGAGGGTGGTATGATCAGTGAAATAAAAGTCAGGAGAAAGACAAGTACCAAATGACTTCACTCATTTTTGCAGCATACTAACAAAGCAAAAACTGAAGGAACAAAACAGCAGTGGAATCACAGAAACCCAAAATGTACTAACACTTGCCAAAGAGATAGGGACTGGGTGTGTGGGTGGGAAGGGAGGGATAAGGGGAACAAAGGGCATTACAATTAGCACACATAACCTGTGGGGGGAGCACATGGAAGGTAGTATAGTACAGAGAAGACAAGTAGTGACTCAATAGCCTCTTACTAGGCTGATGGACGTTGACTATAATGAGATATAATGGGACTTGATAATGGGAGTTATCTAGTAACCACAATATTGCTCATGTATATTAATGATAATAAAATAAATACAGAAAACGTTTATTAAATTGATCTCATAAAACACCATTTGTTATTCAAAATGAAAATGAAGCAAACTTTGTCTGCCATATGTTGAAACTACAAAATATATATTGTCAAAAATGGACTAAAACCTATTATGGTGAGCATTACATAATTTATACAGATGATGAATCAGTAGATTGTTCATCCACAACCAATATAATATTGTGCACAAATGTGTATTTCAAAAAGATTATTATAAAAGCTAAGATAAAATCATTAAGTGAAAAGATGATCTAAGGAAAGGAAAAGAACTTGCAGCATCTGGTTTCAAAAAAGGATACTCCCTGAACTGATGAACTTGTGCCTTCATATGGAGTTCACAAAGCCACGTCAGTTGTTTATACAAGTTTGCAGATAAATTGAAGGAGCAAATATTTTCAACAATCTGAAAAATTGTAAACATATTTGCTTAAACAACACTTGAAAAAATGAAATACTTTTCTATATTCATTAAAGGTATTGAATACTGAAAACAGAGTTCTTCATACAGATTAAGGAACTAATACAAATGTCAATACATTAATATAACCACAAAATTGTAAATTTCTATTTCCAAATTTGCAATATATGACAAAAACCTAAGAAAATATACTTAAGATTTTCCATCCAAATTAATGGTCACAAAACTATCTTAAAGAAAGTAATATCAAGATATTAAAATTTTTAATAAAAATGTAATCTGAAATTACAGATATTAAACCCATGGCTTGTCTTGTTAGTTCATAATTTGTTGTATAAGACTTCAAAAAGGAAAGAGAATTAAAGACAGGTTGTACAATAATCATAACCATAAACAATTTTATTAAATGCTGATGGATAATGCAATGACCATTTAGTTTATATTAAAATATACCTGACTAATGGAGTGATGTCACCAAAACAGGTGACAGAAAACTTCAAAACCCCCTCTCTACACTAAATGACAATTAGGCTGGCCAAAAAAGGGGCTCTGAATCAGCGATTGCAGAGCTCTGGAATCTAACCAAAACTTAAATCAGAGGAACATTTACTGAAGAAAGATGCTGCTACGTTTCAGTAATAGATCCTTGTGTTAAAGCACCCACTTAACTTAGTGATAGCAAATCCACTGCTTGCTGGGGACAGTCGAGGGAATACAGACCTTGTTCTCAAGGAATTGTAAATGCGTGTTTCCACTCTTGGGCTTGTCTTTGTGTCTCCTTTGGAATCTACTCAAGAGAGGGAGCTATGAAGGGAACTTTCTCTAAAATTACAGGCAAATATACTACTAGGCTTAGCCATCTGAGGCAAGAGATAACTAATGGGACAAGGAACATGTAGAATATCCTAGAAAGGATCAGAGGTTGGAAAGTTAAGTATGAAGAAATAAGTGTTTTGAACTGCTTCGTGTGTATTCTTAGAACATGTAGGAGGCCACACACATGCCCAAGGCTGTATACATTTTCAGAAAAGACCTGAGTAACCCCTAATTTCACATCAAGTTTACCTTCAGGATATGTCCAGCTGAAACGACAGAAGACTAGAGCAGAACAGTAGAGAGCATGGCTAAAAATGAGTGAATGCCCCAACACAATTTTTGTTTTGTCTGGCTGTAGGATTGAAGCAAATTTCAGTAAAATGACTGGTTGAGTATAAATTAATGAAAAGGAATGTCAAAAGCCCACGCAAAATAAAGAAATTCTGTCTTTAAAAAATGCTTCAGAAAGGTGATTAGAAGGCAAATACTTAGCACACAAACAAAGCAGCATCTTTTTTCTGCCTTGGGGTAAAGACAAAATATGACCTTCAGAGAGGCCACATTACAATACTCAGATCTTCTATTTGCAAAAAAATTATAAGGATGGTCTATTCCAGGAATAAAGAAATGAATAAAAACTATCGATACTGGCTTGTTACAATAAATTAAATCAACTGTTGCAAATACACTCAAGTGGCTAAAATAAGCTTGGAAACAAAAGAAAACAGGGGTGAATACCATGCCAAAGGAAAACTTAAAGAAAGAAATGTACACCTTTAAAAAGAAACCAAAATTCTGAAAAATATGCAAGGCTGAAATAAAAATTCAACAAAGGGAATCAACAGAAATGAACTTACATAAGGCAGGATCAGCAAACATGCAGATAGTTTATTAGAGATTATTTAGTCTAAGAAGTGGAGAGGAAAAAGGATGTGTGGAAACAGTAATAGAGCCTAGGATACAGCACTCAAGACAGCGTGGTTTGGGAATAAGAATAGAAATATAAATTAAAGAAATCAAATTTAGAGCCTAGAAATACAATTTATATCAATGGCTCCATGGATATTTAACAAGTCTGCCAATAACTTTTAAGGGGGAAGAACAATCTCTTAAATACATTCATACCCACATACATACAAAGGTGAACCTTTCCTTATAGCATGTACAAGAATTAAAACACACCAAAGGGGTAAGCTGTAAGATCCAAAATAGTAAAACTCTCAGAAGGAAAGATAGAATAAAATCTCCATGGCCTTGGGTTTGGCAGTAGTTTCTTAAGTGTAACACTGAAAGCAGAAGCAAAAAAGGAAAAAGAGAGAAACCGTACTTCAGTAAAACTGAAAACTTTTGTGCCCATTAACTGACACAATCAAAAAGTGAAATGGCAACCCACAGAATGGAAAACAACCAGGTGAAAATCACATTGGTATGGTTATAATAACCAACATATATATGAAATTTATGTACTTCAAAACAGAAAGACAATCCATTTAAAAATCAACAAAGGATTTAAACATTTTCCAAGATATACTAATGACCAATAAGCACTTACAAATAGCATTAATGAGATAAGCCACTAGAGAAATGTAAACCT
Organism: Manis pentadactyla; assembly: GCF_030020395.1. Taxonomy (NCBI): domain Eukaryota; kingdom Metazoa; phylum Chordata; class Mammalia; order Pholidota; family Manidae; genus Manis; species Manis pentadactyla. The sequence continues at coordinate 7,726,255 of NC_080039.1, read as the reverse complement.
CAGTGAACGTCACTTCACTTCTAGTAGGGTGGAAATAATTTTTTCAAATGGAGAATACCAAGTGTTGATCAAAAATGAAAAAACTAGAGCCTTCATGTACTACACCTAAGGAAATATTAAATATTTATAATTTTATATGGGACATAGTTTGGCAGCTCCTCAAAGTTAAGCACCACCACACAACCTGAAATTCTACTTCAAGTTTAATATTCAAATTAACTGAAAACAGACAGGGATACTTCGACGATAATGTTCCCAACAGTATTAGTTAACAGTAGTCAGTAAGTGGGAAAAATGTGTCCATAAACTAACAAGTGAATACATAAAATGTGGCACATAACAAGAGTAGAATATAATTTCACAATGAAGTTTTAATGCATGCTATCATCTGGATGAATCATGAAAACATTATGGTAAGTCAAAGAAAACTACCACAAGAGACAATATATCATATAACTCTGTTTCATTGAATATTCAGAACAAGAGACAAAAGATTTACAATTCTGTTTTATGAAACATTCACAACAGGTAAATCCGTAAGGAGAAAAGGCAGGTGAATGTTGGCCAAATGCTGGGGTATGGTGGAAGAGGAGTGGTTGCTTGGTAGGGACAGGATTTCAATTAGGGTGAGGAAAATGTTTGGAACTTAATCGAAATGATGGTTGCACAGAATCATAAATTGTACGTTTTAGAATTTTTGTTGCATCAGTTGTGTTCCGTGAATAACATCACTTTAAATAATTACATAGAAATAGGACTTGAGAAGTTTCTTTAAAAAATTACAGATATTCCAACAGGCACATATAAACATTTTCATCATCATCAGCCCTTTGCAAAACTAAAATCAAAAACTTGTAGAGGTATCACTTCACTTTCATAACAACAGTTATAACCAAAAAACTAAAAATAGCAAGTGTTAGCAAAGGTGTACAGAAAAGAGAACCCTAATACCTTTACTACAGCGATGCAAAATGGTGCGACAGTGAGGAAAACAATGTGGAGGAAAACAACGTGGAATTAAACAAAAAGAGCATCAGTAAATTAAAAAAGATTGAAATTCTACCAACCAACTTCTCAGACAACAAAGCTATAAAACTAGAAATAAATTATACAAAGAAAGCAAAACACATGGAGGTTTAACAACATGCTCCTAAATAATCAGTACATCAATGACCAAATCAAAATACAGATCAAGCAATATATGGAAACAAAAGACAAAAACAACACAAATAATTAAACAATCATTAAGCTAATGCCTACCAAGGGATGTATGGAAATCAGACTGTGGTACAGCCATATAATAAAAAATCATTCAGCCATGAAAATGCACAAGTTCAAAAACATATTCCAAGATAGACAAATCTGAAATACATTATGCTAACCAAAAAAAAAATTGACACTAGAAATAACATATTATTTAATATTATTCATGTGAAATATACAGAACAAGTTAATCCTTAAAAGATGAGAAGCAAATTAGTGTTGGTCAGGGACTTAAGGAGTAGTAAATGAGAAGTAACTGTTCAGTGTGGGAAAGGATTTCCCTTTAAGTGATAAAAACAGAACTTGATAGAGATGGTGCACACTTTACAGAGCACAGCACTGTAAATGTACTAATTGTTACTGAATTGGTTACGGTCAGATAACTTTTTATCAAATTAATTCTTAATATAAACTTTTGTATTTTATATTATGGGAGAAAATATTTGCAAATCACATATGTAAAAGTCCAGTGTCCATAGTATAAAAAAAGTTTATTCAATTTAACACAAGATAAACAACTCAATTAAAATGGACAAAGGATAGGAATAAACATTTTTCATGGAGATAAACAATAAGCCAAAAGTATCATGAACAGATGCTTCACATCAACAGTCATTCAGAAAATGTAAACCTGAGCAGAACCACTACAAATTTTCTTATTAAAAACATAGAAAATAAAAGGTGTTGTGGATATAGAAAAACTGGATCCCCATAAACTGCCTTGTACAGGAAAATAATATGATGCAGCCACTACAAAGAAACTATTAGGCAGTTCTCCAAAAACTTAAATATACAATTACAACATGACACAGTACCTCCACTTCTGGCATAAAATCAAAATAAAAGGAAGAATGTGTTCGAACAGAAACATATACAAATATTCATATCACAATTATGCATAAGGAACAACCCAAATATTTGTTAACTAATGAATGTGTAAATAAAATGTGGTAATCATCAATGGAGTATTATTTTTCATGAAATAGAATGAAGTACTGAAACATTTTATGACATGAATGAATCTTGAAAATATTATTCCAGACACAAAAAGTGACAGACTATATGATTCCATTTATATGGAAAATTCAGATTAGGTAAATCAATAGATACAGGAAGCTGATTAACAAAAATCGGGGGCTAGATTCAAAAATGAATGGATAGAAATCTTTGGGTGTGAGGTTTCCTACTGAGGTCATGAAAAGATTTTAGGCTATATAATGCTAGTGGTAACATATTATGAATGTACTGGATGTCACAGAATGTAAAACTAAAATGATACTATTTTATGTGTATTTCCCTACAATAGAAAAGGATTAGGCAAGATAAATGCTTCAAGAACTGTATATTCAAAGGAATATGTAAAAATGCTTTAGTATACAAGGTAAATATGCCACCTTCTTCTTAGAAATGAATAGACACATGTATCTAAGGGAATAATATTCTGATTTTATCTGTAAACTTAAGGCATATAACTGAAACTATTCCACTTACAAAGAAGGAAGAACTAGAAGAGAAAGAATGATTGCTTCAGTTTAGTGCTTACTATCAGACACTATTCCAAATCCTTATGTAAATCACATATCATTTTATCCTCCTAAAATTACACCATATCATAATAATATACTTTTATTATTAGCACGTTAGAGACAAAACATCTCAGAATCAGTAAGTTGGTATTACTTGCCTAATGATTTCAATAAGCCTATCAAGTGATTTCATAAGATGGCTGATAAATGGGAGACTTGTAAAAGCAATACATATCAATATATCAATATATCAGTAACAATCAAGGAATGTACTACAGAATCTAAGTATTTATCCAAAAGAATTGATGGTCAGGGTTACAAATTTTACAAGAATGAGAAAAAAGTAAAAGTGATCGAGGTAGCAAGTATGTGAAAGCATTACACTGAACCTAAATAAAAGGAAATGAAAAGAAATTCAGAAAACAATGTCAATGGCTTCTGATTTGTAGAGTTCATGTATTATACAGTAAGAGTGAAGGATAATAACAAAAAGAAGCAAATGCAATAGTAACTGCATTATTATAAATGAGTAAATCCAATGAATAAAATTACTCCTGAATAGTGTCTCTCAGATTTTACTGTATTAGGGAGCATTTACTTGAGGTCATTACATAGTCAGAATGGAGGAAAAAGATGAATACAGTATAAAGAAATTACAAAACAAGCAGGCAATTTGATGATTTAATTATCTTGTGATCTTATCCTCCATTAGTTACCTACTTATTAAATTAAATACAAGGCCCAAAATGGCCTTGAAGTCCATTTGTGATTCAGTATATTCCTCTCGGGTTTTAAAAAATAGGCTAGAATGCTCTCTGCAGAGCCAGAAATATATGCACAAGAACTTGCTAAACTGTGTGGAAATACTTGAAGAATATACACTGAAGAGTACAACTGCATACAAAGCATAGATATAACTAAATAAATCATATAAAAACACAGAGAAGTCAATCCAACAGAAGAATATAAACATTATAAATATATATGCACCCAATACAGGAGGACCAACATATGTGAAGGAAATACTAACATAATTAAAGGAGGAAATAGAATGCAATGCATTTATATTAGGAGACTTCAACACACCACTCACTCCAAAGGACAGATTCACCAGACAGAAAATAATTAAGGACACAGAGGCACTGAAAAACACACTAGAACAGATAGACCAAATAGACATCTATAGAACTCTACACCCAAAAGCAACAGGATACCAGGATACACATTCTTCTCAAGTGCACATGGAGCATTCTCCAGAATAGACCACATAATAAGCCACAAAAAGAGCATCAGTAAATTCAAAAAGATGGAAATTCTACCAACCAACTTCTCAGACAACAAAGCTATAAAACTAGAAATAAATTATACAAAGAAAGCAAAACACATGGAGGCTTAACAACATGCTCCTAAATAATCAATACATCAATGACCAAATCAAAATAGAGATCAAGCAATATATGGAAACAAATGACAAAAACAACACAAAGCCCCATCTTCCATGGGACGCAGCGAAAGCAGTTTTAAGAGGAAAGTATATAGCAATCCAGGCGTATTTAAAGAAGAAAGAACAATCCCAAATGAATAGTCTAAAGCACAATTATCAAAATTAGAAAAATAAGAACAAATGAGGCCTATAGTCAACAGAAGGAGGGACATAATAAAGATCAGAGAAGATAAAAATAAAATTGAGAAGAATAAAACAATAGAAAAAAATCAATGAAACCAAAAGCTGGTTCTTTGAAAAGATAAAGAAAATAGATAAGCCCCTAGCCAGGCTTATAAAAAGAAAAAGAGAATCTACACACATAAACAGAATCAGAACTGAGAAAGGAAAAATCATGACAGACCCCACATATATACAAAGAATTATTAGAGAACACTACAAAAACTATATGCTAACAAGCTGGAAAACCTAGAAGAAATGGACAATTTCCTATAAAAATACAACCTTCCAATACTGACCAAGGAAGAGACAGAAAATCTAAACAGACCGATTACCAGCAAAGAAATTAACATGGTAATTAAAAAACTACCCAAGAACAAAACCCCTGGGCCAGAGGGATTCACTGCTGAATTTTATCAGACATATAGAGAAGACATAATACCCTTTCTCCTTAAAGTGTACCAAAAAATAGAAGAAAAGGGAGTACTTCCAGACGCATTCTATAAAGCCAGCATCACCCTAATACAAAACCAGGCAAAGACCCCATGAAAAAAAGAAAATTACATACCAATATCGCTGATGCACATAGATGCAGAAATACTCAACAAAATATTAGCAAAGCGAATTCAAAAGTACATCAAAAGGATCAAAGACCATGATCAAGTGGAATTCATCTCAGGGATGCAAGAATGGTAAAACATTAAAAAATCCATTAACATCATATGCTTCCTCAACAAAAAGAAGGACAAAAATCACATAATCATCTCCATAGACACTGAAAAAGCATTCAACAAAATTCAACATCCAATCATGATGAAAACTCTCAGCAAAATGGGCATAGAGGGAAAGTACCTGAACATAACAAAGGCCATATATGATAAGCCCACAGCCAACATCATACTAAACAGCAAGAAGCTGAAAGCATTTCCTCTAAGATTGGGAACAAGACAGGGATGCCCACTCTCCCCACTGTTATTCAACTGGAAGTCGTAGTCACAGCAATCAGACAAAACAAAGAAATACAAGGAATCCAGATCGGTAAAGAAGAAGTCAAACTGTCACTATTTGCAGATGACATGATATTGTACATAATAAACCCTAAAGACTCTACTCAAAAACTACTAGAACTGATATCAGAATACAAAATTAACACACAGAAATCTGAAGCTTTCCTAAATGCTAACAATGAATTGTAGAAAGAGAAACTAGGAAAACAATTTCATTCACAATCACATAAAAAAAAATACATAGCAATTAACCTAACCAAGGAAGTGGGAGATCTGTAACCCTAAAACTACAAGACATTCTTAGGAGAAATTAAAGAGGACACAACCAAATGGAAACTCATCCCATGCTCTTGGCTAGGAAGAATTAATATTGTCAAAATGGCAATCCTGCCTAAAGCCATCTACAGATTCAATGCAATCCCAATCAAAATACCTACAGCATTCTTCAATGAACTAGAGCAAATAGTCTGAAAATTCATATGGAACTACATAAGATGCCAAACAGCCAAAGCAACCCTGAGAAGGAAGAACAAAGCAGGGGGAATTATGCTAAATGGATGCAAGGTCTACTACAAAGTCACAGTAATCAAGACAATTTGGTACTGGCACAAGAACAGACCCAGAGACCACTGAAACAGAATAGAGAGCCCAGATATAAACCCAAGCATATGTGGTCAATTAATACATGATAGAAGGGCCATGGATATACAATAGGGAAATGACAGCATCTTCAACAGCTGGTGTTGGCAAAACTGGTGGGCTACATGAAAGACAATGAAACTGGGTCATTGTGTAACCCCATACACAAAAGTAAATTCAGAATGGATCAAAGCCCTGAATGTAAATCATGAAACCATAAAACTCTTAGAAAAAAACACAGGCAAAACTCTCTTGGACATAAACATGAGTGACTTCTTCATGAACATATCTCCCCGGGCAAGGGAAACAAAAGCAAAAATGAACAAGTGGGACTATATCAAGCTAAAAGCTTCTGTACAGCAAAGGGCACCATCAATAGAACAAAAAGGTATCCTACAGTATGGGAGAATATATTCATAAATGACAGATCCAAAAAATGGTTGACAACTAAAATATATAAAGAGCTCACACACCAAAAAAAAAAAGCAAACAGTCCAATTAAAAAAATGGGCAGAGGAGCTGAACAGACTCTTCTTCAGAGAAGAAATTCATATGTTCAACAGACACATGAAAAGATGCTCCACATTGTCAGTCATCAGAGAAATGCAAATAAAAACCACAATGAGGTATCACCTCACACCAGTAAGGATTGCCACCATCCAAAAGACAAAAAACAACAAATGTTGGCAAGGTGGTGGAGAAATGGGAACCCTCCTACACTGCTGGTGGGAATGTAAATTAGTTCAACCACTGTGGAAAGCAGTATGGAGGTTCCTCAAAAAGTTCAAAATAGAAATACCATTTGACCCAGGAATTCCACTTCTAGGAATTTACCCTAAGAATGCAGCAGCCAGTTTGAAAAAGACAGATGCACCCCTATGTTTATCACAGCACTATTTACAATAGCCAAGAAATGGAAGCAACCTAAGTATCCAGCAGTAAATGAATAGATAAAGATGACGTGGTACATATACACAATGGTATATATTCAGTCATAAGAAGAAAACAAATCCTATCATTTGCAACAACATGGATTGAGCTGGAGGGTATTATGCTCAGAGAAATAAGCCAGGTGGAGAAAGACAAGTACCAAATGATTTCACTCATATGTGGACTATAAGAACAAAGGAAAAGCTGAAGGAACAAAACAGCAGCAAAATCAAAGAACCTAAGTAAGGACTAATAGTTAGCAAAGGGAAAGGGACTGGGGATGGTGGGTGGGAAGAGAGGGAGAAACGAGGGGGAAGAAGAAAGGGGTCCTTATGATTACTATGTATAATGTAGGGGGTGCATGTGGAGGACAGTGCAACACAGAGAAGGTAAGTACTGATTTTACAGCATCTTACTACACTGATGGACAGTGACTAATGGGGTATGTGCGGGGGACTTGGTGAAGGGGGCGTCTAGTAAACATAATGTTCCTCAAGTAATTGTAGATTAATGATGCCAAAATTTAAAAAAGCACAGAGAAAAAAGTTTTAATGGATTGCATGACTATAGTCAAAGACAGATTTCGTGTATTTTTTTATCAAAAGAAAAAAAATAGTGTTTTATTAACTACCACACTGTTATGATACACTTTAAATGTACAATAAGGTAGCCTTTAAATTTGAGGTGGTCTTAAGAATAACAAATGAACAGAATTCCAAATTTTTGAAATAGGTGAACCGCTGAAGTTATAGGATACATTTATGAAAATTGTATAGCTCTTACAAGACCAGCAATGAAACTTTATTTTGTACATTTTTTAATAATTGAAAATATAAACAATTAAAAAATAAAAAGAAAATAAAGAATAAAAAAACATACATTTTCAATTAAATGTACTGGATACATATAAATTTTAAGGGAAGAAGCAAAAACGGAAAATGGTTGATATTTAAGTGCAGACTGACTACCCGAGCCAGGGTGGACATTGCCCTTTGCCATCCCACCGGGCCCCACCCGGAAGACACCTGGAGGCCCGGCCACCCCGCCCCTGCGCAGTGCCAGATTTCGTGTATTTTATGCATGATTATAAAACAGATCAGAGAGATCCAAAACAAATTTTCAATTAGATACAAAAATCCTGCCTCCATTACAATTACTAAATAGTTGTATTGAAAGTAACACCCACCTGGTAGAGTTCTTCCAGGTGGTATTTAATGGAGACGTTGTTCTGGATAGCCTGTATAGCCTCCTTTAATTTTTGCCATGTTTCTTCAGTGTACTTTTCCAGCACCAGAAGTTTATCTAGCAAAAAATTTATGAAACAAATGACTTGAAGACAATGTCAAGGTCTATAAAATGCATAATTATTATACAGCTATGATGAAATTATTGAAAACTAGGTCTCCAGACCATTCTGAGGGAAAAATAGTCTCTTCAACAAATGATGCTAGGACAAATATTCACATACAAAAGAGTGAAGATGAACCACTACTTTATAGTACTCTTATTAAAGCCTCTTTACCGTAATTCACTGGCTACATGCATGTTTTGCCCTGTTTTCTATAGACTTCTAAAAAATTAAAATTTTGTCTTTTTATTACCATGGGAAAACCATTTCTCAGTTAATAATACAGATCTGTTCACTAAGAAGACAGAATCTGTAAAGATGTGCCCATCTAGAATGGTTCTGTCAAAACCAAGGACATTTGTTTTATTTTTTACAAGGAAAGATATATCTGAAGAATAAAGCCATTCCCCAAAGGTCACAGTTTACACTATGTTTATATTCCGACTAGGATTCAGATAGTTAGAGTCCAAAGTCAATGTTTCCAAACCTTCTAAAAATGATGGCACCTCAAAAAATAATAATATTTACACTTTAAAATATAAAAGAAGCAATAGGGAGCCAAACTGAAATCATTAAATATGATTACATTACCTTTACAGTTTTTGATTACCAACTTCTTGACAGAGCCAGTGCCAGACTTGGTCCTGGAAAAAGTGGACAGAGTCTTGGGGGTTTCAGTCAAGGCATCTTTGTGGGGGTCTGCAGCCACAGAGAAAATTATCAAATTTCTGTTTTTGAATTGCTCTTCTTCCACAGAGGTAGGAGCACATGAAGATAATGGTGAGTGTTCTTCTGCCATTTTCATTAAACCCTATGAAATCCAAGAAAATCCCATTCCTAACTTTGTCAACTAAAAGACTTAAGTTCAGATAAAAAGGAGGAAGATGAAATGCAAATTAAAGCCACAATGAGATATCACCTCATACCAGTTAGGATGGCCAACTTCGAAAAGACAACCACCACCAAATGTTGGTGAGGATGTGGAGAAAGGGGAACCCTCCTACACTGCTGGTGGGAATGTAAACTCATTCAATCTCTGTGGAAAGCAGTACAGCAGTTCCTCAAAAAAGTTGAAATAGAAATACCATTTGACCCAGGAATTCCACTCTTAGGAATTTACCCTAAGAATTCAGGGGCCCAGTTTGAAAAATCCATAGGCACCCCTATGTTTATTGCAGCAACATTTACAATAGCAAGGTAAGTGTCCCTCAGTAGATGACTGGATGAGGAGATGCGGTACATATACACAATGGAATATCATTCAGCCATAAGAAGAAAAAAATCCTACCATTTGCAACAACATAGATGTAGCTAGAGAGTATTTTGCTCAGTGAAATAAGCCAGGGGATAAAGACAAGGATACGATGATTTATTTCACTCATCTGTGGAGTACAAGAACAAAGAAGAAACTGAAGGAACAAAACAGCAGTAGACTCACAGAACCCAAGAATAGACTAACAGTTACCAAAGGGAAAGGAACTGTGGTGGATGGGTGGGAAAGGAAGGATGAGGGGGTACAAGGGGCATTAAAATTAGCACAAACAATGTAGTGGAGAGTCATGGGAAAGGCAGTATAAACAAAGAAGACAAACAATGATTCTGTAGCATCTTACTATGCTAATCGACAGTGACTATAATGGGGTGTGTGGTGGGGACGTGATAATATGGGGAGTCTACTAAACATAATGTTTAAGTAACTGTACATTAACAACACCAAAATAAAAATAAACAAACACATTAATTAATTAAAATAAGAGGATGGTAAGAAGCCAAAAGATGAGCAAGAAAAGCATCCAATGTTGCTCCCTTCCCTTGATCCTATGTTTTATGTCTTATTCCTTTAATCGTGGAAGGGGATGGGAGAAAAATAATAAAAACATCAGCAACTATCTCTATTATTCAGATTAATGGAGAACACAGCCCTAGTGGCTAGATAAGGAGGGTAAAATATTCTAAAAACGAGAAGACATACGTGACGTTTTAAAATTAAAAACATAAAAAGGAAGATAATCAAGAGCTAGGGAAAAAGCCTAAGAAAACTGAAACAAGAAGTGAATCTCAGTAATAGCAGGGTGAAAAACACAAAAATGATTTCAAAAGTGTTTTTAATCATAATGTGACGAGAGAGGAGACGGTAAGTAAACATTAAACAACAGAGAAAACAAGAGGAAGTAAAGCAAAATAATACTCATGGAGTGAAATAGCACAATTTAGCCATCATAAAAGAATATAAGGATAAAAAATGTCTGGTTCAAGGACGGAGGAGGCAACACTAGAGAGAATCAAATGTACAGGATCACACGGAAACCAAAAGAGACTTAAAGGCCTCTATGAAGAAACAGAAAATACCAGAGACAAAGATAATGAGAAGAGAAAAGGCTCAGAAGGAATAAAAATGGAAATAATGGCAGCACAGGAAAGAGAGAAAAATGGCACAAAATGAAGCTCCACAACCAAAAGCAAGTCACAGGGATTCCAAAGGAGGATAAAAAGGGACAGACTACATAGCAAGGAGATATGGGGGAGAAAAAGAGAATAGGGCTAGTACACAAAGTCTGACAGTTACAGAAAAACAGCGCCAAAGTACTTCTATCCTTTGAGAACTCGAATGACAAGGGAGCAAGTGTGAACAAAATTCCGCAACTGGGGAGGAACAGTTCATACACATTTTTTAAACCAAATTTAAGAGAAAGACAGACAGTGGGTCATAGAAACACCAATAAGAGAGGAGAGGAGATAGAAAAATAAGCACACAGGAAGTGCAAAAAATAGATTCTAAAAAATTCAGAGATTTAAAGCAGATGAGCAGAGAGGAAGACACTGAAAACGAAAAGGTGATAAACAAGAGAAACTGTGATGCAGAGATGGGAAGGAAAAATATTCAGAGAAACATCTGTGAAAGAAAAGTCCGTTTGAGCAGTAAAGTAGAAATACAAGGGCGACAAGTCACAGAGTCATCTCAGATAAAATGAAGCAAGAAACAGACGGAAAGCCACAGTAATGAGAGAGCCTGACTAAACCATAAGCTTGTAAAGGATGGAGGAAAACATCTCTGGTGAGTCCCAACCAAGGACGGCCGAAACAGCGACAAGCAGGGAGGAACCTGACTATTCACGCATTATCACCAGCCACAAAACCAACACGAGAATCCTGTGCCCTAGGGGAGCTCACCGTGAGAACACTTCACCCTTGAGATGACGGCTGACAGACTAGCAGTAAGCTGCAGTTTTAGCTCTTGGGCAACGAAGGACTTACCTCCGCACCCTCGAAGACCACGTTGACTACACCTCAGGATTGTGATCGGTAGTCTCGCGAAGTTGGTCTCGCGATTGTTGGTCTCGCTCACGGTGTTCTCACGAGCCTGGGCTCGAGAAGTGTGGTCTCACATATGGTTTCGGGAATGTTTTCTCGCGAACGGTGATCTCGCGAATGTTGGTCTCGCGAGCGGTGGTCTCGCGAATGTTGGGCAGGCGAGCGGTGGTCTCGCGAGTGGTAGTCTCACGATGCGAGACCTCCTCTGTTTCCCCTGGAGATGACTGCATCAACAATTACCGTTATGACCTTAACTTGGCAACCGCATTTGTACGCATAGTTCTTCAACTGGAAGGCAGAAAGATGGAACTAGAGCCACATCAAAAGACTTATGCTTTAGATAAACGAGAAGAAATGGGCTTGATCATTGATATCCCGAGTGTATTTAGTTGGTGATTGAAATGGCCTGGGAGTGGAGTTTAGGTGTACCGATTCTCCACCTGGAAACCAAGAGGCAAAGGGAAGGCCAAGCCTCTATACTTGAAATGAACATAAGATCAATGATACTTTGAATTTAAAAAATTACAGGGGTTCTACTCTTGTTTTCACTGCCCACTTAGGCCCTTTCTTTTCCCTCTAGTATTCAGATTCCTGCTGTATTTGCAAGGGTTATTGAAGTATTAACTAAAGTCATGCATGTGAAAACAAATCATAAGCCTTAAAGAAGTAAATGAATGCATATCATCTTTTAACACGTGACTCTCCCATTGAAGGGGACACCCAAGGTGTCACTAAGTAATGAATATAGTTTTAAGGAATTGTCAGAAACAGCAAACTTTCTGAACATAAGTGGCTCAGAGGAGGCTCAGAAGCAAGTGTCCCCTCTGGGAAAGCAAGTACCTCTGGACATCACTCAGGACAAAAAATTGATGAGAAGAAAAATTTTAGTCCCTCTCAATCCTATAGAAAGTGATGAATATGGTGAAGGCATGTGGCTTGAACTTGGATAGGCCTGGGTTTAAGCTGGACTAACCTGAGGCCTGAAATTAGCACCAGGGACTTGGGAAAATCTTATACGTTCTCTGAGTTCCTGAATGTTAATTTGTACAGTGAAGAGAAGGATACATAGCTCATGTATTTTTTGAAAACAATAATTTAAAAATAAAAGAATTGGCCTGTGCAAGTTGTCCAATCCATCTGTCTGTGATAACAGACCATACTTTCTTGGTATTGTATGCCCAGACCTTTGTTTAATGCCTCACCATGTTACATGCCCTCAACAAATATTCTCTGAATGAATAAATGTTTAAACGAACCATTTTGTAAGTACCAACTTTGGGAAGTTTAACCTGATAATGAGAATAACTGAAATTCAATTAAACATCCTTAGTCAGTGTTGAATCCTAGTCTTGCTGAACCAGTAGTTAATGGCATGAAAACCAGAGTGTGTAGAAGGGAGGGGATCATTTTATGGCAAAAGAATTCATTTTCTGAACAAAAGGAATTAACATTCCAGACCTCACCAACCTCACGTACCTACTCTTCTCCAACTTAGAACTTGGGAGTAAGGCGACTGAAGGAAAGATATGTAGCCTGCGAGAAAGAAAGGTCTGTGCATCCCAAGAGGTCAGCAAGCCCCAGGATGACAACAACCTCTTTAAGTGACCCTTTTGGCCCACTCAGAGAAGGCTGTTGTGTCTTGGTACAGTAATTTCATCTCATCTTTTAGTCCGCACATTATTCCCTTCTTCTGCTGACTTGGAGTATAGGACTGAAGCTAAATGGTGTGAGTGCTGGCACTCTTTCTGAACTCTACATCCAAGAACGTGCACTATGCTTTTCTTAACAAATGTTGCTCTCATCTCCAGATTGTGAGAGGTGTCAGAACATCACTGACAGTTGTGCTCCTCATGGGTCTGCTATATTTGCAAAGGACACTGCAGTTAACAAGGGAAACCTCAACTGCTCAGCAATCACTCTTCCCACTTGGCTGAAAATCAGACCATTGAGCATTCCTGAGTCTGGGCTTGGAGTGTGTAAGGAAACATCTGATCTGCCATTGGGTCTGCACTTTGGCCCCTGTGAGGGTAATATCACAGGAGATGAAGAGGAATTTTATGCTGTGGTTTCTTCCCTTTTGCCTGCTGAAATTTTAGATATGTAAACTGGGCCAGGGATGACGATGAGCAGAACATTTTCTTTTTTTTAATTTTCTAATAAGACTAAATTTATTCAATACCCTAGTAAAAGTTTTGATTATAAGTGTCCAACAGTATGAAAGTACAAAACATATTTGTAGACTTCTAATATATTAATACAAAGTGCATGACTGCATACAGTACATCCTAGAGGCAGAGAGAGGTGGAAGGGGAAAAAGAAGACTGTGGTTGAGGTCTAGTAATGAATAAATAAATACAGAAGTAGAGATGATCCATATTATAGTATATTCTACCACCAATAGTGCAGCCAAAATGTAAAAAAAATTTTTTAAACGTTTTCAAAGGAACTCAGGAGCAAGATGGTAATGACTGGGACTCTTGGAATACACCTCAAAGGCTGTGGGGCAGCCAACAGCAGGTAGTCCTGGATGGTAAGAAGCCTCTATCTCTTCCCCTGTTCTCTTGATTCTCACAGCCCTATTGTGGATTGATGGATTCTGACCTTCTACATGCCAGAACATGGATGGAGATAACACGGTCAGCTCTGTGTACTGGGTGGACTTTGCATCAACAAGGAGCTCCCAGGTAAATATCAGAGGGTAGCTGGGTGCATGGAAGTACCGACATAGACTAGTAGCTTCTCCCTGCAGGGCCCTATGTATTTTGTATGTTAACCCCAAAAAGATATGTCATTTACAAATATATTCTCCCATACTGTAAGATGCAATTTTGTTCTTCTGGTTTTGTCCTTTGCTCTACAGAAGCTTTTAAGCATGATGTAATCCCATTTCTTCATTTTTTTTTGTTTCCTTTTCTGAAGAGATGCATTCAGTAAAATGTTGCTCATGTTTATATTCAAGAGACTTTTGCCTATCTTCTAAGCATTTTGTGGTTTCAGGTGTTTGATCCATTTTGAGTTTCCGTTGGATAATAATCGAGTTTCATTCTCTTCCATGTAGCTGTCCAGTTTTGTCAACACGAGTTGGTGAAGAGGCCATTTCCCCATTGTAGATCCATGGCTACTTTATCATATATTAATTGACCATACATGCATGTGTTTGTATTTGTATCTGGGCTCTCTAGTCTGTTCATTGGTCTTTGGTCTGTTCTGTGTCAGTCCACAGAGTGTATTGTTATTGAACAATTGTTGACATACAGTCTCATATTTTTTTCGAATATGCAACACAGTGAGTGGGTCAGTAGTTCCTCATGTTATTAAGACCTCACCACCTAAGGTGCAGTTATGGTTTCTCAACATAGGAAGATATTACAGAATCACTGACTATATTCCCCCTGCTGTTCTACCATCGCTGTGACCAATTTAAATTACAATTGGGATTTTTAAGCCCTTTTATCCTGCTCACCCTCCACCTTAAACACCCACACAACGCTTTCATTTTATTTTAGTTTGTTTTTATATTCCAAAGTAAGTGAAGTCATATCGTATTTGTCTTTCTCAACCTGGCTTATTTCACTTCTCATAATACCCTTTTGTTGCAAAAGGCAATATTTCTCTCCTCTCTCTCTCTCTCTCTCCTGCTTAATAATATTCCATCATGTATATGTACTACATCTTGTTCATCTATTCATCTATGGTTCCTTCCATAGATGGCTACTTTAAGTAATGCAGTGATAAATAAAGGAGTGCACATGTCTTTTTGAATCATGGATATACTTTTGTTTGGATAAATTCCTAGCAGTGGATTTAATGGGCCATATGGAATTCTTTTTAGATTTTTGAGTAACCTCCATACTGCTTTCCACACTGGCTGCACCAACTGACTTTCTGAAGCTTAATTTCCTCCTCACCAACTTGGATGTTTTTATCTCATAGTTGTGTCTGACTGCCATGACTGGAACTTCCAGTATTATGTAGAATAGTGATAACCTTGTGAGAGTGGACATCCTTGTCTCTTTCCATATATTGGAAAGCTTCCAACTATTGCCATTGAATAGAACAGTAACCATAGGTATGTCCTATATGGCCTTCATAATGGTGAGGTGTGTACCCTCTGTACCCATTTTGTTGAGAATTTTTGTCCAAGAACAGATGCTGCATTTTGTCGAATGCTTTTTGGCATCTGCTTTAGACAATCGTATGGTTTTTATCTTTTTTTGTTAATGTGTTCGGTGATGTTGATTTACAGATATTGTACCATCCGTGTAATTCTGAAGTAATCCCATTTGGTTGGATGGATGATCTTTTTGCTGTACTTTTTAACCTGTTTTGCCAGTGTTTTGTTGAGGACCTTGCATCTACATTCATTAGTGATATTGGTCTACACGTTTCTTTCTTGTAGTGTATTTCTCTGGTTTTGGTGTTAAAGAGTGATGCTGTCTCCATAAAATGAATTGGAAGTGTTCCCTCCTATTCTTCATTTTGCAATTCTTTAGGGATGGTCTTAGCTCTCTCTTAAATGTTTGGTAACTTTCAGCTGTGAAGACATCTGGTCCTGTCCCTCTGTTTCTTGGGTGTTTTTTGATTACCTTCAGTTTTATTACTGCTAAATAGTCCATTGAGATTTTGTTTCCTCATGCATCCACATGGGATGGGAGTGTTATTCTGGGAATTGTCCCATTTCTTCTAGATTCTCCAATTTCTTGGCATGTATTTTTAATAGAATTCTCTAATCTTTGTGTTTCTGTGGTGTCCATTGTGACTATTTCTTTTTCTGTTTTTGTTTATTTATGTACTATCTTTTTTTTTCCTGAAGAAATCTGGCTAAGGCTCAGTCTCTTATTTTCGCAGACAACCAGCTCTTTGATTATTTTTCTATTGCTTCATTCTGTATATTTTCTATTTCTCCTATGGTCTTTATTATGTCCCTCTTTATACCAGCTTTGGTCTTTGTTTATTCTTCTATGAGATTGCCTGTTTGAAATTTTTCTCATTTCTTGAGGCAGCCCTGTATTTTCTCTTCAACTTTTGCTGGCATCTGAAGTATTTTGAACTGTTGTGTTTCTGTTTTAATAGGTTTCCTTGTGTACTGTGTTTTCCTCTTTGATCCCCCCACTGATCCACTGAATGTTCAGATGCATGTTATTTATCCTCCATTTGTTTGAGTGTTATTCACCAATTCTTTTTCATGTAGTGGACTTTTTGTTTCATAGCATTGTGGTCTGAAATGTTGCTCGATAGAATGTCAATCATATATTTGTTAAGACTTGTTTTTCATCCCTATATGTGATCTATTCTGGAAACTATTCCCTGTTCCCTTGAGAAGAATGTGCATTCTGGTACTTTTGGGTGGAATGATGTATATATAACTGTCAAGTCCTACAGGTCTGATGTGTTGTTCACTGCCACTGTTCCCTTACTGACTTTATGTCTGGATGTTCTATGCAGTGGTGTTAGTCGGTGCTAAAATTTCAACACTTCATTGTGTTGCTGGCAGTTTCTCCCTGTAGTCCCGTTAAATATATGCTTTATATACTTAGATTTTCCTATGTTGGGCACACAGATATTTATAATTGTTATATGCTCCTTTTGCACTGATCTCTTCCTCTGTTATGTAATGACCTACTTTGTCTGGTGACTGTTTTGTGGCGAAGTCTGTTTTGCCTGATATAAGTACTGCTACTCCTGCCTTCTTCTCTCTTCCACTTGAGTGGGATATATTTTTCTATCCCTTCACCTTTAGTCTGTGTATTTCTGGGATTGAAGTGAGTCTTTTATATGAAACATATAGATCTTGCTTTCTTATCCATTCTACCACTCTGTATCTTTTTTTGGTGCATTTATTACATTTACATTTAAAGTAATTACTAATAACTATGTTGTTCTTTCTGTTTTGCTAGTTGTCTCATGGTTCTTGTAATTTGATGATTGCCTTTAGTGTTATGCTTGGATTCATTTCTCCTTATTCTGCATGTTTCTGTGTGTAGACACTTTCTCTCTATCCTCCTCCACACTGTATGTATGATGTCATAATCTACACCTTTTGTGTATCCCTGGCTGATTTTGTGTATGGGTGATTTTACTACTATTCCCTTCTGAACACCATAATTGCTTTATAAGTGATTGCTGCACTACTTTTACTGTAGGTTTGCTTTCACCAATGAAAACCATTTAAACCTAAAAACATTTCCATCTGAACAAGTCCTGAAACATATTGTGAGGCTGGTTTGGGGGTGGTGAATTCCTGTAACCTCTGTTCATCAGGAAGGCTTGCAGTGTCTCGTCCGATGCTGAATGATAACCTTGCTGGGTGGAGAGTTCTTGGTGGTAGAATCTTTCCTTTCAGAACTGTGACTATTTCATGCCACTCATTTGTTCTTTGTAATGTTTCGCTGGAAAAACTGATGGCCTTTGCTGACTGTTTGCCTTGCAGGTAACTGTCTGCTCCTCTCTTGCTAGTTTGAAGATTCTGTCTTTGATCTTTGCCATTTTAATTCCTTTGTGTCTTGGTGTGGACCTCCTTGTGTCTTACTTTTTAGGGGCTCTCTGGGCTCCAGGACCTGAATGTCTGTTTCCTTCCCCAGGTTGGGAAATAGGAAATAATTTGCCAGTTTTTTCAGCAAATAAACCTTCTATCCCTTTGCCTCTGTCTTCTTCTGGGATCCCTATTATGTGAATATTATTTCATTTGGAGATATTGCACTGTTCTGATACTATGATAACACTTTTTGAATTATTTATTCTCTCTGTGCCTCAACTCGGTTGCTTCCCAGTACCCTCTCTTCTAGCTGACTGTTATGTTTCCCTGCCTCTTCTAGCCTTCTGTTAATTCCCTATATTGTATTTTTTTCTGGTTATTGTATTCTGTTATGTCTCCTTTTAATATTTTCCCTCTCGTTGAAGTTCTTGCTGAGATACTGAGTTGTTGCCTTCAAGTCAGTGAACACATTTATTGATTATTGCTCTGGGTCCTTAATCAGGAGGATTGCTTATTTCAGTTTCATTTTTTACTTGTTGGTCTTGTTCTTCTGTTGGGAACATATCCCTCACTCTTTTAATTTTACTTGGCTGTCTGTGTTTCCTCCTTTGTATTAGATAGATCCACTATGCCTCCATATCTTCCCAGTAGTGGCTTTATGTCATGTGTGTCATGCAGCACCCAGAAGTGCAAACTCCCTGCACACAAGAGCCCCTTTTCCAGTTGTAGCTGTGCCACGATTACTGTTGGTGGGCTGTGGGCAGGGCCCACCTTTTCTCTGCCTGCCAGCAGTGGTGATTCTCCACTGCTCCTCTGTTGTGAGATAGCTGACATTTCTTTTGCAGTGCACTTTGTGTGGGGGTGCCCTTTACTTGGATTCCTGCAAAATATAACTACTGCTGGACTGAGTATGTTGGGTGAGCATGTTTTCCACAGAATGCATGGGCTGAGCCAGCAGGGAGCGTTTCCAAACTGGCTGCTGCAGGCATTGGCCTACTTGGGCTGCATTAGGGCTGGAAAAGCCTGTGCTTACACCATCAGTACTCCTGTGCCTCCAGAACACTTTTCACCACCAGTAGATTTTTCAAACTCCTGCCTCTATGTTGTGTCTCAGTGGGACCAATGCAGCAGGCCTCATCGGTGACAGGAGACAGGAGTCTTAGCATCCATGGGTGACTCAACTCTGGTCTCCAGCCCTGTTAATTTTCAAAGCTCAGTGTGGTGGGGTCTGGTCTTCTCAGAACAGATCAGCAGAGCCTACTTTGCTGTATCTTGAGCTCTTATCAGCTCCTCACTCCATTCTTTTTCATCCCTTTTGTGGGCTATGGTAGGGGAAAGGCTTCGAATCTGATCTGTCACAGCTCTACCCCTTCTTCTCTTCTTCAATGGGTCTTGGTGATTCTGTATTCAAAACATTTTAGCTTTTTTGTGTGTATCTGGAGAGGTTATCACATTGGATTCCTAGCCACTGTGTCCCTCCAATTTTCAGCATCAGTATCTTTTCATCTTAGTCTTTACTATACTTACATTGCTAGTTTGTCAGTTTTATAAATGAAGGCAATGAGTATTCTAACTTTGAAATAAAAAAGGAAAGAAAACAAATTTTTTATGCAATTTTAAATATTATTGTGTGCCTTCATAATTTGTTGTACTTTTATATTTTACTTATCTAGTGGCTATAGTTAGTTGCCTTTATGTGTAAAGCTTGTAATTTGATAATACACAATTACCTGTCACTTTCCCTTTGATCTCATTTTCACATCCCCTTTTCAGTCTAATGTATTCTTTAGTCATTATATGTAGTGTCTGTCAGATAATGTAACTATTCTCTTGCATGTTCTTTCTTAATTTTACTTACAACAGTACAAACTCTTTAAAAATAAAGAGTGTTATTTTGTTTGATTACTGTAGTTTAGGTTCTTAATGCTTTTTTCCTGTTGTAATTAGAATTTCCATCTGGTTTGTCTTTGTCTTTAATAAACTGAAAAGTAATTTATGCTTTCGTATATTCTAAATAAGTAAAATATAATTGTTAAAGAACACATGGATTTCCAGAGTAAAGTTTGTGGCTCATTTATACAATCTGTAGGGAGTCAACTGTGATTCCAATCCCATTAATCTCATGTCTTTTTGTTACACTTGGCAGGGTTTCTTTACTTTTCAAGTCTCAGTTTCCTCATGGAAAACTATAATGGCAATTACATAATGAAGTACACTTGGCAGGGTTTCCTTTCTTTTAAATCTCAGTTTCCTCATGCAAAACTATTGTGCCGATTACATAGTAAATTGCCCTAATGTAACCATGGTAAAAGATTGCTCAAGTGCTGAAGTGCTGTATTAATCTTGTGAATGTTATTATCTGTTGTATTTTTTTAACTTTAAAAGCTGTTTGCTTTATTCTTAAAGTTAACAGATTTATTCTTTGCCTCCCTCCAGTTCCTTTCCCATAGATTGACTAGATGTCTCATTTTATTTTTGTAAATTATGGATTAATTTCCTCAATTTTCCTTCCAAATAAGGTTAGTATCTGGTTTCTATCTCAAGTTCCTAATGCCTAAGTATTAGTTCCCTGTGCTTCAACAGTTGATTGGTTAATAACTAAATTGATTTTTCTCTGCAATTTAAAAGAATTTTGAAGTGTTAATGTTTCCTAAAATACAGAAAAAATGCATTTGTACTCTGATCATTATGTTTTAAGGTTTTATTTTACCAATTTTCTTCTGTATTTCTAGATTTTATTGATAGTAATCAGATTTTAGAAATTCATTGTTTCCTGTAAAAGTCTAAGAAAACTGTGTTAAGCTGTTTGCTGTATTTGAGGGGAGGTTTGTAAATAAATAGCATGATTTCATTTTTATTAACGTTAATATTTTATTTTATAGCCTACTGATCTGAAGAAGCAAAAGAATTCTTAATTGACAGACACTGCATTGAAAGATAAAAGGAAAACCCAAACCAGTTGATGTAGATTGAATAAAACTCTGGCCTGAAACTGAACATTTGATACTCTTTGCACTTTCAGTGAGTACCTCATGGTCCTGTCCATTAAATAAATACTTGTGTCCTAATAAAAGCAATATATTATAAACATAAATGCAAAATTAAAATTTCCATCAATGTTATGACTAAAAACATACAACTCTATGAGTGAATATTTCTTTAAATGCTACTATCTAGATGTAATCATCTAAAAATCACTAGGTTATTTCATACTCTTTGCTATCTATCCTCTGTTATGATATGTGTAATGTTGTCTATGTGTACAACAATTTACTTTCAGAAACAGAAAAAATATATCTGAACATTTAAAGGAAAATGGCAAAATGATTTAGGTATCTGTATGATTTAAGCCTTATTTGCATATGAGAATTAAGATATCTATTTGTCCTTATATTAGCATTTCTCTTTGAAATTTATCAAGTAATAATAGAAAACATTTACTACTACAGTATGGCACCAGTCATAAATTATCTGCAATTGAAAAAAAATTCAGACTTCTTGAATACAATTTTTATGTTTATAATCAATTTACTTTTATATAGTATAAATATTCATTATACACGTTAATGATAAATTTGTAATGTATTATTTTAACCATTCGTTCCTTATGACAGGTTTTGGTGTACAATCTATTTTGTATGATATAGATATGGCTAGCACTACTCTCATGGGTTCCTATTTGCATGAAATCTGGGTGGGATCTCTTCTTCTTTTAATTTTAGCCTAGGTTTTTCTTTAGGTTAAAGAAATTCTCTTTTAGAGAGCAGATAGTTGAAATATTTAAACATCTTAGTGGGTCTTTCAATTAGGTCATGTACTCCAGATACATATTTAATTAACAGATATATAATAATTTGTGTTGCTTTTTTCTTCATTTCTGTCTTGGAGCTTTCTTAGTCTTTCTCATCCTTTCTCTATTCTTCTGTGATTCACTGATTTTTTTCGATTGGTCAATATTGACTCCCTTCTCATTTTTTATTATATACTTTAAATATTTCCCTGTGTTTACCAATACAATTAAAGGAAATATCTGAGAGTTATAATACTCAATTTCAACTGATACCAACTTAATTTCAAATGATATAGAAAGTCTTCCTCACATCTCTGACCTCTATATTATGGAAGACATTATTTTTATGTAGGGATTAGCAATATCAGTTTGTAATTTATGCTTCTTTTTAAAATTATTTACTAGAGTAAATGGTTTACACATATATTACAGTAGTGCAGTTTCTTATGTTTGTTACATATTTACTTTACCTTGGAAATATATTTTTCAAATGTTTTTTCTCGATATTTATTCTCTTTTCACTACAATTTGAAGGATTCCTGTCATCACCTTGTGGATCATTTCTAGAGTAATTTTCTCAACTTTTGTTTATGTGGGAATATATTAAAGTCTCATTCTAAGAAATTTTTTTCTAGATACAATATTCTTAGTTGTCAGCATTGTCTTTTCAGTATACTGATATATCATTAGACTCTCAAGACTGCCAGGTTCTTTATGAAAAGACTGCTAATACTCTAGGAACGTTGCGGTACCCCATGAGTGAGAACCATGGGGAGCACACATGTGCTGCTGAGGCCCCGTGTGCCTTGCCATTCCTGGGGTGTTGCCCGTTCCCTGGAAGAGAGAAAGACAGACATAGCAGTCGGGATGAGGAAGCAGAGAGCAGCTTTTCCCAGCTTCCCTGAAATCTGGGTGGGTGCTGTGGCAGAGTTGGGCTTTAGGGCCCACTCTTGGGACCGTGACTTGGGAGCAGCTGCAAGGACGTGGGCAGAAAGACACGAGATGGGGTGAAGCACAGAAGGCCAGTATGGCAGGGAGAGAAGAAATGGAAAAGGGTGGCAGGGAGGAGAGGCACAGCACCCTTCAGCATAGGACCCTGGGGATGGAGCTGTTCATGGTCACGTGGAAGGGATTTCAGCATCACTGCCCAGATTTCATGATCATTTCCATGGTGAGAACCCTATTCTGAATACAGCTTGCTGCAACAGCTCCCCTCTGGTTTTTAAGTACTGTTAAGGTATTTGATCAATGACCAGATTAAGAGATCAAGCATATGGAGACAATTGACAACAACAGCACAAAGCCCCAACTTCTGTGGGATGCAGCAAAGGCAGTTCGTAAAGGAAAGTATATAGCAAGCCAGGCCTATTTAAAGAAGGAATAAAAATCTCAAATGAATAGTTTAAAGTCACAATTACTGAAAATGGAAAAAGAAGAACAAATGAGGCCTAAAGTCAGCAGAAGGAGGGACATAATTTAAATCAGAGAAGAAATAAATAAAATAAAGAAGAATTACATAATAGAAAAAAATCAATGAAACCAAGAGCTGGTTTTTTCAGAAAATAACCAAAATAGATAAGCCCCTAACTAGACTTCTTAAGAGTAAAAGAGAATCTACACACATCAACAGAATCAGACATGAGAAAGGAAAAATCATGACGGACCCCACAGAAATACAAACATTTATTAGGAATACTTTGAAAATCTATATGCTAACAAGCTGGAAAACCTAGAAGAAATGGACAACTTCCTAGAAAAATTAAACTTTCCAAGACTGATCAAAGAAGAAACAGAAAGCTAAACAGACAAATTAACAGTAGTGAAATTGAAACAGTAATCAAAAAACTACCCGGGAACATAATACCCATTCTCCTAAAAGTTTTTCAAAAATAAGAGAGGAAGGAAATCTTCCAAACTCATTCTATAAAGCTAGCATCACCCTAATACCAAAACCAGGCAAACACCCAACCAAAAAAGAAAATTACTGACCAACATGCCTGATGAACATAGATGCAAAACTACTCAACAAAATATTAGCAAACCAAATTCAAAAATACATCAAGAGGATCATACACCATGAGCAAGTGGGATTCATCTCAGGGATGCAAGGATGGTACCACATTCGAAATCCGTTAACATCATCCACCACATCAACAAAGAGAAGGACAAAAACTACATGATCATCTCCATAGAAGCCAAAAAAGCATTCGACAAAATTCAACATCCATTCATGATAAAAACCCTCAACAAAATGGGCATAGAGGGCAAGTACGTCAACAGAATAAAAGCCATATATGATAAACCCACAGTCAACGTCACACTTAACAGTGAGAAGCCAAACGCTTTTCCTCTAAGATCAGGAACAAAAAAGGAATGCCCCCTCTCCCCACTGCTCTTCAGCACAATACTGGTGGTCCTATCCACTGCAATCAGACAAAACAAATAAATACAAGGTATCCAGATTGGTAAATAGGAAGTCAAACTGTCCCTATTTGCAGATGAAATGATATTGTACATAATAAATCCTAAAGTCTCCACTCCAAAACTATTAGAACTAATATATGAGTTCTATATATTCAGCAAAGTTGTAGGATACAAAATTAATACACAGAAATCTGAGGCTTTACTATACACTAATAATGAACTAGCAGAAAGAGAAATCAGGAAAACAATTCCATTCACAATTGTATCAAAAAAATAAAATACCTAGGAGTAAACCTAACCAAAGAAATGAAAGACCTATACCATGAAAACTACAAGACACTCTTAAGAGAAATGAAAGAGGACACTCACAAATGGAAACATCTCATACTTGTGGGTAGGAAGAATTAATATTGTCAAAATGGCCATCCTGCCTAAAACAATCTATAGGTTCAGTGCAATCCCTATCAAAATACCAGCAGCATTCTTCAACCAACTGGAACAAATAGTTTTAAAATTCATATGGAACCACAAAAGACCCTGAATAGCCAAACCAAAGTAGGCCTGAGAAAGAAGAATGAAGCAGGGGTATCTTGCTTCCCAACTTTAATCTCTACTACAAAGCAACGGTAATCAAGTCAGTTTTGTACTGGCAGAAGAACAGAACCACGAACCAGTGCAACAGAATAAAAAGTCCAGATATTAACCCAGACATATATGGTCAATTAATATATGATGAAGGAGCCATGGACATACAATGGGAAAATGAAGGCCTCTTTAAAAGCTGGTGTTGGCAAAACTGAATAGCTGCTTGTAAGAGAATGAAACTGAATCATTGTCTAACCCCATACACAAAAGTAAATTCGAAATGGATCAAAGACCTGAATGTAAGTCATGAACCCGTAAAACATTTAGAAAAAAACAGGCAGAAGTTTACTAGACATAAACATGAGGGACTTCTTTATGAGCATATCTCCCCAGGCAAGGGAAACAAAAGCAAAAATTAACAACTGTTATTATATCTGTAAACTGCGACAGAAACTGTAAAACTTCTGTACAACAAAGAACACCACCAATAGAACAAAAAGGCATCTTAACTATGGGAGAATATATTCCTAAATGACAGATCCGAGAAAGGGTTGACATCAAAAATATATAAAGAGCTCATGCAGCTCAACAAACAAAAAGTGAATAATCCAATTAAAAAATGGGCAGAGGAGCTGAACAGATAGTTCTCCAATGAAGAAATTCAGATGGCCAACAGGCACATGAAAAGATGCTCCACATAGCTAGTCATCAGAGAAATGCAAATTAAAACCAAAATGAGATATCATCTCAGACCAATAAGGATCACCACCATCCAAAAGACAACAACAAATGTTGGTGAGGTTGTGGAGAACGGGGAACCCTCCTACACTGCTGGTGGGAATGTAAACTAGTTCAACCATTGTGGAAAGCAGTATGGAGGTTCCTCAAAAAGCTCAAAATAGGAAGACCATTTGACCCAGCATTTGCACTCCTATTAATTTACCCTAAGAATGCAGCAGCCCGGTTTGAAAAAGACAGATGCACCCCTAAGTTTATCGCAGCACTATTCACAATAGCCAAGAAATGGAAGCAACCTAAGTGCCCATCAGTAGATGAATGGATAAAGAAGATGTGGTACATATACACAATGGAATATTATTCAGCCATAACAAGAAAACAAATCGTACCATTTGCAACAACATGGATGGAGCTGGAGGTTATTATGTTCAGTGGAATAAGCCAGGTGGAGAAAGACAAGTATCAAAAGATTTCATTCATCTGTAGAGTATAAGAACAAAGAAAAACGGACAGAACAAAACAGCAGCAGGATCACAGAACCCAAGAATGGACTAACAGTTACCAAAGGGAAAGAGACTGGGGCGGATGCGTGGGAAGGGAGGGATAAGGGAGGGAAAAAGGGGGCATTACGATTAGCACGTATAATGTGGGAGAGGGCACAGGTCAGGCTGTACAACACAGAGATGACAAGTAGTGATTCTACAACATCTTTACTGCACTGATGGACAATGACTGCAATGGGGAGTGGGGGAGGAAATTCATGATGGAGGGAGCCTAGTAAAGATAATGTTCCTCATGTAATTGTAATGATACCAAGAAAAATTTACTTTGACTAAGAAGCACATTTTGTAGAGAGACAATCAAGTTTGCTAGGCTGAAGGTGTGGACTATATTCTTTTTAAGTTTGTGTTTAATACCAGCTGTACAATTCATTGTTTGCATTTAAAGTCAACTCTGATTTGTCCATAGTCATGGTCTCCTCTTCCTCCTCATTAAAATATCTTCGTTTATTGTTATATGTACTTATGTAATCCTTTTAATGCTCAGAAGGAGGAGCACTGATTCCCCCGTTTAACACATTTGGGGTTTGAGGAGAGGTGCAAGGTCATGGTAAGTGGCAAAGAAAGCACTCAAATGCCATTATCCCTGGCATCAGAATCCGTGCTCCTAAATATCTCCCTATGCAAAGTCTCTGCGCCAGCCCCACAAAGAGCAATGGGACAGTTTTGATTATCCAACTGAACTTACTTGGCCATACAGAATATACCTGAACAAATCAAGAAGTGTTATATAGGGGCAGACAAAATACATCCTACTGACATAAGTGTAGGTATAGTTTTTCCCAAAAAGGGTCATTTTTCTTCTACCCTATAGCAGAATGAGTCCAGAGAAATGTTATCAACATATGAAGTATGTACATAGTGATGAACAAGCCTTTATCCGTTAAAAGAATGAAAAAAGGTACTTGTACTTAAAGATATGCAGCGGAGTTCTTAATGTTTAAGAAAAAGTGAGTATACAAAATAATTGAGCTAAACTACCAGGTATGCCCAAGTCCTCCTTATTAAATGCAGAGAATGGCCCCAAGGAGCATGCAATAGCCTCAGCTCAGCTATTCAACGAACCTCTGAGCATGCCCAGAGTTACCATAGCCAAATGTCATATTAGGCTTTTAGTTCTCAGTAAGTTCAAAGAGGAAATATATTTTTAGTCAGATTAATTCTAACATCCTGTGAATTGAATACCTTGACCAGCTGGTTAATGAGTGCATTGACAGAGGAATGAATGTAAGATCAATTGAATCATGGCTTTTCAGTTAATATTCCCTTCATAAAGGAAATCATATTGAAAGAATCATATCGAAAAATCTATATTTGTAGCCAGAAAATAAATTGTTGTCAGAAAATCTTTGCTGAGGTCAGCAACCTGCAGTATGAGGAGTGTTTACTTTTAGGACCTTGCTGGTTTTCAAGAATTTCCTATTTACAAGGCTATTCTGGTTGGCCCCTGGGCAGAAAAGAGATAAAAGTGCATGCCAGGTACTGCTCTCTGAAAAATGGTCTACTTGTAAGACTGGACCGTGGCTGGCATCTGGGACCTTGGTTTTCAGGAGGGTGCACACCTTTCCCGTAACTGATAGGGGTGGCTCAGTGTGTCTAAACTGTTTGTGCAAATTGTATGATTTTGCCCTTAACTCCTGCTTTCCTTCTGGGAGTCTGGGATTTTGGTGTAGGATTGGAAGAGGGCACCTCCGTGGCTAGCCCCCAGTAGGAACCGCAGATCCTGTCTCTAATGGGCTTCCCTGGGCAGAAACATCGCGCACACGTTGCCCACTTTTGCTTCTGGTTGACGAGCGTGCTCTCGGTGACCCCTCAGGTGGAAGAGAGTGAAGGGAAACCTGCCCATGGATTCTTCCAGAGTCTCCCTCGGTCTTCTTCCCCCGTATGTCCCAACTCCGCCACCACGATGAATCTTCGCCAGGTGAACAGCTATACGCTGAGTCCCAGAACTCCTTCTGGTGACTCTCTCACTGTGAGGTGGTCTTGGAGACCCTCAGCAAAACCACGTGCCACAGGCCTTTCACCTCCGCAGGCTTTAATTTGAAAAGCAGCGCAGACTTAATGCGTTTCATCAGAAAGCTGTCGAAAGACTGGGTGTTTACCCCCTGTTCTGACAAGATAAACAGAATGCCAAAGGTATTTTCAGCCTGCGACTTCAATACATACAAAGTGCAGCAAACACTTTACCCAGTAGGAAACTCCGGGAGGGAACCAGGAAGGCAGTGAATGTACACAGCAGAAACAAGAGTGCACTTCTTAAAGAACAGTAAGACAGAACTGTCATTATTCCTTTAGCCTCGAGGCACAGTTATTCTTTGGTGTGAGAACTGCGGGGAAAAAATCTAAGAAGCCATATGAAGATCCGTTGTGTTGTGGGCTTCTGCAAGTATCAGCTGAGGGAGAATGTGGACAGAACCAGACGGGGCTCCTGTTATTAATGAATGTCATCTTTACAAGTATAATAACATCGTTTTCACTGCAACATCGGTATGTGTTTTGTCTGCTCTTCTTTCTAGGTCCTGAAGGGCTGTTAATATTTGTGAACAAAGGAAGGAAAAACAGTCACGCGGTATATATTGAAATTCAGTTGAAAACAAAGAAACAAAAACAGTGTTCATTGAGATCAGAGCATTAAGGAAAGATGCCTGATATCACATAAAATTAAAGTGCCATGCACAATGAAAATGAAAAGTCATGAAGAGATCTTGTAACAGAATAGAAAATGGTGGAGGACAACAACGCAATGCATATCTCAGCATCACTCTGTGTTTTTTCTCATCCTTTAACACAATGTAGTTTTCAGGATGTATAAAATGCAATGTTCAGACAGTATTTTAACACATTCCATATGGTTTGCTAGGGTGGTCCCAGGAAGTCGGTGATAATTTAAGAAAGAATTTTCATCTAGTGAGAATACCGCGGGAAACTCTTTTCCTTTCCTTTAAGATGCCTGTGGCATTTACTCATCTTCTGCATCTGCCCCCCTAGACCCCATATTTCCTCTGCCAGCCACTTACTACTTTATAGCCTTATAATTTTCCTACAAACTAAATGATTTCTTAATGGAAAGGAGGTTAGAAGATTGGGCTTAAAGGGAAATAGGTTTTGAGAGAGCTGCAAGAGTTTAGGATTAAGAATGAAGAGTGGTTTGAAGACTAGAGATTCTTATCACTAGGAGAGTTGCTCTAAGTGCAATGCATAAACCTATTGAAATGATCTGTCCTTAAATGGGAGGTGATGGAGCCAATAATTATGGCCATCAAAGAATTTCTATATTGTCATAAAAAGGATTATTTTCCAGTATTCTCAGTCTAGTAAGAATATATAAACCATTTATAACAGAGATTTTTTTTGTTACGTTCCTCTTAGGTGAGTCTATTTGGGTTCACAAAATTCTAAGACTTTAAACTCCTTTATGGAAGGAAAGTGACTCAGTCACTCCTTACTTAGATTTTTCTCCTCGCACCCTCAGACTCTCCTCAATGCTTACTCCATGACAGGAATTAGGAGAAAAGGGTAGGAGGTGATGGGGGGGAACCTTCCTTCTTTTGTTGCTGTTATAAAATATTAATTTTACTATGTAACTCATAACGGAGAGGTGGATTGTAACTCTGTATAATTTCTGTTCTAGAATTTCCACTGGGTTCTTGTTATTATTTTTATTTATTTGTTTGTTTTGGTATCCTTAATATGCAATCACATAAGCAACATTGTGTTAACTAGATTCCCCCTATTATTAAGTCCCCATAACATACCCCATTACAGACACTGTCCATCAGCATAGTCCACTGGGTTCTTTTTTATAGTTTCAGTTCTTTGTTGAGATTACAAGTCTTTATATTCATTGTGGGAGTATTTTTATGTACTTCAGGTAGTATTTTATGTGCACATACAACACCTCCTTTAATATTCTTGCCTAATAATTCTGACAACAAATCATCTTAAGATTGATCTTGGTTGATAGGCCTTTCTCTTAAAAATTGAGCCACATTTTCCCATTGTGTTGTGTAATTTGGTGTTTACCCAGGATATTGTGAATGTTATGTGTGGAGACTAGATTCTGTTTTAGTCTCCTGAAGAGATGATATTGATATTTTATGTGTTTTCTTTTAAGTGAGGTACATCATTTTCTTGGTTTCAGACTACATTGTCTGAAACTCCTGAGTTGGCAACGACTCCAGTTTCAGTTCTTTGTGTTATGTTGTGCAGGTCAGGAGCCAACCACAGACCTGAACAAAGTTTACAGAGAGAAATCAGTACACACACACACACACACACACACACACACACACACACACACACAGTCTCTGTCTCTCTCTCTCTCTCTCTCTCTCTCTCACACACACACACACACACACTCTCTCTCTCACACACACACACTCTCTCTCACACACGCACACACTCTCACACACACACCTCCTCTCCAGTGTCAACCCCTTGCTTTCTGGTGGGTGTGGTTCCATGGACTCTGACCTCCAAATCTTTTGGCCAGAAACACTGCAGATTTTTAATAAGGGCATTAAACACTCTGTGCAGAGATATATTTGTTCTGTCCTCAGACTAAAAGATGCAAAAACGGGCATTCCACCCTGCCCCTTGTTCCAAGTTTCAAATCCCATTTTTGTTTATTCTCCTATGCCTCCAAGTTACTATTTTGTATTATTTTTTGGTATTTTTTCACTGAGTTTGTAATTGTTTCCTACAGCATGGTTGGATCTAATAGAGCTACTCAGGCAATCCTAATAGCAAAACTGCTTAATTTTTCAGTTTAGGCATTCTAGACATCCCTCTTTGAAACTCTGGCTTGACACATTTTCCAGTTTACCTTTGGAAATTAGTTCTTTAGTCTCTAATTAAGCTAAGTGTGGGGAGCTGAATACTAACACCCCTGACAAACATAACCATATCCTCATCCCTCTGTGGCACGTGCGACTATATTATCTAACATGGTAAAAGCATCAGCAGATGTGATTAAGTTAAGATCTTCAGATGAGGGATTTACCTGCATTATTAAAGTGGGCCATAAATGCAATCATAAGTGTCATGCTTTGGCGACAGAAGAGGTTACAGTGGCAGCAGGAGACAGGAAATAAGTGAGAGTTTGGAGTAGTAAGAGGAAGGGGATGAAAAGGACAGTTAGCACAGTACATGTGACATTCAAAAGCAGGAAAAGGCAAGAGAATAAATTCTCCCCTTAAGTCTCCAGAAAGAACATAACCCTGGCGACACCCTGATTTTAGGCTTTTTTAGACTTTAGGTAGTTCTGACCTGCAGAACTTAAAACAATATTTGTTATTTTACAACAATAAGTTTTGGTTAATTCATTAGAGCAACAATAAGAAACTAATACAAATGCAATCTTGCCTCAAGCAAGTCTGTCAACACCATTTTTCCAAAACTATTTCCTCACTTTGTGTCACTGTCACATTTTGGTAATGCTCGCAGTATTTCAAACTTTCTCATTACTATGGTAATCAGTGACTATGACTCACTGAAAGCTCAGATGATGATTAGCATTGTTTAGCAATGAAGTATTTTCAAATTTAATGTATGTACATTGTTTAAGATAGAAAGCTATTGCATACTGATTAGACTATGGTATAGTGTAAACATGACTTCTGTGAGCTGGGAAGCCAAAGTAAAGTGAGTCGTTTGCCTCACTCTATTGTGGTAGTCTAAAACCATACTTGCATTACCTCTAGAAATTGCAGTATCTCTAGAGTTTTACCCGTATTCATATATATACATCTATAAAGGCTATATGTTCAGAGAACCTTTTGGTATATATTCACATATAAAAGGATAATCATACACTCACACACACACACATATATATACACACACATAAATATATGTGAGGTCAAATATCTGACATGTTAGACTTTTAGTAAATACAGAGAATCCAACACATTCCTGTGGAATCATATGAAGTTTTCATTATGCAGTACCACTATGTCACTTGGACTGCACTCAATCTTAGCCAAAAGCCTGAAAAGCAATTAGTATACCATTTGTGATACTGTGGCAAAACACAGATGAATTTAAATATGGCAGAAATTTTCTTAACTGAAGGAGTTATGAACTGATGATCCCCATTTCAACTAAACATAAAATAAGTGGAAAGCACTTAACTAATGTCCACAGCACACTGAACACTCCAGGGCATTAAAAGATACCTACTTTATTTTCAGCAGCTTCTATTTATCAGACAATTGCAGGTTCTTTCCCAGGTAAGATACAGCCTGTTACTTTATTCAGGCATTTGAAAATTCTAACCAGCTAGGGGAGAAGGGGAAGGGAGGCACAGTGGTTGGTCCAACCATTCAGGGAAAGACGCACTATGAACTTATTTTATTTGTTTATTTTTTTATTGGGCAAAGTAGAAAAACTTTGTAAAACAAAGCACAAAAAGTAAAAGTGTGATAGAAAACACCTGATGGTCCTTGATCCGGCAGCTTGGTGTATCTCCTCATTTCACTCGTACAATTGATTGGTTACTGCTTTCATCCACCGGCAGAACACCTGAAAGTAAAACCGAAGAGGAGCAGAGAAATAATACAGGAGGAAACTCAAGACGCTGACTTCGGAAGGGTAGCCGGCAGGGCTGTGGGCTGCCAGGCAGGCCAGACCTTCAGCAGAAGCAGACGGTCTGCAGGAAGGACTGGCCTTGCCTCCCTCGAACTCCTGCAGCACCGAGTCCACGTCATTCTCCATATCATCTGTGTACTGGAAGCAGTGGCACAGCTCACAGATGAGCAATGCCCCCCGTTCAGCCTCTCGAGGGCCTGCTGTGCTCTCCTGAGCTGATGGTCATCCCTGGGGCCTCGTGGGGTTCCCTGAGGGTAGCTCCCCTTACCCTCAACCCCTGTTCCCTTTCTTCATACTCTACATTCTCTCCCCTGGGACCATGTCTGCCTTGCTCACTGTAGGATGCTAGCACCTAACACAGTGTCTGGCAGGGCAGGTTATCCTCAGTATTGAACTAGAATAACTTCCTTGTGTACATGGTTGTGTTATCAGTCAGGATAGACGAAGTCATGCCTTTACAAATAACTCCCAGATCTCAGCGGCCTCAAACACCCAAGGTTTATTTCATTTTCACTGTGTCCATTGCGCACTGCTGGGGTGATCTCCACATTCTTACTTCAAGACCCTGTCTGAGAAACCTATACCATTTGGAAGGCTGTTGATATGACAGCAGAAGCCAGAGAACAAATGGAGAAGCTCACACTAACTCTTCAGTGCTGTTACCTAGAAATACACATGTATTTGACTCATATTTCAATGGCCAAATCTAGTCACACTGGTGTGGCTTTCCACATACCCGGCAGTGCCATCACAAGCAGGGGAGGGGAACCAGGACCTCAGGAGAGCAGTCTCCTGTCTACCCCCCAACCCTCTCCCAGGTTTCTCTACTGGTTTCCAGACTTGCATTTCCACATTCCTATTAGACATGAACACACGGTTGACCCTCTAATGTTTTGTTTTCAAAACATCATGCCTCCGTCAAGGCCCCTTTTCTTCCTTTCTCCATGTTACCAGATTTAGCCACAGAAGAATCAATGAGCTTTGACCCTTGGCATTATCTCTGCCTTCTCTGATCCCTTGCACAGCCAGCCAGTCAGTTGCCATATCCAGCCAGGGATATGCTGCTTATATCTCAGTATGAACCCTGTCTTATACACTAACCTATTCCTCTCCTGTTCATTGATTCCACAAGTAAGAGCACCCACTGTGTGCCAGGCACAACGGTGGGCTCTGAGATACAGCAGTAGGGAGCTGAGTCTCAGCGCTGGCCTCATGCAGCTGACAGTCTTGTAAAAACGCTCACAAATGACTATTTATGACATTACTTTAGTCGTGGTATGTGCTGTGATGGACAGAAAAGGAGGACATGAAGCCCTCTACAGGGGGCCTGACCTAGCCTGAGGCAATGGAGGAAGACGTCCTGAGAAAGTCCCATCTAAGCAGAGGTCCTGTGGATGATTGGTGCGAAGCGGGTGAGGAAAGGGACCGCATCCCGGACAGAGGAGACCCCGTGGGCCAGGCCTCTGGTCTAGAGCCTCACTCCTTACAAACTACTGCGGGAGCCTCTCCCGTAGTCTCCCCACTTCAGCTTCTGACTGCCCAGTGCTGCAAAAGATTAGAAGCAGAGACTATCTTGGGAAGCAAAGGGTTTACCACTGTGTCCGCTTGCACAAACATTTTCAGTGAGTCTCTATTGCCTCAAAGTAAAGTGTCTTTCAAGGGCCTGTGGCCCTTGATGGCCAGGTCAACCCAAACTGCTCACAGGTCTCCTTACATCCCCACACCTCCCCCCTTCTAGCCTTTTCTCTGCCTGCATTGCCTCCAAACTCCTGGGGTCAGGACCCCACCCATTCCTCAGATACCACCTCATCCATGACATTTTATCCTGCAAGTTTATGATAAGTAACTTCTCTCTGTTTAATGTCAATGATCCTTGATCTGACTTTTTCTGTGGTATCTTTAGTGACTAGTGTTTATGTGCATGCCTTATCCATCCCTGAGACCATCACTTCCTCAAATGTGGTCTGGCTGTGTGCCAGGTTTCTGTTGCTCCTGGGGCCTGTCACAGGTTCTGCACAGAACAAGCTGCAGCCGTGTGGCTGTGGGGGCTGTAGCTGCCCCCAGAGTCTGGACTCAGGAACTAGGCAATTTGCTACCCTTTGTCCCCATTTCTCCTTTTCACCTTATAGCAGGTGCCTCTCAGGATGGTTTGAGGGACCTCCTTATTTCTTAGAGGGAAATCCTTGAAGTTCATTCTGTTGTCTCTACTCTCTCTGGAACTTTCTTCAACCTCTCAGTAAGCTTTTGCTGTCTAGAAAAATGCGTGCTCCGTCTCCCTAGCCCAGGCCATGCACTGTTGGCCAGCTTTAACTAGATGCATTTCCAGTTCTCTACAGGGTTTGGTGGATAAGGATCTCACTGTGGCTTTGTAGACTGCCTGGCTGTGGTTTGAGTCCTAGCTCTCCAGCCCAGTGAACCTGGGACTGGGCTGGTGACTTCTGCTTGCATAAGGGGACTGTTGTGCCCCTGCCCCCAGACAAAGCAGGAAAATGCATTCCTCCAACGAATAATTGGTTGTTATTCCCATCTGTTACTCCCCCATGCTTTGTCTTCCAACCCCCAGCCTTTCTGTCCCCTGGAATGGTCAGCCAGTATCCATTACTGCCACGACTCCATCTCTTCCTCTCTTGCCCATTACCTCCCCTCATCCTCTTGGCCCCACTGTGCCCTCCTGAGGAAGGCAGGGAGAAGGTGCTAGAGTGAAATACCCACGCCCCAGGGGCAGCCTGATTTCAAACTCAAACATTTCAATTTGCAGCTTCTCTTACCTGAAGAAGGTAAGGCTTTCACTCCAGATCCACAGGGCACTCCCTTGGGCTCCCCTGGGTCACACCTGAACCAGTCATCATGTCTGCCTGCCCTGATGCTAGCCACCAATGAGCAGCCCTCAGAGTTCCCTGCCCTGGGCTCACTCCTGTTCAGGCATGCTCACTTTCCGCAGGAGCTGGCAGCAATGAAATGTTGTCTCCGTTGCTGTAGGGGTCCAGCCAAAGCCTGAAGAACTTTTCCCGACTTTGATCCAGGGTTAACTTATTGCAGTTCTTTGCTAAAATACTGCATGGCAGCACAGAAGATCCCTGGAAAGTCAGACAAAAGATTTTAATGGGCAAATTGTGAGCAGCTCCACTGTGTTGTAATCCTGAGTTTGGCAGGCACAGCCTGTGGGACCTTAATAGCTTTACCTCTGGAACTTGGATGGTTAGACCAGCAGGAAATGTGCTCAGGTTCCCCCAGTGCAAACATCCTGGGAATCTAGAGGAAAGCACAGATTTGATGAAATCTTCAGACCCAACATCCTACGGGTGATTTGGGGACAAGTCAGGACTATGACCAAGAACCAAAGATGCTCTTTCCACAGTCTGTTGAATCTGTGCAGCCCATGACTCTGGAAAGCACCAGTTATAATTAGCCATGGGTTTCCAGCAGCAGGGATATTGTGAATAGTGGATAACCTGTGCCAGCAAAGCACTAAGGTTTATAGCATTAACCTGTTCATCCTCATAACAATCCTAGAAAGTGCTCTGACAGCAGAGGACTCAGAAAGGCCCTTATTCCACATGGACGCATGGCGTTGGCGCCCTCAACCCCAGCTCTGGGAGGCCTTGCTGTTTGGACCCAGCTGGCAGCATCCAGCTACAGCTCACACTGTATACAAATGCTGGCGATTACCAATTTACTATGTGAACATTAAGGAAGGGAATGTGTGTGTGTGTGCGGTGTGTGTATTAGGGAGCATACTGTCCCTTTTCTTAATTATCCACACCTAAGAAATGACCAGTGGCTTGGACCTGTGCCTATAAGCCAAGTACTTGATATCGACTCTTTAATGCCTTATGCCAAAAGGAGACACACTGAGTACTATGAAATTCAGACACCTATGAACCACAGACATGCTCATTTTACCTCTGTCCCCTAAAATTGTACCTAATTTTTATTAAAATAATTTTTACAAGAGCTAATATTTCTGAGTATGTCCAATGTGTCGGACCCTCAGCCCAACACATCCATACTACCTCATTCACTACCATAGCCACCCCACCAGGCAGAGACCACCAGTCCCCTCTCGGTTCTAGAACATGGGGAAGGCTCAGAGAGATTAGGAAGTTCACTGAGGTCACTCAGCCAGGAAGTAACAGACAGGATAGACCCCAGGCTTTGTCTGCCTCTAGAATCCATTCTCTTAGCCTCCCATCATGCTGGGGTAACAGTAGTCGACATACTTACAGTTTTAATTTAAAAGTAAAGAGTATTAGAGGCAGAGGGAGAAAAGGGGGGAAACCCATGAACCAAGGGGATCTAGTCTTTCCAGCAGCAATCTTCCCTTGCTCAGAGGCTTCCCAGGCTGGGGTCAGGGAGCTCTATGTCTCACCTCAGCACTTTGCCTTTCTTCAGACTCACTCCCTCCTTCCTGCACTGTGTCAGTCTGCTCCAACAGTGACCTTTCTCCCTGCTTCCCATCCCCTCCTCCATCCTCCCACAGGTACCACTGTGATTGTCGCCTCTTCTCTGTGAGCCACCTAATAGTAATGCATATTAGGAATTTATAAACTTGCTTTCAGAGACACCACAGGAGCAGTGTACAAGTTTTTCTCACATTGTTTTGTCTCCTTATAAGAAAAAAAATAAGCCCACAGTGGCATATAGTGAGTTAAAGGAAAAGTTTTAGGATGATAGCAGCTCATTTTCTGTGAAGCCTTTCCTTAGAATGCCTTTTAGAGAACAGCAGGGGTCTACCCAACACTTCCCAGGGGTGCTCAAAACCATTCTTCCCTCTTATCTTGCAAGCCAGAGCTGGCACAGAAGTAGCAAGCCACACAGGAGAGCCTTGGGGGCTCAGCCCCCACCCCCGGCTTTATTGTCTATGCAGGGAAGACAGTATGCCCCTCTAAGTGCCGCCTGAAACCAGTTCTGTGTCACACACCAGCAGCATTTAGTCAGACAATATGGACATAATTACCAGGTTTAATCTGGTAGGTAGTGGAGGGAAAACAATGAAACAAAAGCCCTACAACGTGGCTTCTGTATTAGGATAAGATACAGGGCCTCCTGCTACAGTGGGGAAGCATCTTGGGGGTCCAGCACCGCACCCCACCCCCACAAATCTGTAATGACTTCTGGATCCTCTTCTTCACCAGGCAAGAAACATTGCAAACTATTTCCTTCCTATGAAAAGCCATTTGTTTTTAAAAATGTTAAGTTTAAGAGACGTACATACATTCTATTTAGCCCAATATAACCCAAACATCATCTCAACATGTAATCAATTTTTTAAAAATTTACTAATGAGCTATTCTGTGTTCTTTTTCTCTGAACTCAGGTGAGTATTTTACAAGCACAGTGCATCTCAGCTTGGACAAGTCACATGTCAGGTGGTCCACTGAGGAGTTTCAGAGCCTGTGACCCTCTAATTACTTCCCATTGCTCTCAAGCAAATTGCACACACCTTGGAGGGAAGGACCCAACTCGCAACCAGGCGTGTAGTATTTCCATGTTTATGAATGTCGATGATACTTAGTGCCTGTTTAGATTTATCTGTTGGTTCAGTTTCTTTAAATACCACTTTTAGTCTGTTTGTCAAATGTTTTATTATTCTCTTTGCAAACATTTGGTGTTTGGAGGGCTTGCCACATTCTTACGGCCAACCACCTATCCATCACCTCCACTGAAAGCCACCTCAAACTCAGCCTGTCCACGACTGAATTTTTGATTTGTAGACTCCTCCCCACCAAAAAAGAAAACAAAATCTGACCCTATCTACAGTCTTCTGCACCTCAGCTGAGGGCCACTGCACCCTTGGGATTGTTCCGGCCAAAAATTTTAGTCATCTGGGTTCTTACATTCTCTCACACCGTACATCCTATCTGTCAGCACATCTTATAGGCTCTACCTTAAAGTTTATCCAGGATCTGCCACTTCACACCAACCTTACTACTGTGCCTGGTCCAAGCCACCACCCTCTCAACTCAGGATCCAGAAGACTTTAAAACCTATCAGATGTGTCTGTCTTGCTTTAAAAATCTTGAGGATTTTAAACCTATGATCCTGCCCTGATGACACCCTAGTTCACACAGAGCAAAAGCCAAAGTATTCCCAGTGCTCTATAAAACTGACTAGGCTTTGCCACCCCTCCCCCACTCCTCTCAGACACCCCATCCCCCACCTCCTTGCTTTCTCTGCTGCAGCCACTTTGGCCTCCTTGCTGTTCCTTGACATGCCAGGCATGCCCTTGCTCTAAGACCTGTGCCCTGGTGAACGTCCTTCCTCTGCGGGCCAGCTGGCTCACTCCTCCCCTCCTTCAAAGCCTGCCCAAATCTCCCCTTCTAGGAAGCAATCTCAGCCATCTATCCCACCCTCTCTCTCCAATCTGCTTCCCACCTCCACATTATAGATCCTTATTATTATGCATATCTACCTTTTTCCCCATAGCCCTGGCACACTCTTCCACCAGATACCCGCTGGCTCACTCCCTCACCTGATGTATGGCATGGGAGGCAATAAATATTTGATGAATGAATGAATTTCTGTTACCCAAAATGAAGTATACCGGTGAAACTTTCAAGAGCTTGAAAATATTTATTAGCTTTCCTTTGGGTTTTTACAAAATAACGCAGGGCCAGTTCTTCACAAATTTATGAAATTGAGAGGATTTATCTTCCTTGCCTTCCCAACTTGTGTTTCAACATTGTGCACCTTCTCTTTTACACATGATCTTGTGTTTACTGAACACTGGTGTAAGCCAATTAGAATGAAGACAGTAGAACAGTAAATGGAAATGTTCTGTTCCTTCACTGTCCAGTGTGGCAGCCACTAGCCACATGTGGTCACTGAGTACTTGAAATGTGGCTAGTACAATTGAGGAACTGAATTTTTAATTTGAATTAATTTAAACAGGCATGGGTGGTGAGTGGCTACCATATTTTAAAGTGCAGCTTCATACTTAACACTTAGAGTCTCTTTAAGGAAAAATACGTCTTTTTACAATGTGCCTTTACAAATATCTCATTTGTCATTATACGAATGAATAAGAAAACCAGTCAGTAGTCTCTCTTTATTTAGAATTCAAAAAGTATTGGAGAAATAAGTGACTTACTGAGAGTCAAATTTTGGGTCAAATGCAATGTTTTAAATTAACTCCAGCATGGCCCTGTCTGGGATCAAGGGAGTCTGGACACAGGTTTCCTCTTGTCTTTTTTCCATATTTCACTGCCAAGATCAGAGCTGACAATAATAATAAGATCCCTTCCCTAAGCACTGAGGCCAACACTGAACATGCACTGTTGTTATCCATAATCCCTTAATGTCCTCACAATAACCCTGTGAGGCTGGAGGAATTATTATTGCCCGTGTGACATGGTAGAGAAACAGGCCCAAGAGAGGGCTTCCTGCCCAAGATGCTCAGTGTGGTATGGAGCCTGTAGGGTGCAGCCTCTCCCAGGGCTCAGATCCCAAATATCTCTAAGATAAATTGAAATAAATCCAAAAGCCTGAATGCTTTAAGACTGAGTAAAGCTGAGTTAGAAGCTCCTTGCTAAATTCCTCAGCATGCTAACAACAGGCAGGGTTCCGTTCACAGGCTAGCAGACTGCAGACCATTAGGCCCTCAGCCTGCAATATGACAGCTAAGAACTTGGAAAACTGTCCCACTCTCAAGTGCTGCACCCTACTATGCACTCTCCTTCTCCCCTGGCAGGGAGGCCTCAGCATTTCATACTCATCCACTAATGAAGAACAGAATCCTTCCCCATTTTATTTTGCATTTCATTTCCAGAGTAATTTGATGTGTATGTGGAGGAGGGCGGTTGTGAGGAAATGTGAACAGTGCTCATTTATTACAGTGTTAATTTAGAGCAGATCTCTCCCAATCCAATTCTGAACATCAGTTTATACCAGTGAGCTCTAAACCTAATGAAGATTGAGAAGGCAGGGCCAAAAGATCCTCTGGGGGTGCCTGCTAAGGAAAGAGACAAACAAAAACTCTAATACAGTCACAGTTTGCCACATAATTTTGACCTATATATAGAAGCCATGATGAAATCTGGGTTTTAACTATCTAGTTTGATGAGGTGTGCTTTTCCAACAATCTGGTGACTACCTTAGCAAGACTCCACCTATGGTCCTGCCCTTGACCTTGTCAAAACTGAACCTATAAACCCTCCAAAATCTCAGGTTCACCATCAGAATTTCTATTCTTCCCTCTAGTACCCTGTATTATTGTCCTATTGCTGCTGTAGCAAGTCACCACAAACTAAGTGGCTTAAGCAACACAGATTTACTATTTCACAGCTCTGTGGGCCAGATATCAGACATGAATAAAATCAAGATGTTAGCAGGACAAAGTTCCCTTCCATTCTGCCGGCTCTGGGTGAGATCCATTCCCTTTTCCAGCTTCTAGAGACCACCTGCTGCACACCTTGGCCCATGTCCCCCTTCTGCCACCTCCAAAGCCAGCAA
The DNA here is from genome assembly GCF_030020395.1 of Manis pentadactyla. Lineage (NCBI taxonomy): Eukaryota > Metazoa > Chordata > Mammalia > Pholidota > Manidae > Manis > Manis pentadactyla. The sequence continues at coordinate 7,684,956 of NC_080039.1, read as the reverse complement.
AAATAAGTTCTGTCCTTAAATTAGGTTGCCCTGACCTTCTGTAGTCACATCTGTGCTTACTCTTCTTCTGCTACCCTCTTCCATTTGTAAGGACCCTACGACTGTGTTGGGTCCACCCAGATAATCTTCCTCTTTTTAAGGTTATCTAATTAGCAACCTTAAGTCCCCTTTGCCATGTAACCTGACATATTCACTAGTTCCAGGGAATAGGATGCAGACATCTTGGGGTGAGAGGACTCTTCTAGCCTACCACACATCCCAAGCCCACTAATCTTTCTACCTGCCAGGACCTCAAATCCTACAACATAGAACATTGTCACCCTGTTTCACAGCTTCGCTTTGCTCCTGCCCCAGCCAGACTTCCAAAATCAGTTATTATAATCAAGCCTTTCATACACCTCATGTACCTTGTGTCCCTATCACTTCACTGTTCTCACTTGGCAAAATTTCAAGGAGCTGGGATAAATCCCACTCCCTGCCTGCTGAGCACCTCATCCACACCGCTGAAAAACAAATAGCCGGAGCAGACACACCTCCAGCTAGGGCCACAGTGGTACCCACTGACATTCCCCTGGCCTATTCACCCTCCCACACTCGTACACTACTACTTCACACCTTGTCCTTCAACTTCTGCCCCTACTTTCCCCCATTCACACTTTCAGCCAGTGACCCATTGGGAAAACAGAAGTAACCAGGCAGGACCTTCTGCACGTTCCCTCCATCATGTCTACCAACCCACAAGCTCCTGGCCCCACATCCTCTGCCCACCCCCAGTACTCTGTGAGCTCATCCAAGGCCAGGCCCTCCTCTGGTGTCTATATTCTATTAGCACAAGAGTATGTGTTACTCTCTTATCCCAAAGACAAAGGACAATCAAACCCTCTCTTGAACCCCACTGACCTTTCCGGCTATATCCCTTTTCCCTGTCACCTGTTAGAGCAGAATTCAGAAGAGTTACCTGTGTCTGCTGTCTCCTCATCCTCGTTCGGTTCTCTCCTAGCCTTCTGCAGTCAGGCTTCTGACCCCACCCTACAGCCCAAACTGTCCTTGTCAAGGTCACCATGCTGCTTCCCTGCTGGTGAATCCAGCCATCATTTTTCAGTCTTAATCTCACTGCTCACACTGATTGCTGGCTGCATCAGCCTTGAAACACCTGCCCCGCTTGACTTCCAGGACTTTCCACCTTCGCCATTGTCCACTGTTCAGTCTCCTTTGCTAGTTCACCCTGGACTATGGTACCTGGTCACTCCCTGGTCCTCCTGTGGTCTCATGACTTTAAAATCTATATGATCATGATATGCAAATATACGTATATATGCAAATATACCAAAAGCTAAAATTTACTTGGACCCAGACTCATATCCAGAGACTTACCTGACGTGCGCACTTAAATTCTGATAGGCATCTCAAAACTCAACATGTTCAAATCCTGCTAATGATCTTCTCCAAGCCTCATCTACCCAAATCTTCCACATTGTAGTTTATGGCAGGTCCCTCTTCTTGTTGCCTATACTGAAAACCTTAGAGGCATTCTTGACTCCCCTCTTTTTCTTACTGGTATCCAATCTACCTCCAGTCCTTGACTTGGCTTTCAGAAGGTCTCCAGACTGTGTGCACTTCTCAGCAGCTCTTCTGCCAGCGCAGCCCAGAACGCCATGGTCCGATCTCAGTTACAGTAACTTCCAGCTGCTCTTCCTGCCCCCGCCCTTGCCCCTCCCCTACAGTCTATTATAACACAGCAGCCACAGGAGCCCTCGGAAGAAGTCCCTCGTGGATCTTGTTCACTCAGTGGGTCCCCATTGTACTCAGAATGGAAGCCGAAGTCCTTAATGGCAAACATGGCCCGAGAAGCTCTGGCTCCCACTTACTTCCCACTGTCCTCCCCTTGCTCTCTCTGCTCCAGCTGCACTGGCCCCGCTGGACTTGATTAACCTAGCCAGCAGGCACCCACCCCGGGGCCTCTGGCTGGCTTTTCTCTCTGCCAGAACTACCCTTCCCACTTGCTCCGCCTCGTATGACCATGCGATTTGTTGCCTTGTTAAAGTCATTTCCCCAGAAATCTTCCTGGTCATTCATTTCAAAGTCATGTACCTCATCACTTCCTGTCCTATTCCCCTGCCTAATTTTTCTTCATAGGACATTCTTCGAAAGAATAAAACATATTTATTTTATTTTTTGCTATTTTCATTCACTGGAATAGAAACACCGTGAGGACAGGGATTTTGTCTGTTTTGCTCACTGCTGTATGACCAGTGTCTGGTGCATAATAGGTGCTCAAAAATATCCACTGGATGTGAATGAATTAGTGCTTCTTTTTTAAAAGACTATTCTCTGTCAGAAACTGTGCTGTTAAACAATTTTGGGGGGAATTTTAACCTATTTCACACCACCTACACATACATTCCTCTATTTAAAAAAAATTTTAAGTAATTACCACATTTAAGTAATTAAGTAAATATTTCTCATTGTCTACAAAACTCATTCTCCTCTCTCCCCTACCCATTTATTTCTGCTAACACAACCCTGGTTTGGTTTGTGGTGACAGTTCCAATGTTGAATCACAGTGGTACCAAGCAAGTCATGATAATTCTGGAAACTCATTTTTTTCCAGCATTTTACACCTGCAGGTGGCCATGTGCTCTTGCTAAATGTGAGGATGTCATTTGGGGCACATCTGGGAGATACTCTACTGTCTCAAAAAGTGAGGGCTCTTTTCTTCCCTATATTTCCTTCTTTGAATTCCCAGACGTTTGGGGGAATAATGTCAGCACTGCAGCAGCAATGCATGACCATGAGTGGGCAAACTAAAGAAAGAAAGCCTTCACTTCAAGGATGGCAGAGCAGGAAGAGACCAAGAGTCTGAGTCTTTGATGGTATTGAGCCTCTGGACCAAATCCTGGAACTTTCAGACTTCCTGTTATGTGAAAAACTTAAATATCCTTTTTATCTAAGCTCTGCTTTTCCAGATGCTCTGTTATTTCAGCCAAAAGCACTTCTAAAGGATATAGGCCTGAGTGAGTGCTTGGGTGAACTGCAACAGCCACAGAGGAGAATCACTGAGACCCCCTCCATGAAAGAGCTTGCCTTTCAGCTCTGAAGAGCACGGTCAGCTGACAGCCTCTGCTTGTTAATACCCACAGGCTCTCCCTTAGTTTTTGAGCCAGACTCACTCTTGTGCCCCCCAGCCAGTGAGGAAGTTTGGTGAGGGACCAGGGTGTGTCCACTTCTGCCCAGCGGGGGCTCCGGGGTTGGGGGGACTCTGCTCTGAAACTCCCCATGGGTTGGCTGAAACTTTCTCTGGTGTGTCCCACTGTCTGGGTGCTCCCACCCACCTGCGCTCTCCCTCTGTCCTTCCTTTCACAGGTGCTCTGAGGAGTGCTGTGGTGAAGCCTTCTGTGCCTGATAGTAATACTGGTCCCTCTTTCACAGGTGTTGCTACTAAAGAACATCTTGTACTCTTCTTGGGTGATATTGATGCTGGTGTTCTTGTTTGCAGAGTCAAAGAATGAACTTAGCAAACGCTCAAGGTAGAAGAGCCAGGGAGAAGCTTTTATTTAGAGATTAAAGTGAGAGGACAGAGCTCCCGGCTCACACAAGGAGGGGACAAGAGAGCATGTAGTTGTGCATTGTCTTGGGGTTTTATAGGTAGTTGAGGATTTTTGGAAAGGATGATAAAAGGATTAAACTTGTGGATTTGTTAAGTGGTCCCTGAATATTTAAAATTAACTTAACACAATAGATTTACTGCTCTGATTTCTCCCTGGGATACCAGCACTTTGGTCTGGGAGCATATCAAACAAAACCACCTTCCCAGCCCACAAGGTGAGCTGAGCTATTGTCTGCTAAAGAGTAAGTTAAGATCTTACTTCTTAACTTCCCGGGTATTTAAATGCAATCATAATTTTAAGATGGAATCCTTCCTGTCTTTTACTATGTTCTTTATGGCTGGGCTTGCCATAATTTGCCCAGATTGCAGATCACCTCATCAGGTTTAAAGAAAGACATCACATAGGTCTGGGCCTATTAACATGCTAAAGTGAATCTTACTCATGATTACAAACAATTGGTATAATAAAAACATAGACTACTTTCCTTCATCTGGGGAATATTAACTGGTCTCACTGAAAAATGACTCTAAAGTTCAATGTTTAACATGGAGTTTTGGTAGAGGATTTCTTGGCATGTTGTTGCACTGCTCTGACTGTAAGTATCCTGCCTTGCTTTTTCTGGGAGGCCTTCACCCTACTCTGACTACACCCATGGTCCCTGTCTCATTATGTCACCTTTTTCCTACCAGCACATCTTGCAGAATCATTTGGTAAATGGCTCCAGCCATATTATGTGTGTGGTACAGGTATTTACTGTTGAATCACTGCACAGAAATGGTACAAACAGCACAAATTTTGATGTGTGCAAGCTCACCTTGTTGGGGTGCAGTGGCACCTGTATGGAGCACATTGTAATGCCTTGGTTCTCACTTCTGAAGCCTGAAGGCCCATTGGGGCTTTGATTCACTCAGTTGCTATTTTCTTCTGAATGTTCTTCTTTCAATCTCTTGGATAATGGGGACTGGATAGTGGGGGAGTCATACCCAGTAGGAGCAAGCATGTGGCAAAGGCCCAGCACAAAGAGAAGCCCCAAATGGGGCAATGCTGATTTACCATATTGCCTGGAGCCAGCCTTACCTGAAGCTACATTTCAGGTATCTACCTTTAAAAACTGAGTTCTACCAAAGTCCACTTTTGGATTAGTACTGAAAACTGCAACTCATGGTACAGCCCAAAGTAGATTTTTTAAAATGTTTACTTGAATAGAACTTACCGAAAAAAAAAAATCCAAGTGGCCCCACTGATATTCTCAATATTTGTATTGTAGAATGCAATTTTGTAAAGTGATTCAGTGCTTGGTTTGTATGAATGAGTGTTAATTCTTCCAGTTCTCAAGGTGTAAATGCCACGCAAAACAGCACTGATATCTGAGGCACACATTCCCTTCTGCCTGCACCGTACACTGAGTTGCTAAAGCCAGACTTCCTGATGGCTCCCTTTGATGCATTGACACCTTGAAGTCAAGGCTAACTTGTATCCATTGTACTTTCTAATGGTGTCTCTAGTCGGTCCACTCTGCACCCCCTCTACTGCGGAGATTCCTGGGGGGGCCTCTGTCATCTCTCCTCTGGACTGCATGGACTGTCCCACATCCTCACATGCTTCCTTCTAATCTGTTGCCCACATGCAGCCAGAGGATCTCTGAAAATTATCAATCAGATTGTGCACTTCTTGACTTTAAGCCTTTCAGTGGCTGTGCCCTGAGTGTGAATGACAAGTTCCTTCCCTGAGCTCCAAGCCCTGAGCAGTCTGATCCCCTCCCCTCTCTGCAGCCTCCCTTTCCTCCTCTCCTCTCTGTGTTCACCTTACTCCAGTCACTCTGGCATTGCTGCAGCTCTTTGAACGGGCCGTGTCCTTTCCTGTCTCTGCCTGGGACTCTCTACATTTACTTTTCACTGAGCCACCCCTTCCCCAGGGAAGCCACACCACCCTTTCTCTCTTCAGCCTCACCAAGGACTCCCATTCTGCTCCATCACCTTTGTAAAACTTGACCATGTGATTATTTGTGCAGTGTTTCCCCTAGTCCACTATAAATTCCACAAGAGCAGAGATCTTGTCTGTCCACCAGATCCCTAACACCAGATGACACAATGCCATAACACCTAGTAAAAATAAATAGACTTGATGTTATCATAGCTCAACCTTACTCTTACCGATTTTTCAAGGGGAATTTCTTACCCCTCTACCAGATATAAAGGCTTGGGTCTTAGATGCTGACCATTTCTATTTAGCTATACAAAACACTGCACTCTACTAGACTTCCTGGAACTAGAGACAAGGTAAATGACAAATTACCTTCGCTGGTTCAAAGACACAAAACACCTCCATTTATATCACTTTGAAAAATATGTATAATAAGAATATGTTAGGAGGTCTTAAAAACATAGCTTGTAACTATTCCCACTAGGCTTTGAATCTCAACGAAACAATAAAATCACCCCCCAAGACTCTCACAGCTTTGCTCAGTCAGCTCCTTGGAGGCCCCAGCAGTGCACAGGTCAGAGTTTACATTACCACATGGCAGGATTATGTGCAGATTCTACACCAAGCACACTTGTTAGGTCATGATTGTCCCTCATCCAAGGCAGCATTATGTCACTGCGGGGTTGGTAATGGGGTGTGGTTGGTGCAGGTTGCTGATAATCAAGGAATGAGGAAAAAGAGTAAATCCTCCAGGAGATTGGGGAGGACTCAACCAACTCTAAGGGGCTGTCATTCAGGATTTGTTCAGAGAAGCAGAACCAATAGGAGAGAGATACACAATAAGGAATATATTTGGGGATTTGACTTTTCGCAATTATGGGATTTAATTATACAGGCTCTGTAAGGCTCTGCCTGGTGTCAGAGCCTAAGCCTTCAGCTGGTAGCTGTGAAGGAATCATGGATATAAAGCAGCAGGTTTCAATTAAGGCTGATTTTGCCTAACACCCTTGTCCCAGGGACATTTGACAATGTCTGGAGACATTTTGGGTTGTGACACCTAGAGGATAGGGTACTGGCATCCAGTGGGTAGAGACCACGGATGCTGCTAAAATCCTGCAGTGCATGGGACAGTTCCCCACAATAAAGAATTATCTGACCCAAATGTCAGTAGTGCTAAGGTTTAGGAAGTCTGAGGTAACTTGCGGCATAAACCGTAACCTGCATGTATGATCTGGATCCCATGAAGATGGAGTGGGATGAGCTCGTCTTGCCACTTCCAGCTTCAGTGATACAGCGTCCTGCCATAAGTAGTAGCTGCCGCCTTTTGTCACAGAGCCAGTCATGCACTTGGCTCATGTGTTGGGGGAGTCAAAGAAGGATGCAGGGAAGGTGGAGAACTGCAGGCCCAGCTGCAGCTCCACACCAGCAAATTGGGCCAGCAGAGAGCACCAAGGTGTGCGAGCTGCAGCAGTGCACATGGGCCCCCATGCCCACAGCCCCTCCCATCCCCCAAGCCAGCCTCTGCACATAAAAGCAACATGACTGCTGCCACCAAATCTTGGTGAAAATGTGTCCTATAGCCACCTTAAATATACCGGGAGGAAAATTCTGGAAAATGCAGTTGGGCCTTATCAGGTTGTCACTTTATAAAGCCACCACAGGATATACATAGAATTGTTTATTAGTTAAGGTTCTTCAGAGAAACAGCCAGTAGGAGGTGTGGATAGGAGGATAGATGGATAGATAGATGGACTGCTATCTTACAAGGAATTGGTTCATGCAATTATAGAGGGTGATGAGTCCCAAGATCTGCAGTCAGTAAGTGGGAGACACAGAAAAGCTGGTGTAAGTTTCATTCTGAAAGCCATCAGACTCGAGAGCTAAGAAGAACTGATGTTTAAGTCAAGGCTAAAGACAGGAATAGGCCAATTTTTCAGCTAAAAGGAAGTCAGGTTTCTGATTCAGGCAGTAAATTCTCTCTTACTCAACCTTTTTATTCTTTTTAGGCCTTTAACTGATTAGATGAAGCCTACCCACATTAGGGCAGGCAATCCTGCTATACTCAATCCTGCTTTACTCAATTCAAATATTAATCTCATCCAGAAACAACCTCACAGACATACCCAGAATAATATTTGACCAAATATCTGTGTACCCTGTGGTCCAGTCAAGTTGACATATAAAATTAACCATCTCAAATTGCTTAAAGCATTTGCTAAATCAGTCAATAAAGGGAGCTGGAATAGTGGGTCTCTCTCTTCAGACCTCTCTAGAAATTTTGGGTTTGTTCTACTATGAGTTGTGTTGTTCACCAGATTTCTAAAGAAGATTCTGGTTCTCCTATGACAACATCTTAAACCTTCCCAGGTAATTCCAGAAATGACCTGCTATAATGTTGTGTTAAAGTGAAAAACAAATTGGCATTTCCTCTCCTTAGGAATATAGCAAGATAGAAAGAAAAAATTTAAGAGCTAGTATTTTAAGGATAATGAATTTTTCAAGATCATTTGTTACCTTCAAAATGTAATAATTAAGCACCAAAATAATAAATCTGAAAATGTGAAGACATAAGAATATTAGGAGGAAAAAAAACACAGGGCAACCACTGTTTTTACTCCAAACCACACAACACATCAGTATATTCAACTATTGGTTAAAAAGCGTGTGGGGGTAAGAATCCCCAGGAAAACAAAATCATTGCTTTACTGCTTTTATGAAGGAGGAAAATGAAATTCTTCTGAACTTAACTGGCCACCAAGAAAACCATAGCAAATCAAAGATGTTTTTAAAAATCACACTGCATTAAATAGGTTAAATAAAGGACCAAATTTCAATTTCTGTAAATGATACATTTAACCATGGTATTGATAACTTTCAAGTTAATGCACATATTAAAATCAGAGGTCCTTTGGCAATTCTGAGCTTCCAACTGGGCTCAGCCCAGAATCTTTTAGCTAGTACCTTTTATAAAGGAGTTACTACCAGGGGAGAATTGTTCTGAAATTCAGCTTCCCCAGGAGCCAGGTAAATGGGTAGGAAAACGTTATAATCTGCATTTAAAGGGTGTCTGTTGCAAGTAGCACCCAATTGAACAGGTGAAAGTCATGACAGAATTAGTTTCAGAGAGTTACTCTGCTTTGAGGGAAAGAGTTCAAAAAGTGGAGGTGGGAAACCTGGATTAATTTCTGGCTGGGCCACACAGGAGCTCCAACTCCTAGAGAGCGGAAGGAGGGGTGCCAGAGCTGAATTGCCTCCCACGCGGCCCCTGAGGGAATCATGAAGCATGGACCCCAGTGTGATGGTGTTTGGGATGGGGTCTTTGGAAGATGATTCAATTTAGACAAGGTCCTGAAGGATTGGTCTTCAGGATGGGACCAGTGTCCTGATGAGGGAAGAACACGGTTTGCTCTATCTCATTCCCTCTGTCCCTTGCTTTGCCGTTCCCTCCTTTCTCCCTCTGCCACATGAGAACACAGCAAGAAAGCAGCTGTCTGCAAGTTTGGAAGAAAATCCCTACCACACTGGTGCCCTGATCTCAGATGCGCAGCCTCCAGATCCATGAGAAAATAAGTTTCTATTGTTTAAGCCACCTAACCGAGGTATTAGATAATTACAGCTCAAGTTGACTTAAGAGGGAGACATTAAACTTTTCTGAACTTCAGTTCTTCATTTATAAAATGGAGATGTTTATACCTAAGCCGACAGTTACTGAGGGATTTAATAAAATACTCTGAGAGTTTATCATAAACTGCAAAGAATAGTACAAATACATGGTCTTGTTCCATGATTACTTACATAATAATGACTAACATCTGTAGAGTACAATATAGAATGTACTTTAAAACAACTTAATTTGATGGTTAAAACAACTGTATTAGGTATACAAAACAGCACGCTTATCTTGCTGATGAGAAATTGGAAACCACAGCTAGAAACCAGGTTTCCTGATAAATCCAGCAGTATTCCAACTTTGCTCTTAAAAAGAGTTGTGTTTGATGGTGGAGCAAACATGGCTGCATGAGTAGGACAGTGGGAATGTCCTCCCAAAAACATATATACTTTTGAAAATACATCAAACACAACTAGCCCTAAAAGAGAGACCAGAAGACGCAGGACAGTGGCCAGACTGCAGCTACACCAGCGAGAGCCCAGCGATGGTGAAAGGGGTAAGATACAAGCCCCGGCCCCGCGGGACCCGAGCGCCCCTCCCCCCAGCTCCCAGCGGGAGAAGAATAGGCAGAGCGGGAGGGAGAGGGAGCCCAGGACTGCTGAACACCCAGCCCCCGCCATCCGGGCCAGAGCGCAGACACAGTGCGTGCCCAGGGGGCCCTGGATACTGGGGGAACAGGGAGTAAGACCTCTGAGCGGGTGCCGAAGCTGATGCCCCTGTGACAAAGAAAAGCGGGGGCTTTTTGAAAGTGTTAAAGGGACAGGGACTTAACAGCTTGATGGAAACAACCCAGGTCACACACAGTACAGCAGCTGGAAATTACAGGGAAAACCGGTGAACTAACCCCCTGGGCAACAGCTCTGAGACCCCTCACGGAGGCAAACAGTCAAGCAGCATCCCCATCCATTACCCCACCGGGCGCTGCGAAAGCAGAGAAGCAGCCTGAGACAAATACCGCCCACAGAAAGGGAAATTTCTCCCTTCCGGCCAGGCAAGACACAAAGACCCAGTCTACACGCAATTACCCAACACAAGCCACTAGGGGTCGCAGTTGTCCCAGTAAAGAAAGGCCAGTAGCAAGTGAAAATTTTGGCCCTCCCAGCTGACAGTCAATAGCACCTGTCAACATGAAAAGGCAAAAAAATATGATCCAGACAAGACTAACCCAGACAGCTTCGGCATCTGCTACATCTTCCCCTGAGAAGGAATCTGGGGAGATAGATTTAGCCAGTCTTCCTGAAAAAGAATTCAAAACAAAAGTCATAACCATGCTGATGGACTTGCAGAGAAATATGCAAGAACTAAGGAAGGAGAATTCAGAAATAAAACAAGCTCTGGAAGGACTTCAAAACAGAATGGACGAGATGCAAGAGACCATTAATGGACTAGAAAAGAGAGAACAGGAACGCAGAGAAGCTGATGCAGAGAGAGATAAAAGGATCTCCAGGAATGAAAGAATTTTAAGAGAGCTGAGGGACCAATCGAAAAGGAACAGTATAAGAATTATAGGTATTCCAGAAGAAGTAAAGAGAGAAAAGGGGATAGAAAATGTCTTTGAAGAAATAATTGCTGAAAATTTCCCCAAACTAGGGGAAGAAATGGCCTCTCAGACCACAGAGGTACACAGAACTCCCATGACAAGGGGTCCAAGGAGGGCAACACCAAGACACATAATAATTAAAATGGCAAAGATCAAAGACAAGGACAAAGTATTACAGGCAGCCAGGGAGAAAAAAAAGGTTACCTACAAAGGAAAACCCATCAGGCTATATCATCAGACGTCTCAACAGAAACCCTACAGACCAGAAGAGAATGGCATGATATACTTAATGCAATGAAACAGAAGGGCCTCGAACCAAGACTACTGTATCCAGCACGAATATCATTTAAATATGAAGGAGGGATTAAACAATTCCCAGACAAGCAAAAGTTGAGGGAATTTGCCTCCCACAAACCACCTCTACAGGGCATCCTACAGTGACTGCTCTAGATGGGAGCACTCCTAAAAAGAGCACAGATCAAAACACCCAACATATGAAGAAGGGAGGAGGAGGAATAAGAAGGGAGAGAACTAAAGAATCATCAGACTGTGTTTATAATAGCTCAACAAGCGAGTTAAGTTAGACAGTAAGATAGTAAAGAAGCTAACCCTAAACCTTTGGTAACCACAAACTTAAAGCCTGCAATGGCAATAAATTCATACCTTTCAATAATCACCCTGAATGTAAATGGACTGAATGCACCAATCAAAAGTCACAGAGTAATAGAATAGATAAAAAAGCAAGACCCATCCATATGCTGCTTACAAGAGACTCACCTCAAACCCAAAGACGCGCACAGACTTAAAGTCAAGGGATGGAAAAAGATATTTCAAGCAAACAACAGAGAGAAGAAAGCAGGTGTTGCAATTCTGGTATCAGACAAAACAGACTTCAAAATAAAGAAAGTAACAAAAGACAAAGAAGGACATTACATAATGATAAAGGGCTCAGTCTATCAAGAGGATATAACCATTATAAATATATATGCACCCAATACAGGAGCACCAACATACCTGAAACAAATATTAATAGAACTAAAGGAGGAAATAGAATGCAATGCATTCATTCTAGGAGACTTCAACACACCACTCACTCCAAAGGACAGATCCACCAGACAGAAAATAAGTAAGGACACAGAGGCACTGAACAACACACTAGAACAGATGGACCTAATAGACATCTACAGAACTCTACATCCAGAAGCAACAGGATACACATTCTTCTCAAGTGCACATGGAACATTCTCCAGAATAGACCACATACTAGGACACAAAAAGAGCCTCAGTAAATTCCAAAAGATTGAAACCCTACCAACCAACTTTTCAGACCACAAAGGCATTAAACTAGAAATAAACTGTTCAAAGAAAGCAAAAAGGCTCACAAACACATGGAAGCTAAACAACACGCTCCTAAATAATCAATGGATCAATGACCAAACCAAAATGGAGATACAGCAATATATGGAAACAAATGACAACAACAACACTAAGCCCCAACTTCTGTGGGACACAGCAAAAGCAGTCTTAAGAGGAAAGTATATAGCAATCCAAGCATATTTAAAAAAGGAGAGGCAATCCCAAATGAACGGTCTAAATGTCACAACTATCGAAATTGGAAAAAGAAGAACAGATGAGGCCTAAGGTCAGCAGAAGGAGGGACATAATAAAGATCAGAGAAGAAATAAATAAAATTGAGAAGAATAAAACAATAGCAAAAATCAATGAAACCAAGAGCTGGTTCTTTGAGAAAATAAACAAAATAGATAAGCCTCTAGCCAGACTTATTAAGAGGAAAAGAGAGTCAACACAAATCAACAGTATCAGAAATGAGAAAGGAAAAATCACGACGGACCCCGCAGAAATACAAAGAATTAGTAGGGACTACTATGAAAACCTATATGCTAACAAGCTGGGAAACCTAGGAGAAATGGACAACTCCCTAGAAAAATACAACCTTCCAAGACTGACACAAAAAGAAACAGAAAATCTAAACAGACCAATTACCAGCAACGAAATTGAAGCGGTAATCAAAAAACTACCCAAGAACAAAAACACTGGGCAGGAGGGATTTACCTCGGAATTTTATCAGACATACAGGGAAGACATAATACCCATTCTCATTAAATTTTTCCAAGAAATAGAGGAGGAGGGGATACTCCCAAACTCATTCTATGAATCTAACATGACCCTAATACCAAAACCAGGCAAAGACCCCACCAAAAAAGAAAACTACAGACCAATATCCCTGATGAACGTAGATGCAAAAATACTCAACAAAATATTAGCAAACTGAATTCAAAAATACATCAAAAGGATCATACACCATGACCAAGTGGGATTCATCCCAGGGATGCAAGGATGGTACAACATTCGAAAGTCCATCAACATCATCCACCACATTAACAAAAAGAAAGACAAAAACCACATGATCATCTCCATAGATGCTGAAAAAGCATTTGACAAAGTTCAACATACATTCATGATAAAAACTCTCAGCAAAATGGGAATAGAGGGCAAGTACCTCAACATAATAAAGGCCATCTATGAAAAGCCCACAGCCAACATTATATTGAACAGCGAGAAGCTGAAAGCATTTCCTCTGAGATCGGGAACTAGACAGGGATGCCCACTGTCTCCACTGTTATTTAACGTAGTACTGGAGGTCCTAGCCACGGCAATCAGACAAAACAAAAAAATACAAGGAATCCAGATTGGCAAAGAAGAAGTCAAACTGTCACTATTTGCAGATGACATGATACTGTACATAAAAAACCCTAAAGACTCCACTCCAGAACTACTAGAACTGATACCGGAATACAGCAAAGTTGCAGGATACAAAATCAACACACAGAAATCTGTGGCTTTCCTATATACTAACAATGAATCAACAGAAAGAGAAATCAGGAAAACAACTCCATTCACAATTACAACAACAAAAAAATACCTAGGAATAAAGCTAACCAAAGAAGTGAAAGACTTATACTCTGAAAACTACAAATCACTATTAAGAGAAATTAAAGGGGACACTAACAGATGGAAATGCATCACATCCCCGTGGCTAGGAAGAATTAATATCGTCAAAATGGCCATTCTGTCCAAAGCAATATACAGATTTGATGCAATCCCTATGAAACTACCAGCAACATTCTTCAATGAACTGGAACAAATAATTCAAAAATTCATATGGATCCACCAAAGACCCCGAATAGCCAAAGCAATCCTGAGAAAGAAGAATAAAGTAGGGGGGATATCACTCCCCAACTTCAAGCTCTATTATAAAGCCATAGTAAACAAGACAATTTGGTACTGGCACAAGAACAGAGCCACAGATCAATGGAACAGACGAGACAATCCAGACATTAACCCAGACATTTATGGTCAATTAATATTTGATAAAGGAGCCATGGACATACAATGGGGAAATGACAGTCTCTTCAACAGATGGTGCTGGCAAAACTGGACAGCTACATGTAGGAGAATGAAACTGGACCATTGTCTAACCCCATATACAAAAGTAAACTCAAAATGGATCAAAGACCTGAATGTAAGTCATGAAACCATTAAACTCTTGGAAGAAAACATAGGCACAAAACTCTTAGACATAAACATGAGTGACCTCTTCTTGAACATATCTCCCCGGGCAAGGAAAACAACAGCAAAAATGAACAAGTGGGATTATATTAAGCTGAAAAGCTTCTGTACAGCAAAAGACACCATCAATAGAACAAAAAGGAACCCTACAGTATGGGAGAATATATTTGAAAATGACACATCCAATAAAGGCTTGACGTCCAGAATATATAAAGAGCACACATGCCTCAACAAACAAAAAACAAATAACCCAATTAAAAAATGGGCAAAGGAACTGAACAGACGGTTCTACAAAAAAGAAATACAGATGGCCAACAGATACATGAAAAGATGCTCCACATTGCTAATTATCAGAGAAATGCAAATTAAAACTACAATGAGGTATCACCTCACACCAGTAAGGATGGCTGCCATCCAAAAGACAAACAACAACAAATGTTGGCGAGGCTATGGAGAAAGGGGAACCCTCCTACACTGCTGGTGGGAATGAAAACTTGTTCAACCATTGTGGAAAGCAGTATGGAGGTACATCAAAATGCTCAAAACAGACATACCATTTGACCCAGGAATTGCACTCCTAGGAATTTACCCTAAGAATGCCGCAATCAAGTATGAGAAAGATCAATGCACCCCTATGTTTATCGCAGCACTATTTACAATAGCCAAGAATTGGAAGCAACCTAAATGTCCATCGATAGATGAATGGATAAAGAAGTTGTGGTACATATACACAATGGAATACTACTCAGCCATAAGAAAAGGGCAAATCCAACCATTTGCAGCAACATGGATGGAGCTGGAGGGTATTATGCTCAGTGAAACAAGCCAAGCAGAGAAAGAGAAATACCAAATGATTTCACTCATCTGTGGAATATAAGAACAAAGGAAAAACTGAAGGAACAAAACAATACCAGAATCACAGAACTCAAGAATGGACTAACAGGTACCAAAGGGAAAGGGACTGGGGAGGATGGGTGGGAAGGGAGGGATAAGGGGGGGAAGAAGAAAGGGAGGTATTAAGATCAACATGCACAGGGGGGTGGGAGAAAGGGGAGGGCTGTACAACACAGAGAAGACAAATAGTGATTCTACAACAGTTTGCTACACTGATGGACAGTGACCGTAAAGGAGTATATAGGGGGGACCTGGTATAGGGGAGAGCCTAGTAAACAAAGTATTCGTCATGTAAGTGTAGATTAATGATTAAAAAAAAAAAGCAGTTCCTATGTGGTGACCCCTGATGAGTTCTACACAATGATATAAAGGGCATATAAAAGTGTAGGCAAAGGGTCTGTTTGTGTTTATACAGAGGATCAAAGCCTAATTTGGCTACCCCAAAAATGAACTAAGATACGATATGAAAAAGAACTTCCAACATCAGCATTCTTGGGAAGACTCATGACAGAAGATGATCAGCAAAAAAAAAATCTCCAACAGAGATCCACGCACTGTCAAAGGTGTAGATGCACTCATCCCACCAGTTCCTGGACTTGCCATGGGAATGATGAAGGAGATATCTAAGCTGGCCTGTGCATACAGTAAAACAACAAATTTGACTGGATCTATACTGTTGGAACTCAACCAAGAATTAGGAGAAGTGCAAATTGTAGCGCTCCAAAGTCTTACAACTACAGACTATTTACTGTTAAAAGAACATATGGCATGTGAACAGTCCCCAGGAATGGGTTGTTTTAATTTGTCTGATTTCTCTCAGACTGTTCAAGTTCAGTTGGACAATATCCAACATGTCATAGATAAGTTTTCACAAATGCCTAAGGTGCCTAACTGGTTTTCTTGGTTTCACTGGAGATGGCTGGTAATTACAGGTATGCTTTGGTTAGGTAACTATATTCCTAATATGTTAATGTGTGTGCACAATTTAATTAGTAGTTTAAAACCTATCCATGTTGAAGTTACTCTACAAGAAGATATGTCAAAGAAATAATCAATCTTCCCATATTTTCTTCCGCCTGCTACTTCTATAGCTTTTCTTCTTCCTACCTAATCACAACCTTTAAATAGAACTCGTGCCACATGTCGAATTTACCGAGTATCATAATTCTTCCAAGTGGTAAAGACACCTCAAGACAAATGCTGGGCATAGAAGCCACAGGGCATAAATCTGCAAAGAAGTAAAAAGCTAACCTTTTCAAACAATAAGGCTTCTCTCTCACTTACCAACTTCACATTTCCCTGTATGGCCCCGGAAGATGACTGGTTAGCCAGAGACGGGTAAGATTCCTCAAGGGAGGAACAACCTAAGACAGGCACAGTCGCAGGGGGCCATCTGGTGTGAAAATGGGGAGCAGCAGAGGTGAGGCTTAGAACCTCCCCCCTCATGTTCTGAGAGAAATCTTCTGCATACGTGGATGTTTTATTGCCCTGGTCTAGCTTGGATTAACACATAGTCTACAGGCACACTCCTGATCATCTACATTTGCTCTCTTACAACAATAAACTCTGTTTTCTACCTTTATCTCATATCTACCTACCATTTCAGCATTTTATTAAAAATAATAATAATAGAGAAATGTGGTATCCACATATAAATCAAGTTTAAAAATCAAATGAATATTCATATTTGAACTGTGTATAGTTCATAATGCATGAACAAAACCGAAAGCTTCTGTGATGACTGCCCTTGCACTGTTCACCATGTAACATATTCACTATGTAAGAATTTGTGCTCCATGTAAGAATTTGTTCGTTATGCATCAGAAGATTGGAGACTGACGAAAATTAGGCTTGGGGTGGATTAATGATTGTGCATTGAGTATTGACCCCCCTATATAGAAATTTATTGTGGTTAACAACTATTTGATCAATAAATATGAGAGATGCCCTCACAAAATATATATATATAAACACACTTCCAATTGTAAAATAAATAAGTAACCGGGATGTAATGTATAGCATAAGGAATATAGTCAAAATATTGTAACAACTTGGTATGGTGATAGCTGGTACCTAGAATTATCATGTATATAAATGTTGAATCACTGTGTTGTACACCGGAAACTAATGTAATGTAATACTGTTGTCAATTACCCTTCAATTAAAAATAAATAAATAAAAAAAAGAGTTGTGTTCAGCCTCAACAAGACACCAAAAAGGGGTGATGTGGATCCAGTCAGCAGCACTGTTCCACAGGTCCGGGTACTACACCATCTCTTTCCATTCAGCATTCCCGTGGTGGGGTGGTATTGATTCTTTTCTGGCACAAGGAACAAGTACGGGAATTTAGAATAAGGAAGTGTAAGAGTAGACCCGTGAATGGCCACCGCAGTTACAGGGAGTCTGGAAATTTGGCAGGTGGAACAGAATGATCAAAGTTAAATACGGAGGGCAATTAATGAACCAGTTCTTGAAGCTAATCTCAGGTTTGTAATTTATGAGCTATGCACCTTTGGGCAAGTTAACTTAAGCTGAGCCCATCTGTAAAATGGAGGTAATAACAGTACCAATGTTGCAGAGCTGTTACAAGAACTTGCTGACTTTGTCCATGTCAAAGTGTAAGTCAGTTCCTGGCATACAGTACTTGTTCCCTTTATGTGGCCTCATGAAGAAGATGACACTGCCAAATAAAGATGGATGACAAGGACAGAAATGGGGATTCACAACCCATTCTTGCCTTAGGGAGACAGAAGCCAGTGTCCCTTAGTGTGTCAGGGGACATACGGGAAGGGATCCCATAATTCATAGCTTCTGAGTACAAAAGGGGCGCTAAAAGGAATTCATCATAGCTAACTTTGTGAATATTTTAAAGTGACAATTTGATTTTATTATATTAATGGACCTCAAAAACAGTTCCAATAAACACTATCTACAAAAAGATAATTCTTTCCAAAATATAAACATATGATTTCCTATATATATTAAAGCAAAATTTAAAACTTTTTTATATTGATTGTATAACTCCAGTGGAATAATAATTCTTGATAAATATTCATGTACTACATACAGTTTCTTAGGCATTTGTCTCTAATACAATAACTGTTTTATGTCATCTTATTGTTTTCATAAAATTACCTGAAATCTTCAAAAGTACATGGTATGGTTATGGATTTTGAAACTGTTGACACCTTCAGTGACTCTTCTCTGTATATCACACTACTTTTAATTTGGGGAAATATTCTCTCTATAGATGCCGAAGTGCCTGGTCAACTCAGTAAATTCTGCTACATACAAAATGGCCTCAATTCTGAATTTTAGTTTAAAATTTAATATTTTAGCCCAAATATTTTTACATGTGTTTTCTTCTTGTCTCCATTCAGAATACCTTTGTTCAATAAAAGATATTATAAAACTGTCAAACAATCTGTTATTGATCACTATAGATACTGCAAAATACTGCCATCCCAATTTCACTGCTTTTATTAAAAATGAATATGAATTTATCCAATTAAAACTGGGAGTGCAAAAGAAAAGGGTCTCCATCCAAAGAGTCCATCCCCCTCCTCCTAGAAAATCCTTACCACCACTCAGGTCTCACTTACTCATCCTGCCCTGACCTGCTATCTTCTATGAGCCGTCCACTGCACTACTTCCTCCTCCCATACTCCTCACAGCCACTTGCTGTGTGCTTCCACTCCAGCCTGGTGACATTCTGTTTAATGCCTCTTCCCACCAGGTCTCACAAGGTCAGGCACCGTGTCCCTTCTGTGCATGGTTGTATCCAGCACAGTGCGTGGCTCATAGCCAGTCCTCAGTAAATAATAATTGAATGAATGAATGAACAAATGAATGAACAGCTCATTCTAAACGGGAACGCATAACGAGACTCAGTTTGGGAAGAACCCAATAAGATCCCACAAGATCTGATTTAAGCAGTTGTATTTTCCTGATGGTAATTTTATGGTGGAGAAACTTGGTATACCTGCCTTGGCCATGTGATCAAAGTTAACATCACCAGAATAAGACACATCGGCATTGATTCCAGCTGGTAGGATGCCCTGAGAAAGCACATCACTTCACATCAGTGGCATCCTTGCCAAAGAGCTGTCACCTCAATCTAATCGTGAGGAAACGTCAGACAAGCCAGGACTGAGGGCCTTTCTCCCACATACTGGCCTGGACTCCTTCAAAGTATCAAGGGCATGAATTCAGAGGAGGACCAAGCAACTGTCACAGATTAGAGGAGGCCATGGAGGCATAACCACTCTGCAATGTGGGGCCATGGACTGGATTCTGGAACATAAGCAGGGACACTAGTAGGAAAACTGATAAAATATGAATAATGTCTGTATGTTATTTTAAAATAGCTTACCAGTGCTAAAGGTCTGTCATTAGTAATAGCACGGTGATTATAAACATGTTAACTTTAGGGGAAACTGGGTGAAGGTTAAGTGGAAACTATTTTGCAACTTCGTTCAAAACTTATTTCAGAGTAAAAAGGTAAAAGAAATATTTTCTCCAGTTGTTAAAAGACTAAAAACAAATATTCTGCAAACAGCTACCTTAAACACCACATTTACAGTATTTTCTCTTGCTGAGCACCTTGAGCTGACCCTTCAGTGCTGAGTGATTAAGCCCATCGTCTTCAGACTGTTTGTCAAGGCCCCTTCCTGCCTGACTGCCTGTGGCAACAGCCCCTTCCCACCCCGGGAGCAGGCTCCAGGGTCATCAGCATAGATCTCAACATCCCTCTCCTTATCTTAGCATCCACCGGTGGCCAATGTCTTCCCTCTAATGTTTCTGCCAAAGGCATGGTCCTTGTCAATCTTGAACGTGGCTCAAAGCTCACCTGAAGACCTTCAGAATTTGCCCTTCTGGGACTGATGATTCCTCCCTCTCTTAAGGCCTGGCGCTTGGATGAACAGTTCTCCTTTGCATGCCTTTGTCATGGTCGCTTGCTTGCATGCTGTGACCCCAGATAACCTGTCAGGGAACCTCTGATGCCCATGACCACCCAGGGTCTCTTCAGGCCTAAACATCATAAGGCACCTTCTAGTTTGTAGTGAGGAGTTTATGAATTAGGAATATGAAGGCCTAGAGAGGCTACGTGACTCACCCAAGATAGCATGTGTGTTGTGGGTAATCCTAAGTAGCTTGCGTCGTGAATGTCCCAGGACGCTCTGGGTGGGATGAGATGGGGGCATGCTGGGTCCACATTATGTGGGCTGTTGCAAGTCCAGACAAGAAATTTGGTGCTTAGCCTTGGAACAGGCACTGAAAGGATAAAAAGGCTGGGTCAGCTCCATTCAGGTCATTCACTTACTCAAAAACCTTCCATGGCCTCTACATGATATACTACACAATAAACACTAAAATCCTTAGTGGAGCATTCAAACATCCCCTCCCCAATCTTTTTATTTACCTTTCCAACTTTATCTCATTTCCCTTTCACATTATCCAAATTCAAGCCAAACATTATACTCACCCACATACAGTGGTGTTCCAGCACCTCACTTAGTGTCTGGACACTGAATGAAAGAAACCCGGTTTTCCTTCTAAGTCTTGGGCAATGATATTCCCCCAACTGAAAACATTAATGAAGCCTTTCCCACATCTCCTCTCAAAAACTTCCACCTCAGTTAGAAGGCCTAGCTCAAATTCTGCCTTCTCCACAAAGTCTGTTTTAATAAAATCTCTCTGGCTGGAAGAATGGCAGAATGTCTGCCTCCTCTAATGTTTCACACATCTCCTCTCCCCCATACACCAACCATTGCAGGACAGGGGCACGTCTGTTTTGCCTGTGTTGTACGAGATGCCGTGGTACCCACTTCAAGGCCCTTTTCTGGTTCATGTACCCAGATGCCAGCTTCTCTGAGGGTGGCCTTCAAATGACTCACAGCAGGCTCTCTTGTCCTGAGAGTAGGCGTCAGCTGGCAGGATCCCCCTTGACTCTGGAAGTGACAACCCCAGTCCCTCAAGGGCTGCCCATGGCCAATGACCTACTGATAGGAGGTGCAAAGAACATCCTCCTGGCTCAGTGGAGAGTAACTGTGGAGATTCTGATGCACCAGACTCCTTGTGGGTCAGCGCAAGGCTAGACTTGCCCTGAGTCCACATCGTGGCTCGGCTCCTTGCCCACCTTATCTTGCTGTATGCCCACCCTGAAGATCATTCCCTCATTAAACCACTTCCACAGAAATTCCCATTTCAGGCTCTCCTCGGGAACCTGACCTAAAACATCTGTGGACCAACCAACATCTGGAAAAAAATGGACACTAACAGTTTTGTGTCTGATGCATGTCGGGGATAAGAGAGGTATTTTACATGCATTATGTCAATCTTCTCAACAAGCCTGTGCAACAGGAACTATTATTATCCCTGTTTTGCAGGAAGGGTAACTGAGGCTGAGTTAAATAGCAGAGTCATGATTTGAACCCACATCTGTTCTCTCTACCACACCCAGATGCCTCACTGGTATAACCTCAACAATTGGAAGAAATCAATACCTGTTTCTCTGAGCAAATGAATGAGCTACAGTGATGCTTTCTCAACCCTCTCTATATAGCTTAAAGTTGGTTGTTCCTTTGTCAGATTTATGAAAAGAAATGAAAGCCAGTATTGTGGTTCCTGGAAATGATTACTCTCTCACTGGCAAACACACTGCGTTAAGTAGACCAAAGCAACATGATAAATTGAAGTCAGAAAGAAATTGCGTTAGCCCACACTAAGCCATTATCATCTCTTGTAAGTGATCCCATCCACTTTTGAACGTTTATTAAAAATATATCTTCAACCTCTAACAACATTTTATAGTTTGTTGATTTTTTGGACATCTACCTTTTCAAAATGCCAGATGGTTTTCACTGCAGCAGGAGGAAAAGATCAAAAGGAGACAGGCAAGCCCAAGGACCGTCTAGTTTTCCAAACAGACAGACCTTGCAGTGTGGAGAAAACACAACTTTCTATCATAAGAGGCATGAAAATTACAAAATAGAAAATAGCCCATACATGCCAGTCCTTCTTATGAAGGATTGCCTCTTCTAATTATAACTTTTATTAATAATAAAGTAAACTATATAGCAATGACATAAAGAAGAGTTGTTTTTACTCTCTTTAAAAAAAGAGGAAGGGATTCTAAAACTGGATTCTATTTGCATGTCTCTATAAATTAGTAAAAGTCCTTAAATTGTATATTTACATAGTGTGGAATTTTTTGGTATCATTAATATAAAAATCACATGGGCAACATTGTGGTTACTAGACTCCCTCCATTATCAAATCCCCACCACATACCCCATTACAGTCACTGTCCATCAGCATAGTAAGACGCTGCAGAATCACTACCTGAACTCTCCGTGCTGTACAGCCTTCCCGGGGCCCCCAACCCCCTTATTATGCATGCTAATCATAATGCCTCCGTCTCTTTCTCACCTTTTATCCCTCCCTTTCCACCCATCCTCCCTGGTTCCTTTCCTTTGGTAACTGTTAGTCCATTCTTGGGTTCTGTGATTCTGTTGCTGTTTTGTTCCTTCAGTTTTTACTTGGTTTTTATGCACCACAGATGAGTGAAATCATTTGGTATTTGTTTTCCTCCACCTGGATTATTTCACTGAGCATAATACCCTCTAGCTCCATCCATGTTGTTGCAAATGGTAGGATTTGTTTCTTTCTTATGGCTGAATAATATTCCGTTGTGTATATGTACCACATCTTCTTTATCCATCCATCTACTGATGGACACTTATGTTGCTTCCATTTCTTGGCTTTTGTAAATAGTGCTGCAATAAACATGGGGTACATATGTCTTTTTCAAACTGGGATTTTACATTCTTAGGGTAAATTCCTAGGAATGAAATTCCTGGGTCAAATAGTATTTCTTTTTTTTTCTGTACAATTAAAATTAAACAACTCTGCCCAAAATATTTTTACTGTTATATGTTCGTTCATACAAAAAGACCAATTGTGTTCCCAAAGTTGAGAGAATTAAGCCACCCATTTGTATGTCATTTAGTACAAGAGAAGCAAGTGCAGGTTTAAATTACATGGTTTTGGATTGCAATTTCTAACATTGGATGCTTTTCTGCTTTTTTTACCTTGAGTCATTTACTAAGGAGTGTTCATAAAAAGTAGCTTAAAGCACAGATGCTTGCAAATCGTTTAGGCAGAGATGTTTCTCTCTTTTTCATTCCCCCTCTCTCAAAAATCTCTCTTTTCTGAAGAAAAAGAATAAAACTGTTGGTCAGTATTGATGAACCATGTCAAGCATTTGTGCAAGGAGAAAAGGTAAAATTAAAAACATCTGATTGAAGTAAATAATACAAACATAAAAGCTTTACTGGTGAATGAAGGGTATTGAAGAAACTTTATTTCATATATTAGAAATTACTCTTGAATTAACATTCTTGAAAACAGATTGTTTTCCACTATGAACCATATCATTAACTGTGCTACAGAGACCTCATTTGAAAGGCAAGCTTTGAAAGAGTGCTGCTGTACTCTTTTGTTAGTCTCCGTCTTATTTGGGAGGGGATAAAGATTTCATTCCCACTTTCTTTGTCTTTCAAGAACCTCTAAAGCAGTATTCACACAATTTTGTAGGAATGTGTCCTATGTCATAGCCTACAAATTATTTGGTTTTGGTGCACTTAAAGGTCATCTTCCAAATTAGCAAAATTTTCCTACATCCTGGCTTTTCAACCTTAAATATAAATATTGTTTCCTAACTGTAAGTGAGGTTTGCTCTTTAAGAAATGCTAGTACCTATTTAAAGTTGTCAAAATCTGAACAGTTTTATTCTTTGTCATATTATGTTCTCAAGGTAATTAGGCTTTTAAAGTGTGCCTAATAGCAAAAGGAAGTACGTGAAGACTAGAAACAACTGTGATTTTATATTAAACAACTGAATGAGAAGTTAGATTTTAATAATGTCTTGCCACATCATTTAACAACTTCCTGCACAATTGAAATCTATACTATTACATTAGATCTTCTATTATCATAACCCAAAACTGGCATATACAAACAGAAAGGCTTCAGACTCACTTTTCTAAAGTCATATGTTGCCACTGTTAATTTTGAAGAAATAATTTCATTTTGAAATTCTAGAATAATTCATTGGATAGTTTCCCTTTACTGTCTTCACTTAGGTAGTGTAATTTTCTTATTACACAGGGTAACTTAACATTAGTATTATATGACATCTGTTCAATTAGCTCTAAATTGACCTAGAAGTATATTAGGGAAAGATTTTTCCCTTATTTGAAAGTTTAATAGAATACTGAGAAGGCACAAGTGAATGTGTGTGTGTGTGTGCGTATGTGTGTGTATATACAACATAAAGTGTATTTCAGGGGATAATACTGCCACTTTTATACCTCATCATAACACCATTCCCTACAGTGTAACTGTGGTGAAGATGAGATCCACCTTGAACCCATTCCAAGTGTATTTACTTACTGAAATATACCCAAAGTCTCTTTTTATATTAAGGCTTGTTCCATGTTGGTGCCACAAGCCAGTACTGTCTTCAAACTCCAATGGGAAGCTCTTGCTCCAAGTTCAAAAAAATTGCAGTAAGAGTTCATGTTCTGGCTCCACCTGCTTCCCAGTCACGTGACCTCGGACAAGTCAGTCTATGTGCTGACACCCTCGCAGGTCTGCTATAAGGCTCACAGAAATTACCACTTAGCAAACACTGTCTAAATAAATGTAATATCACATTATTCTTCTGATATACAGTAAATTCTGACATTAAAATTGTACTTTAAAAGGTAGCCAGGTCAGGTATTTCAGTGTGTTACATTTTTTTACTAGTAATTATTTTTCTATAATTCCCTAAGATTTCCTACATAGTACTTTCTCACAAGTTCTCTTTAAAAATGATTAAAACAGCACTTGAAAGAAAAGAAGAGAAGTAAAACATGATTGCCTAATATGTGCCAGGGACATTTCTAGGATTTTTTACATCACCACATTTGATCCTCTCAATAATTTTAAGAGAGAGAGAGAGGTCATGCCCATTTTACAGATATAGAACCTAGGCTCAGAGAGGTTATAACATAACTTACTAAGGACAAGTAGAAATTAGGTATATCAACTCAAATCCTGGGCTGTCTGACTGCAAATCCCATGGTCATCATATATTCTGTGAGGAAAAATAATGTTACAACTGTCTTCTTCCTTCTTAAATTATGCAACAACTTTCAGCTTTAAAAACTATCACTAAAAACTTGAGATAATATTGGAGAAAATTAATTATGGCCACAGTACATCCAGAAAAATAAATACTTTTGTCTTTTAGCCAAGGTCTGTTTTCTCTGTATTCATTCCTTCAATACAAGGTCAGTAACAGGGTTTAAATTGTATTCTCACAAAGTCCATAAAACAAAAGGCTTTTAAACTTCCTGTTAAGTAAATCAGATGTTACCTTAGTCTTAGAGCACTTTTAAGTCATAAATCTTATATTTCAGTGTAAAACATCAAAACAAAACAAAACATGGTTCTAGGATCAGAAAGAATGAAATTTTAAATGTCTTCCCAAGATAATAAATGCATAAGAAATGATCAGACTATCTTGTTTTGCTTTGAGTATACTAGGTTAAAACAGTAAAGTTCATCTTGAAATATCTTGCTAATATATTTAAAAGTGAAAATATTCTAACTTTCACTACCAATTACAATTTTCAGTTGGTTATTAGTCTGTCATACTGTAAAGCTGAACAAATTTTAATTCCAGATGTAGTAGTGTTAGAGATTACCACGTAAATGGACATTTTATAAAAGACAAATCAGGTGTATTTCTTACTACAAAGTGAAATATATTCCATGAACCATTTTCTCATGTTTTTTATTTGTTTTGCCTCCCAGTGGTTCAATAAAGGTTTTTTTTCTCTAAATTTTATTTTGGTATCATTAATCTACAACTACATGAAGAACATTATGTTTGCTAGGCTCCCCCCTCACCAATTTCCCCCCACGTACCCATTCACAGTCACTGTCCATCAACATACTAAGATGCTGTAAAATCACTACTTGTCATCTCTGTGTTGCACAGCCCTCCCAGTGCCCCCACCACCACACTATACATGTTAATCGTAATGACCCCTTTCTTTTTTCCCACCCTTATCCCTCCCTTCCCACCCGTCCTCCCCAGTCCCTTTCCCTTTGGAAACTGTTAGTCCATTCTCGGGTTCTGTGCTCCTGCTGAGGTTTTGTCCATTCGGTTTCCTTTTGTTCTTATATGCGACATATGAGTGAAATCATTCGGTACTTGTCTTTCTCCGCCTTGCTTATTTAACTGAGCATAATACCCTCTAGCTCCATCCATGTTGTTGCAAATTGTAGGATCTGTTTTTTTCTTATAGCTGAATAATATTCCATTGTGTATATGTACCACTTCTTTATCCATTCATCTACTGATGGACATTTGGGTTCCTTCCGTATCTTGGCTACTGTAAATAGTGCAGCGATAAACATAGGGGTGCATCTGTCTTTTTCAAACTGGAGAGCTGCAGTCTTAGGGTAAATTCCTTGAAGTGGAATTCCTGGGTCAAATGGTATTTTTATTTTGAGCATTTTGAGGAACCTCAATACTGCTTTCCACAATGGTTGAACTAATTTACATTCCTACCAGCAGTGTAGGAGGGTTCCCTTTTCTCCACAACCTCGCCAACATTTGCTGTTGTTTGTCTTTTGGATGGTAGCCATTCTTACTGGTGTGAGATGATATCTAATTTTGGTTTTAATTTGCCTTTCTCTGATGACAAGCGATGTGGAGCATCTTTTCATGTGTCTGTTGGCCATCTGAATTTCTTCTTTAGAGAACTGTCTATTCAGCTCCTCTGCCCATTTTTTCATTGGATTATTTGCTTTCTGTTTGTTGAGGAGTGTGAGCTCTTTAGATATTTTGGATGTCAACCCTTTGTAGGATCTGTCATTTATGAATATATTCTCCCATACTGTAGGATACCTTTTTGTTCTATTGAGAGTGTCCTATGCTGTACCGAAGATTTTCAGCTTAATATAGTCCCACTTGTTCATTTTTGCTTTTGTTTCCCTTGCCCAGGGAGATATGTTCAAGAAGAGGTCACTCATGTTTATGTCTAAGAGATTTTTGCCTATGTTTTTTGTAAGTTTTATGGTTTCATGACTTACATTCAAGTGTTTGATCCATTTCGAATTTACTTTTGTGTATGTATGGGGTTAGACAGTGATCCAGTTTCTTTCTCTTATATGTAGCTGTCCAGTTTTGCCAGCACCATCTGTTGAAGAGACTGTCATTTCCCCATTGTATGTCCATGGCCTCTTTATCGAATATTAGTTGACCATATATGTTTGGGTTAATGTTTGGAGTCTCCATTATGTTCCACTGGTCTGTGGCTCTGTTCTTGTGCCAGTACCAAATTGTCTTGATTACTGTGGCATTGTAGTAGAGCTTGAAGTTGGGGAGTGAGATCCCCCCCACTTTATTCTAACCTCTCAGGATTCCTTTAGCTATTCGGGGTCTTTAGTGTTTCCATATGAATTTTTGAACTATTTGTTCCAGTTCATTGAAGAATGCTGTGGGTAATTTGATAGGGATTGCATCGAATCTGTATATTGATTTGGGCAGGATGGCCATTTTGATTATTAATTCTTCCTAGCCAGGAGCAAGGATAGAGTTTCCATTTGTTAGTGTCCTCTTTAATTTCTCTTAAGAGTGTCTTGTAGTTTTCAGGGTATAGGTCTTTCACTTCTTTGGTTAGGTTTATTCCTAGGTATTTTATTCCTTTTGATGCTATTGTGAATGGAATTGTCTTCCTGATTTCTCTATTAGTTTATTGTTAGTGTATAGGAAAGCCACAGATTTCTGTGTGTTAATTTTGTATCCTGCAACTTTGCTGAATTCCGATATTAGCTCTAGTAGTTTTGGAGTGGAGTCTTTAGGGTATTTTATGTACAATATCATGTCATCTGCAAATAGTGACAGTTTGACTCCTTCTTTACCAATCTGGATTCCTTGTATTTCTTTGTATTATCTAATTGCTATGGCTAGGACCTGCAGTACTATGTTGAATAACAGTGGGGAGAGGGGGCATCCCTGTCATGTTCATGATCACAGAGGAAAAGCTTTCAGCTTCTCGCTGTTCAGTATGATGTTAGCCTTGGGTTTATCATATATGATCTTTATTACGTTGAGGTACTTGCCCTCTATACCCATTTTATTGAGAGTTTTTATCATGTATGGCTGTTGAATATTGTCGAATGCTTTTTCAGCATCTATGGGGATGATCATGTGGTTTTTGTCCTTCTTTTTGTTGATGTGGTGGATGATGTTGATGGACTTTCGAATGTTGTACCATCCTTGCATCCCTGGGATGAATCCCTCTTGGTCATGGTGTATCATCCTTTTGATGTATTTTTGAATTCGGTTTGCTAATATTTTGCTGAGTATTTTTGCATCTATGTTCATCAGGGATATTGGTCTGTAGTTTTCTTTTTTGGTGGTGTCTTTGCCTAGTTTCGGTATTACAGTGATGTTGGCTTCATAGAATGAGTTTGGGAGTATTCCCCCCTCTTCTATTTTTTGGAAAACTTGAAGGAGAGTGGATATTATGTCTTCTCTGTATGTCTGATAAAATTCGGATGTAAATCCATCTGACCCAGGGGTTTTGTTCTTTAGTGGCTTTTTGATTACCGCTACGTTTTTGCTGCTGGTAATTGGTCTGTTTAGATTTTCTGTTTCTTTATGGGTCAGTCTTGGAAGGTTGTATTTTTCTAAGAAGTTGTCCATTTCTCCTAGGTTTCCCAGCTTGTTAGCATATAGGTTTTCATATTATTTTCTAATAATTCTTTGTATTTCTGTGGGGTCCGTCGTGATTTTTCCTTTCTCGTTTCTTATTCTGTTGATGTGTGTTGACTCTCTTTTTCTCTTAATAAGTCTGGCTAGAGGCTTATCTATTTTGTTTATTTTCTCGAAGAAGCAGCTCTTGGTTTCATTGATTTTTGCTATTGGTTTTTTCTTCTCATTTTTATTTATTTCTTCTCTGATCTTTATTGTGTCCCTCTTTCTGCTGACCTTAGGTAGGCCTCATTTGTTCTTCTTTTTCCAATTTTGATATTTGTGACATTACACCATTCACTTGGATTGTTCTTCCTTCTTTAATTATGCCTCGACTGCTATATACTTTCCTCTTAAGACTGCTTTTGCTGTGTCCCACAGAAGTTGGGGCTTTGTGTTGTTGTTGTGATTTGTTTCCATATATTGCTGGATCTCCATTTTAATTTGGTCGTTGATCCATTGATTATTAAGGAGCATGTTGTTGAGTGTCCATGTGTTTGTGAGCCTTTTTGCTTTCTTTGTACAATTTATTTCTAGTTTTATGCCTTTGTGGTATGAAAAGTTGGTTGGTAGGATTTCAATCTTTTGGAATTTACTGAGGCTATTTTTGTGGCCTAGTATGTGGTGTATTCTGGAGAATGTTCCATGTGCACTTGAGAAGAATGCGTATCCTGTTGCTTTGCGTGTATAGTTCTATAGATGTCTATTAGGTCTGTCTGTTCTAGTGTGTTGTTCAGTGCCTCTGTGTCCTAACTTATTTTCTATCTGGTGGATCTGTCCTTTGGTGTGAGTGGTGTGTTGAAGTCTCCCAAAACGAATGAATTGCATTCTATTTCCTCTTTTAGTTCTAGTATTTGTTTCACATATGTTTTTGTTCCTGTATTGAGTTTATATATATTTATAATGGTTATATCCTCTTGTTAGACTGAGCCTTTTATCATTATGTAATGTCCTTTTATATCTTTTGTTACTTTCTTTATTTTGAAGTCTATTTTGTCTAATACTAATATTGCAACACCTGCTTTTTTCTCTCTGTTGTTTGCATGAAATATCTTTTTTCATCCCTTGACTTTAAGTCTGTGCATGTCTTTGGGTTTGTGGTGAGTCTCTTGTAAGCAGCATATAGATGGGTCTTGCTTTTTCATCCATTCTATTACTCTGTGTCTTTTGATTAGTGCATTCAGTCCATTAACATTTAGGGTGATTATGGAAAGATATGTACTTATTGCCATTGCAGGCTTTACGTTTGTGGTTACGAAAGGTTCAAGGTTAGCTTTTTTTCTATCTTACTGTCTAACTTAACTCGCTTGTTGAGCTATTATAAACACAGTCTGATGATTCTTTATTTCTCTCCCTTCTTATTCCTCCTCCTCCCTTCTTCATATGTTGGGTGTTTTGATCTGTGCTCTTTTTAGGAGTAATCCCATCTAGAGCAGTCCCTGTAACATGCCCTGTAGAGGTGGTTTATGGGAGGCAAATTCCCTCAACTTTTGCTTAACTGGGAATTGTTTAATCCCTCCTTCATATTTAAATGATAATCGTGCTGGATACAGTAGTCTTGGTTTGAGGCCCTTCTGTTTCATTGCATTAAGTATATCATGCCATTCTCTTCTGTCCTGTAAGGTTTCTGTTGAGAAGTCTGATGATAGCCTGATGGGTTTTCCTTTGTAGGTGAACTTTTTTCTCTCTGGCTGCATTTAATACTCTGTCCTTATCTTTGATCTTTGCCATTTTAATTATTGTGTCTCGGTGTTGCCCTCCTTGGATCCCCTGTAATGGGAGTTCTGTGTACCTCTGTGGTCTGAGAGGCCATTTCCTCTCCTAGTTTTGGGAAGTTTTCAGCAATTATTTCTTCAGACACTTTCTATCCCTTTTTCTCTCTCTTCTTCTTCTGTTACCCCTATAATGCGGATATTGTTCCATTTCAATTGGTCACACTGTTCTCTTAATATTCTTTCATTCTTGGAGATCCTTTTATCTCTCTCTGCATCAGCTTCTCTGCATTCCTGTTCTCTGTTTTCTAGTCCGTTAATGGTCTCTTGCATCTCGTACATTCTGTTTTGATGTCCTTCCAGAGATTGTTTTATTTCTGTATTCTCCTTCCTTAGTTCTAGCATATTTCTCGGCAAGTCCATCAGCATGGTTATGACTTTTGTTTAGAATTCTTTTTCAGGAAGATTGGTTAAATCTATCTCCCCAGTTTCCTTCTCAGGGTAAGACATAGAAGATGTCGAAGATGTCTGGGTTAGTCTTATCTGGATCAAATATTTTTGCCTTTTCATGTTGATAGGTGCAGTGGTTATGCTATTGACTCGTCTGTCAGCTGGGAGAGCCAAGACTTTTTCCACTTGCTCCTGTCCTTTCTTTACTGAGACAACTGCGACCCCTAGTGGCTTGTGTTGGGCAATTGCGTGTAGACTGGGTCTCTGTATCTTGCCCGGCCGGTATGGAGGAAGCTCCCTTGCTGTGGGCGTGGCCAGCCTCACGCTGTCGCTCTACTATGGAGGGGCCCCGGAGGGATAAAGAATGGGGAGCTGTTTGGCTGTTTACCTCCGTGAGGGGTCTCAGAGGTGTTTCCCAGGGGGTTAGTGCACCTGGAGTTCCCTGGAATTTCCAGCTGCTGGACTGTGACCGGGATGCTTCCGTCCAGTTGTGAGGTCCCTGTCCCATTAAGACTTTCAAAAAGCACTCGGTTTTCTTTGTCCTAGAGGTGCTGGCTATGGGACCCATTCACGGGTCTTACTGTCCTGTTTCCCTAGTTTCCAGCACCCCACGCAAGCACTGTGTGTCTGCGCTCTGGTGTGGATGGCTATTGCTGGGTGCTCAGCAGTTCTGGGCTCCCACTCCCTCCCTGCTCTGACTCCTCTCCTCCCACCAGGAGCTGGCGGGAGCGGTGCTCGGGTCCTGCGGGGCCCGGGTTTGTATCTTACCCCTTTCACCGGGCGCTGGGTTCTCGCAGGTGTGGATATAGTCTGGTTCTTCTGTAGTCTGTGTGTTCTGGTCTCTCTTTTAGGGATAGTTGTATTAGTTGTATTTTCAAAAATATATATGTTTTTGGGAGGAGATTCCCACTTTTCTACTCATGCTGCCATTTTGGCTCTGCCCCCTCAAATAGTATTTTTATTTTAATTTTCTTGAGGAACCTCTGTACTGCGTTCCACAATGGTTGAACTAGTTTACACTTCCACCAGCAGTCTAGGAGGATTCCCCTTTCTCCACATCCTCACCAGCATTTGTTGTTCCTTGTCTTTTCTATATTGGCCATCCTAATTGGCGTGTCGTGATATTTCATTGTGGTTTTAATTTGCATTTCCCTGATAATTAGTGATGTGGAGCATCTTTTCATGTTCCTGTTGGCCATGTGAATTTCTTCTTTGGAGAAGTGTCTGTTCATATCCTGTGCCCAGTTTTTAATAGGGTTATTTGTTTTCTATATGTTGAGGTATGTAAGGTCTTTATATATTTTGGATGTTAAACAATTGTCAGATATGTCATTTATCAGAGTGTGAATTTTATACTAGGTAAATTTTACTGCAATAAAGCTATAGAAAAATAATGATCAGTAAGCAAGATACAGATGCAGTAAGTTTGACAGTATATTGATCATTGTTGAAACTGAGTGATGGGTATTGGGGTTTGTTATACTGCATGACTACTTTTGTAGTCATGCAAAAGAAATTAGTAAAAATAGAATGTAGTTAGAAATTTCTCTAAGAAATTTTTATTTTATCATTAATCTACAATTACATGAAGAACATTGTTTACTAGGCTCCCCTCTTCACCAAGTCCCCCCTCACAAACCCCATTACAGTTACTGTCCATCAGTGTAGTAAGATGCTATAGAATCACTACTTGTCTTCACAGTGTTGCACAGCCCTACCCATTTTTGCCCCTACCTGCTAATTATACATGCTAATTGTAATACCCCTTTATGCCTCCCTTCCCACCCATCCTCCTTAGTCCCTTTCCCTTTGGTAATTGTTAGTTCATTCTTGGGTTATGAGATTCCACTGATGTTTTGTTCCTTCAGTTTCCTTTATTCTTATACTCCACATGTGAGTGAAATCATTTGATACTTGCCTTTCTCCACCTGGCTTATTTCACTGAGCAAAATAGTCTCTAGCTCCATCCATGTTGTTTCAAATTTTAGGATTTGTTTTCTTCTTATGGCTGAATAATATTCCATTGTGTATATGTACCACATCTTCTTTATCTATTCATCTACTGATGGACATTTATGTTGCTTCCATTTCTTGGGTATTGTAAATAGTGCTGCGATAAACATAGGGGTGCATCTGTCTTTTTCAAACTGGCTGCTGCATTCTTAGGGTAAATTCCTAGAAGTGGAATTCCTGGGTCAAATGGTATGTCTATTTTGAGCTTTCTGAGGAACCTCCATACTGATTTCCACAATGGTTGAACTAATTTACATTCCCACCAGCAGTGTAGGAGGGTTCCCCTTTCTCTACAACCTCGCCAACATGTATTGTTGTTTGTCTTTTGGATGGTGGCAATCCTTACTGGTGTGAGGTGATATATCATTGTGGTTTTAAATCACATTTCCCTGATGGCTAGCGATGTGGAGCATCTTTTCATGTGTCTGTTGGCCATATGAATTTCTTCTTTGGAGAACTGTCTTTTCAGCTCCTCTGACCATTTTCTAAATGAATTATTTGCTTTTTTGTGTTGAGGTGCATGAGCACTTCATGTGTTTTGGATGTCAATCCTTTATCAGATCTGTCATTTATGAATATATTCTCCCATACTGTAGGGTACCATTTTTGTTCTATTGATGGTGTCCTTTGCTGTACAGAAGCTTTTCAGCTTGATATAGTCTCACCTGTTCATTTTTGCTTTTGTTTCCCTTGCCCAGGGAGATATGTTCATGAAGATGTAGCTCATGTTTATTTCCAAAGGGTTTTTGCATGTTTTTTTTCTAGGAGTTTAATGGTTTTCATGACTCCCATTCAGGTCTTTGATCCATTTCGAATTTACTTTCGTGTATGAGGTGAGACAGTGATCCAGTTTCATTATCTTACATGTAGCTGTCCCTTCCTAAAAATTTTTTAAATGAATAGCATAGAGCAACAACAGACTGCAGCTTTGGTTCTCCCCATTAAATCTTGCTATTCGAGTGGTATTTAAACCCTATTCCACATTGTTTCATGTTGTGAATAATGATGGGGATAATTACAATAGTAGCGGTAGCTCCCTCTGAATTTGTACTGCATACCAGGCCATGTAACAAGGGCTTTGCAACTTTCATACCTTTACAAGAGCCCTAGGTGATGCTGAGGGGGTCTCTGTAACAAAAGATATGTTACCATGAGGAAAGCATACAGATTTATGTAAGCCATATGTAACCCAGGACCCTTCATAAGGAAATGAGGACTGGAATAAGCTGTTGAGCCTGAATGCTTTCATGCTATTTTTGATGGACAGTGGAAAGTTGTGGGATAGGACAGTGTATGAGGTAGGCTTGGTAATCTGGGGGAGACGCAGCAAGACCTGTTCGTTCACTTCTCTGGGAGACCCTCAGTCCTGGAGATAAAGGTGCTCCTTTCTTCCAGGTATAGGGATGGCACCACTCACAAGAGGGTCTTAGGATCTGTTTCAGGGGAAGGTCAAAGAGTTTTTGCATTTACCATTTCTTCTATTCCTTCAGCTCAAGTATTCGATATGCCAAGGTACCACATTTTGAGGTAGTATATCCCAAACTCTGTCAAAACCTCTTGTAAGTGCTCTGTTTGAGACAGAAATAATCAGTGTGCTTTGAGATCCCAGGGGAGGTAGCAGTCACTTTTGATGAGGGTGTAGGGGTGGGAGCAGGGTGTTTTAGGACTTCACACAGGGAGAGAAATTCAGGCTGGGTCTTGAGGAATGGGTAAAGGTTCACAGAAATTGAGTAGAAGATGATTTCAGTCTAATAGAACATTAAGATTGGTGTGGGTGTGGAAAGTGCTGTGGGCAGCCACAGATGTGAGAGGTGGGGAGCAGCTAAAACCATACAGGACCAGTGGGTGGGAGTTAGGAACCATGATGGTCTCTAAACAAGATGGCCGAGGCGTGGAGGCCTGGGTCTGAGGCCTGTAGAAGGAGATCCAAAGTAACTCTCAATGGTTTCAGCCTGCCTTCTGTCCAAGAAGGTCCTGGAATATCCCCCACGTAAGGTCATCCAAGATGATGGAGTGAGAACGAGAACTAGTCAGCATGTCTCAAATGCTCACCCAGCACCAGCCACTCTGAGTGCCGTTTGGCACAGAAAGCCAGAGATAAATACCAGCTGTAACAGAACAAAACATAGGTATTTTTTCCAATAAACAGCTTCAATTCACCTCTCCTGAATTCATATTACCTATTTCATTCTGTCTTGATTTAGAAATTGATTTAGAAACACAGGAATTTAGTGATAAGATGTCTCAGTTGGAAGGAAAGCTGAAATGCACACTCTGTTGTCCTCTTTTGTCTTATTTTTTAAAAACACCAGGGCCATTTCCTAAGGGGAAATGCAACCTAGGTGTGAATTCATGCCCAAAGGGGTAAGAAAAATATTCAGGGTTAGAGTTACTGCAAAAAGCTTTAAAAATGAATGTCCTAGCATGGATTCTGGGGCATAAATATTATTTCAGCAGGAAGTTCTCAGCTCCTAATTTCTCACTTCCTTGAGCAAGTGGGAACCCAACAGTTTAAATCAGAGGTCCTCATAGACTCCCAATCAGTGTGTATTTTTAACACGGGTTTGAAAAAAAGATTAGAAAATACTGCACGTATTCAATCTATGTAGAAGATAAAGAGCCATTATTAGTATTTCCAGCTAATGCATTTTGCCCTGCACACTCATAATGAATTACACTCACCTAGTGACCTGGTTCTAAATTCTTTATTCCCAAGCACACAAGCGACAGTAAATGAACTCTGCTAATTAGTCCTGGCATCTTGTCTGAGAAGATATTTAAAATAATTAGAGGAACTGAAGTTTGCCTTGTGAGTGAATTCCCAGCAGACCCCAGGAAGACACTTCTGTTTCCACTGCTGCGGCTCTAAGCCCACAGCAGGGAAGGCAAGCGGCTGAGGCGTCCTGTTTGGAAAGCACCTCAGGCAGCAACCCGGGAATGTGCCATGCCTGTGCCCCAGGCCTTCCAGGTGTTTTTCCTGTGCTGAAATCCATCCAAAGCTTAAGCAGGACCACCAGTCAGCAAGCCCTCAGCGGTGCCGGGAGAGCCCCACCCTCGGGCATCTCCACTGTCACTCATGGTCCTGGGGAGAAGGAAGGAAGTTCCCATCCTTCTCCCCCTTTACTGTTCAAATAGTGACTCTGGCCTCCGCAATGACACGTGCATCACTAACTGAGTGCAGAGGTCTTTTATGGGCTTTCTCCGCTTCGAGGTGAAACGCCCGGCGGGATCCCACCAGCAATGCCAGCAGCGGAAGTTTCATCACACTGCCCTTTACAGGCACCCGCTGCCAGACGGTGCTTCAAATCCCTAAACCTAAGGAGAATCTTTCCAAGTTCCCAGGAGCCACCTGTGCCACTCAACGTGGGAGACTGTGGGACCCCCAGATGCCAACAGATCTCAGGATTGATGGAGTTAAGATGGATAGCCACTGGGGGTGGGGCACTGCCACTGTTC
The DNA here is from genome assembly GCF_030020395.1 of Manis pentadactyla. Classification (NCBI taxonomy): domain Eukaryota; kingdom Metazoa; phylum Chordata; class Mammalia; order Pholidota; family Manidae; genus Manis; species Manis pentadactyla. The sequence continues at coordinate 7,648,280 of NC_080039.1, read as the reverse complement.
TCCTTGGGAAAAGTGCCCCCAAACAAGTTATCCACAGGCTACTATACAAAAGGCCAGGTTTTCTTGAAAAAAAAAAAATCCAGTCCTTGGTATGATAGTCCAGATCATCCTAATTAGAATCTTAAAGTTTAAGATATTACAAGGCACTTTCAAGATTATCTCATCTAAGCAAGCCACTTTACAGATGAGAAAAGTGGGGCTCAGGGGGCCATATGATTTACTAAAGGCTCTGCAGCTAACTAGTATCCCCTGGGACTGGGACATAAATCTCCAGGTCCTGGTCCATTCCTGGAGGTCAAGGTAATATTCTAGCAAGAAGCATAGCTCTGAGGTTAGCACAGCCCATTTCCCCAGAGCCAGCATGACACAGTAACAGTCTATAAGACATTATTTTTATACTAAAATACACATGTGAGTTTTTAAAAGATTTAAAAAAGGCTCCTCAAGGATATGCCCTGCTTGAGGTAGAGTTTGGCACTATGTTCCCGAGCCATAAACACTACAGCTGTGCTATCAATATGGTGGCCACTAACCACATGTGTCTAATGAGTATGTAAATATGGGTACTGCAAGATGAGATGCACTGTAAGCATGAATACACACCTGAATTCAAAGATTTAGTTCAAAAAGTAATAAAATTCCTCAATAATTTCTTATGGTTACATGTGGAAATGGCAGTATTTTACATAAAATGGTTTAAGTAAAATATAATATTAAAATTAATATTGCCTGCTTCTATTTTACATTTAATGTTGCTTCTAGTAAACTTTAAATCACATTTGGGGCTTGTATTATGCTTCTATCAGACAGTGGCTGGACTAGAGGGTTAGGGCTTTTCAGTAATTAGGTTTTCTTCCTTCCAGGCACGAGGTCCAATTGCAGGTTCTGCCCCTTTGAAATGAGGTGTGGTCATGTACTTTGCTTTGACCAGTGAAATATGAGTGGAGGAGACACGTGCTCTGGGAAGGGCATTTAACTGCCCATGCAGGACACTGCAGTGCCCTCCAGAAAACTGTGGAAGTGAAAGTGGAGACTAAACCGTGTCACACTGACTGAGCTGGAGGCTCCGGCTGACTTAGCTTAGATATGGAATGTGAGCTCAAAATCAACTTTAATAGGTAAGCAATTGAAATTTTAGGATTTTTCATTCCTGTAGCATAGCCTAACATATTCTGTCTGGTGAAAGGTGTGCAGAGAACTATGCCACTGCAGCATTCCCCAAACTTGTTTATCCACAGAACACTTTTGAATGTGTAATTTATTGATAGGATATTAATTAGAGCTCATGAGATACAATGCATATTTAGATCATATTAGTGAAGACATCAAAAATAGGTCTCAGATTTATTAACTGAGCCAATGATCAAAATTAATTTGCATGTCTTATTATTCTTAGAATAAAATAAATAAATCATTTTTAAGTTAACAATGAAATCAAGATCATTTATTTTTCGTTTTACAACAAATTATCTTTCAACAAAAATCTATGAGAGTAATTTTTATGACTTTTTAAAAATCACGAGCCCATTTAATATCAGAAACAATGTAGCTGATCAAAGACAGCATATAGTCTGTTCCTAACTTTCATCTTTGCTACATTATAATCAGAAAAAAATCAAATTTGCTGGTTGGGGCCTACTGATGCACACTTCTACAAAATTATATTGTTTCATCTCAAATAACTCACTCCTTATTTTAGAAAACAAAGTCTGTGATTTTTCATTTTCACTTTGAAGCATTCACTTTTTACTTGTTTAAAATTGACAGTTTGAGAGCTAAACAAGTTTTTTGTTTAAAACTTTCTTATTTCAATCTCAAATCCAGAGAACAAATTATGTAGTATGAATATTTTTACTTGTGATCAAAACTAAATATTACAAATTAATTTTTATTGAGATATATCACAACTTTCAAATTGTTTTTTTTTTAGTGGTTTTTAGTATTATAAAAATAAAGCCACAGGCCAAGAGGGAGTGACTTGTCCTGGGCTAGCTTAATGCTTAGCCTAATGCAGTTTCAAACTCCCCCAGAAATAGTCAGACCTGTCAATCAGGAATTTTCTGCTCAGCACCAATAGGTACTTTGTCACATGAGTCCTCTCTGTCCTCTAAAAAGGATATGAGGTAATCTGCATGATAAGACTCCCATATTTCCCCTTAAAGGAAGTTGGCCTTGACAGAGACAATCCTTCCTTATCTTTTGCAATTAATTTCCTTGCTCCACCCTCTTTCCTATAAAATCTTTTCATTTTGTACAATTCCTCAGAGTAACTGTCTACTCGCTAGAAGAGATGCTGCCCAATTCTTGAATTGCTTGCTAATGCCAATTAGATATTTAAATTTACTTAGTTGAATTTTGTTTTTTAACAATAGATACACAAGTCTAGCAATCATTACCACTAATTTCAGGATGTTTTTATCACCCCAAAAAGAACCCTCATTCTCACTAGCAATCATTCCCTACTTTCTTTCCCCCCCTATCAAATACTAATCTACTTTTTGTCTCCATGGGTTTGCCTTTCCTGGACAGCTCCTATAAATAGAATATATACAATATGTCGTCCTTTGTGTCTGGCTCCTTCCCTTAGCATAATACTTCCAAGGTTCATCCATATTACAGCACTAATCAGTACTTCATTCCTTTCCATGACTGAATAATACTCTTTCTCAATGAGGATATAACAGTTTCTTTACCCACTCATTAGTTAATGGACATTTTGGTTAGTTATTTCCACTTTTTGCTATTGTGAATGATAGTGCTATGAGCATTCATGCACAAACTTTTCTTGATAATATGTTTTCAGTTTAATTAGGTCAAATTAAAATTTAGCCATAAAATAATTTTTAGGACAAAATGCATGGCACAGATTTGGATAAATTCTGTCCTTCTAGCAAAATGTGAATTAAATACCCTGCATCTGTTCATCAGGCATGTGGTGACTTCCTGGGGAGCAAGGGCATACTGGGAGATTTCCTGCTGGCATCTGTTGGTGGTCCACCATGGTCCAGGCAGGCCATTTCTCCTGAGGTCCCCCTCACTACCATCACCCTATACTAGGTATCCACATCCCACCTTATATTCCAGAGGGTCTCTGAGCCTCCGGGCTCTTAGTCACTTATGGTGAGTGAGAGAGGGATCTGTACAAAATCTCAGAACACAGATGCCATCGCTCATGCTAGATGATTGATGGGCACTGTGCTGGCAGCCATCTGTCAGTGGTCCTCTCTGGACTGCAACAGGAGGCACGTCCTAGTCCTCAGCTTTTAGAGGGCCTCCAAGAGCTGGAAACACATAGTGCCAACTGTAGGGGGACTTATGGTCTCTCCTTTGTAGGCTACACCCCTTTCAAAAGAGTCCTCCAGTCCTTCCAGTACCTCTCTCCCCAACCCATGGGTTCTTTATGTCTATCCTGCTTTTCACACCTCTGCAACCATCTTCCTTTTCACCAGTGTATTCAAAATTCAAGACTCAAATATGCCACCCTAGTTTTCTTATTTTCAGTGCCTCTGTCCACCTAGAGGAGAGGGTGACTCAATGTCTGGCTGCCTGGGTTAGGGGAAGGAAGAAGTGAAATGCTCAAGTAAAGGAATTTGATTTTAATATATAGCTTTGGAGTGAAAAGAGGGAGCTAAGGAGAATATCAATTAATCATTCTAATAGTATCCAGCAATAGCAGTATTCTCAGTAATGACATGCCATTTCTTTCTCTTTTTTAAAATTAAAGTATCATTGATATACAATCTTATGATGGTTTCACATAAACAACCCTGTGGTTTCAACATTTACGCATATTATGAAGTCCTCACTCCCCATTGCAGTTACCATCCATCAGTGTAGTAAGATGCTATAGTCATTACTTGTCTTCTCTGTGCTACACTGCCTTCTCCATGACCTATCTATATCATGATTATGAATTATAATGCTCCTTAATCCCCTTCTCCCTCTTTCCCTACCCACCCTCTCCAGCCCTTCCCCTTTGCTAACCACTAGTTCCTTCTTGGAGTCTGTGAGTCTGCTGCTGTTTTGTTCCTCCAGTTTTGCTTTGTTTTATACTCTATAAATGAGTGAAGTATTTTGGTACTTGTCTTTCTCCTCCTGACTTCTTTCACTGAGCATAATACCCTCTAGCTCCATCAGTGTTGTTGCAAATGGTAGGATTTCTTTTCTTTTCATGGCTGAATAATATTCCATTGTCTATGTGTACCATATTTATTTATCCATTCATCTATTGATGGACAATTGGGTTGCTTCCATTTCTTGCCTATTATAAATAGTGCTCTGATAGGGGTGTATATGTCTTGTTGAATCAGGGATCTTATTTTCTTTGGGTAAATTCCTAGAAGTGGAATTACAGGGACAAATTGTGCCAAACCATTTTTTTAAGGATATATTATTACACAAGACTAACTATAGGTTAGATAGTTTTCTTAGATATTTAAGAAGAAATTCACTAGTACCAATTTTGTTCCCAAACTGAAATATATTGGTACCTGGCACAACCTTGACCTCTGTGGGACCCAACTTTAGAAATGAGGCACCCCAGAGCACATATGAAGTATCTACTTTAAGCTGAATGTCATTAAATGTCCTTGAGTCATCCCACTGAGGAGTCAGGATATCTAGGCTATCCTAAGGTGAAGGAACAAATAACCCTAAACCTGAATTGACTTTTAATAACAATGGTTTATTTCTCACATAGCTATGTGCCCACATCTGTCTGTGGTGGCTCTTCATGTGTCACCTCTGCTCCAGGGTCCCAGCAGGCAGAGCGGCCACTATGTGGAGTGCTGCCGGCCAGGGGAAAGACAGAGCAGGCTGAGTCACTGGCAGTGTGCCTTGCCCAGGGGTACATCCTCCTCTGTTTCATTAGCCAAAGTGATCTACACAGCCATGCCCAAGTTCACGGTGAGATGCATAATCCTCTCATGGGGAGGGCACTACAGTGAGAGAACCATAAAGAAGTCTACTGTAGGACAAGAAACAGCAAGGGCCACAAATCTTCGGACCCTTGCGTGGGACCTGCGCCACCAACCCATACTTTCTCTTCCCCTCAGTGTGCTCTTCTCTGAGATCATTTGAGTCCTTTTGTACTGGCACTAATCGGTCACAGCCATCTCGTTCTACTCCACCAACTTTCTCTAACTTTAAATCTCAGAAAGTAGGAAGTGGGCTCTCAGACTCCAACTGGCCTCCTTCCTCCTCAGCAGTGGGTACAGCACTGCGTTCTGCTGCCGGCTCTACTCCCTGCTCAGAGGCAATGTCCAGGAGGCAGAGTCCGCTCGGCAACACGCTACACGTCTAGCTCCATCCTAGACCAAGTCACGGGGGCCTCCAGAAGGTCAAGCTACTATTCTTTTCCCTGTGCATGGTTTTCTTCCCTACAGCAATATAGACTAGTTCAGAATAAATGCCACTGCTTAGATATAAAAATCATATGATCAATTAATTAGTGTCAACAGAAGTAGTAAGTGGTAAGAGCACTCAAGAAGTTCTCTCAAACATAAAAGCCTGGGTATCTGTGTTAGCTCTGAATCTAAAACCCTTCCTTCCTTTGCTGAGTCAAGGTGGCACTCACCTGTAAATAACAGAACCCTCCAAATTCTGACTTAAATAAGCAGCTATTTATGGGAATGTTTTTTCACGAAACATGCGGCCCCAAGTAAAGCAGAGCTGGTACTGAAGCTCAGTGATGCTTTTACTTTCTCTTTCTTTTAATTACTCCATTCTTAATGTGATGACTTTCATGTCCATGGTTCTGCAAGGAGTGCTCGACCCTGCAAGACTCATGATCCTGCCCAAAAAAGGAAAAGAGCAAGGGACGATGGGTAAGGCGCTTTCTCCTCAGGAGGCTTTGCTTTTTTATATTCATGCAGGAGGCAACACACTAAGGGCTGCCCCTGAGGGCTTCTGCCTGTACCTCATTGACCTGAAGTGTGCCATTTGGTCCCTAGCTGTAACAGATGATGCAAAAGAAAAATTTCAACTTTTAAAGCCTCTGTAGTTGAATCAGGCAAGGGAGAGGTTGGAGGTTGAGTTTGGGTCAGTCAGCCTACATCTGCCATGGTCCCTCTTTCGTGACATTTTCAGCCAGTATCCTTTTGTCTGGTCTATACAATCCAAACAATGCCACCTACTTCTGTGCCCGAATTAAGCATTTACATTCACCTCCTGTGAAACCACAGTTTTGCTCTTGGGAGTGGTTGGTGCCCACGTTTCCTTGTCCAATACCCCTGCAGTTCTTCCATGGTGAGCACCCTAATGCCAACTGGTTTTCACTCAAGTGTGCATAAGCCACATTAGTCTTGGGTGATCAAAATTATGAAAAGAACTAGTTGTTTCCTTCCTGTTATACCTTGGTGACACCAGTTGGTATTAATCCAACCTGATTTTTCACCATCCTTGTATTTTTAATTGTGTTCTTGGTTCAAGTCCATTTTTCCTCACACTGAAACAAGTAATTTCTAAAACAAATTCAATTATTTTACCTTCAGTTTTACTCTTCACTATTTGGCCTCTAACATGTACCCACCTAGCCCATGTGAAAGAACTGATATTAACAGGCATAAAAAATTTCCATTGCATCCTTTCTCCAGAGAAGTGAGTGTCTTAGTTAGGCAAGGAATACTCTTTTTTTTTGGTATCCTTAATCTACAATTACAAGGAAGACTATTTTATGTGATTCTTCCCTAAACAAAAAATTGCTTTCAAAATAATCTGCTGTGTCTTCATGGAGTCTTCCACTAACAAGTATATAACAATTTAGTTGTAAAAACACTACTATACTTGCAAAAGGGGTAGACAAATGAGAACCTGTAGATTCAAAGAGTCTGTGTGCTGAAACCAATAATAAAGAAAAGATAAATATAATTACTGTCCAAGCACATATGATCAGTATTATCACTTTGTATTTAGTGAAATGTGTGAAAATACAGAGAAAGAAGTGGATTCACAGTGCAGTCTGAAACAAAAATCTTCATATTCAAGTGTGTATGTTCCATCTGTTCCATGTAACAGTTACTTGCAGGGTATGTCCTCTCCTGGTTTTTGCAGTGGCATCAAACCCCTTCCAACTTCTGGGTGGCTGACACACACATTCATGGTATGTGGAGGACTCCAAAGAGGGAGCATCTCAAGATGCCTCTCTCTCTCCCATCTGTTGGTCTTCACAGAAGGGTATGGTTTAGTAGTGGCTGGCCTTAAACCCTCTATCTAATGCTCAAAGGAGAAAAGAAATCCCAGAAATAGGAGACAGAAGCAGCCACTTAATTCTGAGTTGAGAAACTCCAGAAGATGATCAACATTGATAACTAAACATGATTGCTAGGGGAGATTGCAAACATAAACAGAGGTTTTATTCCTGTTATCTTTTCTGCCACTGGTACCTCCCCATCAAAAATAAACAGAAAAGAAAAACAGATTTTGAAATTTATATCCTCAGAAATACTACCTAAGTAGACCATGCCCAAGGTTTGTTTGTAGGTCTAATCCATAAGAACGTTCAAAATGGCATTAAGGACTAAATCAGTGGTTTAACTACACAATTATTTTCTCCCTGATGACACAGAGACTTTTTTCTGGGGGTCTCTATAGTTACGCTACATGACCACAGTCTCAGAGACTATGAATATGCAACTAGTATCTCCATCTTTTCTTTATTTATCTACTTATTATAAACTTAACACCCATAATATACATTAGTTATTGTGAGTATAAAATAATATTATATATTATGGAGTATGAATAAAAATATTATACACAATTATAAAATATAAACATAATTCTAAAATATGAAACATATTCTACTTATTATGTAACATGTACTACCTATTATGAAAGTTTTATTCGTAATAATTTCATACATATTCCTTGAGCCAATACCAATTGTTAATACGTTCTGCAGTTATCAGTATACATATCCATCTTGTTATGACCACTTAAGTTAATATGTTTTGTATCTGCCTGCAGATCAGTAAGATTTTGAAAAGCAGGTCAAAGACAATTACAGTCAAGTGATTAGGGTAAGAGCTATAGGCAATAATGGGCAATTTCATTACATTAACAGTTTTACAATGTGATAAGATTGAAGAATTTACGTTCCCATCTTTGCCTTTTCATGGTCTATTCTGGTATTTACACCAAGTCAAAGTAAGGATAATAGAACATAGATCTTAAAATTATGGTCAGGTTTGTGGTTACCAGTACAATCAGAGCCTCAGGGAGCCTTCTGAACCGCCTAGCACATTTTCTTATTTTACAGAAAAGAAAACCGGTATCAGAGAGGTACTGAGTGCCTCTAAGTCACACAATCAGCTAGTGGAAAAGCTGGAGCTAGAATGTAGGGGTTTATTTGCTTGTTTGTTTTTACTTTTAGTCAAACACCCTTTCTACATCAGCATAAATTTAGAAACTCAAGAATGTATTACTGAAACTTGTTAAGGATGGAATAATGGAAGTTTTTCAAGCCAGAGACTGAGACTTCTAGCTGTTCCCCCGAAACGATGTCCCCTTCCTTAAGTAGTTAAGGAATCCTCATCTTGGGAGGCACTTCATCCTCATTTCTCAACATTCCTTGCAGCCATATGGCCACATTCTGGACATGTAACCAAGTGAGATAAAACAAAAAGTGTTCTGTGGTAGCTTCTGGGCATTCCCTTATTCCTCTTCTCTTCCTCCTTTTTCTGGCCAGAATGTAGACATAACAGATGGCACTGGAGCCTCCATATTGGACCAGAAAGTGCCCTTGGGACTACAGGACACTCAGGGTGGACTACCCAACCCAAGAAGCCCTGAGTGGTGATGGACTTCCATGAGCCTGGACAGCCCACCTCTGTATGGGACAAAATCATGTTCAGTCTTATTTACGTCACTACCATATTGCAGTTGTGATCCAGACAAACCTAACCTTCATACTTTCACAGAACAGTTGAAATATTTGAACAATTCCTCCATACCGTTATGTTCCTTTTGTGGGTGATCTGGCTTTTCCCCATTCCCATTACAGTCCCCAAAAAGGGGGAAGAGCCTCTGGAAGGAGGAGGAGGAAGGTGGCAAGCCAAAGAAAGAAGAAGGTGCCCCTTTTTGCACAGTTGCACTGTGGAAGAAAGGGGCACACAGACTGAGACCAGTGGGTCTTGACATCCCCAGTTCAGGTCAAAGCGTCAGATGGCCAGGATGTGTCAGAGAAGGGAAGAAAAGCCAAAGCTGAGGGCTTCACAAAGGAGTGGCCTCACAGGTAGACAGTCCAGTGAGCAAGTCGAGTAATGATGTTGGAAAGCAGTCTGATCAGGGCCAAGACTGGGCTGGGTGGAGCAAGAACTGGGCCCTCTCTGAGCCCATCCAACCTTTGCCTGTTTTGTAGTGTGAACTGTGCAGGGCCCTTGGAGGGGTGTTGGAGTGGGTACCATCCACACACCACTATGTGAATCTTGGCAGGAGTAGCCCGGCCAGGGCTCCTGTGGGGCCAGGCCAGTGGGGAATTACCTTTCCCCAGAGACACAGCCAGGCAGACACCCCAGACCACACAGCTGAGAGCCCCAGCAGGTGTGGGTCATCCTGCAGCCACCACCAGGGAGTACCAGCAAGGATCAAAGGCCCTTCTCATCCCTCCAGCACAAGGTCTTCTAAAAATCTCCATCTACTGGCCACCACTAAAGGGGAAGGAAGCTACAATCTAATCTTGAGAACAATCAAATGAATTCACACCAGAAGGAGTCCTGACACCAAAAGAGATTGAAACAGTACTGACGGGCCAGATCAGAACTTGTTTCCCTGTCATCATACACTTCTCTGCCTCCCACAGCCTGAGTCCCCATGGCGGCTTGTTGAAGAATGTTCAGCTTAAGAAAGCTACCTTTTCTGTGCACATCTGAATGTAGGGTGGGTGACTATTGGACTCTGGTGGTTCTTACAGTGTCAACAGTGGGTTTTCAAGGACGAGAAATCTGTATTGCTCCCAAGCCTGGGATGAGAAGTTGTGGAACTTATATGACATCATGTCTTACAGCACTTCACTAAAACAATAGTGTTTATTCACTAGGTACAAGAGTACAATTTTTGTGGACTTAATGTGAGTTCATAAGTGGCAATTTTTTCTGCTTGGAGTCAAAACAAAAAATGTACTTCCGCTTATTGTTATTTTGGGTACATCTATGCTCAACTTGCAACAGCTGGAACCTCTTGAATCCAGCTGTTTATACTAACAAAAAGAATTCTAATATTAGGTTTCTTTTTTAAAGAGATGGATATTTACTTAAATTGGGACAGTTTGATAGAAAATGTTCAGAATGTTAGGAAAAAAACAGATTTGTCTAATTCGTGGCTTGAAAGAAAAGCTTTGGTGATAGTGGATTCAGGGGGCATTTTGCTTTTACGTGTCAGACTTTGCACAAATGCACATTAAAGATTTGAATGAGCTATTAACAGAGCATTCCTTTTTTATTTTGGTATAATTAATCTACAATTACAAGAAGATCATTATATTTACTAGGCTCACCCCTTCACCAAGTCCCCCCCATATACCCCTTCACTGTCACTGTCCATCAGCGTAGTAAGATGCTGTAAAATCACTACGTGTCTTCTCTGCGTTGTAGAGCCCGCCCTGTACCCCCTCCACATTACACATGTTAATTGTATTGCCCCCTTTCTTTTTCCCACCCTTATACCTCCATTCGTGGGTTCTGTGATTCTGCTGCTGTTTTGTTCCTTCAGTTTTTCTTTGCGCTTATACTCCACACATGACTGAAATCATTTGGTACTTGTCTTTCTCTGCCTGTCTTATTTCACTGAGCATAATACCCTCTAGTTCCATCCATGTTGTTGCGAAGGGTAGGATTTCTTTTCTTCTTAAGGCTGAATAATATTCCCTTGTGTATACATACCACATCTTCTTTATCCATCCATTTACTGATGGACATTTAGGACATTACTGATGGACTATTGTAAATAGTGCTGCAAGAAACATAGGGGTGCATATGTCTTTTTCAAACTGGGTTGCTTCATTCTTAGGGTAAATTCCTAGAATTGGAATTCTCGGGTCAAATGGTATTTCCATTTTAAGCATTTTGAAGAACCTCCATACTGCTTTCCACAATGGTTGAACTAATTTACATTCCCACCAACAGTGTAGGAGTGTTCCCCTTTCTCCACAACCTTGACAACATTTGTTGTTTGTCTTTTTGATTGTAGCCATCCTTACTGGTGTGAGATGATATCTCATTTTGGTTTTAATTTGCATTTCTCTGATGACAAGCGATGTGGAGCATCTTTTCATGTGTCTGTTGGCCATCTGAATTTCTTCCTTAGAGAACTGTCTACTCAGCTCCTCTGTGCATTTTTTAATTGGACTATATGTTTTTTGTTTGTTGAGGTGTGTGAGCTCTTTATATATTTTGGATGTCAACCCTTTATCGGATCTGTCATTTATGAATATATTCTCATACTGTAGGGTACCTTTTTGTTCTATTGATGGTGTCCTTTGCCGTACAGAAGCTTTTTGGCTTGATATAATCCCACTTGTTCATTTTTTATTTTCTTTTGCCCAGGGAGATTTGTTCATGAAGAAGTCAATCATTTTTATGTCCAAGAGATTTTTGCCTATGTTTTTTCTAAGAGTTTTATGGTTTTGTGACTTACATGCAAGTCTTTGATCCATTTTGAATTTACTTTTGTGTATGGGGTTAGACAGTGATCCAGTTTCATTCTTTTACATGTAGCTGTCCAGTTTTGCCAGCACCATCTGTTGAAGAGACTCATTTCCCCATTGTATGTCCATGGCACATTTATCATATATTAATTGACCATATATGTAATGGGTTAATGTCCGGAGTCTCTATAATCTGTTCCACTGGTCTATGGCTCTGTTATTGTGCCAGTACCAAATTGCCTTGATTACTGTAGCTTTGTAGTAGAGCTTGAAGTTGAGTAGTGAGATTCCCCCCACTTTATTCTTCTTCCTCAGGATTGCTCTGGCTATTCGGGGACTTTGGTGGTTCCATATGAATTTTAGAATGATTTGTTTCAGTTCACTGGAGACTGCTGTTGGTAATTTTATAGGGATGGCATCAAATCTGTATATTGGTTTGGGCAGGACAGATATTAATTCTTCCTAGCCAGGTGGACGGAATGAGTTTCCATTCATTAGTGTCCTCTTTAATTCTCTTAAGAGTGTCTTCTAGTTTTCAGAGTATAGCTCTTTCACTTCCTTGGTGAGGTTTATGCCTAGGTATTTTATTGTTTCTGATGCTATTGTGAATGGAATTGTTTTCCTGATTTCTCTTTCTATTAGTTCATTGTTAGTCTATAGGAAAGCCACAGATTTCTGTGTATTAGTTTTGTATCATGCAAATTTGCTGAATTCCGATATTAGTTCAAGTAGTTTTGCAGTGGAGTCTTTAGAGTTTTTAATGTATAATATCATGTCATCTGCAAATAGTGACAGTTTGACTTCTTTTTTACCAATCTGGATTCCTTGTATTTCTTTGTTTTGTCTAATTGCCGTAGCTAGGACCTCTAGTACTATGTTGAATAACAGTGGAGAGAGTGGGCATCCCTGTCTTGTTTCCGATCTCAGAGAATAAGCTTTCAGCCTCTCGATGTGCAGCATGATGTTAGCTGTGGGTTTATCATATATGGCCTTTATTATGTTGAGGTACTTGCCCTCGATATCCATTTTGTTGAGAGTTTTTATCATGAATAGATGTTGAATTTTGTTGAATGCTTTTTCTGCATCTATGGAGATGATCATGTGCTTTTTGTCCTTTTTGTTGATGTGGTGGATGATGTTGATGGATTTTCGAATGTTGTACCATCCTTGCATCCCTTGAATGAATCTCACTTGGTCATGGTGTATGAAGTTTTGATGTCTTTTTGAATTCGGTTTGCTAATATTTTGTTGAGTATTTTTGCATCTATGTTAATCCATGATATTGGTTTGTAGTTTTCTTTTTTGGTGGGGTCTTTGCCTGGTTTTGGTATTAGGGTGATGTTGGCTTCATAGAATGAGTTTGGGAGTATTTCCACCTCTTCTATTTTCTGGAAAACTTTATGGAGCATGGGTATTATGTCTTCTCTGTATGTTTGATAAAATTCCAAGGTAAATCCATCTGGCCCGGGAGTTTGTTCTTGGGTATGTTTTTGATTACTGCTTCAATTTTGTTGAGGGTAATTAATCTGTTTAGATTTTCTGTTTCTTTCTGGGTCAGTCTTGGAAGGTTGTATTTTTCTAGGAAGTTGTCCATTTCTCCTAGTTTTTCCAGCTTGTTAGCATAGAGGTTTTCATAGTATTCTCTAATAATTCTTTGTATTTCTGTGGGGTCCATCGTGTTTTTTCCTTTCTTGTTTCTGATTCTGTTGATGTGTTTTGACTCTCTTTTTCTCTTAATAAGTCTGGCTAGAGGCTTATCTATTTTATTAATTTTCTCAAAGAACCACCTCTCGGTTTCATTGATATTTTTCTATTGTTTTCTTCTTCTCAATTTTATTGATTTCTTCTCTCATTGTTATTATGTCCCTCCTTCTGCTGAACTTAGGTCTCATTTGTTCTTCTTTTTCAAATTTCGATAATTGTGACATTAGACTATTCATTTGGGATAGTTCTTCCTTCTTTAAAAATGCATGGATTGCCATATACTTTCCTCTGTACACTGCCTTCGCTGCTTCCCACAGAAGTTCTTGCTTTGTGTTGTTATTGTCATTTGTTTCCATATATTGCTGGATCTCCATTTTAATTTTGTCATTGATCCATTGATTATTTAGGAGCATGTTGTTAAACCTCTATGTGTTTCTGAGCCTTTTTGCTTTCTTTGTACAATTTATTTCTAGTTTTACACCTTTGTGGTCTGAAAAGTTTGCTGTTAAGATTTTAATCCTTTGGAATTTACTGAGGCTCTTTTTGTGGCCTAGTATGTGGTCTAATCTTAGAATGCTCCATGTGCACTTGAGAAGAATGTGTATCCTGTTGCTTTTGGATGTAGAGTTCTATAGATGTCTATTAGGCCCATCTGTTCTAGCATGTTGCTCAGTGCCTCTGTGTCCTTACTTATTTTCTGTCTGGTGAATCTGTCCTTTGAAGTGTGTGGTGTGTTGAAGTCTCCCAAAATGAATGCATTGCATTCTATTTCCTCCTTTAATTCTGTTACTATTGGTTTCACATATATTGGTGCTCCTGTTTTGGGTGCATATATGTTTATAATGGTTATATCCTCTTGTTGGACTGAGCCCTTTATCATTATGTAATATCCTTCTTTATCTCTTGTTACTTTCTTTGTTTTGAAGTCTATTTTGTCTGATACTAGTATTGCAACACCTGCTTTTTTCTCCCTGTTGTTTGCATGAAATATCTTTTTCCATCCCTTGACTTTTAATCTATGCATGTCTTTGGGTTTGAGGTGAGTCTCTTGTAAGCAGCATATAGATGGGTCTTGCTTTTTTATCCATTCTATTACTCTGTGTCTTTTGATTGGTGCATTCAGTCCATTTACACTTAGGGAGATTACTGAAAGATATGTACTTATTGCCATTGCAGGCTTTAAATTCGTGATTACCAAGGGTTCAAGGTTAGCTTCTTTACTACCACACAGTTTAACTTAACTCACTTATTGAGCTTGTATAAACACAGCATGATGATTCTTTATTTCTCTCCCTTCTTATTCCTCCTCCTCCATTCTTCATATGTTGGGTGCTTCTTTCTGTGCTCTTTTTAGAAGTGCTCCCATCTAAGGCAGTCCCTCTAAACTACCCTGTAGAGGTGATTTGTGGGAGGCAAATTCCCTCAATTTTTGCTTGTCTGGGAATTGTTTAATCCCTCCTTGATATTTAAATGGTAATCGTGCTGGATACAGTATCTTTGGTTCAAGGCCCTTCTGTTTCATTGCATTAAATATATCATGCCATTCTCTTCTGGCCTGTAAGGTTTCTGTCGAGAAGTCTGATGATAGCCTGATGGGTTTTCCTTTGTAGGTGACCTTTATTTTCTCTCTGGCTGCCTTTAATACTCTATCCTTGTCCTTGATCTTTGCCATTTTAATTATTATGTGTCTTGGTGTTGTCCTCTTTGCGTCCCTTCTCTCAGGAGTTCTGTGTGCCTCTGTGGTCTGAGCAACTATTTCCTCCCCCAGTTGGGGGAAGGTCACATCAATTATTTCTTCAAAGACACGTTCTGTCCCTTTTTCTCTATCTTCTTCTTCTGGTACCCCTATAATACGGATATTGTTCCTTTTGGATTGGCCACACAGTTCTCTTAATATTGTTTCATTCCTGGAGATCCTTTTACCTCTCTCTGCATCAGCTTCTATGCATTCCTGTTCTCTGGTTTCCTCTCCATCAATGGCCTCTTGCATCTTATCCATTCTGCTTATAAATTCTTCCAGAGATTGTTTCAGTTCTGTAATCTCCCTCTGAATGTTATACCTTAGCTCTTGTATATTTCTCTGCTGCTCGTCAGTGTGTTTATGATTTTTATTTTGAATTCTTTTTCAGGGAGACTGGTTAGGTCTGTCTCTTCAGATCCTTTCTCAGGGTTGTCTGATCTATTTTCGATTGGACTATATTTTCTGCCTTTTCATGGTGATAGCAGTGGCTGTAGGCAGGTTGCAGGTGTGTCGGCTGGGAGAAGAAAGCCCTTTCCTGCTTGCTGGATGCCTTGCCCTCTTCCGCTGCCTGTGTCAGTTACTGGCTCTCCTGGAGCAGCCACTGGGTTAATCCCCTAAGCTTCTGTAGGCAGGGTCTGTGTCAGAGCAGTGCAGAGCCCTGCTGGGAGTTTCAGGCACACCAGGTGAGCTCCTCCACTACAGCGGTGCCCCTGCTGGGCAGCTGTGTACCAGCAGCGGCCTTTGGGTCTGGCCTGGGTGGCTGTGCCTCAGGCTGGGATTCTGATCGACTGCTAGGAGCAGGGCTGCTCCACCTGGAACCACTGCAGGTGCTTGTATACCTCTTCTGTGCCCCTCTGGCACTGCCACCGCTGGCACACTAGGGACACTCATGGGCCGCTTGTTCGCTGCTGCTGTGGGCTCACACGGACCTCTCCTGGGCTCCTCTGGCACCGCTGCCACCAGCGCATGGGGGCATCTCCCAGGCTGCTCAATCGCCACCACAGTGGGCTTGCACAAGACACTCCCAGTCCCCTCTGGTGCCTCCAGCACACGTGGGCCACCCCCGGTCCCCTCTGACACTGCCACCACCCGTGCACGCTGCTACTCTCCAACTACTGGCCCAGTGTGTCAGGGTCTGTGCCAGTTGGGGGAACAACTGGCAGGCTGCTTAGTGCTGTGAGGGGCTTCAGAGCTGCGCTGCCGCCCATGGGGTTAGGGCAAAGTTCCCCAGGATTCCCAGCTGCTGGCTATGTGTGCCGGGACGACTTCATCCAGCTATGGGGTCCCTGTCTCTTTAAGACTTGCAGAAAGCACTCGCTTTTCTTTTGTCTCAGGGGCGCCAGTTACAGGGACCTGCCCACAGGTTTTGCTTTTCCATTTCTCTAATATCCAGCACCCCGTGCACCTTGTGTCTGTGCTCCGGGTGAGGATTTCTAGAGCTGGTTGTCTAGCAGTCCTGGGCTTTCACTCTCTCCCCATTCCAAGTCCTTTCTTCCCACTGTGTTCTAGTGTGGGGGGCATTCTGTTCCTGCCTGGCCGCCGCTTGTTTCTTACCCCCTTTGTGTGATGTTGAGTTCTTGCAGATGTAGATGTATCCTGGCTGTTGTACTGCATCCACCGGTGTCTCTTTTAGGAATAGTCATATTATTGTATTTTCTTAAATATATATGTTTTTGGGAGGAGATTTCCACTGAACAACTCACACAGTCATCTTCCCGTGATGCGGTAGCGTTCCTTTTAAATAATGAACAGAAATGTCAAGAAAACTCAAATGATTTTATGCTTAAAACATAGCCAAGTAGTCTTCTGTTCACTTTTAAGTCATGTTTTGAATTAAATAGGAATTTTTTAAATTCTTTAAGGGAAAAGTCTTAATTTAGTATCACATGTGCTTAAAAGTGTGTTAAAGTTTCCTGTGAGATTAATATTATTCTTAAGTTAAAAGGAAATCAAAACCCAAGTTTTACCTATACAATTAAGGCCAAAGTTGTTGAGTCTAATATTAAAGTTTATTTATAACATACAGTTAGACAAATGAAGGAAATGAAGAAACATTTGTTAAATGCCCAAATATATTTTTGCCTCATTGCCACTTTTGAAATTATTTCTTTTCAGTTTCTGAAAGTGAGTCATGTCCTGTGTGGAAAATTGGAAGATTTAGGTTAGTGTGATGGTGACAGACCCATAGCACTACCTCTCAGAGATAACACAACGATTGTTTTTTATATTGGAGTATCTCTCTCTATTCCTTTCTCAACTGGCAAACCTTTTAAAGATTTTAAGTTCATCAAACCAGCAATCTGGAATTGCATTTTCTTACCTGATGGATAATATATCACTATATCTCTCCTTTTATCTACTTCTGGAACACTGAAAAATATTAAGAGTAAAACCATTCAACAAGTATTAATGGAGCTTGCCATACCTTCAGGTTTAATACCAGTTTAAGAACTTTGGGAAATAAATTACACAGTTCACTTCTGCCTTAAGTCATTAATGAATTTATAGCGTGTGTAAGGTGAGACTAACATGCATGGAGCTATTAAAAAACAAAGTAGGACAGTAAATATCATAATAGTTATTATTTTAGCGATTATTGAGAACACTGAAATGAGTCTGTGGCTTAATCACGGCTCATCTGTTTCAGAAAACAGAAAAACCTGCTAAAAGAAGACTTTATTGGGAAGACGTTGCATAGCAGCAAGGCACTGGAATTAGGAATCACTGTGGACAAGGAAACATTGCTTCAGGGAAGGTAAGCAGCTTGCCCAAGGTCATTCAATGCCAGAGGAAGAGCAAACCCAATGCAAATTCAAAGACTCCCTATACTTCCTCTCCAGATTCTCAGGTGTCCCATCCCAAATTGTACCTTTGGGGACTGAAATGGCTAGCAGAGAGGAAGATAAAGGTGGAACAGACAGAGAATTTCACTGAGAAGGGGAAATTTGACTAGGTAGATCTTCAGGCCAAGGAAAAAAGTCTAGAAGGAACGTCTGAGATATGCAAAGAAATGGTAAGCAAGTCAATTTTTACACATATGGGTGGGTCTAAAAAACACCGTGTATAATTTGTAGGAGGAAAACAGGATAAAATTATAGTAGTGAATAATAGCTTATGAATTGGGAGAGGGTGTGCAGTTAAAGCATCCTAATGCCTTAAAATTATGCAAGAGGAGAGTACAGATATTAGTTTTAGATTAAGTTTACAATTTTAAGTAGAATAATCACGTTAAAATAGACATGAAGTGGATTACTCCAAATAAATTGAGAGAAAAAGAAAAGACACACAATCTCCCAAAGAAGCTTCTTCTGTAAGTTTTGACATTTTGAGCTTTGTTGTCTGCCACTCTCACTCATGATAAATAGTACAAGCATTTTATAGTTTTTCACTGTGAGCTTATCTTTAAATCTTTAAAGGGTCCTTTTCTTAAGACAGTCCCTTCCAGCCTTTTATGGAAGCATCCCCCAGATTGGTTTTATATTTGTTTCTGCGAGCATTCAGAGATCTTTTGGGAAGAAGTAGGGAATCAATTTCTTGATCGTGATATTCCAGCAACACTTGTAAGTACTATAAATTTATTCTCCAAACTCTTGTGAAATGAAGGTCTAGGGTTTCAAAACGTCATCATTGTTCATTTTCCTTTTCCTTTTCATCCAGAAATGGGACCAACTTCATTGCTTGCCCATTATTGGGTGTTTTATAGTTTCCTAGTCCACCCTTTTCCTGAGGATTATGTCTTTAAGACAATGGCTTTTCATAGTGTACTCAGTTCCAGCTTCCACCTTGAGCTGCTCCAAACCCTTGACCTCCTGCCCTTACACTTCCAGTTCTCAAGTTACAGAGACTAAGGACATCTTGCCCACACCTAGGATAACCAACTACAGTGGTTTGCCGGGAACCTCATTTCTTGGAATTTGTGGAGGGGGAGGGGTTCAGTCTTAAAATCAGTTAAGTCCGAGGCCAACTAGTTGACCTGTCACCCCCAGCGTGTATACCCATAGCCAGAGATGAATCGTTCAGCAAGACTTTGCTCTGGTTTTCAATTTACTTTTCTTTTTCTGGATTTGGGGATTTCTCTTCATTTCCTGTAAGTTTAGTCAAATACTTAAAATAAGGTTAGTTACTGTTTTATCTGTATGCTAGATGTTGGTAGTGAGACAGTTTCCAAGTTACAGAAGTCCACCACTTTGCCAGATCACAAAAGTACGATTTCATCAGTACAAAAGAGAAGTTTGAGAATAAAAGTCATAGCTAGTTATCCCTGTGGGTACAGGGTACTGGAGTGATTCTCGAAGTTGACTGATTTGCTCCACCACTGCCTAGGCCTTGCTTACCTTGCTCTAGGCCTTGTTTCTCTGACCTTGAGATTTTTCTAGAATTCTCCAGGCAGGCTTAGCTTCCTCCTGTAAGGCCTACAAACCAAACTTTCTCACCTTTCAATTCAAACTCCCGGGAGGGAGAAATTTGCCTGTTTGTTCACTCCTGCATCCGCACTACCTGGCACTGAATGAATCTTTCTTGAAATAATGCCCTGAACACCAAGCAGGCCTGCCTTGTCTGCTTCTTCCAATCCAAGTCCATCTACCGCAAACGTGACAGAAAGGCTCCAAGCCTCTGTATTCTCTATGCCGCCTGCCCTATTCGGCACACACCTGCTATTCTGTACTGCTACAGGCATTTGCCCGATTCAGGGGAAGGCGACACGGATGATGACCGTGATCCGGGTAACCCTGTACATTCAGCACGCCATTTTTAAGATAGAACCTAGGCACATTAAATGTTTTCTTTAATTTTAATGCATGTTTAAGGGTGCATACTTATTTCAAGTGTTTTCCAAAGGCACTTTCGGGGTGCTGCGTGTGTCCGTGAGCCTGTCAGTCGGCCTCAGGGCGTCGTTGCCCCAGGGGCATGCCGCCGGCCCACGCGCAGCCCCTGAGTTCCCCCTGCGTGCCCTCAGGCCGGGCGTAGACTTCCCGCCAGCACACACCCGCCCCGCAGGGGGAGGGGGCGCTGCCACCCATTGGCTGCGGCTGCCGTGTCGAGTCCCCACCAGCGCGGCGCCACCTCCGGGAGCCCGTCGCCCGCCTCAGTGTGCCCGCGCCCCTCGGCCTCGCCATCTTGCTCTCGGGGCTCCTCAGCTCACCGGCACCGTCGGGCCTCCTCTCACTTGATCGCTTGCCTTTCCTCCCCGGGCGGCGGGTACAACCAGACCTAACCAACAGCCGCCCCAAGGGTGCTGCCAGAAGCGCGGTCTCTGCTCCTCCAGGCCCGACGGCCAGAACTGCTTGCAGCCGCCATCATGGTGAGTTGAGAAGGCGGCCTGAGGGGTGCAAGCCCGGCGGGGACCTCCAGGATGGCCGAAGCTCCGTTTTGGGGGTGTGGGAGGACGCCATAAGTGGGGTCACCCACTGCCAGAGCCTCACAGGGGCCACGAGCAGGCCCACAAGGCACGACCGCCGGCCTGGAGGGCCAGGGTGTGGCGGAGGCGCGGCCCTGGGGACCCTTCCTGCAGGCGACTATGTGCAAGGCTGAAGCCTTCGCGCCCCCCTGCTGCCGCGGTTCGGCCTCGGCTGTGGAGGGGCGTTTGCTGACCGGGCGCCGTCGGGCCTGAGGGGCCTGAGGGGAAGGGCGCGCCGTCCCCCTCCCGCCCCTCCCTTCGCGCCTCCTCTCCCGCGCTCACCTGTAGGAGCGCGGCGGGCCTCCGCGAGATGGCGGCGGCCTCCGGCGGGCGAACGCACCCTGGCGCCATCTGCGGGGGGCCCCGTCCTAATGACGGGAGGGGTTGCCGCTGTCCGGGACCGGGCTGAGGCGCCGGGCGGCGGGGCGTTCGGAGCGTGTCCGCGAGCGGCGGGGCGGGGCGCCACGAAACGAGGCGGCCTGAGGGCGCGGCGGCGGGAAGCCGGGAGGCCGGGGCGAAGCCCGGCGGCGGGACGGCCCCCTCGTGTGGCGATCGCAGGCATAGGTCTCACCGGCGCCATCGTTTCTGCTCGAGGTGGGGGCGCGCAGACCTGAGACGGTGGACATTTTTCCTGTGGGAGCGCTTTTTTTCACTCTAGATAAACGGGGGACTTGAAGCAAAAATGTACGCACGCTACTACGTACTCTTTTGGTGTCTGTTTATGTGACTTTTGGTAATTTCGCAGTTGAGTCAAGATACAGCCCTGAACACTTTAGTCACTATTATATACAGTGTGTTTACTGATAGTATAATAATTATTCTCTCTACTTTTAGAAGGGAGCAAATTTACGTGCAACTTAGTACCTACAAAAATTAAAACAAAAATTAATAATAATTTATAGTAATTTGTGTCTTATCTGTATTAAAATTATCTAATGATCAATATAGTTGCTATAAATTATTTACAATCTTTTTCTCCCCTATTCTGGAGGCAAGGGGAGGAAGTGCATATAGCTTGTTTTTTCTTCTGATTATAAACGAGCATATTAACTCATTTGAAAGTTATGTAAGAAAAGGTCCATCTTAGTGCTAACACCTATAACCAGTGTTCAAATTTTGATACATATATTCCCTTCCAGATTGTTTTTATGCGTGTATAGTGTATAGATAAATTTTATTTCACAGAAGTTGTGCCAAGCTGTGTAACACTGTTTTTTACAACCGGCATCTTTCACTTAATATAGTGGATAGCATTCCAAAGATAAATATATGATATTAGAGTATAAGATTGTACCATTACTTATTTTACTAAACTTCCTCATAATGAGTGATTTCTATATTAAATAAATCCTATAATGAGTGTCTTTTTGCAGATATTTTGGCATGCTTATTCAATTAATTCCATGAGATAAATTGCCAGGAGTAGAATCACTTGGTGGAAAGCTTTGCCCATTTTATAATAATTTTAAATTATGATATATCTTTCCAACTTACTCTTGATAAAGCTTGTACCAGTATATATTCCATTACCACTGACAATGTGTATGTAATCTTCTTTTCCACACTCTTTCCAATGAGAGTTTACTACGCTTCTTAAAGTTACTAATCTAATAGCTGGAAAATATTTTGCTGTGTTGATGTGTTTTTTTTTTTAAATCAGTGAAATTGAAGTTTGTTGTTAGCTTTTTATATTTCCTTTTTATGAATTCTTCATCCACCTGTTGCATATTTATCTTAATAACTTATAAAAACTTTATATTAATGTTAATGCTTTGTCATATATAAAGGAAAACCTTCATAGTGGTTATAAGGTGATGCCCTTATTCCTAATTTCAATGGAAATGACTATAATGTTTCTCTTTAAACCTGATGATAGTTTAGAACTAGATCGGTATAAAATAAGATCCTTCTAGTTCTATTTTAAAAGTTAGAATAAATTTTGTGTGTATAGATACTGGGTGGAGGGTGTGGGGTGCACCAAGACAGAAAAACCTTTTTAATTAAAAAAATTTTGATTTAAAAGTTAAAGAATGAATGGTGTATTTTATATCAACTACTTTTTCAGTGGTGAATTACAGTAACATTTCCTAAGAGTGAACCATCCTTGCAATTCCAATGTAAACTATACCTTTACTCTATGTTTTTATATACTGATGGAATTTTGCATCTCTGCGGGGGAGCAGGAGTAGACCATCTTAATCAGGTTTTACTACTTACGTGGTGCTGGTTTTGAAAAATAAATTGAGAATTATTTTTGTCTCTTTGAAAAATTGTAAAAAAGCATTTGAATTTTATTTCTCCTTTATTCCCTCTTCTACCTACTGTTGTTTCTGTCTTGGTGCACCCCACCCTCCACCGAATATCTACACACACAAAAATTATCTGTTTCTTTACAGTTTGAAAAACTTCCAGTGGAATTGAGCCCCAGTGGAGCTGAGACAGAAATCCAGTGTTCTGTCTTAAGATTTTTTTTAAAATTTATGTTTCTTTTTTAATTGAAATTGCTTTAAGGTGGCGTTTTCATCAAGATTTCCAAGTTTATTACCATGAAGTTTATCCATAGCATTCTCTTATAATCTGTAGTCATACAATTTTTTCATGGCTAATGTATATTTTTGCCTCCTGGCTTGTTTTTCATCTTTGCCTGTATTGTTTTTTTTTATTGTTTATATTTTTTCTCCCAGGAGTCTACTCTTGGTTTTACCTAAAAGGTTTTATTCTGATTTTCATTTCCTAGTTCTTTAATTCAGCTTTTCTATTTATTAGTGCCTTCCTTTGGTGAATATAAGTGATGACTACAAATTATAGACCTCTGTGCTGATCCTTATACATAGATATTTGTTTGCAAGTAGACATAGTAGTTGAATGAAGTCACATGGAACAGCTGACAACCGATGAGCTTGAGTAACAGTTTTTTTCAGCTTTTAGTTATCTTTGTTATTTGGTTATCCAAATATAACGGAATATATATTACTGCAAATAATGTGCTTAGTGGCCTACAAGTTCACCTCTCCCTAATATTCCAGCAGTACCCATTTCAAAACCCACCAACTTATTTGAAGATATAATTAAGAAAAGTATTTCCTTCTTACATTTAATTTACTTGCAGTTTTATTGTCTTTTATACCTTTGATAGTTAAGATTAATACTTAAACACAAACGTTTTGCTTTAGCCTAAGCATTCATTTGTAGAGGATTTTTAGCAATAGTTTAAAAGTAACCTAAAGTTGCCTATTGGTTGTGGATTTTTTAATGTATTAATTGAAAATAATATACACAGAGAAGGAATTTAGTGTCTGCTGCTCAGACGTCTTAAAATGCAGTACTTTGCTTTGTTAGCTTTGAGTGCTACCTGCTGGCTGAGGACGGGGCCACGATGATGCCTTCTTGAGGCTATGAGGACACTGGTAAAATGATTTGGTGAATTATATACTTAACATTCCAATTAAACAGGCAGCCATCCAATTTGTGCAAACCAACCCGAAACCAAACTTCCTATGATATAAAATGGCTTTTTTTTCTGTTTCCCAAATTACTCTTTAGTTGCCTCAAGTATCCATTTCACTTCTGTAGGTACCATATGGACTGTGGACTCCCCTGTGTTATTCTGGTGATGCTATCCTAGGATTTCTCAACCATGACCCTCTTCAGATTTGGGGCCAGATGATTATTTGTTGTGGGGAGCTGTCATTTGCATTATAGGATTTTTTTTGTATACCTGGCCTCTACCCATTAGATACTAGGAACACTCCTCAGTTGTGACAACCAAAAATGCCCCTGGGCCACAACATCTCCCCTGGTTGAGAATCAATATATTATCATAAATCCTTATAATCTGGCAGTTTCTGACCTGATGTTAACAGCCCTAAATTAAAATGCCATCCACTGTGGTCACAGACAGATAATACTATAAACAGTTTATCAAATAAAAAGGTACCCAAAGTTCATCTACAAATTAAGGGAATATTGGGGAGAAAATAAGGTACAAAAATTTCAGAACTACTGTGCTGTTTTATTTGTGTTTTGTTTTCCTCAATAAGCAGAGGTATTATAGCTTTATCTCTTGCAGTCTTTTGTAATTAACCTCTTATAGTCAATAAGGTATAACATAATGAATTTCAGATGAGAGGATCACCATAGTTTATTAAAGTTCCAACTCTGGTTGTTCATTAATAAGGTTTCTACAAAATAAGTATCTAGTAAAAAGCAGGAAAGAAACTTTTTTAACCTATTGAAAATAAATTTAAGTGACAGCACACTAACTTACATTGACATACCACTTTATACTTTACAAGATGGAATTACACTTCAATGTAGTTTTTCAAGATAAAAGGCTGCCAAGTAAGTTGCTTATATATAACCTAGTTATGGACATGAAGCTAGATCTCCTGACTAAAACTAATTTTTTTTTCACTGTGCTATAGTGCTTTTACAACATACATTTGTCAGTAAATTCTGCTTCAGAAAAATTTACATTAACCTTAGTGTGGGAAGACTAAAGACGGTTCTGAACAGAATCCAGAAAAATAATGAGTTTCATGTGTGGGCCTCTTTATCTGAAAAAAAAGATTGTTTCATTTATATCTATTGACCTAGTGTGAAAATTAAACATCAGTAGGATTGATTTTGTGTTAATCAAGAAAAAAATGTTACTTTTAGCAGGAGCTATGATATGTGAGCAAATGAGGTTTTCATCGTCCATTTCCAAAGTAAAATGGGCATACTAACAATATTATGATTATAAAATCCATGTTATTTTTGGTGAATAGAAAATGAGGCAAGATAAACTGGTTTAAAATGTTGATGTTTGTTTTCTTTTTAATGTAGCTTTAAATTTTCTTTTTATCTTTTAAAAATATATACCATGTTTTTTTAATAAGGTTTTTTAAAAAGTAAAATAAAAATTTGCTTACTGGCATAGAACAGGATGACTTTATTAACTTGATATTTTACAAATCTGAACTTTCCAGTCATTTTTTACCAGTTCCCATTAATTTTCACAGTTAATATAAAGTGAGTATTCTACCATGGAATTTTACAAGAGATGGTGATGGGTAACATTGGGCTTAAGAAAGTATGATACACTTTTGTTAAAATTTCATCATGATTACTCTAATTAATTTAAATCCTGAATTTGAACTAAGTTGTTTGATTATTAATTTATAATGAAGGTGATTCATATGAAAATGTTTTATACTTTAAATACAAAATTGATAGCACATCATGTATGGCTTAGCCTGTATATCTAGTGATGATATCTGCTTTCAAAATTGCAGTCTGCTGAAAATTCTGAAACTATGAACTCAACCACCATCTCCAAAGAGGCCAGCACCCAGTTCTCATCATCTACAACCAGCCAAGGCTATGTTTTACCAGAAGGCAAAATCATGCCAAACACCATTTTTGTTGGTGGAATTGATGTTAGGGTATTGTATCCGTATTTCATTTGTTTTAAAAAATACTTTGTGAATAATGAGATTTTGGACCTGTTGGAAACATAGGTATTTTTGTACTCATGCAAGTTTGGAATTGGTTTTATATTAACCAATAGGGACTAAAACTGTCTTTGACAAAGAGCTACAGGTAGTTAGGGGATACTTGAGGGAGATACTTCCACAACATTAAGTCTTCTTTATAGTATAAGAAAAGTTTTTGAATGCTAAGTTTTTACTCTTGAAGTCAAATTCTTCTTTATAGATGGATGAAACCAAAATTAGAAGTTTCTTTGCTAGATATGGTTCAATAAAAGAAGTGAAGATAATCACGGATCGAACTGGTGTGCCCAAAGGGTAAGTAAAACATGCTGAGTATAAATTATAAAAAGTGTGCTATGGCATCTATAGAGTATCAGAGTAGAGTTCAAAACTGATATTCTTACATTTGTATAAATGAAGTCTGGTGCTTTGTCAGGTTCCTTTATGTAGAGGATAAAAGTTTGTTGCCAGCTCTTCTATTTAATAATTTCTCTGATGTTTGTATTTAAATGTTCCCTGTCTTCATTTATTGCACATAAGTGGGTTAGTCAGTTTTATCAATTGTTTTCTTCACACATTTCACAGTATTTTAAATTTTAACCATCTTGATGTAGAAAATAAATTCAGGGTCTTAGATACGAATTTTCTGTTAATGAATGAGGTTTCCATGCTACCTTACTTCTGACATAGATCAGGGTAAGAAAACAAAAAAATGTGGTAAGATTTATGCAGGATCCATTATGTACATTTTAAAAATACTTATCTCAGTATATTCTTCATCCTTTATCATGATTCTGTCAGTTATCTCATTGACTACTAGAAGTTTTAGGTCATACTTACAGCAGTGATTTTATACTTATCTGCCCTTTAGCTATGGATTTGTTTCATTTTATAATGACGTGGATGTCCAGAAGATAGTAGAAGTAAGTAATCTTATGGGAAAATCTCTTAATTACCTTATGTTTAATTAAGTTTAGGTTAGTTTTGTTTAGTATTGTTTCAGTCCTGAATTCTTGTATGGAATACTATAAATATATATACTTCATGTTTGAAATCCCAAACTTAATCTTACATAGCTTGTCAGAAATGATTTTTTATTGGGCATATCTGGCTTCATGAACTAGAGACAGGACTGGATGGATAGCATGTAAAAGTTTTTTATCAAGTTCATGACACCTCTGAACACTTTGACTAGAGTAGTGAGGGTAGATAAGATAGCTTCATGCAGATAGATTTTTATTTGGTGTGGTTGCAGTCTGATCTCTGACTGTGGGGATCTTAGAGAACTAGGTTACCAAAGTTTTAGAAGTAAAGGCTTCAAAACTGATCTGGTTTCGCTGCTGTTTTTATTTTCAGTCACAGATAAGTTTCCATGGTAAAAAGCTGAAACTGGGCCCTGCAATCAGGAAACAAAATTTCTGTGAGTAGAGAAAGGAATTGATGTTGACAGATGCATAGCTTTTCAGAGAAGTGAAAATAGGTTTTGTTTTCTTTTTATCCTTTGAAAAGGTGCTTATCATGTGCATCCACGTCCTTTGGTTTTTAATACACCACCACCACCACACTTTCAGTGTCTCTGGAGCAGTCACAACCCTGTAGGTTACATGCAGCCTCCAACCATGATGCATCCTATAAGTCTGTATGTGCAGGTGAGAATTCTCTACAGTCCTGGCTTTTTATTATAGTTTTGGAGATCTTATAGATGGGGCCTTTTAAAAGTAAGCCTATCTTATTTCTGATTTCTGTGAGATTATATCCATGATTTCCATAATAATTGATATATATATGTCCCTGTTTGAATACTTGGAGTGATGGAAACTTAACTGCATTTTTCAGCAACCTGTCATTCTTAGTGTTACTCCTTATACTAAGCTAAAATCTGCTTCCATATACTTGGTAAACTTTTATCTTAGAACAGACCCCTATGGCCACATAGCAAATATTTCTTCTTTTTTGCCTGTTGTGACAACTCCTTAAATATTTAAAAGCAGCTTTCCTTATGCGTGGTTTATTCTTTGTTAAGGTTAGCAGTTCTTCTCATTATTCTTTATATTTGCAATGATTTTTAGATGCCTCCTCGTACTGAGTGCTGGCATCCAGATGTATTCTGGTTCTAGAATGGATAGGTTCCTGATGACTTAGCTGTATTTGTAAGTCCTATGAGTTTCTGGCATATAATTTATCTGGTCCTGGTTAGTTTAATATTTGAAGTGGGATTTGGAGTATTTAATATCTCCTACTGATGATAACACTTGGTTCATTTTACTTTCTTCAGTTTAAAAGATGTTTGGAAGAAAAGAAAGACAAGATAATGTTAAATAGGTCTACATTGCCTTTCATTTGTTTACATTTTCCATCAACCAGAAGTATAGGATGGTATATATTTTATTTTTCCTGTTCTAAGCATGGCTAGAAGAAAACTCCTGTTTGCTCCTAGTACTTACTGTGAGCTATTACCTCTTCTGGCTGTACTCATGTATGCTACTATGGTCGATGTTTTGATTAAGTAAATATTTATTGAAAGATACAATACATAGTGCAGTCTCATTTCCAATTTTGGGTTATACACTACCCTTAACATTTAGAAGTAAAATACAGAAGGAGCCATAAAATCTATAGAAGGACTACAGATGGATTACACCTGACCCCAATAATATTGTCAAAAGAATAACAAACTGCCTGAAAGTGTTTATAGAAAGAAATAGCAGGTGTGTCAATATAACTTTAACATGGAAATCTGAACTAATAGAGCCTTATTACCAGTGTAAGAGAGAACTTTTAATTGGAGGTAAACAAGATAAACTTAGGTTGGCAAAATCAGTCACTTCCTCATTTATCTCTTTCTCCTCCCTACCCAAAAAGCTAACATTCAACAGAGAATGCTTTTTTCTTCACGAAGCCAGTCACTCAAATAGAATCCTGCATGGTATATAGAAAAATAATGAAGATTTATTTTCATATTTTTGTTATATTAGGAATAATATTTCTTCTTCCTTGTTTTTAAAAATTTACCTTGATATTACATTCTTTATGTAAATTTTATTTTCAGGCATATCCTTATCCAAGTTCACCAGTTCAGGTCATCACTGGTTATCAGCTGCCTGTATATAATTACCAGGTAATTTAAGAAGGAACAAAATGATTTACTTTGGAATATTAGTGAAGCCTTTATCTATGTAAATTTCCCCAGTAGATTGTTATTTAAACTAGTTGAGTAGGCTTACATACAAGAAAAAATAAGAATTTGTCTAGAATTATGGGCTGTATTACTTAAGAATAAGGGAATGATATTTTGACAGGAATATACTTAGCAGGTTTTCTTCTGTACTGTCAAGATTTGGTGTCCTCTCCTATAGTTCCACATGTCTTCCTCCATCCTTGTTGTCAAATAGCTGAAATAATGCAAGCGGAATATAAATTTGTATCAAATACAACTGGTATTTGATACCAATGCTCTGATCCAAATGCTCTGAGATTGGATTGAGCATTGAATTCCAGTTGTATTTGATAATACCAAGATAATAGTTCTCTGAATTTCTTCCCATGGAGAGGACCATATTTATGACCCAGGACCATATCTATGGTAATAGGTTCAAACAACTGCTATCTCTGAGTTTTCCTGAAAGCCAGCTACGGAAAACTGAGGAAAAGGTGGGGTTTATATATGAAAATAACAATAAAACCCTCAGGTACTGTAAACATAAAGTACATCTTACTTCCATTCTTTTTCTTTTATTGTAACAAGTTCAAGGAGCCAGCATGACAAATAAATACCTCAAAACTGTCTCCTCTCTGTGTGAAAATATATAAGAATATGTAAATAATAGTTACTTCCTTTTTTTTTAAAGATGCCACCACAGTGGTCTGATGGGGAACACAATAGTTATGTTATTCCGCCTCTGGTAAGGTGAATTAACCAAACATATACTTCCCTATTCATTATTTTAATATTTTCTTGTTTGACTTATATATCTTGACCTTTAGTCATATGTATGCCTAGAAATATTTTTAAATTCCCTTTTACATTATGTGTTAGGTTTTCTTAATTTCTCGCCAATGCAAGTATATACTCCTGTGGTTGGAACTGTGCTGTTTCTCATTATTTTAGTGTGTGTAAATGATGGCTGCTCTCCATACAACATTACTCATGTGCTTGTTGATACATTGCATAATCCAAGAAAGGTAGTATTAATACCTATGCTAATTCTAATCTTAGGAATCTAGAATTGGTATTGAATCTGCCTCTTGGTTTCACACATAAAAAATCTGTTGAAGAGAAATTAAGAAAAACTTTGCTACTAAAAGCTATTGTATAAGAACAGGATAATAACAAAAGAGGGTGCTAACTCTTAAAACACTTGAGCCTTTGTTACCTTCTGTCTTTCATCAAGACTGGATCATTGAAGGATGTAATACGGGTTAAAATTCTTAGGCACTGGGAAATTCCTATTGCCTTGCTATATGTTGGAGTTTACCTTTTCTTTGACTCCTTCTAATTATAATCATGTTGAAGCTTAGAAGACATTTTAAAATAAAAGATTGCTTTACTGCCTTTCAATTAAGTCCACACTGATACTTTCAGTATCAGCTCAACATTTTGAAGAATAGATTGTTTAGAAATGTATCTAATGAATATCTCTTTACTCACACTTTTATTTTAAATGTAGACTTATACAGCTGTTAACTACTACCACTGTAATGAAGTTGACCCAGGAGCTGAAATTTTGACAAGTGAATGCTCCATTCGTGAAGCAACTGCATCCTCTGGAAATGGCCCACAAAAGGCAAACATCTCATTTTACTTACTAATATTTATAGCCTCATATTTTTTTCAAGTTTTAATAATGGCTCTTTATGAAGCAAGCATGTTTGCCCAAATTTAAATATGGAAGCCATAAATTACAGAGCTTAACAGTTGATATTTCAGCAATTTATGTAAAAGTTGATGAAATCTCAGTACCTTGAAACTTTCATTGTATACATATAGTTTCTGATTCAGTAATCTTACCCTTTTCCATTGTCCTTCCATTCAGTAATCTTTCCATTTTCATTTTTTAACCATACTTTCATAAATACTGCATTAACATGATTTGGTAAGATGCAATAGGCAAGTTTCCTTAGGAATCCTACTCCACAAAAGTATGAATTATATCTGCCTTGTATTTTACCAATTCAAACATTTACAAGCTAAATTATAATACATAATTATGGTATTCTTATAACATTTGGTGGCTCTTAAGAGTGGTGGAGTCCTTAGTAATAACTGAAGTACTGAAATAGGCAGAGTTGTTTCTCTATTATCTTTAGATCAGATTCCTATAATAATGCTGTCACTCTTGAATTCTATTTTGAATGAGTAGGAATGTAGAAGTAGTTGATATGATGGGGAAATCACAACATAATGTTGAAGATTCCCATTGCAGTGTGTGAACTTCATCCATTTGTTTCTCAGGGGGAAAAATGCTGAGAACTATGAACTATAGGATGTTCAGAACTACTGAACAATTCCCTGATTTGATACATGAATTAAAATTTGAAAAAATATTAAAATAGTGTACAGAGGTTTTATCCTGGATATTTTTTTCTTGAAATGCTGAAGTTCATTGTTACTTACCTAAAGAAAAATTAAGGAACTGAAGAGAATATCTTAGGGTTTTACTAAATTGAGCTTTTTCAACCAGTGCTCTATCACTAAGACTAAGATTGCACACTGTTTCTTAAGTATCAAAGAGAAGTTACATATGAAGTGACATATGGTAAGAATTACAAATTACATAAGAATTCTTTAGCAAGACGTGTGTGCATTCAATAATCTATTTAAAAATGTTTAAGAGTAAAAGGAATAATCTTTAGATTACTGAAAACTTCTGTTTCAGAAATCTGTGGACCGAAGCATACAGACAGTGGTATCTTGTCTATGTAATCCATAGAACAGAGTGAGAAACTCACTTGTTACTCAAGATGACTACTTCAAGGTATGAAAGGAAAAGTATACATGATAAAATGCACATTTGTCAGTTATGAATCATCTTTTTTCCTCTAGTATATTTAGTTTGAGTTCATGTAGAGCTTTTAATTGAACTCTTGGCATTTGACTGTAACCCAGAAAACCATTGTGAGAGGGTTTTGCCTGGCAGTGTATTTTATGTTGCTCAAACTTCGATACAGTAGAGTTTGTCCTTGGGAAAGAAACCTTTAGCAGAAGCTGACAATTGAAAAGGTTCCTGAAAGAGGAGAGTTGAAAGAGAATATTGGCTTAACCAAATACAAAAATAAAATTTTAGATGACAGAAAGCAGAACTTAAGAGTACATGGATATTGGACTAAAGAGAATAAAAGAAATTGATCACTCAAATGACATACCTGAACAATGCTAGGAGAGAAGAGATCATGTGAAACAGTAAAAAGAGCTGAGTAGAAAGAAATGGAAGTTGATTCAGAGTTGGTAAAATGGAAGAGAATGTGGGTGTTTGAATTTAAGTTCTGCTTTCTGGTCCTGGTTCTACCACCTCAGACAAATCACTTAAATCTTACTAGGACTCCAGTTTTTAACAAGTCTAAGATAAGGAAACATAGGACTAAAGATTTTTAAGATCCCTTAGTTCTGAGGCTGTAAATATGGAAAGGAACTGACTGGACTCTCTATGGGGAAAACAGGATTTAAAAATATTTTTATACCTGGTTTATTGATACAAAATTCACATACTATACAGTTCACCCATTTAGAATGCACAATTCAATACTTTTAGTATATTCACACAGAGTTGTACACAATGGGTCACAATCAATTTTAGAATATTTAATCACCCCCCAAAACAAATCCCCTTCCCATTTTCAGTCATGCTACATTTTCCCCACAACTTATCTATCACACCTACTTTCTTCAGAGGAATCCCCTATTCTGGTTATTTCCTATAAATAGAATAATACAAAATGTGGCCTTTTATGACTGGATTCTTTCACTGGTATTATGTTTTCAAGGTTTATCTATGTTACAGCATGTTTCACTACTTCATTTCCTTTTCCTTATGGATATACCACATTTTGTTTATCCATTCTTCACTTGATAGACTTTTGGGTTGTTTCTTTTTTGCCTCTGATGAGTAATGCTATTAACGTTTTGAGGAACTGACGTAAGTTTTCCAAAATGACAGCACCATTTTCCATTCAAAGGTAAATTTTCAACCATTGCTGGGTGTCTTAAAGGAAAATAGCTTTTTTCCATCAATGAATTTACGTAGGATGAAGCTTACAGCCTTTTTAAAGGGCAGTGTAAGGATTTTATAAATGCAGAAGGGGAGAATTGTTAACAGGATCAAGTCCTCAACCATATTCACAACAGAGAGCATAAACTTACTCACTTAAAGTTGTCATTTGTTCTCTGGCTGTTTCATCCTGTATAGACAGTACAATTTAAAATGAAAGAACTGGGGATATATGACAGCTTACCTTGCCCAAAGTTTTCAAGGTTAAATATATAGTACTTAAATGATACAGTCTTTAAACTTGAGTTTTCACCTGGTATTAGACAAAAGTCTCCCTTTACACCTTCCACAATTTTCTGCTTCTCTGGGCTACGAGTCAGAAGTTCGTAGTTTGCAGATGTCTGGCATCTAGACCTATTTTGATAAGCTAAATATTGTTGTTTTCATTGAAATTGAATGCATTGAGGCAGGATATACATAGTAAATTCTACTCCTTCTAATTGTCCTAATTCCAGCTCCTTCAAAATCTTTGATATCTTTACCTGACCTCCGAAGGTATTTGAGTTTGTGACCAATTTTCTGGGATTTAACTCAAATACGATATTACCCTGTTGCAGATGACATAATTTCCTGAAACCACCTTTCTTTATATGACAAACTGAATTAAATTCCTAGGAAAATGACTAAACACAGAGAGCTAAAAATGTATCTGAGTAAGTAGAGAAGATAGTATTAGGTTATTACTAGTTTACTGAGCTCTATTCCTCTTTGTAATGCCTCACCTCCCTCCATCTGCCCATCTGCCAGCAGCGTAAAGTCCAGGCATATCCAGCGTAAATATCCAGGGTAAAACCTGTTAATTATGGATAGGACAGTTATGGATAGGTCGTTTATTTCTCTCTTTATTTCCTAAAGAATGATCGGTCTTCATCACAGGATAAGGATATGCCTTAAAGTATGCCCAAACTTCTATTTTTTAACCTAAAATCCTGGGATTTCAGTTTGAAGTGGAGTGCTATTCTCAAGCCATGGTTTCTACCTATGCACTTCTTTTAGTGAAAACAGTAATTTTAAAAATTAAGTTAAGGAATGCTTCCCAAAAAGGATCACTTTTCTCTCATTATTTATAGTTTTTAAAACTAAAATAAATGCTTTAAGTATTTTTGCAACTCTTAGGTCATAGTGATATTAGGAAATTTTCAATGAAGTATAAAGGACTGTTTCTGTCTTTTCTAGGATAAAAGAGTGCATTACTTTAGAAGAAGTCGGGCAGTGCTTAAATCTGATCGATTCTCTCTGCTAACTTTCTAGTCTCATTGGAAGTTGTTGGTTTTGAATATTAAAAGACTGAAAGTTGTTCACTATTATATAAATTTAATGCTGAATTTGTATAAATTGCACTCAGACTTTCTACATAAGTTATATTAGATGACCTAGTTTTACTTTACACTGAAACTGTTTTTCATTAGATGTTTATTTAGAAATGTTCTGTGTTGAATATATAGTTGAAAGTAAAAAATAATAAAGACCGAAAGGAGTAACTTAAGATAAATTTGTAAGGAATTTTTTAAACAGCAATTAACATTTTAAGAGTTTGAAAGTAAATGCTGATTTTCAAAAAATTGTTTTAAAAAACCGACTATTTTGAAAGGGCAGAATTTTGATAGTTTGAACACAGGCATTTCATTTCTCTAACAAGTAAACAGTTAACATTACGATATTTACAATGCTTAACAATTGTACTTTATTTTTGTCTAGAAATTTACCACAAAAGCAAAAGTTTTTAAAACTACATTTTTAATCAGTGGAACTCAACATATAGTTAACTTTATTGATGTCTTCCTTATCTAAACCCAGTAAGACAGATTCTAAACAAAACAGTCCAATCAGTGGGTCTTATGTTTATTCAAAATATTTATCTTTTATCTGGAATCCACACACAGATATGCTATTTGATTGGGATGGCAATTAGGATAACTAAAATTCTGGGCCTAATTTTTTTAAATCCAAGACAAACTAAATTTTACTAGGAACATAAGGTTCTCAGTGAGTTACCATTCTCCTTTTTTTTCTTTTTTCCTTGAAATGCTAAACTTGATGGCTGTATCTTAAATTGTACTAAATGTTAGTATTGAAGAATGCTGAAATTTTTTATGACACTTGGTAGTTAATCAGAGTATCTGAAAGGAATTTTTTTTAAAAAACATGAAAATATTAGTTACTTGTTAAAGAGCAAATAGATTTTTATTTTATTAGCCTATTATATTCCCTTTATTAAAGTAAAATATGTCCAGGAGAGTCAAAGTAATTTTGACATTTCTAAACAACAAAAGTTGTTTAGTAAGCATATCCCAAGAATGTGCTAGAGTCAACAATCCATTTCTAGATTAGCTAGTCTCCCTGTGGTTAGACATTGTATCTTGACAAGCAGCTAGAGCACCAGAGCCACGTTTGCTGGACCCACTGTCCAGCTTTTCCAGCCAGTACCCTGTTCTAGCAGAGGTGCCTAGAACAGGTGACGTGAAGAGGAGAAGTAGCAGTATGAGCAGTCTGAGGACTCAGCCCTGGAAAGGTGGCAGTAGGGTGGGTAATCCTTTCTAAGGGAAACCCTTGTATCACATCATATGACTTGCCGCAGACATGAGTTTAAAGTGGCTGCCTAGCCTTCTTTACATTGGCCCCTTTGCTACCACGTGGAGACACTATTTACCTTACTTAGCCTATTGCCGTTACTATAGGCCTTCTCATCAGGGCCTCTTGTTGTCTTAGTCTGAACAGTTTTCATTCTAAATATGAAGAGACTTTTAACTTAAGGATCCCCAAGAGGGCTTACTTAGGCCTCAGAATTTGAAAGTGCCCTGAAATTTGTCCTTTTAAGAATTCTCTGTTCTTTTTGTGTGTGTGTCTATCATTCTGTGATTAAATCTCTTGATTACTACAGATGATACCAAGGTCTAAAGAGCCAATTCAAATTATCCCAGTTTGCCCTTAAGGAAAGTAGGGGAATAAACTTTGTATTTGTCTGCTGTTTTGTTGGACTGAAGTATTTAAAAGAGTAAGGTAGAAAGACAACACAAAGTCCTGAACCTTTCAAAATGGAAAATTAATTTTAAAGTTAGAAGTAAGTTCATATTACCTATTACTGAAACTGTCTTTGCAAAAATGAATAAAAAGAAATAAACCTCTTTTTCCCAAAAGTGTTTTGGTCTTACTTATTCACCCATATCATATTACCTTAAGAAATGGCAAGTTGGGTGGGTAGTATGTGAACAGGGGTTTAGACACTTGAAATTCAAAAGTGTAAATATTGTTCAGTTTTTTTATCCTGGTAGATTTTGCTTGTAAACGCAAATTTTGGGACGTATTGCTTATGAAGAGAGATTTTCATAAGAAACCAACCCTTTTTTTGTTGAGTTGGAAATGATTATCTGTGACTTCCAGTGCTGTGCATCAACAGAGCAGTACCTACTAGGTATGCTGCAGCATCATATATGACTGTGGTCTCATGGCCGAGGCCCTCTCGTTTTGAACTCTATAAACTCCATTTTGTTTACTGCACACTTTGGGCCTAATCTCTGTGACCTTTTTACTTGAGGATATTGAAGTTGTCAATAATAGAGCAAAGATTTTTTCGTTTGTTTGCTTCAAATGAGGATGCATCCGGAAGATCATTACACACCACCTCTTCCTGTCCTAGTTGGAATATTTCCAGTTCCAGAAGCTGAAGCCATAGGAAATGCCCCCTTTGGATGCTCTTATACTCTATTTCATGAATGACTCATTACCAACAAATTTTGATTTTCAGGTTCTGCAAGATAAAAAAGAGTGCCTTCTGAATCATTAGAGATACATTTTGATGTTTATAATTGCTGAAGATTAGTAATCCTTGAATTTTGCATGAGTGTGTGTGTGTATATGCTCATACATATCTACTAATCCAGAAATTTTAATCCCTGACCATGCTAAATAAGGTTCTACCTGAGATGCTAAAACAGCCACATATATCTTAAAACAGTTGCTTTAAACCTATTCATATTTCAGGTATATTTTCTTTTGAGAATTACCACAAAATTCTCAACACAGAACCAGGTCTTCAGGATTGAAAAAATTTCAGCACGTTTTTTGTAAAAAATTTCACATTCGGTCAAAATCAAGTAACTCCAAAAAGGCTGGTAACCCTTGTAGGAAGTGTAACCTTCATGCCTTTTTTTTTTTTGCCTAAGAACATGTTACCTTTGTCATGGTTAAATAATTATTCAATGTTGTTTAGCACCCTTAAACTGCAAGGAAGTAATTTCAAAAATAAAATATTCTACAGCAGTTCCCTATAGTTGTAAAGCCTGCTACCCTCATTTCTAAAATTCTCTTCATTGTTTTTAAAGGTAAACTCATAAAAATGGGCTGCCGCATTGCTTAATTGTCCTCCCTGCTTTCGTTGCTGCCGTTTGAGGGTAATAAAGAGCAGCAGCGATACAGAAGCATGCCACTCTGCTTCCACAAAGATGACAATAGAGAGGGTTGGGAACTCTAATGGGGAGAAAAGTGGCAGTGTTTTCCATTTGCAAGTCTTACAAATAGGCCCCGCTGTTGAGTATGATCGTTTGGAATCCCTGAAACACTTCTAGATGAGGATTGCTTCTGTACATATGTTGATAAGTGTGTGATCTAGCCTTTCCAATGTGATATGTGATATGTGTCTCTGTGTGTGACTGAATCTTTTTGAGCAGTTCTTCACCACCCATCATCAAAGACTGAGTTTCCCATCTGTAGATAGTACATTTGGTGGTAGAAGACAATAAACATAAGGAGTTCAAACTATTAACATGTAAGTTTGAATACTCATGCAAAATATTCAGTTGCATAGCAAATAAATGATAGGTAATTCCAAATCATATTTAGAGTTGAAAACATCTCTCCAATATAGCTGTAGCTGTGGGCCAATCCAAAGAAAATGAAAAAAAATGTCTTAATGCAGAAATTGAAACCCACTGTACAATTAAGCTGTACAGAAGCTATGTTTTATGATTTTAATTGGTCTGAAATAGAAAGTTTTCCAGTTGAGTCCGTAGTTTGTTTTCCCAATGCACATGAAGACTTTATATTATGTGCATCTACACTGAGGCTGTACCAGGAATATACCTCTTCCCACATTTAAAATTCTTGATGCCAATCAGTTCACTAGGTTGTTAACATTAGAACAAATGAGTGACTAGGATATTCGGGTCATGAAAACTCTCTACAAATTTGAAGCAATAGCAGTATTTCAAGCAGTTCAAGTTGGACGTTTTATAATCCTTATTTGTTTTACTATTTTAACAGAAAAATCTAGCAAAATACATTATGGTTCTATCTACATCTATTGTCTTTTCCCAAAATAAAATGAATAGAGACATATTCTTACCCAGTCATGGATAAAACTGTTTACCAAAGAAGAAGGTAGGGCTGACAGTCAACTGATCTGCACTTGTACAGCCAGATTAGTGCTTCACAGAGGGCTTTTCCCCTCTGCTCTTGCACACTAGGTAAAAATACTTAACACTATTAATACTGCCAACTCTTCTGAGTGCCTTCCCCCATGTTCACACCACCCCGGCCCACAGCCACTGAATAAATCTTAGTGGACCAGTGGAAATGGAGAGCCAAAATTGAAACACAGAGGCCATTTTATCTTTGCTTTTATCTAAGCTGATCCCCTACTTAGTGCTGGACCTGCTCACAGTGTGAATAAATCTGAAACAGTATTTAACAGTACAATTGCTAAATGAGAAAAATTTATAACGCTGTACATTTTTTTTCTGAACTTGACTTGGTTGCTTCTCTCAATTCTGGATAGTGGTGTGTCCCTTCTTGACCAAATATATATACATATATGCTCACCAACCAAGGTTATATCCAGGATTGGATCAGCCCTGCATTGATAGGGCAAGTTTTATTAATGGTACCAGCCCACAGAGAAACCTGAGAACAGCAGAACCATCATCTGGGGTGCTTTTAGAGGTGCAAATTCTTGGGCACCATTCTCAGTTTGCTCTTACTCTGTAGCCCTGGTGGACTCAGTAATCTCTGTTTTTAACAAGTCCCTCAGGGGTTTCTGACCTGTTCAACACTTGTAAATACTGCCCAAGATGGGGATCTCTCAGTTTATCATCTCAGGCTACCTCTTTTTCTGGGATAGCTGGATTTGGAGAAAAAGCCTGTTGGGCTCATTTTGACTCCTTCATAAGGGATTTCGTTGGCTTAACCCATCTTTCTCTGCCACGCTTGTATCCAGGAATGCCAGATGTCCACAGGCAAGGGTAATGCATGAACAGGCTGAAAAATAGATGGAATGAAATCTGAAGGCCAAGATTTCTGGCCAAAAAACAAATGGTACAAGGGAGTGACTGAAGAAGCAAAACTGGATTCTACGGCCAAGTGCAGGCAAGCCAAGGGTGAGGGATGAGGTTTGGCTGTGAGGAGGTTGAGTGAACGTGGTGGAAGTAGAGATACTGTACTTGCCTCCTGGAGGATAGAACTATGCCTCTGTCCCTCTTAGAAACATTTAATAAGAGGTATTACCTTTGGGTTTTAGAAAAGTGTGACCTGCCATCACTCCTTTTCCTGCCTTGGAATTAATTAATATGTCTCATCCTTATTAAGAATAATAATCAATATTGGAAATATGTTGAAAAATCAAATTCCAGAGATAATCTTGAACATACTGAGATCCATGTTGTGTTTGTATGTGTGTTGAGTTTTAAAATTGATGTAATTCACATAAAATATTAAAAGTAGGTATACTTTTAAAGAATAGTATATACCTAATTTAAGAAATTGGACATTCCACTAATTTACAAGTTTCTATGTGCCCTCTCTGATCACATACCCTCTTCCTCCTCAATAACGTGTTACCATTAAATTGAATTTTGGTTTTATCATCCACCAAATGATTTGTTATTTCTTTTCACGTGTGTCTGTGTTTATGATTTTGCTTTTTAGAAGCATTTACTTAAAGACTATTTCCTTAGAGGAAATTCAGGTCCATAACAAAATGAGAGGAAAGAATTTTTCCATATGCCCCTGACCACATACATGCATAGCCTCCCCATTATCAATATCCCCCACCTGTATGGTATGTTTGTTACCACCGATGAACCTATCAAAATCATAATCACCCAAAACCCATAGTTTTCTTTAGGGTTCACCCCTGGTGGTGTGCATTGGACAATGGGTTTGGACAAATACATAATAACATGAATCCATCTTTATAGCATCATACAGAGTATTTTCACTGCCCTATAAATCCTGTGGACTCCGTTCAGTCATCATTTCAACTTCACCCCTGCCAGTTGGCAACCACTGATCTTTATACTGTCTCCAAGTTTTTCCTCTTCCAGAATGTCATGTGGTTAGAATTATAGCATGTAGCCTCTTTAGATTGGCTGCTTTTACTTAGTAATATGCATTTAGGTTTCCTCTGTGTTTTTATGGCTTGATCTATCATTTCCTTTTAGCACTGAGTACTATTCTGGTGTACCACAGTTTGTTTATTCATTCACTTATCAAAGGATATATTAGTTGCTTCCAAGTTTTAACAATTACGAATAAAACTGCTGTAAACATCTATGTGATATAAACATAGAGTGGACAGAAGTCTTTGGTTCATCTGTGTAAATGACGCAAAGTGTAATTGCTGGACTGTATGATAAGAGTATGTTTAGTATGTTTAGTTTTAGAAACCTCCAAACTGTCTTCTGAAGCAGCTGTACCATTTTGCAGTCTTACCAGCAATGAATGAGAGTGCCTGCTGCTCCATACCCTTGTCAAAATTAGGTGGTGTTAGTGTTGCAGATTCTGGTCATTCTATTAGTTGTCTAGTGGTATCTTATCATTGCTGTAGTTGGTATTTCCCCAGTGACATATGATGAGGAGCTTCTGTTCATATATGTCATCTGCATATCTTTGGTGAAGTGTCTGTTAAGGTTTTTGTCTTATGTTTTGATCCAGTTGTTTTCTTATTGTTGAGTTTAAAGAGTTCTTTGTGCACTTTGGATAACAGTTATTTATCAGATATGTCTTTTGCAAATATTTACTGTAAGTCTGTGGTTTGTGTTCTCATCTCTTAAAATTTGTCTTTTGTAGAGCAGAAGTTTTTCATTTTAGCAAAGAAATATTATTTCTTTCATAGTTTGTGCCTTTAGTGTTGTATCTAAAAAAGTCATTGCCATACCCAAAGTCATACATATTTTCTCCCATGTTATCTTATAAGAGTTTATAGTCCTGCATTCTGTGTTGAGGTCTCTTATCCATTTTGAGTTAATTTTTATGGAGGGTGTAAATTATGTGCCAAGATTCAGCTTTTTGTATGTGAATATTCACTTGTTTCAGCACCATTTGTTGAAGATTCTCTTTGCTCCACTGTACTTCCTTAGATCCTTTGTAGAAGATCAGTGGACTGTATTTGTGTGAATCTGTTTCTGGGCTTTCCATTCTGTTCTGTTGATTGTCTGTTCCTTCACCCACACACTGTCCTGACTACTGTAGCTTTATACAGGAAGTCTTAAAGTCTGGTAGTATCAGTCCTCCATCTTTGTTCTTTTTCTTCAATATTACCTTGGCTATTCTGTGTCTTTTGACTTTCCATATAATCAATTTGTCAATATCCACAAAATAACTTGCTGGGATTCTGATTGGAATTGCATTAAATTTACAGATAAACTTGGGGATATCTTGGCAATATTGAGTCTTCCTTACATAAACATGGAATATTTCTCCATTTATTATGTCGTGGGATTTCATTCATCAGAGTTTTGTAGTTTTTCTTCTGTAGATATTAGATATATTTTGTTAGGTTTATACCCAAGTATTTCATTTTTGGAGATTTTGCTGTAAATGGTGTTGTGTTTTTAATTTCAAATTCCACTTGTGGCACATATATTGGAAAGCAGGTAACTTTCACATCTTAACC
The DNA here is from genome assembly GCF_030020395.1 of Manis pentadactyla. Lineage (NCBI taxonomy): Eukaryota > Metazoa > Chordata > Mammalia > Pholidota > Manidae > Manis > Manis pentadactyla. The sequence goes on along the minus strand of NC_080039.1, from coordinate 7,606,170 downwards.
TTGTATCGTACAACCTTGCTATGTTTGTGTATTAGTTTCAAGAGTTATTTTTTGTTAGTTTCTTAGGATTTTCTATGGAGATTATCATGTCATCTGCAAACACAGTTTTATTTCTTCCTTCTCAATCTGTATGTCTTTTATTTCCTTTTCCTGTCTAGTTGCAAAAGAAAAGCTTTCAGTACAGTTTTGAATTTGTACATGGTTTTGGCCCTTAAAAGAACTTGCACAGCAAATTGCTCTTGTGGCTGTACATTATGAGACTCATCCATGTTTACTTGGAGACTATTTATTTCCACTGCTCTTTTGTTATATCAGTTGAGTATCGCATGGTTTACTTACCCCTTTGTCTTGCTAAGAGACAATAGAATTTTATTTTTTATGTTTCAATTCTAAATATTTAAATATTGATTGGTTGACCACTATTCTAAGTCATGTACTGTCAACATTCTTAAACACCTTTATGCTTGTGATTACTTTAGAACCCATCTCAGGATAGGCACTAGGGTCCCATTAAAAGAACGTGATGCTCAGACCCTAGACCCAATACTTACTGAGTAACCTGGACAAGCTTCTCTCAGTCTGTTTCTTCCTCTATAAAATAATAATTCTGATACCTACTTTATAGGGTTGCAATGAGATTAAGTTTGACAAAGTATCGACATGGTTAGCTCCTTTCCACCACTCTATCCACCCACCTTCCACAGTAGTTCCCTCTTCTGAGGCCTTCTCCTGGTCCTTTCATTTAGTGTCAAGAACTTTGCAAGCATTCAATGTACAGAATGGTCATGCCATATAGGTGGGATGCTGTACACTGAGATTTAACATTTGTGCATCTTCTTTGGCAGCAGCAAGTAGCTCATTATTCTGGGGTATCCAGAATATATTCTAGAATGGTTCTTCTCTTTTTCTGAGAGGCCTTTGACTGAACAGAATGTCTAATAAGTGTATGAATGTGTATGGGCCAACATTGCCTATTACAGTCTGATCCCTCATCTCCCCCTACAATGCTCAGAGAGGCAGGAAGGATTTGTCATCCGGCTTTCATCACAAAAATATTCCCTGGTATTTGTATGTATAGTGCTTCAGGATTTTCAGAGCTACTTCATGCATATGATCTCATTTGATCTTCACCAGCTCCATTGAAGCACTGGACATACCCAGGTTTTAGATATAATTTCCCTAAATGTACACACCTTGGGTTTGGAAAAATAAGAAACTAGGACTTTGCATAGCTGGGCCAGTGCTTTTTCTGCTATCTCATAGACAGTGTTCTCCCCAAATACAAAATATGGAAATATTTTTCCTTGTGCTCCATATTAACTATAACTAGGTCCAGAAAGTAAAACGGAAAGTTAGCATTCAATTGAGAAAAAATAAAGTCGCTTACTGTTAGAATAGACTAGCCAAAACTTACCATATGCCAGGCTCTGTGCTAATCTGCATTAGGTAGCTCCCCTCATTAAATCCTCACAACAACCTAATAAGGTTAGATAGGTACTGCCCCTACTTCTAGTGATGAAGAATCAAATGCTCATAAGTGTGAGTTTGCCTAATGTCACCGAGCTAGTTAGCTGCAGTCAGGAGTCTTAAGCCCTCAGGGTCAACCACTATCCTAAACTCTCTGATTGTCACTTAAACGTCAAGGCCGCCTCACACCACTCTCTTTCCTCACACTACAGTGGCTTACACAGAACAGATCTGGTGTTGAGTGTGGAAGAAGTGTCAAAAATGAATAAATTTTCTTCCTTGTAGAATCTTTTCTTTAGGAAACACTTTATGAGGTGAAATTCACATAAGAACATTATTCAAAAGTGAGTAATTTAATGACATTTAGTCCATTTACAATCTTATACAACCACCACCTATCTACCAAATATTTCCATCCCTCCAAAATAAAAACCATTATGCATTCAGCAGTTTCTCCCCGTCCTCCACCACTTCCAGCTTCCAGCATCCACCAACCTGTGGATTTATCCATTCTGGATATTTCACATAAATGGAGTCATACAATATATGGCCTTTTGTCTTTCTATCACTTCGCATGTTTTGTCTACTTAGCACCATACTGTAGCATTTGTTCCTTTTTATGGCTGAACAATATTACATTGTACACAGTATACCACATTAATCCATTCGCTTGCTAATGGGCACTTGAGCTGCCTTCCCATTTGGGCCACTGTGAATAGTGCTGCTACGAACATGAGTACATGTTTGAGTCCCCGTTTTTTGCTCTTTTGGGTATATACTTAGTGCAATTGCAGGCTTCTATGATATTCTGTTCAGTCATTTCAGACCCACCGAACTGTTCTCCACAGTAGCTGAACCACATTACATACCCATCCACAATACACAAAGGTTCCAGTTCCTCCACATCCTGGTCAACACTCGTTTTTGTCTTTTAATTGTAGCTGTCCTCATGAAATAGTACCTCACTATGGTTTTGATTTTCATTTCCCTAGTGACTAATGATGGCGAGCATTTCTTGAGGTGTTTGTTGGCCATTTGTATTTCTTTGTAGAAATGTCTATTCAGTCCTTTTCCCACTTTTTAATTTGGTTATTTTACTATTGAGCTTAAGATGTAGATAGATAGATTCATTCACCTACATATATGTGTATATATATATATATATATTTTTTTTTTTTTTTCTGGATACTAGACTCTGATCAAAGACATGATTTGCAGATATTTTCTCCCAGTCTGTAAGCTGGATTTTCACTTTCTTAATGTCCTTTGATGCACAGTTTGATTTTATATGAAGCTTAATTTATCAATAATTTGTTTCCTAGGCTTCAGCTATTATATCTAAGAATATATTGCAAGTCCAAAGACATGCAGACTTACCCCTGTATATTTTCTAAGAATTTTATAGTTTTAGCTTTTACATTTAGGTCATTGATCCATTTCAAATTAATTTTTTATATGGCATGAGGTAGGGGTCCACCTTCATTCTTTTGCATGTGATGTTCGGTTGTTTCAGCATCATTTATTGACAAGACTACTCTTTCCCATTGAAAGTTCTTGGTACTCCTTCCTTTGTATAATCCTACATAATTATACAGTTGTCTTCTAACAACTTGGGGTTAGGGGCACTGATGCCCTTGTAAAGTAAGGAAGTCTGCATATAACTTTGACTCTCTCAAAATTTAACTACTAATAGCCTATTGTTGACTGCAAACCTTACTGATAAACAGTCAATCAAAACATTTTGTATGTTATTTTTATTATATACTGGATTCTTAGAATAAAGTAAGCTAAAGAAAAGAAAATGTTTTTTGAATTGTTTTAAATCTCCAAAACATTTTCCAATATATTTGTTGAAAAAAATCCACATATAAGTAGACCTGGTTAGTTCAAATCCATGTTGTTCAAGGGCCAACTGTAATTGTATACAATAAAATGCAAATATTTAAAATGTACAATGGATGAGTTTTGACATATACCCTCACAACAATCAAGGCAAGTAGCATTTCCATCACCTTTGTAATTAATTTCCCCCCAAAGAATCCACTTTTTCTCACTATAGATTAGTCTCTATTCTCTAACTTTTTCTATCAGTGGAATCATAATATATACTCTTGGGCCTGGCTTCTTTCACTCAGAGTAATTATTTTTACATTCGTCCATGTTGATGCATGTTTCAATAGCTGCTTCCTTTTTATTGCTGAGTAGTAAGTACTCCACAATACAGATTCATCGCAGTTTGTGCTCACCCATCCTGGTGAAGACATCTGAGTTGTCTCCAGGTTTTGGCTTTTGTAGGTAAAGCTGCTATGAACATTTGTGTACAAGTCTCTATGTGGTTATATGCTTCCATTTCTTTTGAGTAAACACCTAGGAATTGAATGGCTGGGTCCCATGTTAGGTATATTTTAAGTTTTTAAAGAAATTTTTAGACTGTTTTCCAGAAACACACAATAATGAGGTAACATCGTATCTCCTGTCACCTTTGTGCAGCTATAGTACTTGGAAGTCCATATAAAAACTAAATGTGGGCATCTTTTTCACCTATGCCTCTGCTTACCTTCCTTTTGCTCCTTTAGTTCCTAAAATATTTACATAAGGTAGATGTTCAGTTTACTTTGGATTAATGAATATCAAGTAATGATTTATTTTAACAAATATGGTAGTGACTTGAGAACAAAAATGAGTGACAGAACAAAATTTGAGAGTTTGAGAGAAATAAAATAACACTGTATTTTCAAAAATACGCACGTAATTCATAATAGAAAATACAGACTAGTTTAAAGGAGGAAACAGAAGTCATCTGTGATGTTTCCTGAAACTTCTTTTTTAAAAATTGTGTGGTTCTGTTTCTGCCCAAAAATGCTGTTAAATTTAGGGCCAGTGGTCCTCAACTCTGGCTACACATAGGATCATCCAGGGAACTTGCAATGGGCTGAATGTTTGTGCCCCCAGAATTTGTATGTCGAAACCTAATCCCCAGTGTAATGGTCTTAGGAGGTGGGTCCTCTGGAGAGTGGTTAGATCATGACAGTGAAACCTTTATGAATGGGATTTGTGCTCTTATAAAGTGTCCCAGAGAGCCCCCTCTCCTTTCTGCCATTTGGGGACACAGCAAAAAGGTGGCCATGTAGGAAGTGGGATTACACCAGACACCAGAACTCCAGAACTGGGAAAGATATATCCATTGTGCAAAAGCCACCCAGTCTACAATATTTTGTTACAGCAGCCTGAATAGACTAAGATAGGGTGCTTTTTAATAGGTCTAATGTCTGAATTTTAGCCTGGAGGTCCTAATTTAATTGGCCTGAGGTGGGGTCTGTGTCAACACTTTTCCTTTCAATCAACTTTTTGGAGTTGTAACTTACATACAGTGAAATACATCTCTTTTAAGTGTACAGTGTTATGAATTGTTTAACAAGTACACGTGTACTTTCCCTATAAACAAAACCACAATTAAGTATACAACATTCCCGTCATCCCCAAATACCCCCCATTCAGTTCCCGGGTAATGGAGGATCTGATTTGTCACCATAGTTGTGACACTGTAAGCACTAGAATTTCACATAAATAGAATTGAGCACTTTGGCCTCTGTCATTCAGCAGTATGCTTATGAGAGTCACCACATTGCTGCATGTCCCATAGTTTATTATTTTTTACTGCTGGTTAGTATTCTGTTGTATAGGAGGACACATTCTGTTTATCCTTTCACTAGCTGATGGACATCTGGGCTGTTTCCTGCTATAGACAGGAATGATGCTTTTATGAACATTCATGTAAAAGGTTTTGTGGGGATATATGTTTTCATTGCTCTTGGGTGAACACCTAGGAGTAGAATTTCTGGGTCATATGGCACTTGTCTGTTTAACTTTACAAGAAACTTCCAAACTGTTTCCCAAAGTATAGCTGTATTATATTGCATTCCCACTAGCAATGTATGAGTATTAGGCTGCTCTACGTTTTTGCCACAACACTATCATCAGTCTTAAATTTTAATTCTCCTAGGAGGCAGCCATTTTGAAAAGCTCCTCAAGACATATGGACTTTTCTGTATATAATACATCAAGAAAAAGTTATGAAAAAACAACTCTCAGAGGGCGGAGCCAACATGGCGGCGCGAGTAGGACAGTGGGAATCTCCTCTCAAAAACATATATATTTTTGAAAATACAACAATTACAACTAATCCTAAAAGAGAGACCAGAAGACACAGCACAACAGCCTGACTACATCCACACGTGCGAGAGCCCAGCGCCTGGTGAAAGGGGTAAGATATAAGCCCTGGCCTGGTGGGACCCGAAGTCCCTCACCCCAGTTCCCGGCGGGAGGGAGAGGGAGCCCAGGACTGCTAAACACCCAGCCCCATCCACCCACACCAGAGCGCAGACACAGTGCATGTGTGGAGGGCTGGAAACTAGGCAAATAGAGCAGCAAGACCTCTGAGCGGGTGCCGAAGCTGATGCCCCTGTGACAAAGAAAACCGAGTGCTATTTGAAAGTCTTAAAGGGACAGGGATTTAACAGCTACACGGAAACAACACAGGTCACAGCCCAGTGGCTGGGATTTACAGGGAAAACTGGGCGCACTAACCCCTGGGAAACATCTCTGAGACCCCTCACGGAGGTAAACAGCCAAACAGCCCCCCCGTCCATTACACCTCTGGGTGCTGTGAAAGCAGAGAAACAGCCTAAAGCAAAACACAAATACAGAAAGGAAAATTCCTACACATTGGCCAGGCATGACACAAAGACCCAGCCTACATGCAATTACCCAACACAAGCCACTAGGGGTCGCAGTTGTCCCAGTAAAGAAAGGCCAGTAGCAAGTGAAAATTTTGGCCCTCCCAGCTGACAGTCAATAGCACCTGTCAACATGAAAAGGCAAAAAAATATGATCCAGACAAGACTAACCCAGACAGCTTCGGCATCTGCTACATCTTCCCCTGAGAAGGAACCTGGGGAGATCGATTAAGCCAGTCTTCCTGAAAAAGAATTCAAAACAAAAGTCATAACCATGCTGATGGACTTGCAGAGAAATATGCAAGAACTAAGGAAGGAGAATTCAGAAATAAAACAAGCTCTGGAAGGACTTCAAAACAGAATGGACGAGATGCAAGAGACCATTAATGGACTAGAAAACAGAGAACAGGAATGCAGAGAAGCTGACGCAGAGAGAGATAAAAGGATCCCCAGGAATGAAAGAATTCTAAGGGAGCTGAGTGACCAATCGAAATGGAACAATATCCGCATTATAGGGGTACCAGAAGACGAAGAGAGAGAAAAAGGGATAGAAAGTGTATTTGAAGAAATAATTGCTGAAAACTTCCCCAAACTAGGGGAAGAAATGGCCTCTCAGACCACAGAGGTACACAGAACTCCCATGACAAGGGATCCAAGGGGGGCAACACCAAACACATAATAATTAAAATGGCAAAGATCAAAGACAAGGACAAAGTATTACAGGCAGCCAGAGAGAGAAAAAAAATGGTTACCTACAAAGGAAAACCCATCTGGCTATATCATCAGACTTCTCAACAGAAACCCTACAGGCCAGAAGAGAATGGCATAATATACTTAATGCAATGAAACAGAAGGGCCTTGAACCAAGGATACTGTATCCAGCACGATTATCATTTAAATATGAAGGAGGGATTAAACAATTCCCAGACAAGCAAAAGTTGAGGGAATTGGCTCCCACAAACCACCTCTTCAGGGCATCCTACAGGGACTGCTCTAGATGGGAGAACAAATAAAAAGAGCACAGAACAAAACACCCAATATATGAAGAAGGGAGGAGGAGGAATAAGAAGGGAGAGAAATAAAGAATCATCAGACCGCATTTATAATAGCTCAACAAGCGAGTTAAGTTAGACTGTAAGACAGTAAAGAAGCTAACCCTAAACCTTTGGTAACCACAAACTTAAAGCCTGCAATGGCAATAAGTTCATACCTTTCAATAATCATCCTAAATGTAAATGGACTGAATGCACCAATCAAAAGACACAGAGTAATAGAATGGATAAAAAAGCAAGACCCATCCATATGCTGCTTACAAGAGACTCAGCTCAAACCCAAAGACATGCACAGACTTAAAGTCAAGGGAGGGAAAAAGATATTTCAAGCAAACAACAGAGAGAAGAAAGCAGGTGTTGCAATTCTGGTATCAGACAAAACAGACTTCAAAATAAAGAAAGTAACAAAAGACAAAGAAGGACATTATGTAATGATAAATGGCTCAGTCCATCAAGAGGATATAACCATTATAAATATATATGCACCCAATACAGGAGCACCAACATACCTGAAACAAATATTAACAGAACTAAGGGAGGAAATAGAATGCAATGCATTCATTCTAGGAGACTTCAACACACCACTCACTCCAAAGGACAGATCCACCAGACAGAAAATAAGTAAGGACACAGAGGCACTGAACAACACACTAGAACAGATGGACCTAATAGACATGTACAGAACTCTAAATCCAAAAGCAACAGGATACACATTCTTCTCAAGTGCACATGGAACATTCTCCAGAATAGACCACATACTAGGCCACAAAAAGAGCCTCAGTACATTCGAAAAAACTGAAATCCTACCAACCAACTTTTCAGACCACAAAGGCATAAAACTAGAAATAAACTGTACAAAGAAAGCGAAGAGGCCCACAAACACATGGAGGCTTAACAACACACTCCTAAATAATCAATGGATAAATGAACAAATCAAAATGGAGATCCAGCAATATATGGAAACAAATGACAACAACAACACTAAGCCCCAACTTCTGTGGGACACAGCAAAAGCAGTCTTAAGAGGAAAGTATATAGCAATCCAAGTTCATTTAAAAAAGGAAGAACAATCCCAAATGAATGGTCTAATGTCACAATTATTGAAATTGGAAATAGAAGAACAGATGAGGCCTGAGGTCAGCAGAAAGAGGGACATAATAAAGATCAGAGAAGAAATAAATAAAATTGAGAAGAATAAAACAATAGCAAAAATCAATGAAACCAAGAGCTGGTTCTTCGAGAAAATAAACAAAATAGATAAGCCTCTAGCCAGACTTATTAAGAGGATAAGAGAGTCAGCACAAATCAACAGTATCAGAAATAAGAAAGGAAAAATCATGATGGACCCCACAGTAATACAAAGAATTATTAGAGAATACTATGAAAACCTATATGCTAACAAGCTGGGAAACCTAGGAGAAATGGACAACTTCCTAGAAAAATAAAACCTTCCAAAACTGACCCAGAAAGAAACAGAAAATCTAAACAGACCAATTACCAGCAATGAAATTGAAGCAGTAATAAAAAAACTACCAAAGAAAAAAACCCCCAGGCCAGATGGATTAACCTCAGAATTTATCAGACATACAGGGAAGACATAATACCCATTCTCCTTAAAGTTTTACAAAAACTAGAAGAGGAGGGGATACTCCCAAACTCATTCTATGAAGCTAACATCACCCTAATACCAAAACCAGGCAAAGACACCACCAAAAAAGAAAACTACAGACCAATATCCCTGATGAACATAGATGCAAAAATACTGAACAAATATTAGCAAACCGAATTCAAAAATACATGAAAAGGATCATACACCATGACCAAGTGGGATTCATCCCAGGGATGCAAGGATGGTACAACATTCAAAAGTCCATCAACATCACCCACCACATCAACAAAAAGAAAGACAAAAACCACATGATCATCTCCATAGATGCTGAAAAAGCATTTGACAATGTTCAACATCCATTCATGATAAAAACTCTCAGCAAAATGGGAATAGACGGCAAGGACCTCAACATAATAAAGGCCATCTATGAAAAGCCCACAGACAACATTATACTGAACAGCGAGAAGCTGAAAGCATTTCCTCTGAGATCGGGAACTAGACAGGGATGCCCACTCTCCCCACTGTTATTTAACACAGTACTGGAGGTCCTAGCCACGGCAATCAGACAAAACAAAAAAATACAAGGAATCCCGATTGATAAAAAAGGAGTTAAATACTCACTATTTGCAGATGACATGATACTGTACATAAAAAACCCTAAAGACTCCACCCCAAAACTACTAGAACTGATATCGGAATACAGCAATGTTGCAGGATACAAAATCAACACACAGAAATCTGTGGCTTTCCTATATACTAACAATGAACCAACAGAAAGAGAAATCAGGAAAACAACTCCATTCACAATTACAACAACAAAAAAATACCTAGGAATAAAGCTAACCAAAGAAGTGAAAGACTTATACTCTGAAAACTACAAATCACTATTAAGAGAAATTAAAGGGGACACTAACAGATGGAAATGCATCACATCCCCGTGGCTAGGAAGAATTAATATCGTCAAAATGGCCATTCTGTCCAAAGCAATATACAGATTTGATGCAATCCCTATGAAACTACCAGCAACATTCTTCAATGAACTGAAACAAATAATTCAAAAATTCATATGGAAACACCAAAGACCCCGAATAGCCAAAGCAATCTTGAGAAAGAAGAATAAAGTAGGGGGGATCTCACTCCCCAACTTTAAGCTCTACTATAAAGCCATAGTTATCAAGACAATTTGGAACTGGCATAAGAACAGAGCCACAGACCAATGGAACAGACTAGAGAATCCAGATATTAACCCAGACATATATGGTCAGTTAATATTTGATAAAGGAGCCATGGACACACAATGGTGAAATGACAGTCTCTTCAACAGATGGTGCTGGCAAAACTAGACAGCTACATGTAGGAGAATGAAACTGGACTATTGTCTAACCCCATATACAAAAGTAAACTCAAAATTGATCAAAGACCTGAATGTAAGTCATGAAACCATTAAACTCGTGATAAAAAACATAGGTAAAAACCTCTTAGACATAAACATGAGTGACCTCTTCTTGAACATATCTCCCCGGGCAAGGAAAACAACAGCAAACATAAACAAATGGGACTATATTAAGCTGAAAAGCTTCTGTACAGCAAAAGACACCACCAATAGAACAAAAAGGAACCCTACAGTATGGGAGGACATATTTGAAAATAACAGATCTGATAAATGCTTGACGTCCAGTATATATAAAGAACTCACACGACTCAACAAACATAAAACAAATAACCCAATTAAAAAATGGACAGAGGATCTGAGCAGACGGTTCCCAAAAAAGAAATACAGATGGCCAACAGACACATGAAAAGATTCTCCACATCGCTAATTATCAGAGAAATGTGAACTAAAACTACAATGAGATATCACCTCACACCAGTAAAGATGGCTGCCACCGAAAAGACAAACAACAACAAATGTTGGCGAGGCTGTGGAGAAAGGGGAACCCTCCTACACTGCTGGTGGGAATGTAAGTTAGTTCAAACATTGTGGAAAGCAGTATGGAGGTACATCAAAATGCTCAAAACAGACTTACCATTTGACCCAGGAATTCCACTCCTAGGAATTTACCCTAAGGATGCAGCAATCAAGTTTGAGAAAGACAGATGCACCCCTATGTTTATCGCAGCACTATTTACAGTAGCCAAGAATTGTAAGCGACCTAAATGTCCATCGATAGATGAATGGATAAAGAAGATGTGGTACATATACACAGTGGAATATTACTCAGCCATAAGAAAAGGGCAAATCCTACCATTTGCAGCAACTTGGATGGAGCTGGAGGGTATTATGCCCAGTGAAACAAGCCAAGCGTAGAAAGAGAAATACCAAATGATTTCACTCATCTGTGGAATATAAGAACAAAGGAAAAAGTGAAGGAACCAAACAGCAGCAGAAACACAGAACTCAAGAATGGACTAACAGGTACCAAAGGGAAAGGGACTGGGGAGGATGGGTGGGTAGGTAGGGATAAGGGGTGGGTGAAAAAGGAGGGTATTAAGATTAGCATGCATGGGGGGGTGGGAGAAATGGGAGGGCTGTACAACACAGAAAAGACAAGTAGTGATTCTACAACATTTTGCTATGCTGATGGACAGTGACTGTAAATAGGTATATAGGGGGGACCTGGTATAGGGGAGACCCTAGTAAACAAAATATTCGTCATGTAAGTGTACATTAATGATAAAAAAATAAAACAGTTCCTGTGTGGTGAACTCCAATGAGTTCTACACAATGGTATAAAGGGCATATAAAAGTGTAGGCAAAGGGTCTGTTTGTGTTTAAACAGAGGATCAAAGCCTAATTTGGCTACCCTGAAAATGAAGTAAGATACGATCTGAAAAGACTTCCAACATCAGCACTCTCTGGAAGACTCATGCCAGAAGATGATCATCAAAAATCCCCAACAAAGATCCACGCACTGCTACAGGCGTAGATGCACTCATCCCACCAGCTCCTGGACTTGCCATGGGAATGAGGAAGGAGATACCTAAGCTGGCCTGTGCATACAGTAAAACAACAAATTAGACTGGATCTACCCTGTTGGAACTCAAACAAGAATTAGGAGAAGTGCAAATTGTAGCACTCCAAAATCTTACAACTACAGACTATTTACTGTTAAAAGAACATATGGTATGTGAACAGTCCCTAGGAATGGGTTGTTTTTATTTGTCTGATTTCTCTTAGTCTGTTCAAGTTCAGTTGGACAATATCCACCATATCATAGATAAGTTTTCACAAATGCTCAAGGAGCCTAACTGGTTTTCTTGGTTTCACTGGAGATGGCTGGTAATTACAGATATGCTTTGGTTACATAACTGTACTCCTATTACGTTAATGTGTGTGCGCAATTTAAGTAGTAGTTTAAAACCTATACATGCTGAAGTTACTCTACAAGAAGATATGTCAAAGAAATAATCAATCTTCCCATGTTTTCTTCCGCCTGCTACTTCTATAGCTTTTCTTCTTCCTTCCAAATTACAACCCTTAAATAGAATTCATGCCTCATATCAAATTTACCTAGTATCATAATTCCTCCAAGTGGTAAAGATACCTCAAGACAAATGCTGGGCATAGAAGCCACAGGGCATATATATGCAAAGAAGTAGAAAGCTAACCTTTTCAAACAATAAGGCTTCTCTCTCACTTACCAACTTTACATTTCCCTGTATGGCCCCGGAAGATGACTGGTTAGCCAGAGACAGGTAAGATTCCTCAAGGGAGGAACAACCTAAGACAGGCACAGTCACAGGGGGGCCATCAGGTGAGAAATTGGGGATCAACAGAGGTGAGGCTTAGAACCTCACCCCCCCCCGTTCTGAGAGAACTCTTCTGCATACGTGGATGTTTTATTGCCCTTGTCTAGCTTGGATTAACACATAGTCTACAGGCACACACCTGATCATCTACATTTGCTCTCTTACAACACTAAACTATGTTTTCTACCTTTATCTTGTATCTACCTACCACTTCAGCATTTTATTTAAAATAATAATAATAAAGAGAGAAATGTGGTATCCACATATAAATCAAGTATAAAAATCAAATGAGTATTCATATTTGAACTGACTGTTTATAGTTCATAATGCATGAGCAAAACCGAAAGTTTCTGTGATGAGCCTGGCCTCCAGGAGGGCAGGACTGTGTGTCTGCTTGCTGCAGGTCGAGCACTGTGCACACCCCACTCCTGGCCCTTGGTAAGGGCTCATTTGGACAATCTTCCCTCAGTTATTTGAAGTACTTCAGTGTCCTTGAATCCTCCTTCCTGCTCAGCTAGCTTGAGTCAGGGGCTCGCCATTTCCAACTAAGACTTCTGCTTAACATAAGGCAGCCAAGCAACGTTAACACTTTTCCAACCTCTCTCCTGTACCAGAATCTTTTTTTTCCAGATAGATTGTTCTTCTTTTGTTTTATGACATCAAAATTTGTCAAATGTACAAATGAGGTACATAGAACTATTTATTTGCTGTTTCTTTTATTCAGGAAAACGTTTTAAGTTCAATAATGAGTTTCTTATTTCAAAGGCATGGTGTATTTTGGTAAAGAATAAATACGTATTCCCTAAAACTCCTTGTAATCTTCTGTAACTATTGGATGACGCTTTCTCCAGCTTAGCCCTAGGTAAACCACAGTTTAAAAAAAAAGAAATACATATGGCCCAAAGGGAGAGAGAGAAAAGTGCCCACAATCTCCAATGGCCAGAGAAAAACATGGTTCATAGATTATTGTGTGGTTGTGAAGATGGTGTGATTTTTACAAAACGGAATTACACATATCATTTTAAAAACAGGTTTTTTTCACTGAATACATCTACATCTTTCCATGCCAGAAACATATTTCTGTAACACTATTTCAGTGGCTACATATTACTCCATTCTGTGGCTTTTAAAAAATTTATACTTGTTAAACATTATAAAAAGCTACAAGCTCTTTTTCCACCTCTGATTTTTTGTTATTTCCTTAAGGGAAATTCCCAAACATAGAATTTTTGGGTCAATACCCAGGCACATCTTGAACACTGTTGATGCACAATGTGAAATTGTCTTCCAGAAAGTTCATACCAAATTAGAGAACTTCAATGCCCATTTGCTTGCATTCTTGCTAAGTTGTTATAACTTTAAAAATATTTCCATTTGGAAAACTCGTTATAATTTGTATTTTTAATTGTTAATAAAATTATTAAACAAAGATTTTTTTCATATTCTGATGATTTTCTGTTCATTTGCTTGTTATATTTTTCTGTTGAGATATTACACTCTTACTGATTTATGAGAGCTCTTTTCATATATTGGAAACATCATTTATTTCACAAATGTTTTCCTCAATTTTTCATATACAGTTTTTTTTTTAAACTCTTACTTAGTCAAATGTATCCAGCAATCTTACACTTTGTAATTTCTGCTCTTGGACTTATGTTTACCTGGACTTTCTTCACCATGATATGACATAAATATTTACTCATATTTTCTCCTAGTTCTATTGTGGTTTCATCTTTCCATTTAAACACTTAATCCTCTTGGAATTAATTTTGGTATATTAATTTTTAGCCAATAGTTTCTAGACTATTTAATTAGTCTTCCCACCTCTTCCATTTGCTCACTTAGCATATGGTAAACTCGGTTTTATGGAGTTCTGGACCAGTGATCTATTTTTTATTCCAAGGATGGCAGCAAACTTCCTAAACTATAGTAGTTTGAAAATATGTTTTAGTATCTAGTAGCCTGTTCCTTTAATTTTCAACATTTATCTTTCTTTCATGAATATATTCTTTCAGTAGAATTTAAAAATCAATTTGTCAGGTTAAAGAAAGTAAAGTTTTATTCGATTTATCAGTTGGTTTGGAAATAACTGGTATCTTGAGAGCCCTGAGCCTTCTCATTCAGATGCATGAAGTTTCCCTGTTTTATTCAACTCTTCATTCTGTCCTTGGGACAACGTTCGTATTTCTGCTCTATTTGATCCAAAGTATTACATTATTTTTATTGCTTCTATGAATGGGATGTTTTCCACATGATATTTTTTTAATGCTTTAGGGCTGGATATAATTCTGGTGTTGTATATACCATCATTTATTTTTCCATTCATCTACTGATGAACTTTTGGGCTGATTTCACCTTTTGGCTACTGTGAATAGTGCTGCCATGAACGTTTGTGTACATGTACTTGTTTGAGTTCCTGTCCTCAGTTCTTTTTTTTTACCTTTTTAAAATTGAATAAAATTGTATTTGCTTCAGTTACATGCTAATTATGCATATTACTGGATTCTTGCCACAGTAAGTATAGTTCCTGTTACCATAGGGACATACCAAGACATTACTGTATTATGGTTATATTCTATACATTATGCTTCCATTCCTGTGACTAACTTATTTTACAATTTGCAGTTTGTACCTCATTATCCACTTCACCTACTTCACCTATCCCCCCACTGCCCTCCCTATGGTAACAACAGTCTGTTGTTCATATTTATGGGTCTATTTCTCTGTTCTTTGTTTATTTTGCTTCTTAGATTACACAGATAAGTAAAACCATATGGTATTTATCTTTCCCTGACTGACTTATTCACTTAGCATAATACCTTCTAGATCCATCCATGTTGTTGCAAATGACAGAGCTCCATCTTTTTCATGGCTGAGTATTATTCCATTGTATATATGTAGCACATCTTTATCCATTCATTTATTTAGATTGCTTTCATATCTTTGTAGTTATAAATAATGGTGCAATGAACACAGGTGTACATGTATCTTTTCTTATTAGTGATTTTTTTCTCTTCAGGTAAATTCTCAGAAGTGTAATGATTGCTGGGTTGTATGGTATTTCTATTTTTAGTTTTTGGAAGAAGCTCCACATTATTTTCACTGTGGCTGGACCAATTTACATTCCCACCAACAGTGTAGGAGGGTTCCCTTTCTCCACATCCTCACCAACACTTGTTACTTCTTTTGGATAGTATCCATTCTGACTGCTGTGAGGTGATACCTCATTGCAATTTTGATTTCTGTTTACCCGATGACTAGTGATGTTGAAAATCTTTGCATGTGTCTGTTGGCCATCTGTATGTCTCCTTCAGAAAAATGTCTATCATGTCCTCTGCCCATTTTTTTTGAAACCTCTTTACACTGATTTTATTGTAACCAATTTTCCTAGATACAAGAAAAAAAAATTTTTAGCTCTTGCTTTTTTTGGTATCATTAATCTAGAATTATATGAAGAACATTATGTTTACTAGGCTCCCCCCTTCACCAAGCCCCCCCCAAATACCCCTTCACAGTCAGTCACTGTCCATTTTAGGCTAGGAATTCTGGTACTTGGAATTCTAGTACTATGTTGAATAAAAACGGCGAGAATGGACATCCTTATCTTGTTCCTGATCTTAGAGGAAAAGCTTTCACTTTTTGAATTTGAGTATGATGTTTTTGTTGCATATGTACATGTGTGTTTGTTGTGTATGGCCTTTATTGTGTTGAGGTATGGTCCCTCTATATCTACTTTGTTGAAAGTTTTTATCACAATTAGATGTTGAATTTTGTCAAATTCTTTTTCAGCATCTATTGAGATGATGATATTGTTTTTATTCTTCCTTTTGTTAATGAGGTGTATCACATTGATTGATTTATGGATATTACACATTCTTGCATTCCTGGAATAAATACCACTTGATCATGATGACTGATTCTTTTCATGTATTTTTGAATGTGGTTTGCTACTATTTTCTAGAGGATTTTTACATCTATGTTCATCAGGGATATTGCTCTGTTTTCTTTTTTTGTAGTACTTTTGTCTGGTTTGGATATAAGAATGATACTGACCTCATAGAATGAGTTCGGAAGTATTCACCCCTCCTTTTTCGTTTGTTTAATACTTTAAGAAATTAGCTTATCTGAATGTTTGGTAGAATTCACACATGAAGGAATCTGATCTGGATCTTTCATTTTCTGGGAGTTTTCTTATTACCAGTTCAATTTTGATACTAGTTATTGGTCTGTTCATATTTTCTCTTTATTCCTGGGTCAGCCTTGAAATATTGTATGTTTCTATGAATTTGTCCATTTCTTCTAGGTTTTCCAATTTATTGGTTTATAATTCATCATATTCTCTTATAATTCCTTGAATTTCAATGATGTTCGTTGTAACTTCTTTTTCATTTCTGATTTTGCTTATTTGTGTCATCTTTCTTTTTTTTCCTAAAATGAGTGCATTGCTTTCTATTTCCTCCTTTATTTCTGTTAGTTTTTGTTTCACATATGCTGGTGCTCCTGTGTTGGGTTCATATATATTTATAATGGTTATATCCTCTTGTTGGACTGACCACTTTATTATTATGTAATGTCCTTCTTTATCTCTTGTTACTTTCTTTGTTTTGAAGTCTATTTTGTCTGATACAAGTACTGCAACACCTGTTTCTTTCTACCTGTTGTTTGCATGAAATATCTTTTTCCAACCCTTGACTTTTAGTCTGCACATGTCTTTAGGTTTGAGGTGAGTCTCTTGTAAGCAGCATATTGATGGGTCTTGCTTTTTATCCATTCTATTACTCTGTGTCTTTTGATTGGTGCATTCAATCCATTTACATTTAGGTGATTATTGAAAGATATGTACTTATTGCCATTGCAGGCTTTAGATTCATGGTTACCAAAGATTCAAGGTTAGCCTCTTTCTATCTTACTATTGAACTTTACTTGCTTATTGAGCTATTATGAACACTGTCTGTTGCTTCCTTATTTCTCTCCCTTCTCATTCCTCCCCCTCTGTTCTTTATATGTTAGGTGTTTTATTCTGTGCTCTTTTGTGTTTCCTTTGACTGCTTTCATGAGTAGTTGATTTTAGTTTTTGCCTTTAGTTAGTATTTGGTTTGGTCTGCCTGCTTTGCTGTGATTTTATATTCTCTGCTGATATATATTTAGCCTTAGGAGTGCTCCCATCTAGAGCAGTCCC
Organism: Manis pentadactyla; assembly: GCF_030020395.1. NCBI lineage: Eukaryota > Metazoa > Chordata > Mammalia > Pholidota > Manidae > Manis > Manis pentadactyla. Next base: position 7,588,377 of record NC_080039.1, on the reverse strand, counting down.
TCTAAAATACCCTGTAGAGGTGGTTTGTGGGAGGCAAATTCCCTCAACTTTTGCTTGTCTGGGAATTGTTTAATCCCTACTTCATATTTAAATAATAGTCGTGCTGGATACAGAATCCTTGGTTCAAGGCCCTTCTGTTTCATTGCATTAAATATATCATGCCATTCTCTTCTGGCCTGTGAGGTTTCTGTTGAGAAGTCTGATGATAGACTGATGGGTTTTCCTTTGTAGGTGACCTTTATTCTCTCTAGCTGCCTTTAATACTCTGTCCTTGTCCTTGATCTTCGCCATTTTAATTACTATGTGTCTTGGTGTTGTCCTCCTTCGGTCCCTTCTGTTGGGAGTTCTGTGTCCTTCTGTGGTCTTTGCAACCATTTTGTTCAGTACTTTGCAGAAATTGTCAGCAATTATTTCTTCAAATACACTTTCTATCCATTTTCCTCTCTCTTCTTCTTCTGGTACCCCTTTAATGTGGATATTTTCCTTTTGGATTGATCACCCAGTTCTCTTAATATTGTTTCATTCCTGGAGATCCTTTTATCTCTCTCTGTGTCAGCTTCTATGCGTTCCTGTTCTCTGGTTTCTACTCCATCAATGGCCACTTGCATCTCATCCGTTCTGCCTTTGAATCCTTCCAGAGATTATTTAATTTCTGTACTCTCCCTCCCTACTTTGTTGGTTTGGTCTTCCATTTTTCTCTGCAGCTCCATCAGCATAGTTATGACCTTTACTTAGAATTCTTTTTTGGGAAGATTGGTTAGGTCTATCTCCCCATGTTTCCTCTCAGGGGAGGATGTCTGTGTGATTCTGGTCTGGATCAAATTCTTCTGCCTTTTCATGGTGATAGAGGTAGTTGTGGGGAGTTGACACGTGTGTCGGCTGGGAGAACGTCCCTTCTTTCTAGTTTGTGGCCTTCCTCTCCTGGGAGAACAGCGACCCCTAACAGCTTGTGCTGGGCACCTACACACAGATGGGCTTTCTGATACTTGCCCGGCCGCTGTGGAGTAAGCTCCGTGCCATTGCTTTGGGTGTGTTCAGCCTCAGGCTGCTGCTCTGCTATTGCAGGGCCACTGGAGGGGGAATGGGCGGAAAAGGCTGCTTATCGCAATGAGGGGTCTCTGAGCTGTGCTGCCACACAGGAGGTTAGGGTGTCCGGAGTTCCCTGGGATTCCCAGCTGCTGGACAGTGTGCACCGGGACAGTTCTGTACAGCTGTTAGGCCCCTGTCCCTTCAAGACTTTCAGAAATCACTCACTTTTCTTTTGTCCCAGGGGTGCCAGTTGCGGGGACCCGCTTGCAGGTTTTACTGTTCCATTTCCCTAGTATCTAGCACACCATTCACATGTGCCTGCACTCCTGGTGCAGATGGCTATGGCTAGATATTCAGCAGTCCTGGGATCCCCTCCCTCCCTGCTCTGACTCCTCTCCTCCCTCCAGGGAGCTGGGGTAGGGGTGTTGCTCAGGTCCCGCTGGGCCGAGGCTTGCATCTTACCCCCTTTGTGAGGTGCTGGGTTCTCACAGGTGTGGATGTAGTCTGTCTTCTGTACTGTATCTTCTGGTCTCTCTTTTAGGAATAGTTGTGTTTGTTGTATTTTCAAAAATACATATGGTTTTGGGAGGATATTTCCACTGCCCTACTCACGCCACCAACTTGGCTCCTCTCTATTCAATCTTGATCTCTTTAAGTTATTATTAGGCTTAGTGTTAGGGCTTAGGTTTAAGGATAGATTTACTGGTAGGGTATGAGTTAGAGCTAGGATTACAGTGACGTGCATAAGAGGGTAAGTGTAATGCTTTTGGGTAACTGTTAGGCTTAGCAATAGAATTAAGCATAGCTTTACAGTGAGGGGAATAAAATAATGTGGAAGACTATCTCCAAGCTAACTTATATGGTCCTCTCACTGAGATGAAAGTTCAGCATGAACTTGCCTCAAACATAGAAAACTGAGTGAATTGGGAAATAATACACATTTTGCTCTACAAATATTCAAGGACAAGTTTTTATGTGAGAATTTAATTGCTGGGGAAATGAATTTTAATATTATTGGTTTCAAAAACAGATGTGCTCTTACATTACAATTGGTCCTAAGCCTACAATGAGTGACAAGTGGCTCATTATCAAGAAGTCTGCTAGAAAGGTTCATTCTCAGTCATCCAGGCAGTAATACAGTTGATTATCATTCCCAATTCTAGGACCCAGCCATATTACTTGAATCTAGGAACCCCTACACCTTCACAGCTAGCAGGACGATATGGTGTAATATCTCCCTAACAGAAGATCTATATTGGTCTATTTTGTCCATTGTTTCTATTTGGCTGGAGAATTGTGAGGACACTAGTCCCACCTTGAAAATTATGGCAATTATTAAATAAAATGATGAGCCACTTAATACCACCTGCAATTTTGAACTCCATCTGGATTTTTGAGATGAGTTTGCAGTGGGTTTTCTCACCTCTGATACTGAATTTTTGGGACACAGTAGTTGATTATGTTGCTTGCTGCACTGTGCATTGTAGATATTGCACAGCATGCAGCTGACATTGCCAAATATCACCAGAGGCAAAATCATCCATATTTGTGATCTGCAGCCCCGTAGTTTGAGAACAGGATGCTTCTTGGCATAACTGCAAACAATTCTGGGTTGTTACCCAGAGGAGAACTCTTGATTTACGAGTCCACTGTCCAGACCCATTTTTGACATGGAAAATGGGCTTCCTTAGAGTACCAATATACATAATTCACATTTCTATAAATTCAATCCCATAATCCAGATCACATGAGAAGATGATTTGGTAGTGTGTAAACATTTTAAAGATGTGCCTCTTCAGGAAAAATCATTTGATGAAAGGGGACTAAAGGACAGACCCCAAATGATATAACACTGAAATGGCTATTTAGGCAAAAGGAACATAAAGCCTAAGGAGTGTTATACCCCACCTTTTGAAGAAATCAACAAAGTTTTCCACTTTGTTGACTACAGAAGAAGTAGGTTTCTGGGAGGACTCATGGTTGTGTGTCTACCATAAGTGAGTGTTTGGAGATTGCAAGAAGCCTAATGAACACAGGGTCCTCAGTCTGAGAGAACACTCACTCAGGATGCAGATCAGGTGTTGGCACTGAGACCTAGGCAAGGCAGGAGAAATGAGAGAAAGGAAGAAACAGAAACAAAACCCAAAATGACTCCATTCAACCAGCTTAGGGCCTAGTCTACTAGAAACAGAGATTTGGCAGGAAAAATTACGTTTCCATTTTTACCAGAATCCCACAAGGAAAGCATGTGTACATAAGAGTGAGATAACCGATAGAGTCATTCTCCCGAAGGGCATATCCAAGGAACTAAATAATGGTATTGATACAGCCCCTCAACATATGCTACTGGGCTCTGAAGAGGACAAGGCGGTTTCTTTTGATTCCTAAGTCTCCAGATGAGGAGTCTGGATGAGAGTCAACAGTTAGGCTTCCAGGTAAGGGGTAGAGTTCACAAAAGAGTAAAGGGTGCCCCTTCTATTTGAATGGTTCAGGTTCATTATGAGGAACCAAAGTTTGTGATAGGGTTCGATTTCATGAGTTGAGTTTGTGTTTGGGTTCACAGTTTTTTGTTCAGGATCTCATTAATCTCTGGCATTCTGGTTCATAGGTCAGAGTTTGGGTTCATGTGTTTGGGATTTCATGGTCCAGCTTCCAGGTTAGGAAAATGGCTAATGTTGGGCTTAGAGTTAGGTATATGATGAAGATACCGTTATGGGTAGAGTTAGGATAATGGGATAGGTTTATATTAGCAGTTCTGTTTAGCTTTGATCAACAGTGATGTGTGGGTGAGGGTGAGGATGGGTATAGTGTTAAGGCTAGGTCTTAGATTAGATTTGCTTTATGGTGCACTGCAGGCAATGCACAGTTTTGGTTACATTTAAAGTAAGGGGTTAGGTTAATAGACCATTCGAGTTTGTCTTTTGGTTAACAGTTAAATGTCATTGAGAATGATGATAGCATTTAGGACTAGGGTTTAGGTTAAGTTAAAGGTTTTGTGTACAGTGAAGTTATGGCTTCAGTTAGCATAAAGGGTAAGGGTCAGTGTTCATTTCAGCTCCGGCCTAACAGTAAAATGTGGGTGATGCTGAGGTTGTTGGGTGATGGGAGAAGATAAGGTTGAGGGTGAGGGTGAGGTTTTGGCTGCACATAGTGCATTCCAGTCCCAAAATTGTGATGGGGAACACTTGGCTAAAGTGTTCCCATGTGCCCCTGCCTTTCAAATGGACGTGGCTATAGGACAACCCACAAGCAAGACCCACACTCACTCGGATGGGCACAGAACTGAATGCCTTTTTCCTTGAGATATATATATATGCCTTGTGTCTGGGATCTGTTTTCTCCACAGTGGCTAGGGTTAACAACTTCCACCTCACTGAGTACCGCACCTTCTGCTGAGGCCCTAGGCCCTGGAGGTGGAATCTGCTCTCCTTACAAGCCAGCATCTCTTTAAGCTACAGTCGATTCAGTCGCCACTGTGACATCATGGATCTGTGGGAACACTGGTACTCATGCAAGTCCTACACACAGTAAGTGCTTTCCACTGGACACATCTACTGCAGAGCCCAGAAAAACTAAAACATCTGAGACAGCAAACATCAGGGGTTCAGTCACATGTGTGGAGAGCTCTGCCTTGGCACAACAAAATGCATGAGCCAGAAGGACATGTTCCACAGCTACTGCATCCATGCAGCCACTTGGGGATCCATTCAGATGGGTCAAGGTCAGGCATCAAGGAGAGAGTCAAGGGTTAGCTCTCAGTGTTCCGGGTAGCTGGGTGTTCAGCTGTGAAGTTTGTTTCAGGGCTTAGTGTGGGGTTCATGTGTTGGTTACTAGCTTAGGTGTCAGAACTGGAGTTTGGTTAGGTTTTGAGTTTGTGTTCACGGGTTCAGATTTCAGAATCAGTTTTCTTGTTCAGGGCTTAGGGTTTTGGGGTTTGTGCATTCAGTGGTTATTGTCAGGGTGCTGGTAAGAGTTAAGATTGGTTGACATTTAGGGTTAGAGTTAGTATTCAGACTAAGGGTTAGGGTTAGCGTTCAGACTAAGGGTTAGGGTTAACGTTAGGCTTACTGTTAGAACTGAGATTTAGGATAAGATTAGGGTTCATTCTTGGGTTTGGGGTCAGGTTACAACTACTGTTTGACTTAGGGTTATATTTATGGTTTTGGATAAGTTGTAGGCTTACGGATAGATTTAGAGCAAAGAAAATCAGTTAATGGGGAAGACTATCTCCAATCTAACTTACAGGAGATCTTCTCACCGAGACGAAATTTCAGAGTGAACTTTCTTTAAGCATAGGAAACTAAATGGTTGAATCTGGAAACAGACTTTCCATATCTGAGAAAAATATTCCTGTTTATATCTCTGAGTGAGAATGCAGTGCTTGGGTAACCAATTTTTATCTTCCTGGTTTCAAAACTATGTATGCTCTTACAATTTAGTAGGTCCTAAGCCTACAAAGAGTGACCATGTCCTCACATCAAGATGTCTGCTAGGCTGGGTTCCTTCTCCATCATCCATGGAAGAATTCACTTGCTTTAACATTCCAGCTCTAGAACCAGGCTACATGACTTGAATCATGGACACCTTATAATTACTGGCAGGAAAACATGATGAAATATCTCCCTAACTCCTGATCTGTTTTTGTCTATTTTGTTCATTTTTTTCCAATTAGGTGGGGAAATATGAGGATACTTGTCCTACCTAGAAACTTGTAACAGATCTTTGTAAATCAAACAATGAGCCATTTGACATCATCTGCCACAATGAAGCACACCCAGAAGCTTGAGCTGAGTTTGTCTACAGGTGTTTTCTGAACTTCTGACACTGATTTTTGAGGCCATGATAGTCTTTTTTGTTTCTTGTTGCTGTTTGCATTGTATGTGCTGAGCAGCTTGTATTTCAACATTGAGAAATATCCTCAGAGGCAAAATAATCTGTGCTTGAGTTCCACCACCCGAGAGTTTTAGAACAGCAAGTATCCTGAAATATCTGCAAGCAATGCTCCATCCCTTACACTGATGAACTCTTGATTGGCAAGTCTACATTCCAGACCCAACTCACAGTAGGCACTTTTCAAAATGTTCTATCCCATATTGCGGATCATATGCAAACATCTGTTGCTAGAATGTAACACATTTCAAAGCTTTCCCTTGTCAGAAACAAAGATTTTATGAAGAGAGACTACAGGATAGCTCCCAACTGATATCCCATTGAAATGGCTGATTTGGTACAAAGGATTATTAATAGTAGGGAGTGTCACGCTCCCACCTTTGGTATAAAGCAACCTGTTTTCCCTTTTGTTGATGATAGGAAAAGTAAGTAGTTTCTAGAGTGACCAGTGTTTGTTTTTGTCTGGCCTAAATCAGTGTTTAAAGATTGCAAGAATACTTATGATATTACCTTTCTCAGTCTGAGAAAAGATTCGTTCATGATGAATATCAGTTGCTGGCAATTGAGACCTATAGAAGGCAGGAAAAGCAAGAGAATAGAAGAAACATGAAAACAAAAGCTAAAATGGTTCCTTTCAACTGTCTTAGAGCCAAGACTACTAGGAACAGAGATTCTCTGGAAACATTTCCTTCCTGCTTTTACTGGTATCCTGCAAAGGAGTCATGTATGCATAAAGACAGGACAACCAAGGGAGTCATTCACCTAAAGTGCAGATATAAATAACTGAACAATGTTATTTTTCATTGCTGCAGGCTTTCAGCATATGCATCTGGGGTCTCAATTAGCACTGCTGTGTATTTCAATTATAATGCTCCACCTGAGGGTTGATGGTGAGGGTCAAAGGTTAGGCATCCAGGGTAAGGTTTAGGAGTTAAAAAAAGTATCCAGGGTTCCAGTTCAGTTTGAGGAGTGTGAGTTTACTGTGGGAGTAAGGAGTTACATTGTCGCTTGTGTTCAAGTTTTAGGTTTTGTGCTTGAGTATTTGATATGGGGCTCAGGTTTGGGTTGAACTCAGGCATGTTAGGGGTTAATCTTGGGGTTGGGTTTAGGGTTAAGTTTAAAGTGAGGAGATTGTTTTGTTAGAGTTAGGGTAATGGGTGAGTATTATCATTAGGGTCCAGTTCAGCTTTTGACCAATTTTGTGGTGTTTATCAGGGTGAGAAAAAGGGTGAGAGTTAAGGTTAGTGCTACATCTAGAATTAAGATTAGGTTAAGCGTTACATTTATAGTGAAGGTATGGTTATGGTTAGAGTAAGAAGAAGGGGTCAAGTTAGGAGAAGAGCTAACTTTGTCTTTCAGTTAACAGTGAAGTTTGCATGAGAGTGAGGTTAGTGTTTATTGGAACAGTTAAGGTAATAATAGGATTAGGAGTAGAGTTAAGGTATGGCTGTATGGCTTCAGTTAGAGTTAGAATATCGGGATAAGGTTAGGGTCATTATTCAGTTTAGCTCCTGTTAACAGTGAGGTGCAGGTGAGGCTGAGGGTGAGGGGTGAGCAGTGAAGTTTAGGGCAAGGGTAAGGTGAGGTTTAGGCTACAGGTTGAACGTTATCATCTACATTTTGCCAAGGGGAATGCTGGCACCAGTTGGATTGCCTGGTGTTCATAGGAACCCTGCATTTTCTAAGAATGAGGCTTCAGGACAGCCCAGGAGTTGGATCCACCCTTGCTAGGGTCAGGGCAAAAAGAGAGTTGCTTTCTCTAGGAAGCATGTGGGTCACCGGTTTCCAAAGTACTAACAGGGCCCTTGGCTCTCTTTTCCATTTTTTCTAAAGCCAACAGGGTTTGCAGCCCTACCTTGCTGATGACCACACCTACAGCTGAGGCCCCAGGCCTGGAAGTGCTCTCCTGCTCTCCCCACTGGGCAGCCTCAATCTCTAGGATCCCATCATCATAGTCACCACTGTGATGTCACAGAACTATGGTAATGCTGACACTCATGCAAATCCTCCCTACCAAGATTGCTACCCTGTGGCTGCATCCTCTGCAGATCCCTGTGCAGCTGCATCATTTCCCACATTGAACTTCCGGTGTTCAATCACATGCATGGAGAGCTCTGCCATGGAACATTCCAGTGTGTTAATCCCCAACACAGTTCCACATCTCCTGCATTCATCCAGCCACACAGGCACTGATTTATCCGGTCCAGTAGGGATCAGGGTGAGAGTTAAGGGCTAGCCTCCGGGTTCTGGGTTTGCAGGCTTAGGCTTCAGATTGTGATTCAGTGTTTTACTGATTGGTTCAGGTGTCAGTGTCATGCTTACATTTTGGATTGGGGTTTGGGATCAGTAGCAATATTAGGTGTTGTGTATGTTTACAGGGTTTTGGGGCTCACAACTGACTTTCTGATTCTGAGATTACAGTGGAGCGTTGTGGTTCAGGGTTTCACAATGAGGGTTTCAATATCTACCTGCATTTAAGGGTTAAGGTTTTGCATTGAAGGTTAGAATTATGATTAGTGCTACACTTAGTGTTAGGACAGAGGTTTAAGGTTTGCATTTGATTTAGGTTTATGGGTTAGAGTTTGAGTTACAGTGAGATATGTGTCAGGGTTAGGGTTATAGTTTAGGGTAAATGTTAGACTTAGCCATGGAGTGAGGGATAGCCGTGGAGTGAGAGGAATCATAAATGGCAAAGACTATTTCTAAGCTAATTTTGAGATGATCTGAGATGAAATTTCAAGGTCCAATTCCTTTAACCATAGGAAACTAAATGACTGGATTTGAAACATTATATATATATAAATATATAATTTGAACAAACTATTCCAGGATAAATCTACTTGAGAGAATTCAGTTGCTGTGGTGACCAAATTTCATAGTCCTGGATTTCACACTCTATATATTGTTAGTTTAGTAAACCCTAAGCCTACAGTGAGCGACAATGGGCTCACATCAAGATTTCTTATAGGCTGGTTTCCTTCTCGATCATCCAGAAAAGAATTCAGTTTCTTTAACACTCAGAGATCTAGGACCAAGCTACATGACTTGAATCATGGACCCCTACACCTTCACAGCCAGCAGAAGAACATGATGGAATATCTCACTGATGGAATATCTCACTGACTGCAGATCTGTTTTGGTCTATTTTGACCATTCTTTCCACTTGGCAGGAGAATTTTGAGGACACCAGTACTTCCTTGAACAGCATGGCAAATCTTTAAACAAACAATGCACCAGCTGATACCGCCTGGTGCTTTGAATCCCAATTGGATGTTTGAGCTCAGTTTGCCTACATTAGGTTCTCTCAACTTCTCACAGTGAATTTTGGTGGCAGGATAGTCTTTTCTGTTCCTTGTTGCCCTGTGCTTTGTAGTTGGTGACCAGCATACATTTGGACATTGTCAAATATCAGCACATGCAAAATTATTTGTGCTGGAATTACACCACCCCAAAGTTGGAGAATAGGAGAAATCCTTATGTAACTTCAAGCTATGTCCCATCATTTACACAGATGAGATCTCTTGATGCAAAAGTCCCCACTGCACACCCCCTTTTGATATGGAAAATGGATTCCCCCACAACAGCAACTCACAGAACGTACTTTTCTAACAATTCAGTTCTGTACTCAAGATCAGGTATGAAGCTCTGTTACTAGTGTGAAACACATTTTAAAGTTATCGCTTTTCAGGAACAAACATTTGATGAGGTGGGACTAAAGGACAGCTCCAAACTAATATCCCACTGAATTAGCTGTTTTCCCTAAAGGATCATGAAGCCCAGTAGTGTCATTGCCCCACTTTCAATACAAAGCAACAAAATTTTCCCATATATTGACAAGAGGAAATGTAGTTTTCTCTAATGACCAGTTGCTTGTCTGCCCAAGTCAGTGTTTGATTATTGCAAGAAGCCTAATCAACACAAATTTCTCAATCTGAGAAATATTCATTTCGGATGCACATCAGCTGCTGTCAGTTGAGATCTGTGCAAGATAGGAAATTCATTTTGTTTACCAGGATCCTGCAAGGAAATCTTGTGATCATAAAGGTGGTACAACCAAGAGAGACATGAACCAAAAGAGCAGATCCAAGGAAATAAATAATGGTTAGGTTGCAGTACCTCATAATACGAAACCATGCTCTGAAGTGGACATCGTTGTTTCTCATGATTCCTAAGGCCCCAGGTGAGGGGTAAAAGTGGATGGTTAGGATTTAGAGGTCAGGGTTAGGGTTTGGATAAATATCCGGAGTTCCCTGTCAGGTTTGGGGTTTTGGATACAGAGAGAGTGTTCAGGATTCAGTTTGAGGTTTGATTTCAGGGGTTCATCTTCATGTTTGTCTTCTCTGGGGTTCATTTTTTGGTTCCAATCTGGGATTCTGGTTCAGTGGTTAGAGTTTGAATTCTGGGGTTTGGGATTTCAGATCAGGAGTCCAGGTTGGAAGTAGTGATGGGTTAGATTTAGGGCTACTTTTACAATGAAGTTATCATTATGGTTTAATTCAGAGTAAGGCTTTAGTGTGGGAGTAAATGTTTGCTTTAGCTTTCAACCAAGAGCGATTCTTGGTCAGGGAGAGGGAAAGGATGAGTGTTAGCATTTGGGCTATGACTGTGATCAGGGTTAGTTTAAGGGTGAGCTTTAGGGGGAAGTCATGATTATAGTTAGGGTTAGGTTAAGATTCTAGGTTAGGAAAGCTTAAGTTTGCTTTTAGGCTAACACTGAACTGTGGGTGACTGTAAAGTTAAGGTTTTGAGTGTGGGTTACAGTTAAGTTTAAGGGTAGGTGTAAGGTGATGTTATGGCTTCACTTAGAGTTCACATGAGGGGTGAGTCTTAGGCTTAGGGTCAGCGTTCAGTTTAGCTCCAGGCTAACAGTGAGGTGTGGGTGAGGCTGAGGATGAGGGGAGAGGATTAGGTTGAGGGTAACTTAGGGGTTTCAGGCTCAGGATGACAATTATCATTCCAAATTTGCTGATGGGGATGCTGGACTCTGTGTTGGGTCACCTGGCATTCCTCCTGCACCCCTGTGTTTCTAAGAATGTGGATACAGAACAGCCCAGGAGCAAAACCCACACTTGCCAGTGATGAGCAGGAACTGAATGGCTCTCCCTGTGAACCATTTGGATCACCATGGCACAGAGCAAACCCAGGCGCCTTGGATATGGGTTCCATTTTCTCTATAGCCACCAATAGGATCAGCCTGCAGCTCACCAAGGACTGCATCCACACTTGAGGCCCCAGGGCCTAAAGAGGGAATCTTCCCTGTTCAACAAGAAACCTGTTTCTATGAAACCATCGTTACAGTCACCACTCTGATGTCATGGACCTATCATAACACTGCTGCTCATGCAAGTGTTCCATACCAGAAGTCCTTCTCCTTGGAGGCATCCACTGCTGAGCCCTGAGAACTGCATCATCTCAGATAGTGAACACCGGAGGGTCCTGCACATGTATGAAGATATTTTTGAAGGTACATCCAAATGCAAGAACCCCCAGCACATGTTCCTCACCTCCTGAATACATCCAGTCACACAGAGATACATACCATTCAGTCCTTGTCAGGGATGATGGTGAGAGTCTAGTGGTAGCTGAAAGGGTTTGAGGACATGTAGGGTAAGAGTTTCCGCTTGGTTTCAGGAATATATGTTATATTTCATATGTCCTTTTCATGTTTCATAGTCAGACCTGGTGTTTGGGTTCTGTGGTAGCTGGTAAGTTTTGAGTTTGTGTTCAGGGATTCAGGGTACAGTTTTGTGGTTCTTCTTCAGGCCTTATGGTGGTGTTTGTGGCTTCAAGAGTTTGGAGTCATTTTGAGGGCAAGTTTTAAGGTTTAGGGTTGATGTTAGGGTTAGAGATAGTGTTTAGGATTAAAGTTAGTATTATTATTATGGTTAGGTAGGCGGTACATTGTTAGCTTTAGGGACAGGTTTACTGGCTAGGGTTATAGTTACTGTAATGTCTGTGTGAGGGTTTGTTTTTCGGTTAGTGTAGGTGTTAGGCTTAGGGATAGAATTAAGCATATCTTTAGAGCAAGTGGAATCGTCTACTGTGGAAAATTACCTCCAACTTAAATTATAAATGACCTCACTGAGATGAAATTTCAAAGTGAACTACCCTTAAACATAGAAAAGTAAATTACTGAACTTAGAAATAGAATATCCATGACTTCGGAAAAATTTTCTTGGAGAAATTTTGATGTGAGAATTAATTTTCTAATAAACAATTTACATAGTTCTGGAATTCAGAAGTATGTATGCTCTTAAAGTTTAGTAGGTCCTAAGCCTACAATTACTAACAGGTAACTAGCATCCAGGTGTCTGCTAGACTGTGTTCCTCCTTAATTATCCAGGCAATAATTAAATTGCTTTAACATTTCCATTTCTAAAACCAAGTACATGAATTTAATTATGGACACTTCCACCTCCACAGACAGCAGAAGAACATGGTGGAATATGTCCATCCTTCCAGATCTCATTTGATCTATTTTTCATATTCTTTCCACTTAAATGGAGAATTGTGAGGACACTGGTCTTGCCTGGAAAATAATGGCAAATCTTCTGAAATCAAATGATGAGTCACTTCAGCGATGGTAATGGGGTTCGTTGGGGGACTTGGTGTAGGGGAGAGCCTAGTAAACATAATATTCTTGTAGATTAATGATAACAAGAAAGGGGGGATTACTCCCTGATAGGATAAAATTAACTGCAAATCAATAATTAAGGCATACTTTACATATCCTTAATATGGATCTTTTAAAGGGTATCGGATGATCAGCAATGGAAGTACATTTTACTGATAATATTTCTTTCTCTTAAAAAAAAGCAGTTCATGTGTGATGATTTCTAATAGGTTCTTCACAATGGTATAAAGGTCGTACCAAAGTGTGGGTAAAGGGTTTGTTTCTGTTTATACAGAGGATCAAAGCCTAACATGGCTACCCAGAAAACGAATTAAGATACGATATGAAGAAGAACTTCCAACATCAACATCCTCTGGAAGAGTCATTCCAGAAGATGATCATCAAAAAACTTCAACAAAGATCCTGGTACTGTTGCAGTTGTAGCTGCATTCATCCCACCAGTTCCTGGACTTGCCATGGGAATGAAGAAGGAGATATCTAAGCTGGCCTGTGAATACAGTAAAACAACAAATTTGACTGGATCTATACTGTTGGACCTCAACCAAGAATTAGGAGAAGTGCAAGTCACAGTGTTCCAAAATCATGTGACTATAGACTATCTACTGTTAAAGAACATATGGAATGTGAACAGTTCCCAGGAATGTGTTGTTTTGATTTGTCTGATTTTTTTAAACTATTCAAATTCAGTTAGACAATATCCATCATATCATTGTTAAGTTTTCACAGATGCCTAGGGTACCTAACTGGTTTTCTTGGTTTCACTGGATATGGCTGGTAATTGTAGGTCTGCTTTTGTTATGTGTCTGTATTCCTATTCTGTTAATGTCTGTACACAATTTAATTAGTAGATTGTTAAAACCTATACATGCTGAAGTTACTCTACAAGAAGATATGTCAAAGAAAAAAATCAATCTTCCCATGTTTTCTTCCGTCTGCTACTTCTATAGCTTTTCTTCTTCCTTCCTAATCACAATCCTTTAGTAGAATTCGTGCCTCATATTGAAAATTACCAAGTATCATAATTCTTCAGTGATAAAGATACCTCAAGACAAATGCAGGGTATAGAAGCCACAAGGCATACAACTGAAAAGAAGTAAAAAGCAAACCTTTTCAAACAATAAGGCTTCTCTCTCACTTACCAACTTCACATTTCCCTGTATGGTCCCAGAAGACGACTGGTTAGCCAGAGACGGGTAAGATTCCTCAAGGGAGGAACAACCTAAGACAGGCACAGTCGCAGGGGGGCCATCAGGTGAGAAATTGGGGATCAACAGAGGTGAGGCTTAGAACCTCACCCCCCCTGTTCTGAGAGAAACCTTCTGCATCCGTGGATGTTTTTTTGCCCTTATCAAGGTTGGATTAATACTTAGCTATAGGCACACACCTGATCATCTACATTTGCTCTCTTACAGCACTAAATTATGTTTTCTACCTTTATTTTGCATCTACTTACCACTTCAGCATTTATTAAAAAATAATTATAATAAGGGAGAAATGTGGGATTCACATATAAATCAAGTATCAAAATCAAACAATCATAACTGACTTGATTGCTTATAGTTCATGATGCGTGATCAAAACTGAAAGTTCCTGTGATAAGACTGCCTTTGCACTGTTCACCAGGTAAGAACTTATTCACTATGGAAGAACTTGTTCACCATGTAAGAACTTGTTTGTTATGCTTCAGAAGATTGGAGACTGTTGAGAATTAGGCTTGGGGTTGATTAATGATTGTGCATTGTGTCCTCTATACAGAAATTTATTGTTGTTAACAACCATTTGATCAATAAATATGAGAGATGACCTCTCAAAAAAAATGATGAGTCGCTTGATACTGCCTTGCACAATAAACCCCACCTGTAAATTTCAGCTGTTTGTCTTCAGTTGGGTTTGTAACATTCTGACACTGAATTGTGGCGACTGAATACTCTTTCTGTGGCGTATTGCTCTGTAGTGCATATGGTGAACTACATGCATTCCCTCATTGCAAAATATACCCAGAGGTAAAATTAACCATGGTTGAGTTCCACAATCCTGGAGTTGGAGATCAGAAGGCTTCCTGGCATAAGTGGAAGCAATGCTCTGTCACTTACTCAGATGACAACTCTTGATGGACAAATCCACCTTCTAGATCCCTTTCTTGCATGGAAATTGAGTATTTTATAGCTGCACTTCAAAGAGTGCACTTCTCTTTCAGTTAAATCCATAGTCCAGTTTGGATTTGAATATCTGTTGCTCATGTGTAATACCTTTAAAGCTGTCCCTCATCAGAAACTAATATTTGATGAGTAGTGACTTCAAGAGAGTTCCCAAATGATATCCCACAAAAAAAAGCTGTTTTGGCAAAAGGATCGTGGATACTCAGGAGTGTCATGCCACCACACTGATAACAATGCAGAAAACTTTCTTTGATGACAGGAAAGCAGTTTTCTGAGACAACTGGTTGTTTGTGTCTCCTCCATCAATGTTTGAAGATTACAAGTAGCCTAATCAACACAGGTTTCTCAGTCTGAGAAAAGATTCACTCGAAATACAGATCAGGTCATGGCAATTGAGACCTATGCATGCAGGAGAAGCAGGAGAAAAGAATAAATACATAAACAAACTCAAAATACCTCAATTCAGTTATCTGGAGCCCAGTCTAGTAAGAACAGAGATTTGACATAAAATATTTCCTTTCTGTTTTAACCACTATCATGTTGCATAAAGGTGGGACTACAAAGAAAACCATGTACTTCAAGGGTAGATCCATGGAACCTAATAATCATTCTTCTGCAATCATTCAGTATACAAAACTTGAGTCTGCAGAGGACATGTTTGTTTGTTTCTATTCCTAATGTCCAAGTGAGGGGTGATGGTGAGAGTTGACTGCTATGAGACTGGGGTAAGGTTTCATAATGGGTCCAGGGTTCCACTTTGGTTTGCGGTCTTTGGCTTCACTGGGAGGGATCAGAGATCATGATAAAAGTTAGCCTTAGTGTCGGTGTTCAGGGTTTGGGGGACAGGGTCTGGTGTATATCTAGAGTTCTCATTTAGGAGTTAGAGTTCAGGTTCTGGAGTTCAGTATTTTGGGAATTGGTCGCAGCTTTGAGTTAAGAACTAGGTTTGTGTTTGTTAGGTTTATGGTGAAGATATCATCATGATTAGCATTAGGGTAAGGGTTTAGTGTGATGATAGGGGTCCGCACAGCTTTTGATGAACAGTGATGTGTGGGTGAGGGTGAGGCTGAGGATGTGTGTTAGAGTTTGGGCTGTGTCTAGAATTAGAATTACAGTAAGAGTTAGTTGTAGGATAAGTTATGGTTTTGTTTAGGGTTAGTGTTAGGTAATAGGCTAGTAGAAGTGCTGTCTGTCTTTCTTAGAACAGTGAATTGTGGGTGAGTGAGATTATGGTTTAGGGCCCAAGTAAAGGTTAGGTTTAAGGTTAGTTGTATTGTAAAGGCATGGCTTCTTTTAAACAGCATAAGTGGTTATGGTTACATTCAGCCTACAGGTTAGCTCCAGCCTAACAGTGAGGTGTGGGTGAAGGTGAGGAAGGAGGGTGAGGGCTTGGGGTTAGGATGAGTGTAAGGTACATGTTTAGGTTTCAGGTTGGGCATTCTCATCCTATTATGCAGCAAGGACCACTGGGCTCAGAGATGGGTCATCTGGAGTTCTTCTTGTGCCCCTGTTTTTCTAGCAATATATGTACAAGTCAGTCCAAGAGGAGAACAAACTCAGTATGTTCGGGTAATAACTGAGCTGCATCTCTATGGCCCATATAGGACACTAAGCAGGAGCCGGCTCCTTGGATTAGGGTTCCAGTTGCTCTACACTCAACAGCACTGTCACATACGCATTGCCAAGGACTGCACCCACAGGTGAGGCCCCAGGTCCTGAAGGCAGATCTAGTTATCCTCTCCAGCAACCTCAGTCTCTTAGGGCTCTGCAGTGGATGCTTACTTCTGGTATGGAGGACTTCCATGTGTAACAGTGTTGCCTTAAGTATAGGACATCAAAATGCCAGGTGTGACGACTGTTTCCTAGAGAGAAAGGCTGCCTGGTGAGTAGAGCATATTCCAACTTCCGAGCCTTCTACTTCAGTTGTAGGGAAGTCAGTGGTGAAGTGGGTGCTCCACACACTGGCAGCCATAGAGAAAATGTAAACCAGATCCAAGACATCTGTGTGTGCTTTGGGCTGTGGTGACCAATATGGCTCATAGAGAAAGCCATTCAGATCCTCCCCAGCCAACGTGAGTGCTGGTCTTTCTCCAGAACTGTCCTGAAGCCATGTTCCTGTTCCTACAAAAGGCAAGGTTGTGGGAGGAACAGCAGAAGACCCATCTGTGGGACCAGCATTCCCCCCAGCAAAATGGGGATAAGCATGCTCAGTTTGCACCCTAATCCTCACCTTCACACTCACAGTCACAATACACCTCACCCCTCACACTCGCATTCACATCACTGTTAACCTTGTGGAAAACTGAATATTGACCCTAGCCCTAAACACTTATGTTTACTCTAACCAAAGCCATAACATCACCCTACACCTAACCTTAAACTTAATACTAACACAAGCGCAAAACCCTAACATCACGGTCACTCGCCCTTCTTTGTTAACTGGTAGACAATCTTAGCCCTTTTCCTAACTTAACCCCTTACCTTAACTCTTAAGAGAACCGTAAGTTCACTCTCAAAATAACCCTTAAGCTAACCCTAAACCCACGCATAGTGGTAACCAAACACTCATCCTCACCTTCACACAGATCCACACCTCAATGGTGGTTGGTAGCTAAGTGGAAGCCCTGTGTTAACCCTCACCTCTACTATAACTGCATTCATAATTATCTCTTCACTGTAAACCAAACCAAAGTCCAACCATACCCCTTTCCCCTAACATGGACACCAGATGCAATATCCCAAACTCAGAACATGAAATCTAACCCCAGAAACAGACCCCAGAGTTGAGCCTAAACCTCAACCTCAAAGTCTAACCCTTGAACATGAACCACAACCTGAACTGTGGCACCTCCCACTGAACACAAAGCTTTCAAACTGAACTGGAATCCATGACATTTATCAAAACACTAACCATTGCCGATGAAACCTAACCTTTGTCTCTCACCCTGACCCCTCACCTGGAGCCTTAGGAATTGAAAGAAACAACCATGGCCATTAAGGCTGTATCAGAAACATTATTTTGTTGCTTGGGTATGGCCTATAGGTACATGGCTGTCTTAGTAGTCTCACATTTATGCACACATAATTCCTTTCTTAGATATGGGTAAAAACCAAAAGGCAAGGTTTCCCACGGAATACTTGTTCCTAGTATTTGGGGCTCTAACCAGATTCAAGGAGTCATTTTTGGTTTTGTTTTTGAGTTTCTTTCTTTTCTCTTGCTTCTGCTGCCTTGCACAGGTCACATATGCCAGCACCCGATATGCATCCTGGGTGAACCTTTCCTCAGATTGGGAACCTGTGTTGATTAGGCTTCTTGCCATCACCAACATAGACTTGGGGTAGGAAAAAAAAACCATTATTTCCAGAAAACTGCATTTCCTGTCATCAGTGAGGGGAGAATTTTGTTGCTTTGTACTGAAAGTGGAGCATGACACTTCTTAGACTTCATGATCAGACAAAAGAGCTGTTTTAGTGGAATATCAGTTGGGGTTGTCCTTTAACCTCCTTATCAAAAGCTTTTACCTGACAAGGGAAATCTTTAAAATATGTTACACACTAGCAACAGATCTTCACATCAGGTCTGGATTGTGACATTGAATATTTGGGAAAGGGCATTCTGTTAGATACTTCTTTGGAGAAACCCATTTTTTTGGCAAAAAGGGGGTCTCAAATGCTGGACTTGTCCATCAGTAATTCTCATCTAGGTAAGGGCTGTGGTATTGCTTGAAGTTATGCCAGAATGCCCCCTTTCTCAAAAACCATGGATGACTTTGTCTCTGGGGATATTCGGCAATGTCAGAATGGATTCAGCTCAGCATGAACAATGCAGAGGGCAACAAGCAACATAAAGGCAACCCTGCCTCCAATATTCAGTGTCACAAGGTGAGAAAATCCGTTGCAGACAAATACGACTCAAATCCCACGTGAGGTTCATGTGGCAGAAAGTAACAAGTGGGTCATCATTTGATTTAGAAGATTTGCCATGATTTTCCAGGCATGACTAGCATCCTCAAAATTCACCAGCCAAATAGGAAGAATAAGGGAAATAGATTTAAATATATCAGGAGTTAGGTAGATATTCCACCATGTTTTCCTGCTGCTTGTGAAGGTGTAGGGGGGTCTATGGTTTGAGTCATAGAGCTTGGTAATAGAACTGTGAATTTTAAAGCACTATATTTTTGCCTGAATTATTGAGAAGAACCCAAAAATTTAAACATATTGATGTGGGCCCATTGCTACTCACCCTAGGTTCAGGTCTTACTAATCTGTAAGAGCATATATAGGTTTGAAGTCAAACTATGAAAATTGATTACCCCTTCAATTGAATTATCATATAGAGATTTACCCTGGAATGTTTTGTTCAAAGGTATGGGTATCCTGTTTTCCAATTCAGTCACTGATCTTTGTATGGTTAAGGGAAGTTTGAAATTTCACCTCTGTGAGAAGATCACTTTAACTTCAACAGTAACACTAACCCTAACACCCAAAACTATGCCTTAACCCTTACCAGCACCAACATCAAAACCTTGAACACACTACCACTTACCCTAATACTTGAGAAAGATACTTGATCCTGAATCACTAAGCTCCAAACACAAAACAGGAACCTAAGCACTGCAATGAACCCAAAGAGAATATCTTACTCCTAAGGATGAAACCATCACCTGAAAACCACCCTAAACTCCTGAACCCAAATCTATATCCTAACCCTGAACCCTCCAGAAACATGACAGATAACCCCTGACTTTCATTGTGATCCCTGACATGGGCCATGGGGATTGCATGCCTGTGTGGTTGCACTGTTCTCAAGGTTCACACATTTGGAACTGAAATTTTAGAGATCTCTATATATGATACTGGACCCATGTTGTTTTCTGTATGAGATGATGCAGTTTCCAGGGCTCTTCAGTGGATGCCTCCAATGGGAAGGTTTTCTGGTATGGAGAACATTCATGAGCACCAGTGCTGCCCTGAATATATGATGTCACAGTGGCAACTGTAATGACTATTTTCTAGAGAAAAATACTGCCTGGTGAGTACAGCATGATCCCCCTTCAGGGCTCGGAGCCTCAGCTGCAGAGTAGGCTCCTGGTGAGGTGGGGACTGAGCGCCCTTGCAGCTGTATAGAAATGGGACCCAGATCCAAGTGCATGTTTGTGCTTTGGACTGTGGTGACCCATATGACTCACAAACAAAGCCATTAGGATTCTCTTCAGCCATAGTGAGTGTTAGTAGTTATCCAGGGCAGTCCTATATCCATGGTCTTACAAGATACAGAGGCATGTGGAGGAACACCAGGTGACCCATTTCACAGACCAGCATTCCTCTTGATTAAATTGGGATGAGTAGCTCAACCTGCAGCATAAACCAAACCTTCCCCTCACACTCAAAATAAACCTCACCCCACACCTCACCCTCACCCACACATCACTGTTAGCCTGCAGGTAAACTGAAAGTAACCCAAACCCATTATGCTAACTTTCACTGAATTCATAACTCCACCCTAAATTTACCTCTAAACCTAGAACAAAGCTCTAACCTAAGGTCACCCACACTTTACGTTAACTGACAGACACACTTAACCCTGCTGTCTTAATTCCTTAACCTAACTCAAACCAAAGCCTTCACCTTAAAGTTAAACCTTAACCTACACTAATCCAAGACATAGCTGAACACTGACATATCCTCACCATCACCTTAGCCCACTCCTCAGTGAATCTGTAATCTTATCCTAACCCAGACTGATTACCCTAAATGTAACAATAACCGTATCTTCACTGTAAACCTAGCCCAACCCTACCCTAAACCTTACCTCTAACTTGGACACAGGATCCAAAATCCCAAACCCCAGAACTTGAAATGTAACCCCTAAACCAGAACCCCAGAGTTGAACATGGCCCTAAACCACAAACCCTGTACCATAACACAAAGCCTAACAGTTGAACACAAACTTAAATCCAAACACAGACCCCTCCCACTGAACCCAAAGCCCTCACAATGAACTGGAACCATGAACCCTTACCCAAACCCTAACCCTTACCTGTGAAGCCTAACTGTCGACTTTCTCCCTGACATCTCACCGGGAGCCTAGGGAAAGGAAAGGAACAACCATGTCCTCTTCAGACTCCATTTGCATATGCTCAAAAACTGCAGCAGAACCATTTTTAGGTCATTGGGTCTTCCCTTTAGGTGCATGGCTTCCTTGGTAGTCACACCTTTATGTACACAAGATTTCCTTGCAGCATACTGGCAAAAACAGAAAGGAAATGTTTCCTGCTGAATCTCTGTTTCTTGTAGACTGGGCCTAAGCTCATTGAATGGAGTCCTTTGGATTGTATTGTTTTTTGTCTTTCTTCACTTGCCTTGCATAGGACTCAAATACAAGCACCTGATCTTCATCCTGTGAATCTTTCCTCAGACTGAGACACCTGTGTTGTTTAGGTTTCTTGCAACCTTCTAACACTCACTTGGGGTGGACACACAACCAGTGGTCATTCCAGAATGCTAATTTTCCTATAAGCAATGACGTTGAAAAATTTGTTGCTCTATTTGGAAGCAGAGGTCTAAGACTCCTTAGACTTCATCTTCCTTTTGTCACAAGAGCCATTTCCTTATGATATCAGTTGGTAAATGTCCTTAAGTTCCTCTTCATCAAATATTTGTTTCTGAGAAGGCACAGCTTTTCAGATTGGTGCTGGCAATTGAAAACTATTAAAGGCAGGAGAAGCAAGAGAAAATAAGAAACATGAAAACGAATACCAAAATGCCTCCATTCAGCTGGCTTAGAGCACATTATATGAGTAAGAGAACTGTAGGAAACATTTCCTTTCTGATTTTACTAGAATTGCAGAAGGAAATCATGTGTGCATAAAAGTGGGACGACCAAGAGAGCCATGCACCGAAAGGGAAGATCCAAGGAACTAAACAATGGTTCCGCTGCAGTCCTTCAGCATATGCAACCAAAGTCTGAAGAGAACATGTTTGTTTGTTTCATTGCCTAAGGCTCCAGGTGAGGGGTGAAGGTGAGAGTCAACAGTAATGCTTCAGCAGGAAGTGTTAGGATTTGGATAAGTTTCCAGTGCAGCTTGACAGTTTCTGTCTCAGTTGTAGAGGTCAGGGTTCAAGTTTTAGTTCATCTTCAAGGCTAAGGCTTTGCATTAGGGTTAAGGATTTCAAGTTTAGGTTAGGGTTCACCTGTGGGTTCTGTTCCACTGGTTAGTGTTCAGCTTCATGGGTTTGACATTTCAAGCTCAGGTTAAGGTTAATGGTTAAGCTTGGCTTTAAGATTAGTATTACAAAAAGATACCATTATGTTAGAGTTATGGTACGTAGGTTGTTAGGTTAGGATAAGAGTTCAACTTTGCTTTTGAGAACAGTGAGGTGCAATTGAGGGTGGGGGTGAGGATTTGTGATAGCGTTAGGTCTACATCTAAGGTTAGGGTTACATTAAGGGCTAGTTTAAGGGTGAAATTTTGGGTTATGGTTAGTCATAGGGTAAGGGGATATGTTAGGAGAAATGTTTAGTTGTCTTTAGGTTAACAGTGAAGTGTAGGTGTGTTGTCAGGTCAGGGGTCCTGGATACTGAGGATGGCGATGCCCCCCAAAAGCAGGCACCAGTGACAAGGCTCGTGGCACAGGTCTAATTTAGTGAGGTGGTGTTACAGCTTATATAGTGGGCTCCTTCCCGGTTCTTGAAACTACACCACCCAGGCAGCCTCCAGTCACAGCAGCACTAGTTAACCACACTATGGGGGATTAAGGTAGGAGAGGGCAGGCCTCCATGCTCAGAGTCTGCTTTCTGGGTACACAGTGTGTTGTGACCTATTCTGGTGAGGTGGGTTTCCCAACCTGTGGCCTGAGGGCTGGAGAGGTCAGTAGTCCTGGTCTCTACCCATGCCAGGTCCCACTGGTACCTTCACTGTTTTGGTCCAGGCACTGCTCTGTTCTCAGGCATCACCGAGGAAGGCTTTGAAGGCAGCTACAGCTGTTGTCTGCTCACATGGGTGAGGATGAGGTTAGGGTTTAGTACCACATTAGGGTTAGGGTTAGTATTATGTGAAGGGTGAAGTTATGGCTTCAGTAAGAGTTAGCTTAAGTGATTAGGGTTACTGTAGGGTTTCAGGTGACCTCCAGTCTAACAGTGAGGTGTGGGTGAGGCTGAGCACGAAGGGTGAAGTTTAAGATGAGGGTAAGGGTGAAATTTAGGCTGCAAGTTGAGCATACTCATCCACAATTTGCAGAGGATTGCTGGGCTCACAGTTGGTTCACCTGGTGTTTCTCTTGTGCACCTGGCTTTTCTAGGAACATGGCTACAGAACAGCCCAGGAGCAGGATGCACACTCACTAACATTAGGCAGGAATCAAGTGGCATTTCTATGATCCATATAGGTCAAAATGGCACCAAATATAAAAATGAACCTTGGATTTGAACCCTGTTTTCTCTACAGCCACCTGGCCAATCAGCCCCAAACTTGCCGAGGACTGCTCCCAAATTTGAGGCCACAGGGATGGAAATGGGAATATTCCTAGGACAGAGTCATCACAGTTGCCACTGTCATGTCATATATCTATTGCAACACTGGTGCTCATGCAAGTGCTCCATACCAGTAGTTCTACCCTTAGGTACATTCCCTTTTGAGCCCTGAGAAGCTGCACCATCTCAGACAGTGAGCATCAGGTGTTAATCACATGTATGGAGAGCTCTGCCAAGGCACTTCCTAATGCATGAACTGCCAGCACACGTTCCATAACTCCTGCATCCGTCCGTCTACACTGGCATCCATTCTCCTTGATCTGGGTCAAGCTTCAGGATGAGAATCAAGAGATAGCTGTCAGGGTTCTGAGGAGCACAGGGTTAGTCTTTAGGTTTGGATATAAGGATTGAGGCTGGAGATCAGATGTCAGTTTCATGCTTAGGAATCAGACCTGGAGTTTGGGGTTGCTTGCATTGCTTAGGATGTGGGATTGTTGTTCAGTCCTTAGGGTGGCGGTTTGTGTTTTCAGAAGTTTGGTATCAGGATGCAGATAAGGGTTAAGTTTTAGAGTTGATGGTTAGGATTTGAGTCAGTGATGAAATTTAGGGTTAAGGTTTGTGTTAGGCTTAGGTTTAAGGCTGCCACTTAGGATTATGATTAGTAGTTAGGGTTAGGGTTTTACACGGGGGTAGGAGATGGTTAAGGTAAGTGTTCAGTTTAGGCATAGAGTTACTCATAACTTGAGGGCACAGGGAATTGGCTTATTATAAGATTATCTTCAAGCTAACTTAAAGATGATCTCACTGAGATGAAATTTCCTAGTGAAATTCTATTAACCACAGGAATCTAAATGAATGAATTGGAAACAGAATATCCATAGCTTTGAACTAAATATTCCATGGTAAATATCTATTTGAATTAAATTTTGGGGGTAAAGAATTT
Organism: Manis pentadactyla; assembly: GCF_030020395.1. Classification (NCBI taxonomy): domain Eukaryota; kingdom Metazoa; phylum Chordata; class Mammalia; order Pholidota; family Manidae; genus Manis; species Manis pentadactyla. The sequence continues at coordinate 7,564,249 of NC_080039.1, read as the reverse complement.
TCAGTCCTACCTTTAAAACTATATATGCTCTTACAGTTTGTAGGTCAAATTCTCACAATGAGAGACAATGGGCTCACCTCAAGATGTTGGCTAGACTGGGTTCCTTCTTGACCATCCAGGCAAGAATTCAATTATTTAAACATTACAAGATCTAGGACAAAGATACATGACTTAAATCATGGGTCCCCTACACCTTCACAGCCAGCTGGAAAACATGGAACAATATATCCCTACCTCCAGATCTATTCGGTCCATTTTTCTCACTCTTTCCATTTGGAGAATTGTGATTAAACTATTTTTACCTGGAAAATCATGACATATTGCTTTTAATCAAAATATGAGCCATTTGGTACTATCTGCCACAATGAACCCCACGTATAAGACTTAGGTGAGCTTGTCTTCTTGGCTTTCCTCACCTTTGGACACTGAATTTTGGAGGCAGGATAATCTTTTCTCTTGCTTGTTGCCCCAGGCCTTGTTGGTTCTGAGCAGCATGCATTCCCACATTGCCGAATGTCTCCATTGGAATAATCATCCATCCTTGTGGTACACAACCCAGAGCAGGAGAGCAGGAGGCATCCTGGCATAAATGCAAGCAATGCCCATCCATTACCCACAAGACCACTTTACACATCCCTTTTTGGCATGGAAAGTGGGTTTCCTCAGAAGAGAAACCCACATAAAGCCCTTTACTGAGAGTTCAATCTCATAATCCAGATCAGACCTGAAGATCTGTTGCTCGTGTTAAACACACTTGAAAGCTGTCCTTTATGATAGACAAACATCTGATAAGTAGTGACTACAAGATAGGTCCAACTGATGTCTAACTGAAATGATCATTTTGGCAGAAAGATTATGAAGCCTAAGTTGTGTCATGCCTCTGCTTTCTGTACAAAGCAATCAAGTTTTGCCCTTCATTGATGACAGTAAAAGTAGTTCCTGGAACTACCATTGGTTTTGTGTTTGATCCCAGTAAATGTTTGAAAATTTCAGAAGCCTAATGCACAGAGGATTTTGAGTCTGAGAAATGACTCACTCAGTATGCAGGTTAGGTCCTGGCAATTGAGACATATGCAAGGCAGGAGAATCAAGAGAAAAGAACAATCATGAAAACAAAAACCAAAATGACTCTGTCCACTGGGTTACAAAGAGCCCAGTCTATGAGGAACAGATTTGGGCAGGAAAATTTCCCCTCTGGTTTTACCAGGATCCCTTAAGGAAATCATCTATGCATAAAGGTGGGAGTACCAAGAGAACCATAAACCTAGAAGGAAGATCCAAGGAACTAAATAATGTTTCTATGGCAGTTTTTCAACATTTGCAACCAGGGTCTGAAGAGGACATTGTTGTCCCTTTCTATTCGTAATGCTCTTGGTGAGGGGTCAGGGTGAGATTGATAGGCTTCCCAGATAAGGATCCAAGGTTCCTGTTTGGTTTGAGGGCTTTAGTCTCTGGGACAGCTCAGTGCACAGACTGAGGTTTGTGTTTAGGATTTGATTTTGTGTTTGTCTTCAGGGTTTGGGGATTAGGTTTTGGTTCAGCTTTGGGATTCTGATTCAGGGATTAGAGATAGGGCTCAGGGGATCAGGTTTGGGGGGCATAGTGCTCAACTTAGGGGTGGGTGATAGGGCTGGGTTTGGGTTAGGTTTCTGGTGATGAAATCATTATGATTAGTGTTAGGGTAAGGGGGTAATGATTGGGTAAAAGTTACATTTAGCATTTGAACAACAGTGAGTTGCTGGTCAGTTTGAGGGTTGGGATGAGTGCTAGAGTTCAGGCTATATCAAGCTTTAAAGAGAGTTTTAAGTTTAGAATTAGGGGGAAGTAATGGATATGGTTAGAGTTAGGGTAAGATGGTAGGTTAGGGGAAGGTTTAAGTTTATCTAGAGCTAACAGTGAAGTGTTGGTGAAAGTGAAGTTAGAATGTAGAGCTAGGTTTAGGGTTAAGTTCACATTAGGTTTAGGGTGGATTATGGCTTTAGTTAGAGTTAGCATTATTGCTTAAGGTTAGGGTCAGTGTTTTTTGTCTCTGGGCTAATGTGAGGTGTATTTGAGACTAAAGTGAGAGGTGAAAAATGAGTAAGGATAGTATTGTCATTATGGAAAATATTATTCTTAAGAAAATCCATGGTGCCCCTAGAAATAAATGGGAATTTCCAAATATCTATTGATTTACACTTGAAAAAAAGTGTGGTGGAAGGAATAAAAGGATAAAGGGAAACTGTCTATGAGAAAGATCTGAAGGTTTAATAACTTGAATTACTTAAATTGTGTAAACAACTGGAAGTGAAATAAATGGATATTTCAGTAAATAGAAAGAAGTTCTCCTTTCAGAAACTAATTAAGGAATAGTCATTTATGGTCCTGAGGCTTTGAGTCCTGAAATCATGGACACTGCATCCCCATAACATTTTGTGTTTCGACACCTTCCATCCAAAGGACTCTTTTCAGAGCCCCCTTAAGTCTTTGTTTCTCAGACTGTAGATGGTGGTGTTGAGCATGGGTGTGACCAAGGTGTGTAGCTCTGAGGCTGTTGCACTTGAATGTGAGCTGTATGTAGCAGCAGAGCTGAGGTATACTCCTAGGCTTGTACAATAATATAAGGAGGCAACAGAGAGATGAGATATACAGGTGGAAAGTGCCTTATACTTCCCCGGAGCTGATGAGATTACACATAAGGCTGTAATGACATTCAAGTAAGAGTAAATCGCACCAGCTAGAGGAGCCCCAGAAAGTAGCATTGCTGCTATATACATCTCTGTGTCATTAAGGGAGGTGGTAGAACAGGCAAACTGGATCACCTGTTTGATTTCACAGAAGAAATGGGGGAACTCCAAGTCTTTGCAGAGGACAGTTGTGACACCATTAAGCTTTCTAACAAGGAATGCAGGGCACTTATGACCCAGCAGACCAGAACCAGCTGCCCACAGAGCAGGGGACTCATGATGACCGTGTAGTGAAGAGGGTGGGAGATGGCCACAAAGTGGTCATAGGCCCTCACAGTGAGAAGAAAGTCATCTAACACTGCCAAGTGTACGTACAAGTACATATGTCTGATGCAGCCTGCAAAGATTATAACTTTGCATTCTTAATATATAGTGACTAGCATTTTGGGGATGGTTGTGGTGGTGAAACAGATGTCTACAAAGGACAGGTTGTAGAGGGAGAAGTACATAGGGTTGTGGATTTGGGAGTCTGTTATGACAGCGAGGATGATGATTAGGTTTCCAAACACAGTGATCAGGTACATGGAGAGGAAAAGGCCAAATATGAGGGGCTGTATTTCTGGTTCTTTTGACAATCCCAGAAGAATAAATTTTGAAATTTGTGTGACATTGCCTGCTCCCCTGTGGTGGTACTTATAACTAGGAATGAAAAAATATCACAATTAATTTTCACACAAATGCACATTCCTGACATTTGAAATGCTACAATTTATTATATATTACAGTAAAATAATCAATATGCATTATTTATATGACTCTCAACATATTCAAGGATTCTTCTCTGACATTTCTGTTAGGAATTCCTGTCCCACTCTTAGCCTTTACCACAAGATGTCATGTATAACAGTGTTTTGTATATTTGTTTGTTCTCATTAATCTAAAATTACATGAATATTATGTTTACTAGGCTCCCTCTTTCACCAAGTTCCCCCCACAAACCCCAGTGCAGTCACTGTCCATCACCGTAGTAAGATGCTGTAGACTCACTACTTATCTTCTCTGTGTTGCACAGCCCTCCCTGAGCCTCCCCTCCACATTATACATGCTAACTGTTATGCCCCCTTTCTTTTTCCCCGCCCTTATGCCTCCCCACCCATCCTCCCCAGTCCCTTTCACTTTGCTAACTTTTAGTCCATTCTTGGGTTCTGTGATGCTGCTGTTGTTCTGTTTATTCAGTTTTTCTTTGTTCTTATACTCCACATATGAGTGAAATCATCTGGTACTTGTCTTTCTCTGCCTGGCTTATTTCACTGAGCATAATACCCTCTAGCTCCATCCATGTTGTTGCAAATGGTAAGATTTGTTTTCTTCTTAAGGCTGAATAATGTTCCATTGTGTATATGTACCACATCTTCTTTATCCATTCATCTACTGATGGACACTTAGGTCGCTTCCATTTCTTGGCTATTGTAAATAGTGCTGCCATAAACATAGGGGTGCATCTGTCTTTTTCAAATTTGACTGCTGCTTTCTTAGGGTAAATTCCTAGAAGTGGAAGTCCTGGGTCCAATGGTATTTCTATTTTGAGCTTTTTGAGGAACCTCCATACTGTTTTCTACAATAGTTGAACTAATTTACATTCCACCAGTAGTATAGGAGGTTTCCCCTTTCCCCACAACCTCAACAACATTTAATGTTGTTTGCCTTTTGGATGGTGGTGATCCTTACTGGTGTGAGGTGACATCTCATTGCGGTTTTAATTTATATTTGTCCGATGACAAGTGATGTGGACCATCTTTTCATGTATCTGTTGGCCATCTGAATTTCTTCTTTGGAGAACTGTCTGTTCAGCTCCTTTGCCCATTTTTAATGGGATTATTTGATTTTTGTTTGTTGAGATGTGTGAGCTCTTTATATATTTTGGATGTCAACCCTTTATCGGATCTGTCATTTACAAATATATTCTCCCATACTGTAGGATGCCTTTTTGTTCTATTGATGGTGTCCTTTGCTGTACAGAAACTCTTCAGCTTGTTCTTTTTTGTATTTTTCCTCTTGCCTGGGGTGATATGTTCATGAAGAACTCACTCATGTTTATGTCCAAGAGATTTTTACCTATGTTTTTTTTCTAAGAGTTTTATGGTTTCATGACTTACATTCAGGTCTTTGATCCATTTTGAATTTACTTTTGTGTATGAGGTTAGATAGTGATCTAGTTTCATTCTCTTACATGTAGCTGTCCAGTTTTGCCAGCACCATCTGTTGAAGAGACTGTCTTTTCGCCATTGTATGTCCATGGCTCCTTTATCATATCTTAATTGACCATATATGCTTGTATTAATATTTGGAGTCTCTAGTCTGTTCCACTGGTCTGTGGCTCTCTTCTTGTGCCTGTACCAAATTGTCTTGATTACTGTGGCTTTGTAGTAGAGCTTGAAGTTGGAGAGCAAGATCCCTCCCACTTTATTCTTCCTTTTCAGGATTGCTTTGGATATTCGGAGTTTTGGTTGTTCCATATTAATTTTTGAACTGTTTGTTCCATTTCGTTGAAGAATGCTGTTGGTAATTGATAGGGATTGCATTGAATCTGTATATTGATTTAGGCAGGATGGCCATTTTGATGATATTAATTCCTCCGAGCCAAGAGCATGGGATGAGTTTCCATTTGTTAGTGTCTTTTTAAATTTCTCTTAAGAGTGTTATAGTTTTCAGGGTATAGGTCTTTAAGTTCCTTGGTTAGGTTTATTGCTAGATATTTTATTCTTTTTGATGCAATTGTGAATGGAATTGTTTTCCTGATTTCTCTTTCTATTAGTTCATTGTTAGTGTACAAGAAAGCCACAGATTTCTCTGTGTTAATTTTGTATCCTGCAAATTTTCTGTATTCTGATATCAGTTCTAGTAGTTTTGAATTGGAGTCTTTAGGGTTTTTTATGTACAATATCATGTCATTTGCAAATAGTGACTGTTTAACTTCTTCTTTACCAATTTGGATTCCTTGTATTTCTTTGCTTCTCTAAGTGCTGAGCTAGGACCTCCAGTACTATGTTGAATAACAGTGGGGAGAGTGGGCATCCCTGTCTTGTCCCCGATCTTAGAGGAAAAGCTTTCAGCTTCTCGCTGTTCAGTATGATGTTGTCTGTGGGTTTATAATATATGGCCTTTATTATGTTGAGGTACTTGCCCTCTATGCCCATTTTGTTGACAGTATTTTTCAAAAATGGATGTTGAATTTTGTAGAATACTTTTCAGCATCTATGGAGATGAAATATTGTTTTTGTCCTTATTTTTTTAATGTGGTGGATGATGTTGATGGCTTTTTTAATGTTGTACCATCCTTGCATCCCTGGAATGAATTCCACTTGGTATTGGTATATGATCTCTTACCTTGGATTTTTTTCAGACATACCGAGAAGATATAAAAGCCATTCTCCTTAAAGTTTTCCAAACAATTGAAGAGAAGGGAATACTCCCAAACTCATTCTATGAAGCCAACATCACCCTAATACCAAAACCAGGCAAAGACCTCAGCAAAAAAGAAAATTACAGACCAATATTCCTGATGAACGTAGATGCAAAAATACTCAACAAAATAACGAGCGAACCGAATTCAAAAATACATCAGAAAGATCATACAACATGTATACCAGTTTTAATGAAGAGTGATTTCATGCATTTGTGGATTATATGGTAACTACTTACCATTTTCTAGTTAAAAGGCATAGGGTGGTAATTAACAAAATCCCTGGAATAGTATCTTGTTGAAAGAATATAAGCAAATAAATATATATCATGTGAGATGGTGAAAGCTGCTAAAGAAAAAGAGTATAAAATGTAGTGGATTGTGTGTTGGTTTTCACTGAGAGTTCAGGAAGACTTGCAAACAAGGTGACATTTGAATAGAGACCTCAAGATTCATGGGGACACATGCAGTTATCTGGGGAAGTGTGCCCTGCAGAGGAAGAGCCAGTGCAAAGGCATGAGGAAGATATTTTCGATATATATGCAAGACTCAAAATGGACAGTGTTATGAGAAGAAGGAGCAAGAGGGAGAATGAGACGCCATAGTGTCAGAAGCTGCTGAGGAATGGGGTGGGTTCCCTGCCACTGAATCTTCAAGACACAAGCAATCCATTGTCTATTTGTTCTTGAACTTCATTAATTTTGCTTTCAAGCAACCTTTGAATAGAATGGATCCCCTTCTTATTTACGTGTACCGATTAATGTTCTTTCATCTTTCTTTTATGGATCACTTGTAGGAATAAATGAGCTCAGCTACTCCTGCTTGGAGAACTGCTTGTTCCCCACAAAGCAGACACACACTCAGTGCACTACGACTCCCTGGGGCCATTTCCTTACCAAGATCTTCTCACCGCAGACATGTTATTTAGGAAAGGAATATTACTGTTCAAGCTGTTACATCAGGTGACCTATACCTAAAGAATACAGAAATAGCACCCAATTCCAGTGGTGGAGTATCCATGGTATATGAACATGGGGCTCCCTTGTAATATGACCATTCTGCATTTAATGAAACATTTAAACCAGTTAAAAACACAAATAAAGAAAAAATGAATATGATGGGGAAAAGGATTAAGTGGCTCAGCTGGTCCTTGAGAGTTTGTGAAAAGTAATAGAGCAACTTTGGCCTTGGCAGCATACCAAATACACTTATATCCCTAAAATGTCCAGAATAACTAATAACACAGCAAAAGACAATTTATCCTAAAGAAAAATGAGTCATTTATTTATGGTCAAGACAAATTACAGACTGAATATCCCTTTAGAAAAAGTTAAGCACATGGAAGGAACCCAACATTTACACTAGCAAACATACAGCTTATGATTGTAAGGGATTTTAAAGATGAAATGGTGAAATACACTGAAATGATAGTAAATAAGAGATTTTGAAATCAGAAAACCAACTTTTGCATCTATGATCCTATCACATGTTAGCTGTTTGAATGTGGAGAGCCTTTTAAACTCTTTGCCAGGATAATATCCTCACCGAGTAAGTGGGTAGCAGTATCCATCCTCCTAAAGTGGTGGACAGCTTTATTCAGTATACTTTCAAAGGAAAACATACAGTTCCTTCCTGTTAGTTCAAAGCACATTAGTTCTTACCTACCACTGGTGATGAGATAAGGGTGATTTTTTCTTCTATCTCCCCAGTGCCTTCATTTATTTACCATCTGTCTGTCCTTTCTTCACAGCCTGATTTGAATTCCATGTTGCTTCTCTCAACTATCTCAGGCTGGTACTCTTCTAGCTAATATTTATATCAACTCAGACAGATATTTCTGTGTTCTGAGGGTAATCACCACCTTCCCTGATTTAAGCTGCCCCATTGAAAGTCTCCCTAGTAGAGAATGAAGCCCAAATTCTGTACCTTACAACATTAGGCTAAACATCTGTGAAACTTCTGGGAGCTTCACCCTCACACTGTCCTGTGTCTGCACTCATTGACCTCCCAAACACTGAACTTGACTTTCTTTCACCTGATGCTGCAACCTCAATGTTATCTCTGTATGCCTGCTTCCCCCTGCCTGGAGCCTTGCCCACAGGTCTCTTTGGATGTTTCCACAACATCCCCATCTTTGAATCTCCATTGCCTTTTACAGACTGCCTGTATCCTTTCTCCCCTTTACATTGCCGAGAAAAAGGACACTTCCTCACATAATGAGTTTAGATGTAGGGGCTATCATTTTGTGATTTTGTTTAATTCCAATTTTTTTCCTCCTAAACTGTAATTTAATTGAGGCATGTATCAATGTTGTATATTCTCACCAACCTCTCCATACCAGTGTTGACAGAGTTACTTAGGAAAAGTAGCTGAATCAATTACATGCATGAAGGAATGAGAGAACATTTTCCTATCGAATATGCCAGTGATGAAAGTAAAGTTGCATAGAAATACAAACATGGGTATGGAGTACATGCAAGGGGAATGTACCCATTGGGGTTTCAGTCTATAGGTTGTAAAAATTAAGTAAAATAGAATAAATAAGGCACAAAATAAAATACCAGGGTGCATCATATATCATAAGGATACCTACCAAGTCATTTAATAATTCTCTGTGTTCATTTGCACACTTGTGTGTGTGTGTGTGTGTGTGTGTGCATGTATGTATATGTATTTCTTGGTTGTGTGAGTGCAAGCAAAATTTTTTGCAATGGGAAATGTCTGTTTTACTCTGGGAAACAGTAAAAAAGTCTGGAATCTACTGTAGTAAATGTAAGATTACAACCATTAACTCTTGCCTATTGAGGGAAAAGCGATATGAATGACAAGCCCAATCAGAGCCACGGTCAGAGAGAACAGCAGTCAGGTTCTCTGTGGGTTCTTCTGTGACCCCCGACTCAAGGGACTATAATCTGACTGCTCCACTCACCTTATTGTGATGTTAATGTCAGCCCCTGTTCTAACTGTGATTCCTGTTTATTGACCACACTTTATTTTATGTGGCCCAATAGCAGATGTATTGGTGCTTCTCTCATTTTCTTTGAGGCATTGTTTCCTCTGTTGTTTTGGGTTTGGAAATTTTATGTCATTTATAACATCCAATAGGTACACTCTAGCCATCATTCTGTTCTCCTCTTTAATGGAAACGCCCCCCCATATTTTATAGAAAATCCTGAAGCTACATTCACAATTTATAATCTTTCTTCATATGATTTATCCCTGAGGAAATGATGTCAAACAATTATTTGGCTGTACTAGGACGTCTCCAATATCATAACATCCAGATGTGCAGGACCTCATGTTTCAGGTCCTTGTTTATGGATTCATGATTATGAATATTTGTATAGGGAAAAAGTAAGGAAATGATAATTCAAAAAGAAAAAGAATGACAGTTAATGTAAACAAGGTTAAGAACAATGAACTTCAGTAACTATATTCAATGAAATTGAATAGAATGTTAGACAAACTTCTGAAGAAAAAGATATAAAATAACAATAATTTAATCACACCATCATGGGACTCTAGTTATAGGTTAAATTGGCCAAGACTTGGAAATGAAAAATATAAAAAGTGCTCTTTTTAAAAAGCAGTGGAGGAAGCAGCATCTAAACTTCCAACTTCTACCTATAGAAAAGTAAATGAAATAAAATATGTTTATGTAAAGAAAGATATTATTAGTTGAATACAAAGAATGTCTTCCACAAAGGAGTCATGATTATTGTTCTAAAAATATTTCTTACTACAAAATGCAAAGGGTAGAAATAAGGAAAACAGATGTACAATAACACATTATATATAAAGGTGATTTTTCAAAATATTCAATAGAAATTTCTGTGTTAAAACACAATTGCAGAGTGGACCCAGTATGACCCACTAATTGAAATATCACACAAAATTTTCATGCATCTTCCCCAATACATCTATGTAAGTAAAATAATTAAATGCTTAACAACAACATTAATGAAAAAACCTCCAATCTTTGCTCAAAAGTATGCAATCATAATAAAAACAGAATTGAAGAATTTGCAGTCAATCACCACAGACAAAGTGAAAGGCAAACAAACCCCAAAATAAATGTAGTAGCAACAGTAATTAAATTGTCACAAAATGGAACATTTTGATATTCCTTTTTAGACTTATTACATAAATTTTAAGTGACTATCCAAAGTTAAAAAGTAATACTGTGAAATGTAAGTGTCGAAACTGCTGTTGAAAAGTATTATCTATATCCATTAGACTGGATCTTTTTAATGAATTCAACGAATACTCAGATATACCATTAATTTTTTTAAATGTCCTCACCTCACTGCACACTCTTCCAGACCTAACACTCCATTTTCCTACTTCTAATTGCCTGGAAAGTTCTTGGATATTTTCTCATTTCACTGAGATCACTTCATGCTTCCTACTCATTCTACATTGTTATACAACTGGAATTCTCTGCACTTTACTTAATTCTCAACAATGACCCTTATATTGTTGAGCCCAATGGGCCCCTCTCTATTTAACATATTACATAAATTCATTATAAATTAGCCAGTTAACCAAGCAGAAAAGAAAACCTTGGCGATCTTTAATCTCTGGCTAGTATAGTAATTTTTACAGCAGTAATCGAAATGTAACACAGATATTTATCCTATGTTTTTTAGAGGAAACTGAATTTTAGTTTCTGAATTAATTATTTTAGCTTCTATTAAGTACATTTTGGGCAGCTTCTTAGGAAAACAGAATGGAGGTTCCTCAGAAAATAAAAATTAGAAGTGTCATATGACCCAGTAATTCAACTCATAGGAATTTACCCAAAGAATACAAGACATCTGATTTGAATAGATACATGCACTCCTATGTTTACTGTCATATTTTTTATGATACCCATGATATGGAAGCATATAAAGGTATCCATCAGTAGATAATGCATAAAGAATATATGGTATATATATATATATATACAGTGAAATATCATTTAGCCATTAAAAATAAATCCTGCTATTTACAACAACATGGATGGACCTAGAGGGTATTATGTTAAGTAAAATATGCCAGGCACAGAAAGACAAATACCATATGATTTCAGTTACTCCTGGAATCTAAAAACAAAACAAAACCAAAATAACGAAACAGCAATACACTCATTGATGCTGAGAAGTGACTGATTGTTACTATGGCAGAGGGTTTGGGGTGAGTGGTGAAATGGGTGAAGGGGATAAAAAGGCACAAAATCACAATTATATGAATTAGTCACCGCGGTAGATGCACAACATTGAGAATATGGTCAACAGGTGTGTGACGTCTTTCTATGTTCCCAGTAAATACTACTTTGTGTGGAGATTTAATACAGTATAAAACTTTAAAAACTGTTTTCTGTATATTTGAAATATATTATTGCATGTGATATTGTAATATTGCACGCCAACTATACTTCAATAATAATTTAAAAAACAATGACTGGGTTGGAGGAATTAACACTGTTAAAAATGTTCATAATACCAAAAGTGATTGACAGATGCAGTGCACTCCCCATCAAAATGCAAGCATCATTTTTAAAAATAAATAGAACAAATATTCTTAAAAATTTTACAGAACCACCAGTATCCAGTACAGCCAAATCAATCTTGAAAAAGAGAAGTCAAGGAGGAGTCATTATGCTCCCTTGTTGCAAACTGTATTTCAAAACTACAGCAACCAAAACAATATGATATTGGCATAAAAAAACACATGAATCAATTGAGGAGAAGAGAGAACCCAGAAATAAACCGACACATATATAGTTAGTTAAGTTATGACAAATGTGGCAAGAATATATACTGTGAAAGTGGTAGTCTGTTTAGTCAATGGCATTCGGAAACATGGATCATCATATGCAAAAGCATGAAATTGGACCGTTATCTTATACCACACACAAAAATTATCTCAAAATGGACTGAAGAATTGAAAGTAATCCCTGAAACCATTAAGTTCCTTGAATAAAAACAAGGAGTGGTTAGCTCTTTGACATTGGTTTTGACAATGATTTTTAGGGTCTGATTACCAAAATAAAAGAAAGAAAAGCAAAAAAATCCAAAAAGGTGTGTCTACATCTGTACAGCTAAGGAAACCATCAATGAATGGAAATGGAACCTACTAAATTGAAGACAACACTTACAAATTATATATTTGATAATGGAAAACTAGCCTGAATATATAAATAACCTATATAACTCAACAGAAAAAAAACTCCAAACAATCCAATTTCTAAAAAATGGGCAGAGGACCTGAATAGACATTATTCCAAAGAAATATAGATGGCCAACAGGAACACAAAGAGGTACTCAACATCACTAATCTCCAGGAAATGAAAATAAAAACCACAATGATATATCACCCCACACCATTCAGAATGGCTATCACTCAAAATACAAGAAATAACAAGTGTTGGAGAGGATGCAGAGAAAAGTGAAGTCATGACTTATTGGTGGGAAATTAAATTAGTATAGTCAGTATGTTCAATGGTATGGAAATTCCTCAAAGAATTAAAAATAGAACTGTCATTAAATCCAGTAGTTCCACTTCTGGGTATTTACATGAGAATGCAAGAACACAAATTTGAATGTGTAAAGATACATGCACACCCATGTTCATTGCAGCATTAGTTCAATGACGAATAAATTGAAACAAACTAAAAGTCCATCAGTTTCATATGCATTATGAAAATTTTATATGTATGTATGTATATATGTGTGTATGTATATATATATGTGTGTGTGTGTGTGTGTGTGTGTATATAGAGAGAGAGAGACATATTTATGGATATCTGTCTATATCTATATCTATCTATCTATCTATCTATCTATCTATCTATCTATCTAATATCTATCTATCTATCTATATAATGCAATGACATTCAGCCATAAAAGAGAAGGAAATTTTTGTTTCCTTCTCAACTTATCATTGCACACCACTAGAACAGGAGGCTTCCTTAAACCTGGTTGCCAGCACTATCACTGCATCACAAGGCATTTACTACGTTGTCCTCAAGGCAAAGTCTCTCCAGAGTCCCAGGCATAAAGAAGTAGGGCCTGAAAGCTTCCTTGGCTGTGGGGATGGAACTCAGCAGACGCTTTCCCCTCTTTGTCTCTTTTCTCTGGTGTTTAATTCATTCAAGGCATCCTCATCTCAGGCCGAGCAATTATTTCCCTCCTACTTCCAAATGAAGACCCCAGTGATGACATGATGACTGCCCTACGTCTTAGACACCTGACATTTGCTGTATGGCTCTTCCTCATTCTGTCCTACTCCAAGTCCTCATTTCCCAAGCCCCATGCTCCTCTCTGCCCTGAAGGAACTTCATGGAGTTAAAATCATTTTCCCTGTACCCCAGGAGCACCATAGGTCATTGTTAGAGGACTAAGGTCAATAAAGTTTCCAATCATGCAGAAACATGTAAACTGTTTCAAGAACACAGTTTGCAGAGAATTAAACAGTTCTCTCCTATAGCTACTGCCTATGCTGGAGAGTGGACTGTGTGCTAGGCCTGCTTCCATGAAGAATGGTGAACTGTTTGACCCAAGGCCCCATATGCTGGAGAACCCAGGCCTTGTCCTCATGGACTTGGTCTTTGGTAGGCAGGACTATGGGAACTTTGAGAATCCCCATCATGCTATTGACTTCTGCTCTCAGTGCCATGAGAATGAGTTCCCTTAATGGCAGAGACATCTCCAACCTCTTTTCCTCTTTCACATATCACATACAATTATCTGCTTTTGCTTAACCACTCTCTCATGACCCCAACTGTGCCGTTTACATCTTCTTGTGCATGCCTATATGCTCCTGGTAAATACTGGGAGGAAAATAACTGAAATGGGAGAAGTTCAACAGTGTTTACTATAATCTCAGGTGCTCTCATCTCCAACACAACCTTAGTGGAATGGGCGGAACCCTGGCTTATAAAGCCCGCATCCTAACTTCTCCTCTGGACTCTTACCAGATACTGTTCTCTGGTGCAGTCCCTGCCTTTCTAGACCGCAGTTTTGCAACTCTATGGAGTTGCTGAACATAGAACTGCAGAAACGTGTGCACAGGGAGACATGTACTCAGGCATCATCAATCTTGGATGGGGTGTTGGCATGAGCAGTGTGGGAAGGCACAGGTGCACAGGCATTCTAACACATACAGATGCGGGCAGACATGGAGCAGGAGTGGCCAAGACTCCTGCTGAGGTGCCAGCATGCAGAAGATCCTGCACGCTGTTCTTAGGTTTTCAGTATTGTAAATTAATCTTACTTGGAGAAAGTAGTTTGGAGGAGAAATCTTAAAATTAAGAATAAAATCCTGAAAATTATCATGACAGTTTATAAATACAGGAAAATCTTAAGCTTCTGTAATAGAACAGCCATATCCAATATGTAATGTTGGGAACCATAACGGAATTAAACCTAAAATATGCTAAAGCACTGTTATCAATAAATTAGCATGATCTGCAATATTATGTGAAAGCTTATCCAAAAAGAGACTGAAATATCTGGAGAAAAAAGTACTGCTATTGGAGTGAGAATCTGAATATAATAAAGATGTTGATTCTTTCAAAATTTAATTATAACTTTTATGGAATATGTAATAAAATCCTTGGTACTTTTTTAGCAGCAAGCATAGACGATTCTAATTTTTAACTGGAAAAATGAAACGGGCAACAGGAATGAAATTATTCCAGACATAAATAGTACTCAATGACTTTACTAAATGTTTAGTATACAATGAAGATATAGTATTTTAAAATATGACTCCAAAGATTTGACAGCATGCTCAGTTGAATAACACAAAAATCATGACACTGATGATCATTTATAAGAATATAATTTGGAAATATAAGAACATAATCAAGGAAAAATGTTAACTTTCAAAGCTGAGCAAAGATCAATTATGGATTGTTCTTTATTTAAAATAAATCAAAACAGTATTAGCATAAAGAACACACCTAAAAAAAATTAATGTCCAGAAATGGGCAAGTATTTAAGGACCCATTTCCATTTGGTGGAATAATTTGGTCTGATAACAATTGGATAATATTGGAAAGTGTGAAGAGAGTCTGTATTTAGAGTTCTATATTTATATTCTGTATTTAGAAATTACAATTTTATTGAATTTACATAAGATTAAACAAAGATAAAATACATGGTAAGTAATAGACATTGATAACAATATTTTTAGGAAAAGGAGCAACAAATTTCTAGATAAATTACATGTAGAATTGACAAAGACAATGAAAAAAGTTCCCTTATGATTTTTACATTTCTGGTTCAAAGCCCAGGCAAGTGGACAGATGTTGTCCAGACTTTAAGTGTGTGTTAGGTTAGATACACTTAAATATAGAGGGAACTTCTGTGCTATCTACAGGCCACATGTAAGGGAAGGAACATGAAATTGTTTAGAAGACACACTGGGATGTATAATTACTCTCAAGGGGCATGTTTCCCAATCCAAGTCTATTTCCTTTTAGTCCTTACCTTCAAAAAGAGACAATCCTCAGGTAACAGGATAACATTATATCAATTTATTTAATGAGGCACAATGAGAATTCAGTCCTGAAAGCCTCAGCTATTGTAAGGGCTTTATTTTGTTGTACATCTATGGGAATAGCAGAGGAACAAAACTTCCTTTTCCGGAGATCTCATGAGTGATTCTTTCTCCATTCCATTCCTGGGGACAGAAATCCCGGTTCTAACAGTTGTTCACAAGGGAAACAGAGCCAGCCAGCAAATGTCATCTCTTTAATGATATCTTGGAAAACCAGAGTATCCTTGCAAGTGGAGAAACTATAAGAAATGGAGGAGTGTCCCCTTTTTTTCAGAGGTAAAAAGTCAACATTACCATGTTATTCCAACACTAAGACTGTAGACTTGGGAAATGCAGCAATGACCGTGACTTAACTTTTCTTGTATCTTCTTTGATTTTCGGTTCAACAATAAAGACTGCCCCATTTTTGCCCCACCATCCTCCTGTGTATCTTTCACAGCCATTTTAGGCTTTCCTTTAGTTGCACTCTTTCTCCTTTCCTCCCCCAGTGTTTCCAGAAGTGGAACCATATGAGTGTTTGCATTGTAGAGAGTTGTTTCTGTGGCCAGTGATGATTTTGCAGGATGCATGCCAGGCTCCAGTGACTGCACAGAGAAATTATGAAAAACTGTGGGGATGAGACATACACAGTAGAAAATAATGTAAGTGGGAGATTAATACACCAGAAAAATCCAGCACTTACCCTGAATATCTTGTCACATTAGGAAAACTGGAATCAAAACCAGAGATGTCAGCATGGTTCCTATGATACACATTCAGCGGTCAGTGGTGGACATGGATGAACATTGGCTAAGTAACTAAAGGTGTGTGTGAGTGTGTGTGAGTGTGTGTGTGTGTGTGTGTCTGTGTGTGTGCCCCAGCTTAAGGTCCACAAATGTGAATCTTTACTCTTTTCATTTACAAAGTCAGTGTGAATAGAGAATCTTTAGTCACAGCATCTCTCCCACAAATCATGGATATTTTCCTAAAGGTTTTCTCTTCATTCTGCCAAGAACAGGTCTCCCTTCTAAAGGAATGCAGCCAGGGTATTTCTGAGTTTGGTTCAACTTTCTGTTCAACAATTGGTGTATGAGGACAGATTTTATGTTGTATGTTATGTGACCTAACAGATCACCTTATATCTCTGGAACTCAGTGTTTATTGTTCAAAATAAAAAAAAGATTTAAATCACAATTTCTCACAATAGTGTTATAGGCATTTTGGGTGGATCATCCTTTGTTGCTGGGAGATTTCCTGAGCCTTTTAAGGTGTTAACCAGCATCCCCGGATTGCCCATTCTAGTGATGACTAACAAAAATCTAGACACAGCCAAGTATCCTCTAGTAAAAACCATTGCTTGAAATCGTACCCAAAAGATTACAGACCAATACCCCAGATGGATATAGATGCAAAAATCCTCCACAACATATTTGGATACTGAATTTTAAAATACATCAAAAGGATAATCCATCACAATGAACTGGGATGTATTCCATGGATGCAAGGAAGGTAAAATATTCACAAACTGTTCAGTGTGAAACAGCCTGAAGGATAGGAACTATATGATCATCTAAACAGATGCTAATAAAAACACCCAACTTGGTAAGGAAGAAATAAATTGTCACTATTTTCTAGTGAGATGACACTATATATATATAACTTTTGAAACTCCACCAAAAACCATTAGAATTAATAAAAGATTTGGCAAAGTCACAGGATACAAAATTGATACACAGAAATGTGTTACATTCCTATATTCAAACAACAAGCTAGCAGAAGGAGAAAACAAGAAAACAACTCCATTTATAATAGCACTAAAGTAATAAAACATGTAGGAGTAAACCTAACTATGGAGATGAAAGATCTGTGCTATGAAATCTGAGACAATGATGAAAGTGAAGACACAAACAAATGGAATTCTATTTCTTGTTTTTAAGAAAAATTAATATTACAATATGGCCATATAACCCAAAGCAATTTAAAGTTTCAATAAAATCCCCATGAAAATAATTGAATTTTTCAATGACATACAGCAAAGAAACATAAAATTAAAATGAGTCCACAAAAGACCCTAAAGAGCCAAAGTTATCTTGGAAAGAAAAACAAAGCTGGGAATATCACAGTTCCTGAATTCAAGCTGCAATGATTAAAACAGTATGGCACATCCACAGGAGCAGACACATAACTCAATGGATCAGAATAGGGAGCCCAGAAATAAACTCATGCTTATCTGGTCAGTTATATTTGAAAAAAGAGGCAAGACTATACAATGGGGAAAATATAGCCTCTTCTATAAGTGGTGTGTGGAAAACTGACAGTTACATGCAAGAGAATGAAATTGGATCACTGGCTTACAGAATACACAAATGCAAACTCAAAGTGGATTAAAGAGGTAAATTAAAGACATGAAGCCATCAAATGCTTAGAAAAACAGTTTTCCAGGAATATCTTGAGCACCAGATGAGTAATTTGTTCCTGGGTATGTCTCCTACACATGGGAAAGGAAAAAATAATTGGATTGTATCAAAATGTAAAGCTATACAGCAAAGCAACAAACAAAAGAGAAGGGCATCCTCAGTAGAGGAGAAGTTATTCAGCTATGATATATGCAATAAAGGGCTAAAATTCGAAATATATATAGAACCCCTATGACAATGCCAAAAAAAGCCAAATAACCCAATTGAAAAATGGGCAGAGATGGCAGAGTAGGAAGGCTATGTGTAAACAAACCTCCTCCCAAAAACATAAAACATGAAAATACAGAAAATACAACTAATCCTGAAATGACCTGAAGATGGCAGAACTGACTACCTACATCTGGGGGGAAGAGAAGACCTCACAGAAAAGGGGAAAGCGGCAAAGCCAAGATCTGGCAGGACCTAAGCCCCACCCCCACCCCAGCCCACAGGCGGGAGGAAGAGGAACAGAGCGTGGAGGCTGTATGAGGCTAGTATCACTGAACACCTGACCTCCGGGAGCGGGAGCGCACATGGCATGGTGCTCTGGTGATTAGCGGGGCTAGACAACAAGGACGGGTGGAACATTCTGGACAGCTGAGATTCCCGCTGCTTGTGGAGAGCAGGCATGCTCTACCCGACCCCTGAGACAAATGCAGAGCAGGCAGTTTGAAAGACTTCCGTAGAGTGGGAGCGGTACCAGAGAGGTGAGGGTTAGACAGAGCTCTCTGCTCAGGAGAAAGGGCAGACAAACAATGCCTCCTTATCCCAGCAGTTTGGGAACTACCAGCAGCTCCAGATCTCCCAACCTCCTCACGGACAACACTGCCCCATAACTCCTCCCTCACCTGTGGTCTATAGAAGGCACACTTGTCCCACCAGCGGTGTCAGACTTTGCTGCCAGGTATGCAGAAGGAGACCCTCCCAGATTTCTCAGCCCTGTGTGACACAGCTGAGGAAGTGCCTGTGAAAGCCATCCCCAGAAGCTCGTTCCTCCTGGCAAGCAGTGGCTCCTGCCTGCCTGTGGCCTCTGCCATTGCTGAAGTCCAGGGAGACAGCAAATCCAACCACAGCAACTGCAGTGGCACAGCTCCAAGGCTTCTCCCAGCTGATGGCCCACGTGATCCAGTGTTGGTGTCAGACTTTGCTGCCACATAGGCAGAGGTAGACCCTCAAGTTTTCTTGCTTCCATTGTGGCCCAGCTGGGGAAGAGTCTGTGGGAGCCACCCCAGAAGCTTCTTCCCCAGAAGGGAGGCTGAATCCCATGCAATGGGACTGAGCAGACACACACACCAGCCCACACACCCCATTAACCCTTAAGCTCTACCACTGCTGCAGGCCAGGAAGAGGGCAGCCCCAGCAACTGCAACTCTAGCACAGATTTCTGCACTGATCACAAAGGCACAGCCAAAGCAAAGTGCCCACCAAAAATAAGACCAGTACAAGCCAGAAAGAAATGCATCCTTGCCCAGGGCATTCCAACAGCTGGGGCTCCTGCATTGGAAAGTAAAGTCTCCTGAGCTTCAGGCCACTACACTCTGCCCCACCATAAAGCTTTACTCTGTAAGAAGAAACACAGAATCTGGAAAAATGAGGAGGCAGGGGAATATGTTCCAAGCAGTACTATGAGATGTAACACCAGACAGAGGGCTGAATGAAACAAATCATCAAACTTCAAAGTACAAAGTCATAAACATGTCATGGATCTACAGGAAACTATTCAAGATCTCAGGGAGGACTGCAATGAAAAGATAGAGGCCTGCAAAAGAACCATTCAGAGCTGAAAAATGCATTATCTGAGATGAAACATACAATGGAGGGAATTAATAGCAGACTTTCACAGGTTCAAGAATCTGTAAATGATATGGAATTTAGGGAATATGGAAACAATGAACCTGAAAAACAGGTTAAAAAGGATCCAACGAATGAAAAAATAATGAGAGCCTCGTGACCAATCTAAGTACAACAATATTCACATAATAGGGGTACCAGAAGAAGAGGGGGGCAAAGGGATAGAGATTGTCTTTGATGAGATAATTACTGAAAACTTCCACAGTCTGGGAAAGGAAATAGGTCAGGGAAGTGCAGAGAGCCCTTAACAAAAGGAATGCAAGGAAGGCAACACGAAGACATAAAACGATTAAAATAGCAAAGATCAAGTACAAGGAGACAGTATTGAAAGCAGCCAGAGAAAAAATATCACTTACAAAGGAGACCCCATCAGGCTATTCATCAGACTTCTCAGGAGAAACTCTACAGTCCAGAAGGGAGGGGCATGATATATTCAATTTAATGAAACAAAAGGACCTCCAAGGAAGAACACTCCACCTGGGAATATATAAATTTGAAGCAGGGATTAAACATTTTCAGTAAAAGAAAAGTTGAAGGAATTCACCAACAGTGAATGCAGCACTGAGCCAGGCCTACACAACATGCTAGAGCGCTGTAGATGGAACGGTTCCTAAACCTAAACAGCTTTCACTAGAGAAAACAAGTGCACAGTAAAGGTAGGGGACCAATCCATTACCAAGAAAGAATGAAATTAAATCAACTGCTCACAAAATCTGCCAAGGGATATAAAAAAGATGCAGAATATGAAACCTAATATATAAAGTGTGGAGGCAGAAGAAGAAGGGGAAAAAACACCTCTAGACTGTGCTTTAAAAATCATCAGCAGTTTATGATAGACTGTTATATAGTAAGGAAGTTCTCCTTTAGCCTTTAGTTATGGAAGGAAGGAGGGAAGGAGGGAAGGAGGGAAAGAGAGAGAAAAAAGAGAAAGAGAAAACAAAGAAACAGAAGGTGATTTCCACTGCATTCCGTTCCATCTCCATCCATTTGCAGTCCTTCCCATCCCATTTCAATTCCTGTACATTCTTTTTCCATTCATTTCAATTCCATTTCAATTCCATTCCATTTCAATTAGATTCCAATCCTTTCCATCCAATTACATTTTCTCTTCCACTTACAATTCCTTTACATTTCATTCCATATCATTTGATTTCCATTCCATTTCTTTCCATACATTTCTATTAATTTACATCCTGTTTCCTGTCCTTCTCTATTTCCTTTCTGTCCCATTTTCAAGTCCTTTCAATCCATTTCCTTTCCTTTAAATTGCATTTCATTCCTTTCCATTCATTCCATTTCCATTCCTGTACATTCTGATTCCATTCTTTTTGAATCTATTTAAATTACATAACATTTCAATTAAATTCCATTCCTTTCCATCCAATTACTTTACATTGCATTCAATTTACTTTCAATCCCATTCAATATCTATTGCATTCCATTTCTTTTCCATTATATTTTCTTTCCTTTCCATTCCATTTCCATTCCACTTCTATTTCTATCTATTCCATTTTCATTTCATTAATTTTCATTCTACTTCTATTCCTTTCCATTCTATTTCCATTCTTTTCTATCAGTTGAAATTCCTTTCCTTTCCATTTCATTTCTGTTCTTTCCTTTACATTTCCATTCCATTCCTTCCATTATATTCCATTTCCACTCGATTCCATTCCAGTTCCTTCCAATTCCATTTAAATTTCATTTAATTTCAGTTCACTTTCATTCATTTCCATCCAATTACACTTCTGTCTGTTCCATTTCCAGTTCCTTTGCATTCCGTTTGATTTCCATCCATTGCTATTGCTTCATTTTCCATTTCCTTTCCTGTTCTTTCTACTTTCTACTTTCCATTCTATTTCTATTCCTTTCCACCCATTTCTACTCCTTTGCATCCCGTTTTCAATTCCTCACCATTCATTTTCATTTCTTGAAATTCCATTTCATTCCTGTCCATTGCTTCCTTTTCCATGTCAATACCTGTACATTCCACTTCACTCCTTTCCATTCCATTCCTTTCCATCAAATTACCGTTCTTTCCAGTACATTTCCAGTTCTTCTACAGTCCATTCAATTCCACTGAATTTCTATTCCATTTCCATCGATTTCTATTCCTTTACATTCCGTTTCCTTTCCTTTTCAATTTCCATTCCTTTCCATTTATTTTCTCCCCATTCCTATTCCTTTCCATTCCATAATTTCTACTCCATTTCCATTCCTTTCTATTCCATTTTCAATTCCTTTCCACCTATTTCCACTCCTTTAAGTTCCATTTCATTCCTTTCAATTCCATTTCCATTCCTGTATATTTCTTTTCCATTATTTGCAATTACTTTTAAATTATGTTCCATTTCAATTCAACACCATTCCTTTCCATCCAATTAAATTACTTTCCATTCTATTTCCAATTTTTTCTACCAATTGCCCTTCCTTTCTGTTCCTTTCCATTCTTTCCAGTCCATTTCTACTTCTTTCCATTACTTCCATTGTTTCCATCCAGTAGATTCCACTTCCATTTCCATTCAGTGCAAATTCCTTTCAATTCCCCTACCATTCCTTCCAATTACATTTGAATTTCATTTAATTTCAATTCAACACCATTCCTTTCCACCCAATTACATTACTTCCTATTCCATTTCCAATTCCTTTAAATTGTAATTAACAGTTTAAAAGTAATTAACACATATATTCAGTCTCACAGAAAATGAAGTAATTACAGTGTACATCTCATTAGCATACTGATTTTTACATTTTTTCACTTGAATGCCAGGATGAAAGAAGATACTGTGATATGTATGTCTCAAGAACTACTGCTGCAAGGTAACATTCACAAGGAATCCCTTGGTCTTGATCATTCTTGTCAATATGGAAACATTTGCATTAACTCCACCTTAAAAATAAAAAAGGACTGTCCTCATTGTTTCAGTGGATATCCTTTAATTATTAATATATTTCTGCTCTAGAAAGCAATGGCTTTATGAAGAAGTACCCAGGTGGTACCCAGAAACTCAAGACTCTTTGCTCACCAGTGCCTGGTGTTCCTTTGTGTCACGGCCACAGTTGCTCTGAGAGTCATAGGCAGGGCCTCCTTTCTGCCTGTCTGCAGTCGGTGACTAACCTCTTTCCACAGACGCTGATAGCTCACCTCTCTGCCCTTTTCACGCTGTAAGGTGTTTTTCCTGTGGTTTGGTGTAGTTGGGGCTGCCTTCTACCTGCTGGTCAGCAATTGAAGCTTCACAGGGCCAGGTGGGCTGGGCATGGCTGGTGCATAGGGGATAGCCACTGTAGAGCTGTGCTTCTAGAAAGGGAGGTGGAAACTTTAGGTTTATTGCTCATGAGGCCCCGACCAGTTGGGCTGAGGGAAGGCTGGGAAAACCTGGGCAGTGACCTCCCTCCACATTCAAGGCAGAGAAGTTGGAAGGCTGCTGCGCCAAGTATATCAGGTGGAGAAGTTGCAAGGGAAGTGCCTCCACCTGACTGAGAAGCCAGTGAGGGAGTTGAGATCTGGCTCCCACCATCATCCCACCAGTTGGGCTGAAGGAGGATTGGGAAAGGTGGGAATGTGTCCTCCCTTCACCTTCCAGGCAGTAAAGTGTGACCACTGATGGCTGAGCAGGGTGAGAATGTAGGAGAGTGTGCCTTGGGGCTGAGCCACCACGGAGAGAGAGAGAGAGATGGAGCATTTGGAGCTGACTCCCATGAATGCCTGACAAATTAGGTTAAGGGAAGGCCGAGAAAACATAATCCATGTGCCTTTCTTCTTCCAGCGAGTGCACCTACTGAACCCCATTGCTCTGGCACACTTCCTGCTTGTTGTAAATCTTACAAAGTGCTGCTTCTGTGCTGGGTCTCAGAGGGACTGATGGAGTGTGTCTGTCCTCCACAAGTTGAAAGGAGTCTCAGTCTTCCAGACTGCTCCAACTCCTCCTGGTGTCCAGCCCCATTAATTACCAAAGACCCATGCAATGTGGAGTCATATTCCCAGAGATCTCCAGTGCCATGTGTGCAGGATTCCAGAGTGTTTATCCCATCCCCATTCCTCTTCCTTGTGAGCTGGGATGGCAAAAAGATTTGGTCCAGATTGATTGGAGCTCAGCCACTTTACCTTTCTTCACCAGATGTAGATATCCTTTCTGAAGTCTTCAGGTCATTTTCAAAGTTAGTTGCATTTGCTGTAGTTGCTTCCTTGATGTGTATGTAGAGGTGGTTTCTGCCATATTTTTTTCCCAGTTTCAAGAAATGTTTAACTCAATGATTTAAGGTTCTGCTTTAAGAAGCTAGGAAAAAGAGCAAGATAATCTAATGTGTGTTGAGGGAAGAAAATAATAATGATAATTGAAAAATGTATAGGGAGAAGCTAAAATTTCTAATATTCATGTCATTGAAACATTAATAGAATTAGCAAGAAATATGTGAAAAAGTGGAAAAAAGAATTACCAGCATGAATATCATTATAAATGCTCAGATATTAAAAGGATAATAAGGAATTACTATAGCAACAGTACACTGACAAATTTGATACTTTAAAAATAGACACATTTCTTGATAAACAAGACTTATTAAGACTAATCCAAGAAGAGATAGAAACTAGGAATAGCCTTCCACCTATATTACTGCGTTTGTAATCAGATGCTATATACAAGGAAGGAAATATAAAGCTAGATGTTTTTACCTGCTAATTCTATGGAAAATGTAATACAAAAACTGTGCTAATCTATGACTTTAGAAACAATAATAGAAGGGTACTATACTGTTCTCATTATGCAATTTCAAAAGAATCCTGTTACCAAAAATTGAAAATAGTATTCTGAGGACAGATTTTATTACCACTATCCTTAATGAACATAGGAACAACAATCCTCAATAATATTTTGACAATTGAAACCAGAAATTTATTAATTAAATGTTGGGTCAATATTCAAAATCAATGGAGTAAAAAGTGTATTTTATCTAGATAGGTGAAAAAATCCAACAATCAAAATTAAACTATTAAAAAATAACTAGAAATGGATGGAAAATTTATCATCCTATAAAAATGCACATACTTAACATGTAATTGTAAAAGACGAAATGGCTTTCCACCAAAATTCAGGAACAAGGGAAGAATGCCAGAATTTACCGTTACTTTACCATGTTTTTTGAGGCTTTTTGAAGTAAAAGGCCTAAAGTTCAGAAAGGGAGAAGCAAAATGTTCAGAATTTTCAGATGTTATTTTACACATAGAGTGCAAAACAATCTACAAAAAAATCTTCTAGATTTAGGACAAAAATATGACAAGATAGCAGGATAGGAGCCAATATTAAAAAGTAAAGTGTATTTTTACATCCAAATAAATAATTGGAAAATTAAATGAAACACTACAGGAGCATCAAAAATATTTACAAACAAACATGAAAAACATGCAAGAATTTTACATTAAAACATTTGAAGAATTTCTAAGAGGAAACTAAGGCTAAAATATCAAAATGTACATGTGATATACATGGATTAGAAGGACAGTGTCATTAGGATGTCAATTATCCCCCAAAATTCTCAACCAAATTCAATACGAGCCCGTCAAAATCCTTCAAGGCCTTCTTAGTGTTCAGTTCTGTTCCATATACCAAAGTCTGTCTTTATACTAATACCATGTAGTTTTAATTCATGTAGGTTTGTGATGTGTTTTGAAACCAGGAAGTGTGATGTCCTTGAGTAATGTTCTTTATTGAAACAATTGGGAATTCAGGGTCTTTTGTGGTCCTATGTTAATTTTAGATTATTTTAAATAGTTCTGTAAATAATGCTAGTGTGATTGTGATGATCTACATTGAATCTTTAGACAACTTTTAATAATATGGACACTTTATCAATATCTTCCAACCATGAATAGAGAATGTCTTTACATTTATTTTTCAACTTTAATTTCTTTCCTCAGTATTTTGTAGTTTTCAAAGTATGTATCTTTTGTTCTTTTAATGAGTTTATTCCTTAGTTCTATATTTTTGTGCTATTGAAAATGGGATTATGTTCCTAATTTTATTTTCAGATAATTCAAGGTTAGTGTATAGAAACAAAAATGAATTTTACATTTTATATTTGCATGTTGTAACTAAACTGAAATACTTTATTATTTCCAATAGTTAACTACATTTAAATACAGTGTTTAGAGTTTTATTTATTTACCATCAAGAAAATATCACTACTTTTCTTATTTTGATGGCATTTATTCTCTATTTTTGTCTAATTGAACTGAGTCTGATTTACAGTACTATGTTGTTTGAAAGTGGCAAAATTGCTTTGTACTGATTTTTAGAGGTAATTTTTTTTGACTCTTACAGTTGCCTACTTAGATTTTCTTCATTTCTTCTGGCATTTAGTTTGCTTAGCCTATTTTTTTAATTCATTTTATTTTGGTATAATTAATCTACAATTACATGAAGGACATTATGTTTACTAGGTTCCCCCCTTCACCAAGTCCCCCCCACATGCCTGTTCACAGTCACTGTCCATCAACATAGTAAGATGCTGTAAAATCACGACTTCTCTTCTCTGTGTTGCACAGCCCTCGCCATGCCCCCCCCCACTATACATGTTAATCGTAATGCTCCTTTCTTTTTTTCCCACCCTTATCCCTCCCTTCCCACCCATCCTCCCCAGTCTCTTTCCCTTTGGTAACTGTTAGTTCATTCTTGGTTTCTGTGATTCTGCTGCTGTTTTGTTCCTTCAGTTTTCTTTTGTTCTTATACTCCACATATGAGTGAAATCATTTGGTACTTGTCTTTCTCTGCCTGGCTTATTTCACTGAGCATAATACCCTCTAGCTCCATCCATGTGGTTGCAAATGGTAGGATCTGTTTTTTTTCTTATAGCTGAGTAATATCCCATTGTGTATATGTACCACATCTACTTTATCCATCCATCTACTGATGGACATTTAGGTTGGTTACATATCTTGGCTATTGTAAATAGTGCTGCGATACACATAGGGGTGCATCTGTCTTTTTCAAAGAGGAGTGCTGCATTCTAGGGTAAATTGCTAGAAGTGGAATTCCTGGGTCAAATGGTATTTCTATTTTGAGCATTTTGAGGAACCTCCGTACTGCTTTCCACAATGGTTGAACTAATTTACATTCCCACCAACAGTGTAGGAGGGTTCCCCTTTCTCCACACCCTCGCCAACATTTGTTGTTGTTTGTCTTTTGGATGGTAGCCATCCTTACTGGTGTGAGGTGATATCTCATTGTGGTTTTAATTTGCCTTTCTCTGATGACAAGCGATGTGGGGCATCTATTCATGTGTCTGTTGGCCATCCAAATTTCTTCTTTAGAGAACTGTCTATTAGGCTCCTCTGCCCATTTTTTAATTGGATTATTTGCTTTTTTTGTTGAGGTGTGTGAGCTCTTTATATATTTTGGATGTCAGCCCTTTGTCGGATCTGTCATTTATGAATATATTCTCCCATACTGTAGGATAACTTTTTGTTCTATTGATGGTGTCCTTTGCTGTACAGAAGCTTTTCAGTTGATATAGTCCCATTTGTTCATTTTTGTTTTTGTTTCCCTTGCCCATGGAGATATGTTCAAGAAGAGGTCACTCATGTTTATGTCTAAGAGATTTTTGCCAATGTTTTCTTTATAAGAGTTTTATGGTTTCGTGACTTACATTCAGGTCTTTGATCCATTTTGAATTTATTTTTGTGTATGGGGTTAGACAGTGACCCAGTTTCTTTCTCTTACATGTAGCTGTCCAGTTTTGCCAGCACCATCTGTTGAAGAGACTGTCATTTCCCCATTGTATGTACATGTGCCCTTTATCGAATATTGGTTGTCCTTATATGCATGGGTTAATGTTTGGAGTCTCTATTCTGTTCCACTGGTCTGTGGCTCTGCTCTTGTGCCAGTACCAAATTGTCTTGATTACTGTGGCTTTATAGTAGAGCTTGAAGTTGGGGAGTGAGATCCCCCCTACTTTATTCTTCCTTCTCAGGATTGCTTTGGCTATTCGGGGTCTTTGGTGTTTCCATATGAATTTTTGAATTATTTGTTCCAGTTCATTGAAGAATGTTGCTGGTAATTTGATAGGGATTGCATCAAATCTGTATATTGTTTGGGCAGGATGGCCATTTTAACGATATTAATTCTTCCTAGCCACAAGCATGGGATGAGTTTCCATCTGTTAGTGTCCCCTTTAATTTCTCTTAATAGTGACTTGTAGTTTTCAGAGTATAGGTCTTTCAGTTCTTTGGTTAGGTTTATTCCTAGGCATTTTAATCTTTTTGATACAATTATGAATGGAATTGTTTTTCTGATTTCTCTTTCTATTGGTTCATTGTTAGTATATAGGAAAGCCACAGATTTCTGTGTGTTAATTTTGTATGCTGCAACATTGCTGTATTTGGATATCAGTTCTAGTAGTTTTGGGGTGGAGTATTTAGGACATTGGGGTGGAGTAAATAGTGACAGTTTAACTTCTTCTTTACCAATCTGGATTCTTTGTATTTCTTTGTTTTGTCTGATTGCCGTGGCTAGGACCTCCAGTACTATGTTTAATAACAGTGGAGAGAGTGGGCATCCCTGTCTTGTTCCCGATCTCAGAGGAAAAGCTGTCAGCTTCTCACTGTTCAGTATAATGTTGGCTGTGGGTTTATGTTATATGGCCTTTCTTATTTTGAGGTATTTGCCCTCTATACCCATTCTGCTGAGAGTTTTTATCATGAATGGATGTTGAATTTTGTCAAATGCTTTTTCAGCATCTATGGAGATAATCGTGAGGTTTTTGTCTTTCTTTTTGTTGATGTCGTGGATGATGTCAATGGATTTTCGAATGTTGTACCATACTTGCATCTCTGGGATGAATCCCACTTGGTCATGGTGTACGATCCTTTTGACGTATTTTTTAATTCGGTTTGCTAATATTTTGTTGAGTATTTTTGCATTTACGTTCATCAGGGATATTGGTCTGTAGTTTTCTTTTTTGGTGGGGTCTTTGCCTGGTTTTGGTATTAGGGTGATGATGGCTTCATAGAATGAGTTTGGGAGTATCCCCTCCTCTTCTATTTTCTGGAAAACTTTAAGGAGAATGGGTATTATGTCTTCCCTGTATGTCTGATAAAATTCTGAGGTAAATCCATCTGCCCTGGGTTTTTTTTTCTTTGGTAGTTTTTTTTATTATCGCTTCAATTTCATTGCTGGTAATTGGTCTGTTTAGATTTTCAGTTTCTTTCTGGGTCAGTCTTTGAAGATTGTATTTTTCTAGGAAGTTGTCCATTTCTCCTAGGTTTCCCAGCTTGTTAGCATATAGGTTTTCATAGTATTCTCTAATAATTCTTTGTATTTCTGTGGGGTCCGTCATGATTTTTCCTTTCTCATTTCTGATACTGTTGATTTGTGTTGTTGACTCTCTTTTCCTCTTAATAAGTCTGGCTAGAGGCTTATCTATCTTATTTATTTTCTTGAAGAACCAGCTCTTGGTTTCATTGATTTTTGCTATTGTTTTATTCTTCTCAATTTTATGTATTTCTTCTCTGATCTTTATTATGTTCCTCCTTTTGCTGACCTCAGGCCTCATTTGTTCTTCTTTTTCCAATTTCAATAACTGTGACATTAGACTATTCATTTGGGATTGTTCTTCCTTCTTTAAATATGCCTTGATTGCTATATACTTTCGTCTTAAGACTGCTTTTGCTGTGTCCCACAGTAGTTGGGGCTTAGTGTTGTTGTCGTCGTTTGTTTCCATATATTGCTGGATCTCCATTTTGATTTGGTCATTGATCCATTCATTTTTTAGGAGTGTGTTTTTAAGCCTCCATGTGTTTGTGAGCATCTTTGCTTTCTTTGTACAGTTTATTTCTAGCTTTATGCCTTTGTGGTCTGAAAAGTTGGTTGGTAGGATATCAGTCTTATGGAATTTACTGAAGCTCTTTTTGTGGCCTAGTATGTGGTCTATTCTGGAGAATGTTCCATGTGCACTTGAGAAGAATGTATATCCTGTTGCTTTTGGATGTAGAGTTCTGTAGATGTCTATTAGATCCATCTGTTCTAGTGTGTTCTTCAGTACCTCTGTGTCCTTACTTATTTTCTCTCTGGTGGATCTGTCCTTTGGAATGAGTGGTGTGTTGAAGTCTCCCAGAAAGAATGCATTGCATTCTATTTCCACCTTTAGCTCTGTTAGTATTTGTTTCAGGTATGTTGGTGCTCTTATATTGGGTGGATATATATTTATAATGGTTATATCCACTTGTTGGACTGTGCCCTTTATCATTATGTAATGTCCTTCTTTATCTGTTGTTACTTTCTTTATTTTGAAGTCTGTTTTGCCTGATACTAGTATTGCAACACCTGTTTTTTTCTCTCTGTTGTTTGCATGAAATATCTTTTTCCATCCCTTGACTTTAAGTCTGTGCATTTCTTTGGGTTTGAGGTGAGTCTCTTGTAAGCATCATATGGATGGATCTTGCGTTTTTATCCATTCTATTACTCTGTGTCTTTTGATTGGTGCATTCACTCTATTTACATTTAGGGTGATTATTGAAAGGTATGTACTTATTTCCGTTGCAGGTCTTAAGTTTGCAGTTACCAAAGGTTCACGGTTAGCTTCTTTACTCTCTTACTGTCTAACTTAACTCACTTGTTGAGCTATAATAAACACGGTCTGATGATTCTTTATTTCTCTCTCTTCTTATTCCTCCTCCCTTCTTCATATGGTGGGTGTTTTGTTCTGTGCTCTTTTTAGGAGTGCTCCCATCCAGAGCAGTCCCTGTAGGATGCCCTGTAGAGGTGGTTTGTGGGAGGCAAATTCCCTCAACTTTTGCTTGTCTGGGAATTGTTTAATCCCTCCTTTATATTTAAATGATATTCGTGCTGGATACAGTAGTCTTGGTTCAAGGCCCTTCTGTTTCATTGCATTAAGTATATTATGCCATTCTCTTCTGGCCTGTAGGGTTTCTGTTGAGAAGTCTGATGATAGCCTGATGGGTTTTCCTTTGTAGGTAACCTTTTTTTTCTCTCTTGCTGCCTTTAATACTTTGTCCTTGTCTTTGATCTTTGCCATTTTAATTATTATGTGTCTTGGTGTTGCCCTCCTTGGATCCCTTGTCATGGGAATTCTGTGTACCTCTGTGGCCTGAGAGGTCATTTCCTCCCCTAGTTTAGGGAAGGTTTCAGCAATTATTTCTACAAAGACATTTTCTCTCCATTTTTCTCTCTCTTCTTCTTCTGGTACCCCTATAATGTGGATATTGCTCCATATCGATTGGTCTCTCAGCTCTCTTAGAATTCTTTCATTCCTGGAGATCCTTTTATTTCTCTCTGCATCAACTTGTCTGTGTTCCTGGTCTCTGTTTTCTAGTCCATTAATGGTCTCTTGCATCTCATCCATTCTGTTTTGAGGTCCTTCCAGAGCTTGTTTTATTTCTGTATTCTTCTTCTTTAGTTCTTGCATATTTCTCTGCAAGTCCATCAGCATGGTTATGACTTTTGTTTTGAATTCTTTTTCAGGAAGACTGGTTAAATCTATCTCCCCAGGTTCCTTCTCAGGGGAAGATGTAGCAGATGCTGAAGCTGTCTGGGTTAGTCTTGTCTGGATCATATTATTTTGCCTTTTCATGTTGACAGGTGCTATTGACTGTCAGCTGGGAGAGCCAAACTTTCCACTTGGCCCCTGGCCTTTCTTTACTGGGACAACTGCGACCCCTTGTGGCCTGTGTTGGGAAATTGCCTGTAGACTGGGTCTCTGTATCTTGCCGGGCCGGTATGGAGGAAGCTCCCTTGCTGTGGTCATAGCCAGCCTCAGGCTGCTCTCTGCTATGGCGGGGCCCTGGAGGGGTAATGGACGGGGGGCTGTTTGGCTGTTTACCTCCATGAGGGGTCTCAGAGCTGTTGCCCAGGGGGTTAGTGTGCCTGGTTTTCCCTGTAATTTCCAGCCACTGGGCTGTGGCCTGTGTTGTTTCCATCTAGCTGTTAAATCCCTGTCCCTTTAAGACTTTCAAAAAGCACTCTCTTTTCTTTGTCACAGGAACATCAGCTTCGGGACCCACTCAGAGGTCTTGCTGCCCTATTTCCCTAGTTTCCAGCCGTCCACGCATGCTCTGTGTCTGCGCTCTGGTGCGGGTGGCTGGGGCTGGGTGTTTAGCAGTCCTGGGCTCCCTCTCCCTCCCGCCGGGAGCTGGGGTGAGGGGCCTGAGGTCCCGCCGGGCTGCGTCTTGTATCTTACCCCTTTCACCAGACACTGGGCTCTCGCACGTGTGGATGTGGACTGGCTGTTGTCCTGTGTCTTCTGGTCTCTCTTTTAGGATTAGTTGTATTTGTTGTATTTTCAAATATATATATGTTTTTGTCCTACTCAGGCCACCACTTTGGCTCCACCCTCCCAGACTTTTAACATTTCTCTTAAAATATCAAAAATTTTTACTATTGGTTTGATATATCAAGCCACCCTTATCTTCCCAACCTTATGTATTCTAAATATCTTGTCAAACCCCAAAAGCAAGAACATGCACACAGTGTGCTATGCAGAACACAAGTATTACATAGATATGGAAATTAAAATACTGCTACACAGTTTTCTTCCTACCTGTAAAACACTTAGATGCTAAAACACATGTGACCGGGAATTCTGTATGTAGCTATCTCCCAATACAGATTAAATAAAATACAGTACATCTAAATTCCAAATATTAGACTATTATTTACTTGTAAGTACCTGCAATATAAACTGTGTTTCCCCTATGTACACTTAAAAATTAAAGTTAATGTTGTTTAAAAATTAAAACAGAGCACTGAAAATGCTTAGATGAGTACATACTTTCTCTAAACATACATATTTGATTCCAGCCTTTCCATTAATTATGAATAAAACTATACATCCAAGTATCCACCAACCAGTGAGAATGTCTTTTAAATTATGTAGAATTAAAAGGAGCCAGTATTGAGCACACCATTAAGGTAGCTAATAACACCTTGCTTTGCCACACCCTGATGGAAAACAGCAGTGGTTACAATTAAGCCAAAAACAAAACTTTCACTTAGTTATATTATACATGGTTTGGTAAATTTCATGCCAGCCACCATGGTCATATGATTAACCTGAATTAATAGAAAATTGGCATAAAGCCTGCTAAAGCAAATGTAATTCAAATAACGTTAAGCTCTGTCCAAGCTGTAAAACGCCATGGCTGCCATAAAACTATATTACAAAAGTGACATTAATTAAGCCAACACACAGTAGCTACAATTCAAACTGGGATTAGATTCCCCACTGTGCTTAGCCTTTAATTTAAATAATCTATTAAACAAGATTATAGAGTACTACTAGCAAAATGTTAAAGCTCAAAGGACTCAGTGGTGCTTCATATCCTTCTCAAGGAGCCTATTCCAAAATCAATAAACCCCAATTAACCTCACCAATCCTGGCTAATACAGCCTATATACTGCCATCTTCAGCAAACCCTAAAAAGAAAGCACAGTAAGCAAAATTATTAAACATAAAGATGTTAGGTCAAGGTGTAGCTCATGGGTTGGGAAGAAACGGGTTACATTTTCTAAGATAGAATAAAATGAATATTCCTATGAAAATAGGAACTAAAGGAGGATTTCATAGTAAGTTAAGATTAGAGAGCTTAATTGAATCAGGCCGTGAAGCACACACACACACCACCTGTCACCCTCTTCAATGTCCAAAAACAATTAAACATATTAAATAAAAATTAAGCAGAAGTAGAGATAAGCCATAACAAGGTAAGCATACTGGAAAGGGTGCTTGGATTAACCAAAGTGTAGCTCAGATAAAGCACCTGTCTTACACCTAGGAGATTTCAATATTAATGAAAACTTTAAACGAATGCTAGCCGAGCTAATACCTAATATATTACCACAAACACATAAACTGAAACATTTATTGACTTAATGTATAGGTGATAGAAATTATACTATGGCACGATAGAAAAAGTAAGGGAAAGATGAAAGATCGACATATAGTACAAAATAGCAAAGATTAATACTTCTACCTTTTGTATAATGAATTAACTAGGAAACATCTGGCAAAGAGAACTTAAGCCAGAAACCCAAAACCAGAAGAGCTACCTCCAAACAGTTCACAGATTTTACTCGTGTATGTGGCAAAACAGTGAGAAGACTTGCAGGTCGTGATGAAAAGTATAAATTATCAAATAATCAAATAATATATCAAATAATATCTCCAGATGGCTTCCACATGGAAAGACATATATGAATAACATTAAGATAACCAAGGAAAGTACAAATTTAGACACCTAAATTTGTTCATTTTCCTACTTTCACAAGTTTTTTTTTCCAAACTTGGAACTAAAAACTTGTAAATTCCCATGTATTTGCTTAGAAGAACCCTATTGAATTAACCAAGAGTAATTTATTCTCAAATGACATGTAACATTTCAAGTATTTTTTCTTTACTTTTCTGGGAAGAATAATCATAAATTTTATACATAAATAACTACTTTTGATGACTAAGTTTACTTATATGACTTTGATAAGGAAATATGGAACCACAGTTTTCATTTTTGTTCTCTCATTCTTTCTATTTCTTTATCTTAACTACTTTTTCTTATTATAAGGACTCCAACATGTTACTGTGTTTTTTAAACTGGTCTCCATATTTATTGTCTTATTCATTTCAGTATCTATGAAGCCTACTATAGTTACTGGTTAAACCTGATTGTCAAATATATATCTCCAGATGGATTCCCAATGGAAAGACATATATGAATAAATAGATTCTCCTAATATGAAATGATCTTAAAAATGAGGAAGAACAAAATGTATTTTACATTTCGTTACTATGAGAAATATTTTTACATGCTACGCATTTACTCATTGAAGAATGTAATGGTCCATGAGTGAGGGGTTTATTCATTGCTGGATTGATTGATGCATTTAAGGTTTTATTACTGAATAATTTTTGTCTTGAAAACTTTTAGTGCTACCTGCATATATAACTCTTTGTATTGTTCTATAAAATATCTTCCCTTTCCTAGATTTTGTCAAATCCACTAACAGGATAGGGAATGAACAATATCAGTTTCATTCATTGAATTTCTCCTTCACACTCAGAATTCTCTTAAATCTTCATGATCAAATGAATACCTCAAAATAGAGCTTGTCTTTTACCCAGCAATTTTCTTCAGGTTCACCAATCTTCTGAACAAACATGCATGTTCTCCGAGTCTTCAGTTCCCTGTAACAGAGCTTTAAAATAGCCACTATCATCTAAAACTGTTATGTGAAATGAACTTAAATAATAGCACAATATGAGTGCTATCTCCAAAATCAGAATATATGCCCTAAATAAAAATAAGTAGATTATTATAATTGCCATCATTGCTGTTTACTTTGACCAGTTAACAACGTATGCATTGCTGATATGATACATATAGGGATGTACTAAATCAAATGATTGTGTTTAGCCATCCTAAATCAAATGATTGAGTATAATTCCTTGGGTATCAGCTGATTATACATTGGGGATTTGTTTTGTAAATGGATACTCATGAGCCTGCATTCAGCAGTGAATCTGTACATTGTGTTTAAAGCTCATCCATGATATTGTGCATTATGTACATCTCTTTTTAAATCACTTATGTCTAAGTTATCTACTTATATATGTGGTTTCCTCTTCTAATTTAAAAAATAAGTTTATCAAATGTGAATTACCTCAATTTGATTTCACTTAATTAATTCAATTTTACATCCATATGTAATTCTTTGCTTCCTACTCAGTGAAAAGCTGCATTTCCCAACAATTTCTGGCATGATGTATCTACTTGGGCTCCAGATCCTCCTCTGAGTCATTCATCATTAGATTTTTTTTCCTTTTCACTAATTCATGTCATATAATCACATGCAACAAATTTGGTATTTTGAAATGTAATAGTTTATTAAAAAGTCAGGCAAAATAAGAGTACACACTGTGTGAGTTCGCTTACATACACAATTCAAGAAAGGGTACAAAAGCTTTAATCATTTCGTTAAAGAATTATAAAAAATAATCTCCCTGACATCACTTTCATGTTTTCTGATTTTAATCGCAGATATATACCTAAATTATATGGATGTCTGAAGCAATAAATTAAATGTGCGTTGTTGCATATTTTCTTCTGTACAAGAACACTTTCATGGTCAGGCATACATATGTGTGAATGTGGGCTCATGTTTCTAAATCATATTCTTTCAAATAAATACACTCATATACATACATGTATATACAATTTCAACAGTAATTGAGTCATTTACATTAAAGGGAATTTGGGAGAAGGATAAAAATATATAAATTAAAATAATTGAAACAATATTAAGATATCCAAGGAAAGTACAAATTTAGACACCTAAATAAAATAAAATGTATGAATTTAATTTTAGTAATGATTTGCTCTCTCTATATTAGTGCTCAAATGCCCCAAAGTGAGAGCCACATAGATGTAAATCTAATGGGTGATACTGTGTAACAGTTAATGGGATAGAATATCCAAACTGACTTTAGTTTTCTTCTACTTGAGGTGGGATTTCAACACAAAACGCCATTACACAAAGGAAGTTAAATGGATAAATTGAGCAGCTTAAATTCAGTCTCCTCAAAATATTATTGGTTATGTGTCTAGATTACAGTGTTATTGCTGCAGTTACAAATTAACCTACAAGGGGTTTCAAAAAAGGAAATGTATGCTCCCACTTTTAGGGAGATGAGAAGCCTTAAATGAGTCTTCATGTGCTAAAATCAAGATGTCTGCAGAGCTAGGTTCCTTCTGGAGTCTCCAAGAGAGAACCCATTTACTTTCCAATTCTACTAAATGGAGACTGCAAGCCTTCTTGGCTCATGTCTGTCCTCAAGGCCACCATTGTAGCATTTAAAAAATCTCTTAATCCAGCTCTTCTGTCTTCCTCTTCTATATTCAGGGGACTATCGTGATTATGTTGGGACAATCTTACGTTAAGATCAGCTGACTAGACCCGGCGGAAGATGGCGGCGTGAGTAGAGCAGCGGAAATCTCCTCCCAAAACAACATATATCTATGAAAATATAACAAAGACAACCCTTCCTAGAATAAAGACCAGAGGACACAGGACAATATCCAGACCACATCCGCACCTGAGAGAACCCAGCGCCTCGCGAAGGGGGTAAGATACAAGCCCCGGCCAGGCGGGAGCCGAGCGCCCCTCCCCCCAGCTCCCGGCGGGAGAAGAGCAGGCAGAGCGGGAGGGAGACGGAGCCCAGGGCTGCCGAGCACCCAGCCCCAGCCATCCGGGCCAGAGCGCAGGGCCCTCGATACTAGGAAAACAGGGCAGCAAGAACAGTGAGTGGGCACTGGAGGCCAGGTGCCGGAGGACATAAGAAAAGCTCGTGACCATTTTTTTTTGCTTTTTTGCTGTTTTGTTTTGGCGAGCACTTTTTGGAAGTCTTAAAGGGATAGGGACCCCAATACAGGGGAACAGGGCATAAAGACCGGTGAGCAGAGGCCTGAGGCTGTCACCAGAGAATAAAGAAAAACGAGCGACCACCTTTTTTTTTTTTAATTAAATTTTTTTTTTTTTAATTAAAAATTTTTTTTCTTTTCCCTTTTTTTTTTCTTTGGTGGTCGTTGTTTTGTTTTGGTGGGTGCTTTTTGGAAGTCTTAAAGGGGCAGGGCGGGTCACTTAATCCAGAGGTAGGGAAACTGGGGTTCTCTGGGCACCCTAACCCCTGGGCTGCAGGGAGCAGGGAGGCCCCTTACGGAGATAAATAGCCTCCCAGCAGCTCCTGCTCCAACGCGACTCCACCATTTTGGAGCAGCTGCCCGAGCCAGGCCACGCCCACAGCAACAGCGGAG
This sequence comes from Manis pentadactyla, assembly GCF_030020395.1. Lineage (NCBI taxonomy): Eukaryota > Metazoa > Chordata > Mammalia > Pholidota > Manidae > Manis > Manis pentadactyla. The sequence continues at coordinate 7,526,476 of NC_080039.1, read as the reverse complement.
ATTAACTCCATAGCAGCCGGTCAGGAAGCAGAAGCCCTGTCTGCGCGCAGCTGCGCAGCACAAGCCACTAGAGGTCGCTGTTCTCCCAGGAGAGGAGGGCCACAAACCAACAAGAAGGGAAGTCCTTCCAGCCGTCACTCATCCCAGTTCTGCAGACTATTCCTATCACCATGAAAAGGCAAAGCTACAGGCTGACAAAGATCACAGAGACAACACCAGAGAAGGAGACAGACCTAACCAGTCTTCCTGACAAAGAATGCAAAATAAGAATCATAAACATGCTGACAGAGATGCAGAGAAATACGCAAGAGAAATGGGATGAAGTCCAGAGGGAGATAACAGATGCCAGCAAGGAGATCGCAGAAATGAAACAAACTCTGGAAGGGTTTATAAGCAGAATGGATAGAATGCAAGAGGCCATTGATGGAATTGAAATCAGAGAACAGGAACGCATAGAAGCTGACACAGAGAGAGATAAAAGAATCTCCAGGAATGAAACAATATTAAGAGAACTGTGTGACCAATCTAAAAGGAGCAATATCCGTATTATAGGGGTCCCAGAAGAAGAAGAGAGAGGCAAAGAGATGGAAAGTATCTTAGAAGAAACAATTGCTGAAAACTTCCCCACACTGGGGGAGGAAGTAATCGAACAGACCACGGAAATACACAGAACCCCCAACAGAAAGGATCCAAGAAGGGCAACACCAAGACACATAATAATTAAAATGGCAAAGAACAAGGAAAAGGAAAGAGTGTTAAAAGCAGCTAGAGAGAAAAAGGTCACCTATAAAGGGAAACCCATCAGGCTAACGTCAGATTTCTCAACAGAAACCCTACAGGCCAGAAGAGAATGGCATGATATATTTAATACAATGAAACAGAAGGGCCTTGAACCAAGGATACTGTATCCAGCATGACTATCATTCAAATATGATGGTGGGATTCCCAGACAAACAAAAGCTGAGGGAATTTGCTTTCCGCAAACCACCTCTACAGAACATCTTACAGGGACTGCTCTAGATGGGAGCACTCCTAGAAGGAGCACAGCACAAAACACCCAACATATGAAGAATCGAGGAGGAGGTACAAGAAGGGAGAGAAGAATCTCCAGACAGTGTATATAACAGCTCAATAAGCGAGCTAAGTTAGGCAGTAAGATACTAAAGAGGCTAACCTTGAACCTTTGGTAACCACGAATTTAAAGCCTGCAATGGCAATAAGTACATATTTTTTAATAGTCACCCTAAATGTTAATGGGTTGAATGCACCAATCAAAAGACACAGAGTAACAGAATGGATAAAAAAGCAAGACCCATCTATATGCTGCTTACAAGAAACTCACCTCAAACCCAAAGACATGTACAGACTAAAAGTCAAGGGATGGAAAAACATATTTCAAGCAAACAACAGTGAGAAGAAAGCAGGGGTTGCAGTACTAATATCAGACAAAATAGACTTCAAAACAAAGAAAGTAACAAGAGATAAAGAAGGACACTACATAATGATAAAGGGCTCAGTCAAACAAGAGGATATAACCATTCTAAATATATATGCACCCAACACAGGAGCACCAGCATATGTGAAATAAATACGAACAGAACTAAAGGGGGATATAGACTGCAATGCATTCATTCTAGGAGACTTCAACACACCACTCACCCCAAAGGATAGATCCACTGGGCAGAAAATAAGTAAGGACATGGAAGCACTGAAAAACACAGTAGAGCAGATGGACCTAACAGACATCTATAGAACTCTACATCCAAAAGCAGCGGGATATACATTCTTCTCAAGTGCACATGGAACATTCTCCAGAATAGACCACATACTAGGCCACAAAAAGAGCCTCAGAAAATTCCAAAAGATTGAAATCTTACCAACCAAGTTTTCAGACCACAAAGGCATAAAACTAGAAATAAACTGTACAAAGAAAGCAAAGAGGCTCACAAACACATGGAGGCTTAACAACACGCTCCTAAATAATCAATGGATCAATGACCAAATCAAAATGGAGATCCAGCAATATATGGAAACAAATGACAACAACAACAACACTAAGCCCCAACTTCTGTGGGACACAGCAAAAGAAGTCTTAAGAGGAAAGTATATAGCAATCCAAGCATATTTAAAAAAGGAAGAGCAATCCCAAATGAATGGTCTAATGTCACAATTATCGAAATTGGAAAAAGAAGAACAGATGAGGCCTAAGGTCAGCAGAAGGAGGGACATAATAAAGATCAGAGAAGAAATAAATAAAATTGAGAAGAAATAAGCAATAGCAAAAATCAATGAAACCAAGAGCTGGTTCTTCGAGAAAATAGACAAAATAGATAAACCTCTAGCCAGACTTATTAAGAAGAAAAGAGAGTCAACACAAATCAACAGTATCAGAAACGAGAAAGGAAAAATCATGATGGACCCCACAGAAATACAAAGAATTATTAGAGAATACTATGAAAACCTATATGCTAACAAGCTGGGAAACCTAGGAGAAATGGACAACTCCCTAGAAAAATACAACCTTCCAAGATTGACCCAGAAAGAAACAGAAAATCTAAACAGACCAGTTACCAGCAACGAAATTGAAGCGGTAATCAAAAAACTACCAAAGAACAAAACCTCCGGGACAGATGGATTTACCTCAGAATTTTATCAGACATACAGGGAAGACATAATACCCATTCTCCTTAACGTTTTCCAAAAAATAGAGGAGGAGGGGATACTCCCAAACTCATTCTATGAAGCTAACATCACCCTAATACCAAAACCAGGTAAAGACCCCACCAAAAAAGAAAACTACAGACCAATATCCCTGATGAACGTAGATGCAAAAATACTCAACAAAATATTAACAAAGCGAACTCAAAAATACATCAAAAGGATCGTACACCATTTCCTTGTGGGATTCATGCAAGGGATGCAAGGATGGTACAACATTCGAAAGTCCATCAACATCATCCACCACATCAACAAAAAGAAAGACAAAAACCACATGATCATCTCCATAGATGCTGAAAAAGCATTTGACAAAGTTCAACATCCATTCATGATAAAAACTCTCAGCAAAATGGAAATAGAGGGCAAGTACCTCAATATAATAAAGGCAAACTATGATAAACCCACAGCCAACATTATATTGAACAGCGAGAAGCTGAAAGCATTTCCTCTGAGATCGGGAACTAGACAGGGATGCCCACTGTCTCCACTGTTATTTAACATAGTACTGGAGGTCCTAGCCACGGCAATCAGACAAAACAAAGAAATACAAGGAATCCAGATTGGTAAAGCAGAAGTTAAACTGTCACTAATTGCAAATGACATGATACTGTACGTAAAAAACCCTAAAGACTCCACCCCAAAACCACTAGAACTGATATCGAAATACAGCAAAGTTACAGGATACAAAATCAACACAGAGAGACCTGTGGCATTCCTATATACTAACCACAAACCAACAGAAAGGGAAATCAGGAAAACAACTCCATTCACAATTGCATCAAAAAAAATAAAATACCTACGAATAAACCTAACCAAAGAAGTGAGATACTTATACTCTGAAAACTACAACTCACTCTTAAGAGAAATTAAAGGGGACACTAACAGATGGAAACTCATCCCATGCTCGTGGCTAGGAAGAATTAATATCGTCAAAATGGCCATCCTGCCCAAAGCAATACACAGATTTGATGCAATCCCTATGAAACTACCAGCAACATTCTTCAATGAACTGGAACAAATAATTCAAAAATTCATATGGAACTACCAAAGACCCCGAATAGCCAAAGCAATCCTGAGAAAGAAGAATAGAGTGGGGCGGATCTCACTCCCCAACTTCAAGCTCTCCTACAAAGCCATAGTAATCAAGACAATTTGGTACTGGCACAAGAGCAGAGCCACAGACAAATGGAACAGACTAGAGAATCCAGACATTAACCCAGACATATATGGTCAATTAATATTTGATAAAGGAGCCATGGACATACAATGGAGAAATGACAGTCCCTTCAACAGATGGTGCTGGCAAAACTGGACAGCTACATGTAGGAGAATGAAACTGGACCATTGTCTAACCCCATATACAAAAGTAAACTCAAAATGGATTAAAGACCTGAATGTAAGTCATGAAACCATTAAACTCTTGGAAGAAAACATAGGCAAAAACCTCTTAGACATAAACATGAGTGACCTCTTCTTGAACATAACTCCCTGGGCAAGGAAAACAACAGCAAAAATGAGTAAGTGGGACTATATTAAGCTGAAAAGCTTCTGTACAGCAAAAGACACCATCAATAGAACAAGAAGGATCCCTACAGTATGGGAGAATATATTTGAAAATGACACATCCGATAAAGGCTTGAAGTCCAGAATATATAAAGAGCTCACACGCCTCAACAAACAAAAAACAAATAACCCAATTAAAAAATGGGCAGAGGAACTGCACAGACAGTTCTCCAAAAAAGAAATACAGATGGCCAACAGACACATGAAAAGATTCTCCACATTGCTAATTATCAGAGAAATGCAAATTAAAACTACAATGAGGTATCACCTCACACCAGTAAGGATGGCTGCCATCCAAAAGACAAAGAACAACAAATGTTGGCGAGGCTGTGGAGAAAGGGGAACCCTCCTACACTGCTGGTGGGAATGTAAACTTATTCAACCATTGTGGAAAGCAGTATGGAGGTACATCAAAATGCTCAAAACAGACATACCATTTGACCCAGGAATTGCACTCCTAGGAATTTACCCTAGGAATGCAGCAATCAAGTATGAGAAAGACCAATGTACCCCTATGTTTATCGCAGCACTATTTACAATAGCCAAGAATTGGAAGCAACCTAAATGTCCATCGATAGATGAATGGATAAAGAACATGTGGTACATATACACAATGGAATACTACTCAGCCATAAGAAAAGGGCAAATCCAATCATTTGCAGCAACATGGATGGAGCTGGAGGGTATTATGCTCAGTGAAACAAGCCAAGCGGAGAAAGAGAAATACCAAATGATTTCACTTATCTGTGGAGTATAAGAAAAAAGGAAAAACTGAAGGAACAAAACAGCAGCAGAATCACAGATATCAAGAATGGACTAACAGGTACCAAAGGGAAAGGGGCTGGGGAGGATGGGTGCTTGGGGAGGAATAAATGGGGGAGAGAAGTGGGGGGTATTAAGATTAACATGCATGGGGGGGTAGGAGAAAAGGGAGGGCTGTACAACACAGAGAAGACAAGTAGTGATTCTACAACATTTTGCTATGCTGATGGACAGTGACTGTAAAGGGGTTTATGGGGGAGACGTGGTATAGGGGAGAGCCTAGTAAACATAATATTCGTCATGTAAGTGTAGATTAGTAATACCGAAAACAAAACAAAACGAAACAAAACAAAACAAAAAAGGGCAGTTCCTGTGTGGTAACCTCCAATGAGTTCTACACAAGGGTATAAAGGGCATATAAAAGTGTAGGCAAAGGGTCTGTTTGCGTTTATACAGATGATCAAAGCCTAATTGGGCTACCCTGAAAATGAACTAAGATACAATATGAAAAAGAACTTCCGACATCTGCACTCTCGGGAAGACTCATGCCAGAAGATGATCATCAAAAACCCCAACAAAGATCCACGCACTGCTACAGGTGTAGATGCACTCATCCCACCAGTTCCTGGACTTGCCATGGGAATGAAGGAGATATCTAAGCTGGCCTGTGCATACAGTAAAACAACAAATTGGACTGGATCTATACTGTTGGAACTCAACCAAGAATTAGGAGAAGTGCAAATTGTAGCGCTCCAAAATCTTACAACTACAGACTATTTACTGTTAAAAGAATATAAGGGATGTGAACATTCCCCAGGAATGGGTTGTTTTAATTTGTCTGATTTCTCTCAGACTGTTCAAGTTCAGTTGGACAATATCCACCATATCACAGATAAGTTTTCACAAAGGCCTAAGGTGCCTAACTGGTTCTCTTGGTTTCACTGGAGTTGGCTGGTAATTACAGATATGCTTTGGTTATGGAACTATACTCCTATTATGTTAATGTGTGTGCACAATTTAAGTAGTAGCTTAAAACCTATACATGCTGAAGTTACTCTCCAAGAAGATATGTCAAAGAAATAATCAATCTTCCCATGTTTTCTTCCGCCTGCTACCTCTATAGCTTTTCTTCTTCCTTCCTAATTACAACCCTTAAATAGAATTCGTGCCTCATATCAAATTTACCGAGTATCATAATTCTTCCAAGTGGTAAAGATACCTCAAGACAAATGCTGGGTATAGAAGCCACAGGGCATAAATATGCAAAGAAGTAAAAAGCTAACCATTTCAAACAATAAGGCTTCTCTCTCACTTACCAACTTTACATTTCCCTGTATGGCCCCGGAAGATGACTGGTTAGCCAGAGACGGGTAAGATTCCTCAAGGGAGGAACAACCTAAGACAGGCACAGTCGCAGGGGGGCCATCAGGTGAGAAATTGGGGATCAACAGAGGTGAGGCTTAGAACCTCACCCCCCCGTTCTGAGAGAAATGTTCTGCATACGTGGATGTTTTATTGCCTTTGTCTGGCTTGGAATAGCACATGGTCTGCAGGCACACACCTGATCATCTACATTTGCTCTCTTACAACACTAAACTATGTTTTCTACCTTTATCATGTATCTACCTACCACTTCAGCATTTTATTCAAAATAATAATAAAGAGAGAAATGTGGTATCCACATATAAATCAAGTATAAAAATCAAATGAATATTCATATTTGAACTGTTTATAGTTCATAATGCATGAGCAAAACCGAAAGTTTCTGTGATGACTGCCCTTGCACTGTTCACCATGTAACTTATTCACTATGTAAGAATTTGTTCTCCAGGTAAGAACTTGTTCGTTATGCTTCAGAAAATGGGAGACTGATGAAAATTAGGCTTGGGGTGGATAAATGATTGTGCATTGAGCATTGACTCCCCTATACAGAATTTTATTGTTGTTAACAACCATTTGATCAATAAATATGGTAAATGCCCTCACAAAAAAAAAGTACACACTTCCAATTGTATAATAAATATGTAACCGGGATGTAATGTATAGCATAAGGAATATAGTCAAGATATTGTAACAGCTTGGTAGGGTGATAGCTGGAACCTAGAATTATGTATATAAATGTTTTATCATTGTGTTGTACACTTGAAACTAATGTAATGTAATACTGTGCATCAACTACCCTTTAATAAAAAATAATTATAAAATAAAAAAAAATTTTAAAAAGATCAGCTGACTAGTAACATTCCATCTCCTGCTTAACGTTCCTTTGATGTAATATCTATCATAGTCAATGTTTCTGGGGATTAGGACATCATTATAATTTACAGCCAGCCTCTCATTCTGACTACTTTAGTCTTTTCAAGAAATACATTATTTCATGTCATTGGAGGGTTGTTATAGTAAAAAAAATACACGATCTTTTCAGAAGTATATCATATGATGTAATTTAAGAAAAATTGTATAAAGTAATTGAACAATAACTTCAGAACAGCTTCCACAATGAGTGAATACCTTGTCTTCCAAAATTGAAGATGAGATCATTTTGATTCAGACTGTCAACTTACATATCAGACTACCTACCTCACTTGAACACAAGACCATAGCCTTACTACTCAAAAATTGATCCAAAGACCAGGATATGCAGCCTCAAAATAATATAAGACTTTGTTAGATATGCAGAATCTCTGGGACCACCAAAACCTATGGAATGAAAGTCTTCATTTGAACCAGAATCCTCATTTTTATGCACATTGAATTCGGATAAACTGGTCCTAAGTAAGTTTTCTAACACTTTCAATGTGATATTTAGGGAGGGATAATTATTTGTGTTGGGTGCTGTCCTGTGAATTATCAGTTCTTAGTATGATTGCTTCTGAGATTGTCATACCTGGGTAAAATCACCTCTCTTTGGGAACAATTGGCACAGCTTGACAATTGGAAGCATCCTGAAAAACTTTAAACCATGGCAAATTCCTATTCTATTATAACTTTGGGAAGATCACTAAACTTCTTCAAGCCCAATTTATGCAATGGTGATGGAATCTGCATTAGTAGTAACTCATAGAATATACTTATATCACAATGCAAATAAGATGGTAAGCTGAGATTATTATGCATAGATAAGATCTAAATGGGACTTTTATAATAAACAAATATTTTATAATGGACTAAATGAAAGATTTTAACTTGTGATACAAGTATGAAATTCTTAATTATTTTGGCAAAAGTGCTCGATGCCCAAGAATGTAGTGTCAAAGATTTTATGTCAATGTAATAGTTTTCCCTTTATGAATATTAATTTTTGTAGACATTAGGCCTTTGTCTGCACCACAAGTCAATGATTTGCAGATGGAAGGGAACTAGTTGTAACAGGGCCCTTAATCTGAGACTTTGTAGGAAACTCAAACTCAAGGAAGAACTAAGGCAAAGGAGGTTTGATCTCAGTAAGGCAGGTGAGGTTGAAGAGGAGTAACAAAAACTGGTTTCACTTAATTTATATCTCAGTCTCTTGGGATCAGAAAATCATTAATCATAAATGTCCCTTCTGTCTAGACTGATGTACTGAAGGAAATACCATGTATGCCTTTATTGTATTTTCTACGTGATCAGAATTTGTTGCTTTCCTTTAGTTCTACATGGTTTGCTTTAGGTTTTTAAGCATGTTCATAGTAGTTTGTTTATATCCTTCTTGCTTAAATATTGCTAAGTCCAATGTTTGTACTTCCTCAGAGGCTATTTCTACTAATTCATTTTTAATGTAATGTGCTGTGCATTTGTTTCTCTGGCTGAATCATTTTTTGTTGAATACTGGATGTTGAGAATATTATTCTAGACTCATTTTTTCCTTATTCCCTAGATTTGTTGCTGCCTGTTGCAGCTTATATTCACTATCTTTAATGGTGCTAAAAAACCATTTCTCCATGTCCATATTTGGGTATGAGACTACTGAAAACTCACCTACATTAGCTTAAAGGTTATATATAGGTGTGTAAGAGACTTGAATACCTAAAAGAAAAAATAAAAACTACCACTGTGGGCACTGAACAATATTTTAGAATAGATGGACACAAAAGACATCCGCTGAAAACTCCACTCAAAAGCAGCAGGATACATATAACCTCAAGTGCCCACAGAACATTTTCTGGATAGATCACATACTAGGACATAAAAAGAGAATACTAAAATGTAAGCTCAAAATGGATCAAAGACCTGAATGTATGTCACGAGACCATAAAACTCTTAGAAGAAAACATAGGCAAAAATCACATTAATGTAAAGAAGAGCAATTTTTTCCTGAACACATCTCCTTGGGCAAGGGAAACAAATGCAAAAAATGAACAAGTGTGACTATATCAAACTAAAAACTTCTGTCCAGCAAAGGACACCATCAATAGAATAAAAAGGCATCCTACAGTATGGGAGAATATAATCATAAATGACAGATCCGATAAGTGGTTGACATCCAAAATACATAAAGAGCTCACATGCCTCAAAAACCAAAAAGCAAATAGTCTGATTAAAAAGTGGGCTGAGGATATGAACAGACACTTCTCCAAAGAAGAAATTCAAGTGGCCAATAGGTATATGAAAAGATATTCTACATTGCTAATCATCAGGTAAATGCAAGATAAACCACAATGAAAACTGGACAGCTACATGTAAGAGAATGAAACTGGATCATTGTATAACCCCAAACACAAAGTAAATTCGAAATGGGTCAAAGACCTGAATGTGTGTCATGAAACCATAAAACTCTAAGAAAAAAAACATAGGCAAAAATCTCTTGGACATAAACATGAGCAACTTCTTCATGAACATATCTCCCCTGGCAAGGAAAACAAAAGTAAATATGAATAAGATGGACTATATCAAGCTGAAAAACTTTTGTACAGCAAAGGACACCAATAGAAAAAGAAGACATCTTAAAGTATTGGAGAATCTTTTCATAAATGACAGACTCGATAAAGGGTTGGCATCCAAAATATATAAAGAGCTCATGCACCTCAACAAACAAAAAGCAAATAATCCAATTAAAAAATGGGCAGAGGAGCTGAACAGTTCTCCAAATAACAAATTCATATGGCCAACAGACACATGCAAAGATGCTCCACATCACTAAGTCATCAGAGAAATGCAAATTAAAACCACAAAGAAATACTATCTCACACCAGTAAGGATTGCCACCATCCAAAAGATAAACAACAACAAATATTGGTGAGGGTGTGGAGAAAAGGGAACATTCCTACACTGCTGGTGAGAATGTAAATTAGTTCAACCATTGTGGAAAGCAGTATGGAAGTTTCTCAAAATGCTCAAAATAGAAATACCATTTGACCCAGGAATTCCACTTCTAGGTATTTACTCTAAGAATGCAGCAGCCCAGTTTAAAAAACACATGTGCACCCCTATGTTTATCACAGCACTGTTTACAATAGCCAAGAAATGGAAGCAATCTAAGTGTCCATCAGTAGATGAATGGATAAGGAAGACGTGGTATATATTCACAATGCAATATTATTCAGTGATAAGAAGAAAACAAATCCTACCATTTGCAACACCATGGATGGAGCTAGAGGGTATTATGCTCAGTGAAATAAGCCAGGAGAAGAAAGAGAAGTACAAAACAATTTCGCTCATATGTGGAGTATAAGATCAAAGGAAAGTCTGAAAGAAGAAAACAGCAGCAGACTCACAGAACCCAAGAACGGACTTACAGTTACAAAAGGGAAAGGGACTGGGGAGGTTGGGTGGGTAGGGAGGGATAAGGGAGGAGAAGAAAGGGGACATTATGATTAGCATGTATAATTGGGGCGGTATGTGGAGGGTGTACAACACAGAGAAGACAAGTAGTGATTCTACAGCATCTTACTATGCTGATGGACAGTGACTGTTATGGGGTATGTTGGGGGGATTTAGTGATGGGGGGTGATGTCTAGTAAACACAATGATACCATAATTGTGGATTAGAGGTACCACAACAAAAAATGTAAACCACCTAATTTATTGGAGACCAAGATCAGTCCCTCTCCTTCCAGGACTACATAAATGGGATTTTGCCACCCACAAGGTCATGACCTAGCAGGGAACTGAATATGAAACAATGTTCAGTTAAAATGTCAGCTGTATGTTTTCCTGATTAAGTATTATCCTGATTTATGTATACTTTTGATAAGTTTCCAGAGTTATGATCCTGTTGATTCTGATAGTTTTAACATTTATTTCCTGGTTATTGTTGTTTTGGAGCAGGACTTTGGAGTTCCATATTCCATGACTTTCACTGTCATAATTTCTCATAACTATTTCTGCAGCAGTTGGATGTTTCTGAGTCTGTGTTGGACTTACGTATACACTCATACACGTCTCCTCCACCATCACAGAGCCTTCTTTCTAATGCCTCCACTATGAACTAAATATCTGTTCCTTACCCCGATGTTATACGATCCATGGTTATAAGCTTTAGGGTTTCTGAAGTGGGAATTCAAACTTGGGTATGGGCTTTGGAACTACAAATAGTCTGTAACCCTGGATATTGTGTGAAAACCCATGTTTGTTACTTGAGAGGTACAATATCCATTAAAATTGAGGCATAGCTATTCCATTCTTCCAAATGTCACACACCCCCATATTCAGAATTATTGGATTATTTCATAGAATTCTTGTCCCCTGCACACTTCCCTTACATTTTTCAAGTGGCTTTTCTGGATCAATAGGTTATCCTGCTGATAAACCCTGCTGATCTCCCAGTTGGAAGAAGAAGAGAAGATGACAGGGGAGAGAGGAATTCTCCCAGGTACCTGTCCAGGGGAGTACTAGGTGTGTAAATTGGAATAGCACTTACAAGTGATTCAGAGTCTGGGAGCACACTCATCAATTAACTCTGTAAAGTGTCCATTTTTCTGGAAAAGATGGTCAAGAACATTTGGCATGAACTTCCTCCTGTACTTTCTTTCTTTACTTACTAGTTTTATATTCAAAATATCAAACTTTATTTTGGATTTCAGAAAATGGAATAATTGCATGTTCTTCTTAAAATTTAATTCTGAGTTGATTTTTTTCTCAGTCTATGATCATATTAATTTGGAGAATCCTTAAGACTACAATTTACATGTTCATGTCCCTTTTGCCACATACCTCCTCAAAATTGCTAATCCCTCAAAATATGCTTGAACACATGTGTGTACACTTTACTTTCTTGTCTCAATCAAATTAAATTTATTTTCAATATTTGGAGGCTATTCCTAAAGCCAAATATTAGCTCCTAAGAAACAAGTTTTTGGAAAAGAACATGCTAATGGTGTGAAAGCAATAGTATTACCATAAATGATTTCTGATTTTGCACAGTAGGAGAATTCCATAAATTAGAAAAGCCAAGCAACAACCAGGAAATACATTAAAGGAAAGTATCATTTACACTTGAAAAGGTGTCTCTCATAAGATATTATGAAAATATTGGTAACTTTGAGAAAAATATATCAGTGCTAAACTTGTTTCTTTGCTCAGAGTTTCAACAAGTTTCTAATTTCTTACAATGACTAAATTAAAGACTATTTGAAATATAAAGTGATCTTAAATTTGTCAAGTTGTGATGTGAATATGATTAAGACTGTCAAAGCATCTGTCATTTTCTTAAATTCTAAGAGCTGAAACTGCGCAGAATGCTTGAAGAAGCTCTGATGTTAGCCAAAAAGCAAATTAAACAGAATTTCTTGGAAAGAAAGTTAACTTAACTGCATTGAATATTTAAACAACTGTAAAACATGGGTGTAATTCATAATAATTCATTCAATCAACATGAAGGGAATGATATTAAAGTAAAAATCAATAGAAAAAATGTTTTAAAATCTTCATCACAAAAATCTTCCAGAATTTTGTAATTCTATATTAAGAGAATTTATGATGTAGAAAACTTCGAGAGGAACCAAGATGCCAGCGTGAGTAGAGCAGCAGAAATCTCCTCCTACAACCATATATATTTTTGAAAATACAACAAACATAACTATCCCTAAAAGAGAGACCAGAAGATAGAGGACAACATCCATGCTGCATCCACACCTGCGAGAACCCAGTGTCTCACGAAGGGGGTAAGATACAAGCCTGGGCCCAGTGGGACACGATCGTCCTTCACCCCAGCTCCCGGCAGGAGGAGAGGAGTCAAAGCGGGGAGGGAGAGGGAGCCCAGGACTGCTAAATAGCCAGCGCTAGCCATCCGCACCAGAGCGCAGACACACAGTGTGTGGGGTGCTGGAAACTAGGGAAACCAGACTGCAAAACCTGCAAGTGGGTTCCCGCAGCCAGCACCCCTGGGACGAAGGAAAGTGAGCGCATTTTGAAAGACCTAAAGGGACAGGGACCCCACAGCTGTACAGAAGTGTCCCAGGACACTTAGCCGACCAGATGGGAATCCCAGGGAACTCTGGGCACACTAACACCCTGGGCAGCAGCACAGGTCGAAGGCACCTCACAGTGATAAACAGCATCCCGCCCATTTCCCCTCCAATGCGACTCCACCATAATTGCAGCAGCAGCCTGAGGCTGGCTATGCCCACAAGCAGCACAGTAGAGCTTCTTTCACAGCAGCCAGGCAAGAATTAGAAACCCCATCTGCGCGCAGCTGCCCAGCACAAGCCACTAGGGGTCGCCATTCTCCCAGGAGAGGAGGGCCACAAACCAGCATGAAGGGCTGTAATCCCAGCCAACTCCCCACAAATACCCTTCTCACCATGAAAAGAAAGAAGAATTTGATAACAGAACAAACTAATCCAGACATCCTACCCTGAGAAGGAACCTGGGGAGATAGACCTAGCCAATTTCCCTGAAAAATAATTCAAAATAAAGGTCATAATCATGGAGATGGATCTTCAGAGAAATATGGAAAGGGTAAGGGATGAAGTCCTGAAGGAGATTACAGAAATAAAACAATCTATGTAAGGCCTTAAGAGCAGACTGGATGAGGTGCAAGAGGCCATTAATGGGATAGAAATTAGAGAACACTAATGCAAAGAAGCTGACACAGAGAGATAAAAGGATCTGCAGGAATGAAACAATGTTAAGAGAACTGTGTGACCAATCCAAGCAGAACAATACTAGCATTATAGGGGTACAAGAAGACGAAGAGAGAAAAAGGGATAGAAAGTGTCTTTGAAGAAATAATTGCTGAAAACTTCCACAAAGTTTGGGAGGAAATAGTCTCTCAGAACACAGAAGCATGCAAAATTCCAAGCAGAAGGGACCCAAAGAGGACAACACCAAGATACATAATAATTAAAATAGCAAAAATCAAGAACAAGGACAAAGTTTTAAAGGCAGCTAGAGAGAAAAAGGTCACCTATAAAGGAAAACCCATCAGGCTATCATCAGACTTCTCAACAGAAGCTTTACAGGCCAGAAGAGAATGGCATGATATATTTAATAAAACGAAACAGAAAGGCCTTGGACCAAGAATACTGTACACAGAACGATTATCATTTAAATATGAAGGAGGGATTAAACAATTCCCAGACAAGCAGAAGTTGAGGGAATTTGCCTCCCATAAACCACCTCTACAGGGTATTTTAGAGGGACTACTCTAGATGGGAGCACTCTTAAGGCTAAATAGATGTCACCAGAGAAAATAAAATCACAGCAAAGAAAGCAGACCAGCCAAATACTAACTAAATGCAGAAAATAAAATCAACTACCTGCAAAAGCAGTTAAAGGAAACACAAAAGAGAACAGAATAAAACACCCAACATATAAACAATGGAGGAGGAGGAATAAGAAAGGACAGAAATAAAGAATCAGGAGACAGTGTCTATAATAGCTCAATAAGTGAGTTAAGGTAGACGTAAGATACTAAAGAAGCTAACCTTGAACCTTTGGTAACCATGAGTCTAAAGCCTGCAATGGCAGTAAGAATATATCTTTCAATAACCACCTTAAATGTAAATGGACTGGATGCACCTATCAAAAAACCCAGAGAAACAGAATGGATAACAAAGCAAGACCCATTGATATTCTGCTTACAAGAGACCCACCTCAAACCCAAAGACATGCACAGACTAAAAGTCAAGGGATAGACAAATATATTCCATGCAAACAACATGGAGAAAAAGCAGGTGTTGCCGTACTATTATCAGACAAAATAGACTTCAAAACAAAGAAAGTAATAAGAGATAAAGAAGGACATTACATAATAATAAAGGGCTCTGTCCAAAAAGAGGTATAACCATTATAAATATATATGCACCCAACACAGGAGCACCAGCATATGTGAAACAAATACTAACATAACTATAGGAGGAAATAGAATGCAATGCATTCATTTAAGGATGCTTCAACACACCACTCTCTCCACGGGATAGATCCACCAGACAGAAAATAAGTAAGCACACAGAGTCACTTTGAACAACACACTGGAATAGATGGACCTAATAGACATCTATAGAACTCTACAACCAAAAGCAACAGGATACACATTCTTCTCAAGTGCACATGGTACATTCTCCAGAAAAGTCCACATATTAGGCCCCAAAAAGAGCCTCAGTAAATTAAAAAAGATTGAAACTCTACCAACCATCTTTTCAGACCACAAAGAAATAAAATCAGAACTAAATTGTACAAAGAAAGCAAAAAGGCCCACAAACGCATGGAAGCTTAACAACATGCTCCTAAATAATCAATGGATCAACGACCAAATTAGAGTAGAGATCAAGCAATACATGGAAACAAATGACAGCAACAACACAAAGCCCCAACTTCTGTGGGATGCAGCAAAAGCAGTCTTAAAAGGAAAGTATATAGCAATCCAGGTATATTTAAAGAAGGAAAAACAATCCCAAATGAATAGTCTAATGTCACAATTATCAAAATTAGAAAAAGAAGAACAAATGAGGCCTAAAATCAGCAGAAGGAGGGACATAATAAAGATCAGAGAAGAAATAAATAAAATTGAGAAGAATAAAACAATAGAAAACTTCAATGAAACCAAGAACTGGTTCTTTGAGAAAATAAACAAAATAGGTAAGTCTCCAGCCAGCCTTATTAAGTGAAAAAGAGAAACAACACACATCAAAAGAATCAGAAATGAGAAAGGAAAAATTCTGACAGACCCCAGAGAAATACAAAGAATCATTAGAGAATACTATCAAAACCTATGTGCTAATAGGATGTAAAACCTAGAAGAAATGGACAACTTCTTAAAAAAATACAACCTTCCGAGACTGACCAAGGAAGAAACTCAAAATCTAAAAAAGCCAATTACTTGCAAAGAAATTGATGCAGTAATCAAAAAACTACCCAGGGAGAAATCCCCCAGGCCAGATGGATTTACCTCTGAATTTTATCAGACATACAGGGAAGACATAATACCCATTCTCGTTCAAGTTTTCCAAAAATAGAAGAGGAGGGAATACTCCCAAACTCATTCTATGAAGTCAACTTCACACTAACGCCAAAACCAGGCAAAGACCCCACCAAAAAGAAAATTATACACAATAACCCTGATGAACGTAGAGGCAAAAATACTCAACAAAATATTAGCAAACTGAATTCAAAAATACATCAAAAGGATCATACACCATGACCAAGTGGGATTCATCCCAGGGATGCAAGGATGGTACAACATTCAAAAATCCATCAACATCCTCCACCACATTCACGAAAAGTAAGATAAAAATCATGATATGATTATCTCCATAGATGCCAAAAAAACATTCAACAAAATTTAACATCCATTCATGATAAAAACTCTCAACAAAATGGGAATACAGGGTAAGTACCTCAACATAATAAAGGCCATATACGATAAACCCACAGCCAACATCATACTGAACAGCGAGAAGCTGAAAGCTTTTCCTCTGAGATCGGGAACAAGACAGGGATGCCCACTCTCCCCACTGTAATTCAACATAGTACTGGAGGTCCTAGCCACAACAATTAGACGAAACAAAGAAATACAAGGAATCCAGATTGGTAAAGAAGAAGTTAAACTGTCACTATTTGCAGATGACATGATATTATACATAAAAAATCCTAAAGACTCCACTCCAAAACTACTAGAACTGATATCAGGATAAAGCAAAGTTGCATGATACAAAATTCACACACAGAAATGTATGGCTTTCCTATACAGTAACAAAGAACTAATAGAAAAAGAAATCAGGAAAAGAATTCCATTTACAAGTGCATCAAAAAGAATAAAATACCTAGGAATGAACCTAAGAAGTGAAAGACCTATACCCTGAAAACTATAAGACACTCTTAAGAGAACTTAAGTAGAACACTAACAAATGGAAAATCTTCCCATGCTCTTGGCTAGGAAGAATTAATATCATCAAAATAGCCATCCACCCAAAGCAATATACAAATTTGATGCAATCCCTATCAAATAACCAACAACATTCTTCAATGAACTTGAATAGTTTATAAATTCCTATGGAAACACCAAAGACCCTGAATAGCCAAAGTGATCATGAGAAGAAAGAATAAAGTGGGGGAGATCTTGTTCCCCAACTTCAAGCTCTAATACAAAGCCACAGTAATCAAGACAATTTGGTACTGGCACAAGAACAGAGCCACAGACCAGTGGAACAGATTAGAGACTCTAGACATTAACCCAAACATATATGGTCATTAATATTCGATAAAGGAGCCATGGACATACAATGGGGGAAATGACAGTCTCTTCAACAGATGGTTCTGGAAAAACTGGACAGCTACATGTAAGAGAATGAAACTGGATCACTGTCTAACCCCATTCACAAAAGTAAATTTGAAATGGATCAAAGATATGAATGTAAGTCATGAAACCATAAAACTCTTAGAAAAAAACATAGGCAAAAATCTCTTGGACATAAACATGAGTGGCTACTTCATGAACATATCTCCCTGGGCAAGGGAAACAAAAGCAAAAATGAACAAGTGGGACTATATCAAGATGAAAACCTTCTGTACAGAAAAGGACAGCATCTATAGAACAAAAAGGTACCCTACAGTATGGGAGATAATATTCATAAATGACAGATCTGATAAAGGGTTGACATCCAAAATATATAAAGCACCTATGCACCTCAACAAACAAAAAGCAAATAATCCAATTAAAAAATGGGCAGGGGAGCTGAACAGACAGTTCTCCAAAGAATAAATTCATATGTCCAACAGACACATTCAAAGATGCTCCACATCACTAGTAATCAGAGAAATGCAAATTAAAACCACAATGTGATATCATCTCACACCAGTAAGGATCACCTTCATTGAAAATACAAACAAGAAATGTTGGTGAGGTTGTGGAGAAAGGGGAACCCTCCTACACTGCTGGTGGGAATGCGAACTAGTTCAACCATTGTGGAAAGCAGTATGGAAGTTCCTCAAAATGCTCAAAATAGAAATACCATTTGACCCAGGAATTCCACTTCTAGGAATTTACCCTAAGAATGCAGTAGCCCAGTTTGAAATACACAGATGCATCCCTATGTTTATCACAGCACTATTTACAAGAGCCAAGAAATGGAAGCAACCTAAGTGTCCATCAGTAGGTGAGTGGATAAAGATAGTGTGGTACACATACACAATGTAATATTATTCAGCCATAAGAAGGAAACAAATCCTACCATTTATAACAACATGGATGGACTCTATGAAGTATTATTCTCAGTGAAATAAGCCAGGAGGAGTAATACAAGTATCAGATGATTTCACTCATATGTGGAGTATAAGAACAAAGAAAAACTGAAGGAACAGAACAGCAGCAGAATCACAGAACTCAAGGATGGACTAACAGTTACCAAAGTTAAAGGTACTAGGAGGATGGGTGGTAAGGGAGGGGTAAGGGTGGGGAAAAAGAAAGGGGGCATTATGATTAGCATGTATAATGTGGGGGGGCATGGGGAGGGCAGTGCAATGCAGTGAAAACAAGTAGTGATTGTACAGCATCTTATTATGCTGATGGACAGAAACAATAATTGGGTGTGTGGAGGTGAGTTGGTGAAGGAGGGAGCTTAGTAAACATAATGTTCTTCATGTAATTGTAGATTAATGATAACAAAAAATAAAAATTAATTAATTAATTAAAGCAGTATCATTTGACAATAAAAAAATAAAAACTTCATGACAGTAATCAATTAGGGAGTTAATTTGGCTGTAAATTTTATCTTACTATTCATAAATGAGAGAAACCATATGAATGAAATGATGGTAGGAAACCTACAGTCCCCTGTGCATGTCAGAATTCACACTGGAATAAAAACTTATGAATGTAACCAGTGTTTTCATGTCTTCAGCACCAGTTATAACCTCAAAAGGCACAAGAGAATCCATATGAGACAGAATCACCATTAATATAATTAGTGTGGCAAGGCCTTCATCATGAGATCTCCCTTACTGGGAACAGTAGTATTAATACAGAATATAAACCTTATGAATACCAAAACTGTGGGAAAATATTTGTGAAAATCTCATATCTGAGGTAGCATATGCCCATATCTGATGTAGCATATACTGGGAAAAACAAAATCTGAGCATAAATAAGCATGGAAAATCCTTCACCAATAACTTTTCTTTCATTGTGAAGAACAGAATTCATACTGGAGAGAAACCCTACGAATGCAATAGCTGTAATTAATGCTTTCACCACTAAAATTTACCTTTCTGTGCACATGGTATGCATAAAAGATAGATAGAGATACAGTGATTGGTAAATCATTTATTGATTTCCTGTCCACCAGGAGTTTTGAGAAAACTCACACTTGATGTATGAGTTATCTATAGTATGCTACATTTCCCTCCATAAAATGAGCCTTCGAACAACAAACACATACCACATTTCTGTAGGTCACCCTTCAGAAATGGCTTAGCTGGTTCTGGCTTAGGATCTCTCATGATGTTTCAGTCAAGGTTCAACTGGAGCTACAATCATCAGAATCTTTCTTACTGAAGGGTCTACTTCCAAAATGTCTCACTCACCTGCATGGCAAGTTAGTGCTGGTTGGTGGCAGGGAAGCTTTATGTCCTCACCATGTAGGACTCTCAGTATTGTTCTCCATAAAGTATCTTCATCATGTAGCAGCAAATTCCCTTCAAAATATATATTCAAAGAGAGAGCTTATATAGAAACTACATTGTCTTTTATACCCATCTTCGGAAGGATAGTTTACCACCTCATCCATCTGGTACAATGTGAGAAGTGATTATGCACGTAATGATCAGGAGATACAGATGCACTGGGAGCCATCTGAGAAGCTTGCCATGAAATGAATGAGGATTTCTTCAGCAGACTCTCATCCTTTCAATATATTTGATATGCAGTAGGGTTTTATTAATCAGCATTGTTGGTTGCATGTAACAAAGGCTAACTTGGGTGATTAGAACATATGTTGTTCTCAGAACCCACAGATCCTCTGGAAGCACAGGCAATGGGGCCTGAGACGTGTGTCTGATTCTATGAGTTGTTACTGATCCATCATAATCAGGAAACTATTCCTACATCCAGAGTAGGAGTTTGCATGGTATAGTGCATCCACAGGACTGTTCCCTAGCAGCAGAGGGGAAGGCTGTCAGTGGAAGTATCCATCACTTTCTCCTTTTAAAATTGGAAGCTGGTGTGGTAGTCTTCTCAAAAGATCATGAACTTTCAGAAACCTTAAAACATAGCATAGAGTCTCAGCAGCTGAGAAACCCTAAACGTTTGAAGATTGTTATGAAACCAAGCAACTTTGGGTTTGCTTGCTTAATGTGTAGCAAAGCAAAACACTGACATCAGGATGCAGTGAAAGAAACTGAGCATTTGTTGCAGGGCACCAGGGAGGGCAATCAGATAGCTAATACTTAAGGTCCTAAATAGGTCATTGGTTTATAAGCAAGTTTTGAAGGTGAAATTGGGTGAAATGTTTTCAGAGTGAATGATCAGCTCTTGTACATTGTCTGACTGGTCAGTGGTGAGGAGACAGGGATGACTCAGGAATGGTAGCTATGTCTTTTGGTTCCATTCAGTCTGAGGTCTATGTGCTGTGATCAGGAGGAGCTGTGGTCAGGTAGCTCCTCTGGTGGAGGCATAAGTTCCTGCAACATATCTCAAGGTATATGAGTCAAGTGTTTATTTTTGGGCTTGAAGGGTAGCTTATTATTATTTTCAGCTGCACTGCAAAATTCTGTTTTTCCAATTTTTGGTGGCCCAGTGTAATTCTCACAGTCTGCTTCACAGCTGAGGGACTCAGGACTGTTTTTTTTCTCTGCCAGATAAGCACATGAATTTATATTTCAACATTTTTCTTCACAATACAAAGTCATTTTTACCTCTTTTTTTAAAATTTTGATATCATTAATGTACAAGTACTTGAATTACATTATGGTTACTAGTCTCCCCCTATTATCAAGACCCCCACATACCACATTACAGTCACTGGACTCAGGACTCTTACCTGTTAATGAGAAGTCTGAGAGGCTCCTCCAAAAGGGGGATGCCTGAGTGGTCACAAGATGTCTGCTGGAAAGCCCTTTATACTTTAGGTTCCTTCAATCAAAGCCTGTAGAAGGCACCCAATCCTGAACTTTGGTGTTTTCCAGTCCAGTGGCTTATGTTAAAGTTCTGACAGTTTCAAAGACTGTGTTGGGCTTTGCTTCTCCCCTACGTGGCCAATACCTGTACTAACCAAGAACAACCCAATAGCCCATCATCTAATGAATAGATGAACAAAATATGGCATATACATGCATTTTTTATTATTTAGTTATAAAAAAGATCAAGGGCCAATATTACAATGTGGGTCAATCTTGAAAATCTTACAGTAAGAGAAGGAATCAAGTAATGAAAAAACATGCAAAATAAAATTCCATCTATATGAAATGTCAACTATTGACAAACCTCAAACAGAAAGATTAGAGGTTGCTTAAGGCTGGAGGGAGAATGACATACATATGTAATATTCAATTATTTTTTTTAATTTCTATTTTTACAATTTCCATATCTTTATTGATATTCTCCATATGTTGAGACATTCACTTAATTTTTGATTCTTTATCCCTGGTTTCAATTGGCACTTTGAGCATATTGAAGAGAGTTGTTCCAAAGACTTTTTCTCCTAACTCCAATTGCTGGACTTAGTCAAAGATGGTTTCTGTCAGTTTCTTTTTTTTTCCATGTATGAATGAAGAATATATTTTTGTAGAGTATTTGAGCACCCTATAGAGCAATTTTATTTTAATTTAATTTTTAAAATTTTGTTATCATTAATCTACAATTACATGAAGAACATTAGGTTTACTAGGCTCTCCCCTTCAACAAGTTCCCCCCACAAACCCCATTACAGTCACTGTCCTTCAGCATAGTAAGTTGATGTAGAAACACTACTTATCTTCTCTGTGTTGCAGAGCCCTCCCCTTTCCCACAATCCCCACATTATACATGCTAATCATAATAACCTCTTTCTGCTTCCACACCCTTATTCTTCCCTAACCCACCATTCTCCCCAGTCCCTTTCCCTTTGGTAACTGTTAGTACATTCTTGGATTCTGTGATTCTGCTGCTGTTTTGTTCCTTCAGTTTTCCTTTGTTCTTACACTAGACATACAAGTGAAATCATTTGGTTATCGTCTTCCTTTGCTTGGCATATTTCAATGAGCATAATACCCTATAGCTCCATCCATGTTGTTGCAAATTGTAGGATTTGTTTTCTTCTTACAGCTGAATAAATACTCCATTGTGTATACGTACCACGTCTTTACCCATTCATCTACTGATGGACACTTAGGCTGCTTCCATTTCTTGGCTATTGTAAATAGTGCTGTGATAAACATAGGGGTGCATCTGTCTTTTTCAAACAGGAGTGCTGCATTCTTAGGGTAAATTCCTAGGAGTGTAATTCCTTGGTCAAATGGTATTTCTTTATTGAGCATTTTGAGGAACCTCCATACTGCTTTCCACAATGGTTGAACTAATTTATATTCCCCCGAGCAGTGTAGGAGGGTTCCCTTTCTCCACATCCTCACCAACCTTCGTTTTTGTTTGTCTTTTGGATGGTAGCCATCCTTACTGGTGTGAGGTGATATCTCATTGTGGTTTTAATTTGCGTTTCCCTGATGACAAGTGATGTGGGGCATCTTTTCTTGTGTCTTTTGGCCACCTGAATTTCTTCTTTGGAGAACTGTCTGTTCAGCTCCCCTGCCCGTTTTTTAATTGGATTATTTGCTATTTTTTGAGGTGCATGAGCTCTTTATATATTTTGGATGTCAAGCCTTTAACAGAACTGTCATTTATGAATATATTCTCCCACAATGTAGGGTACCTTTTTGCTCTATTGATGGTGTCCTTTGCTGTACAGAAGATTTTCAGCTTGATGTAGTCCCCCTTGTTCATTTTTGCTTTTGTTTTCCTTGCCTGAGGAGATATGTTCATGAAGAAGTTGCTAATGTTTATGTCCAAGAGATTTTTGCCTATGTTCTTTTCTAAGAGTTTTATGGTTTCATGACTTACATTCAGGTCTTACATCCATTTTGAATTTACTTTTGTGTATGGGGTTAGACAGTGATCTAGTTTAATTCTCTTACATGCAGCTGTCCAGTTTTGTCAGCACAATCTGTTGAAGAGACTGTCATTTTCTCATTGTATGTCCATGGCTCCTTTATCATATATTAATTGACCATATATGTTTAGGTTAATGTCTGGAGTCTCTAATCTGTTCCACTGTTCTGTGGCTCTGCTCTTGTGCCAGTACCAAATTGTGTTGATTACTATGGCTTTGCAGTAGAGCTTGAAGTTTGGGAGTGAGACCCCCCTACTTTATTATTCTTTCTCAGGATTGCTTTGGCTCTTCTGGGTCTTTGGTGTTTCCATATGAATTTTGAACTATTTTTTCCAGTTTGTTGAAGAATGCTTTTACTAATTTGATAGGGATTGCATCAAATCTGTATATTGCTTTGGGCAGGATGACCATTTTGACAATATTAATTCTTCCTAGCCAAGAGCATGGGATGTTTACATTTGTTAGTGCCCTCTTTAATTTCTAATAAGAGTGTCTTATAGTTTTCAGGGTATAGTTCTTTTACTTCTTTGGTTAGGTTTATTACTAGGTATTTTTTTTTATGCAATTGTGAATGGAATTGTTTTCCTGATTTCTCTTTCTATTGGTTCATTGTTAGTGTATAGGAAAGCCACAGACTTCTGTGTGTTAATTTTTTGTTAATACTTTGTGTTAATACTTTGCTGTATTCTGATAGCAGTTCTAGTAGTTTTGTAGTTGAATCTTTAGGGGTTTTTATGTACAATATCATGCCATCTGCAAATAGTGACAGTTTAACTTCTTCTTTACCAATCTGGATTCTTTGTATTCCTTTGTTTTGTCTAATTGCCGTGGCTAGGACCTCCAGTACTATGTAGAACAACAGTGAGAAGAGTGGGCATCCCAGTCTTGTTCCCGATCTCAGAGGAAATGCTTTCAGCTTCTTGCCGTGTGATTGATGTTAGCTGTGGGTTTATCATATATATCCTTTATTATGTTGAGGTACTTGCCCTCTATACCCATTTTGCCAAGAGTTTCTAACATGAATGGATGTTGAATTTAGTCAAATGCTTTTTCAGCATCTATGGAGATATTCATGTGGTTTTTATCCTTCTTTTTGTTGATATGGGGGATGATGTTGATGGATTTTCAAATGTTGTTCCATCCTTGCATCCCTGAGATGAAATGGTGTATGATATTTTTGATATAGTTTTGAATTCGGTTTCTAATATTTTATTGAGTATTTTTGCATCTGCATTCATCAGGGTTATTGGCCTGTAATTTTATTTTTTGGCTGGGTCTTTGTCTGGTTTTGGTATTAGGGTGATGTTGGCTTCATAGAATTAGTTTGGGAGTATTCCCTCCTCTTCTATTTTTTGGAAAACTTTAAGGAGAATGGGTATTATGTCTTCTCTGTATGTCTGATAAAATTCTGAGGTAAATCTATCAGGCCTGAGGGTTTTGTTCTTGGGTAGTTTTTTGATTACCACTTCAGCTACTTTGCTCTTAATTAGTTTGTTTAACTTTTGTGTTTCTTCCTTTCTCAGTCTTGGAAGGTTGTGTTTTTCAAGGAAGTTGTCCATTTCTTCTAGGTTCTCCAGCTTGTTGCATATAGGTTTTCATAGTAGTCTTTAATAATTCTTTGTATTTCTGTGGAGTTTGTTGTGATTTTTCCATTCACATTTCTAATTCTGTTGATTTGTGTGGATTCCCTTTTTCTCTTAATAAGTTTGGCTAGAGGCTTATCTGTTTTGTTTATTTTCTCAAGGACCAGCTCTTGATTTCACTGAGTTTTTCTATTGTTTTATTCTTCTCAATTTTGTTTATTTTGTCTGTGATATTTATTATGTCCCTCCTCCTGTTGACTTTAGGCGTCATTTGTTCTTCTTTTTCCAGTTTCGATAATTGTGGTGTTAGACTATTCATTTGGGATTTTTCTTCCTTCTAAAAGTATGCCTGGATTGCCATATACTTTCCACTTAAGACTGCTTTCGCTGCGTCCCACAGAAGTTGGGGCTTTGTGTTGTTGTAGTTTGTTTTGATATATTCCTTGATCTCTATTTTAATTTGTTCATTGATCCATCGATTATTTAGGAGCATGTTTTTAAGCCTCCATGTGTTTGTGAGCCTTTTTGTTTTCTTTGTACAATTTCTTTCTCGTTTTATACCTTTGTGGTCTGAAAAGTTGGATGGTAGAATTTCAATCTTTTTGAATTTACTCTTTTTGTGCTCAAAGCTCTTTTTTGTGGCCTAGTATGTGGTCTATTCTGGAGAATGTTCCATGTGCACTTGAGAAGAATGTGTGTCCTGTTGCTTTTGGATGTAGAGTTCTGTAGGTGTCTATTAGGTCCATCTGTTCTAGTGTGTTGTTCAGTGCCTCTGTGTCCTTGCTTATTTTCTGTCCAGTGGATCTAACCTTTGGAGTGAATGGTGTGTTGAAGTCTCCTCGAATGAATGCATTGCATTCCATTTCCTCCTTTAGTTCTCTTAGTATTTGTTTCACATGTGCTGGTGCTCCTGTGTTGGGTGCATATATATTTATAATGGTTATATCCTCTTGTTGGACTGCGCCCTTTATCATTATGTAATGTCCTTCTTTATCTCTTGTTTATTTCTTTGTTTTGAAGTCTATTATGTCTGATACTAGTACTTCAACACCTGCTTTTTTCTCCCTTTTGTTTCCTGAAATATATTTTATCCATCCCTTGACTTTTAGTCTGTGCATGTCTTTGGGTTTGAGGTGAGTTTCTTATAAGCTGCATATAGATGGGTCTTGCTTTTTTATCCATTCTATTACTCTGTGTCTTTTGATTGGTGCATTCAGTACATTTGCATTTAGGGTGACTATAGGAAGATATGTACTTATTGCCATTGTAGGCTTAAGATTCTTGGTTTTGGAATGTTCAAGGTTAGCTTCTTTAGTATCTTACTGTCTAACTTAACTTGCTTATTGAGCTGTTATAAACACTGTCTGGTGATTATTTCTCTCCCTTCTTATTCCTCCTCCTCCATTCTTTGTTGGTTGTTTTATTCTGTGTTCTTTTGTGTTTCCTTTAACTGCTTTTGTGGGTATTTGAATTTTCTTTTTGCCTTTAGTTAGTATTTGGTTGGTTTTCTTTCTTTGCTGTGATTTTATTTTCTGTGGTGACATCTGTTTTGTCTTAGCAGTGTTACCATCTAGAACAGTCCCTCTGAAACATCCTGTACAGGTGGTTGGTGGGAGGAAAATTCCTTCAACTTTTGCTTGTCTGGGAATTGTTTAATCCCTCCTTCATATTTAAATGATAATCCTGCTGGACATAGTATTCTTGGTTCAAGGCCCTTCTGTTTCATTGCATTAAACATATCATGCCATTCTCCTCTGGCCCATAAGGTTTCTGTTGAAAAGTCTGATGAAAGCCTGATGGGTTTTCCTTTGTAGGTGACCTTTTTCCTCTCTTTATCTGCCTTTAAAATTCTGTCCTTGTCCTTGATCTTTGCCATTTTAATTATTATGTGTCTTTGTGTTGTCCTTCTTGGGTCCCTTCTGTTGGGAGTTCTGTGTACTTCCGTGGTCTGATCGAGTATTTCCTTCCCCAGTTCGGGAGAGTTTTCAGCAATTATTTCTTCAAAGACACTTTCTATTCCTTTTACTCTCTTTTCTTCTTCTGGTACCCGTATACTGCAGATATTATTCCTTTTTGATTGGTCACACAGTTCTCTTAATATTGTTTCCTTCCTGGAGATCCTTTTGTCTCTCTCTGCATCAGGTTCTATGCGTTCCTATTTTCTGGTTTCTATTCCATCAATGGCCTCTTGCATCTTAGCCATTCTGCTTATAAATCCTTCCAGAGCTTGTTTCATTTCTGTAATCTCCCTCTGTACATCATCCCTTAGCTCTTGTATATTTCTCTGCAGCTTCGTTAGCATGGTTATGGCCTTTATTTTGAATTCTTTTTCAGGAAGACTGGTTAGGTCTATTTCCTTTTCAGTGGTTGACTCTGTGATTCTGGTCTATATCAAATTCTTCTGCCTTTTTATGGTGATAGAGAGAGTTTGCGGAGCTGGCGCGTATGCCGTCTGGGAGAACGTCCCTTCTTCCTGGTTTGTGGCCCTCCTCTCCTGGGAGAACAGCGACCTCTAGCGGCTTGGGCTGGGCAGCTGCATGCAGACGGGCTTCTGATTCTTGCCTGGCTGCTAGGGAATTGAGCTCCGTGTTTGCTGTGGGCGTGACCTGCCTCAGTCTGCTGCTCCGATATGGTGGAGTCACGTCAGAAGGGAAACAGCCAGGAGGCCATTTATCTCTGTGAGGGGCGTCTGAGCTGCACTGCTGCCCATGGGATTAGGGCACCCACAGTTCCCCAGGATTCCTAGCTGCTGGGCTATGAGTCCCGGAACGCTTCCGTCAAGCTGTGGGGTCCCTGTCCCTTTAAGACTTTCAGAAAGCACTCGCTTTTCTTTGTCCCAGAGGCGCCGGCTGTGGGGCCCCGCTCACAGGTCTTACTGCCCTGTTTCCCTACTATCCAGCACCCCACACATGCACTGTGTGTCTGCGCTCTGGTGTGGTTGGCTGGGGCTGGGTGTTCAGCAGTCCTGGGCTCCCTCTCCCTCCCTGCTCTGACTCCTCTCCTTCCACTGGGAGCTGGGGTGAGTGGTGCTTGTGTCCTGCTGGGATGCAGCTTGTATCTTACTCCCTTCATGAGGCACTGGGTTCTCACAGGTGTGGATGAAGTCTGGCTGTTTTCCTGTGTCTTCTGGTCTCTCTTTTAGGAAGAGTTTTACTTGCTGTATTTTCAAAAATACATATGGTTTTGGAAGGAGATTTCTGTTGCTCCCACAGAATCTTGGCTCACACAGCCATCTTGGCTCCTATACAGCTATTTTTCTTAAGATGAATGGGTACATTTTTTGTGATATGTCACTTTTTCCATATCCTCCCTTACATTGTGTTTTTTATTTGGTGGCTGGTAATCAAAAAGTCTGTTTTCAATTTGTAAAATTTCTCTTCCTCTCTCATATCAATGATGTTTGTGAAATTCCTTATATGTTATACAGAAACACAAGAACAGGGAGTTATTGACACTCTCAGACATTGTTATAGATAAAAATTTTAATGCATTTCATATGGAAAATATATTCTCTATTAATGTTTGACTCTTTCCTTTTTCTCCCACTAGGGATGTTGTCTTGCCTATGGGGTTCAGCACCAGGCATGTTTGCTATGGATTCAATGTGACCAAAGAAAGTAACAGTAAAATGTTCCTGGAGTGAAAGGGTTATACCCAAGTTTATTTCCAAGTGGCAGGTCAGTGACTAAAATCCCATTCACTCAGAGCCCTTAATTCTGGGCCCCTCTGCCTGCACAGCAGTCCTCTGGGCCCCTCTGCACAGTAGTCATGCACAACTGTCCTCTGGGCCTCTGTCCTCAGCACTGAAACTATTCTACCCTCTGCTCTGCTCTCCTGCAGCCCTGCCACCATGTTATGCCTGGAGCTCTAGGCAGAGCTCTTTATATAGAGTCAACAGCCATGTATTTCCCACAGGTGTGCAGTGAGCTAGTCATCCAGGGGCAGGTGAGAATCCTCACTACAGGAACTCTCATTTTATCTACACTCCACCCCTCCAGGATTCTCTCCTCTCAATCTCTGTGCCCTTAGTCCTCTGCAATGGTCCCTGTGCAAGGAAGCTCGAATATTGTTCTCGAGCTTCTCCAGCAAAAAGCCTTACAGACACACAGGCCAGACTCATGGTTCTGTCTCTGACCTCTGCCTCTTTGGTCTTAATGGCTGGAACTGCTCCTCTGGTTTCAGTTGTTGCCATAGCTCCAGTAAGATACTATTTGGCTTCCCATCTAATTTACTTTCATTTACTCCTGCCCATATCAAATCAACTCACATCTGGATCCTCCTAACCTTCATGAGGTCCCTTAAATTACTCCTGTGAATAACAGGTCTTATTTCATTTTGTATTCTCGTTGCTTCAACTACTGTATGTGTTACCTCACATTTTGTAATCACTGCCTCAAGGCATGCTGCACTGTCAGGGAAGACAGCTTTCCCATTTCTGATCCTGACAGAACATTTTCATCCATCTATAACTCCCACAGCCACTAGATAAGCCTGAGTATAGGGGTGGAGCATAGAGTGCTCCATGACTTGGGGAGGGGGCTTCTCCACTCCTTGTGGAACTTTCATCTGCTGGGTCTTTTATTTTCTTTACAACCACTGGGTGTGCTTTCAATACAGGAGGGGTCAGTGCCTCCTGCATCACCCCTTCATCTGTCCCCAGCTCCTCCATTTCTGGGGCTGATGGCACCTTTCTCTCCCCTCCACCAAATGCCTCCTCTGCTACTACCTTCACCTTTTCTACTGTGCCTTGCAGCAATGCTACTTCAAGTCTTCAGAAGCTCTCTTACCTTTAGCTCAATGCTTCGCAGCTGACGTTCTCATGCAGCCTCCAACTGTGCTTCCCCCAGGAGCTCATCCTTTTCTTTGATGGCCTTCTCCTCCTTCAGAACACCTGGCATCGCTGCCGTCTCTTCTCCAATGGCACCTTGCTGCCAGCACTCTCGTGCTGCTTCCTCTTGAATCAATGCCATCCCTTTCCTCGGGGAATCCAGAGAAGTTTTCAGCTCTCATTCTTGTGCATCCATATTTTGTGTCTCTTCTGTAGACCTTTTAAAGATGGTGAGAAGCGGCAAACCCACAGTCCCCGCTGCCTCATGGGCACTCTGCTTCTCAAAGATTCTGCTTTCTATACCAAGGGCCATCCTTACAGCTTCAGGTGCCACCTCCACTTGCTTCCAGTCCTGGAGTGAGGCCCAGTCCTCAAGGAGACAAGCCACCTCAGACTACATACCCACTGGGGGACAACCCACTGTTTCCCCATTCACAGGGGCAGCCCGCTGAAGCACCCCTCCCATAAGGGCAGCTTGTCTTTTACCGTGATCAACAAAGAGCCCTGCCCACTTTGGCCAGTTGTCTTGCCAATGGATTTCATCCCCAGGCAAGTTCTCTATGAATTCAATGTGACCAGTGAAATTTACAGCAGAACATTCTTTGGGGTGAAAAGGATTATTACCCCACTTGTCCTCTCGGCAGTAGGTTGGGCACTAACATCTGTGCCTCCACTCAGAGCAACTGGCAGAGCTCTTTATATGGCACAATAAAGGCTTATTGCCTAAAGGTGAGGAAGCAGTGGCCTAGCAATGGGCCAGTTATATCATCAGTTGGTTTAAATTCAGTGATGATCCTGGCCAAAGGAACCCCAACTTCCCTACACTAATGCACTCACAGAGATATAAGATCCATATATAATGAATTATTATAGTCAGATATATAGAAAACACTAATAAAATTTAAGCAAATGAAGTGTTAAAGAAATTGTCCTATAGTTAAAACTGGGCAGAATAAATTCCTGGGTTTCCTAAGCACTGCCTCGTAAATCCTCTGGGCATTATTTCATTTAAAAGTTTTACAGAAATGAATTCATATACATAGAGAAGAGACTTGTAGTTGTCATAGGGAGGTGGATGTGGGTGGTGGGTGAAACAGGTGATGAAATAAAGAGGTAAAAACTTCAAATCATAAAATAAATTAGTCACAAGAATGGAAGTACAGCATAGGGAATATAGTCAGTAATATTGTGATTTCTTTCTGTGTTGACAGAAAGTAACTACACTTAACATGGTGAGCATTTAATAATGTATGTAATTGTTGAATCACTATGTTTTACATCTGAAACCAATAAATATAGTGTATTACCTATATTTCAACTAAAAATTTGAAAGAAAAGACGAGTTTAAAATTTGAAGATTTTATATTCACTAGGTTATTTCCTATTTTGTAGAGGTAGAATTTTCCTTGTTGACAACTGGTAGAAATACAGATAATTTTTTATCTAAGCTATGCAAGTGGATTCTATCCAGTAAAAGTACATTTTATTGCCTCTTTGTCAGAAAAAAATAAGCCCACATATTACATTTCATTGTTTTACAAGATATAAACCCATTTTATATACATTGACAAATTTGTGTATTTTGACCAACTCTGCCTTTAAGTTCTCCTTTGAACCAGACTGAATATATTACTTGCCCTTTCATTAACTACTCTAAATACAATTTTTGATTAATGTTCATTTTATATTTGTGTTATTATTTCAAATTTCTGAAAATATACTTGAGCAGATATATAAAATACAGTGAATTAAAAAGTATAACATATACTTCATTTGAGCAGAGTTCTGTATAGCATGTTGCTTTCCTGGTCTGACCATTATTTCCATCAGAATCATCAGTGTAATTGTCAGTTGTGCCATTTCCGTAGTGAAATCTGTTTTAAAATGACTGATGTGATTCTTTTGGTTTGTTTATATAAAATCTCAAAATAATTATAAAATAAAATATGAGTCCATGCCACAGGAACAAAAAAATGTATAAATATATTTAATAGTTAACTTATATATCTAACTATATACAAAACAAAATTTAAAACATATATAATTTTGAGTCTTTCACATATAGTTAAAGGAAATGGTCGTGTAGTAGTCCTCTGTGGATCCTCCTTTCATTTTGAAATTTTAACTTTGTGGTGTTCACTTGCCATCTTCTCCATCCCCATACATTCCAAGTTCCAAAATTTTAAAAGGTGCATGAACTTGGCATCTGGATTTTCTATTAATCACAGTGTGTTTTCAATATATCTGTGTACAGTTCCTTCAAGTACAGAATTTATTACAGAATTCTGACTAACTGTAATTTTGACATATCTGCGTGTGCGGAAGTTGGGGTTCCTATGACCAGGATCCTCACTGAATTTATACCACCTGATGATGTAACTGGCCCGTTGCTAGGCTACTGCTTCCACCCCTTTAGGCAATAAGCCTTTATTGTGCTATACAGAGAGCTTGGATGAGTGCTCTGGGCAGAGGCAGAGACGCTAGTGCTCGACCTAGCACTGGGATAACAAGCTGGGTAATAAACGCTTTCACCCCAAAGTACGTTTTGCTGTCGATTTCTTTAGTCACACTGAATTCATAGCGAACTTGCCCAGGGCTGAAATCCATTGGCAAGACAATTGGTGAAAGTTGGCAGGGTTCACTGCTGTCTAAGGAAAAAGACAAGCTGCCCTTAAGGGAGGGGTGCTTCAGTGGGCTGCCCCTGTGAATGGGGAAACAGTGGGTCATCCCCCAATCCATATGTGGTCTGAGGTGGCTTGTCCATGGAGATCTGGGCCCCACCCCAGGACTGGACACAAGTGGAGGTGACACCTGAGACAGTAAGGTTGACCTTGGTATAGTAAATAGGACTTTGAAAGACAAAGTGCCCGGGAGGCATCAGGGACTGTGGGCTGGTTGCTTCTCACGGTCTTAAAAAGGTCTGCAGAAGAGACCCAAGAAATGGCGAAATGAGAGCACGAGCTGCAAACTTGGGTGGATTCCCTGAAGAAGGAAGTGGCTTTAATACTAGAGGAGGCAGCATGAGAGCACCGGCAGTGAGGTACCATTGAAGGAGTAAAAGATTCCTTACAGAAAGAGACGACAGTGCTGCCAGGTGCTCTGAACTAGGAAAAGGCCATCAAGGTAAATGATGAACTCCTGAGGGAAGCACAGGCAGAGGTGGCATGAGAAGGCCAGCTGCAAAGCATTGAGGTGAAGGTAAGAGAGGTGCTGAAAACTGAGCTAGCATTTTTGTAAGACATGGTAGACAAAGTAAGTGTTGAAGCAGATGGGGCACTAGGGGGAGGGAAGGGAAAGGGGCCATCCATCCTGGAAATGGAGAAGTTGGGAAGGATGAAGGAGTAGTGCTGGAGGCACTGACAACTCCTGTATTGAAGGCACACCCAGTGGTTGTAAAGAAAATAAATACCCAGCAGCTGAAAGTTCCCCAAGGAGAAAGGCAGCCCCCTCTCCATGTCGTGAACTACTCTATGCTCAGTCTCTATACTCGGGCTGAGCTGGTGGATTTAGGCTCCTGGCTTAGGCAGAAGGCCTCGGTGTCAATATCAGCTTGGGTGCTGCACAGTGGGACTTAGGGGTGAATGTAATTGTTCTGTCGGGATCAGAATTGGGAAAGCTGGCTTCCCTGAAGGCACAGTCTGCCTTGAGGCAGCAATTACAAAATGCACATCAGACCCCAGGGCATCACTGTCTCCTTGATTGGCTTACGGCTGCACTTTGTGCCATGGGGCCCAACCAGGGTTATCTACCATCCTCTCCTGTTAGATGGCATACATATTCTGAGGTCCACCAGGTGTCTCTAGAGCTAGCTATAAGGAATGCCATCTATAGTCTAGAGAAACATTGCCCAGATGAAGAGATTTTCACTCCTGGGATGAGAAATATTGTGCTTCAGATTGCTCCCACATACCCTTTGTTTCTGTAGTGGCCATTTTTCCCCTCACATAGGGCCACCCATAAGTGAGGTGGGACTTACATTAGCAGATGTAGGAGAGGCTGAAGCAGTAAGAACACGCAAAGAAGTAAGGTCTGCTACTCACAAGAATAATTTAAAGGGCCCTGTGAAGGTAACGAGGACCGGATGTGGGTCGATTTAATAAGGGCAGAAGCAGGTGGAAGGAAATTAAATGGGAAGTCAAATTGGATCTCACTACAGCTATGGCAACAGCTGAACCACAGCAGCACTTCCAGCCATTAAGACCAAAGAGGCAGAGGTCAGAGACAGAGCCACAAGTCCAGCCTGTCTTCAGGACTTCCTGCTGGACAGCAGGTGAATCTCACTTGAGCCCTCACAGAAAGATGACTGGGGAACACGGTATGGCTGAGGGGAAGTTTGAGGTATCTGCCCTGAGGGATCAGGAGGTTCCAGAGGCCACCTGAAGTAGCTATTCATTTGTGCCCAGTGAACATGTTTCCTGGCTCTGTTGCACACAGGAGCTGAAACTTCACTGATTCATGGTAAACCTAAGAGGTTCCCTGGTACAGCCACTATCATAGATGGATGCGGGAGTAAGTCCATCAGAGTGAAACAAGCCCCAATTCCTTTTGGAATAGGGCATCTACCCTCAAAAGAGCATACTGTGTATATATCTCCTATTCCTGAGTATATTTTGGTTCTCGATATCCTGCAGGATCTTTCATTGCAGAACATTGCTGGTGAGTTCAGACTGAAAGTACATGCAGTGAAGGCAGTTCTCTGGGGATATGATAGGCACCGGCCCATAGCTTTGCGTGTGCCTCAGAGGGTAACTAATACCAACAATACAAACTACCTTGAAGATATAAAGAGAT
The DNA here is from genome assembly GCF_030020395.1 of Manis pentadactyla. NCBI lineage: Eukaryota > Metazoa > Chordata > Mammalia > Pholidota > Manidae > Manis > Manis pentadactyla. The sequence goes on along the minus strand of NC_080039.1, from coordinate 7,491,737 downwards.
TGGAGAAACTCTCCAGGAGGTGGAAAGTGTGGGTATTATAAAGCCAAACCACAGTCCTTTCAATTCCCCAGTTTGCCCAGTAAAAAACCAGATATCTTCTTCCATATGACTGTGGATTACAGAGAATGGAATAAATTCATACTCCTATGCCTGTCTCTGTCCCCTGTATTGCAGGACTGATCAATAACCTCAGCTATGAACCAAGAACATACCATTTTGTGGTAGATCTTGCTAATGCCTTCTTTTCCATTGACATTGAGCAGGAAAGTCAGGAAAAAGTTGTCTTCACGTGGCAAGGATGTCAAAGGACTTTTACCATGCTTCCACAGGGATACCTCCACAGCCTCACCATCTGTCATGTAGCCCAGGACTTGGCTACATGGGAGAAAATAACAACAAATTGTCTGTACTGTTATATGGATGATGTCATGCTCACATCTGATTGTCTTTCAGATCTAGAAGATGCAAAACCTAGACTGTGGCAACATCTACAGGAGAAAGGATGGGCTGTGAACAGTACCAAGGATCAGGACTTGCTTTGTCTGTCCAGTTTTTGGGGATCGTCTGGTTGGTAAGACCAAAGTGATATAAGAAGCAGTTATTGATAAAGTCCAGGCCTTTCCTACCCCTACAACTGTAGCATTGCTACAGGTGTTTTTGGGTCTTCTAGGTTACTTGAGAATGTTTATCCCACACTTGGCACAAATTCTGAAGCCCTTATATACAGGTTGGTATGAAAGGGTGTCAGGTGGGATGGGGAACAGACATGTGCCTCTGCCTTTACTACAGCAAAACGGGCAGTCAAGGATGTACAGGCCTTGAGTGTGATAAACCCATTAAGACCCTGTGAGCCTGATGTTCATGTCACTGAAGATGGTTATGGCTGGGGTCTCTGGCAACAGCCTGAGCAAACTCACTAACCTTTTGTATTCTGCTCACAACTCTGGAAGGGGGCAGAGTGACAATACACTTTGATAGAAGAACTGGGTGCCATGTATCATGCCTTGCTATCTACAGAATCCATCACCAGAATGGCCCCGAGAATGGTAATAACCACCAACCCGATCTTGGGGTGGGTACGAGACTGGACCCAAAAGCCAAGGTGTGGTATGGCACAAATGCCCACACTGGCCAAGTGGGGTGCTTACATACAGCAGTATAGTGCCCTCTGTAGTAGCCCCATAAGTGAATAACTCCAATGCTTGTTGTGGCCTGTAATATCTACTAGTGGAAAGCTAGAAGAACTTGCTTTTGAACCATTAGTAACTGAGAGTCCCTATCAGGAGGGAAGAGCCCCTATACCCAAAGATGCATGGTACACAGATGGCTCCAGCCATGGGTAGCCCCCAAAAGGGAGGGCCATAGCTTTCCAACCTAAAAGTGAAACAATATGGATGGAAGATGGTGAGGGGAAGAGCAGCCAATGGGCAGATTTGCAGGTGTTATGGCTTGTGTTCAGCCAGGAGCCTTCCCCTATAGTTGTCTGCACTGACAGCTGAGCTGTCTATCATGGCTTGTCCCTGTGGCTACCAACCTGGTACCATGCCAACTGGCTGGTTGGTCACTAACCCCTTGGGGGCAAGAATAGTGGCAGACTTATGGGCCTGTGGTCAGACTAAAATAATTACAGTATACCATGTGACAGGTCATTTGCCACTGGCAACCCCAGGAAATGAAGCCGGTAAGTTGGCCCAGATATGTTGGGTAGAAGGAAAGCCTGCCTTTGATGTAGCCCAGTGGTTACATCAGCATTTATTGCACGCAGGGTAGAAGACAATTTGGACTGCATCCCATAGGAGGGGCTTGTAGGGAAAAAGACAATTTGGACTGCAGCCCGTAGAGGGGCTTGTCTTTGACCTTCTGAGAAGTTAGTAGAGCCCAGCAGGAGTGTGTTGTGTGCAACAGAGGAGGCTTACACAGAGTTCCACAGCAACATGGGGTAATGACTAAGGGGCCTATACCCCTTGTAAGGGGCAGTTAGACGATATAGCACTTCTACCTTTGTCAGAAGGATATCGATATTCCATGACTCGTGTGGACACAGCTACTGGACTTCTGGTTGCTTTTACTATACACTGTGCAGACCAGCAGATGAGTAAAAGTGGCCTGGTATGTCTCTTTGTCACCTATGGCTGACCACAGGTATTGAGAGTGATCAGGGCACCAATTTTACTGGATATGTGCTGGAAGCATGGTACAACAGCTTGGAATCAAATGGAAGTTTCATGGGCTATACAATCCTACTAAAGCGGGCGTGCCAACGCACAATGGTTTGTTCAAATTTGGACTTAAGTCAGATACCTATAGTCTGCGGGAATGGTCAGTTCACTTATGAACAATGCTATGGCATTTGAACGAGAGACCCTGAAAGGGAGCCCTGAGGCCCCTAGAGATGTTAACACATATGGCTGCCTCCCCTATGCAACTGCAAATACAAACCAATGAAGAATCACTGAAGCTGAGGTTCAGCCACCAGAATAATATCTTGCTGCCAGCACTAACTGCAGTGAACCACGGAGACTCCATTGACTGGATGTGGTCTTGGACTTCTGGCCACATGGACCAATGATGGTTGGTTCTTCTGGCTCATTGGGGACAAGGCCTGGGAGCTGGCCTCCTGTGTTTTCTTGTAATAACAACAGATTGCCCGCCAAGTAGTATGCTTTTGCCATAAGGTAGGGGCACCTAACTGGGGAGTTTTGTTGTATCATTATGGCCAGTGCATGCACCTCCAGTAGCACTATATATAGACCCTTCAGCAACACCCATGGGAAAAGGAGTAAAACTGTGGTATACTAGACCTGGAAGGGACCCTGTTCCTGTTACTGTCTTATCACAGGACCACTCTCTTGCATGCATCCTACCTGATGGACACGATTTGACTATGTTGTTGTTATTAAAACCTGTGTTTATGTCCCTAAGGTCTTTGTGGATTGGGAACTTCCTCTGGCTTGAGGATTACTATAATTTTTGTTACCTGTATCTTAATTTTTGTTTTTATCTCTAAGTTGTTATCCTCTGTTGCTGTTGTGGAATCTGGTTACAGTGCTCCAGCTTTCTCACACACGGACCATTGCGGATGATTGAGAGCATGTAGATTGTAAGGCATGAATCCTAGAGGGATGACATGTGGGGAAGTTGGGTTTCCTAGGTTCAGGATCCTCACTGGACTTAAACCACCTGATGATGTAACTGGCCTGTTGCTAGGCTACCACTTCCACACCTTCAGGCAATAAACTATTATTGCACTATAGAGAGAGATCGGCCCAGAACTTAGGGTGAGGCAGAGAAGCTAATGCTCGACCTACTGCCGGGATAACAAGCCAGGTAATAAACCCTTTCAACCCAAAGAACGTTTGCTGTTATTTTCTCTGGTCACATTGAATGCATAGCAGACTTGTCCGGTGCTGAAATCCATTGTCAAGACAGTTACTGTTGACACAACACATTAAAACAATTATATCCCTTTAAGAAAAATATCTATTGAACATACAATATATACCAAGCACTATTTAGTACTTCACTCATTAATGAAATCATCACAGTAACTTATAAAAGTAGAAATGATTATTTTCAATGTAATAATAGTAATGAATGGTAATTTGGAACTTACTACATATCAGGACTTCTCTTAATTTTTTTCTTGCCTAATTAATTCCACTTAACATTCAAAATATACTGAGGTAGATATTATTATTATATCTACTTTAAAACATTGGGTAAAAGACTATTAGAGTAATTAGAAAGAAGATGAGGAACTGTTAAAACTGAACATTCTGACAATGGGGAGGGGAGGAGCCAACATGGCGGCGTGAGTAGGACAGTGGGGATCTCCTCCCAAAAATATATATATTATTGAAAATACAACAAATACAACTAATCCTAAAAGAGAGACCAGAAGACACAGGACTACAGCCAAACTACATCCAAACGTGCGAGAGCCCAGCGCCTGGTGAAAGGGGTAAGATACAAGCCCCGGCCCGGCGGTACCCGAGCGCCCCTCCCCCCAGCTCCCGGCAGGAGAACAATAGGCAGAGCGGGAGGGAGACGGAGCCCAGGACTGCCGAACACCCAGCCCCAGCCATCCGGGCCAGAGCACAGACACAGTGCATGCGTGGAGGGCTGGAAACTAGGGAAACAGGGCAGCAAGACCTCTGAGCGGGTGCCGAAGCTGATGCCTCTGTGACAAAGAAAAGCGGGGGCTTTTTGAAAGTCTTAAAGGGACAGGGACTTAACAGTTACATGGAAACAAAACAGGCCATAGCCCAGAGGCTGGGAATTACAGGGAAAACCGGGTGCACTAAACCTTTGGGCAACAACTCTGAGACCCCTCACGGAGGTAAACAGCCAAACAACCCCCCCGTCCATTATCCCTCCAGGCGCTGCGAAAGCAGAGAAGCAGCCTAAGGCAAATCCCGCCAAAAGAAAGGGAGATCCATCCATATCAGCCAGGCAAGACACAAAGACGCAGCCTACACGCAATTACCCAACACAAGAACCTAGGGTCGCAGTTGTCCCAGTAAAGAAAGGCCAGTAGCAAGTGAATATTTTGGCCCTCCCAGCTGACAGTCAATAGCACCTGTCAACATGAAAAGGCAAAAAAATATGATCCGGACAAGACTAACCCAGACAGCTTCAGCATCTGCTACATCTTCCCCTGAGAAGGAATCTGGGGAGATAGATTTAGCCAGTCTTCCTGAAAAATAACTCAAAACAAAAGTCATAACCATGCTGATGGACTTGCAGAGAAATATGCAAGAACTAAGGAAGGAGAATTCAGAAATAAAACAAGCTCTGGAAGGACTTCAAAACAGAATGGACAAGATGCAAGAGACCATTAATGGACTAGAAAACAGAGAACAGGAACGCAGAGAAGCTGAAGCAGAGAGAGAAAAAAGGATCTCCAGGAATGAAAGAATTTTAAGAGAGCTGAGTGACCAATGGAAATGGAACAATATCCGCATAATAGGGGTACCAGAAGAAGAAAAGAGAGAAAAAGGGATAAAAAGTGTCTTTGAAGAAATAATTGCCGATAACTTCCCCAAAGTAGGGGAAGAAATGGCCTCACAGACCACAGAGGTAAACAGAACTCCAGTGACAAGGGACCCAAGGAGGGCAACACCAAGACACATAATAATTAAAATGGCAAAGATCAAGGACAAGTATAAAGTATTAAAGGAAGCCACAGAGGAAAAAAAAGGTTACCTACAAAGGAAAACCCATCAGGTTATCATCAGACTTCTCAGCAGAAACGCTACAGGTCAGAAGAGAATGGCATGATATACTTAATGCAATGAAACAGAAGGGCCTCGAACCAAGACTACTGTATCAAGCATGAATATCATTTAAATATGAAGGAGGGATTAAACAATTCCCAGGCAAGCAAAAGTTGAGGGAATGTGCCTAACACAACCACCTCTTCAGGGCATCCTAGAGGGACTGCTCTAGATGGGAGCACTCCTAAAAAGAGCACAGAACAAAACACCCAACATATGAAGAAGGGAGGAGGAGGAATAAGAAGGGAGAGAAATAAAGAATCATCAGACCGCATTTATAATAGCTCAACAAGCGAGTTAAGTTAGACAGTAAGATAGTAAAGGAGCTAACCCTAAACCTTTGGTAACCACAAACTTAAAGACTGCAATGGCAATAATTTCATACCTTTCAATAATCATCCTAAATGTAAATGGACTGACTGCACCAATCAAAAGACACAGAGTAACAGAATGGATGAAAAAGCAAGATCCATCCATATGCTGCTTACAAGAGACTCACCTCAAACCCAAAGACATGCACAGACTTAAAGTCAAGGGATGGAAAAAGATATTTCATGCAAACAATGGAGAGAAGAGAGAAGGTGATGCAATTCTGGTATCAGACAAAGCAGACTTCAATATAAAGAAAGTAACAAAAGACAAAGAAGGACATTACATAATGATAAAGGGCTCAGTCCAGCAAGAGGATATAACCATTATAAATATATATACACCCAATACAGGAGCACCAACATACCTGAAACAAATACTAACAGAGCTAAAGGTGGAAATAGAATGCAATGCATTCATTCTGGGTGACCTCAACACACCACTCACTCCAAAGGACAGAACCATCAGACATAAAATAAGTAAGGACACAGAGGCACTGAACAACACACTGGAACAGATGGACCTAATAGACATCTACAGAACTCTACATCCAAAAGCAACAGGATACACATTCTTCTCAAGTGCACATGGAACATTCTCCAGAATACACCACATACTAGGCCACAAAAAGAGCCTCAGTAAATTCCAAAAGATTGAAATCTTACCAACCAACTTTACAGACCACAAAGGCATAAAACTAGAAATAAACTGTACAAAGAAAGCAAAAAGGTCCAGAAACACATGGAGGCTTAACAACACGCAGCTAAATAATAAATGGATCAATGACCAAATCAAAATGGAGATCCAGCAATATATGGAAACAAATGACAACAACAACACTAAGCCCCAACTTCTGTGGGACACAGCAAAAGCAGTCTTAAGAGGAAAGTATATAGCAATCCAAGCATATTTAAGAAAGGAAGAACAAAACCAAATGAATGGTCTAATGTCACAATTCTCGAAATTGGTAAAAGAAGAACAAAGGAGGCCTAAGGTCAGCATAAGGAGGGATATAATAAAGATCACAGAAGAAATAAATAAACTTGAGATGAATATAACAATAGCAAAAATCAATGAAACTAAGAGCTGGTTCTTAAGAAAATAAACAAAATAGATAAGCCTCTAGCCAGACTTACTAAGAGGAAAAGAGAGTCCACACAAATCAACAGTATCAGAAACGAGAAAGGAAAAAATCATGATGGACCCCACAGAAACAGAAAGAGTTATTAGAGAATACTATGAAAACCTATATGCTAACAAGCTGGGAAACCTAAGAGAAATGGACAACTTCCTAGAAAAATACAACCTTCCAAGACTGACCCAGAAAGAAACAGAAAATCTAAACAGACCAATTACCAGCAACAAAATTGAAGCAGTAATCCAAAAACTACCAAAGAACAAAACCCCTGGGCCAGCTGGATTCACCTCGGAATTTTATCAGACATAAAGGGAAGACAAAATACCCATTCTCCTTAACATTTTCCAAAAAAATAGAGGAGGAGGGGATACTCCCAAACTCATTCTATGAAGCCAACATCACCCTAATACCAAAACCAGACAAAGACCCCACCAATAAAGAAAACTACAGACCAATATCCCTGATGAACGTAGATGCAAAAATACTCAACAAAATATTAGCAAACCGAATTCAAAAATACATCAAAAGGATCGTAAACCATGACCAAGTGGGATTCACCCAGGAGTCCAAGGATGGTAAAACATTCGAAAGTCCATCAACGTCATCCACCAAATCAACAAAAAGAAAGACAAAAACCACATGATCATCTCCATAGATGCTGAAAAAGCATTTGACAAAGTTCAACATCCATTCATGATAAAAACTCTCAGGAAAATGGGAATCGAGGGCAAGTATCTCAACATAATAAAGGCCATCTATGATAAACCCACAGTCAACATTATATTGAACAGCGAGAAGCTGACAGCTTTTCCTCTGAGATCGGGAACAAGACAGGGATGCCCACTCTCACCACTGTTATTTAACACAGTACTGGAGGTCCTAGCCATGGCAATCAGACAAAACAAAGAAATACAAGGAATCCAGATAGGTAAAGAAGAAGTCAAACTGTCATTATTTGCAGATGAAATGATACTGTACATAAAAAATCCTAAAGATCCACCCTAAAACTACTGGAACTGATATTGGAATACAGCAAAGTTGCAACGTACGAAATCAACACACAGAAATGTGTGGCTTGCCTATATACTAACAATGAACCAACAGAAAGAGAAATCAGGAAAACAACTCCATTCACAATTTCATAATAAAAAATAAAATACCTAGGAATAAACCTAACCAAGGAAGTGAAAGACTTATACTCAGAAAACTGCAGGTCACTCTTAAGAGAAATTAAAGGGGACACTAACAGATGGAAACGCATTCCACGCTTGTAGCTAGGAAGAATTAATATCGTCAAAATGGCCATCCTGCCCAAAGCAATATACAGATTTGATTCAATCCCTATGAAACTACCAGCAGCATTCTTCAATGAACTGGAAGAAATATTTCAAAAATTCATATGGAAACACCAGAGTCACCGAATAGCCAAAGCAATCCTGAGGAATAAAGTAGGGGGATCTCACTCCCCAACTTCAAGCTCTACTATAAAGCCATAGAAATCAAGACAATTTGGTACTGGCACAAGAGCAGAGCCACAGACCAATGGAACAGACTAGAGAATCCAGACATTAACCCAGACATATATGGTCAATTAATATTTGATAAAGGAGCCATGGACATACAATGGCGAAATGACAGTCTCTTCAACAGATTGTGCTGGCAAAACTGGACAGCTACATGAAGGAGAATGAAACTGCACTGTGGTCTAACCCCATATACAAAAGTAAATCCAAAATGTATCAAAGACCGGAAGGTAAGTCATGAAACCATTAAACTCTTGGAAGAAAACATAGGCAAAAACCTCTTAGACATAAACATGAGTGACCTCTTCTTGAACATATCTCCCCGGGCAAGGAAAACAACAGCAAAAATGAAAAAGTGGGACTACACTAAGCTGAAAAGCTTCTGTACAGCAAAAGACACCATCAATAGAACAAAAAGGAACCCTACAGTGTGGGAGAATATATTTGAAAATGACACATCCGATAAAGGCTTGACGTCCAGAATATATATAGAGCTCACATGCATCAACAGACAAAAAACAAATAACCCAATCAAAAATTGGGTAAAGGAACTGAACAGACAGTTCTCCAAAAAAGAAATACAGATGGCCAACCGACACATGAAAAGATGCTCCACATCACTAATTATCAGAGAAATGCAAATTAAAACTACAATGAGGTATCACCTCACACCAGTAAGGATGGCTGCCATCCAAAAGACAAACAACAACAAATGTTGGCGAGGCTATGGAGAAAGGGGAACCCTCCTACACTGCTGGTGGGAATGTAAGTTAGTTCAACCATTTTGGAAAGCAGTATGGAGGTACATCAAAATGCTCAAAGCAGACTCTCCATTTGACCCAGGAATTGCACTCCTAGGAATTTACCTTAAGAATGCAGCAATCAAGTTTGAGAAAGACCAATGCACCCTCATGTTTATCGCAGCACTATTTACAATAGCCAAGAATTGGAAGCAACCTAAATGTCCATTGATAGATGAATGGATAAAGAAGACGTGGTACATATACACAATGGAATACTACTCAGCCATAAGAAAAGGGCAAATCCAACCATTTGCAGCAACATGGATGGAGCTGGAGGGTATTATGCTCAGTGAAACAAGCCAAACGGAGAAAGAGAAATACCAAATGATTTCACTCATCTGTGGAATATAAGAACAAAGGAAAAACTGAAGGAACAAAACAGCAGCAGAATCACAGATATCAAGAATGGACTAACAGGTACCAAAGGGAAAGGGACTGGAGGGGATGGGTGTGTAGGGAGGGATAAGGGGGGGGAGAAGAAGGGGGGTATTAACATTAGCATACATGGGGGGTAGGAGAAAGGGGAGGGCTGTACAACACAGAGAAGGCAAGTAGTGATTCTACAACATTTTGCTATGCTGATGGACAGTGACTGAAAAGGGGTTCGTAGGCGGGACTGGTGTAGGGGAGAGCTTAGTAAACATAATATTCGTCATGTAAGTATAGATTAATGATAATTTAAAAAAAGCAGTTCCTGTGTGGTGACCTCCAATGAGTTCTACACAATGGTATAAAGGGCATATAAAAGTGTAGGCAAAGGGTCTGTTTGTGTTTGTACAGAGGATCAAAGCCTAATTTGTTTACCCTGTAAATGAACTAAAATACGATATGAAAAAGAAGTTCATATATCAGCACTCTCTGGAAGACTCATGCCAGAAATGATCATCAAAAACCCCCAACAAAAATCCACGCACTGCTACAGGTGTAGATGCACTCATCCCACCAGTTCCTGGACTTGCCATGGGAATGAAGGAGATATCTAAGCTGGCCTGTGCATACAGTAAAACAACAAATTTGGCTGGTTCTATACTGTTGGTACTCAACCAAGAATTAGGAGAAGTGCAAATTGTAGTGCTCCAAAATCTTCCAACTACAGACTATTTACTGTTAAAAGAACATATGGGACGTGAACAGTCCCCAGGAATGGGTTGTTTTAATTTGTCTGATTTCTCTCAGACTGTTCAGGTTCAGTTGGACAATATCCACCATATCACAGATAAGTTTTCACAAATGCCTAAGGTGCCTAACTGGTTTTCTTGGTTTCACTGGAGATGGCTGGTAATTACAGGTATGCTTTGGTTATGTAACTATACTCCTATTATGTTAATGTGTGTGCGCAATTTAATTAGTAGTTTAAAACCTATACATGCTGAAGTTACTCTCCAAGAAGATATGTCAAAGAAATAATCAATCTTCCCAGGTTTTCTTCTGCCTGCTACTTCTATAGCTTTTCTTCTTCCTTCCTAATTACAACTCTTAACTAGAATTCATGCCTCATATCGAATTTATTGAGTATCATAAATCTTCCAAGTGGTAAATATACCTCAAGACAAATGCTGGGCATAGAAGCCACAGGTCATAAATATGCAAAGAAGTAAAAAGCTAACCTTTTCAAACAATAAGGCTTCTCTCTCACTTACCAACTTTACATTTCCCTGTATGGCCCCGGAAGATGACTGGTTAGCCAGAGACGGGTAAGATTCCTCAAGGGAGGAACAACCTAAGACAGGCACAGTCGCAGGGGGGCCATCAGGTGAGAAATTGGGGATCAACAGAGGTGAGGCTTAGAACCTCACCCCCCCGTTCTGAGAGAAATCTTCTGCATACGTGGATGTTTTATTGCCCTGGTCTAGCTCGGATTAACACATAGTCGACAGGCACACACCTGATCATCTACATTTTCTCTCTTACAACACTAAACTATGTTTTCTACCTTTATCTTGTATCCACCTACCACTTCAGCATTTTATTAAAAACAATAATAATAAAGAGAGAAATGTGGTATCCACATATAAATCAAGTATAAAAATCAAATGAATATTCATATTTGAACTGTTTATAGTTCATAATGCATGAGCAAAACTGACAGTTTCTGTGATGTCTGCCCTTGCACTGTTCACCATGTAACTTATTCACTATGTAAGAATTTGTTCTCCAGGTAAGAACTTGTTCGTTATGCTTCAGAAAATGGGAGACTGATGAAAATTATGCTTGGGGTGGATAAATGACTGTGCATTGAGCATTGACTCCCCTATGCAGAATTTTATTGTTGTTAACAACCATTTGATCAATAAATATGGTAAATGCCCTCACAAAAAAAAAGTACACACTTCCAATTGTATAATAAATATGTAACCGGGATGTAATGTATAGCATAAGGAATATAGTCAAAATATTGTAACAACTTGGTAGGGTGATAGCTGGTACCTAGAATTATCATGTATATAAATGTTGAATCACTGTGTTGTACACCTGAAACTAATGTAATACTGTGAGTCAACTACCCTTCAATAAAAAAATTATCTATAAAAAAAACACAAAATACTGAATATTCTGTGAAACAGCTTCATACTGCTTTATTTAAACTTAATGCCAAAATTCAAATAAGCTTTATTATTATCCAGACTCTAAAGTTCATTCTTCTTAGACCACCCATTCTCAACACTGCTGGCATATCATTAACAGTGGAGCTACAGCCAGACAGATGACTAGATCCCACCCTAGAATAAATGAATAAAAATCTCTGTGGTTATAGTTTTATAGATGTCTTTTATAAAAGGTCTTTGAGCATTAATCGAATTTTAGGTTTTCCGAGTTGGGTGTCATGGAATAAGAGTATAGGAAATTAAGACAGATTTGGTTCAAATTATGCAGGGCCAGTTTGAGAATTCTTTAACCCTTCTATCTATGTTTATTAATACTGGCTGCATATTATAATCATCTGTGACATTAAATACAGCAAACACCTGACCTAATACTAGCTCAGTTAAATCAATATTAGAGGGGGGTCCTGGTATCAATAATTTCTTAAACATTCCCCCAGGCGATTCTAAAGTGCAGTCAGTACTGTGAATCACTGACCTCCCACCTCTCTCAAACTCTCCTGCTCAAAACACTTAATTGCTCTCCACCACCTTCTAAGTTATCATAAACTCCTCAGTTCAACATTTAACCCTTCTAAATGAACCAATGTGTTTTTGTACATTTCATCCAATCCCTAACCCCCAGCACCCCTTCCACTCTAGGCACTCTGCTTTCAAGTCAAATGACTTGCTTACTCTACCCCAAATACACCTCGCAAATCTTTGCCTTAGTATTTATTGTGCTGTTCATTCCTCTAGTTAGTGAAACCCTATACATCCTGAAAAGGTTGTTAGGGAACCAACCAAACCTGGATCCACTTGCCCCAAGAGCAGCAAGCCAAACACTGACACCAGGGTGTAGTGAGAGAAACTAGGCATTTGTTACAAGTCGTCAGGTATGGAGAACAGGGAGCTGCTGCTGTAAATCCCAAACTCCCTATTGGCTTACAAGAAGAGATTTTTAAAGTGAAAATTACGAGTAAGGGACTCAGGACATATGATCAGCTCTTGAACATCTAACTAGTTGACCAATAGATATTTGGCAAAGCTCAATCATCAGTCTTCTGGATCCAACTAGTCTGGAGTCTGTGTGCTTGTGGTAAGCATGGGGTTCCACTGCTGGGGTCTCAGCTATGGTGGAACCCCTCAAGACCCTGGGACAAGACTTAATCTATAGCTCTTGAGGGGAAACAGAAGTCATGTGACCATGATTTACATCTTAGCTAACTATGATATGTCCTCTTCTGAGCCACCTTGAACTTGGTTTATACTATCTTATGCACTTAACTTATCCCACTTGGGTCATAATCACATATGCTCATGACCTTGATTTCTGTTTTCTACAGGACAAGAAGATTCTCTTAGAATCTGTACCATTCATTCTCAGCAGTTTGAAACTATACGTTCATATTAGAATTTAGAATTAAAAATTAAGGAAATATAAAATACATGCTCAAACAGATGAAAACCTCCATAAAATCATTTTTGTTGATGAAGATAAATGTGTGTTTAAGAAAAATTAAAATGGTATGGATGATGTGCTTAATCTTATTGTTTTCTTGGTCTCTCAGTCACTGTCTTGCCAATGGGTTTCATCCTGGGCAAGTTTGCTATGGATTCAATGTGATCAAAGAAAATGACAACAGAATGTTCTTGGGGTGAAAGGGTTACACCCAACTTTATTTCCAGGTGGCAGGTGAGTCACTAAAATCCTGTTCACTCAGATTGACTCTGCTTGAAGAAAGCTGGTCTCTGCCTCTGGGCACCTCTGTCCTCACAGCTGTCCTCTGGGCCCCCCTGTCTGCAAAGCCACTCTACACAGACATCCTGTGGGCCTCTCTGCACAACCATCCTGCACAGCCGTCCTCTGGGTCTCTGTCCTCGGCACTGCCACCACTCCAGCCACTGCTCTGCTCTCCTGCAGCCTTGCAGCTCTGCCACCTTGTCACCAAGAGCACTGGGCCAAGCTCTTTATATATAGTCAATAGAAATGTATTGCCCACACGTGTGCAGTGAGCTAGTCATCCATGTCCAGATGAGAATACTGGCCACAGGAGCTCTCATTTTACCCACAGTCACCCTATATCAGTATTAGCTGGTGGCTGGCTTCTTCAAGAGGAGTTCGCCAGTATTACCCCTTTTATATGATGTTGAAAGGAATAAAGCAAAGAAAAGATAGCTATAAGGAAGTAGAAAAGCTTGAGAGAAGCATAATTTATCTTTTAAGGTAAGAATGACTAAATCAAACCTTTGACTCTCCCAAGTAAAATTCTATTCAGATGGTTTAAGACAGAAGGAGAACGTCTTTCCAGACGCCATTTAAGACACAGAACCAGAAACTCTGAGTGATTAACCAAACTCCATGGCAACCTTGATACAAAATCCTTTTAAATTTATAGGGTCCAGTCTTTATTCCCCAGGAGTATATACTTCCAGTGCTCCATTTATGAAGGCAAAAATGTGTTGAGGCTCAATAAATTCAGTTCATCAAAGCACACAAACATCAACCTGTGATTAATTGCATCTCATAGTGGATTTCACCGGATTATTCCAAGAAGAATAGCTCATTCTGCAATAATAATTAAGTTGTAATTTTCCCTCTAATAGGGTCAGGAATACTGTGTGAAAAATGGACAGTGATGAAACAATTCAATTACTATTAGCAATACACAGTGAAATTCTTAATTATCCCAGAAAGTACCTTTGCTTTTGTTTGAAAGATTTCTATTCCATAGGAAATGGCAGGTATCAAGTCCATGAAAATGTAGACTATATATTGTTTGATATCTTCAGTACTGTGGAGTGTACCTTTGAATCATGTTGTTCATTATATACCTTATGAAATTTTCAGTATAAATAAAAATAACAGCATATAGACATTTATTTCAATTTTTCAGTATAACAAATAAAAGATTAGTCTGGCCTAAAGAAAAATATTTTTCCCAGAGTACTATTTTCCTTGTAAGAAGTAGTTTAATGTATTCTCCCTTGCCTTAGTCTAATGAATCCTATTTTATACATGTAATTTGTGTTATTTTTTATCATAGATGTGACAACTAATGCTATCAAAACCACTATAGAGTCATTAGAAGTTAGATGAAATGTGCAACAGATTTTGATATATGTCAATAGATAACATTGGACCATCACAATGAGCTATTGACATCAATGTTTGAAATAGCATCTATGGTGAAACACTATCAAAATTTTAGACTGAAGGGAAAGCAATATATTAAAACCAAATAGAATTCACTTCCCGTCTGTTGCAAGGCCAGAGAAAGAATGTGGGGTAACTAAAAGGAGTAATGTGCAATTACATTAATGGGAGGTATAGCTTTTCATCACTTTAGTCCAGGGTTAGTAACTTTGTATTTCTAAAATCTTCTGTAGAATCTAATTATCCATAAGTTTGAATAGACACTGACATTGAGGGAATAACATTCATGAAATAAGCTATTAAGTTTGCAACACATTTATAGTTTATAATTATAGTTATCACTGGGCTCCTTTTAGGAGGTCTGGTGAAAACATACAGTGAAAAAGCTGGTGTTGAACCTGTTGTGGTTTAAAGTAGTTCTATCAGTAAATGATCAGCCTTGATGGCATCAAAATAGATGACAGCTCTATGTTCTAAAAATTGTGTGGTACGAAGCCTATTTGGAAAGTATCAAAGAGGTACTTTTGCACTCTTACAGTATAATTTATCTCTGGAAATAAGTTGCAAAATTGAAGCATGATTACCTAGTGTCAAAAGCTTTGTTGTCTCCACCATTATGGAGGATTTTTTCTGCACTTCAAATTAAAGAATTCATTTTATCATCTGTTTAACAGCTGTCTTCTTTAACTCAAAAAAATTCTAAGAACAAGACAAAAATACAACAGTTTGCTAAATATTCACCATAACATCTGAAGAGACAACCAAAATCCCAAAAGTTTAGAAAAAGCTAACTAAAATTCCGTTAAGAAACAAAGTGACGTCACAAAGATGGCAGAGTAGGAGACCTCCATCCTCTGTCCCTCTTTCCCAAAAATCAACAC
Source organism: Manis pentadactyla (assembly GCF_030020395.1). Classification (NCBI taxonomy): domain Eukaryota; kingdom Metazoa; phylum Chordata; class Mammalia; order Pholidota; family Manidae; genus Manis; species Manis pentadactyla. The sequence continues at coordinate 7,476,008 of NC_080039.1, read as the reverse complement.
TTAGACAGCTATCCATGAGCAAAAACAACTCTTAAAGAACTATGAAGCCCACTAATGAAACTTCAGTAATACAGTGGAAGAAAAAGCCTTGAAAATAGCTGTACTAAAAGGGAAGGAAGAACAAGGTTATTTTTCCTCTCCCCAGCCAGCATAACCTTGCACTGAAAGGGAATTCTCAAACCACAAAGTGTTACCTTCACTGGAATAGGGAGAGCAGGGAGAGTGTCCACTTCTCCAGTTTTGGGGGGCACTCCACAAAGGACAAATTTTAATTTCACCTCACCAAGACACTGGCAAAGTAGAGACATAGAGAGACGGCTAGGAACAAGGAAAAAAATCAGGAGCTTTCAGTGCCAGACCCCATCGGAGGTGACCAGTTCCCAGTCATGTATTATGTGGACAACCCCAGAAATTTTCACCGCTGAGACCACTGGCCAGCACAGCTGCTGTGGATGCCCTGCAGATTTCATCTATTCTTTTCCCATGGATATTTGTGTCTGCTGAAGCCAGCTTCCTGAGTTCCTGCACACTCCCTCCCTTCCCACCACCCACTGAAGCCCAAATACCCTTTCTGGAGCCTGCCAAGCTCTCTGCAGCTGGAGCAAGTGCAAGATAATAGCCTAGGTCCTCACGGCTAACTCCCCCACTATGCATGCTCTCAGGGCCGGCCCTTCCAGCTGTACACTTGCATGCCACCACCTGATGCCCATCCATGTCCATACCCGTGGCAAGATCATTCATCTAAGGATGTGTACACTGCTTGACAAGTCTCCCACCGCTGCTGTGAGCTTGGGTTAGGGCATGTCTCCCATCACTGGCCTGCACCACTGGACTTATGCTCAACTAATTCCCCACCTGTCCACCTGCATGCCTCCAACTTCAGTCCCATCACCCATCTACACTGCTGTATGTATACATATACACACCTGTGGAGACACCTTGTAGCCACAGAAGTACATGAAAAGAGCCAAGGCCCATGGAAACCCTTGTGAGCCTGATTCCAGCCCTGTCTTGGGTTACTGGTCTGCACCAGTGGGCTCACCTGGAGCTGGCCCCTCCAGTGGTTTACCTCTAAACTCCTGGCCGAGCTTCCAACACTGGCCTCCACTCTTGTGTGCCCACAATGTAAACCAGCGATTCAGAAAGTGAGACCTCCAAAATTTGTTCTGTCTACCTAGGGTCTCTTGAGAATCCATATGAATTTAAGGATGAATTATTTGTTTCTACAAGAAAATGTCTTCAGGATTTTGATGGGAATTGCATTGGAGTCATCCTGACATTGAAGGGAAGTCTTCCAATACATACACAGGCATATCTTTAAATTTATTTCTGTTTTGTTTGATTTCTGTAAACATTGTGCAGTTTTCAATGTATAAATCCTTCATCTCTTTGGTTAAATTTACACCTAAGTATTTTATTATTTTTGATTCTATTGTTAATGGATATTTTTTCTCAATTTCCTTTTTCAATCTTTCATTGTTAGTGTATAGACTTTGCATATTGATTTTGTGTCCTTCATTTTTGCTGAATCAGTCTTAATTCTACCAGTTTTTATGGTATCTCTAGAGTTTTCTGCATATAATATTATTATATCTGTGAACAAATTAATTTTCTTTCTTTCTTTCCAATTTGTATGACTTTTATTTATTTTTCTTGAATAATTGCTCTGGATAAAATTTCCAGTACTATGTTGAATAGAAGGGGGTACTCTGTAATTTTTAAAGAACTTTCAAAGTCAAAGGTTTTAAGAGAGTTGAATAGGAAGAAGATATGATGTTAAGAATAATAATAATAAAAAGATTGTCCATCTTCCTCCTCAACCATAATGATATTATTTTGTACAAAGTTAAATATACATTTTTGACTACATGGTTTTAGTTGTTTCTTATAGAATTTAACCAAAGAGTGTGGTTGAAAATGATTGATAAAATACAAAAATTCAATGTAAATTTTTAGGTTTCCTTTATCTTCTGTATTAACATTGATCATTTTACAGTATCTCTACAGCACTAAAATACTAAATACTGCATCTTACACGGTACCTTCAAGATACTCTTCAGATACATGTGAAAACTATGCCTTAGTTTATTGCCTGGCCCTTTAAATTTGCTTTTTGTCTTCCTCTTCCTGAAAGTACAAATTCTCTCTCCTAACTCCATGCGTTTAGCTGTTTTTTCCTAAATAGGCTTACCATGCATAATGCCTTCCATTTAAAAGCCTCAACTATTTGTTGCTAATTTACTTATTTTTTACATCTTCTATGTTAAAGATTATAGTGTGCTTTATGAAATAAAGTTAAAAAATGATACATTATTGAGCTGAGGCAGAGCCAAGATGGAGACATGAGTTGAGCTACAGAAATCTCCTCCCAAAACCATATATATTTTTGAAAATCAAACAAATACAATTATCCCTAAAAGAGAGACCAGAAGATACAGGACAACATCCAGGCTACATCTACACCTGTGAGAACCCAGTGCCTCACAAAGGTGGTAAGATACAAGCTGTGGCCCAGCAGACCTGAGTGCCCCTCACCTGAGCTCCTGGCAGGAGGAGAGGAGTCGGAGCAGGGAGGGAGAGGGAGCCCATAACTGCTAAACACCAAGCCCTAGCAATATGCACCAGAGGACAGACACACAGTACATGGGGTGCTGGATACTAGGGGAATGGGACAGTAAAAACTGCGAGTGGGTCCCTGCAGCCGGTGCCCCTGGGACAAAAGAAAAGCAAGTGCTTTTTGAAAGACTTAAAGGAACAGGGACCCCACAGCTGGATGAAAACATCCTGGGACACTTAGCCCAGCAGATGGAAATCCCAGGGAACTCTGGGTGCCCTAACTCCCTGCACAGCAGCACAGCTCAGAGGCCCCTCATGGAGATAAGCAGCCTCCCACCCGTTTCCCCTCTGATGCCACTCCACCGTACTGGAGAAGCAGACTGAGGCAGCAGAGAAGAGCTTCTTTCACAGCAGCTGGTCAAGAATTAGAAAGCCTGGGCAGCATGCAGCTGCCCAGCACAAGCCAATAGGGGTCACTGTTCTCCCAGGAGAGGAAGGACACAACTAGCAAGAAGGGAGGTTCTCCCAGCCAACACATGTGCCAGTTCGCCACAACTATCTCTATCGCCATGAAAAGGCAGAAGCATTTGATACAGACCAGACTAACCCAGACATCCTCCCCTGAGAAGGAATCTGGGGAGATAGACCTAACCAATATCCCTGAGAAAGAAATTAAAATAAAGGTCATAACCATGCTGATGGAGCTGCAGAGAAATATGCAAGAGCTAAGGGATGACGTCTGGAAGGAGATTACAGAAATGAAACAACCTCTGGAAGGATTTATAATCAGAATGGATAAGATGCAAAAGACTATTAATGGAATAGAAGCCAAAGAAAAGGAATGTATGCAAGCTGATGCACAGAGAGATCAAAGGATCTCCAGGAATGAATCAATACGCAGAGAACTGTGTAACCAGTCCACACGGAACAGTATGCACATTATAGGGGAACCAGAAAAAGAAGGGAGAGAAAAAGGGATAGAAAGTGTCTTTGAAGAAATAATTGCTGAAAACTTCCCCAAATTGGGGGAGGGAATTATCATTCACACCACAGAAGTACACAGAACTCCCAACAGAAGGGACCCAAGGAGGACAACACCAAGACACATAGTAATTTAAATGGCAAAGATCAAAGAAAAGGACAGAGTTTTAAAGGCAGCTCTAGAGAGGAAAAATGTCACCTACAAAGGAAAACCCATCAGGTTATCAACAGCTTTCTCAACAGAAACTTTACAGGCCAGAAGAGAAAGGCATTATATATTTAATGCAATGAAACAGAAGAGCGTTGAACCAAAAATACTGTGTCCAGCATGATTATCATTTAAATATGAAGGAGGGATTAAACAATTCCCAGACAAACAAAAGTTGAGGGAATTTGCCTCCCACAAATCACCTCTACAGGGTATTTTAGAGGGACTGCTCTAAATGGGAGCACTCCTAATGCTAAACAGATGCAACCATAGAAAATAAAATCAAAACAAAGAAATCAGACCAACCAAATACTAAATAAAGGCAAAAATAAAATAAACTACCAACAAAAGCAGTTACAGGAAATGCAAAAGAGCACAGAATAAAACACTCAACATATAAAGAATGGAGGAGGAGGAATAAGAAGGGAGAGAAATAAAGAATCACCAGACAGTGTCAACAGTAGCTCAATAAGTGAGTTAAGTTAGATACTAAGATACTAAAGAAGACAACATTGAACATTTGGTAAACATGAACCTAAAGCCTACAAAGGCAATAGTACATATCTTTCAATAATTTCCCTAAATGAAAAGGACTGAATGCACCAATCAAAAGACACAGAGTAATAGAATGGATAAAAAGCAAGACCCATCTATATGCTGCTTACAAAAGACCGACCTCAAACTCAAAGACATGCACAAACTAAAAGTCAAGGGATGGGAAAAGATATTTCATGCAAACAACAAGGAGCAAAAAGCAGGTGTTGCAATGCTAGTATTTGCAGACAAAATAGACTTCAAAACAATGAAAGCAAAAGAGATAAAGAAGGACCTTACATAATGATAAAGGGTTCAGTCCAACAAGAGGATATAACCATTATAAACATACATGTACCCAATACAGGAGCACCAATATATGTGAAACAAATACAGGCAGAATTAAAGGAGGAAATGGAATGCAATGCAATCATTTTGGGAGAATTTAACACACCATTCACTTCAAAGGAAAGATCCACCAGACAGAAAATAAGTAAGGACACAGAGGCAATGAACAACACACTAGAACACATGGACCTAAAAGACATCTATAGAATTCTACATCCAAAAGAAACAGGATACACATTCTTCTCAAGTGCACATGGAACATTCTCCAGAATAGACCACATACTGGGCAACAAAAAGAGCATCAGTAAATCCAAAATGATTGAAATTCTGCCAAACAACTTTTCAGACAACAAAGGTATGAAACCAGAAATAAATTGTACAAAGAAAGTAAAAAGGCCCACAAACACATGGAAGCTTAACAACATGCTCCAATATAATCAATGGATCAATCACTAGATAAAAATAGAGATCAAGGGATATATGGAAACAAATGACAACAATAACACATAGCCCCAACTTGTGTGGGATGCAGCGAAAGCAGTCATAAGGGGAAAGTATATACCAATCCAGGCATATTTAAAGAAGGTAAAAAAATCCCAAATGAATAGTCTAACATCACAATTATCAAAAATGGAAAAAGAAGAACAAGTGAGGCCTAAAGTAAGCAGAAAGAGGGTACATAATACAGATCAGAGAAATATATAAAATTGAGAAGAATAAAACAATATAAAAATCAATGAGACCAAGAGTTGGTTATTTGAGAAAACAAACAAAACAGATAAGCCTCTAGCCAAACTTATTAAGAGAAAAAGAGAATCAACACACACAAACAGAATCAGAAATGAGAAAGAAAAATCACAACTGACCCCATAGAAATATAAATAATTATTAGAGAATACTAAAAAACCTATATGCTAAGAAGTTGGAAAACCTGGAAGAAATGGAAAACTTCTTAGGAAAACACAACCTTCCAAGATTGACCAAGGAAGAACACTAAATCTAAACAAACCAATTACCAGAAAAGAAATTGAAGTGGTGAACAAAAAACTACCCAGGAAAAAAAACCGTGAACCAGGTGGATTTACCTCAGAATTTTATCAGATATACAGAGAAGACATAATACCCATTCTCCTTAAAGTTTTCCAAAAAAATAGAAGAGTAGGGAATACTCCCAAACTCATTCAATGATACAACATTACCCTAATAACAAAACCAGGCAAAGACCCCACCAAAAAAGAAAATTACAGACCAATAGCCCTGATGAATGTAGATGCAAAAATACTCAGCAAAATATTAGCAAACTGAATACAAAAATACATCAAAAGGATCATACACCATGACCAAGTGGGATTCATCCCAGGGAAGCAAGGACGGTACAACATTTGAAAATCCATCAACATCATCCACCACATCAACAAAAAGAAAGACAAAAACTACATGATCATCTCCATAGATGCTGAAAAAGCATTCAACAAAATTCAACATCCATTTATTATATAAACTCTCAGCAAAATGTGTATACAGGGCAAGTACCTCAACATAATAAAGTCCATATATGACTAGCCCACAACCAACATCATACTGAACAGTGAGAAGCTGAAAGCTTTTCCTCTGATTTCAGTAAAAAAAAAAAGACAGAGATGCCCAGTCTCCCCACTATTATTCAACATAATACTGGAGGTCCTAGCCACAGCAATTAGACAAAACAAAGAAATACAAGGAATCCAGATTGGTAGAGTGGGAGTTAAACTGTCACTATTCACAGATGACATGATACTGTACATAAAAATCCCTGAAGACTCCACTCAAAAACTACTAGAACTAATATCGGAATACCGCAAAGTTGCAGGATACAAACTTAACAGACAGAAATCTGTGCCTTTCCTATACACTAACAATGAACCAATAGAAATAGAAATCAGGAAAACAATTCCATTAACAAGTGCATCAAAAAGAATAAAATACCAAGGAATAAACCTAACCAAGGAGGTGAAAGACCTATACCCCGAAAACTATAAGACACTCTTAAGAGAAATTAAGAGGACACTAGGAAATGGAAACTCATCCCATGCTCTCGGCTAGGAAGAATTAATATTGTCAAAATGGCCATCTTTCCCAAAGCAATATACGGATTTGATGCAATCCCTATCAAATTACCAGCAACATTCTTCAATGAACTGGAACAAATAGTTCAAAAATTCATATGAGAACACCAAAGACCCCGAATAGCCAAAGCAATCCTGAGAAGGAAGAATAAAGTGTGTGTGGGGGGGTCTCTCTCCCCAACTTCAAGCTCTACTACAAAGCCACAGTAATCAAGACAATTTGTACTGGCACAAGAACAGAGCCACAGACCAGTGGAAGAGAATAGAGACTCCAAACATTAACCCAAACATACATGGTCAATTAATATACGATAAAGGAGCCATGGACATACAATGGGGAAATGACTGTCTCTTCAACAGATGGTGCTGGCAAAACTGGACAGCTACATGTAAGAGAATGAAACTGGATCACTGTCTAACCCCATACACAAAAGTAAATTTGAAATGGATAATAGACCTGAATGTAAGTCATGAAAACATAAAATTCCTAGAAAAAAACATAGGCAAAAAGCTCTTGGACATAAACATTAGCGATTTCTTCATGAACATATCTCTGCAGGCAAGGGAAACAAAAGCAGAAAATAAAAAAGTAGGACTAAATCAAGCTGAAATCTTCTGTACAGCAAAGGACACCTTCAATAGAACAAAACGGTACCCTACAGTATGGGAGTATATATTCATAAATGACAGATCCGATGAAGGGTTGACATCCAAAATATATAAAGAGCTCATGCACCTCAACAAACAGAAAGCAAATAATCCAATAAAAAATGGGCAGAAGAGCTGAACAGACAGTTCTCCAAAGAAGAAATTCAGATGGCCAACAGACACATGAAAAGATGCTCCACATTGCTAGTCATCAGAGAAATGCAAATTAAAACCACAATGAGATATCATGTCACACCAGTAACAATTGCCCCTATCCAAAAGACAGACAACAACACATGTTGGTGAGGATGTGGAGAAAGGGCAACCCTCGTACACTGCTGGTGGGAATGTAAATTAGTTCAACTATTGTGGAAAGCAGTATGGAGGTTCCTCAAAAAGCTCAAAATAGGCATACTATTTGGCCCAGGAATTCCACTTCTAGGAATTTACCCTAAGGATGCAGCAGCCCAGTTTGAAAAAGACAGGTGCACCCCTATGTTTATCGCAGCACTATTTACAATAGCCAAGAAATGGAAGCAACCTAAATGTCCTTCAGGAGATGAATGGATAAAGAAGATAGTGGTACATATACACAATGGAATATTATTCATCCATAAGACGTAAACAAACCATACCATTTGCAACAGTATTGATGGAGCTAGAGGGTATTATGCTCAGTGAAATAAGCCAGGCAGAGAAAGACAAGTACCAAATGACTTCACTCATATGTGGAGTATAAGATTAAAGAAAAACTGAAGGAACAAAACAGCAGCAGAATCAGAGAACCCAAGAATGAACTAACAGTTACCAAAGGGAAAGGGACTGGGGAGGAAGGGTGGGAAGGGAGGGATAAGGGCAGGGAAGAAAAAAGGGGGTATTATGATTAGCATGTATAACTAGCATGTAGGGGGAGCATGGGGAGGACTGTGCAACACAGTGAAGACAAGTAGTGATTCTATAGAATATTTCTATGCTGATGGACAGTGACTGTAATGGGGTGTGGAGAGGGGTACCTGATGAAGGGGGAGCCTAGTAAACATAATATTCTTCATGTAATTGTAGATTAATGATGACAAAATTTAAAAAAATTTAAAAAGGTAGCTGAAAGATGAAAAAGAAAGTTACATTATCATAATATCTTATTTCCATAAGTATACCTCCCTTTTTGATGTGTTCTTTTAAAGTGGGGATCTTTTATAGAGGCCATTTTATTGGAAGTTATGGCAACTGATGGACCAGACCAATACTGACAACTTCACATTTGAAATATATAACAGCTAGCAATTTTCAGCCACAGTGTGTAGGATGGCTAACTCTGTGCTATATGTATGCCATATTACTACAGTATGGCCCAGGTGAGGTCTTGTCACAGTCTACAGCTAAGCAGAAAAATCTACTAAGACATCATCTTAAACAAAGTACACCAAAGGGAAAAGCCACACTAGTGAGAGGACCAGCAATATTGAATGAAGACAAGGGGGCTGTTTGCTTTTGTTCACCAACTTAACTGAATATTTGTTCATTTCTTTTCAGTTTATTTCTATTTTTGTGGAATATAGCTAACAAAACAGATGAGTCCATTCCCAAAGCATCTTTTTACCCCTAAGAAAAAAGTAAAGATTTATGTAATATGGATACAAATATTTCAAAAATAAAAAATAATGTTTATTGTTAAGGCATTCTTTGAGCTGAATTGTTTTTCATCTGCTGGAGCTGCAACAATAAATTAACATGGACTAGATGGCTTAAAGGACAAATATTTATTTCTCACAATTCTGGAGGCTGGAAAATCAACAATCAAGGTGTCAATAGATTCGCTATCTAGTAAGAACCCTCTTCATGCTTTAAAACCCTCTTCCTTGCTATATCCTCACATTATGGAGAGACAGTGGATTCTGGTCTTTTCCTCTTCTTGTAAGGCCTCTAATCCCATTGTGGGGGTTCTATCATTATGATATCAGCTAAACTTAAATGTCTAATGAAGGTCCCACCTCTAAATGCCATTACATTGGGCTTCCACAAGAATTTTGAGGGGACACAAACATTCACTCCATAGCAATTAACAGTATTACGAATCCTTAACAGAGATATAAGATACATTTATAATGAATTATTATAATCAGATATATAGGAAAGACTAATAAGATTTAAGCAAATGAAGTGTTTAATAAATTTTCCTATAATTAAAACTGGACAGGATAAATTCCTGGTGTCCTAGGCACCACCTAGCAAATAATCTGGGAATTATTTTATTTAAACGTTTTACAGAAACAGTGCTTGCTTTGGAAGCACATATACTAAAATTGGAACGATACAGAGAAGATTAGCATGGCCCCTAAAAAAAAAAGAAAAAAAAGTTTTATAGAAATAGATTCATATACACGGAAAACAAAACTGGTGGTTGTCATAGCGAGATGGGTGGAGTGATGGGTGAAATAGGTAAAGGGGACAAAGAGGTGCAAACTTCAAATCATAAAGTAAGTTAGTCACAGGAATGAAAGTACTGAATAAGGAATATAGTCAGTAATAGTGTGATTTCTTTGTATATTCACAAAACATGGTGAGGATTTAATAATGAAGTGTAATTGTTGAATAACTATGTTTTGCATATGAAACCAATAAATATAGCGTATTACCTATATTTCAACTAAAAAATTGAAAAAAAGATGAGTTTAAAATTGGATAATTTTATATTCACAAGGATATTTCCTATTTTGTAGAGGTAGAATTATGTGCTTTATGAAGTTGAAAACTGGTATAAATACAGATGATTTTTTAATCTAAGCTATGCAAGTGGATTATGTCCAGTAAATGTACATCTGATTGCCACTCGGAAGGAAAAATTAAGCCAACATACTACATTTCATTGTTTTACAAGATATAAACCCATTTTATACATATTGACAAATTTGTGTCAGTATTTCTACCAACTTAATTTTATTTAAGTTCTCCTTTGAACCAGTCTGAATATATTACTTGTCCTTTCATTAACTACTGTATTAAATACAATTCTTGACTAATGTTCATTTTATATTTGTGAGTTATGATTTCAAATTTCTGAAAATCTACTTGAGCAGATATATAAAATGAAGTGAATTAAAAGGTGTAACATATACTTCACTCACACACTGTTCTGTATTGGGTGCTGCTTTACTGGTCTGACCATTATTTCCATCAGAATCATCAGTGTAATTGTCAGTTGTGTCCTTTCAGTAGTGAAATCTATTTTAAAATGACTGATGTGATTCTTTTGCTTGTTGTTTATATAAAGTCCCAATATAATTGTAAAATAATGTATGAGCCCCATGCCACAGGAACAAAAAATATATAAAATATACTTAGTAGTTAACTTACATATCTAACTATTACAGAATAAAATTAAAACATATATAATTTTGAGTCTTTTACCTATGGTTAAAGGAAATGGTTGTGCAATGGTCCTCTGTGGATCCTCCTTTCATTTAGAAATTCTTTCTGACTTTGTGGTGTTCACTTATCATCTTCTCTATACCAATACATCCCGAGTTCCAAAATATTAAAATGAGCATGAACTTGGCATCTGGATTTTATATTAATCACTGTGTTTTCAATATATGTGTACAGTTCCTTCAAGTTCAGAATTTATTAAAGAATTGTGACTAACTGTAATTTGGACATATCCTGGCTAGATTTGGGAAGGAGAAAAAAACAAAATATCTAAGTAAGGTAATGGACCGTGAAGGAATTTCTGTGTAGGATATGCTTAGGTAGGTTTGAAACACTCTGACAGGAAGGGGACTAAGGAAGTTTTCTTCAACCTGCCTTTGGAGGGCAAACTATTTCTATTGAGATTATTTATTTGGAACAACAATGGAAGGCTGGTGAGATGAGGAGAATGCCCCAAGCCAGTCTTTGGCAATGCTACTTAGTAACATCTACAGTGAGCCAACTTAGGCACACCTGTTAGTTTTCAAGATAAAAATTCTATACTAAAAAGAGCACCTGGTTTGTTCTTCTGGCTCAGCCTTCATTCTATTAGTGTTATGACCTAAGTTAGATCAATTAACCTAAACCTTAGCTTCCTGAATCTGTAAAAGTGACTCAATTTCCTTTGCATCCTCTATAGCTTTAAGATCACATATATGTGATCACAAGTCTGTCTCTAAAATTTTTCTATATAAAAGCAAATGCAGAAAATAGATGGGTCAGGTTGATAAATCATTTTAAAATATACTAATGGAATATGTCTCCTCTTTTATAATTAGTAGAATAAAAATAAAATTAAATTTTATTGCCTTTAGTATTTGCTAGACCCTGGGTGAATTTTGTCCTGTAGTTTGGCCCTAGGATCCCTTCCTCCCAAAATAGAGGGCTTTGTCTTGCATCTCTTTTACTCTCCTTAAGGTCTTTGTTTATAGAAATGGAAATAAAATATCTCAATGTGTTTAAAACATCTTCAGAGACATTATTTTGCTATTCTCTATGTTTAATAAAGGTGATTTCAATACAAGGTTTAGAGCCACTTCACCCTTTATCTCTCTTCTTTTTTGTTCTTGATTGTGAACAAAAGTAATTTCCAGGTTGACAAGGAGGTAGAGGGAAAGGTAATTATGATAGCAGGTAAACCCACACTTAAGGGAGCAAGGTCCCTTTCTCTGATTTACATATGCTGAAATGATATATACTCACCAGTGCAGCATTAGGAAGCTGTAAAATAAAGAATAGATTTTCATAAAGACAGGCTCTGTGCAAACAGTATTGCCACATAGAGTGAATAACAATATAAGGTGCTAACTAAATTTGAATTCCAGATAATGCATATTTTTATCTTTTTTTTGAGAGGGCATCTCTTATATTTATTTATCAAATGCTTGTTAACAACAATAAAATTCTGTATAGGGGAGTCAATGCACAATCATTAATGAACCCCAAGCCTAACTCTGAACAGTCTCCAATCTCTGAAGCATAACGAACAAGTTCTTACGTAGTGAATATGTTCTTACACGGTGAACAGTGCAAGGGTAGTTATATCACAGAAACTTTCAGTTTTGATCACGCTTCATAAACTATAAACAATAAAGTCAGATATACTTGTCTAAAATAGTTCATGAGATGTAGTCATAACTAAAGAATTACCCACTGTTTAAAGTACAAATTTAATCTCCTGTCCCGTATTTTGTGCAGTCACTTATCTGCAATTAGTGAGAGAACGATTTTTCCAGATTGGGAAGATGTTAAACCCAACTTGGCCATAATTGGGCCTATCTTATGCCAATCAAATTTTACCGACCAATGAGAATAGCCTAGGACCGGAAACGGGCTGAAAGGGCGTTTCTACTAGACTCTTAACGGCCAAAAGGCAGTTCTGTCACTGGTAAGAGGGAAAGTAAAAATATTATAATTTATTGGTTTCAGGTAAAAATCCTTCCTCTCTTGGCAATAGTTGACGATACCGGGAGAAAGAACTGATACTTAATAAAGACTTGGGCTGATTTTTACCACCTGCCTGGTGTAAGCCCTAGTAGGTCGGCGAAACGAAGCTGCCGATCCACACTTAAGTTTCTGAGGAGACCGACGTGTGTAATGCTTTTTGTAGAGGGTTACAGCAGTGCACACAAAACCTGTTTGTGACGTTTGCAGTTACGGAGGAATCTTGGGACCAAATTTTTTAAAATTCACGTAAGGTGCGCCAGGACAAGACAGACACCAAAGTCAGAGGAGAATTTTCCCAAAACTAAACCTAGAAGATGGAGAATTCATTACAGATAAAATTAAAACTCCTTGATGCCGAAAAACTGCCTGTCTTGGTGGATAAAACTAAAAATCCTTGATGACGAAAAACTGTATCAAGCGAGAAATACGTAATTAAAGTTTATTACCAGTAATAAATAGTAACACATTTCCTTTTGTTTTTGTTTTAGATTTTTAAAGTCAACATTTTGATGTATTCTTTGGCTAGGTCAGTGGTTTTGATGTTCTGCAGTTACATAAACATATCTTTTTCTTGTTTATTTGTGCTTACACTTACCTTAGAAACTAAGTTGCAATAGGTGGGTAAATCAAATATTTTTCGTAAGTTCACACTCTTTAATATACTAGCTCTGAAAATATTCCTCAGAGAGAAAAATAAATGTCATGAATGTGTGACTGGATTTTTGCTTCTTTGTTTTCTTTTATTTACCTTTTGTTTTTCTACGGTTTCTTAGAAAAATTCCCCCAGAAAAAGACTGATCTTAGGAATTTCACAAAATCTCTAATGTTAGGTTTTAAAATGCCTGTAATATTTCAAGCAGGAACAAATGAGAACAGGAAGAAAATTACTTTGCTCTACCCTGAATCTCTTTATACATATGCTGATTTTTCTATACCAAAAACTCTTTGGCTAAGATAATATTCTTAAAAATATTTTTGAACATGTGGCTGTAAGTGGCATCTTTGGATGAATGATTGCCTTTATTGTTCCCCTAAATTCATAAAATTAAAGCTATTTTAAATCTCTATTTGTATAAGATGAAATATATGCATGAGTCAAATTATAAAGTTCATAATTGTTTGGTTTGCCTAAAGGTTTCCTTTAAATCAGTTAAAATATTTATAATTATAATTCTCAAATGCAGATGTAAGAAAGCCTCTACAGCTTGCTTGTGAGGTGTTTGTTTGGTTCTCTCTTTAACATCTATATAGATAAGGTGTTTCTTTTTAGACCACGAGCTGTTTTAATAACTTTCACATTTTTCCTGAGGCATTATACTCTATACCATAAAAAACAGAAGTGCCAATAATTGCTAAATTTTGTGGGTGAAGGAAGTACTAGAGAGTAGAATTTCAAACAAATGTAGCTGACTTGCAGATGCCACAGTGTGAAGAAAATCTTCATTACTGCTTTTGACTATACATGTGAGAAACTTCCTAACAAAGGTGAAATAGTACCTGTTCTATTTTAGTGTGTTGTTTTTATCAAGTCTTTCTACTTACAGCACATGTACTTTTTAGTTTTCTGTAACAGATATATTTAGAAAATGTAGGAGAGTTGTGAAATAAAGATATCTTACAGTTCTTACATTTCTTGAGGCTGATTTTTAATTTTCTTCTGTTGGCGCTGGAGTATCATTAGAACGAGCTTCTGAATGAGCTCTACCAGTCACAATGCTGGAGGTTTGAGTAGATGATGAAGAGAAAGCACTTCCCTTTGGGATGAAGAAGAGGTACTGTGGTCTCTGGACCTAAAATATCATTTTCCTCTCCCATTGTCCATGGCACTTGAAATTACAATAATTATAGTGTTATCTTTATTTATATTAAAAGAATAATATTCAACCAGACCCAGGGAGGGTGGGAGTGGATGGGTAATGCCATATCAGGATCTCGAAGCACAGGTGCAAAAGAGAGAAGAGAGTTACATATTTATTAAAAGAGCACATAGAAAATGGTTGCAAATTGAAACAATTGTTTGGGAATAATTGGCTAATTATTTCAGAAAATAAAAGCAAAACCTAACCTCACACCATTTATGCACTAATTGCCAGTGAATTGAAGACAACTTTAAAAAACAAATCAAATATTATAGGGACATGTAGAATAATATTTATATACTTTTTAGATAGAGGAGACCTTCTTATGCAAGACAATAATTCAAAAAGCCATAAATAAAAAGAATTTGATTTTAAAAATGTATGTGTATGGATATAAATCAAGTATAAAAATCAAACGAATATTCATATTTGAACTGATTATTTATAGTTCATAATGAATGAGCAAAACCAAAAGTTTCTGTGATGACTGTCCTTGTACTGTTCACCATGTAACTTATTCACTATGTAAGAATTTGTTCTCTGTGTAAGAACTTGTTCGTTATGCTTCAGAAGATTGGAGACTGACGAAAATTAGGTTTGGGGTGGATTAATGATTGTGCATTGAGCATTGACTCCCCTATACAGAATTTTATTGTTGTTAACAACCATTTGATCAATAAATATGAGAGATGCCCTCTCAAAAACATAAAAAAGTACACACTTCCAATTGTAAAATAAATAAGTAACTGGGATGTAATGTATAGCATAAGGAATATAGTCAAAATATTGTAACAACTTTGTATGGTGATAGCTGGTAGCTAGAATTATCATGTGTATAAATGTTGAATCACTGTGTTGTACACCTGAAACTAATGTAATACTGTGTGTCAACTACCCTTCAATAAAAAATAATTATCTACAAAAAAAAATGTATGTGTATGGCAAAACGGAGTATCATATTCAAAGCAGTCCTTTTAGGGTTGTGCCACTTTCTCCTGTGTAATGTAAATGAAGTCTGTGAAGTAGGTTGAAACCTGAGACCAACATGTAAATGGCTTTATTCTATTGATTTCCGTTCCTTAGGGGCAGCCATCCTGGGGCTAGGCATTTCCTTTTCTGTGGCCCCAGTGAAGCAAAACAGGCTTGTGACTCTGACCAATCTCTGGAAGCCAGAGGTCATACAGTATCTGTACTTATCGGACAGGCAGGGGGCTCTCAAGGAATGAGTAAAGCTTGTGCAGAGAAAACTAGGAAAACTCCCAAAAGGCCTGAGTAGGAGCATGCTGGTAAGGTCCCACTAAATCCATAGCTCTGAAGCAGGAGACTCTTGCTGAGTGGGAAGGCAAGAGGGAATCAAGGCAAGGTGCAGGCCATGCTGGTAAGGAGTGGTTAAATTTAGTAGGCCTGGAAGAGTGGGTGATTGACCACTGTCACTCAGGCTCCAAGCTGAGGGGGATGCCCTCACAGAGAAAGGCAGATCAGGTGTCACACACATGTCTTTCTCTCTCTTCCAAACGGGAGCTTCCTCTTCAAGGTTAAAGCCAGACACGTCTCTGGTATGCATTCTGAAGAACTGGGAGAAATCTGATCCTTGACCCTGAAAACTTATCTTAGCTTCTGTGCACAAGCTTGGCCTCAATACAAACTCTGTGATTAGAGAGGCTTGGTCCCTGAAACAAGTATGCAATATAAAAGGGTTATGCAGCTAAATATATTTTGCCACAAAGAAGGAAAATAGTCAAAATTCCCATGAACATCTACAATATAGGCCTAATTTTCTAAAATTTTAAGGATAATGGTGAACTTATAAGTAGAATATATATTTCACTAAAAATTTCTAAATTTTAAACCAGACTCCCTGAGATGAAAGAAATTTATCTTCTACCATATAGACTGTTTTTAAATAACTGGTGCTAGAATTGTATTTGCATTTCATTTCCACCCCCTGGACACACACACATTCCTTATTATTACAGAGCCTTCATCAACCCTGTTCATCTGGGGCTGTCTAAACCTTAACCCAATTACATAAACTGCTTGCCTTTAGAGTGTACTCTTGAAAACTGAGATACTTTTAATCAAATAAGCTAAAAAGAAAGAAGGCAATTAGATACTAGTAACTCAAATCTTTATCAGTTTATGTGTCTGTGTATATGTTTTTATGAAAAGTATTGCTAATTGTAGTCATTACATTTCAAACTGTATGTTTGTGTGTCCAAGGGTGTAAATGAAAGATTTTTCTACCTCCAGATGGTATTAATAAAAATTGACTTAAAAACAAACACTTGTGAAAATTGGGCATTCTAAAACTTCCAGAAAATTCTCATAAAAATATTAAGCATTAATGCTAATTTAAGTTGAACTGAACTGGGCATGTCCTTATGTCTATCAGCTGCCTGTTTACCTAAAGTCATTTAAGTTGATGCTGTCTGTTAGATCTTTCAAGAAAAAATGCTTAGGATTGACTTTGTCTAATGTTTGGTTAAAGTTTTGAGAGTGATAAAGCATTGTTGTTAAAAATGAGTAAAGTAAGTAAGTGTAGCAAGTGAACATCTTAATTGTGTGTTACAGTGTGTATACCTACAAACCACCTGAGAATCTTTGTAGTAACCTAAAACCTTAAACTTTAGCTAAGTATACATATTATATGCTTAGAGATTGTGCTGTAAAGCACACAGTTCCAGAAATTATGAAAGGTGTTCATAAATTTGTTAACCTAAGAATGCTAGTGTAATAGTTCACAATAACCCACTTCTCAGGGTTAAATAAAAATTAACGTTCCTAATGGTTTTAAGTTCTAAATAAAACTACTTAAAATAATAAAGAAAACATCTCTGCTTTCTATAAAAGATGTGTGTTTTAATAAGAGAAGGTATAAGAAATGGAAATTCATTATGTTGAGGGTAAAAGAAGGTAACTGTTCTAAAGTACAGCTGTTTATTTTAAGAGGGAGAACACTGTGAAAAGAAAGTTGTGGAAAGTTTGTGGAAGAATTGACATAGTCATGCTATGTGAAATTAAATCAAATGGGTCTTGATATCAAATACAAAGCAAAATTCGAATTTTGTTCTCAGTTAAAAGGACAAAGTTTTCTTAAACTGTTAGTCTGCTCTTAATGTTGAAAGATTGCAAAGAGCTTTGTACTTGCTTTATCAAAGCAGTTTCCCATGCTTAAAGTCTCAATGAGTTGTCTGAGTATTTAAGAAAATGAGATCCTACTATTAAAATGACTAAAATCTAAGGTTTGCTAACATCTGTGTAGCCTTCTGTATTTGCCTTTAAAATATTTTATTGTCATTCTGGTTAAATAGGTAAGTATTATTTCATAGTGACTTATGATTCTACTTAGGCTATAAGGCAAGTGTCTTAAAAACTTTCTGACAGCTTCCCAAAATCAAATTAAAAAAAGGTGCTTTTACCTCTAATTAACCTATATTTTCCAGAGGGCCCCTGGAACATGTCAGAGGAATATTTTTCTCTTTGTCGGTAAAAATATTTAGCTAAATCAACTTATTTATCTGGTATATATTTACCTGGAAAGCACTGACAAAGGTAATGATGCTAAATTTTGTACTTAATGTATTATTTTACAAAAAATATCCAAATTTCCTATGTCAAATGTCCTATAGTAAGCTCCCATCAGCTCTTTAAACGTTTCCATTTGTAAGTCTTGTCATTTCTAGTCACTGTTTGATTACTCCTAAACTAGTAAGGAACTAGACTCTAACAGAGCAAGTATTGGTTACATAAGATTAAGTAAACTAAGGAAAATAATTTTATGACTTTTATTTCAAGTGTTGTGGATAAAGTGTTTTAAGTTTTCTTCTCAAGCTGACAACAGTTTAGTAAATGACAATACCTTTAGAAGCAAAATTGAAACATTTGTCTTTCTAACTAATCCCTCCAGAATTTAAAAACTCTCAGTGAATATTTTTATGTTTTATGGCAGTATGTTTATTTGCATAAGCTCAATAAGAACCTGCTTTCCTTGTAACAAGACCAATTACAAACACTGGTTATATTCCCAAGGCTTTGACTGGCTGTCACACCTGAGAGACATATGCACAAACTCAGATATGAACAGACAGCTTTAAGGAACTAAGGTTGACTTTATAAAGTCAACAAAGCCCCTCGGAAGAGCTGTTGTGGTAACTTGCTTACAGGGTTCTCAGCAGCCTTACCAGGTGAATAAGGAAGGACACTTCCTGGCAGGTACAGGAACCTCAAAATGTCTTGGGGACCTCAAGAAGAGAAGAATTCATGAAAATATACAGGTACTGCAAGCAAAACCTGATAGCAAGTGTGGCTTGGCTTTCTGGCCTGGAGAGGCCTTTAGAAGTCCAATCTGAAATTCCTTACCAAAAGTTCCAGCAAAGCACATTTAAAAGAGCCTTTGTAATCAATTTCTCTTCTTGTGCACTTAAGCAAATAATCAATCCAAGTGTTAAGTATTTTTTTAGTCTGGTTACTTCTAATAAAAATGAGGGTGACTTTAGAGAAAAGAGTTGTTTCACTAATGCAGCCTTGTCTATACTGAGTCCAAATATGAGTCATTGGGACATAGACTAGATCCAGAGAATTCTAGTTTCCCCAAGATATCTGGCTGTGATTTTCAATTAGAGCTTCACTATTTCTAATTCTCATATTCAGCCATGCATTCTTAAACTCTTTGTCAAGTCTGTTCTTCCAGAATGGAAAATCCAACTTCAGATGTTGCTACTAAACCTAATAACATGATTTGTTCTGTCTTGCCTAAGAAGCCATAAGACTGCAAATAGTGATGGAAATGGAGTGCAGGACGGAAGTGCCCATTTTCCAAAGCCCTCTTGACTGACCACTGGTGGAGACCTAACTGAACCCCTTCTCAGCATGAAGCAGCTATAGTGATTATTGACCCCTTTCCTCTAGCAGCAGCTATGGTCTCCAGCTGTTGAGGGGTAATGAGACCGGGACCATGGGCTTAGACAGAGTAGGGTGAGGGCCTCTGGAAAAAAAGAAAAGCAAGATAACCACGTGAGATTTGCTTTGGCCTCCTGAGGGGGCCCAGCTTATTTTACCCAAGTGCTGCTTTTATTCCTTCAGGCCTAAACAAATAATTTGTTGTAGTTTAGGTAATGTAGCTAGCAAGCCCAAAACAACATAGAAAATATAGGAAGGATTGTATTAAAACCCAATTAGTTAAAAAGAGTTTCTTAGCATCACTGTAATACCAAAAGCAGGAAAAGACACCATCAAAAAAGAAAATTATAGACCAGTTACCCTGATGAACATAGATGCAAAAATATTCAACAAAATATTAGCAAACTGAATTCAAAAATACATCAAAAAGATCATCCATCAAGACCAAGTGGAATCATCCCAGGGATGCAAGGATTGTGCAACATTCAAAAATCCAGCAACATCATCCACCGTGTTAACAAAAGGACAAAAAACACATGATCATCTCCATAGACACTAAAAAAGTATTAACCAAAATTCAACATCCACTCATGATAAAAACTCTCAACAAAATGGGTATACAGGGCAAGTATGTCAACATAATAAAGGATAGATGACAAGGCCACAGACAACATCATGCTTAACGGTGAGATGCTGAAAGCTTTTCACCTAAGATCGGGAACAATACAGGGATGCCCACTCTCCCCACTGTTATTCAACATAGCACTGGAGGTCCTAGCCACAGCAATCAGACAACACAAAGAAATAAAAGGCATGCAGACTGGTAAAGAAGTCAAACTGTCCCTGTTTGCAGATGACAGGATAGTGTACATAAAAAACCCTAAAGACTCCTCTCCAAAAATACTAGAACTAATATCTGAATTCACAAAAGTTGCAGGGTACAAAATTAATACACAGAAATCTGTGGCATTCCTATACACTAACAATGATCTAGCAGAAAGAGAAATCAGGAAAACAATTCCATTAACAATTGCATCAAAAAGAATAAAACACCTAAATAAAAACCTGACCAAGGAAGTGAAAGACACCTATATCCTGAAAACTACAAGAAACTTTTTTTTTTATTATTGAAGGGTAGTTGACAACAGTATTGCATTACATTAGTTTCAGGTGTACAACACAGTGATTCAACATTTATATACATGATAATTCTAGGTACCAGGTATCACCATACCAGGTTGTTACAATATTTTGACTATATTCCTTGTGCTATACATTACATCCCGGTTACTTATTTATTTTACAATTGGAAGTGTGTTTATATATATATATATATATATATATATATATATATATATATATGTATATATATATTTTGTGAGGGCATCTCTCATATGTATTGATCAAATAGTTGTTAACCACAATAAATTTCTGTATAGGGGGGTCAATACTCAATGCACAATCATTAATCCACCCCAAGCCTAATTTTCGTCAGTCTCCAATCTTCTGATGCATAACGAACAAATTCTTACATGGAGCACAAATTCTTACATAGTGAATAAGTTACATGGTGAACAGTGCAAGGGCAGTCATCACAGAAGCTTTCATTTTTGCTCATGCATTATGAACTATACACAGTCAGTTCAAATATGAATATTCATTTGATTTTTATACTTGATTTATATGTGGATATCACATTTCTCTATTATTATTTTTTAATAAAATGCTGAAGTAGGTAGATACGAGATAAAGGTAGAAAACAGAGTTTAGTGTTGTAAGAGAGCAAATGTAGATGATCAGGTGTGTGCCTGTAGACTATGTGTTAATCCGAGCTAGACGAGGGCAATAAACATCCATGTATGCAGAAGATTTCTCTCAGAACATGAGGTTGAGGTTCTAAGCCTCACCTCTGCTGCTCCCCATTTTGTCACCACATGGCCCCCTGCGACTGTGCCTGTCTTAGGTTGTTCCTCCCTTGAGGAATCTTACCCGTCTCTGGCTAACCAGTCATCTTCCGGGGCCATACAGGGAAATGTTAAGTTGGTAAGTGAGAGAGAAGCCTTATTGTTTGAAAAGGTTAGCTTTTTACTTCTTTGCATATTTATGCCCTGTGGCTTCTATGCCCAGCATTTGTCTTGAGGTGTCTTTACCACTTGAAAGAATTATGATACTCGGTAAATTCGACATGTGGCACGAGTTCTATTTAAAGGTTGTGATTAGGTAGGAAGAAGAAAAGCTATAGAAGTAGCAGGCAGAAGAAAACCTGGGAAGATTGATGATTATTTCTTTGACATATCTTCTTGTAGAGTAACTTCAGCATGGATAGGTTTTAAACTACTAATTAAATTGTGCACCCACATTAACATATTAGGAATATAGTTACCTAACCAAAGCATACCTGTAATTACCAGCCATCTCCAGTGAAACCAAGAAAACGAGTTAGGCACCTTAGGCATTTGTGAAAACTTATCTATGATATGGTGGATATTGTCCGACTGAACTTAAACAGTCTGAGAGAATTCAAATAAACTAGAACACCCCATTCCTGGGGACTGTTCATATCCCATATGTTCTTTTAACAATAAATAGTCTGTGGTCGTAAGATTTTGGAGTGCTACAATTTGCACTTCTCCTAATTCTTAGTTTAGTTCCAACAGTATAGATCCAGTCCAATTTTTTGTTTTACTGTATGCACAGGCCAGCTTAGATATCTCCTTCATCATTCCCATGGCAAGTCCAGGAACTGGTGGGATGAGTGCATCTACACCTTTGACAGTGCGTGGATCTTTGTTGGAGTTTTTTTTTTTTGCTGATCATCTTCTGTCATGAGTCTTCCCGAGAGTGCTGATGTTGGAAGTTCTTTTTCATATCGTATCTTAGTTCATTTTTGGGGTAGCCAAATTAGGCTTTGATCCTCTGTATAAACACAAACAGACCCTTTGCCTACACTTTTATATGCCCTTTATATCATTGTGTAGAACTCATTAGAGGTCACCACATAGGAACAGCTTTTTTTTTTTAATCATTAATCTACACTTACATGACGAATACTTTGTTTACTAGGCTCTCCATTATACCAGGTCCCCCCTATATACTCCTTTACAGTCACTGTCCATCAGCGTAGCAAACTGTTGTAGAATCACTACTTGTCTTCTCTGTGTTGTACAGCCCTCCCCTTTCTCCCACCCCGCTATGGATGCTAATCTTAATACCCCTCTTTTTCTGCCCCCCCTTATCCCTCCCTACCCACCCATCCTCCCCAGTCCCTTTCCCTTTGGTACCTGTTAGTCCATTCTTGAGTTCTGTGATTCTGTTGCTGTTTTGTTCCTTCAGTTTTTCCTTTGTTCTTATATTCCACAGATGAGTGAAATCATTTGGTATTTCTCTTTCTCTGCTTGGCTTATTTCACCGAGCATAATACCCTCCAGCTCCATCCAAGTTGCTGCAAATGGTTGGATTTGCCCTTTTCTTATGGCTGAGTAGTATTCCATTGTGTATATGTACCACATCTTCTTTATCCATTCATCTATCGATGGACATTTAGGTTGCTTCCAATTCTTGGCTATTGTAAATAGTGCTGCGATAAACATAGGGGTACATTGGTCTTTCTCATACTTGATTGCTGCATTCTTAGGGTAAATTCCTAGGAGTGCAATTACTGGGTCAAATGGTATGTCTGTTTTGAGCATTTTGATGTACCTCCATACTGCTTTCCACAATGGTTGAACTAGTTTACATTCCCACCAGCAGTGTAGGAGGGTTCCCCTTTCTCCACAGCCTCGCCAACATTTGTTGTTGTCTGTCTTTTGGATGGCAGCCATCCTTACTGGTGTGAGGTGATACCTCATTGTAGTTTTAATTTGCATTTCTCTGATAATTAGCGATGTGGAGCATCTTTTCATGTTTCTGTTGGCCATCTGTATTTCTTTTTTGGAGAACCGTCTGTTCAGTTCCTTTGCCCATTTTTTAATTGGGTTATTTGTTTTTTGTTTGTTGAGGCGTGTGAGCTCTTTATATATTCTGGACGTCAAGCCTTTATCGGATGTGTCATTTTCAAATATATTCTCCCATACTGTAGGGTTCCTTTTTGTTCTATTGATGGTGTCTTTTGCTGTACAGAAGCTTTTCAGCTTAATATAGTCCCACTTGTTCATTTTTGCTGTTGTTTTCCTTGCCCGGGGAGATATGTTCAAGAAGATGTCACTCATGTTTATGTCTAAGAGGTTTTTGCCTATGTTTTCTTCCAAGAGTTTAATGGTTTCGTGACTTACATTCAGGTCTTTGATCCATTTTGAGTTTACTTTTGTATATGGGGTTAGACAATGGTCCAGTTTCATTCTCCTACATGTAGCTGTCCAGTTTTGCCAGCACCATCTGTTGAAGAGACTGTCATTTCGCCATTGTATGTCCATGGCTCCTTTATCAAATATTAATTGGCCATATATGTATGGGTTAATGTCTGGATTCTCTAGTCTGTTCCATTGGTCTGTGGCTCTGTTCTTGTGCCAGTACCAAATTGTCTTGATTACTATGGCTTTTTAATAGAGCTTGAAGTTGGGGAGTGAGATCCCCCCTACTTTATTCTTCTTTCTCAGGATTGCTTTGGCTATTCGGGGTCTTTGGTGGTTCCATATGAATTTTTGAATTATTTGATCCAGTTCATTGAAGAATGCTGCTGGTAGTTTCATAGGGATTGCATCAAATCTGTATATTGCTTTGGGCAGGATGGCCATTTTGACGATATTAATTCTTCCTAGCCATGAGCATGGGATGCATTTCCATCTGTTAGTGTCCCCTTTAATTTCTTTTAAGAGTGACTTGTAGTTTTCAGAATATAAGTCTTTCACTTCTTTGGTTAGGTTTATTCCTAGGTATTTTATTTTTTTTGATGCAATTGTGAATGGAGTTGTTTTCCTGATTTCTCTTTCTGTTGGTTCATTGTTGGTATATAGGAAAGCCACAGATTTCTGTGTGTTGATTTTGTATCCTGCAACTTTGCTGTATTCCGATATCAGTTCTAGTAGTTCTGGGGTGCAGTCTTTAGGGTTTTTTTATGTACAGTATCATGTCATCTGCAAATAGTGACAGATTGACTTCTTCTTTGCCAATCTGGATTCCTTGTATTTTTTTGTTTTGTCTGATTGCCATGGCTAGGACCTCCAGTACTATGTTAAATAACAGTGGAGACAGTGGGCATCCCTGTCTAGTTCCCGATCTCAGCGGAAATGCTTTCAGCTTCTCACTATTCAATATAATGTTGGCTGTGGGTTTTTCATAGATGGCCTTTATTATGTTGAGGTACTTGCCCTCTATTTCCATTTTGCTGAGAGTTCTTATCATGAATGGATGTTGAACTTTGTCAAATGCTTTTTCAGTATCTATGGAGATGATCATGTGGTTTTTGTCTTTCTTTTTGTTGATGTGGTGGATGATATTGATGGACTTTCGAATGTTGTGCCATCCTTGCATCCCTGGGATGAATCCCACTTGGTCATGGTTTATGATCCTTTTGATCTATTTTTGAATTCCGTTTGCTAAAATTTTGTTGAGTATTTTTGCGTCTACGTTCATCAGGGATATTGGTCTGTAGTTTTCTTTTTTGGTGGGGTCTTTGCCTGGTTTTGGTATTAGGGTGATGTTAGCTTCATAGAATGAGTTTCGGAGTATTCCCTCCTCTTCTATTTTTTGGAAATCTTTAATGAGAATGGGTATTATGTCTTCCCTGTATGTCTGATAAAATTCCGAGGTAAATCCCTCCAGCCCAGTGTTTTTGTTCTTGGGTAGTTTTTTGATTACCGCTTCAATTTCGTTGCTGGTAATTGGTCTGTTTAGATTTTCTGTTTCTTTTTGTGTCAGTCTTGGAAGGTTGTATTTTTCTAGGGAGTTGTCCATTTCTCCTAGGTTTCCCAGCTTGTTAGCATATAGGTTTTCATAGTAGTCCCTACTAATTCTTTGTATTTCTGCGGTGTCCGTCGTGATTTTTCCTTTCTCATTTCTGATACTGTTGATTTGTGTTGACTCTCTTTTCCTCTTAATAAGTCTGGCTAGAGGCTTATCTATTTTGTTTATTTTCTCAAAGAACCAGCTCTTGGTTTCATTGATTTTTGCTATTGTTTTATTCTTCTCAATTTTATTTATTTCTTCTCTGATCTTTATTATGTCCCTCCTTCTGCTGACCTTAGGCCTCATCTGTTCTTCTTTTTCCAATTTCGATAGTTGTGACATTTAGACCGTTCATTTGGGATTGCCTCTCCTTTTTTAAATATGCTTGGATTGCTATATACTTTCCTCTTAAGACTGCTTTTGCTGTGTCCCACAGAAGTTGGGGCTTAGTGTTGTTGTTGTCATTTGTTTCCATATATTGCTGTATCTCCATTTTGGTTTGGTCATTGATCCATTGATTATTTAGGAGCGTGTTGTTTAGCTTCCATGTGTTTGTGAGCCTTTTTGCTTTCTTTGAACAGTTTATTTCTAGTTTAATGCCTTTGTGGTCTGAAAAGTTGGTTGGTAGGGTTTCAATCTTTTGGAATTTACTGAGGCTCTTTTTGTGTCCTAGTATGTGGTCTATTCTGGAGAATGTTCCATGTGCACTTGAGAAGAATGTGTATCCTGTTGCTTTTGGATGTAGAGTTCTGTAGATGTCTATTAGGTCCATCTGTTCTAGCATGTTGCTCAGTGCCTCTGTGTCCTTACTTATTTTCTGTCTGGTGGATCTCTCCTTTGGAGTGAGCGGTGTGTTGAAGTCTCCTAGAATGAATGCATTGCATTCTATTTCCTCCTTTAGTTCTATTAATATTTGTTTCAGGTATGTTGGTGCTCCTGTATTGGGTGCATATATATTTATAATGGTTATATCCTCTTGATAGACTGAGCCCTTTATCAGTATGTAATGTCCTTCTTTGTCTTTTGTTACTTTCTTTATTTTGAAGTCTGTTTTGTCTGATACCAGAATTGCAACACCTGCTTTCTTCTCTCTGTTGTTTGCTTGAAATATCTTTTTCCATCCCTTGACTTTAAGTCTGTGCGCGTCTTTGGGTTTGAGGTGATTCTCTTGTAAGCAGCATATGGATGGGTCTTGCTTTTTTATCCATTCTATTACTCTGTGTCTTTTGATTGGTGCATTCAGTCCATTTACATTTAGGGTTATTATTGAAAGGTATGAACTTATTGGCATTGCAGGCTTTAAGTTTGTGGTTACCAAAGGTTTAGGGTTAGCTTCTTTACTATCTTACTGTCTAACTTAACTCGCTTGTTGAGCTATTATAAACACAGTCTGATGATTCTTTAGTTCTCTCCCTTCTTATTCCTCCTCCTCCCTTCTTCATATGTTGGGTGTTTTGTTGTGTGCTCATTTTAGGAGTGCTCCCATCTAGAGCATCCCTGTAGGATTCCCTGTAGAGGTGGTTTGTGGGAGGCAAATACCCTCAACTTTTGCTTGTCTGGGAATTGTTTAATCCCTCCTTCATATTTAAATGATATTTGTGCTGGATACAGTAGTCTTGGTTCGAGGCCCTTCTGTTTCATTGCATAAAGTATATCATGCCATTCTCTTCTGGTCTGTAGGGTTTCTGTTGAGAAGTCTGATGATAGCCTGATGGGTTTTCCTTTGTAGGTATCCTTTTTTTTCTCTCTGGCTGCCTGTAATACTTTGTCCTTGTCTTTGATCTTTGCCATTTTAATTATTATGTGTCTTGGTGTTGCCCTCCTTGGATCCCTTGTCATGGGAGTTCTGTGTACCTCTGTGGTCTGAGAGGCCATTTCTTCCCCTCGTTTTGGGAAATTTTCAGCAATTATTTCTTCAAAGACATTTTCTATCCCCTCTTCTCTCTCTACTTCTTCTGGAATACCTATGATTCTTATATTGTTCCTTTTCGTTTGATCACTCAGCTCTCTTAAAATTCTTTCATTCCTGGAGATCCTTTTATCTCTCTCTGCATCAGCTTCTCTGCATTCCTGTTCTCTGTTTTCTAGTCCATTAATGGTCTCTTGCATCTCGTCTATTCTGTTTTGAAGTCCTTCCAGAGCTTGTTTTATTTCTGAATTCTCCTTCCTTAGTTCTTGCATATTTCTCTGCAAGTCCATCAGCATGGTTATGACTTTTGTTTTGAATTCTTTTTCAGGAAGACTGGCTTAATCTATCTCCCCAGGTTCCTTCTCAGGGGAAGATGTAGCAGATGCCGAAGCTGTCTGGGTTAGTCTTGTCTGGATCATATTTTTTTGCCTTTTCATGTTGACAGGTGCTATTGACTGTCAGCTGGGAGGGCCAAAATTTTCACTTGCTACTGGCCTTTCTTTACTGGGACAACTGCGACCCCTAGTGGCTTGTGTTGGGTAATTGCGTGTAGACTGGGTCTTTGTGTCTTGCCTGGCTGGAAGGGAGAAATTTCCCTTTCTGTGGGCGGAATTTGTCTCAGGCTGCTTCTCTGCTTTCGCAGCGCCCGGTGGGGTGATGGATGGGGGGGCTGCTTGACTGTTTGCCTCCGTGAGGGGTCTCAGAGCTGTTGCCCAGGGGGTTAGTGCACCCGGTTTTCCCTGTAATTTCCAGCTGCTGTACTGTGACCTGGGTTGTTTCCGTCAAGCTGTTAAGTCCCTGTCCCTTTAAGACTTTCCACAAGCCGCCACTTTTCTTTGACACAGGGGCATCAGCTTCGGCACCCACTCAGAGGTCTTACTCCCTGTTTCCCCAGTATCCAGGGCCCCCTGGTCATGTACTGTGTCTGCGCTCTGGCCCGGATGGCTGGGGCTCGGTGTTCGGCAGCCCTGGGCTCCGTCTCCCTCCCGCTCTGCCTATTGTTCTCCTGCCAGGAGCTGGGGGGAGGGGCGCTCGGGTCCCGCCGGGCCGGGGCTTGTATCTTACCCCTTTCACCAGTGGCTGGTTTCTCGCTGGTGTAGCTGCAGTCTGGCCACTGTCCTGCGTCTTCTGGTCTCTCTTTTAGGGCTAGTTGTGTTTGTTGTATTTTCAAAAGTATATATGTTTTTGGGAGGAGATTCCCACTGTCCTACTCATGCCGCCATGTTGGCTCCGCCTCTACAAGAAACTTTTAGGAGAAATTAAGGAGGACACTAACAAATGGAAATTCATCCCATGCTCTTGGCTAGAAAGAATTAATATTGTCAAAATGGTCATCCTGCCTAAAGCAATTAATAGATTCAGTGCAAACCCTATCAAAATATGAATAGCATTTTCAACACACTGAAACAAATAGTTCTAAAATTCATGTGGAACAATAAAAGACCCCGAATAGCCAAAGAATACTGAGAAGGAAGAATAAAGCAGGGGGGATGTATCTTCCCAACTTCAAGCTCTACTACCAAGCCACAGTACTCAATTCAATTTGGTACTGGCACAAGAACAGACCCATAGACCAGTGGAACAGAACAGAGATTCCAGATATTAACCCAAACACATATGGTCAATTAATATACAATAAAGGAGCCATGGACATAGAATGGGGAAATGACAGCCTCTTCAACAGCTGGTGTTGGCAAAACTGGGCAGCTACATGTAAGAAAATGAAACTGGATCATTGCCTAATCCCATACACAAAAGTAAACTCAAAATGGATCAAAGAACTGAATGTACGTCACAAAACCATAAAACTCCTTGAAATAATGGCAAAAATCTCTTAGACGTAAACATGAGCAACTTTTCATGAATGTATCTCCCTGAGCAAGAGAAACAAAAGCAGAAATGAACAAGTGGGACTATATCAAACTGAAAAGCTTCTGTAAAGCAAAGGACACCATCAATAGAACAAAAAGGCATCCTACAATATATATATATATACACAATTCATATATACATATTCATGAATGACATGTCTGGTAAAGGGTTGATGTCCAAAATATATAAAGAGCTCACCCACCGAACAAACAAAAAGCAAATAATCAAATTAAAAAATGGGCACAGGATCTGAACAGACAGTTCTCCAAAGAAGAAATACAGATGGCCAACAGACAAATGAAAAGATACTCCACTTTGCTAGTCATCAGAGAAATACAAATTAAAACCACAATGAGGTATCACCTCACACCAGTAAGTATGGCTACCATCCAGAAGACAAACAAAACAAATGTTGGCGAGGTTGTGGAGAAAGGGGAACCCTCCTACACTGCTGGTGGGAATGTAAGTTAGTTCAACCATTGTGGAAAGCAGTATGGAGGTTCCTCAAAAAGCTCAAAGTAGAAAGACCATTTGACCCAGGAATTCCACTTCTAGGTATTTACCCTAAGAATGCAGCAGCCCAGTTTGTAGAAGACATATTCACCCCTATGTTTATCAAAGCACTATTCACAATAGCCAAGAAATGGAAGCAACCTAAGTGTCCATCAGTAGATCAGTAGATAAAGAAGATGTGATACATATACACAATGGAGTATTTTCATCCATAATAAGTAAACAAACCCTACCATTTGCAACAACATGGATCAAGCTAGAGGGTATTATGCTCACTGAAACAAGTCAGGCAGAGAAATACAAGTACCAAATGATTTCACTCATATGTGGGGTATAAGAACAAAGCAAAAACTGAAGGAGCAAAACAGCAGCACAATCACGGAACCCAAGAATGGACTAACAGTTACCAAAGGAAAAGGGACTCAGAGGAGGGGTGGGAAGGGAGGGATAAGAGGCGGGGAGAAAAGGGGCATGATTATTAGCATGTATAATGTGGGGGGTTCTACAACACAGAGAAGACAAGCAGTGATTCTACAACATCTTACTACACTGATGGACAGTGACTTCATTGGGGTATGCGGCGGGAATTTGATGATGGGGGGAGTCTAGTAAGCATAACATTCCTCATGTGACTAATGATCCAAAAAGTCATCACAATGTCCAATTTCACATAGGTTTTCTTCTATGTTTTCATTTAGGAGTTTTACAGTTTTGCATTAAAAAATAAAAAGAAACACAAGCTGCTCCACGGAAATGGAGCAAGAAGAATATCCTGGCCAATCAGAAGTGCAGGGGTAGCATTTTCCCTTTTTTGAACTGAAGTGTGTGAACTTTAGTGCACTTTATCCATTGGGCAGGTAGAGTGAATACTATTGCTCTATTGGCTTTTATAGGCAATTGATGTGCAAGTGAACAGTGTGGTGTCACAAAAGTTAGGTGTACACTTTCCATCGAAGACTCTCTTAGAAATTTCCCCTAGTCCCATAACTTTTCCCATTCATTTCAGTTCTTGATCTTTACCTCATATTCAATCGTTTTTACATGAAGATATCAAATAGTACCATCCATGTTCTCCATTTAACATTTTTTCATACATATTTCCATTAAACTCCATAAAAGGAGATTTCCAATTGTCAATGGTATTAGTTTTCATGGTCTGGTAAGTTACCTCTTAGGAGGAAAGGCCCAGAGGCCATCTAGCTACTAGTAGACTGAATTTGTAATTTCCCAGCAAACTCATTGTGCCTTCAAAAATTAAAGTCACTAGTGTTCAAATGTTCTTTCATTTGAAAGCAATGTGAAATGAATAGAAATAATCACCATTAACTATTTGCTGCTGTGCTAGCATATGCTGGGGCTAATTAAAGGGGCTGGACAAGAAAGGGGTTACAAATTCCTTTTGCTGGAGCGCTCTGGTGGAGGTGAATGGGAGGATACATATGCAGTTTTTCACTGGGCTGTTAACTTAACTGGAGTATATTGGGCTCAACTCATTAACACAAAATTTGTACCCTGTAAGTTAACTAGGCAATATGGGGCCTGGGACATCATAGCTCACTGCCAATTTTCATAAACTCTCCTTAGTTTGCTTGGGATTCTAAAGGAAAAAAATGTGTGTGGGTATATACGCATACCTCAGAGATAATTGTGAGTTCAGTTCCAGACTATTCAATAAAGTATCTCAATAGAGTGAATCAAATGAATGTTTTGGTTTTCCAGGGCACATAAACGTTGTTTACACTACACTGTACTGTTAAGCCTGCAATGAAATTTATGTATAAAAATACAACGTACAGACTTAATTAAAAATTACTTTACTGCTAAAAAATGCCAACCATCACCTGAGCTTTCAAGGAGTTACATCACTGATCACAGATCATCATAACTAATATAATAATAACGAAAAAGATTGAAACGTTACAAGCATTACTAAAACCTGACACAGAGACACACTGTGAGTAAATGCTGTTGAAGAAACTATGTAAGGTTGCCATAAACCTTCAATTTGTAAAAACGCATTATCTTCAAAGTGAAATAAAACGAGGTAAGCCTATATATACACTCCAACACACATACACATGTGACAGATATATGTATTACACTGGCTTTGTTGTTCATACCGATGCTCAGTGAAACGTGTTCTGGAATCAACCGTCCCTCCTCAGGGAGGTCAACCAGAGGCAGAAGAAAGAACGAGGTCTCCTGTGCAGTTTAGACGTGAGCAGCCTCACTAACCGGAACGATGGACGGATCCGCTGCTCCACCGGCCTCTTTATGCCGATACACACATCCTGTTCCTCTGGGGGACGGCCTAGGTCCGGGGGGGGAGGGGGGGGTTTGCGGAAGTACCCGGAACTGTTTGCAAGGTTCCGGCAGCCCGGCAGCTGAGAGCTCCTTCGGTTCCGTAAGCGCCCGTTTCTCCTGCTGTTTCGGAGAACGAGCGGCAGTGATGGCTCCGGTGTCTGGTTCGCGCAGCCCGGAGCGGGAGGCCGCAGGCTTCGGGTGGGGAACGCCGCAGTTCGTTGAAGAGCCCCAAGCCCAATAAAGCCACCCTCTCCCTGCGGCGCCGCCGCTCGCGCTCGCGTTCTTGCTCTCGGTCGGGAGACCGGAATAGCCACAGCCAAGGCTCCCGAAACCAGTCCTGTCGCTCCCGCTCGCGGTCACGCTCTCGAGAGCGGCCCTCTGCGCCACCGGGCACCCCCTTCGCTTCTGCCTCCTCGTCCGCCTATTACGGCGGCTACTCGCGCCCCTCCGGGGGCGACAAGCCGTGGCCTAGCCTTCTGGACAAGGAGAGGGAGGAGAGCCTGCGGCGGAAGTGAGTGACACGGGCGCACCTTCGCTGTGAGGAGCCCACCTGCCTTCGGAGTCCGCCTCGTCTTTCATCTTTCTAACTGTTGGCATTTCGTGCTCGCTGCCTGCCTGTGTCCATTTTCTTCCCTTCCTTCAGTCTACCCGCGACAACACCTTATTCGCCCTTTTCTTCCCTTAGACTTTCACCCACCCGAGGGCCGCATCATTCAGTGCCCTGGTCTCTCCCTACCCTCTTGTCCCCCCCCCCTTATTGTAGCAGACATGGCCGAGAGCCAGACCTACGGGAATTGAAGCGTTTGCTTGGTTTTGCCATAATTCGCGATCATGTTTTTATGCCCCTCAAGTTCATGGAAAGGAGGAGCACTACTTAATTGATCATAAAATTAGCAGTGCCAGGCAACTTGTTGAATGATCAGACAGGTTTGAGATACCATGATATGTAAGTGGCAATATTTTTTTTAGTGAGTTGGGGAAGACTGAGATAAGGGGTTTAAATTGGAGGGTAGAAAAGCCTCTGAGAGAAGATGACTGAATGTAGAAAAACTGATCTTCTAAACTGTAGGTTAGCCTAAATTGAGAAAGGTCTTGTTGAGATCAGCCTTCATTGACAAAGACCTTGTCAGTCTTGACTATGAAAAATGAGGTCAGGGTGTTCAGGTCTCCTATAAGGAGAGTGAGTACTGGAGTGGAAGAACGGATAAATTAAGAAGCAGAAAGGGAAAGAGTTATAATTATTTGCTGTGTAAGTGTTAATATCTAAAGCTTGAGTGTTAAATTATCAGGTACCGTAGTAAGTGCTTTTACATGTACTGTGTTTAAGAAAAAACAAGAAATATAAAGGTATTACAGGCATTGAGGGTCAGGTTAATGTCCAGTAGCTGGGAGATGTCTTCTTGAATCTTTTCCCTCCAGAAGTGGGAAGTAATAAGGCATAGTGATGAAGAGGAAAGGCTTCAGAATTAGATCGCCCAAGTTTGAATCAGTGCTTTCCTAGGTAATAGTGTTAAGTTACTTAACCCCTGTGGGCTTAATTGCTTAACCACTTAAAAAGGGATAAAATTAGCACAAAGTCTCTCAGAGCTATGTAATAATTTAGGGCCTGTAACATAATAAATAGTCCTTAAGTGTTAACTGTTAGGGTTTGGTGCATGGGGGCAGAGAAAGTAAAAAGAGGCCTGAGTTAGGTTTGGAAACATAACTCCCCAAATAACATTTTTCAGGAAGTTACCCCCAGACTGTGTCATTCAAAAAGCGTCCAGCTTCTTAATGGACAATCCTCACCAAAGGATGTTCGGAACCTCTCAGGTGAAATTTGCATTTGTACATTTAATACATATAAAATAAATAATTCATCTTAACAGTACAATTAAAGCCAGGTGGCAGCAGGGATGAGACCTTGACTGCATGCTCTTTACTGCCTATCAGGCATTCTTTCCCCGGTATGCAGGTTCCAGGTTCAGGTTTTTAAGTATGTCCCCTTATAGACTGTTTTGTCAGTGGGGTAACCTGAGTCTAACTGTGTGATTATACAACCTTTTCCCATGAATAAAGAAGTAAACACTAGTTTACTCAATCAAACCAAAATAAATTACATTTATATTGCAAAGGTGTTTTTTAAACAAATAGAGTCACATGCAGCTAAACTTTGTGTAATTGAGCCCTACTTTTTTGTGTTTGTTTATTATGAGAGATAGCAAAAATTAAGAAAAAAAAATAAAATGAGAAAATTTTTCCATGTCCTCCAAGAGCAGATAGAGAATGTAGTCCTTTTCTAAAAAGGAACTAGGGAAAACAGCGAAAACAAACCCTGTATGCCACTTAGTACAATTTTTATTAAAAAGTTTCTTTCATTTTCAGTGCTCCCTTAATTTTCTACTTGTAATGCTTTATTTTTTAGCTATCTTCTTTGATTCCTGAGTTTCTTTAAATGGAATGTTTGACCAAATCACAAATAGAGACTTCTATTTACTCTCAATAATGTGTATAAGCATATGAAGTTACTTCCAAATGTAAAACTGTTTCTGTCACATTGCAGAAGATGAAATGGGCAACTAGGAGCTCTGCCATCATGCAGCAGAAGGGACACACTTGACAGCCTCCCAGGCTCTTTGTAGTCTGTACAATTTGACAATACCTTCAAAATATCAAATTCTCTGAGTTTACATTTACACAAAGTTTTTATAAATTTAAAGTTTAAAATGTAAAGGGAAAATAGGACTTAACTGGACTTCTTTGAATTTGATGATGTATTTAGTAAACAAAATTTAGGCCATGGAGTTATAATTTACACACCTATATCTTCTAGGAGATTAAATGAGAGAGAGAGGATTGGAGAATTGGGAGCTTCTGAAGTATGAGGACTTCTCCAAAGAATCCAGAACCAGAGTAAGTGATTGAAAGTTTTTTGTAATAAATCCCACTTAGTGATGATGAATGATCTTTTCAATGTATTTTTAAATTCAGTTTGCTGATATTTCTTGTTGAGGATTTTTGCATCTATGTTCAGTAGAGATATTGGTCTGTAACTTTTTTGTACTATCTTTGTCTGGTTTTGTTATCAAGGTGGTGCTGGCCTCATAGAATGAATGTGGAAGCTTTCCTTCCTCAAGTTTTTGGAATACTTTAAGGATAGGTATTAACTCTCTAAATGTTTGGTAGAATTCCCCTATAAAGCCATCTGGTTCTTGAATTTGTTTCTTGATAGTTTTTGATTACCAATTCAATTTTGTTACTAGTAATTGGTCTGTTCAGATTTTCTTTTTCAGACTTGGAAGATTGCAGGTTTATAAGAATTTATCCATTTCTTCTTGATTGTCCAATTTGTTGACATATAATTTTATAGTAATCTCCTATAACCATTTGTACTTTTGTGGTGTCAGTTGTAACTTCTCTTCCTTTATTTCTGATTTTGAGTCCTCTCTCTTTTCTTGATGAGCCTTACTAAAAGTTTACAATTTTGTTTATCTTTTCAAAGAACCAGCTCTTAGTTTTATTGATTTTTTTGATGTTGTTTTCTAGTCTCTATTTCATTTATTTCTACTTTGATCTTTTTTATTCTTCCCTTTACTAACTTTGGGTGATCTTTTTCTTTCTAATTTGGTTAGGTGTAAGGTTAGATTGTTTATTTGAGATTTTTCTTGTTTCTTTAGGTAGGACTGCATTGCTATTCCCTCTTAGAACTGTTATTTTTGCATCCCAAAGATTTTGAACCATTGTCTCTCTATCTTCATTATCCTAGAAGTACTTTTTAATTTCCTGTGATTTTTCTTTGACCCACTGGTTGTTTAGTAACATGCTGTTTAACTTCCATCTATTCGTGTTTTTTTCCAATTTTTTCCTTGTAATTGATTTCTAGTTTCATAGTATCATGGTCAGAAAATTTTCAGTCTTCCTAAGTTTATTTCAGTGATTTCGATTTTTTAAAATTTATTGAGACTGGATTTGTGGCCTAATATGTGATTTGTTCTGGAGACTGTTCCATGTGCATTTGAAAAGAATGTGTGTTCTGCTGTTTTGGATGTAATGTTCTGTATAAGTTAAGTCCATTTGGTCTAATGTGTTGTTCAAAGCCAGTGTTTCCGTACTGATTTTCTTTCTGGATGATCTATCTATTGATGTAAATGGTGTGTTAAAGTCCCCTACTATTAACTGTATTACTGTCAAATTCTCCCTTTATTCCTGTTATTATTTATATATTTAGCTATCCCTATGTTGGATTCCTAGGTGTTTACAGTTATTACAACCTCTTCTTAGATTATCCCTCTTATCAGTTACAGTTACAGTCTCTGTTTCAAAGTCTATTTTGTCTGATGTAAGTATTGCTACCCCAGCTTTACACATTCAGATTGAAAGTTCTATCACTTCAGCACCTTCACATTTAGTCTGTTTGTGTCTTTAGGTTTGAAGTCCATCTCTTGTAAGCAGCATATAGATTGCTTCCGTTTTTTTATCCATTCAGTCGCACAGTGTCTTTTGCTTGGAGCATTTAGTCCATTTACATTGAAAGTAATTTGATTAATTGTTTTCTGGCTGTTTTTGTAGTTCTTCTTTCTTGTTTTTTTCTCTTGTTATTTGATGGCTTTCGTTAGTGTTATGTTGTTTTCCTTCACTTTTTGTTAATTTATTATAGGTATTTGGTTTGTTGTTACCATGAGGTTCATATATAACATCATATGTATAGAGCTGTCTTTTATAAGGTGATGGTCACTTAAGTTCCAACACATTCTAAATGCACTACATGTTTACTTGCCTCACCCCACCCATGTTTTATGTATTTGGTATCATATTTTACATCCTATTATTTTGTGTATCTTTTAAGTAATTACTGTGGATATAATTAACTTAACTACTTTTATCTTTTCACCTTCATGCTAGCTTTGTAGGTGGTTGATCCACTATTTTTACTATATGTTTATCTTTGCCATGGTGCTTTTCCTTTCATGATTTTTCTGTTTCTAGGTATGGCCTTTTCTTTTCCATTACGTAAGTCCCTTTAACATTTGTTAAAGGGCTGGTTTGGTGCTGATAAGCTCCTTTAGCTTTTTCTTTTCTGGGAAACTCCCTATTTCTCCTTCAATACTGAGTGAGAACCTTGCTGTGTAGAACAGTGTTGGTTGTAAATTTTTTTCCAGTGTATTGAATGTATCATGCTACTCCTTTCTGGCCTGTAAAGTTTCTGCTGATAATTCAGCTCATTCAAGAAATAACAAGTATTGCGAGGATGTGGAGAAATGGGAAACCTCCTACACTGCTGGTGGGAATATAAATTGGTGCAGCCATGGTGGAAAGCGGTATGGAGATTCCTAAAAAGACTAAAAGTAGAAATACCGTATGACTCAGTAATTCCACTTCTAAGAATTTAGCTGAAAAAATCACAATCTCTGATTCAAAAAGATATATGTACCCCATGTTTGTTTCATGTTATTTACAGTAGCCAAGATATGGAAGTAACCTAAGTGTCTGTCAATAGTTGAATGGATAAAGAACATATGGTACATATATACAATGAAATATTACTCAAAGCATAAAAAAGAAAGAAATTCTTCCATTTGCAACAACATGGATGGACTTAGAGGGTATTATGCCAAGTGAAATAAGCCAGGCAGAAAAGATGCCATATGATTTCACTTGTATGTGGACTCTAACAACCAAACAAACAAAACAAAACAATAGACTCTGAGACACTGAGAAGTGACTTGTGGTTACCATGGGGGAAAGTTTGGGGTTGATGGGTGAAATATGTGGTGGTGGATAAAGAGGCACAAAATCAGGGATGAGAGTATAGCATAGAGAATACAGTCAATTCTGTAACATTTCTGTGTTGACAGGTAGTAATCACACTAGTTGGTTAGAGGATTGAATGATGTGTATAACTGTTGAATCACTGTACTGAATGCTTGAAACCATTGTGATATTGTATATCAACTATACAACAAAGTACTTCAAAATTTTTTTTAAATTAGTTCATAGTGTTTTTGGGGTACACTTATGTGTAACTAGTTGTTTTTCTCTTACTGCTTTTAAGATTCTCTTATCTTCAACTGTTTACATGTTGATTGTAGTGTGTGGCACGTGAGTCACTTTTGGTTCACCTTATTTGGGACTCTCTTTGCTTCCTGGACTCGGATGTCTACTTCGTCAAGTTTGGAAAGCTTTTAGACATTATTTCCTCAAATAGGTTTTCTGTTTCTTTCATTCTTCTGAAACTCTGTTAATATGAATGTTAGTATGTTTGATGTCCCAAAGGTCCCTTAAGCTTAATATTTTCAATTAATTTTTTTTCCTGTTTCACTACTGTACATTTCAGATCACTTAGCCATTCTTCTGCATCATTTAATCTACTGTTGATCACCCTCTTAATTTAAAAAAATCTTTTTTATTGACATGTATTTGACATACTAGTTACAGGTGTACAGCATAGTGATTTGATATTTATATACATTACAAAATGCTCATCATGATAAGTGTTGTTACCATCTGTCACCCTACAAATGTATTACAATATTATTGGCTATATTCCCCATGATTTATATATTTTTAACTGGAAATTCGTACTTCTTAATCCCCGTCATTTATTTCACTTTCCCCACTCCCCACCCCTCTGACAGCCACCAGTTTGTTCTCTGTATTTATGAGTCTTTTTCTAGGTTTTTTTTTTTTTAATCCCACTTGCAAGTGAAATCATATGGTATTTGTGTTTCTGTGTCTGACTTATTCCACCTAGCTTAATACCCTCTAGGTCCATCCATCATGTCTCAAATAGCAAGATTTCATTCTTTTTTATGGCTGAGTTATATTCCTTTGTGTGCATGTGCCACATCTTTATCCATTCATCAATCGATGGACACTTAGGTGGGTTCCATATCCTGGCTATTGTAAAAAATGTTGCAATAACCATATAGGTTCATGTACATTTTCAAATTAATATTTTCATTTTCCTCAGGTAAATACAGTAGTGGAATTACTGGATTGTATGATATTGCTGTTAATCATTTTTTGAGTAATATCCATATTGTTTTTCACAGTGGCTACACCATTTTGCATTTCCACCAACAGTGCACAAGAGTTCCCTTTCTTCCGCATTCTTGCCAACAGTTGCTGTTTCCTGTCTTTTGGATAGTGGCCATTCTGACAGGTGTGAGGTGATAGCTCAGTGTATTTGTGATTTGCATTTCTCAGATGATTAGTGATGTGGAGCATCTTTTCTGTTTTGTTGGCCAACTAAATAGACAGACAAATGTGTATTCAGTTCCACCAATACGTTGGATATTCACCCCTTATTGGATTTATCAGTTGCAAATATATTTTCCCATAGGTATTTATATGTGCTCTAATATAAATATCCTCTCTAATGTGTTTTTCATTTTACTTACTATTTAGCTCTGAATGTTTTTTTAATAATATTTTTTATCTCTTCTTTAAAGTTCTCACTGTGTCCATCCATTTTCCTCCTGAGTTTGGTGAGCATCTTTATGACCACTACTTTGAACTCTTTATCTGGTGGATTGCTTATCCTCTGTTTCATTCAGTTCTTTCTCTGAGGTTTTTGGCTTACCTTCCCTTTGGAGTATACTGATTTCCTCATTTTGTCTGATTCTCTGTCTTTGTTTCTATGTATTAGGTAGATTAGGTATATTTCCTGTTCTTAAAGGAGTGGCTTAATGCAGAAGATGTCCTATGGGGCCTCCTAGTGCAGACCTCCCTGATCACTTGAGTCAGGTAACACAGGGGAGTCCTCTGTGTCAGCTGCATACACCCTCCTGTTGTGCCTGGGTCACAGCTGGTGTAGACATGCTGATGCACAGGGCTGTGCCCTGGTCCACTGTCTACTAGGCCTGACAGTGAGTGCTACAACATGCTGGGTGTGAGGCTGGCATCTGGCCCATCTGCAGTTGCTGCAGCCCACTGGTGGGCAGGGTTGGCCTTCAGTGCAACTGGCCATGAGGCCCATCTGCAACAGCTACTGGCACTGTTGTGTGGAGCAGGCCTCTGGTGTGTGGGTGGCTGTGAGGTCCAGCTATGAATGTTGCAGGTGTTCTAGTGTATAGGGCTGATACTCTGGGGTGGGAACACTTAGCCACTTAGCAGCTGTACTGGTGCTGGCCAGGGTCATCCACCAGGTGTGGCAGGGTGAAGAGCTAATTGGGAGGAGTGCCAGGGCAGGCAGGTTAGTGAGACAATTCTTCAGGGGAACACCAAGGACATGCAAACGGTTCCAGTTGATAGACAGGTCATAAATGGCACCTGCCAGCACCAGGCAAGCCTGGTAGAAGGGATGTGAAAAAAAAAAGGTGTCCATCAACATTTCCATCCCAAGAGAAAATTGCAATAGATCCCTGCCCTGCCTGCACATACCCCAAGATTAGTCAATAGGTTTCTTTCATGTGTAATCCAGGAACTTTTCAAAATGCTGCCTCTGCACTGAGATTCGGAGCAAGGGACATTGTATGCACACCATTTAAGAGTTTCTTTCTTCCCTCTGGGTATCCCTGACATAAGTCCTATTGGTTTTCAAAGCCAGACATTATGGGTGCTCATCTTCCCAGTGCAGGTCCACCAGGCTGTTGGGCTTGGACCTCTTGTTCCTTAGAGAGGGTCTCTGTGGTCATCTTATCCCTCCTCCTTGTGGGTCACCACCCCGGGGGTGTACATTCTGACTAGACCATGTCTCTATTCCTCCTGCCTGTCTCACTGTGGCTTTTCCTTTATGTCCTTGGTTGTATAAGATCTGTTCTGCTAGTCTTCTGTTTTTTTCTCAGGTATAGTAGCTCTATAGGTAGTTGAAGATTTTGGTGTGTCCATGGAAGGAAATAAGCTCACGATATTCCTATTCGGCCATGTTGATCCCCTCTTCTATACAACATTTTCTTCATTCACTCATCCACCAGTGGACACTTACATTGTTTCCGTATCTCACCTATTGTAAATAATGTTGCTGTGAACATGGGGATGCATATATCTTTTCAAGATGGTGTTTTGTTTTCTTCAGATAAATACCTGGAAGTGGAATTTC
Source organism: Manis pentadactyla (assembly GCF_030020395.1). Lineage (NCBI taxonomy): Eukaryota > Metazoa > Chordata > Mammalia > Pholidota > Manidae > Manis > Manis pentadactyla. The sequence goes on along the minus strand of NC_080039.1, from coordinate 7,434,958 downwards.
TGGACTATATAGTGGTTGTATTTTTAATTTTTAAGGAACCTCCATTAAAAATTTTAAGGAACCTGTTTTCCATAGTGGCTGTACCAATTTACATTCCCACCAACATTACATGAGGGTTCACTTTTCTCCACATTCTCACCAACACTTGTTATTTCTTGGGTTTTTGGTAATAGCTACTCTAACAGGTGTGAGATGTTATCTGCATTTCCCTGATAATTACTGAAAGTAAGCATCTTTTCGTGTATCTGTTTGCCATCTATATATCTTCTTTGGGAAAATTTCTATGCAGATCCTCTAATCATTTTTTAATTGGATTGAATGGATTTTTGCTATTGCTATTTTTTCTTATTGAAGTGTAGTTGATATACAATATTACATTGGTTTCTGGCATAAAACATAGTGATTCAAAAATTAAATACATTACTAAATGCTCACTCTGATAAGCTGTCACACAAAGATACTACACTATTCTTGACTGTATTCCCTATCCTGTACTTTTATCCTCGTGATTAGTTTATTTTTGTTTTTTTACTATTGAATTCTATGAGTTCTTTACATATTTTGGATATTAACCCCTTATCAGATACATGATTTGCAAATAATTTCTCCCAATGTATATTTATTGTTGATAGTTGCCTTTGCTGTAAAGAAGTTTTTAGCTTGATACAGTCCCACTTGCTTATTTTTTCTTTCTTTGCTTATGCTTTTGGTGTCATATTTAAAAACATCTGTCAAGGATGTCAAGGAACTAACCACCCATGTTTCTTTCTGGGAGTTTTATGGTTTTTAGGTTTTAGATTCAAATCTTTAATCCATTTTGAATAATGTTTGTGTGAGATAGTGTTCCATTTTCATTCATTTGCATATGGCTGTCCAGTTTCCCCAGTACCATTTATTGAAAAGACTGTCCTTCCCGATTGTGTATTCTTGCCTCCTTTGTTGTAAACTAATTGACCGTATATGAGTAGATTTATTTTTGAGCTCTCTATTCTATTCCTAGAGGCATTTTTTAAATGAATATACCAGTATGGTTTTGTTCAGAAGATTTTGCTATATCAAATTATCTGAAGGCTTAATGCTTTCTCTTTTTCCTAACTTTTTTTCTCATTGGTGCTGTTCATAAGCTTCTTCCCTGTCTTCCATTTCTGTGTCATCTTTAGGTTGAGTTGATACAGTGAGTTTGACAAGTAAACTTGTCATTTGTGACAGGGTGATAAAGCATTATTATCTAAAGTTATTCTTACAGCTTTTGGAAAACACTCAGAATCTGCACTCGAAATATTAGAGTTGGAAGGAACCCTAAAAATAATTTCTAGGCAATACCTGAATTGTTCCAGATGTGATCTTCAGAGGAAAAGATTATATGATATAGAAATTCCCTTTTAAATTATTGTAGAATTTTAATAATGCCCATTTTCAGAATTTTTTGCAACAGAATGATATCTTCTGCTGTATTATGTCAGGTGCTTCATGCTCTGGGGAGACAGACAGGTGCTGCTCTGCCGTGTGGCCTTTGCACAAAGAGAATAGAGTTAGGAAGTCCTCCCACAGCCTTCTTGACTACAGTTCTTTGAGTTTCCTTATGGTTCATGACCTTCACCCGGTGGTTTCTTTTGAAAATACTAATCCCATGTGCTGCTTTCACTCAGTAAATAGCACTTTGTAGACTCTAAGGCATTATGCAATGTAAACAATTATTATGTTATTATGAAGGTGGTAGATCCTTGAACTGTACAATTGTAAATGCAGTCCAGTGCTTGCTTTTAATATTTCTCAATCAGTTTGTTTCTGAAAATTTTCAAGCCTATACTTTTATACTCCATGGTCTATATTTCATCACTTTTCTGATGCTTATAACTGTTTTCTTTAAATTCACCTCTGATGAACATACACCAGTGGAGGACGAAGGGCCAAAGAAAAGTACCACTTCGTCTTCTACCTCAGAAGGTATTCTTTAAATACAGAGCTTTTTTTATTGAGGAGTTACAAAACACATTTATATATAGTTGAATATTGGACGTTGCTTTTATTCAAATTGCCTGTCATATATTCCTTTTCAGTATTTCAAATATAATAAAATTGATACTCAGAAATTCCTCTTTAGAAGTAAGTTTTTTATTTCTGCTTTATGTAGAAGAAAAGAAGAAGAAGAAATCTAGTCATTCAAAAGAAAGGTCCAAGAAAATGAGAAAGAAAAACTCATCTAAAAGAAAACATAAGAAGTATTCTGATGATAGTAACAGTAACTCTGATTCTGAAATGGACTCCAGTGGTAAGAAAGACAGCATCATTCTCCAAACCTAGCTTCAAACCAAGTTGTGGTTCTTAAAGCTTATTTTAGAGGAAGGTTTTAAAAACAACAATAAGGGACAAGAGTTTATGAACACTCACTCACTGTGCCAGCAACCCTGCTTAGTACTTGATATTCACTATTGCTGTTCAGTACACACAGTGGTAACTGTTGGATACATCTTAGAGATGGGAAATGGAGGCATAGAGCAGTTTCCAAGTACCGCACTCAGGGACACACAGTTGGGATTCACACCTAAGCAGTATGGCTCCAGATTGGTTGTGTGTAATCGCACAAGGCATGTGGCATGGGAGCAAGTTGGGGTTGGGTTCTGAGACACGTGGTGCTGAACCAAACCATACAGGCTGTGTCTGCTCAGCAGAGCAGCTCTTCTGTGAAATTCTCACACTCAGTGGGCACCTTTGTGCAGTTTTCAAAAAGGCACATTGTAAAAGACCCCTTCCCGGCAGCTGATTGTGAAAGACACCTCCTGTAGGGTGGCACATCACAATAAGCCATCCTTTTGTGCCCTCTCCTGGCTGATGCTGGACAGAGGGGGCCTCCACTGGGGACACATGACACAAAGGTGCTCCTTCCGCTGATGTCACCAGGGTTTCCTGGCCCCCCTTGTCACTTTCCTTCCTCACTGCCGGAAGACTGAACTTCTGTAAAGCACAAATCCTAGCAGGTCAGTCCCCTACTTAAAGTCCTTCAGTAGCTCTCCATAGCCGTCAGGGTGAAGTTGGGTCCTGACCGATGCCTCAGTAATCACATAGACCTGGGTCTCTCTCTTGCAGCATCCTGTAGCCTGAGAACTACTTTCTGTCTCCTCAGTATTCCATGGCCTTTCTCTTGATTCTGTTACTTGGCACAGAGAGTCTTATCTGCCCACGACACCAGACCCTCCCTCCATGTGGCTTGGCTTACTCATCTCAGCAATGGGTGTGCATTGCTTTTTTAAAAACCTGGTTTTGAAAGAACTAGCTTAAGAATCACCTTCTCCTGGGCAACCATTCCTCAATCACCCTCCCCAAATCAGCCTGCTTTTGAGACTCCTCTATATGCCCAGAGCACCCAAGGTTTAACATTTGTTAGCATTTTGACATATTTGTTTCAAATGTGAGTTTTTGTGGAGATACTGAAAGTAAATTACAAATATCACTGTACCATCCTAAATATTTCTATATACACCTCTAGAACACAAAGACATTTCCTACTTAATCACAATACTTTTATCTCATACAATACAATTAATAATAATGTCCTGTATCACTGAATACTTAGTGTGACTTTAATTCTGTGTCCCCAATGCCTAGCACATTTGTTGATGAGTAGCAATAAATGTTTGAATTAATTTCTATGTTTTAACAAATAGGGCAATAGGATATTTATCTACTCAAAAGTTTTGGGGTTTTGGAGTTTAAATTTTTTAACTATAATGTGGTTTAATTTGCAGATGAAGATGCAAAAAGAAGAGCAAAGAAAGCCAAGAAAAAGGAAAAAAAGAAACGCAAATTGTCAGTTTGTCTTTCATTTTTTATTATGAAAAGTTCAAATATATATAAAATTATGTAAGATATTAAGTAAAATAATATGATGATCCCCCATGTAACCATCACCCAGCTTGATAATTATCAACTCATGGGAAGTCACCATTGCCCCTATTATTTTGAAATCAATCCCAGATATCATTTCATCCAAAAACCAGCATGTTTCTCTAAAAGATAGACATTGTTTTTTAAAAAAACCTAACCACAATACTATTATCATGTCTGAAATATTTTACAGTAATTTGCCAGTTCTCAGTTTTTTGTCCAGTTTATACAAATTGGGACCCAAAGTGCAATTGGTTGATATATCTTGTACATCTCTTTAAATCAATAGGTTCCCCTTTCTGTCCCTGCATTTTATTCATTGAAGAAATACAATCATTTACCTTAGAATTTCCTGCAGTATGGATTTTGCTGATCATAGTCTAATAGTGTCCTTTTAACATGTTCTCTGGCTTTTGTGTTTCCTATAGATTGATAGTTAGGTCTAGAGACTTGATGGAGTTCAGATGTAAATTTTTGGCAGGAGTACTTTTTAGCTGGTATTGCATACTTCTATCAGGAGGAAAATAATGTCTGGTTGTCTCTCTTTGTCATACTAACAGCCATTGATGGTCATTGCCTAAGTGGGATTGCAAAATATTGATAGTCTAATTCTGGCCTACATTCTTCATTTATTAGGTAGCATAATTCTATAAGAGAAGCCTTCTATCGGCTATTTGGTTACCATGAAATATAGCTTATATAAGAAGGGCACGATAATAGCTTACTTCAATTTTTTTTTGTTTTATGAGTTTTCAAAATAATGATTTGCTATCATTATGAAAACACATTTGATATATTTTTAAGCTATTACACTTTAAATTATTGATGCTCAAATTGGTAAAAGCTGTTTTTTAAACACTTTATTTCTATTGTCTTTCTGTAACATGAAAATTGTATTTCATTTGCCCCTGTAGGGATCTTTTTAATAGGGAAACATGATTTAGTTAAAGAAGTTAGAAAAAAATTTTTAATTAAAATTATTTTACAAGTTTGAATAAGAATGATAATTTACATCATTTTAATCAGTCTTTTCATTGCCTTGAAAAAATGAGATGGCCTTTAACATGGGAATATTAAGTCAATTTGTATCAAATTATAATCATTACAGGAAGAAATTCAAGAAAAAGAAGTCAAAGAAGAGCAGAAAGATTCCAGTGATTCAAGCTCTAAAGCTTCTCAAGAAGAGTTTCTGGGGTACCCCTGGAATGATTGTTAAGTAGGTTGCTTCTGATAGACCCAGATTCAAAACCCAGGAAGCATACTAACCGAGTAGTCAAAGTGTGAGTATGTTTCTGAACATCCTTCAAGCAGAGCCTGAAGGACTCTCAGATTTAGTTGGCCCAGAGGCTCCAAAAACACTTGTCTCTCAAGATGATAAACTTCTGAAGTAAGTAACAGTATATTTATAATATCTAAAGTACCTTCCCAAAAGTATGGCCCTAACTTACCTTTCTAAGCTTATCTCCTTCTACTCCTTTGTTTATACCCCAGGTTCCAACTGAGAAGAACTGAAACTTCCCTGTATTTACTGTTCACTTTCCGACTTTGTGCCTTGTTCTCCTTATTTCTTCTCCCAACATGCCTTCCCTTCTATTCCCAGCCCTGGTTTCTTTACTGCCTCCAATCTCGCCCTGTTAAAATCCTTACCTTCCGTCAAAGCCCTTTTCAAAAGGACGGGGCATGTGCAGATTCCCAGTACCTTTCCTCCATAGGTAGGTATGATTCCTACCCCTCTTTAATTCTGTAGTCTTCACAGCATTTTTTGTTTCTTTTGTGCAGTGAATTGCATATTCTATTTTGGGTTGCTATTAATATCCTTATCAATATGTAAATTCTGCAAGAGAAGAGATTACTTTTGTATTACAGACTTTGAGTTTAATTGGTATTCAAGAAGTATTCAATGAATTAAATGAAGGGATGGTAGTTTTTAAAGTCCCCTTGAATGAATGTTAATAGTTGTTATTATATAGCATTATTATTGGTTATAAGTCTAAAAGGTATGTAAATTTGATATATATTTTTCTTTTTTATTGAAGTATAGTTGATACACAATATTATGTTGGTTTCAAGTACACAGCATATTACTGCAGAAGTTACACACCTTATTAAATCCTCACCCCAACTAGTGCAGTTACTATCTGTCAACATAGGAAGATGTTACAGAATCATTGACTATATTCTCCAGGCTGCACTTCCATCCCCGTGACCTATTTATATTATGATTGAGATTTTTGTGCCCTTTTATCTCTCTCACCCTCCCCACTCACCCACCCCAACCCTTCCCCCATGGTAACCACCAGTCACTTAGCTGTGTGTCTCTGAGTCTACTGCTGTTTTGTTCATTTTGTTTTGTATTGTTTTTAGATACTACAAATAAGTCATATGGTACTTTTCTTTCTCTGCCTGGTTTATTTGTCCATGTTGTCACAAATGGTCAGGTTTCTTTCTTTTTTTATGGGTGAATAATATTATATTGTCTATATATATATCACATCTTCTTTATTCATTCATCTGTTGATGGACACTTTGGTTGCTTCCAGAGATATATTATTTCTTTACTTTTTTTTAAGGGAAAAGGAATTCACTAGATGCAGAAGCCATAAACTCAAGGTCTATAGGGATAAGTTGATCCGTAATTGTAAACCATGAATCTGTACTCAATATCATAGTTCTTTTGTTCTTCCAAAGTATGTCTGCATTTCTGGATAGATATATAGGTCACAGTGCAATGTTCACTAATTAAAGTAATATTGGGTTTCCCAGCATGCTGCCCTCAGCAACAGTTATCCCTACTGTTTTGTGAGAGAAAGTGGTTTTTTTATGCTTTCTTTAGAAGATCACCTTTTTGTAATGGACCTTTCCTGAATTCTGAATTACTTTGTAGCTATGGCCATGCTCTGCTACCTGGTGAAGGTGCAGCTATGAATGAATATGTAAAGGCTGGAAAACGTATACCATGAAGAGGTGAAATTGGCTTGACAAGTGAAGAAATTGCATCATTTGAGCGCTCGGGCAATGTAATGAGTTGTAGCAGGTATGTTCTTGCCATTGAGGTTAGTTTCCAAGATTATATCTTTTCTTCTTTCTTACTTCCAGAATTAGGTTTTAGTGTTTGATTTTCATTAAGTGATCTTTCCAAATGAAAAGTAGAACATATTAGCATAGTATTGGTTTTATGGTTACAAATGTGGTTGCCTAAAATTCCAGATATATATGTACCTCCATCTCAATCTCAGCTGTATCTCCAGCTTCAAAGAATCGGTCTTTCCAGTGTCCTTTCCTAGTTTGTCTTTTAGTTTAGACAGTTTATCCTCTGAGAATATAGTCAAATTCAGGTATTTATCACTGCCCTATGAGGAATGTGGCATTCTGGTAGTTAGGAAAGTGTTTTCATACGTCAGTGTTCCTGTTTTCTGAGTTTGTCTCCAGTTCTCTGTGGAGTCAGAGAACATGGACCCTGTAGTTCTCTGTGTACACTGAGATTTGAGAGCAGAAAATGGTAATGACAGACATCAGATTCAGCATGGGAAAATGAATACCTGTAAATAACTCAAAAGAAGAATGAGAGAAAGACACAAACAGGCATTTGATAGAAAAAGAAATGTATATGGCTTACACATACAAAAAATCCTCATTATCATGGGAAATGAAGATCAATAGCATACTGACGTACCATTTTACACCCATTTGATAGACAAAAATTCAAACACTACCAAGCATTTGAGAGGATGTGAATCTACAGGATCTCTTAAATATTGCTAATGGTGGTATAAATTGGTACAGTCATTTTAGAAAACAGTCTGAGATTGTCTTGGGAAGTTGAGCATTCATATTCTTTCTGACTCAGCAACTCCATACCAGAAACCCAGGAGAAAATTTTTCCCATGTATTAGGAGATGTGAGCATATGTTTATTACAGCATCATTCATGTGGCACTTCTTGTTCCACATAAACTGCCCTGCTCACTGTACCCTGAGCAACCTAAGTGCATTGTAATCTCCTTGACTGTCCATCCTGCCACTCCCCGAGCTTCACACTAACCTTAAAATGATTTTCCCCTCTTGCCCTTTATTGTTTTTTTCTATTTTTCTAGACATAGCTAAAGCTTCATTTTGAACTAGTTATGTGGGATTGAGTTACATACACAGTTAACCCTTGAACAATGCAGGAGTTGGGGGTACCAATCCCCATGCAGTTGAAAATTATATAAGTTTTGATGCCCTAAAAACTTTATGAGTAGCCTACTGTTGCCCAGAAGCCTTACTGATAATATAAACATGTATTTTATATGTTATACATATTATATATTGTTGTATTCTTACAATAAAATCAGCTAAAGGAATGAAAATGTATTTTGAATTTGTTATAAATCTACAAAACACTTTTAAGTATACTTATTAAAAATAATCTGCATATAAGTGGACCTTCAAATCCATGTTGTTCAAGAGTCAACTGTACATTAAAGAGGTAAGTTTTCATGAAATTGTCCCTCCAAATCAGTAGGCCTTTTGAAAGTAATGTAATGGTTTCCCTCTGCCTCTGCCCTTATACTTCCTTATTTGGCCCTTGTGCTAAATCTCTTCTTTCTTTTTTCTGAGCTACTAGTGGATTCTAAGGAAGTTAAATCCATCCAAAAACTCATCAGAAACTCCACTATAGATTTAGACTTGGTTCCTTTGGTTACATGATAAATTAGAACCTTGAAGAAGCTGATCATCAACTTAAATCTTTTCATCTGTCCTACTATTAATTCCACAAAGGCAAATGCCGCATATCATCTAGAAAGTTTAATAATTTGCCCATTTCTGATTGTTCTACTGGAAACAACAGGAAAAGACTTATGCCTGTAGTATCTTAAACGAAATGCATTCCTAATGTTGACAGAGCATCATAAATCATTATTTGAATACTAGAAATGAATCAAAGGATGTATCAGTTGGTAAAACAAATGATCTTTTGAAAATTGAAACCATAACGATAACAGTTTCTATTTCTCAGCTTTCAAAATATGCCACCCATTACTAAAAAAGGATTAGTGTGAAAGTACCATGAGAATAATTACTGAGAAATTAAGCCAAAAATAAAATAATCTCCAGGTATCACCAAATGGAGACTGTGCAACTGCAGAAAGAAAACCAGATCAATACTGCTGTTGAGCAGAGAGCCCTGGCATCCTTTAACCAAGAAGAGAGGTGAAAGAGAGAAAATGAGATCCTGGCCAGTGTTTGAGAGATGGTATACAGTAAAACTAAAGGGAAAGATGACAAATAAGGATTTTCTATTTGTTCAGCATACATTTTTAACAACAAGAAAGAAAGTGAGGGACACACACACACATATGTACACAAAAAGATTACTATGATCTGAAAGCTTTCAGTGCTACTGTGCCTTCTGTTTAATTCCTTCAGTCCTTCAGTAAGAAGCTGCTCATTGGTAGAACTTTAGCATGATCCTTGGGTTATTTTGGATTGTCCATAATAACTTTCTGGTTTAAATATCGAGATTATGAATGGAATCGTACTGGGGGAGGTGAAATTGAGAGAAAGTGTCAGTGAGAGAGAAACTTTACTCTCACACCATGGGACAGTACTACTATTAGCTCCATGTGATTCCCCACCCTCACCCCCACCCCACATGCACTCATGGGAAGTTATTATTCATGTACATTGAATATGTTACAAATGGACTTGTAGAAACTCACAGGAGGCCACTTTTGTTAACAGAATGAAGGCATTGCTGTAAAAAGAAAATCTGGAATTTGAAAATTGATTTGTATAATACCATATATATTCTGCTCTCGAAATTATGTGTATTTGTTTTAGTCCCTACAACCCCCCCAAACCAACAAACAAACCAAAATGCAGACTAACCCATAGACTTATTGAGTTGAAAATGTGATCATTCATTCTTAAAATTCTTAATAGGTTACACTTAAAAATGGTTTTCAAATATAAACTACTGGGACTACTGTTGTTCCAATGTAAGTACATTATTTCCTTCTAAGCTGTGCTTAGGTCACTATTTAAATACTGAAAATGATTGACAGTGAATTATGATCACGTTTCGTAAGGATGAAGCTACAAATGATGTTGAACATATTTTAAGTCTGTCTGTTATGTAATAAGCATATTTCATCTTAAACATTATTAAACCTTTCAGTTTATTTTTTGTATCTGTCATTTGGTTTAATCTTTTCCTTTGTATAGAAACCGCTCATTTATCACCTTTTTATGGCTGCTATTGACTTAAATTTAGGAGAAAAGAAAAATTACAAAACTAGGAAATTGTGATCTGTTTCCATCCTTTGTTCAACTTGAGTTGGTAGATAACAAGTATGTTAAAGGAGGAGGACAGTGGAAGTTTTGGCCGTTAATGTATTAAGATCGTTTTGAGTTGTCTTATTACTATGGGCCTAGGATAAATTTGAATTTCCTGAGTGATGGGGAAATTTGGAAACTGCTGTTATAAAATACCCTCCTTTTGTAATAGTTCAATGTGGTTTTTTCAAAGTTTTAAAATACAGCAGTCATATTTCAAAGTATAGGTCAAAAGTTTTACTGTTTGACATATGCTCTAGGAAAATGTCTACCTTTAATCCACAACTAATGAACGAAAAACTCAGTTGGCATGTAATAACACTTAGGACCCCTGAATTTGAAGTGACTTCTATTTATCATTGTTGCTAATAAGTCTGTCATTTCCAAAATTTAGGAGAAAACTAGGCCCCAAATTTATGAATCATAATCCATCTAGTTCCCTGTGTAATAAACCCTATATTTATAATCCCTACTTAAAAATTTTGTTCTCTAAGAACATAGTTTTTTGTTAATGATTCCTGGAAACTGTAAGAGTTTGTTCTCTTTAAGTAAGCAAGGTAGTTTATATGCAGTAACTTCATGAAATATGAATATTGTGGATTTTCAGTGGATTCTCCTATGACCTCCACAGAAGAAATGTTGTTGAGTCAATGAAAACATTATTTCAGAACTTTAACCTTTCTTTCATCAGGTTTTGTTCAGCAAAGATCAGTCAAAGAATAGCTTTGGGACCACATTCCTTGGGAAAGAGGAAGGAAGAGTAAAAGGGCTAACAGTATTTTCAGTTAGGAGAGTTACTGCTTGAAACTGTTCAGGCATCTGAGCCAGAAGTCAAATTAGGAGGGCTGTTGTATTTGAAATATACTTTTTGTTCTCCAAAGAGACTTATCTTGTTTTCCACCTCCTCACCTGTTGCTCCAATAATATTTTCCCTACTTTTATATTTACTGTACAAATGTAACGGTTAACAAAAGAAGAAATAATAATTACCCACAGTCTTACCACATCAACTGTCTTTAGGATTCTGTGTTCCCTTCCAGTGCTGGTCTACATAAATACATATTTTGAGATGCCTGCAAGTAACTACTTGTAATATAATCTTGTCTTTGGTGTTTTAAAACTTTGCAGCCAGGCAAGGCAGCCTCAGAGGGATGGTAGGAACAAGTGACGATCTGTGCGAAGATGGAAAGAAGACAAAAATAAGTAAGGGTGGCGATTGAACCTTCCCAGTTTCATTGCCTCCAATCCTCAAGTCACCTTGCTGCCATCACAGTGTGCTGCTATGGGGTGAGGCAGCATGGCCCACTTCAGGTTCAGAATGTATTGAACAGTGAGGCTGAGCTTGCAATAAGTGGAAGGGGTCTGTGAGTAGGGAAACCCTTCAGACTGGTTGTATTAAGAGCTATAGAAATGTTGCCATTTTCCTTTCCCCAGCTATTCCTGTGAAGAGACATGTCTGGGCTGGAGAATTAGGCTCAAATGGGAGAACAAGCAGCCAAGTACCATTTCAGTTTGGTCTGATTGGTAAATTTTAGTAACTGTCTAAGCTCACTTTGTCTTCTCTAAGGCTGAGTGATACAGTCAGTGAAGGTGAAAACCTTTTAGAAAACAGACAATGACTTACTGGTTACTCTGCTAATGTGATAGAAGTTGCCAAATGGAAAGTGAATGAGTACAAAAAAAGCATAGCTGGTTAATGTGCCACAAGTTTTATTATTCAATAAGTATTCTGTGGTTTGATGTACTCTATTGTATTTTTTTTAGAGAGAATCTCTCATATTTATTGATCAAATGGTTGTTAACAACAATAAAATTCTGTATAGGGGACTCAGTGTACAATTATTAAACAACCCCAAGCCTAATTCTCAACAGTCTCCAATCTTCTGAAGCATAACAAACAAGTTCTTACATAGTGAATAAGTTCTTACATGGTGAACAGTGCAAGGGAAGTCATAACACAGAAACTTTCGGTTTTGATCATGCGTAATGAACTATAAACAATTTAATACATTCTGATTAGAAATGCAATCCTAAAACATTCTCTAAGAATCAGACACAATTGCATTAGAAGTCAATTGACTCCATTAGAATATTTTTGGACTTAGTAATGTCCTTCAGCCATATTCCTTGAAAGTGAGTCATTCCTGGTCTGCAGAGGAAGAAAAACAAACACACCAAAAGTTTTAGAAATAAAACAAAATATTGAGCCAGGCATTAATTCCCTATTTACTCTGTTACATTCTCTGTGAGCAGGAAGTTTTTTAGGGGTTGGAGGTGAAGGTTTTCTCAATTTCTTAGGCTCAGTCAAGTAAAGGATTAGGGAGCTTATCTGTAAAAGATTTTTTAAGAGAGCTGGTTCAGAAATAAAAGGGATTATTATATAAGCTGATACCATATGATTATGAAGTTTCCCATAGAAACAGCAGATGTGACCCATTTTTGCCACACCCTGCTCCAAACAGCCAATGCTCAAGTTTCTAACCACTGACAAATGAGAAATACAAAAAAAATGCAGTATCCTTTCAGCCTTCCTAATGGGCAAGGTGGTCCAAAGAAAAAGAGAAGTGACCTGTGATGTGAGTTACTCTGGCTGTAGGCCTGCTAGATTCCTGCAGTGTGATGACCTTTTTCCAACCACATTTTTAAAATAAGTCTCCAAATGTTCATTACTTGTTAACTAATGAATGGTTCCCAAAGATGTAAGAGACTTCAATGGGTATATCCTGTGAGAGAAAAGGACAACTGTCAACCTAGATCATACCAACTCATAGTTACCTCCATGCCTATTCTGTCCATATGTTTACTCTTGCATTTCTGCAATTTGTTTTCCTAATGAATTGGGAGTCTCTAGATGGTAGTTCTTTGTCAATTCAAATTTTTGTTTCCCACAAGATCTTTTGGCAACAGACATTTAAAAAATCTCTACAAAATTAGAAACATGTCAGGAGAGGCTTGTGCTCGTTAATAGGAGTGTAAATCAGTCATTTTTTTACCTTCTTTCCATGTTTCAGTTTGCTCAACTGACAGTATCTATTTTACCTCTTAGGACTGGCATAAGAATGAAATAATAAAGATGAACAAGGTTCAAAAACACTTACAAAGCAACATCAAAATGTAAATTGTAATATTATCTTAGTCGTCCCCACCCATTCCCCCTTCAAAATTATACTTGCTGTTGTGAGCAAGAGCCCTTCTCCTAAGCCCTGTCTCTGTATGGTCTCTGGTCATGGTCTTGCTTACCTCCACCAGCCTTACTTACTGATTTCTAACCCTGCCAGTTACCAAGACAGCCGATGACAGGATCTGTGATCAGGAGAAGTGAGAGCTCCACACATTTTACCTGTTTGGATTATTCCAGGTTCCAAACTCTGAATAGGTTAAGTTTGTACTAGGATGGGATGAATAAAGGGTGTAGTTGGCTCACTATGTGATCATATATAAATAAAGCCTCAGAGTCAGGCAAAGCCTCAAATAACTTCTGTGAAAGAATATAAAGAACAGAGGGGAAATAACATTTTTATGTCTGCTGTGTTCAAGGCATTATGCTTGGTACTGGCCCTGCTCCTCTGAGGACCCTGACGCAGGATTCATAGATGTTATTTTATTTCCTTTCATACCAGCTATCAACGTACTTCATAATTTGGTCTATCTAGTAGCTACATTGGTCATTGCCTCAAGTATTTCTTGAGTGCCTGTTTGCCAGGCCTTGTTTTACAGCAAGACAAAAATCCCTGCCTTTGTGGTGCTTAGTTTCTGGTTGAGGGAATGGACAGTAACAAGATAAAAATTATATTGAATACTGGAAGGTGATACAATGTTATGTAGAAAAACATGGGGTGAGAACAGAAAGTGTGATCTACGAGGTGGGGGACCAGGCCATGCACATACCTAGGGAGGTGTTCCAGTCAGCGGGAACAGCAAGTGCAAAGGCTCTGAGGCAGGACTATACCCGGATTATTACAGAGTAGCAAGATCAGAGTGGCTGGAGCAAAGTAAGTGAGGGAAGGGAGGGGGAGTGGGAAAGCGGGAATAACAAAGGCCAAATCACAGAAGGCCTTGTAGTTCTCACTACTCAAAGCTTAGTCAGTGGACCGGCAGCATCAGCATTGCCTCGGAGCTTCTTAGTAATGCAGAGGCTCAAGGCTCAGCCCAGACCTGCTGAAACAGAACCTTCCTTTTAACAAGATCACCAAGTAATGTGCATGCACTCTGAAGTTTGGGAAACATGTTGGAACGTGTTAAACAGAGGAGTGACATAAATTCATTTTATAAGGCTTACTCTGGCTTACTACTGTATTGAAAAGACACGTGATGAGGGCAAAGGTGGAGGCCGAAAGATGGGTTAGAAGGCTACTGGAATAATATTGCTGAGAGATGTTGGTGTTTTCGACCAGGGTGGTAGAAGTGGAATGGAAATAAATTGTTAGATTCAGGACCTATTTTTGAAGGTAAGGCCAGAAGGATTCCCTAATGGATTGAATGAGGGATGTGAGAGAGTCAAGGATGTTGCCAAGGACTTTAGCCATCAGCTGAGGTGAGAAAGATGCAGGTAGGCCAGGTTTGGAAGGGAAAATCAGAAGTTCTGTTTTGGATACAGGAAGTGAGATGTTTGTCAAACATCCAAGCTCAGAGAGCTGTGCTGGAGATGCAAACTTGTGGATCATAACCTCAAGGTGGCATTTCAAGTCAGGAGACTAGATAAGATCATCAAGGAAGTAAGAGTCATCCTTGGAGGAGTCATCAAGGAAGGAGGAGGTGGTCCAAGGCCCGAGTGTTGGGACATTCCAACATGAAGAGGTTAATAGGAGGAGGAGGAGAAACCAGTAGAGACTGAAAAGCAATGGTGAGGCAGAAGGAAAACCGGGAGAGTATGTTGCTCTACAAGCAAAATGGAATGTGTCGTGGAGGAGTGAGTAATCAGCTATGGCAAGTGCTGCAGATAAGCCAAGCAAGATGAGGAGAGGAATATGACTGAAGTCTTACAAAGAAGGGGTCATCAGTGGCCTCAGCAGAAGTCTCCATTCTCACTGGAGGCTCACCAAAGGGGAGAGCGCAGGAAAGGAGCACATCCTGGTTTGCTTTCGAAGACCTTGATGGTGAGGAAGGCAGCAGCACCAACTTGTGTCATGGGTCTTGGAGCGGTTGGAATGCTCCAACATACACAGTAGATGTAGTGGAAGCTGTGAATCAAATATTTCCTCTCTATAACTTCTGTGTACTGCACCCAGTTGTCTTGAGGCTGCCAAGTCTGTTTCGTAGAAAAAGAAAGTATACAGAGAAACCAAGGCAGACTTACATTCATATCCTCAAGATAAAGGCAGTGCACAACAGCAGGAGTTACAGCCTTGCTTCTGGAGTCCATTTCTAACATTTTTTATTGGGATTCAAACGGAGGGACATCCTAATTATTTCCAGAAATGAAGGAGATAAAAGGTGGAGCTAAAATGAAATGAGTAATGCAGACATGACTAAATATTGGGCTTTGAATGCAGAGGTGCGCACTCAGGTGCATATGTGTACATACACACCGCACACACACTGACCTTTTGGACCCTTACTTGGGAGCCAAGGGAGACCTACCGGTGTGACTAGAAAGTCATAAGGCTGATTTCACCAGCTGTTTTTGAAAATCAGACTCACTATATTGAAGCCATAGGTGGCTGATCAAATAAGGTCAGAAAAGGAGTGAGTCGGGCAATGGGATCACCTAGAATCGAGGTACAGAAGATGGTGCTGCTTCCAATTTCCTATTAGATACTGATAATGTCCAGTTTCCATTCCTTAGTTTTCCCATCCCCAAATATCACAATGAATATTTTGTTGTCTTAGAAATCTTAATGCAAGTCCTTCCTTTCTAAGGAATGTGACTGAGAGGAAAAGCGTGTGGTGGTGAAGTGGCGTTCTGGATGGATGGCTTGTAAGAGCATAAAGGTGGGTATAATCTGGATTTTTACCTGTGTATAAATGCTCCGTGTGTGTCACAGGTACTCTTCAGAACCCTTTGGCATAAATGCTGGGTATGGGAGAAGTTCCAGAAAGGAGCTAGAATTTATTTGAAAGTAACCAAAGCTGTGATGAATGTAAGAATTGAACTTAATTTGTCAGATCACATTTCTGTAGCACTTAATAATTTATGAAAGTACTTTAATGCAGTCTCTCTTTTGGGAGCCTGCACTACTAAAAATACAGCCCAGTGAAAGGTGGGGCAGGGACAGTGGGAGAATAAAGTTGGACTGGTAGCTAGTACCAGAGCAGGGTATGGGCAATGGTCCTTGCTCTCTTTGAAGTCCTACAGGTAACCCCTCCTTCCATGGGTGATTGAAATAGTGTGTACTGTGCTGTGTAGATAATAGCCACCAGGCTTCGTGTGGCTGTTAAGCACTTTAAATGTGGCTGTATTGGCCACCACTGTAAAAGCCACTGTATTGGCCATCACAGTTCCAAACTGGCAGAATGAATCTGTAAAGGGCAGAAACCTAATATTTTATAATCCATTGTCTGAAAGTGTCTGTTCTTACAAACAGCTAATAACAGCCTCTTAATCTATGTACCGACCGTTCCAACTAGTTTGAGAATTCCTCAGTGACTAGCCCGGAGCTTGGCATATAATAAGCACTTAATAAATGAGCCCAGAGAAGTATGAAAAGGGAGACTGGGGCTAAAGCCTGGAATCTTGAATCCAAGCTGAGGAGTTTTGACTGTATTCTGTTGGTAATGAGGAGACAGCAAAAGTCTGGGGAGGCGAACACAAACACTTCCTTCTTTATGTTAGTGTATACTGCAGGGAGATGGAAGACAAGAGGCAGGGCTGCCATTTAGATCAAATGATTAGTTAATTTTTATCAATCTGACTCAAATTTGGGCTGATCCCAGGAATCAGATGTAATAAATTGTGGGTTACTGTGAATCAAAAACTCACTTTTGCAACACATTTGATAACAAGGTGTAAAGTACATTAGGGATACATGAAACACAGGAGACGCCTACTGGGAAAAGATCTTAAAATATCATGAGAAATGGCATTTAAGAGGTAAGACAAAGAAACAGTCAAAGAAGATACAGGACTGAGGGTACTGCAGATGCAGATGAAGAAACAGGAGCATACCAGCCATGAAGGGAAAATGAAAGTGATCTAAAACATGTCATTGAAAGAAATATGGCAATGAGTAGAAAAATAATCATAAAAATGTCTTATTCTTTTTACTGTTCCTCAGAATTTATACTTAGAAGTTATTCAAAGTAGAGTAAAGCTTCATGGGAAAAGATACACATTGACTTGTAATCTATTATGTAACTAAGCTGAGGGAAAGCGTCCAGGAGAAAACAAAGAGGAAAGAGAAAGAATGCTGCTGCTGAAGAAGCTCTAGAAGCTAATGCGAGGGGATGGGGTTAAAGGCATAAATCAAGAAGTTAGTCATAAAGAGCTGAGAGAAGAGAACATGACATTTGCCTGCTATTCCACATGTCTCATACCTGCCTGAATTTTAAGAGTGTGCAAATGTTTGCAAATGGGCATCGCTGGGATCTGGAACATTCAGCACATTCTTAGAAGGGATCATAACTGCACAACAACACATGAATTGATAGTGTGCTCAGAATCTTTTTCATGTTTCCAAGTTTATGATTACATTTTTTAAGTCAGAACTATTTTTATCACCTTGAATTAAAGGGTGCAACTTAGTATTTTTTACTTGTCACTGATAACAATATTACACTAGTTTCAGGTACACAACACAGTGCTTCAACAGTTACGCATATTATATCCCCCACCCCCATAGTACAGCTATTATCTGTTAACATAGGTAGATGTTACAGAATCATTTGCTATATTCTCCAAGCTGTGCTCCTATCCCCGTGACCAACCTACTTTACGATTGTGAGTTTTTGTGCCCCTTTATTCTCCTCAACCACACCCACCCACCCTCTCCCCTATGGTAACCACCCGTCCCTTCTCAGTGTCTGTGAGTCAACTGCTGTTTTGTTCATTTAGTTTTGATTTGCATTTATACTCCACAAATAAGTGAAATCATATGGTATTTGTCTTTCTCCACCTGGCTTATTTTACTGAAAATAATACCCTCTAGAGCAGTCCACGTTGTTGTAAATGGCAGGTGCAACTTCGTTTCATAGGCAGAAACTAGTTTTTCTTACAAATTAAAAAAAATCTATGAAAAATAGCATGCCAGCAGAAATGAGATTGCAGCTGGATTCTGAAGGAGCCAACCAAATCTGGGAGGTCAGAGGCAGCTCCTGTTAGGAAATGACCCTCTAACTGAGACCTGTTAGAAAGGGGACTGGGAGAAAGAGTATCCCAGGCAGAGGTGTAAGTATATACTAAGGCCCTAAGTAGAGTGAGACTGGCTTCAGCTAAGAACTCAAAGCAGTCCAGGATGGCTGGAGGAAAACAAGGTGGCCAGGTCATTAGGGCCAAAGAGAAGACACCTTGCAAGTCATGTTACAGAATTTGCATTTATGTGGAAGGCAGAGGAATTCCATCAAAGGGTTTTCATTTTTAAAATGAACATGAGATGGTGAGATTTGAAATTTAAAAAGCTCTTTCTGCAGTCTGGGAAATGAGTTGATGGAACCAACCCTGACACAGGGACATCAGGTAGGAGGTTGTTACCCTAGTCCAGGTGATATGATGGTGGACTGGACTAGACTGGAGGCTCTGGACATTCATTTATAAATAGTTTCTGAGCACCCACTATATGACAGACATTGATTGAAGCACTGGAGATACATCTCTAACAAAAGTGCCCAAGTCCCTGCTCGCATAGAACTTATGTAAGAGACAGTAACAGATGTATACCTACTTAAACATACTATCAGACTAAGATAAGTACTAGGAAGAACAGTAAAGTAATGTGAGGGGATAAGAGTGCAGTGTTGTGGGGGAACGTTATTTTATGTAGGGATGATCAGGGAGGGTGTCTCTTGATAAGGTGACATTTGAGCAGAGACCTGAATGAAGCACATATCTAGGAGAACAGCATTCCAGAGAGAACACCAAGAGCAACAGCGCTACAGCAGGCAAGTGCCTGCCATGTCTGAGGAACAGAGAGGAAGAAATGTAATTGAGTGGACTCAAAGAGGAAGAAAGAACTCGTAAGAATGATTAAGAGAAGTAATAGAGGGAGCAGGCAGATTGTGTACCACTTTTAAGCCATTGTAAGGATTTCAGCCTTTATACTCTGATGGACAGCTGCTGGGAGGTTCTGAGCAGAGGAGTGAGTGACATGATCTGACACTGGCTTTAAAAATGACCCTTCTGAAAGTTGGGATAATGGAAATATTTTACTTCTTAATTGAGGTGTATGTCACACAGGTGTCCATCTGTCCAAACTCTTTGGAATATACACTTTTTCCCATTTCATTATATGTGATTGTATCTCATTAAGAAATATCTTCACGACAAATGAAAAAAAAAAAAACGGTTGCTAGGTAAAGAATATACCTGGACAGGAGGGTCAAGGGATGAAGCAGGGAGATCAGTTAGGTCATGACTACCATTGTCCATATGAGAGAAGACAGTGACTCAAACCAGGTAGTGGTGAGAAGGAGCCAGACTCTGGATGTATTTTGAAGATTAAACTGTCAAGGCTCCCTGGTGGGTTTATATGAGTGTAAGATAAAGAGAACAGTCAAGGTGAGTCCACGATTTTTGACCTGAACAACCAGGTAGAAGATGGTACCACATACTGTGATGGAGGGGTGCACATACAGAAAAATGTATAAAACACAGCTCTGCAGAGTAACAAGTGACCATATAAGAACCCCTGCATAACCGTCACTCAGAGCAAGAAATAACAAAGCTGGCCACACTCAAGCAGTCCTCATCAAATACAGAGCTGACAGCACTCAAGGGGCCTCTCCATATAACTTCCCCCTTCACCCTAACACATGCAGGTGACCTCTATGCTGGGTTTTATGATAATCACACCCTTGCTTTTTTGATCCAGTCTTCCTCTTTAGCTATTTATATTTCCCTCCCTCTCACCAAACCAATAATGTATGCTTAATGCCTCTCCTTTCTCATCTCCCATTTACTTTTTTCTAACAGCTTTATTGAGATATAATTCATATATAACTCACCATTTCAAAGTATTTACTTGAGTGACTTGTAGTATATTCATATGTGTAGTCATCACCACTATTTAATTCAGGAAAATTTTCAACACCTCCCAAAGGAAACCCATACCCTTTAGCAGGCACTCTCCATCATGTCCCCCATACCCCAACTGCACCCCTCTTCCCCCACCAAGGGCAAGCACTAATTTCCTTTCTCTTTATTTCTATTTTCTGGATAATTGATATCCATGGAATCATATAATATATGGTCTTTTAAGGCTGCTGGCTTTTACTTTGCATGTTTTTAGGTTCATCCATATGTACATATATCTTTGTACATACATCCATATGTACATATCTTTGATATGGCTGGATAATATTGCATTGAACTACATTTTGTTTATTCATCAGTTGATGCACATTGGGTTGTTTCCACATTTTGGCTATTAAGATGATGATGCCATGAACATTTGTGTATACATTTTTGTGTGGACATGTGTTTTCATTTCACTGGGAGAAATACCTAAGAGTGGAAATGCTAAGTCAAATATGGTAACTGTTTTACCTTCTTTAAAACACTTTTTTACTGAAGTGAAATTCGATAACATAAAATTAGCCAGTTTAAAGTGAACAATTCAGTGGCATTTAATACATTCATGATGTTGTGAAAGTGCCCTCCTCTATACAATTCCAAAACATTTTCATCATCCCAGAGGAAAACCCTGTACCCCTTAAGCAAAATACTCCTCATTCTCTCCTCTCTGCACCTCCTGGTAACCACTAATCTGCATTCTGTTTCTATAAACTTAGCTCTTCTACATATTGCATATAAATAACATTACCTTAACATGTTTTCAAAGTTCTTCCACATTATAAAATGTATCAGCTCTTCTGTTTTGAGTTCGAATATTCCATTGTATGTATAGAACACAATTTATTATCCATTCATCTATTGATGGACATTTGTGCATGTTCCACCTTTTGCCTAATGTGTACATATATTTACTACAGTCCCCCCCTTATGCATGTTTTCACTTTCTGGGGTTTCAGTTACCCATTGTCAACTGTAGGTAGATGATCCTCAATAGTAGCCTAACACTATGTCACAGTGCCTACATCATTTACCTCATTTCATTTCATCACATAGGCATTTTATTATCTCACATAATCACAAGAGTGAATACAGTACAATAAGAGATTTTGAGAGACCACATTCCCCTATTTATTATAGTATATTATTATAATTATCCTATTTATTATTAATTATTGCTAATCTCTTATTGTGCCTAATTTGTACATTAAATGTCATAGGTATGCATATGTAGGAAAAATCATTGTCTATAAAGGGTTCAGTACTGTCTGCAGTTTCAGGCATCCAGTGGGGGAATGTTGGAATGTATCCTCCCCAGATAAGAGGGTACTACTGTATTGGGTGCCTGTTTCCAGTTCTTTTGAGTATTCCCATAGGAGTGAAATTTCTGGGTCATATGGTAATGTTTAACTTAGTAATAATGTTATGATTAACTTGTTGCAGAACTGGCAAACTGTTTTCCACAGCAGCTGTACCATTTTATATTACGAGCAGTAATGTAAAAACATTCCAACTTCTTCACATGCTTACCAACACTTGTTATTTTCCTTTTTTAAAAATAGTCATTCAAGTAGGTGTGAAGTATCTCATTGTGCTTTGGATTTGTACTACCCAAATGACGAGTGACACAGAACATCTTTTTATGTGCTTTTTAGGTATTTGTGTATCAACTTTGTAGAAATGTCTATTCACCTCCTTTATTCATTTTCTAATTGGGTTGTTTGTCTTCTGGTTGTTCAGTTGTAGGAGTTCCTCACATATTCTGGATACTAGACCCTTATCAAATATATAATTTGCTATTTTTTTCTCCCATTCTGTGAGTTGTCTTTTTACTTTCTTGTGGGTTGGTATTCTTTGAAGCACAAAAGTTTTAATTTTGATTAAGTACAATTTATTAATTCTTTGTTATTCATGCCTTTGGTGTCATATCTAAGAATGTATTCTTAGATATTCCAAGAATATAAATCCAAGGTCAGAGAGATTTACTCCCACATTTCCAAGAATTTTGTAGTTTTAGCTCTTACATTTAGGTCTTTGGTCTGTTTTGAATTAATTTTTGTACATAGCATGAGGTAAGGGTTCAAATTTTTTATTTTGCCTGTGGCTATACAGTGACCTATCCCCATTTGTTGAAAAGGCCATTTACTGTTCTTGGTACTCTTGTAAAATATTAGTTGGACTTTCAATTCTTTTCCATTTATCTATATGTCTACCTTACATGAATATCACAAAGTCTTGATTACTGTTGTTTTGTACTAAGTTTTGAAATCTCGAAGTGTGAGCCCTCCTATTGTTTTGAATATTCTGGATTTCTTGCAATTCTTTATGAAATTTTGAATCAGATCATCAAATTATACAAATAAATCAGCTGGGATTCCGACTGAATTGAACTGAATCTGTAGATCAGTTTAGAGAGCATTGCCATCTTAACTATATTAATTCACACTAGTCTTCTAATGGATGAACACAGGATGTTTTTCCATTAATTCGAATCTTTAATTTCTTTTAAAAATGTTTTTTAGTTTTCAGATTATAAGTATTGAACTTCTCTGGTTAGCTTTATTCTTATTTTATTACTTTGGATGGCATTGTAAATACTTTTCTTAATTTCATTTTCAGCTTATTCTTTGCAGATGTATAGAAATACAATTGATGTTTTATATTGATATCATACAGCATCACCACGGTGATTTAGGATTTTCTGTATACATGATCATGTGATCCATAAAGATAGATTTACTTCTTCCTTTCCAATCTGGATGCCTTTTATTTCATTGTCTTGACCGATTGCCATGGCCAAACCCTCTGGTACAATGTTGAATAGAAGTGGTGAGAGCAGACATCCTTGGCTTGTTCCTGATCTTAGGAGGAAAGCATCCAGTCTCACACCACAAGGTATGTTGTTAGCAGTGAGTTTTTTGTAGATGATCTTTCTTAGATTAAGGAAAATCCCTTCTATGCTTAGTTTGTTGAATGTTTTTTAAAAGGTATTAGATTTTTTAAATAAGATATTATTGATATAAAATCCTATGAAGGTTTCACATGAGCAACATTGTGGTTACTACATTCACCCATATTATCAAGTCCCCCCCACATTCTATTGCAGTCCATCAGTGTAGGAAGATGCTATAGAGTCATTACTTGTCTTCTCCATGCTATACTCCCTTCCCTTTGACCTACCTATATTGTGAGTGCTTAGTATAATGTCCCTTAATCCCCTTCTCCCTCTCCCCATTTACCCTCCCCTAACCCCCTCCATTTAGTAACCACTAGTCTCAGGGGTATTGGATTTTTATAACATGCTTTTTCTATGTCTACTGAGATGATTATATGAGTTTTGTTTTTATTCTACTAATTTGGCATAATATTATTTGATTTTTGGATGTAAAATCAACTTTGAATTACTGGGATAAATACCACTTGGTCTTGGTGTACAATTACTTTCATATGTTGTAGATTCAGGTTGCTAGTATGTTGTCAAATATTTTTGCATCCATATTCGTAAGAGAGATTGGTCTGTAGTTTTCTTTTATTATGATGTGTTTGATTTTGGTATCAGGGAAGTACTGACTTCACAGAAGGGTTGGAAAATTTTCCATTCCCTTCAATTTTTTGGAAAAGTTTGTGATATGTTGGTACCAATTTCTTCTTTAATATTGGTAGAATTTAGCACAGAAGCCATCTGAGTGGGGGCTCTTCTGGTGAAGAATTTTTTATTACTAATTCAACTTCCTTACTTGTTATAGATCTATTCAGATTGTGTATTTCTTCTCATGTTAGCTTCCATAGTTTGCATATTCCTATTAATTTGTCATTTCATCTAAGTTATCTAATGTATTAGCATACAATTGTTCATGGTATTCATTTATAAACCTTTTAATTTCTGTAAGATCAGCAGTAATGTCCCCTCTTTCATTTCTTATTCTAGTAATTTGGATCTTCTCTTTCATATTTTCGGTCAATCTAGCTAAATATTTGCCAATCTATTTATCTTTTCAAAGAACCAGCTTTTGGTTGCATTGATTTTTTGCTATACTTATTCTACTCTCTATTTCATTAAATTCCACTATAATCTTGATTATTTCTGCTTGCTATAAGTTTAGTTGGAAAAGATTCTTCCAGTATCTCAAAATGGAAGGTTTGGTTATTGATATGATTCTTTTATTTTTTTGAGTGCATACACATGCAGCAATAATTTGCCACTTTATTTAGTCTTTTTATCATCACAAAGCTACACTATACATATGATATAATTATATATGACACACACACACACACACACACACACATATATATATATAACTTCCTGTCTTAAAGTCTACTTTACTTAATATTACATTTATACAAGCTTTCCCTGTTAGTAATTACATTGAATATCTTTCTCTTCTTATTTGTAATTACCAGTGACTTTTAATGAAGAATATAATTTATAGAAAGCATATTTTTGAGGTTTCTTTGTTTGCTCATTCTGACAAGCTTTTTCATTTAATTATACTAATACATGATTTACATTTATAATATAACTATTTAATTATTTATATTTAATATAATTACTGCTCTAGTCAAATTTAAATCTTCCATTTTGGATTGTGTGTTCAACTTATTTCATAATTACTTTGATTTTTTATTCTTACTTTCCGCCTCCTTTTTTTATTTTGTTATCAGTAATCTACAATTACATGAGGAACATTATGTTTAATAGACTCCACACATCACCAGGTCCCCACCACAAACCCCAATACAGTCACTGTCCATTAGCATAGTAAGATGTTGTAGAAACAGTACTTGTCTTCTCTCTGTTGTAGAGCCAGCCCTCCCTGAACCCCCCCCCAACATTATACATGCTAATCACAAATCCACCAAACATTTGCCCCCACTTATCCCTTCCTTCCCACCCATCCTCCCCAGTAACTTTCCCTTTGGTAACTCTTAGTCCATTCTTGGTTCTGTGAGTCTGCTGCTGTTTTGTTCCTTCAGTTTTTTTCTTTTTTTTATACTCCACATATGAATGAAATCATTTGGTAGATGTCTTGCTCCACCTGGCTTATTGAATGGAACATAATACTCTCCAGCTCAATCCATGTGGCTGCAAATGGTAGGATTTGTTTTCTTCTTATGGCTGAATAGTATTACATTGTGTATAGGTACCACATTTTCTTTATCCATTCATGTACTAATGGACACTTGGGTTGCTTCCATTTATTGGCTATTGTAAATAGTGCTGTGACGAACATAGGGGTGCATATGTCTTTTTCAAACTGGGCACCTGCGTTCTGAGGGTAAATCCTAGAAGTGGAATTCCTGTGTCAAATGGTATTTCTATTTTGAGCCTTATGAATGACCTCCATACTGCTTTCCACAATGGCTGAACTAATTTACATTCCCACCAGCAGTGTAGGAGGGTTCCCCTTTCTCCACAGCCTCGTCAACATTTGTTGTTGTTTGTCTTTTGGATGGCAGCCATCCTTACTGGTGTGAGGTGATATCTCATTGTGGTTTTAATTTGCATTTCTCTGATGTCGAGTGATGTGGAGCATCTTTTCATGTGTCTCTTGGCCATCTGAATTTCTTCTTTAGAGAACCGTCTATTCAGCTCCTCTGCCCATTTTTAATTTTATTATTTGCTTTTTGTTTTTTGACGTGCTTGAGCTCTTTATATATTTTTTATATCAACTCTTTATCGTATCTGTCATTTACAAATATGTTTTCCCATACTGTAGGATGCATTTTTGTTCTATTGGTGGTGCCCTTTGCTATAGAAAAATTTTTCAGCTTGATATAGTCCAACTTGTTCGTTTTTAATTTTCTTTGCCTTTTCTGGGAACATATGTTCATGAAGAAGTCACTCACGTTTATGTCCATGAGATTTTTGCCTTTGCTTGTTTCAAAGAGTTCTATGGTTTCATGACTTACATTCAGGTATTTGATGTATTTTGAATTTACTTTTGTGTATAGGGGTAGATAATGATTCAGTTTCATTCTCTTACATGTAGCTGTCCAGTTTTGCCAACAACAGGTTTTGAAGGGGATGTCATTTCCCCATTGTATGTCCATTGCTCCTTTGGTGTATATTAAATGACCATACATGTTTGGGTTAATAATCGTACTCCATTCTGTTCCACTGGTCTGTGGCTCTATTCTTGTGCTGATTCCAAATTGTCTTGATTACTGTGGCTTTGTAGTAGAGCTTGAAGTTTGGAAGCAAGATGCCCCCTGCTTTATACTTCCTTCTCAGGATTGCTTTGGTGATTCAGGGTCTTTTGTGTTTGCATATGATTATTTTTTGGTGTCATTAGTCTAGAATTACATGAGGAACATTATGTTTACTAGACTCCCCACATCACCAAGTCCCCCACACAAACCCCATTACAGTCACTGTCCATCAGTGAACTAAGAGGCTGTAGAATCACTGTTTGTCTTCTCTGAGTTGCACAGCCCTCCCCATGAACCCCGTCACATTATACATGCTAATTGTAATGACCCCTTTCTTTTCCCCACCCCCTTGCCTCCCTCCCATCTCATCCTCCCCAGTCCCTTTCCCTTTGGTAACTGCTGGTGCATTCTTGGCTTCTGTGATTCTGCTGGTGCTTTGTTCCTTCCATTTTTTTCTTTGTTTTCATACTCCACAGATGAGTGAAATATTTTGGTACATGTCTTTCTCTACCTAATTTATTTCACTAAACATAATACCCTCTAATTGCCTACATGTTGTTGCAAATGGTATGATTTGTTTTCTTATTGCTGAATAATATTC
Source organism: Manis pentadactyla (assembly GCF_030020395.1). Lineage (NCBI taxonomy): Eukaryota > Metazoa > Chordata > Mammalia > Pholidota > Manidae > Manis > Manis pentadactyla. The sequence continues at coordinate 7,407,840 of NC_080039.1, read as the reverse complement.
CATTGTGTATATGTACGACATCTTATTTATCCATTAATCTACTGATGGACACTTAGGTTGCTTCCATTTCCTGGCTATTGTAAACAGTGCTGCAATAAACATAGAGGTACATATGTCTTTTTCAAATGGACTCCTGAATTCTTAGGGTAAATTTCTAGAAGTGGAATTCCTGGGGTCAAATGCTATTTCTATTTTAGCTTCTTGAGGAACCTCCATGCTGCTTTCCACAATGGTTGAACTAGTTTACATTCCCACCAGCAGTGTAGGAGGGTTCCCCTTTCTCCACATCCTGACCAACATTTGTTGTTGTTTCTCATTTGTATGGTGACCTTCCTTACTTGTGTGAGGTGATATCTCATTGTGAATTTAATTTGCATGTCTCTGATGACTAGCAATGTGGAGAATCTTTTCATGTGTCCCTTTGCCATCTGAATTTCTTCTTTGGAGAACTGTGTGTTCATCTCCTCTGCACATTTTTTGAAATACAATATTTTAATTTTAGGTGAGGTCATTTTTTGGTATCATTTATCTACAATTACATGAGGAACATTATGTTTACTAGACTCCAACTATCACCACATCCTCCCCACAAACCCCATTTCAGTCACTGTACATCAGTATAATAAGATGCTGTAGGATCACTACTTGTCTTCTCTGTTGAAGAACCCTCCAGGTGCCACACCCCTACATTGCACAGACTTGTCATAAAGCCCCCTTTCTTTTTTTAGTCCCCTTATCCCTCCCTTCCTACCAATCCTCCCCAGTCCCTTGCCCTTTGGTAACTGTTAGTCCATTCTTGGGTTCTGTGATTCTGCGGCTGTTTTGTTCCTTCAGGGTATTTTTTTCTTATACTCCACATATGAATGAAATTATTTTAAATTGTCTTTCTCCACCTAGCTTGTTTCACCAAGCATAATACCCTCTAGCTCCATCCATGTTGTTGCAAATGGTATGATTTGTTTTCTTCTTATGGCTGAATAATATACCATTGTGTATATATACCACATCTTCTTTATCCATTCATCTCCCAATGGCCACTTAGTTTGCTTCCATTTCTTCGGTATTGTAAACAGTGCTTGATAAAAATAAATGTGAACATGTCTTTTCAAACTGGTCTCTTGCATTCTTAGGGAAAATTCCTAGAAGTGGAATTCTTGGGTCAAATACAATTGATGTTTTGAGCTTTTTGAGGAACCTCCAAACTGCTTTCCACAATGGTTGAACTAGTTTACATTCCCCCCACAGCAGTTTAGGAGGGTTCCCTTTTCTCCACAACCTTGCCAACATTTGTTGTTGTTTTAATTTTGGATGATGGAGTTCCTTACTCGTTTGAGGTAATATCTCTGTGGTTTTAATTGGCATTTCTCTGATGACCGGTGATGTGCAGCATCTTTTCATATGTCTTTTGGCCATCTGAATTTTCTCTTCAGAGACCTGTCTGTTCAGCAACTCTGCCCATTTTTTAATTGGATGATATGTTTTTGTTTGTTGAGGTGCATGAGTTCTTTTTATATTTTGGATGTCCTCCCTTTATCAGATCTTTAATTTATTAATATATTCTTCCATACTGTAGAATGCCTTTTTGTTTTATTGGTGGTGTCCTTTGCTATACCCAAGCTTTTCAGCTTAATAAGTCCCACTTGTTCATTTTTGCTTTTGTTTCCCATGCCCAGGGAGATATGTTCATGAAGAAGTCATTCATGTTTATGTCCAAGACATTGTTTCCTGTTTTTTTTCTAAGAGTTTTATGGTTTCATGACATACATTCATGTCTTTGATCCAATTCGAATTTACTTTTGTGTATGGTGTTAGACATTGATCCAGTTTAATTATCTTATATGTAGCTATCCTTTTTTGCCAATACCAGTTGTTGAAGAGGCTGTCATTTCCCCATTGTATGTCCATGTCTCTTTTATCATATATTACTCAACCATATATATTTGGGTTATTATCTAGACTCTCTGTTCTGTTCTACTGGTCTGTGGCTCTGTTCTTCTCCCAATACCAAATTGTCTTGATTACTGTGGCTTTGTAGTAGAGCTTGACATTGGGAAGCAAGATGCCCCCTGCTTTTATCTTCCTTCTCAGGATTGCTTTGGTTATTTTCTTCATCTTTTGTGGCTCCATAAGAATTTTAAAACTGTTTCTTCCATTTTGTTGAAGAATGATGTTGTTATATCAAAAGGCATTGCATTGAATCTGTAGATTGCTTTAGGCAGGATGGTCATTTAACAATATTAATTCTTCCAAGCCAGGAGCTTGGAATGAGTTTCCATTTGTTACTCTCCTCTTTAATTTCTCTTAAGAGTGTCTTTCTAGTTTTCAGGGTATATGTCTTTCAGTTCCTTGATTATGTTTATTCCTACACAATTTCTGCTTTCTGATGAAATTGTGAATGGAATTCTTTTCCTGATTTCTCTTTCTGTTAATTCATTGATAGTGTAAAGGAAAGCAACTGATTTCTGTGTGTTAATTTTGTATCCTGCATCTTTGCTGAATTCAGATATGGGTTCTTGCAGTTTTCAATTGGAGTCTATAGGGTTTTTTTGTAAAATAGCAAGTCATCTGCAAGTTGTGACAGTTTGACTTCTTCTTTACCAATTTGGATGCCTTGTATTTCTTTGTTTTGCCTGATTGCCATGGCTAGGACCTCCAGACTATGTTGAATAACAGTGGGGAGAGTGGGCAACCCTGTCTTGTTCCCAATCTTAGAGGAAAAGTGCTCAGATCCTCACTGTTAAGTATGATGTTACTTGTGTGTTTGTCATATATAGCCTTTATTGTGTTGAGGTACTTGTTCTCTATAACCATTTAGTTGAGTTTTTACCATGAATGGATGTTAAATTTTGTGGAATGCTTTTTAATCATCTATGCAGATGATCATGTGGTTTTTGTCCTTCTTTTGGTTTATGTGGTGGATGATGTTGATGGATTTTCAGATGTTGTACCATCCTTGCATCCCTGAGATGAATTGAACTTGATCCTCGTGTATGATTCTCATGATGTATTTTGAATTTGGTTTGCTAATATTTTGTTGAGTATTTTTGCATCTATGTTCATCAGGGATATTGGTCTGTAGTTTTCTTTTCTGTTGGGGTTTGCCTGGTTTTAATATTACAGTAATGCTGGTTTCATTGAATGACATTGGGAATATTCCTTCCTCTTCTATTTTTTAGGAAACTTTAAGGAGAATAGGTATTATGTCTTCTTTATATGTGTGATAAAATTTGGCAGTGAATGCATCTGGCCTCGGGGTTTTCCTCTTGGGTAGTTTGTTGATTACTGATTCAATTTTGTTGCTGGTAATTGGTATGTTTAGATTTTCTGTTTCTTCCTTGGTCAGTCTTGGAAGGTTGTATTTTTCTAGGAAGTTGTCCATTTCTTCTAGATTTTCCAACTTTTTAGCATATCGATTCTCACGGTGTTCTCTAATAATTCTTTGTTTTTCTGTAGGGTCCGCCATGACTTTTCCTTTCCTATTTCTTATTCCATTAATGAGTATAAATACCTTTTTTCTCTTAATAAGTCTGGCTAGGGGGTTATCTATTTTGTTTATTTTCTCAAAGAATCCTCTCTTGGTTTGGTTTTGATTTTTTCCATTGTTTTATTCTTCTCAATTTTATTTATTTCTTCTCTGATTTTTACTATGTCCCTCCTTCTGCTGACTTTGGGCCTCATTTGTTCTTCTTTTTCCAGTTTCAATAATTGTGACTTTAGACTATTCATTGGGGATTTTTCTTCCTTCCTTAAAAAGGCCTGAATAGCTATATACATTACTCTTGGAAGTGCCTTCACTGCATCCCACAGAAGTTGGGGCTTTATGCTGTCATTGACATTTGTCTCCATATATTGTTTGATCTCTGTTTCAATTTGGTCATTGATAAATTGATTATTTAGAAGCATGTTGTTAAGCCCCCATGTGTTTGTGAGACTTTTTGTTTTCTTTTACAATTTATTTCTAGTTTTATACCTTTATCATCTGAGAAGTTGGTTGGTAGAATTTCAATCTTTTTCAATTTACTGAGGCTCTTTTTGTGACCTAGGGTGAGGTTTATTCTGTAAAATGTTTCATGTGCATGTGAGAAGAATGTGTGTCTTGCTGCTTTTTGGTGTAGTCTTCAGTAGATGTCTATTAGGTCCATCTGTTCTAGTGTGTTGTCAGTGCCTCTGTGTCCTTACTCATTTTCTGTCTGGTAGATCTTCCCTTTGGAGTGAGTGTTGAAGTCTCCTAGAATGAATGCATTACAGTCTATTTCTTCGTAATTCTGTTTGTATTTGTTTCACAAATTTGGTGCTCCTATATTGAGTGCATGTATAGTTATAATGGTTATATCCTCTTTTTGAACTGAACCCTTTAACATTATGTAATGTTCTTCTTTATCTCTTGTTACTAACTTTTTTTAAAAATCAGTTTCATCTGATACAAGTACTGCAAGACCTCCATTTTATTATTTCACTTTTAATCTCCCTATTATTGCACTAAATATTTTTCCCATCCCTTAACTTTTAGTCTGTGTTTCTCTTTAGGTTTGAGGTGATAAACTTGTAAGCTGTATATATATAGGTCTTGCTTTCTTTAAAAATTTTATTTTGGTATCATTAATCTACAATTACATGAAGAACATTATGTTTACTAGGCTGCCCCTTTCACCAAGTGCCCCCCACATACCCATTATCAGTCATAGTCCATCAACATAGTAAGATGCTGTAAAATCACTACTTGTCTTCTCTGTGTTGCACAGCCCTCCCCCGTGCCCCCCCACCGCACTATAAATGTTAATTGTAATGCCTCCTTTCTTTTTTTCCACCCTTATCACTACCTTCCCAACTGTCCTCCCCAGTCCCTTTACCTTTCGTAACCGTTAGTCCATTCTTGGGTTCTGTGCTTCTGCTGCTGTTTTGTTCCTTCAGTTTTCTTTTGTTCTTATACTCCACATATGAGTGAAATCATTTGGTACTTGTCTTTCTCCACCTGGCTTATTTCACTGAGCATAATACCCTGTAGCTCCATTCATGTTGTTGATATTTCTATTTTGAGCTTTTTGAGGAACCTCCATGCTGCTTTCCACAATGGATGAACAATTTACATTCCCACCAGCAGTGTAGGAGGGTTCCCCTTTCTCCACAACCTCGCCAACATTAGTTATTTTTTGTCTTTTGGATGGTAGCCATCCTTACTGGTGTATCTCATTGTGGTTTTAATATGCATTTCTCTGATGACAAGCGATGTGGAGCATCTTTTCATGTGTCTCTTGGCCATCTGAATCTCTTGTTGAGGTGTGTGAGTTCTTTATGTATTTTGGATGTCAACCTTTTATCGCATTTGTCATCTATGAATATATTCTCCCATACTGTAGGATACCTTTTTGTTCTATTGATGGTGTCCTTTGCTGTACAGAAGCTTTTGAGCTTGATATAGTCCCATTTGTTCATTCATGCTTTTGTTTCCCTTGCCCGAGGAGATATGTTCAAGAACAGGTCACTCTTGTATATGTCTAAGAGATTTTTGCCTATGTTTTTTTCTAAGAGTTTTATGGTTTCATGACTTACATTCAAGTCTTTGATCCATTTCGAATTTACTTTTGTGTATGGGGTAGACAGTGATCCAGTTTCATTCTCTTCATGTAGCTGTCAAGTTTTGTCAGCACCATCTTTTGAAGAGACAGTCGTTTCCTCATTGTATGTCCATGGCCCCTTTATAGAATATTAGTTGACCACATAGGTTTGGGTTAATGTTTGGAGTCTCTATTCTGTTCCACTGGTCTGTGGCTCTGTTCTTGTGCCAGTACCAAGTTGTCTTGATTACTGTGGCTTTGTAGTAGAGCTGGAAGTTGGGGAATGAGATCCCCCCCCACTTCATTCTTCCTTCTCAGGATTGCTTTAGCTATTCGTTGTCTTTGGTATTTCCATATGAATTTTGAACTATTTGTTCCAGTTCATTGAAGAATGCTGTTGGTAATTTGATAGGGATTGCATTGAACCTGTATATTTCTTTGGGCAGGATGCCATTTTGATGATACTAATTCTTCCTAGCCAGGAGCATGGGATGAGTTTCCATTTGTTAGTGACCTCTTTAATTTCTCTTAAGAGTGTCTTGTAGTTTTCGGGGTATAGGTCTTTCACTTCCTTGATTAGGTTTATTCCTAGGTACTTTATTCTTTTTGATGCTAATGTGAATGGAATTGTCTTCCTGATTTCTCTTTCTATTAGTTTATTGTTAGTGTATAGGAAATCCACAGATTTCTGTGTGTTAATTTTGTCTCCTGCAACTTTGCTGAATTCCAATATTAGCTCTAGTAGTTTTGGAGTGGAGTCTTTAGGGTTTTTTATGTACAATATCATGTCATCTGCAAATAGTGACCGTTTAACTTCTTCTTTACCAATCTGGATTCCTTGTATTTCTTTGTGTTGCCTAATTGCCATGGCTAGGACCTCCAGTACTATGTTAAATAACAGTGGGGACAGTGGGCATCCCTGTCTTGTTCCCGATCTCAGAGGAAAAGCTTTCAGCTTCTCACTTTTCAGTATGATGTTGGCTGTGGTTTGTCATATATGGCCTTTATTGTGTTGAGGTACTTGCCCTCTATACCCATTTTGTTGAGAGTTTTTATCATGAATGGATGTTGAATTTTTTCGAATGATTTTTCAGCATCTATGGAGATGATCATGTGGTTTTTGTCTGTCTTTTTGTTGATGTGGTGGATGATGTTGATGGATTTTCGAATGTTGTACCATCCTTGCATCCCTGGGATGAATCCCACGTGGTCATGGTGTTTGATCCTTTTGATGTATTTTTGAGTTCGGTTTGCTAATATTTTGTTGAGTATTTTTGCATCTACATTCATCAGGGATATTGGTCTGTAGTGTTTTTTTTTGGTGGGGTCTTTGCCTGGTTTTGGTATTAGGGTGATGTTGGCTTCATAGAGTGAGTTTGGGAGTATCCCCTCCTCCTCTATTTTTTGGAAAACTTTAAGGAGAATGGGTATTATGTCTACTCTGTATGTCTGATAAAATTCTGGGATAAATCCATCTGGCCCGGGGTTTTGTTCTTTGGTAGTTTTTTGATTACTGCTTCAATTCTGTTGCTGGTAATTGCTCTGTTTAGATTTTCTGTTTCTTTCTGGGTCAGTATTGGAAGGTTGTATTTTCTAGGAAGTTGTCCATTTCTCCTAGGTTTCCCAGCTTGTTGGCATATAGATTTTCATAGTAGTCTTTAATAATTCTTTGTATTTCTGTGGAGTCTGTCGTGATTTTTTCATTCTCATTTGTGATTCTCTTGATTTGTGTTGATTCTCTTTTTCTCTTAATAAGTTTGGCTAGAGGCTTATCTACTATGTTTATTTTCACAAAGAACCAGCTTTTGGTTTCATTGATTTTTTTTCTGTTGTTTTATTCTTCTCAATTTTGTTTATTGCTTCTCTGATCTTTAGTATGTCCCTCCTTATGCTGACCTTAGGCCTCATTTGTTCTTCTTTACCCAATTTCGATCATTGTGTCATTAAACCATTCATTTGGGATTGTTCTTCCTTCTTTAAATATGTCTGGTTTGCTATATATTTTCCTCTTAAGACTGCTTTTGCTGTACCCCACAGTAGTTGAGGCTTTGTGTTGTTGTCACTTGTTTCCATATACTGCTGTATCTCCATTTCACATACGTCATTGATCCATTGATTATTTAGGAGCATGTTGTTAAGCCTCCATGTGTTTGTGAGCCTTTTCACTTTTCTGTACAATTTATTTGTAGTTTTATGAATTCGTGGTATGAAAAGATGGTTGATAGCATTTCAATCTTTGGGAATTTACTGAGGCTCTTTTTGTGGCCTAGTATGTGGTCTATTCTGGAGAATGTTCCATGTGCACGTGAGAAGAATGTGTGTCCTGTTGCTTTTGGATGTAGAGTTTCGGATGTCTATTTCGTCCATCTGTTCTAGTGTGTTGTTCAGTGCCTCTGTGTCCTTACTTATTATCTGTCTGGTGGATCTGTCCTTTGGAGTCAGTGGTCTGTTGAAGTCTCCCAAAATGTATGCATTGACTTCTATTTCCTCCCTTAATTCTGTTAGTATTTGTTTCACATATGCTGGTGCTCCTGTGTTGTGTCTATATATACTTATAATGGTTATATCCTCTTGTTGGATTGAGCCCTTCATCATTATGTAATGTCCTTCTTTATCTTTAGTTACTCTCTTTCCTTCTTTGCTTCTTTCATTTTTTAATTTTTTTTGAGTTTTATACTTGATTTATATGTATATCCCACATTTCTCCCTCGTTATGATTATAGTTATTATTAATATTTTTTAAATAAAAGGAGAAGTGGTAGGTAGATGCAAGATAAAGGTAGAAAACATAGTTTAGTGTTGTAAGAGAGCACATGTAGATTAACCATGTGTGTGCCTGTAGACTAAGAGTTAGTCCAAGCTGGACAAGGGCAATAAAGCATCCACGGATGCAGAAGATTTATCTCAAAACAGGGGCGTTGAGGTTCTAAGCCTCACCTCTGTTGATTCCCAATTTCTCACCTGATGGCCCCCCTGTAACTGTGCCTGTCTCAGGTTGTTCCTCCCTTGAGGAATCTTACCCGTATCTGGCTAACCAGTCATCTTCCGGGGCCATACAGGGAAATGTTAAGTTGGTAAGTGAGAGAGAAGCAATATTGTTTGAAAAGGTTAGCTTTTAACTTCCTTGCAGATTTTCGCCCTGTGGCTTCTATGCCCAGCATTTGTCTTGAGGTATCTTTACCACTTGGAAGAATTATGATTCTCGGTAAATTCGATATGAGGCACGAATTCTATTTAAGGGTTTAATTAGGAAGTAGGAAGAAGAAAAGCTATAGAAGTAGCAGACGGACGAAAACATGGGAAGATTGATTATTTCTTTGACATATCTTCTTGTAGAGTAACTTAAGCATGTATAGGTTTTGATCTACTAATTAAATAGCACACACACATTAACATAATAGGAATACAGTTACATAACCAAAGCACACCTATAATTACCAGCCATCTCCAGTGAAACCAAGAAAACCAGTTAGGCATCCTAGGCATTTGTGAAAATTTATCTATGATATGATGCATATTGTCCAACTGAACTTAAACGCTCTGAGACAAATCAGACAAATTAAAGCAACACATTCCTGGGAACTGTTCACATCCCATCTGTTCCTTTAACAGTAGATAGTCTGTAGTTGTAAGATCCTGGAGCCCTACAACTTGCACTTCTCCTAATATTTGGTTGAGTTCCAACACTATAGACCCAGCCAAATTTCTTGTTTTCCTGTATGCACAGCCCAGCTTAGATATCTCCTTCTTCATTCACATGGCAAGTCCAGGAACTGGTGGGACGAATGCAGCTCCAACTGTAGCAGCGCCTGGATCTTTGTTGAGGTTTTTTGATGATCATCTTCTGGAATGACTCTTCCAGAGAGTGCTGATGTTGGAAGTTCTTCTTCATATTACATCTTAGTTCATTCTCTGGGTAGCCCAATTAGGCTTTAATCCTCTGTATAAGCACAAAGAGACCCTTTGCCCACACTTTGATATTCCCTTCATACCATTGTGTAGAACTCATTGGAGGTCAACACACAGGAACTGCTTGTTTTTCTTTTTTAATACAAAGGGATATTATCAGAAAACTGTACCTCCATACCGATCATCTGCCACACTTTATCTGATCAATATTAAGGAAATTTAAGTATTGCATTAATTTTTGATTTACAGTTAGTTTTGTCCTATCAGGGACCTATCCCCCTTTTCTTTCTTTCTTTACATTTTCTTTTTTTTCCTCATTATCATTAATCTAAGCTTACAAGAAGAATATTATGTTTACTGGCTCTCCCCTATACAAGGTCCCAGCTCTAAACCCCTTGCCAGTCACTGTCCATCAGCATAGCAAAATGTTGTAGAATCCCTACTTGTCTTCTCTGTGTTGTACAGCCCTCCCCTTTCTCCCACCCCCCCATGCATGCTAATCTTAATACCCTCCTTCTTCTTCCCCCCCTTATCCCTCCCTACCCACCCATCCTCCCCAGTCCTTTACCCTTTGGTACCTGTTAGTCCATTCTTGGCTTCTGTGATTCCGCTGCTGTTTTTTCCCTTCAGTTTTTCCTTCGTTCTTCTACTCCACAGATGATTGAAATCATTTGGTATTTCTCTTTCCCTGATTGGCTTATTTCACTGGGCATAATACCCTCCAGATCCGTGCATGTTGCTGCAAATGGTTGGGTTTGCCCTCATCTTATGGCTGAGTAATATTCCATTGTGTATATGTACCACATCATCTTTACCCATTCATCTACCGATGGACATTTAGGTTGCTTCCAGTTCTTGGCTATTGTAAATAGTGCTGTGATAAACATAGGGGTGCATCTGGCTTTTTCAAACTTGATTGCTGCGTTCTTTGGGTAAATTCCTAGGAGTGGAATTCCTGGGTCAAATGGTAAGTCTGTTTTGAGCATTTTGAGGAACCTCCATACTGCTTTCCACAGTGGTTGGACTAACTTACATTCCCACCAGCAGTGTAGGAGGGTTCCCCTTTCTCCACAGCCTCGCCAACATTTGTTGTTTGTCTTTTGGATGATAGCCTTCCTTACTGGTGTGAGATGATACCTCATTGTAGTTTTAATTTGCGTTTCCTGATAATTAGCGATGTGGAGCATTTTTCATGTGTCTGTTGGCCATCTGTATTTCTGTTTTGGAGAATTGTCTGTTCAGTTCCTCTGTCCATTTTTTAATTGTATTATTTGTTTCTTGTTTGTTGAGGCGTGTGAGCTCTTTATATATTTTGGACTTCAAGCCTTTATCAGATGCGTCATTTACAAATATATTCTCCCATCCTGTAGAGTTCCTTTTTGTTCTATTGATGGTGTCTTTTGCTGTGCAGAAGCTTTTCAGCTTAATATAGTCCCACTTGTTCATTTTTGCCATTGTTTTCCTTGCCCGGGGAGATATGTTCAAGAAGAAGAAGATACTCATGTTTATGTCTAAGATGTTTCTGCCTATGTTATTTTCCAAGAGTTTAATGGTTTCATGACTTACATTCCGCTCTTTGATCCGTTTTGAAATTACTTTTGTATATGGTTTTAGACAATGGTCCAGTTTCTTTCTCCTACATGTAGCTGTCCAGTTTTGCCAGCACCATCTGTTGAGGAGAGTTTCATTTCGCCATTGTATATCCATGACTCCTTTATCAAGTATTAATGGACCATATATATTTGGGTTAATGTCTGGAGTCTCTAGTCTGTTCCACTGGTCTGTGGCTCTGTTCCTGTGCCAGTACCATATTGCCTTGATTATTATTTCTTTATAGTAGTGCTTGAAGTTGGGGAGTTGATCCCAACGACTTTACTCTTCTCTCTCAGGATTGCTATGGCTATTCGGGGTCTTTGGTGTTTCCATATGAATTTTTCAATTATTTGTTCCATTTCATTGAAGAATGTTGCTGGTAATTGGGTATGGATTGCATCAAATCTGTATATTGCTTTGGGGATACTGGCCATTTTGACGATACTAATTGTTCCTAGCCACGGGCTTGGGATGAGTTTCCGTTTGTTAGTGTCCCTTTTAATTTCTCTTAAGAGTGACTAGTAGTTTTCAGAAAATAGGCCTTTCTTTTGTTTGGTTTATTCCCTGGTATCTTATTCTTTTTGCTGCAATTGTGAGTGGAAATGTTTTCCTGATTTCCCTTTCTATTGGTTCATTGTTAGTGTATTGGAAAGCTGCAGATATTTGTGTGTTAATTTTGTATCGTGCAACTTTGCTGTATCCCGATATCAGTTCTAGTAGTTTTCGGGTGGAGTCTTTAGGGTTTTCTATGTACAATTTCATGTCATCTGCAAGTTGAGACAGTTTAACTTCTTCTCTATCAATACGGATTCCTTGTGTTTCTTTGTTTTGTCTAATTGCTGTGTCTAAGAACTCCAGTACTATGTTGAATGGCAGTGGGGAGAGTGGGCGTCCCTGTCTTGTTAACAATCGCAGAGGAAAAGCTTTCAGCTTCTCACTGTTCAGTATGATGTTGGCTGTGGGTTTATCATATATGGCCTATATTGTGTTGAGGTACTTGCCCTCTATACCCATTTTGTTGAGAGTGTTTATCATGAATGAATGTAGTATTTTGTCAAATGCTTTTTCAGCATCTATGGAGATGATCATGTGGTTTTTGTCTTTCTTTTCGTTGATATGCTGGATGATGTTGACGGATTTTCAAATGTCGTATCATCCTTGCATCCCTGGGATGAATCTCACTTGGTCATGGTGTATGATCCTTTGGATATATTTTTGAATACGGTTTGCTAGTATTTTGTTGAGTATTTTTCATCTACATTGATCAGCTTTATTGGTCTGTAGTTTTTTTTTGGTGGGGTCTTTGCCTGATTTTGTTTCTAGGATGATGTTAGCTTCATAGAATGAGTTTTGGAGTATCCCCGTCTCCTTTATTTTTTGGAAAACTTTAAGGAGAATTTGTATTATGTCTTTCCTGTGTGTCTGATAAAATTCTGAGTTATATCCATCTGGCCCAGTTGTTTGGTTATTGCGTCGTTTTTTGATTACCGCTTCAAATTTATTGCTGTTAATTGGTCTGTTTAGATTTTCTGTTTCTTTCTGGGTCTGTCTTGGAAGGTTGTATTTTTCTAGGAAGTTGTCCATTTCTCCTAGGTTTCCCGGCTTGTTAGCATATAGGTTTTCATAGTATTCTCTAATAATTCTTTGTATTTCTGTGGGTTCTGTCATGATTTTTCCTTTCGTTTTTCTGATTCTGTTGATGTGTGTTGACTCTCTTTTCCTCTTAATAAGTCTGGCTAGAGGCTTATCAATTTTGGTTATATTCTCGATGAACCAGCTGTTGGTTTCATTCATTTTTTCTATTGCTTTATTCTCCTCAATTTTATTTATTTCTTCTCTGTTCTTTATTATGTCCTTCCTTCTGCTTACCTACGGCCTCATTTGTTCTTCTTTTTCCAATTTCGATAATTGTGACATTAATTTGGGCTGTTCTTCCTTTTTTAAATATGCTTGGATTGCTATATACATTCCTCTTAAGACTGCTTTTGCTGTGTCCCACAGTAGTTGGGGCTTAGTGTTGTTTTTGTCATTTGTTTCCATATATTGCTGGATCTCCATTTTTATTTGGTCATTTATCCACTGATTATTTAGGAGCTTGGTTTTCAGCCTCCATGTGTTTTTGAGCCTTTTTGATTTCTTTGTACAGTTTATTTCTAGTTTTATGCCTTTGTGGTCTCAAAAGTTGTTTGATAGTATTTCAATCTTTTGTAAAATACTGAGGCTCTTTTTGTGGCCTGGTATGCGATCTATTCTGGAGAATGTTCCGTGTGCACTTGAGAAGAATGTGTATCCTGTTGCTTTTGGATGTAGAGTTCTATAGATGTCTATTAGGTCCATCTGCTCTACTGTGTTGTTCAGTGCCTCTGTGTCCTTACTTATTTTCTGCCCGGTGGATCTGTCCTTTGGGGTGAGTGGTGTGTTGAAGTCTCCTAAAATGAATGCATTGCAGTCTGTTTCCCCTTTAGTTCTGTTAGTATTTTTTTCACATATGCTGGTGCTCCTGTGTTGGGTACATATATATTTAGAATGGTTATATCCTCTCATTGGATGGAGCCCTTTTTCATTGTGTAGTGTCCTTCTTTATCTCTTGTTACTTTTTTGTCTTGAACTCTATTTTGTCTGATATTAGTACTGCAACCCTTGCTTTCTGCTCCCTTTTTTTTGCCTGAAATATGTTTTTCCATCCCTTGACTTTTAGTCGGTGCATCTCTTTGAGTTTGAGGTGAGTTTCTTATAAGCAGCATATAGATGGGTCTTGCTTTCTTATCTTTTCTATTACTCTGTGTCTTTTGTTTGGTGCATTCAGTCCATTTACATTTAGGGTGACTATTGAAACGTATGTACTTATTGCCATTGCAGGCTTTTAATTCGTGGTTACCAAAGGTTCAAGGTTAGCCTCTTTAGTATCTTACTGCCTAACTTAGCTTGCTTATTGGGCTGTTATATACTCTGTCTGGAGATTCTTTTCTTCTCTCCCTTCTTATTCCTCCTCCTCCATTCTTCCTATGTTCGGTGGGTTGTTCTGTGCTCTTTCTAGGAGTGCTCCCATCTAGAGCAGTTCCTGTAAGATGTCCTGTAGAGGTGGTTTGTGGGAAGTAAATTCCCTCAGCTTTTGTTTGTCTGGGAATTGTTTAATCCCACCGTCATATTTGAATGTTAGTCGTGCTGGATACAGTATCCTTGGTTCAAGGCCCTTCTGTTTCATTGCATTAAATATATCATGCCATTCTCTTCTGGCCTGTAGGGTTTCTGTTGAGAAGTCTGATGTTAGCCTTTTGGGTTTTCCTTTATAAGTGACCTCTTTCTCTCTATCTGCCTTTAAAACTCTTTCCTTGTCCTTGATCTTTGCCATTTTAGTTATTATGTATCTTCGAGTTGTCCTCCTTGGATACTTTCTGCTGGGGATTTTGTGTATTTCCGTCGTCTGTTCGATTATTTCCTCCCCCAGTTTGGGGATGTTTTCAGCAATTATTTCTTCGTAGATATTTTCCATCCCTTTTCCTCTCTCTTCTTCTTCTGGTACCCCTTTAAGGTACGGATATTGTTCCTTTTGGATTGGTCACACAGTTCTCTTAATATTGTTTCATTCCTGGAGATCCTTTTGTCTCTCTCTATGTCAGCTTCTATGCGTTCCTGTTCTCTGATTTTAATTCCATCAATGGCCTCTTGCATCCTATCCATTCTGCTTATAAACCCTTCCAGAGTTTGTTTCATTTCTGCAATCTCCTTTCTGGCATCTGTGATCTCCCTCCAGACTTCATCCCATTTCTCTTGCGTATTTCTCTGCATCTCTGTCAGCATGTTTATGATTTTTATTTTGAATTCTTTTTCAGGAAGACTGTTAGGTCTCTCTCCTTCTCTGGTGTTGTCTGTGTGATCTTGGTTTGCCTGTAATTTTGTCTTTTCATGGTGATAGAAATAGTTTGCAGAACTTTGAGTGACGGCTGGAAGAACTTCCTTTCTTGTTGGTTTGTGGCTCTCCTCTCCTGGGAGAACAGCGGCCTCTAGTGGCTTGTGCTGCGCAGCTGCGCGCAGACAGGGTTTCTGCTTCCTGCCCGGCTGCTATGGAGTTAATCTCCGCTGTTGCTGTGGGCGTGGCCTGGCTCGGGCAGCTGCTCCAAAATGGTGGAGTTGCGTTGGAGGGGGAGTGGCCTGGAGGCTATTTATCTCTGTAAGGGGCCTCCCTGCTCCCTGCAGCCCAGGGGTTAGGGTGCCCAGAGATCCCCGGATTCCCTACCTCTGGATTAAGTGTCCTGCCCTGCCCCTTTAAGACTTCCAAAAAGCACCTGCCAAAACAAAATGATCACAAAAAAATAATAATAATTTTTTAATTAAAAAACATAAAAAATGGCCGCTCGTTTTTCTTTATTCTCCAGTGCCAGCCTTAGGCATCTGATCACTGGTCTTGCTGCCCTGTTGCCCTAGTATTGGGGTCCCTATCCCTTTAAGACTTCCAAAAAGCGCTCGCCAAAACAAAACAGCAAAAAAAAAGTAAAATTGGCCACTCACTTTTCTTTTGTTCTCTGGCGCCAGGCTCCGACACCCGCTTGCTGGTTTAGCTGCCCTGTTTCCCTAGTATTGGGTTCCCTGTCCCTTTAATACTTCCAAAAAGCGCTCGCAAAAACCAAACAGAAAAAAAAAAATATGGCCGCTCACTTTTCTTATGTCCTCTGGCACCAGGCCTCTGGTTCCCTCTCACCATTCTTGCTGCCTTGTTTCCCTAGTATCCAGCGCCCCGTGCACCAACTGTGTCTGTGCTCTGGCCCGGATGGCTGGGGCTGGGTGTTCGGCAGCCCTGGGCTCCGTCTCCCTCCCGCTCTGCCTGCTCTTCTCCTGCCGGGAGCTGGGGGGAGGGGCGCTCGGCTCCCGCGTGGCCGGGGCTTGTATCTCACCCCCTTCGCGAGGCGCTGGGTTCTCTCAGGTGTGGATGTGGCCTGGATGTTGTCCTGTGTCCTCTGGTCTTTATTCTAGGAAGAGTTGTCTTTGTTATATTTTCATAGATATATGTGGTTTTGGAAGGAGATTTCTGCTGCTCTACTCATACCGCCATCTTGGCTACTGGCTTCTACATAGAATTTTAAAGGGGAACTTTTATCAGCAGGTTTTTTTCAGTCTTCGTTTGGTCATTTTATTAACTCATAGAAATTTCACACATACACAAAAGCAGGGAGAACAGAGAATTATATGATGTACACATCACCCAGTTTAAACAGTTATCATCTTGTGGCCAACCTTCTTTCCACTCTGTCTAATCCCTGCCACTACTAGATTATTTCCAAGCAAATTCTAGATACAGAATTTCTATAAATATGTCAGTTTTAGAGATAGTCTTAAAAACATAACCCTAATAGCATTTCACACCAAGAAACCCCTTAATAATTCCTTAATGCCTACCTACTCAGTGTTCAGATTTTCCCAGTCATCTCATTATCTTTCTTACATACTCTAAACAAGATCCACAAATTGCTTTTGCTTGAAATGTCTTGTCTCTTTTAATCTGACAATTTCTCCTCTTTTCTTTTCTTACCATTTATTTGTTACAGAAACCAATTGATCAGGTAGAGCTTCAAATGGTCTGTATTGGCTTATTACATCCTGTGGTATCATTTAACATGTTACTACTCTATTTTCTGTGTTTCCTTGAAAACTGGTAGTTATAGCTAGAGCAGGGGTCAGCAATTTTTTTTTGTATGGGCCAGATGGTAAAAATTTACAACCACTAAGCTCTGTAGGAAAGCTGGCATAGACAATATGTAAAATAATAAGTGTGGCTGTGTGCCAAACTTTATTCACAAAAGCAGGTGGCTTTTTTGGCAAGGATACTTACCAGGTTGTGTTGTTCACTTCCTATTGCATCGTCAGGAAGCATATAATGTCTGGGTGTCCTTTTTTAATTCAAATATTGTTGATATACAATCTTATGTTGGTTTCAAATGTACAACACAGTGATTTGTTATCCATATTATTAAATCCTCACCTTCTGTACTGCGGTTACTATTCTATCAACATAGTAAGATATTAGTGTGATGTTAGGATCAGTAGCAGTTGCTAGGCAATGTTTATGTAATAGGAAATCCTTGTTCTTAGGATATACAAGGGATGAAGTGTCATGATTTCTGCAACTTCCTCTTAATTGTGCAAAAATAATGTGTGTGCATACACTATAGACAAAGTGTTCATGTGACAAAATGTTAACAATTGTGAGTCTAGGAGGGTATTGGGTGTTCACTGTACAAGTTTTGCAACATTTCTGCAGACGTGAGCATCTGAAGTCAACTTTACAATTGCACAATTCCTTCAATGGCCAGCCCTGCCTACAGTTATTGATACTTTTTATGTGCTGGAATAATGTGAGATTTTCTGGTAGTTCTGTACTTTATGGTTTGGTATTAGGCAAAATCTGGAACACTCCAAAGGATACTAAATGTGCCTATTTTGAACAGAAGACCAAGTTTCTTAACATAATGTGTCTTCTTTCCTGCCCTAGGAATTAAAACAGGACATCCCCAGCTTTTGATATTAAGCGCCTGACCTCTTAGGCAATAGGAAACACCACAGGGGCAACACTGAACTCTCCCAAAGGGATGGTACCAATGAGAGTGGTGGGGCGCGGGCCAAATCCAAGATGTCTCTTTCAACTTAGGCTGCAAGGAAAAGGCCTCCCACGGGCCACCTCTTATCAGAACCATGCCAAGAGCCAGCGGTACTCAAGGGAAGTCAAAGCTGAGTCATCGAGCAAACGCTCCTTCGTGGGCCCTCCTCTCAAGAAACTGGGTCTCCGGTTCTCCAAGTTTAATGGTCATATGTCTGAACCCAGTTCAGAACCAATGTACACAATTTCTGATGGAATTGATCAGCAGCACTGTATGTGGCAGCACATCAGATATTCTCAGATGGAGAAAGGGAAAGCAGGGGCCTGTTCTCAAAGTGAAATGAATCTCAGTGAGATAGAATTAGGTGAAGCCCAGGGTGCTGCTCAGAGCAATGAATGCCCTCTAGCCTGTTCCAGCTCTCTGCACTGCGTATCCAGCATCTGCTCCTCGAATTTGAAACGATTAGACTCTTCAGAGGATGTACTTGAAACTTGGGGAGAGGCTTGTGACCTGCTCATGCATAAATGGGGTGATGTACAGGAAGAACAACTTACAACTCGGCTCTAAGTCAAGCCCCTATCATGTGTTCTGGAACTCAGGAAGAAATTTGTAATTCCTTGCTCTTGAAGGTGACATTGATTCCCTTACTGCACCCCCTCAACCACCAAGAAAGGAGAGTGAAACTCCTATTTTCACTGTCTTTTATAGCCACATTCTTAATTTTTGTTCTTATATTATTATTGCTATTATTTGCCTTTTTATACCTATAAACACTAAGTCCATTTCACAACCAACTGAAAGGGTGTTTGCCCCTAATCAGCAGAGGTGCAGTCGGGTGCTTAGCCCTTTAGCTTTGCTTTTTACCCTGCTTCCTTGAAGCACCAGGTGCCACTTTGCTACGGTTGCTGCCACACAGATTTCTGACCTTCCTCAGGATCTCACACCATTTCCCCACAGGGCTGAAGTATGTGGTGTGCAGTCCCCACTGGCTATCAGATAAAGCAAACTAACCTTCCTATTTCTGTTGCTCTCCAGTGCTCCATGCTGCCCATTCTGTTTCACTGAACAGACTCCAAAAATTGTCAACTTGTGGTTTCTTGGTATAACTGGCCTTCTTGAGTTTTTGTTCTTAAACACTACAACTTCTCCTTACTGTGGTGGCTGTGACTTTTGAATTTTTGTTTCTTAAAGATATGTTAGTTTCCAAATGTGTGCCAATGAATGTTTACCCATACTATATATCATATCTAATTACTGAATTCCTCTCCTGTGTTTCTGTATTTCAGTTAACTTACATTGTACATTTTGATAGCATTGAGATTAGTATTTAGGATGTGTACTGTTTTTAAAAACTTCTGTACTCTAACCAGTAGTCACTACATTTCATATATTGGCAAGAAAAAATAACTAGCTGATATATTTATAGGGTCCTATCTACTGTTGATAGTTTTAATCATTATTGCTTTCAAAAGCATTCTAAAAGCCTGGATTTGAAAATTTTTTATCAGAAAAATAACATCCTGTTGAGGTATTGAAACCTAAAAAGAGCATCTTCATTTTAATTAATTGCTTTCTGATAAAAGCAACAAACAATTTTACATCTAGATAAGCTGATTGAGGTTGCACTTCTAATATTCATTGGAGACAGTGGAATTGCATGTGTAAACTTATGTTACATATATGACAACAAAGAACCCTATGTTCCTATTGCCTTGTGGGTGAGACTCAAATGGTTTGACTAACTCAAGTGGTATTAAGTGGCCCAGACAACAAAGAACCCTATAGTTCTAAACCCATGTTTAGAACTACAAACATGATCCAAATTCAGTCTTCAAAGAATTTTGCATTTATACATCCAAACAAACTGTTTTCTACAGCTTAAGAGTACCTCATCAGTATATAAAAATGCAGGTTAGAAATGAAGTCTGTAATGTGTATGGTCATCACATTAGACCTAATAACAACTGTGTGATAACCTACTGAACAGGGGTGGCTTTTCCAACATTAGCAGAAAAGTATCCCCAATTTACACTCTAACATTTGACCTGAAACAACCCTAGGTCTGGGTTCTGGAGATTAAATTAATAGTGTAAAGCTGAGAAGAGTAGGAAAGCTAGTGTCACTCTGTTCTTGTAAATGTCAACAGCTATAGAAATCCATCTAAATTCATGTTTACTTTCTAGTAAGAGAGTGAAATGAATCATTTTAAAACAATGTAAATATGCCTCCAAAACATATTTTTTGGCAGTGTAGTTTCTGTTATTTGATTCCCATTTCCAGCCCTAGCTTCATCGACTGATGGTCAAAATAGTCCACATGAAAAAGAGACAAATTGGGCAGGGGTCGGAGAAGAGAGGGAGTTGAAAAGTAAAGATAAGATCCATCCAGGGAAAAGTTATTAAGAGAACAAGCTGAATCAAGACCCATTTGGCAAGACATGGTCCCAAAATAATTTCTTGCTCATATCTGAATTATCATTCATTCAAAAATACAACTTCTCTCTTGCTTTGCTAAGTAGGGCTATCATAAATTTCCCTGACATAAAAAACAGATTGCTTTCCAGAAGGAAGTTTTCTAAAGTAACAGATCCAATTTTTCCAACTGGAAAATTCACTCTGAATAATAAATAGAATCTGGATTACATTTCTAATATTGATGGCACCAAAACCTAATACATGGCCCTATTTCATCAAAAGAGAAAGATGAGTCTTTCTCCTGAATGCAATATACTTATGATAACCTAAGTATAATTGTTCTGGCAGCTTATCAACCTGTCAGAAAAGGGTAGCTAGGTATAGTCATGCTCCCAGTTATGTTCTAAAGAGAGAATGTATACAAATCACAGCAGCCAATCTCTACTACTGAAAGAAAGCAGTTCCATATTTCATGGGCAGTACATTCCTTTTCAGATCTTCTCAGGGTTATCTTTGTAACTTGGGCTTAAAACTTCACTAGCTGTGTGGAGGTCTAGCTATGTTGGGGACTGGGCCAGTTAGTTGTTAAAGCTGAACAGCTACTGTCCTAACATCTATGTTGGTGATTCCAACATTTTTATTAACTCTTAACTCATTCTCCACCCTCTGGATCAGCTACTATCAAGAAACGTATTTTAAGTCCTATGTTTAAGTATGCCCTCGGACCCCAGAAAGACTATAAGCCACCTTGAGAGTAAATTTATAAACAAAAAATTAGAGCTAAAAGAGAACCTTAGAGAGGATCTACTCTATTTAACCTCTTCTTTTACACATAGGAAAAAAAGAACACCCAGAAAAGGATAATGACTTGCTCAAGTCACACAGCTGCCAATAAACCCAAATCTTCTATATCATAAACTTATACATTAGTAAGCATGTATATGTTATACATAACAGATGTGGCAATGGAATGACCAACACATATATTTTTGTTCATTTTCCCAAATGCTGTGAAATGCAAATTTCAAAATGACATATGCATTTAAATGCAAATTAAAAATGTACTCCACCAAATATAATGGTAAGTGGCACAAAAATTATTTACTCTTTGTCTAAATGTCTATAACATGGTTCACCTCCATTACTGTTGGCTTTATCGCTTCTAGACACCTGTATTCATTTGCTTCATCAAAGACTCCCTGATAATTAGTAAAGGTAAAAATGCTACAAAGAAAATGTCTTAACTGTATTAGAAAAAGGCCATTGTTAAAATATCTCCTCTACTTTTAAGTCCTGTGGAACACAAGGGAAAGACTGCAAACTCAATCATTTTTGGAAGATGCCAAACTTTACAGGGAGATAAACACTCCAGGTTATACTTCTGTCCGCTTATACGGGAATCTTGGAAATTTTCTGCTTCCCATACTCATTTTTCATTCCACTATGACCTAATTTACGCTATTTCAATGAAGTCCTAAACATCTAAGTATCTCCACAATTTGATTAAACAACTTACAAAAAACTAGACCTTCTGCCTTTTGAATGACTTAAATAATAATCAAATACTTTTTCAATAAGGACTTTATAATTCTTATTACAGTGCAAAACCTCTCCTGCAAAGCTGAGAATTTCAGTGAAAATTAAGAGTTGATAAATTAGCAAGAAAAATAAAATCATTTGATGTTCATATTGCCTTGTGGGTGAGACTCAAATGGTTTGACTAACTCAAGTGGTATTAAGTGGCCCAGCTTAGATTGTTAGCTCATCTGGTAAAAAGTACTTAAGAGCAGATGTGTTTTTCCTGTTAAAAAGGACATAAGAAAAATTGATATTATTTTGGTGACAGAGTTTTCAAAACAGTGCTAATAAACATTGCTTGTATAGACATAGCCAATAGAAGCTGATGTGATTGTTCACATCATTTAAGTAACCTCATTATACCTACTTGTCAACTCCCTCCAATCCATGCCCTGAGTCTGAGCCTAAAATTTATGGGTATTTTAGATGGTTTCCTTGGCTTGCTTTATCTAGAAAGTTGTTCCAAAAAATGCATTTTGTTGGTATAGAACCAGCCATTGGGAACCAAATACCCAATACCCCAATTCAATGTGGATATACTTTAGTACAGATAAATGCTATCTTCACTGTATTTCTGGTGATCTTTCCCATCAACTTTTCCAACAGTTGTGGGATTTGGTTTGCATAGATTTTTGGAGGATATTTGTAAAAGTGAGAACTCATCCAATGAAACTTGATAGAATTTGGTTGCTCTGGCCATGGCCCTTCATAACTTTTGGTAACTACAAAATCATTTTGAAGGGAGCAGGAGCAGGAGTAACTTCAATGGAAAGAAACTTCACAAGATATGAGGATTTGCTAAAATGAATTGTCATTACAGCGTCCCCTGTGGCACAAATGCAATGCTAATATTGAGAGTTCACAGGACTTGGGGTACCTGGTTTGAAGATAAAATGACCTTTTAGGTCTGAAGAACCTACCTGTAAAAATATAAATATTTTTGGAGAATTAAGTCTGCATAGCTTAGGCTTACTGCATACTTGAGATATTACGGTATGTATGCTGATATGTGGCCTAGGATTTCTATCTGTATGCTGCATGGTGGTCCAGTGAAAAAGGAGCTCGTAGGGCATTTTGAAAATGGAATGTTCAATAAGAAAAAGAGTTAATTGCTGCAATGATTTTTAAAAATGGAATGTTCAAGAAGTAAAGGAGTTAATTGCTGCAATGATTCAGGCAGCACACCAGGATGTTCTAGGATTTTTTTGATACTATGAATCTACAATTACATGAGGAATATTTTACTAGACTCCCCATCACCAACGCCCCTTCACATACCCCATTACAGTCACTGTCCATCAGTGTAGTAAGATGCTGTAGAATCACTGCTTCTCTGTATTGTACAGCCTTCCCCGTGTCCCCCGCCACATTACACATGCTAATCATGGTGCCCCCTTTCTTCCCCACCTCCTTATCCCTCCCTTCCCACCCATCTTCCCCAGTCCTTTAGGCTTTGGTAACTGTTAGTCCATTCTTGGGTTCTGTGATTCTGCTGCTGTTTTTCTCCTTAAGTTTTTTTCTTTGTTCTTATACTCCACAGAAGAATAAAATAATTTGATATTTGTCTTTGTCCTCCTGGTTTATTTCACTGAGCATAATAGCCTCTAGCTCCATCCATGTTGTTGCAAATGGTAGGATTTGTTTCTTCTTATGGCTGAATAATATTCCATTGTGTATATGTACCACATCTTCTTTATCCATTCATCTACTGATGGACACTTGGGTTGCTTCCATTTCTTGGCTATTGTAAATAGTGCTGTAATAAACATAGGGGTGCATATGTCTTTTTCAAACTGGGCTGCTGCATTAATAGGGTAAATTCTGAGCAGTGGAATTCCTGGGGCAAATGGTATTTCTATTTTGAGTTTTTTGAGTAACCTCCATACTGCTTTCCACAATGGTTGAACTAACTTACATTCCCACTAGCAGTGTAGGAGGGTTCCCCTTTCTCCACAACCTCACCATTTGTTGTTGTTTGTCTTTTGGATGGTGGCCATCCTTACTGGTGTGAGGTGATATCTCATTGTGGTTTTAATTTGCATTTCTCTGATGACTAGTGATGTGGAGCACTTTTTCATGTGTCTGTTGACCATCTGAATTTCTTATTTGGAGAAGTGTCTGTTCAGATCCTCTGATAATCTTTAAATTGGATTAATTTCTTTTATTTTTGTTGAGGTGGGTGAGCTTTTTACATAGTTTGGATGTCAACCCTTTATCGGATCTGTTGTTTATGAATATATTCTCCCATACTGTAGGATGCCTTTTTGTTCTATTGATGGTGTCCTTTGCTGTACAGAAGCTTTTCAGTTTGATATAGTCCCACTTGTCCATTTATGCTTTTGTTTTCCTTGCCTGGGGAGATATGTTCATGAATAAGTTGCTCATGTTTATGTCCAAGAGATTTTTGCCTATGTTTTTTTCTAAGAGTTTTATGTTTTCATGACTTGCATTCAGGTCTTTCATCCATTTCGAATTTACTTTTGTGTGTGGGGTCATACAGTGATCAAGTTTCATTCTCTTACATGTAGCTGTCTAGTTTTGCCAGCACCAGCTGTTGAAGAGACTGTCATTTCCCCCATTGTATGTCCATGGCTCCTTTATCATATATTAACTGACCATATGTTTGGGTTAATATTAGTACTTTCTATTCTGTTCCACTGATCTGTGGGTCTGTTCTGGTGCCAGTACCAGATTGTCTTGATTACTGTGGCTTTATAGTAGAGTTTGAAGTTGGAAAGCAGGATCACCCCTGCTTTATTCTTCCTTCTCAGGATCACTTTGGTGATTTGGGGTCTTTTGTGGTTCCATATGAATTTTAAAATTATTCCATTTTGTTGAAGAACGCAGCTCATTGAAGAATGCTGTTGGTATTTTGATAGGCATTGCATTGAATCTGTAGATTGCCTTAGGCAGGATGGCCATTTTGACAATATTAATTCTTCCTAGCCAAGAGCATAGGATGAGTTTCCATTTGTTAGTGTCCTCTTTAATTTCTCTTAAGACTGTCATGTAGTTTTCAGGGTATAGGTCTTTTACTTCCTTGGTTAGGCTTATTCCTAAGTATTTTATTCTTTTTGATGCAATTGTGAATGGAATTGTTTTCCTGGTTTCTCTTTCTTCTAGTTCATTAGTGTATAGGAATTCCACAGATTTCTGTGTATTAATTTTATATCCTGCAACTTCGCTGATTTCAGATATTCTAGTAATTTTGGACTGAAGTCTTTAGTGTTTTTTTATGTACAGTATCATGTCTTCTGCAAATTATGTCAGTCTGATGTCTTCTTTATAGATGCCTTGTATTTCTTTGTTTTGTCTAATTGCCATGGCTAGGACCTCCACTACTATGTTGAACAACAGTGGAGTGGGCATCCTTGTCTTGTTCCTGATCTCACAGGAAAAGCTTTCAGCTACTCACTGTTAAGTATGATGATGCCTGTGGGTTATCATATATGGCCTTTATTATCATGAGGTACTTTCCCTCTATACCCATTTTGTTGAGAGTAATGGGTTTAAGTCTTTTACTTCCTTGGTTAGGCTTATTCCTAAGTATTTTATTCTTTTTGATGCAATTGTGAATGGAATTGTTTTCCTGGTTTCTCTTTCTGCTAGTTCATTAGTGTATAGGAATCCCACAGATTTCTGTGTATTAATTTTATATCCTGCAACTTTGCTGAATTCAGATATTAGTAATTCAGATATTAGATATTAGAACTCAGATATTGTAATAAAATTTTTTAATTTTTTTTGCAAATGGATTTTATAACAAATGGATGTTGAATTTTTCTGAGTTCTTTTTCAGCATCTATAGAGATGATCATGGACGATAATGTGGTTTTTGCCCTACTTTTTGTTTATGTGGTGGATGACATTGATGGATTTTCAAATGTTCTACCATCCTTACATCCCTGAGATGAATCCCATTTGATCATAGTGTATGATCCTCTTGATGTATTTTTGAATTTGGCTCAAGGGTGGTTTCTTTACTATCTAACCGTCTAATTTAACTCTCTTATTAAGCTATTATAAACACAGACTGATGATTATTTTCTTTCTTAATCCTCCTCCTCCATTCCTCATGTTATGTGTTTTATTATGTTCTTTTTTTCTTTGATTGCTTTTGTGAATAGTTGATTTTATTATTTTGCCTTTATTTAGTATTTGGTTGATCCTCTTTCTTTGCTGTGATTTTATTTTCTCTGGTGACATCTATTTAGCCTTAGGAGTGCTTCCCTCTAGAGCAGTCCCTTTAAAATATCCCATAGACGTGGTTTGTGGGAGGCAAATCCCTCCAACTTTTGCTTCTCTGGGAACTGTTTCATCCCTCCTTAATATTTAAATGATAATCATGCTGGATACAGTATCCTTGGTTCAAGGCCCTTCTGTTTCATTCCATTAAGTATATCATACCATTATCTTCTGGCCTGTAGGGTTTCTGCTGAGAAGTCTGATGATATCATGATGGGTTTTCCTTTGTAGGTGAACTTTTTTCTATCTGTGGCTGCCTGTAATACCCTTTCCTTGTCTTGGATCTTTGCCATTTTAATTATTATGTCTTGGTGTTGTCCTCCTTGGGTCCCTTGGTTGGGAGATCTGTGAGCTTCCATGGTCTGAGAGACTATTTCCTCCCCCAGTTTGGGGAAGTTTTCAGCAATTATTTCTTCAAAGATACTTTCTATTCCTTTTTCTCTGTCTTCTTCTTCTGGTACCCCTATAATGCAAATATTGTTCCATTTGGATTGGTCACACAGTTCTCTTAATATTCTTTCATTCCTCGAAATCCTAGTCTCTCTCTCTGCCTCAGCTTCTCTGTATTCCTGTTGTCTGATTTCTATTCCAATAATGGTCTCTTGCACCTCATCCAGTCTGCTCTTAAAAGTCCTTCCAGAGAGTCTTTTATTTCTGTATTCTTCCTCCTAACTTGTTCCTTTAGCTCTTGCATATTTCTATGCAGGTCCATCAGCATGGTTATGACCTTCATTTTGCATTCTTTTTCAGGAAGATTGGTTATATGTCTCCCCAGGCCCTCCTCTCTCAGGGGTTGTCTGGGTGATTCTGGACTCACCAAATTCTTCTGCCTTTTCATGGCGATAGAGGTAGTCGTAGGCAGGTTGCGCATGTGTTAGCTGGGACAACAAAGTCCCTTCCTGCTTGCTGGCCGCCCTGCCCCTCTGCTGCCTGTGTTGGTTCCCCGCACACTGGGAGCAGCCCTCTGGGTAGCCCAGAGCCCTGCAGGGAGAGGAGGCACGCCAAGTGTGCTCTCCTGCGAGAATGGCACCCCTTCGTGCCTCTGTGCCAAGAAGCTGCTCGCCACTGGCAGCCCTGGGACTGGCCTGGGTGGCTGCTGTGGGCACGGCTGCTCTCAGGCTGCTCAGCCGCTGTGGTGGGGCCATGCCGGAGGGGGAATGAACAGCAGGCTGCTTTTGCCGTGAGGGGCTTCGGGGCTGCGTTGCCTCCCAGGGGGCTGGGGTGCCGGGAGTTCCTCAGGATTCCCAGCCTGCTGGGCCAAGTGTGCCGTGACATTTCCATCCAGCTGTGAGGCCCCTGTCCCTTTAAGACTTTCAAAAATCACTTGCTTTTCTTTTGTCCCAGGGGAGCCAGCTGCAGGGACCCGCTCGCAGATTTTACTATCCCGTTTCCCCAGTATCCAGCGCACCATGCAATGTGTGTCTGTGCTCCCAGTGTGGATTACTAGGCCTGGTTATTGAGCAGTCCTGGGCTTCCACTCCCTTCCTGCTCTGACTCCTCCCCTCCCGCCAGGGAGCTGGGGTTGGGGAAGCGCTTGGGTCCCGCCAGCCGCAGCTTGTATCTTACCCGCTTCCTGAGATGCCAAGTTCTCACAGATGTAGATGTAGCCTGGCTGTTGTACTGTATTCTCTGGCGCCTCTTTTAGGAATAGTTGTATTTGTTGTATTTTCAAAAATACATATGGTTTTGGGAGGAGATTTCCACTGCCCTACTCATGTCGCCATCTTGGCTCCTCCATGTTCTAGGATTTTCAAGCTCATTATATTTGTTTTATTCAAACTCTAGAGTGGATTTGTATATGTTTTCATTTATTGTCTGTAAGTTGCGGTCTTTTTCTGAAACTATACCATCAGTGCTTATGGTACTTGAGACATGAACATATTAATAATTATGTTTAAATATAAAGTTAAGTGAAATGCCCTTATACCAAAAGGTAGTTTTCTTACCTGTGAAAAATTGTGAAAGCTCTGTAGAAGCTTCCTCTTATTACACAAATGAAGGGCAAACAATTTATGTAATAACAGTGTGCCTGTAAATTTGACCATTATAATTAACCTTTATAAATCCATGATTGTTGCACATCCGTCTTACCGTCATCACTTACTGTCAAAAAGACTTTACAATTCCAAACAAACTTGCAGCAACAAAAAAAGATGAAATGAAGAGGTAAGAATGGCCTGCAGTGTGAAGGTCATTTTCACCAATTTGCAGCATATTTTGCCTTTTGACTTTATCTATGAGCAGTTTTCAAGGCAACCTAACATCCCAGGAGCTGTACCTCAGCACATGCACACACACACATACAAAGGCATCGCCCTTAGTGGCACTTGAATGACTGTATGGCAGTGTGACTTTTATTTTAGCATGAATTGGCCAACCACTTCCACATACATTTAAGAAAGGCTGGGCCATTTTATGTATTTTCCCACAAAGTTCATTATATTCCCAAAATAATCACTGCCACTGGTTGCCTTCCAACCTAGAAACTCTCTTGGTAGTTCTCTGGTCTTATTCAACCTTTAAAACTAACTTTTGGAAGACAAGATAAAAAAGAGCCTTTGGATGTTTGTGGGGTGAACTAGATGTACTTACATGGTGGTAGCAAAGAAACAGAAAAGCTTTCAAAGTAAGGACAAGCACGGATAGGCACTTTAAAACATAAGGCCAAAAAACTGTCAAACATTTTAGCTGACCAAAATGACATGGAGCTTCCCACGGGGAAAAAATGTTTCTGGATTAAAACATTATCAACATCACTTTCCCCCTCAACAAAACCCAGAAGTGTAACATTATATGAAAACTAGCTATGAATTGTTAATATTTAGGTTGAATTTCATATCATAGCAAGTTCTCCCCTAGTGATCACATATTTCTTAGTTGAACACATCAGACACATAATACGATTACATTTTAAACTATGAAAAATTGACCTGTTTTTCTAAATATGCACATTTGAGCAATTACTGGAAGGATTGATTTCTCCAAGTTTTATCTAGTAAATGAATTTGCCAAAACTCTATGAGAGGAAACAAAAGGGAAAATTGGTTGGTATGAGAGAAATCTAGATTCTACATCTGGTGTCATATTTTAGCCTCAAATATTTGAAATAAACACATGAAATGAGGGTATAAATGAGACTGATATTTTCATAAATATGCCAGAATTTACACACCCAAATGAACGTTGTTATTTAGAGCAGTTTACCTGAAGCTGTACCCATATTCAAATTCTGGTGTTACTCAAATCACCATGGACTTCTGCTTTTGGGAGGACTTTCAAAATCCACAATATAACCTCTGAGTATCCTCTATGGTAGAAAATCATCATCTTGTAAGATTAAATTTCTAGAAATGGTCAAAAGTAATTTTAGATCCATATTAGGTAAAAAATTGGGTGATCAAAATGAGTGCTATTCTTTCTGGCTCAAGTGATAATACACAAAAGGCATTTTGATAGGCACCACTATAAAACAGTGAGACATCCAGTCCTTTTTTCCTCAACTTAATATTGAGAAATCAAACTTATTTAGCTTTACTGGTTACAATTAACTTTACCCATTTAAAAGGGTATAATTCAGTGAATTTTCAGTTATATATATCCCTGGGATCACCACAAAAATCACAATACAAAAATTTCCAACACCCCTAAGAGTCCTTGTTCCTCTTTGCAGTCTGGAATCTAGCTAGTATCAAACATGCTTGAAATGTGGGAGCCTTACCAGAGTAAGTTTATAGCCTCCCAAGGAGGAGACATGAGATAACATGGTATTTAGGTATAGAACCTCCACTAATTTGGGAAGGACCCTGAGTGAACCCTTGAAACATCTGTGTTTAACAGTAAAACACATTCCCAGTTTCAAAGGCTATGTTGTAAACAAACCTAGAATTGGCAACCCAAAGCTTATTTGATCCATAAGGAATGACACTGTGTGACTAGACTCCAGCAGGAAGAAAAGCCCAGCTGTCAAAGAAAAATGGAAGGGAGAGTTTTGGACTCAGGAATCTTTGGTAGCAGAAGTAGGCTGCTACTCTAGTAGGAGGACGGCAGCAGCTGAATTTTCAGGTCATTTGAAAATCACATGTTTGGACGAGGTATTTCCTGTATACGATCTAGTCACATGAAAGTACAGCTTGATCACTCTGTGGTCACACCTTGTAGGACTTCCTTTTACAACATGTATTAAGTGATCAATTTAAATAGCTAAAGCAATGTAGCCTGTAGTCCCAACAAGGAGAGTGGTAACTGTATTTAGTATACTTGGTCAAGAGAGGCAGAATTCTCAAGTGTCCGATAGGACCAATGGAACCAATGGCACTTAAAATGAATGCTGTGTCAGTTCATGAGGAAACCTCGAAACCCAAAGGGTTAACACATTAGTTAGTCTGTGGTTTTAATGTTAAAGGCAATCCAATTTGACAAGTCATTCATTTAAAAATTTTTAACTGTTCGAATTACTCTTTTAGGATAGTAAAAGTAAAGCTGCATGTTCTCTTATTTCAACCTAAACACAAAGACTTTTTCAAGGAAATTTTAATTCAGACAAGGATAAACAAACACACCCTTCTCAAGTGAAGAATTTTGTCCTTCTTATAAGAATGTGCACCAGTGGTAGTATTCAAGAAAATATCAGTATTTAAACTTTTCACAGGATTGTTTCAAATATTTCTCCACAGGGTTGAAATTGAGGATGAAGAGTTTCTTCTTATTTGAAACAAACAATGTAGTTTGGAGGTAACATTTGATAGACAATAAAGCAGAGCAGAAAACCAGTGGTGTTTCATTCACTTTCTTAGCCTAGCTGGAGACCTCAGTCACGAATCACCATACAGAAAATGTTTGCATCAAACTTAAGGCTAAAATTGTATCTCCTGAGCTTAACCATGAACATGGAAAATTTCAAATGTAGTTGTGTAAATCACACTTTGGCTTTGCAGAATACCATTTTGAAAACTAAAACCTCCTTGAGTAACTATAACTTTAAATACTTTCTGTAAAAAGTGCAAATTCAGTGTCATCCTTAAATGTGTTCAAAAATATCTTGTTCAATAAAATGATTTTGTGTATTTTTAGCTTCAGTATAAACAGAAATAGAGCATTTCATTTTTTCCCCTGAAATGTACGGCTGCTCAGATTAAGCTGTTTTGTTCCTTTTCCAATGTAATCATTTATAGCCAACTATTATTAATAAACACTTATAAACAATGCATTTTACACTATCATTGAAACAGCAGAAACACTTAAAGGAGACCTCCCCATTCCAATATATTTGAAAAAATACATGATTGAAAATAAGTATCATTCTAACTTGTGTTTCCCATTAAACCAAGCTGTGACTATTGAATATTTAAGCATTGAATAAGCATTTATAAAGAACTTGGAGATGATGATATGACGGGACCAATACAGCTATAAAGCTATAGCTTACAACACAGAGAAAACTTACAGGCCTTCTCCTGGAAATTTCTTAAAAGAGTACCCCAAATATGACACATGTTATACAGAACAGTTTGAATCTGTGGGTGAGAACACACGTAAACTGGATCAAGCGGATAATTATTAAACTAGTATAATCTGGGTATATTTGGGCAATATTTCCTCAAGTATCAGTTGACATTTCTTTTTAAGATTTTGTAGTAATAGACTTTTCAGCAATTAGCTTTCCCCTCATTAATTTAGATTCCTTAAGTTTTACTGTCTTTTATTTTACTAATCAATATTAACTTTTAGCCCACCAGAGCACTGGTTAGCATACAAGAATAGCTTATTTCCCTTTCAGTCAAATAACTCATTCCAAGTCCTTGCCTAATTTCTTTTAAGCATGATTGGGTATGCAACATTTA
Source organism: Manis pentadactyla (assembly GCF_030020395.1). Taxonomy (NCBI): domain Eukaryota; kingdom Metazoa; phylum Chordata; class Mammalia; order Pholidota; family Manidae; genus Manis; species Manis pentadactyla. Next base: position 7,376,113 of record NC_080039.1, on the reverse strand, counting down.
TATATTGGTTAGATAATTCAGGACAATTAAAAATTAATATCTGAAAAAGATCTGCAACCAACATACACAAAGAACTCCTATTACTCAATAATAAGAACACAATTTGAATATACTTCAAAAGGGAATATATACAACTAGCAAATAAACAAGTGAAGAAATGCTAAACACAATCAGGGAAATGCAAATTAAAACCATAACAAGATATCACTTACTACACACTCACCAATATGGCTAAAACCAAAAAAACTGACACCACCAAATCTTGACCAGGATGAAAAGTGGAACTGTCACACATTGCTGGTGGGAGTGTAAACTGGCACTTTAGAAGAATGTTCTGCAGTTCCTTAAAAAACTAAATATACACCTAACTTAAAGACCAAGCAGTTCCATTCCAAGAGGAATGAAAACAAATGCTAATAAAGACTTGTACAAAAAGGTTCAGTTTTATTCACATCTAAAAACTGGAAATGTCCCCGGTGTCCATCAACAGAATGGACAAACAATGGCATATCTTTACAATGAATGCTGTTCAGTAATAAAAGGGAAATACTGACACAACATTGATGGGATTCCAAATACATTATGCTGAAAGAAGCCTTATGCAAATGTACACATAGTCTGATTCATTTACATACACTGTGAAAAATAGAAACTAATCTATGATGGGGGATATATCAGAAGAACAGTGGTTGAATAGGGGTGGGGATCAGGGAAGCAGGAATTGGGAAGGAGTATGGGGGAATTTTCTTGAGTTATGAAAATGTTACCTTGATAAGAGCTTGGGTTTCACAGATGTGTCATTTCTCAAAATTCACTGCATCAAACACCTACTCATGCATTGCAGTGCATGGAAACTTTACAAGAGCAAAAAAAAAAACCTTTTAACACTGACTTTTGGTTAACAAGACGCATGCTGAAATAGTAAAGGGTGAACTGTAATTAAGTTTGCAATTTTCTTTGTAATGCATCAAAAATAAGGATTTATAAGGCAGGTATAGTAACTGTTAATTGTAGAATCTATGTGGTGGATATACAGATGCTCATTGCACAATTATTTCAACTTACTATTAAGTTTAAATTTTTTCAAAATAAAACACTGGAAAATAAGCAGTAAGCAAAGGAAAAGAACTAGGTTAACAAAAGCCAAATCTACATTATGCTTCAAAACAACTAGGAGGAAAACTTTTTTGGGTAGCTGAAACTATTTCAGCAGAGCTAAAGGAATGAAAGAAAACTGAAACAAAGTTCAACTGCAGAAGTAAGCAAAACAATTGACTATAAAATGGTGGAGTTCTTTTTGGTAGGGCTATACATGTGATAGAACATTTTATTTCTATTGTGCTAAGAACACTTACCATGACAGCTACCCTCTTAACATATTTTGAAGTGTAATACAGTATTGTTATCTATAGACACAAAGTTGTACAGCAGATCTCTAGAACTTATTCATCTTACATAACTGAAATTTATCAGGATAAAAATCATCACTTTGATCAGGCTAATATACCAACAAGGAAACAAAACATTAGTTTTTTTTGTTTATTAAAGTATCACTGACATACAATCTTATGTTAGTTTCAAATACACAACACAGTGGTTCAACATTTACCCATGTTATCAAGTCCTCATCCCCTCTAGTGCAGTCGCTATTCGTCAACATTGGAAAACATTACAGAATCATTCATTGTATTCTCCATGCTGTACTACTGTTCCTGTGACCAACCTATATTATGATTGTGGACTATTGTGCCCCTCAGTCCCCTTCCTCCAACCACACCCCCATGATCCCCAACCCCTCCCCTTTGGTAACCATTAGTCCCTTCTTGGTGTCTATTAGCCTACTGGTATTTTTTTTCTTCTGTTTTGCTCTGTTGGGAGTTATACTCCACAAGTAAGTGACATCCTGTGGTATTTGTCTTCCTCTACCTGGCTTATTTCACTGAGCATAACACCCTCTATATTCATCCATGGTGTTGCAAAACACATTAGTTTTTTTTTTTAAGTCTGAAACTTTACTACCCCATTACTAGAACAGAAACTTTTCTATAATTCTGTAAATAATGTGAAAAGCCTGTATTACATAGTTTGAAAAAGCCAAAAGGACTCCAAGAAAAGATCTGCCTGTTGATTACGTACAAGGACTGACCACTTACTTAACACCAATAAATCAATATTGTTAATCAGTAATATCTGGCTAAAATAGATCTTAACATTTTTATTGACTGGCCTGAATTCATAAGAATTTATTCAGTTTAACTTTAATATTGTTGAAATCACTCCATTTTCACAAAAGGTTTAGCCAGTGGCAAGAGCCACCTACCAGGAAAGAGATAAAATTAAAAAAAACAAAAAGCTGTTCAACAGTAAAGGATTTCTTGGTTTCCAAGCTCTAGTCTGGCAACATTAGGAGAAAAGTGAACTCAGAGTGGTGGCGATTAGAAAACACAATGAAGCAGTAAAACCTAAAATGGTTTTCTCACTTCAATTAGTTTTAACTACAAATAAATGTCATGGATTAAAAAAAAATTAACTTCTACATGTATGTAGTGAATATTCTTGAGAATTACAGAATTTACCAATAGCTGCCTACAGTATAGGGTTGCCTTAACCCCCAGATATATTAACAAGGTACCTACCTATAGACATTTCATGTCACCCTCTCTAAAATCTTATGTTTAATTTTTAGTATTCAAACCAACTGATGATGTAACTGGCCTGTTGCTGGGCTGCTGCTTCCATACCTTTAGACAGTAAGCTATCATTGCGTTACATAGAGAACTTGGCCCAGTGCTCTGGGTGGAGGCAGAGACGCTAGTGCTCGACCTACCACCAGAGAACAAGCCGGGTAATAAACCCTCTCACCCCAGAGAACGTTTTGCTGTCAGTTTCTTTGGTCACACTGAATCCACAGCGAACTTGCCCAGGGATGAAACCCACTGGCAAGACAACAGGTTATCTCCATCTTCCCTACCCCCAAGACAATAAAAGGATCAGTGTATACTCCTTGATTATTTCTCTGAGAAGACTGTAATACATAAACAAGTGTAGACTATACTTGTATGATTTAACTGGTGACTTCAACACAGGTGACAGTAACAATTAAGCTGATCTAGTAAACACCACTGATCCCTGGTTTTTAATTTAACAAGGATTTCATCAAATTGCAATAATTAGTAACAGACCACAGCAACCTACAAGTTTAAAATTAAAAACAAACCAAGTGGAAGCCTAAGACAAGTGTGCCTGTCTTAAAACCAGTTTCCAGGCCCACGTTCTCAAGACAAGACTACAACCATCTAAAACACCCCTTAGAAGCTAATTTAGTGAATCACTGACAGTTGAAGGTACAGGACAATTCACTTGTTGAGAATAATGTGTATTTCAGAAACATTAGCATACAAAAATGTTAGACAGAGACTGCTCCATGTTTTAAGCTTGACGAAAGTAAATCTTCCCTTAAAACATAAAACAATTTGTACCTGTATAAAACAGGAGATTAGCAGAGAAGCTAAAACACTAATAGACAAATTGTTATGAAGCCAGTACACTCACTGCCTTCCATCTTTCTTTACTAAAGTTGTCACATACTTGTACAACAAGGATTTAAGATCAAGGATGCAAAAACAAAACACAACCAGTTCCGTGTCTTATGAAGCACAAGCCTTAACTAGGTCACTGATTTGGAACTCATTAATATCATTCGTCTCGAGAACAGCACATTGAAGATATGATACCTTTTTTGAAATGGATTCCAGTCCAGTTCTTTCAGCTGTTACAGCAGCTCAAGTCCCAAAGTCTCCATATTTTTTGCCTGGGGTGTAACTCAAGGTTGGAAAGGACAAGCATTAATGATCTTAATATAAAGACTTTATAAATATTGAGACAATATAAATAACTTTAGTGGCAACCAAAGAATACACTTTAAATAGATGTTTGTCAGGTGAGAAACTGCAAAGCATTCATGATCAATTAGTCCTCAGAGAACTGACTCAGAAGAATCTTCTGGTCTTTAGGTAGATGAAAGGGAGAAGGCAGAAAGGCTGATGAAATACATCTCACAAAGTCAGAGACAAGGCAGGCCTGGAGAGATACAAGTCTAAAGACAAAAACTGAAAGATATAACAACAACTGGAAGTACAGGAGAATGAAAAAGTAAGTCTGGATCAAAGTTCCAGAAGGAAGTAAACAGACTTAAAAAAATGCAAACTAAAAAGAAACATTCTCAAGGGAAAACAACCAGATATGGTAGTACAAGCATTGCAGTATCTTACGATCAAATAACTTTTCAACTGGTCCCATCAATTCTTGCCATAAATTTGTTGTTTTGCAACCAAACTACCAGTGGAAGAAAACATACTAGAACAATCAAATGTCTGTTACTCTTTGCTGCCAGGAAAAAGTGAAAAGAAAATCACACTAATTTGAGCAATTTTAAATGCAAATTTTATTCACTGCTAACTGCAAAGAACACCAATTCAGTAGTGTGCAGTAGAACACTTACATAAATCCAGTATTAAACAGAGCATATGGGATAAATCTAAAGCAGAGCACCATGAGCCTTTGATATGGTTATCACAGAACACAACTCAGTTCAGACAATTAAGAAAGAATTCAATACTGCTAGTTACCCAGAAGCAAATGCTCTTGGTTTCATAAAAAAGCAGTTGTTGCACTTTTCATGGTTTAATATGGTATGTAATATCTGAACCAAGGATATAGTTCATGTGATTTATTCTTTTTGTCAGTTGGTACCATCAGCTAATACAAAGTTGACAAGCCTGCTGAAAGGAAAACAGTTGAGTACAATGAAGTATGCTCAGTATGTGGCTAGCTGCACATCCACCTCAATTTCCTTAACCACAACCCAGAGCAATACTCCTTTATTTTAAAGTACTATTTAAACCAGAAGATAAAATAATTTTAGAGACAAATATAATAGTAACCACTCTTACAACCTAACTCAAACACTAACATAAAACAATTTTTAAAAACCAGAACAGCAAGAAAAATGGCAGTGTTAAGAATGCTTCATACTGCTGAATCTTACATATTTTGAGATACATGATGAGAAGCTAATGGAGGTAAAGCAATATAGCCAACTGGCCCAGGTCTCATAGAACCATGAATATGACAAGAACCACCATATGCTGCACCAACTGGATGCCAAGGGACACCGTAAGGATAATAAGGCACAACAGGAAGGCAGGATTCAAAACCAAGCAAAGATGGCTGCCCAAAGGGATCTGACATCACTGGATATTGGACTGCTCCATGAGGCACAGGTGCAGGGTCAGCATTTGGAAAAGTATCTGAAATAAAGAATGTAAACAGTATGCTTTATATACAAAAATACACAAAACAACAACATAAATGGATGATCTTACAGGTAAAAATAAAATTTATCACTAAATATAGGAAAGATCACAACAATTATGGTGGGAGCACTTTAGATATCAGCGTTGGTAATTTGAGAGGTTATCAGAAGATTGTATGAAAATTTCCTTAAAAAAGTGTGTGTTGTGTGTATATAATGTGTCAAATATATTCTACCTAGAGAAAACTCTCTCTCTGGGATCATATAAGTACCAAAACAGACTAGATGCTACTTTCTCTAGAGTCCTTCTAGTCAATTCAATTCTTTTAACAGTCAGTTGCAATTAAGTTATTCAATAGCTTTCAGTGTAATGCATATCATCCAAATAACTATTCTGTATTTCTTAAGCAATTAATAATTCAGATGTCTAAAGTAGTGACTGTGGCATCTGCATCTTACTTCACTAATGGACAGTGACTGCAATGGGGTAAGGGGGGGACTTGATAAAATGCGTGAATGTAGTTATGACATTGTTTTTCACATTAAACCTTCATAAGAGTATGTATTAATGATACCTTAATAAAGAAAACTTGGGTGTCTATACCATCTAGCCTACACTTTAAGGTAAAGGTCTAAAGAGCACCCTAAAAGACCAACAATTTAAGTGTCATGTCTTGAATGTCATAAAGATATTAGCCTAAGTTTCATTTTACAGCACTTGAGCTACCTTAAGTCAGTTTTAGTGGACACAGACGCTGTTCTGACCCTGCTATAGTGAGTATATAAATAGTAACAAAAAGGAGTCCTTCATTACTTGGGATAACATAGATTAGCTCATTCTGTGAAATTAAGACTGCCAAGGTCTCATGGTTTACTACAATTGAAAATTTATAAATGGTACATGGTACAAAAATACATTAAAGGTTGAAACTTAAAAATTTTTATTACCACAGGCCACATCACACCACCAGACTAGGAATAAGATTCCATAAGGCTAACGTTCCAAAACCATTAGTATGTTTTAAAATAAAAAGGGAAGGAAGGATATTCATATTCCTCACATGACCCTGACACAGTATACTTATGCGTTTAGTATATAAATACAGGGTATCTCTCTCATTTAGTTCTTAGAACAATCCTGGCAAATCAAGTATTTCCCATTTTACAGATAGTTAGGGAGGTTAAGTAACTCAGCCAAGATCGCCACCATCAAGCGAGCAGTGCTGGATGGGGAACAGATTTGGTTAGGTTAGTCTACATCCTTTCTTCCACCTCCTGCTGACTCTTTCCAAGGGCAGTCCAAAGATCCTGTTCTCAATCCTTCATATTGCCTCCTCACGTTATACTGTGAACTCATAGACAGAGCAACCATCTTTATGGTGTGGTACAACAGTCTGAGGATTCCTTTACATACTTAAAAATTTAGGATCTGAAACAGCTTTTGCTTGTGTGGGTTATAACTATCAATATTTACTGTATTAGGAAATAAACTAAGAAAGTTAATATTATTTAATTCATGTAAAAATAAGCCCACTACTGGTAACACAAAATTTTTTTACAGAAAACGATTTTCCAAAACAAAAATTGAGACAAGTGGCATTGTTTTACACTTGTGCAAATCTCTAAGGTATGGCTGAATATAGACAGCTGGATTCTCTTATCTGCTTCTGCATTTAATCGATCATGATAATGTTGTTTTGGTTGGAGTATTTGAAGAAAATCTGGCCTCATACAGATTTGTAGTTGGAAAGAAGGGAAGTCTTCAAATAACTAGCCTTTCCAGGTAATTGTAGATAACTTCTGACACTACACCCAAACTAGGTAAGTGGTAGTTTTTTAAAGGTCGGTAGCAATGTGGACTTTTTGTACTCTGTCAGTATTAAAATACAGTTTTATCTTGTACTTTTGAGAGATGTTACAAAATCATGCACAGGTGACATTATACATTGGTAAAAGAGAAAATATTATTTCACTGAGATATACCGATATCCCAAATGTTGACACACTTCATTATACAGTGTAAAAAAATGACATTCATTAATAGACCCATCTATCTTATTACGAGAGTTAAGTACTAGGAAGCTGTCAAACTCATAGTGGAAGACAAGTTTTCAAAAATTTTAATTTTTATTCAAAAACTGTAACTGTTACCTTGGACCACAAATACTACCAGTAGTTTTACTTGAAATGACAGGCTCACATTGTTCATTTGAGAAAATGTCTGCCAGAACCCCAAGTCTGAATAACCATAGTCAGTCCATCATTTTTTCAAGTAAAAATAGTGTTCTATGAAAAAAGCTAGTTCAGATCAGAACTCAACCTCACAAATCCTTTTAAGGTAGTCATCAATATGCAGAGTGCTTATTACTACTTACCATTTTGTTACACAGAATAGGTACAATTATTCAATGATAAACATTTAATAGAAATAAGAGTATCTTTGATGAAACAAAAAATAAAACTGGCATTTTTTTGTATTATGGGTGTGGGAATGAACAAGATACTGATTACTAGCACACAGTTTCATTGCTCCCGCCTTAATTTGGGGCTTAGGCACCAGCAGTTTTACCCACCACTGATTTTTGCACCCTCGGTGCAAATACAAGTCAGTGAAAGAGACCATTAAAATCTGTGTATGATGATGAATACTTTGGGCCTCATGGATCCCTTAAAAGGGTCTCACAGACCCTAAAGGACATGCATAGCATGCTTTGAGAAACACTGCTCTGGTATATAGACCTAATGAAATACCTGAAGACTATTATTTACAATAAAATCTAATTGGCTTTCTTGCAGGCAATCTTACTATATACTCACCACTTGCTGATGCTTCTGCCTGTGTGCCATCTTGGCTCTCCACCTCACTGTACAACTGAGAACTGGTTTGGTCTGCCAGAGAAGGTGTCTCAGTATAGCCTGGATAATTCTGCACATGAAGCTGCCGCTGCTGGTGCATATATGGCACATAGACCAAGGAGTGCCAGTAGTTGTGGTGATAGCACTTAGATAAGAGAGGGAAAACACACATACTTTACGGTTACCTTTTCTTAAAATAGTATGGTTACTCACTTAAAAAAAAGTTGGGCCATGATTTTTAGGTGGGGTAGCAATGACTTTTTGACCTAAAAGATATGACATTTAGTAAATCTATTCTCTATTATAACTTTTAGGATATTTTCCAGTGTCCCAATCTCATAGTTGAACCTAGAAATTCTTTTAAGAGAGCATCCTAATTAGAGATACACACAATGACCTGTATACAAAGATGTCTTTTATAGCATTATATTTAAAAGCAAAAAAACAATGAACAACACAACTATTTGACAACAGGAAATGGAATGATGAATTCAAATAGAGGCAATATGAAAATGCTGTAATAGAAAAAAAGTACTCACATTGTTAACTTAAAAATTTGTAAGATTGTATAGCAGCGCGTATTTTGTAAAAAAGGATATAAGCTGTAAGGAAACATCAGTGTACAGTGGTTATAATTTGGCTGTTATAGCATTTCTGAAATTAATGACAATGAATGCTATTACTTTTAATATGAAAAATCATTAAAATATCTATTCTGCATTTATTTGCATTCCCATGATGTAAAATGCAGAATATTTTAAAATGCCATAACTTGTGGAATGAGTTACATTTCCTTATGTGACTATAATAAACTAACATAACCGAAGGGGAAAATAGTTTATTTTTCAATTCTTGAAACTACATTTAAGAAATATAGTCCTGAAGAACAAAACACACTCTACTACTCAATTTAAAAATGTGTGACAATTGGAGAATATAGTTTTCTGGAAATGGTATGTCCAAAGTTTTAGAGAAATCCACGTTTGGGAATATGAACTATTCTGAACATTATCCAGGAGACTGGATCATTCACCAGACCTTAAGATGTATTATTCCTTTTCAGGAAATACGCCATCTTGTTGTATCAGAAGTCAAGTGTATTTCAGGGAGAAAATGATGGCTGAAATGATAAAAGAGGTCTTTCCTGAAATCAGAAACACCTGTCAGTGATATTAACATATCAGTCAGTAACCGCCCTTCAACAATTCAGGGTAGTGAAATCAGTGTTTGGCAATTACGTATGTATATGAACACTTTAAAAATAATAGAGCTCTTTAAATGTCTTTGAATTAGTCTGATTACTTTTCCAATGAAATGCAGAAATAGTCATAAAAATGTTTTAAGTATGGAAAAATAATCCATTTGTTATTTTGAGACAGAACAACATAATGAAGGATTGGCGTATATTAAATGTGGAGGCCAATATATGCCAAAGCTAGGGTGCTTAGAGCCCCTACTCACCATAATTTAACAACTATTTTTAAGAGAAACTGAAGCACTATGAGGCTAAAGTAGAAAACTGACCTGCATCACCTTCAGAGATACATTATGAAAGACAGGAATTAAACTTTTAGGCCCCTGTCAGTATTCTTGGCTATTAAAGTTCAAGAGTCTGCTTATCAAAACAGCTTCATTTTTAATAGAACAGACTTTATCAAAGCAATTTTAACATGACTCTTACCTGCAATCCCAAATTGAAATAGTACTGCAGAACTTCCATATCTAAAATTAAAAATTTTAATTTTAGTGATTACATGACATAAGCAATTAGAACACTTAGAAGCTTTTCTTTGAGTACTAAGGTAGATACCTTATCAACACATTAACATCACCCTCAATTCTCCCTTAGTAAATGTAAATGACTACTTACCTATCACTATAGAGACCATTTTCTGATCCAAAGTTTAATTTACCAAATACGTATTTTATTTCTATTCTTAATATTAGGCAGACATTACAGGAGTGCCACGTTGGCTAATATTTAGAAAAAATACAGTAGAGGTATTTTCATGCTTGTCTCAAGACTAAAATTTTACTTTAATACAAATCTACTACATAAGCAATCATATTGGTCCTCTATTAATGGAGCTCCACACTGTACAAATGAATGCTCTCCCAATGCTAAGATGGAGAGGGAGAAGGGAATTAAGGGGCACTATAATTCACAGTCACAGTATAGGTAGGTCATGGGGAAGGCAATACAGCATGGAAAAGACAAGCAATGACTCTATAGCATCTTACTACACTGATAGACAGTGACTGCAATGGTGGGCGGTGGTGTGGACTTGATAATACAGGTGAATGTTGTGTTCATGTGGAACCTTCATAAGATGGTGTATCTATGATTCTTCAAAAAAATATCATGAGCAGTATTATTCACAATAGCAAAAAAGTGGAAACCCAAATGTCAATAAACCAACAGATAAAAATGCAGCATATCCATACAATGGATTATTCAGCCACAGAAAAGAATGAAGAATAGATACATGCTACAATCATGGATGACTTTTGAAAACACTATACTAAGTCAAAAGAACCAACTTCAAGAGATCCCATATTGTATGATTCTACTTATATGAGATGTCCAAAACAGGCAAATCTATGGAGGCAGGAAGTAGAATAGTGGCTGCCAGGGACGAGAATGAGGAGCGACTAATAATGCAGATAGGGTTTCTTTCTGGGGTGATAAAAACATTCCGGAATTAGTGATAGTTGCACATATTTGCGAATGTGTTAAAGACCACTGAGTTGTAAACTTTAACTGGGAGACTTATATGGTATGTGAATTATAGCTCAAGCTGTTAAAAACAAGTGGCACAGTAAGAACCATAAAAATTCAAAAAAATCATTTTGAAATGCAATGGGGGATTATCATGAAAATGTCTAAGTGGATGGAGAGAATTTCAGTGGAATCACCATCTCAGAAGCAGAAAACCAGGTGAATAGAGTTCTTGTAAAGTAGGTGCTAAGGTTCAAGTTTGGGGAAAAAAAAGTAGGAGGAGATAAGGTTCAACTATTTTACACAAAACTAACAAACACCAATCTATGACCCATCAATTCCACTCCTAGGAATTTACCCAAAGGAAATGAAAACATGCTCGCAAAGACTTTTATGAGAATGTTCATGGAAGGTTTATTCATAGGAGCCCCAAACTGGAAATAGCCCTGATGTCCATTAATAGAATGGACAACCTGTGGAATATCCATACAATTAAATTATACTGGTAAGCAATGGACAACCATTGGTACATATGCAGCAACATGGAAAAACCTCAGAAGCATAATGCTGAGTTTAAGAAGCCTTCCACAAAGGGCACATACTGTATGATTATATTTACGTGAAGTTCTAAAGCAGGTAAAACAGGCAGAAAAAAAGAACAGTGATGCCTCTTAAAGGAAGTGGAGCTAGGGGTGGGGAATGACTAGAAAGTGGCATGAGGGAACTTTGTGGGATAATGGTAGTATTTTCTATCTTGACCAGGATTTAGGTTACAGAGGTGCAAGTATGTATTTGTCAAAACTCAGCAAGTGTACATTTAAGGTTTGTGCATTTCATTATATGTAAACTTTACATCAGAAGAAAAAATAAATATCAAACTCTAGTTAAAGATATGTATGCTGAAGTTTCTATGCAATAGAACATTGAAGTCTACAATTTACTTTGAAATGCACCAAAAATAAGATGGATTGAAGGGAAAGATGGATACATTAAGTACAGTTACATGTTAATGATAAAATCCAGGTAGTGGATATATCAGTGTTTATTTTAAAATTCAACTTTCATGTATGTTTGAACACTTTTAATAAAATGCTGGAATATGTATAATTAGCATTATGTGCCAACTGAGTAGATCCTGGGCAGGGGTACGTAAGTGAAGGGAAGGAGTAAGGGTTTAGATACTGGGTAAATTAGGCGGAAATGACACATTATTAACAAAACAGGAAACCAAGAAGAGTCCATGTTTTACATGGCCTGGAGAGAAGAAAAAGGGAGATAACAATGAATTTCATTATAGACAGACTGAGTTTGAAAGTAAGAAAGCCAAATGTAGCAAGTGGCTAGACACAAGTACCTGAAAATTCAGAGGCCAGGGCTAGACAGGTTTAGGAACCATCTATATAAAGGTGATAATGAAGCTTAAGGTAAAGAAAAAGGAAAGAATGGAGGTGAAGATGATCTTGGTAACCACCATAGGGGCTAGGAAGAAAAAAAAACAGAACAGAGAACCAGCTAAAAAAATCAAGATAACGTTACAGTAAAGAAAGTATAAATAAGCTACAATTTTCAACTACAAATCTCTTTTGAAAAACACTGCCAAACAGAGGTGTAAAACAAAGAATTTCCTATGGGAAACTGCTCTTTACTTTGATGGAGGAAACAACATATGGCTGAAATCCACGACAAATCAGACCCCCAATTCCTCCAAACAAAAACATTCTCCAAATCTTTGAAATTAAGTTGGAATTACATTTAGGTATTTAATCCTAAATACCAAAGATTACAACAGTTTCATACACTTATGGTAGGAATTTACGAAATGAAGAAAAATTTGTTATCGACTCCTGCTTTTCAAGAAAAACAGTTGAGAAAGCAAAGATATCCAGTTGAGAATGTTCTTCAGGGAGAAACATCTCAGACCTAAATAACCCTCACCCAAGTCTCAAAATCTACTTACCTTGAGGCAGATCATTGCCACTTGGATCACAGGAATAAGGTGGAGGTGGAGGTGGAAGAGGTGGAGGTGGTAAATTTGAAGCCTCCCCCACCTCAAGAGGATAAAGAGAATAGGAAGGATAGGAAGGATAGGAAGGATAGGAAGGATAGGAAGGATAGGAAGGATAGGAAGGATAGGAAGGATAGGAAGGATAAGAAGGATGAGGAGGAAAAGGAGGAGGAAGAGGAGAAATAGGTGGTGGTGGTAGATAGGCAGCAGGAATAGGAGCAGAGAGGTATGGACAGGATGGTGAGGTGATCACTAAAAAAGAAACAAAAAGTAGCAATGCACAACCTTAATACCTTACAAGCAATAGCTCATTGTCTACTCCTCCTCCACCCCCAATATGTCGAACAACTCTAATTCTTATGTGTTGACTTAAAATAAAAAACTTGGAAGGTAAGTTGCCCATACTCTCTTAGACAAGCCAGTCAAAAACTAGGATTTATTACAGGTTAGTTTTAGTTTTGTAAATTACTTGAAATTAAGAGGAAAAAAAACTGAAACTGAAGAACTTTGACTACCAAAGACTTTAAACATTAGCTAACAGGTACATAAATAAAATACCATTAAAGCAAAATTTTTACTTAGCTTAATACAAAATTAAGGATGTTTTCAGACATCTGCCACTCTTAGATCATTAAGAAGCTAGTAAGGGAGACTAAATTGCACAGATTACAGATGAAGTAATCCTTGAAGGTTTCTACTTGTAGCATTGGAGTAACATAAGGAACTCTAAATCATATTTCCATTTCTAAGCATGTACAGAATCTAAAACAGGCTAGCTGAAACACCTTATTCCTTTAACTTTCTACACCTGTTACTATGTTTTAAAAAAAATATTCATATAGGAGTCAGTTTTTGACAATTAAAATACAAATATGTTCAAATATGAATACATTTCTCTATGATGATAAAGGAAACAATGCAGTTCCAACCTAGTTAAAATATCCCTATATATACATAGTATGCCAGAAAATGTGTTACATTTTTGACAAAAGGTGAGTGATAGAACCTTTCAAGTTTAACTGAATCATTTTAGCTGACTTAGAAAGTCAAGTACTAAATTTTATCATTGTTACCCGCACTTTAATTTTAATCCTGAGAAGTATAGAAAATTTAGTCTTGTTCTTCAATAAAGGTTTAAATTCAGTTTTAGAACACTTAGTTCAACTAACAGTCCACACAAGCTGAATTTGTTATCCTAGTAATTTAATGAGGAATAAGGCCAAGTATTAGAAGGAACCCACACTGTTTTCATTCACTGACATAAATGTTAATAACACACTTATCTATACTCTTTATACAGTTACAGGCTAATAGTAATAGGAAATCTGTGTCTTAGGGTAATATAAAACTTGATAAACAGCTCTTTAGGGGTGATGAAACTTCTTTTTTGGTTGTGGTGTTATACAACTCTATGCATTGTGAAAACTTAAACAACTGGGCACCAAAAGACAAATTTTATTGTATCTAAGTTAAACTTTAAAAACTTGCTCAACTGTTTTGGAGTTTTGTCTTGCATATAGAAATATCCACTTGTACAGTTTTGGAAAAGGAATCTAATTTTTAGAACATCTCCAAATGCTTTGAAGACCTCATGGATGTTTACTCTTATTCCTCTTAAACTAGCACTCAAATCACACCATTTTAAAAAAGCAAATGGAGTAAATTCACTCAGATGAAGACAGAATGTGGTGATGATCACTAAATAAAAACCAAGTATTAGACACAGACGTAGCTAAGTAAGTTCTCATGGGCCTGAGAGGATCAAGGGCAGAAGAGATATGGAGGTTAACTTTATCTGAACTCACTGTACTTCTAAGTACATAATGTAATAAACCCCCTAAGAAAAAGCTTTCATAATTTCTAGCTACTCTCTAGAGAAACATGAGCATTCTCATGCACAGTTTTAATAGGGCTCTATAGGCTTAAAGGGTATATAATTCAAGAGGTAACTCCAGGACAATGGAACTTTTCTAAAGTATTAGTGGAAACCAATGTAATGTCCTAAAAATACTTATTCTCCCTTGTCTTTGTAGGTGCAGTGCGCTTCAGGACATTTCAGGGGAGAATATGAATATGCATAGTACGATTCGGCTTCTTACAGATCAGGCCTGGACCTAGGTGTAGTGAGGTGCAAAACTGAAGGGGCCACCAAGTTAACACTCAGAATAACTCATGGCAAGTAAAATATAAAAATTCTAAATTAAGACAGGATCCAAGCCTGCACCTGCATGTCCCCCAAGAATGAATGTCTCATTCAACTCACCCTAAGCCTGGCACACAGATTTTATATTTAAAGTTTCAGTACTTTATCATGGATATTTTCTGCATTAACCTTTATTTTTTTAAATAGTGCATTAAAGTACTATCTTGATGATCGTGGGTTTTCGGCACTTCCTTAAATCTTGCATCCAAGGCAAATGAGTCCCTAGTCGCAGCTCTGACAAGCACCTTCAAAGTTACCAAAACTCAGTTGACAGCATTTAATGCTTATGAGGAGACTCATGTTAAATGCAATCATAGCATCTAGTAGGTAAGAAGTGGCTTAAAACAGGATGAAATGGGGTGCCAGAGAAACACGTGAATAACACAATGCAAAATATGATTTGTTTCATCTAGAGGACTGACGGGAATGATAAAGAATAACTAAAAAGCAGCCATGAACTAGTAGACTTACAGCTGAGGTTCCTAAGCGACTCAAAAAACAAAAAGTAAAATAAATGAAGGCAGTATACATTTTTAGAAATACCTACATAGAACACAATTTGGCATTTAAAAAGTAAGCGTTCGATGACTGTAAGTGAGGCATTACAATGTTTAGTTCAGCTGTTACTTCATTTGTTTTTAAGCTCATGCATCTGCTAGAAACAGAGCAGTTTTTCCTTACAATTAGCACAAAGTAGTAAAAGAGGGTCTACATTAACATTTGCAGTGAAAATTTTCTATGGTAATTAACATATACTGCATGGTTTTGTTCTAGGCACTGTGCTAAACAGTTAATTTTTAAGTTCTACATCAAAGAAAACACATCAAATGAATTATTTTAAAGTGGACACTATGAAGGTCAAGTAAAACTTTGCCAGCCATTCAAGAAAAATTCCATGTGCCCCATCCCAATCATAACCCTCCCTTTCCCACCATAATTAACTGTTATCCTTTCATAATATCATTTCCTTATGGTCTTAAGGGTTTTGTTACCCAAATATGTATCCCTAGATAGTTTTTTTAAGTTTATGTCTTGAATCTCTTTTAAGTCTGTTGGTCCTTTCTCCACCTCTGTCATTTCCTTTCAGTTTTTTTTTTTTTGAAGAATCTGGGCCCTTGGACCTGTTAAATTTCCCAGTCTGGATTTTGCTGATCACATACACTTGGTGCATTTCAACATGTTCTACCACATTTCCTGCAATTGGGCAGTTGGATCCAGGAGGCTGGATCAGACTAGGATTAATTCCTTTGGCACTTCTGTAAGTAACATGTGACTGCCTCTGCAATCTCAGCAGCTATTTCTGCTTAATACCCATCCATTCAGTAAGGACTGCAAAATGATTATGTTCTGCCCCTTTTATTCACTGATCATATATATATATATATATATATATATATATATATATATATATATATATATGCATGTATATTAGTATTCTAACTATATATATATATACATATATATATATATATGTATATATATATATAAAACACACACACACACACACACACACACACACACACACACGCACGCATGCACGCACACATTTGCCCCCAACTACTATTTGGTTACACATTGGTTCAGTTCGTATAAGGCAAGCAAGATAAACGCTGCTTTCACTTAATTTTGCAGTGTTCAAGAAAATGAACTGGTTTCCTATCATCCTCTTAAGGTAACAAATTTAAAAACATTAAGTACTTAAAAATTTAACACATTTTATGTGTTCTAACCTACTGTAATTATCATTGCTGAGGCTTAAATTATTCCATTTTTGGCCAGTGGGAACCTGTTCAAGACAGGTCCTAAGTCCTTTTGACGTGAGTCTAGTAACTCTTCCTAGCTATCTGCCATGACAAAATGATCCAGGCTAATCTTGAACATTTCTTGCAGCCATTTCTCCACAAAGGCCCCACCTTTTTTTTAAGTGAGAAATAGTATTTCAAGACTACAAATTGAGTGCTAAGGTTATTCATCATTTCTAGGCCTTTTCTGTGGACAAAGCTACGAAAAATACACATATATTTAAAGATAAAATACCTTAAGTTTATATCGATACTTTCAAATTTAGGACCACAGAAGCTTTTACTCAGCCTCTTTATCACATCTGTATTACCTTTCTTCCATATTGAGACTCCTGGTTTGCTAGGACATGAGGGGATAAAATTAGAATATCCCATACTCACTCTTGTTTTAGCCAAGATTCGTTTCAGAACAATCTGAGTGAACTTGATATGATTCATGAAAGCATTAAAAAATGCTTACCACATGGTCTCTCAACTCTCCCATTTTTAAAAATAGCTATGCTGTATCTACAATGTCTAAGTATAAGGCTGTTGCTATTACACAGTAAATTCTCAACCTCTAGCCTGTTTGTATTAATTCTTCCAGTAATTATGTATTTAATACCATCAGATCTTATGCTGATATTTCTAATTGTTTTAGTAGTCTTAAAGTCAAAGCTCATTCTCTAGTACACTGATGTCCATTCAATACAACTTTCTGTGATGGCAGAAATAACACTTCTGGGATGTCCAATATAGTTGCCTCTATCTCCATGTGACTTTGAGCAGTTGACATGTGGCTGGTGACTGAGCAACTGAAAGCTTATTCAACTATAATTAACTGAAATTTAAATTGTCACATGTGGCTAGTGATTACCCTGCTTGATGGCATGGCTTTAGTAGATTCTCCAGGAAGGGCTCATGCAACTAAGATTCTCTCAATTCTTACATCTGCCTTTAGGCTTGATAATCAGTTTAGTTAGATATAAAATCTTTGGTTTACATTCTTATTATCTCAAATGTTACTCCATTTTCTTCTGGCTATCAAGTTTGATGAATAGCATTTCATTTTTTTATGTCCCATAGGCTCTTTCATCTAGATTACAAAAGGACTTTTTCTTTAAAGTCCAGACATTTTACTAGAATGTTCTGGTATTGCTTGCTCTGGGTCAATATTCTCAGGTAAGCAGAGTGCTATTTCAGTATACAGTTTTAAAGCTTTTTCAATTTCATAAAAGTTTTCTGAATTAAAGGTGTTACTATTTGTTCTTTCTCCTTACTTTGGTTTTCTTCCTCAGGGAGGACTTCTACAGTGTTTAGTCTCCTCTGCCTATCTTTAATACATCACTTTGATTTTTTTAATCTTCCTTTTCTTCATTTTAGATTTCCCTTCTTTCTTATATCTTTCTCTGAAAGCATTATCTGTTGTATATTTTTGGTCATGTTTGTTATAGTTTTGCCTTCATTACTGAAATTACTTTCTTCCATTTCTAATGCTTTCCTGAGGTCTGTCACATATGAGTTTTTCTAACTCATTTGCTATTTTTATACCATTTTTTAATGTCTTTAGCTCATTCTGAAATAGTTAATTAAGTAGTCATATTTCTGACATACCTCATGCCTTTAGGGAGATTATTCTTTTTTTCCCCTCAAAATATCTTTGTACAGAATTTTATTTTGCACTTTTCTTCCATTCATTTTTAAGTGAAATTATTTTTCATGAACTTTAGAATGAGTACAGGAAAGCTTTTCTAACTTCGTAGGATTTTATTTTCTTGTGCAGTATTAAAAACCATGAATGCTTTCTAGGATGCCTTGACTCTGTTCTCAACTTTAATCAGGACCTGCTCTTTTTACTATACTGATCAATTTTGATTGCACTCTCAGCAGTTTCTCCTTGGAATGTCAGTTTTGAGTGTTCTTAGGGGCTAAATTGTTCCAAGCCCTTCAATTCCTTTACCATGTACCCAAAGCACTCACCCAGTATTGGAGAGGTCAAATCCCTTCCCAGTCTTAGCTGCTCCTTCCAAATTGGCTGCCTCACTTTCCCATGAATTATTAGCTCTTTAGTAGTTCTCCTGTTCTCAGATCCATCAGACAACAGCCCCAGTGATTCTGTTTTCTTGCACCCACACAGACCTGATAGCATGCAAGTCTTGTGACTTGTGGTTTGTCCCGACCTGTTTAAATCTGGGGGGTTCAGAGTGATGCCTTGGTCACCTAGTTTTGTTGTAAGTATTATCCATGGTTTGGTTTTGCTATTTCCATTTTTATTTGGGGACTCAGATTGAAAACCTATGCTGCTGACATTACCTTTCCAGAATTCTGAGAACTTTAAATTAATTGACTCAATGGAATTCTACATTTGTAAGTTGTTACTATCAGATCAGAAAGGTTCAAAAACTTACCGAAAATTACACAGCTACTATGTTGTTAAACCAAGATTTCTTAAATTCTGGAACCCATAATTATTACAACATTCATGGGAAAATGATTCATTATATGGCAAGTATTTTATAGCAAACTTTTTACAAATTATCTGTGAAGGGCGAAACATCTCTAATTCCTGTACAATAAAACTTGACTCAAAGTTTAAGAAACTTGTGAAGTCCTCTAAACTCTCAGTGGAGTAGCAAAATTGCTACAAAATCATATCAAAGCCAAATCTGCAAGAAAAATACTGAAACTCTGGCTCTTAAATATCATGGTTTCCTCAACTATAGAACATTCTTTATTAACTAGCTTAAATTTAATACTGGTTATTAAAGTAATCCTATCTAATTACTAGAATTGTTGTATGTGCATGTTCGTGAATAGCAAAAGAGGTTTCCAAAGTAGCAACCACTGATAACCTACCTGGCCTGCCTTGTGTAGGTGGAGATACAAATAGAGGCTGCATAACATTCTCTGAGGGAACTGAAGTGGTATTACCAGCTTGATTAGCTGCTGCACAGTTTGATAAGACTGAAGCTGGAACATTACTGGCACAGGAAGCTGCAACTGCTGCAGAATTTACCAGCACCTGTAAGTGTGGAAGAAAGTTTAAAACTCTAAGTTCAATTTTTCAAACAATATTGGTCTCTTACCTGATCCTAAATTTCATGAATTAGTATTCTGACAACTAAAACACCGAGAAGTCAATCTTTATGTAAACCCTATATGGGAAGGAAGTTTTGGGAAGTTTTAGTAAATGACATAGACTTGACAGGTAATTTGTATTAGCTTACTCATTATACAAGAGATCCAGAGTAGAATATGAGTAGTCTAATGCCAGCACACAGAACCGTGTCTTGATCACAATAGATGCTCAATTTGTTGAATGAATTTACTACTCATTGTGCCAGGCACCACAAAGTACAATAATACTTAATATAGAAATAAAAGCAGCTTCTTGAAAGTACGATGAAGGGCAAAGTGAACAAGGGGAAAAAAATGATTCTCCTCTGTACAGACCATTGCAACTGCTTGATAACACAATGAAGATTACCTTCTGGGGGTAGTTGTATGAGGTAACTGTGTCCTGAGGAGACATAGAACATGGTCCTCTGTCCTGAAGAGACTTTAATGAGTACAGAAATATAGTTAAATGAAGGGAAATCAAGAAAACAAACAACACATTAATAAAAAAATCTGCTGTGTTTCAACATCTCCTAAAATTAAGCGAATATGGTATACCCTCAAAGTATTCAAATTTGGAAGTGACTACTAAGGTAATATTCCAGAAGGTATCAATCTGCTGCCTGACTGAGGTGACTGCTCTATTTCTGATCTACAGAGATCCTGATCATATGCAACTCTAGTCCCAACATAGATACTAAAATAATATGGAGGACTGTAATGTAAACACTTTCTTCGTGGCCTTCCTTGCCTTAGAAGCTTCAACATCAGTAGGACCAGCAGCAGTTTTGCTAAAAGAAAGCATGCCATTCGAAGATGTAACTTAGGACAAAGGTAGGTATCTGGTGTTCAGCCACATCCTATCCAAGAAGGATGTAGTATAGTGCAAACACTGCTCCCCTCTGGTTCAAGACCTTGTCTTTGTCAAAGTAAAATGATTTAAAAATGCTCAGAGTTATGCATGGCAAACTGTCATGACAGAAAGAAAAACTAGCAGTGTAAATTGGTAATAATGATAACTCAGAGGGTATCAAGGGAAGTAATCACAGGAAACAAGAGGAATCACACTGTGACAAAGGTGAGTCTAACTTACATGGACGTAAGATTGCACGTTTCTAAAGTCTGTTCAACTACAGCCAAAGAACCTGCCAAAAAGCAATCTTTGGCCCTGGCTCTGAAGATCCAGTATCAATGTTAAAACTCTAGGAAAATATTTAGTTGAGAACTGGGCATGGAAATAAGATGTAAGAATAAATGTTCACAGTTTTTCAGAAGTCCTGTGCCCAGAAATCTCTAAGTTCTGCATTGGTCCTCTCCCCTCAGAATGCTGTGAAAAAATTACTTAGGAACTTGCTATGGATTTGGTGACTAGAGGGTAGAAGTGGAGCACATTATGAAGAGATTGAAAGCTACTGGTGATGTATGATAAAGTAAATTCAGAACAAAAGAGAACATGTGGCAAGTGAAAATAAGTGAACAGAAAGAAATGTCTACTCTTATTATCCCTGATGTTAAGATTTTTTACTTGTTTTCTTCATTTTTTTGTGCAAGTCGCTATTTTAAGTGAAAGGCTATTTTAAGAGACACGTGATATGAGACTAGTAATGATGGAGGGGGAAAAACCTATTTCTCTAGATGGGGCAAAGAAAGGAAAGGAGAAGTAAGGGGAAAAGAATTACACATCATAGTTTTCACCTTCATAAGATGGCCTAAACAGTAAAAACAAAAATCTTGTACCTGAAGCTATCAAAGTTAGAGAACGGAGGGTAATTATTCAAGTTCTTCACAAATATTCCAGTTCTCCTGGGTACATGGTAGGTTGCTCTTCTGGCCTCATCTAAAGTGAGGTATGGCCATGTGACTTGCTTGGCCAATGAAATACAAGCAGAAATACTAAGAACCAGTGTTCAATTTCCTATCTTTAGCCCTGCCAAGGTGACTGTGAAAGCCCAAGTCCAACAGTCTGGGTCCCTGACTGACTATGATGAACAAAGGCCTGCAACTAACCTGCACTGGACATACAATATCAGCAAGAAAACTTTCCTGTGTGATGCTGCTGAGATTTTCGGAGGTTGGTACTACAGCTAACCTGACTAAACAGTAGCTGGTAACTAGAAGTAGGGTGCTGCTGTAACAAAAACCTAACTTGAGAAGATTATGAACTTGAAGCCATTGGGGGAAGAGATTTAGAAAACAATGTAAGTTTCATATTGTGATTACTAGTAGACGAGTTTAATAAGGTATCCTAAGACAGACATGTATATAAAAGTAGTTTGCAGGCAAAAATGAAGGGAATAGAGTACTTGAATACAGAAACTTGTAGGGTTGAAGAAACTGCTTCAACACACAACTATACACATAAAATTGATAAATGCTCTGAACAACAAAGAACAGTTAAAACTTGGCTTCAAAGCAAGAATCCAAACTAAGGATATAGCACCTAATGAATCTTGAACTTTACCAAAATGGCTCATGAAAAAGCATCCAAAGATGGATCTTCCATCAATTCCTGATAAGCTCAAGGTATCTGCAGTTAGGTAAGAGAGAGACATAGGAATAAGAAAGCAAAGAATTATAGCAAATCTAAGTAGTATATCTATTTAAAAAAAAGAACTAGCAGTATGGCTATTGGCACTTGAAACTAACAGGAACCAAAGCAGCAGCATAGTAAATCAGTCGAAGAAACTGTAACAACTAAAACTGTGCAACTGAGATAAAATGTCCCTTGGGCCCCCAATTTCCTATAAGTAAAAAGTAGGTTGAGTAACGAAGAGTTCTAGAAAACAGTGAACGAGGGAGCCCCTCTGGGGAGCAGTCCCCAGGCCTCAGCTGAGGGTCCTCACAATGTCTGTCTATCATAACACACTTGTTACAAGCAGGTAATGTTTCTCCCATTTTCCCCAAGTGGGAATTTTTACTGCAGTTTTTCAGTCCCCACTCCCCTGTCATAACCTGGGTGTGTAGGAGGTAAATTATTTTGTCTCTTTAATTTTAGGCTTCCAGATCAAGAGGAGCCACATGTGGACACAATACAGAAAGCACTACACATTTCCCAGAAACCTTGGACTGAGTTTAATTACACTGAACATGATTTTGAGGTTGACACCCTTCAGGTGAAATCAAGCATTCTGCCTATAGGAGGGAGTTTGAGCTGAACTGTTTTAGTCCTTAAGTGCTTTTAAAATATTTCCAGCTTTTTGACTTCCAGGCACAGAGAAGTTAGATTCTTCGGTGGGACATACTCTGGCTGATGAAAAAGAAGTGCAAAGAAAGTGACTCATAGCATCTCCAGGTGGAAGCTGTAAGAGGCAGTGCACCATTCACTACCTTTTGGTTCCTGCCTTGGAAATCATGGTTGGAGCTTCCATCAGCCTGAGTCCCTGAGCAGAGCCCTCCTGTAGACCTCCACTGGACATGCAGCATGACCAAGAAGCAAACTTTTGTTATATTAAGTGAGATTATGGACCATTCCTACTAATACAAAAGCACGATGAAATCCTCTAAAATATCATGCCTGATGTTTTAATTTCCTCTTGTATTGACAAGTATTAGGAATATCTGTAAACAGATTAATTTTGGAAAAGGGGTGTGATCTTGAATGAGTTACTTAATTTCTGGATCTCAGTGTCTTCATCCTTAGGATGGGAATGATACCCTAAATACCTTACAGGACTGTTATGATTAAAATATATTTATATGTATAGCTGTTAGAACTGTGCCCTAGTACACAGTAGGAGCTATAGGTGCTGGCCATTACTGTTAAATACCTACCAAGTTTGCTGTAGATTCAGTTGTGCTATGAACATCTGAAGTTTCGTAGTCTGGTTCTAGAGAATATAGCCAAAGTAAAGTAAAAAGTGAGCATTATTTTAGAGTCTGAAATTTTATAAAATAAAGATTAATGTCAGATTACATCTAGATCTCACTGACCTGAAGGATACATATATTCTTTGCAATTGTATAAAAGACAGAAGAAGGATGTTCGTGTAGGGCTTTTTAGCTCAGCAGAGCCAAATGGCCAAATAAAACTTGCTTTTTCTCAAGTTTTATTGATACGTGTTCAAAGCCAAAATGTATACATCCTTGAAACAAGTGATTGGAGATATTACAGCCAGAAATTGGCTGTAAACAATACATATCTCTCCTCTGAAAATTCCCTTAGCTCTTAGAGGTCAGGCAGAGGTTAAAAAAAGAAAAACAGCTATGTCCAATTTTTCCAGTGATTAAGTTCATTGCTCTAGAGTTAGGACTGTCTATATTTGAATCCTGATGAACTGTATTACTTTAGGCAGGTTATTTAGTTTGTATCTCAATTTCTTCACCGTAAGACATGGATAACAGCTCATCAATAGGTGGGGATGGGTGAAAAGGACACGGTGCTTGACATAAGAATAAATGGTGTACAAAGTAATCTGAGTATAATCCATAGTTTGAGAAGGTTAAACATTACAGATATGTCATGCCTCATCTGTTTTTTCCACCTGTTTCAGGTAAATAATACATTTAAAATTGGTTTGTTCTCAAAGGATGGCTTAGTGGACTCAGGTACTTTACTTTAAGATTGCTATGCCATTGAAATGCAGAGAAAGTCAATCTTCAACTGGACAGTTTTCCACCAAGCAAAATCCCACAGGTCAATACTGGATTTGATTCTTAAACACATCACTTATCAAACACACATGCATGCAACCACTCCAAACATCAGGATTTAAGGTGAGAAACAAAGACTGTGATTATGCCACTACAAGTGAGCGGTACATCTGAAGGTACCCACCAGGATAAAGGGTGAAGACAAAAGGACCATGCTGAGTAAAAGAGCAGAGAGTACATATCCTTAAGCACATGCACCTACAAAGTCTTCACAGATTGATCCTGTGCTATATGTTTTCTTATTAAATTTCTAGAAATATCTATTTCCTTCTACATAAGTAACAGAAAGAGGAGCATCACAAGAAATTAAGCAACTTGACTATTAAGTCATTCAGCTGCTTTGCATCTCTTTAATCACCCAATTCCTCCAGAAATGCTTCAGCTGTCATGCCACCTTACAGTAAAATGGTAAAAATAAGCACACTTGTGGTGAGAGGCACTGTAACAACCGTTAAGGGCATATATGTATACATTTTAGAGCCAGACAAACCTAAATTCAAAATTATCTCTGCCAGTCACAAAGAACCGCATATTACATGATTCCATTTACATGAAATGTCCAGAATAGACAAATCCATTCAGACAGACATCGGACTGGTGGTTTCCTAGGGCTGGGTGGAGGCAGATGGGCAGAAAATGGGGAGTAGCTGCTAATGAGTACAGGGTTTCATTTTGGGATGATTAAAATGTTCTAAAATTGATTGTGCTGATGATTGGTATGCAACACTGACTATACTAAACACCACTGAATTGTATGCTTTAAATAGGTGAATTGTATGGTATGCAGATATCTAAATGGAGCAATTATTAAAAATATAAATCTCTGTCACTTACCAAGGGTATGACTTTGGCCATGTCACTTACCCTTTCTATCTCAGTTTACTCATATACAAAATAAGGACACCACATCCATCAGAGGGATAAAGTATTTTATTAAATTATCAATATAATTACTTAGTACAGTGGATGGTCAATAGGATTCAATGAATAGTAATGTTCATAAACAAAGCAGATTACTTCGGATGAAAGAGTTATCTCATAGAAATCTCGTAAAATAATAGCTAGTCATGTGAAAAGCCTACAGTAGTTATACAAATTGTGAGGACAACATGAATAGTGTTTTACTAATAAGGAATAGTTGTTTTCCTTACTGGAGTACCACCAAATCAAATTCACTAAAGACATATGCAGAGACCTGAAAATAAGTTATAACGATTTAGTGGCCTACAGAAATAGAAGTCTGTTCTTCTAAAAAATACCAAAACATCTTCAAAAACCTAAGCTCTAAGACAAGAACTGGTAACTTTCAAAAACCAGAATATATACCCACAAAACTTTGAATCTACAATGCCACAGAATCATCTTCAAAAAAAAAAAACAATTTATTTAATTGTAACTGACTCACCATTGTCATTCTGGTCACTGCCCTCCTCTGAATTCAAAGTCTGTGTGCCTGAGCTATGTCCTTGCCTTGCAACATAGTGTCTCGAAGGAACAGGCACCATTGTAGAGGGTCCTCCATGATTCTGTACCAAAGACACACACACACATAAACATACACATGCAGTTCTCTGCCTCTGTAGTCAGGAGAAAAGAGTTATAAATATATTAAATGTACTGGACATTAGAAAAATGAAGAAATAATAATCAAGAAAACAGAAAATACTGCCCAAATTATTTGTCCACCTCTATCAACAAATCTCTAAGAACAGCTTAAAAAATAAGTTTTTCACCTTTAAAAGCTCTAAGATGCAAAACTCATGTTTATCAGAAGGGCTTTATTTGGTTGTCTGTGTAAAAAGCTAAAATTTATCCACATAGCCTTTATTTTAAAAAAAAGGAAAAGGGAAAGGTAAACAGCTTTTTGAGTGAAGCTTTGACCTACTTACAGCTATAGTTGGATAAGCAGTCCCACTCTCTTCTTCAACTTCACAAACAGTAATGGTTTCTTCCAAGTCCCTGGGCATCTGTCCATTCTCGGGAGCAAAGCTATTCTCACTCTTCTTATTCACACAATGCATTTGGCGCTGACTACGCCTAAAGGAACTTAAGTATTTCAGAGTATGAGAAGGAGAAAAAAATGACAGAACATGATAGTAACTTGTTTCTAATTTCTAAATAACAATTAAAACATTTCAATGTTGAAACTTTAAAAAAATTTCGATCACATATTTGTTACTTAGCAATGAAGCCAAACTTACCCATTTTCTCTTTCAACACTGAATATTCACTTACCGAGATCTATAGGAGAAGTTATCATAGCTCTGGCAGCACCTTTTACCTGGGCCAGAGTAAAAACCAACTTTAGGGCCCTCCACATCGTGCCTATTTATAAAGCAAGATGAATCCCTAAGAACAGAGGGATGGGAAAATATAATTCTTTATTCAGTAGTGCTTGAGAAGTCAGTTCTTCAAGTTAAACAGAATAAACAACATCTTTCTAAAATCATCCAAATACAGCCTTGCTCTCCTCACCACTGGTATTAGGTCTATCCATCATTCAAGAATATAATGCCACACTTACGGCGCTCACCTTGATAGCATTCTATCACCTAGCATCTCTTCCAACTGCTCCACATTTCCCTAGACTCTGAGAATACTTAACTTCCAATACATCTATTAGATGAGAATTTAAGTATACATAACTTCTATCCTCTATGCTCCCTTTAGGCAGATATTATAAGAGAAATGTAAACTATTAAGATATTTCTAAATTCTACAGTAATTCTGTCCAGGAATGATTTACAGTATTTAAATAGAGATGTACATTATCGTTAAAGTCAGTAAAGCCTTACCTGGGCATCCCATATATCCAACTGGGTCTCTGAGATGAATGTTGAGGATGAGAATATTCACTAGACGTAGTACTGCCAGCTTCCTGTGACTGGTTATGCCCGTAATGCGTACTCTGCTGAAGTCTTGGCGGGAACGAAGTGTCTCCCTCGATGTAAGCCATAGTCATATGAATCTCCTTTCCTCTAACTTTCTTGAACATCTTCTTCCATTGCTTCATGTTCACGTCTGACGTAGCTTTCAGGCAAACCAAGAGGCAGCAAATAAACTTCATAACCAAACCAAAAGATGTAGTGTCTCCTCCCAACTCTCACAAATGCCTAAAACTATCGGATTTTTTTTTAACAAACCAAATAAATACAGGGAGGGAAATTTTGTATTTGGAAGAGCAAAATGAGCAGGTAATCTCTATCAATAGACATCTCAACTCTATCTTTTGTATAGGCAACTTTGGTCCTCAAAAAAGTCATTCTCATTGCTTACATTACTATTATCCAAGAAATTATGCCTATTAATATCCCTGGCTGCTTCTGTGAGGTGTTTTTCCTCATTCTTTTGAGAAATCTTTTGTCTCTAAAATCTATATCAGCTTAACTTTATACAAAATCCCCTGGGAACCTGATTTTCAATCAGGGATAAATTTGCTACTTGGGGCACATTTGGCAATGTCTGGAGGCATTTTTCGTTGGCACAACGGGGGAGAGGATGCTACCAGTATTCAATGGACAGAGGCCAGAGATGCAGGTAAACACCCTACAATGCATAGGATCACGTCCCAAAACAAAGTATTATCTGTCCCAAAATGTCAGCAGTGCTAAAGTTGAGAAACCCTATCTTAGAACAAGACTTATGTTATACCTTAAAAAAAATACAATATAGACAAGTACAAGAAGGGGAAAATAATAAAACCTTCAGTATACAAACCCATTTCTGGGCCATAGATCCCCGAAGTTTTCTGGTAACTTCTTCCTTTCTGAACAAGCACAGGATTCCAGACAGGAACAGGTGACACTTGGGTAACTGGTTTTAAGTTAGCCAGTGGAACAACATGCCTTAAAATTTTAAAGATGTCACCATGAAGCCATTGCAACAAGACTCGATTCTCAGTAGTTACACATACCCCAACCCCTCCTGCTTCATTTTCAAGTGTATTCCTCTTAAACCATTGACACTAGCTATCCGTTAAGGTTTTCTATTCAGACTAGAAAATCTAACAATAGTTTGTACAATTTCATAGCTATTTATAGCATGTATCCTGTTCCAGAGGAGAGATTGTGATATAAAGTTTACAAATACTTGTTCCCTCTCCTTGGAAGATGATTATATTTTCCCACCCCCACTGACTTCAGGCTCATCTGTGTAACCCACTTTAGCCTATAAAATGTGAGCAGATACCTGAAGAACATTCAAATGATTTGTCATGGTCTCATTCCCTAACTGTGATCATGGAAACATAGGCCTAGATAGAGACTTTACTGGACTGGGTCCTCTTTGCTGACAGACTGTAACCATGCTAAACAAGAAATGAACATTATTGGTTTAAGCCTGAGATTTCTTTGGTTGTTAGGACAGCATAAACTAATTTAATGTTCTCAACTGGCAGAGGCTCAGTTAGCAAAGCAGCTTTCTAATTCATCTGAACAGGTTTATACCAGAATTCTGTTGTATTAATATTCCTAATAAGTTTGCTAATGCCTAGGATTTGGAAACTTTTATACAAGTACGTATACTGAAACATCATACACTTCAGGATATGCTTTTACAATTTGAAGTAAGTTATCTTAAGCTTCTACCAGATATAACTTGGGTTCTTTTACTAGCATGCTGGGAATTCTCAACAAAAAAGCATCAAGAGCCAAAGATTTTGGTAATTCAACAACTTTTTATATTCTCACTTTTCTGCCAGTTCTTCAATGAAGACTGTTACTGAACTGTTCTCATTTCCAACTTCCTGAATATAAGCATTATAGTATCTTCCACCTGAATCCAAGTGAACCTGAAATGGGAAGAGACAGTAAGAATATATCTAGTCTCAGGTTGGTAGACATTATCTGGCTTCTGCCAAATAAAAAGATCAGTTCTCCCAAATGGAGTTCAGACGTGTACTTATTAAACCAGTTGATAATCAACACTGGCAGTCTGGTTCAATGGAGGCAGCACATGCTGAAAGAGCCTTATATGTAATCACAAACATGTGTAATTAAAATTTAACACAAACATTAGAAGGCACATTTTTCTAGCACTTTGTAAATTAGTTTTCTAAACTTTATATTAATAACTAAAGCCACAAATTATTTGGAAAAACATATTACTAATTCTTTAAAGAAAGAACTAACCTGACACTTGTCTCCCAAAAAGTACAGTCTCCCAGCATACTCCATGTAATTCAGTTTTTGAAGTTCTATTAAGAGAAAATGAAGATTCAAGCTCAAGTGCTCTACATCATTTGATTTTGTAAATTTTATCAGGGTCTTTGATAATGCTACCACTATAAGCTAAGTTTCTTTTAAAAAAGTTTTAATGAGTCATACTATTCCTCTTCATGGGTTTTTCTCTAAATCAATTTAAGGAGACCTGCCAGAATATTTTTGTTCTACAAAACACAAATAGGTGAAAACTGGAGGTTGTAATCTTAGAATTGGTCAAACACCAAGAAGGTACCATTTAAAAGTAACACACCTCAATTAAAAAATAAAGGTAAAAAAAAGTATCACTACACAGCTTCCTCAAGTAGTCTCTTATTGTTAACAACACTTTGTGTTCCATGAGGTCATAACCTCATTCTAGATTGTTAACAATAGCTAGGTTCAGCAAAGTTCAAGTTGTTGAATATTAAACATTAAGGGCTACCTTGAAGGCAGAACTTAAGGCTTACTTTGATCAACTTAGTTACCTAAAAAGGAGAAAACAATGACCTATTTTAAGGGTTGGCAACCTTTCTCTGTAAAAAGCCACATAGTAAATGTTTTAACCTCTGTGGGCCACAAAGACTGTTCCAGCTACTCAACGCTGTCACTGAAATTTGGATACTGAAATCTAAATTTCATTTAATTTTCATGTGTCACAATACACTGTTCTTTCAAGTTTTTCTGCCACTTAAAAATATAGAGACCATTCTTATCTCATGGAACACATAAAAACAGGTGGCAGGTCAGATTCGGTCCACAGGCCATGGTTTGCAGACATCTGATGTATTATTAATGAGGGAAGTCTTAACAATTTAAATAAGCTTATTTCCAGTTTTAAGTGTCTGGTAGTCCTAGCTACCTACAAACTATCACCACACAGTCTTTGCAAAGTTGATGTCCCAGATAAACATCAGATTCTAAGATCCATCCTCACTTCTAAGTTTATTTGTTTCCTCTTTAGATTTAAACCATGTATTAAGCTAAAAAGTCCCAGGCTGGTTTTTTTTAACATAACAGTACATTGACATCTAATAACATCTCTTGTTAGAAACAATCTGCGAAATTATTCTCCTGGATCTGTCAGGATTCAAAAGTATTCTGTTGACATGTCATTACCTTTTATGCTGTCCAACCAAACATCAAATTCTACATTATGATAGATTTCTGGATCCAGGGCTTTGAGCACCTTGTAGGGGAAGGGCATCTTTGACTGGTTTCCTAGAGACTAAAATAAAAATTATCATGCTACAAACTCCCCATCCTTAGCTTAAGTCTTCCTTCTATGAAGAAGGAAGAATTAGGTTCTTTTCCTTCCTTTTCTTTTTTTAAAAAAAATTTGTACATATGGCTTCCTTTCCTTCTTTATTAAAAGAATAAATGTATGCGAAAATAAATTTTATTTATTGCATCTGAAAGGTGAGGAGACTAAAGAAGCAGTTATGCAAATGATCTAAAAAGACTGCAGAAGGGAAATTTTGTCTAAAGCAGCCAACAGCTCAAGACATGACATATATAAATCAATGCAATACAGACCAGCATTAAAGATTCAGTCACAAATATTCAACGAGTCTCATCTTGATATGCACACAGAGGTGCAAGTGTTTCTATACCCTAAAATCGCTGGGAAAAAATCTGAAAAGTTTGCTTTCATCAAAATTTGTTATGATTTCCAAAGGAATTACCTTCTTCTACTCTTCTACTTCTGAGAATTTCACTATGTTCAATTCTTTCTGCAAATTATCAGCACTTGAAGCATGCACAGTGATTACTGTAATAATGTCCTACATAGCTAGCTTCAAATGGAAGGTTTGCTTGATTTTATGCCTATACAGATGGTAACATTTTTCCTGTTTCTTCAACCATGGTTATCAACTATTTTCTTTGCAGAACAGGGTTATTATATTTTTAATGACAAAAAGAAACCTTAGCATCAGAAGACTGATTACAAACTAATTATCTATTGGGTTTGTAATGTAACATGAAAAGAGCTGAAATTTATCAAGGGTTTGGTTTACTTTGAAAAAAAATCTACAACTCCTGAAGAATAGAAATAGAGAGAACAATTAAGCATGTATTTTACATTTTCAGATTAAGACTTCCACAAAGGAAAACATCAACTCTTCCACCACCCCATTTAACTAGGATGGACTTATTTGACCTTAACTAGTTTAAGTTATGATGCCATATGCCAAGAATATGAAATTTCTTTGCCCTAGAAAATCTCAAACCTTTGCTTCATCTGTTCCTTCACTGTACTCCTCTGGCATATTTTCAGCATCGCAGCAGGCACCTAACTCTTCAGTCCTAATTAAAAAGATTTAGAACAAAGAGCTTTATATAAATGCAGAAGCTAAGAAGTCTTAAGCCTGACATCTGTAGCACCACCTAGCGGTTAAAGTAGCTCAGTTCTAAAAATGAGGCAAATACTTTTTCACCCCAACATTTACCTTTATGCTTCCTTTCTGAAAGTATACTCAGCAGATTACCTCCTATATTTCATACCCCCTGTGGGGAAACACTCTAAAGATGGCCCCTATAATCATGCCCTTCTGTGATTCCCCTCTTCCTAAGTTTGCTTCTAACCAATAGGATGTGTATCATTACATTAACATAAGAATGTAATGACTATGTTGCTGGTAGCTCTATGACTCTAAGAAAACAAGTAGCCATGTTCTCCAGCCCCATGTAGTAAAGAGCTGAGGGTTACCTCTAGCTGACAGCCAGAAAAAAAATCTTAGTCCTACAGCTGAAAGGAACGGAATGCTGCCAAGAACCATGTGAGTAGGGAAGTGGATCCTTCCCCAGTCAAAACTCCAGGTAAGAACTCAATACTAACATCCTCATTGCATACTAGAGTGAGACCCTAAGCAGAAAACCCAGATAAGCTATACCCAGACTCCTAACCCACATAAATTGAGAGATAAGTGTGTTATTCTAAGCTGCTGAGTTTGTGGTAATATTGCTACGCAATAGATAACTAATATACCTTGACTTCCTACTACTGTAGTTTCTGTAAGCCTGAAGCCCTTAAGACAAAATCAGTGAAAAGAAACTTTTACCCTGATATATGGCAGCTACCTCCTGCATTCCCATATAAGCTTTAAAAAAAAAAACACCCAAGAAAACCCTCTTCTACCAAAAAAAGAAAATAATCGCAAGCATTAAACATCCTAGAAATACAACTGTATGACAAAAAGACAATGTGATACCTTA
Organism: Manis pentadactyla; assembly: GCF_030020395.1. Lineage (NCBI taxonomy): Eukaryota > Metazoa > Chordata > Mammalia > Pholidota > Manidae > Manis > Manis pentadactyla. The sequence goes on along the minus strand of NC_080039.1, from coordinate 7,343,054 downwards.
CTGGAGCCAAACCTATCTGAATTTCCAGACAGAACTAGGAATCAAGAATAGAAAACTACAATTTTAAATGTAAGTTTTTGACTAAATCTGTTTAATAGCTGCCACAATCTACATCCTTAGGGGTACCAAAAGCAGATACTCAAAAGCTTCTAAAACTTGTGTTAGCCTGAGAGATTCTTTACTAGATGGACGTGTGTCAAGTAACCACTCTGAACCTCAGTTACCTTCTAAAGAACGATGGGGTTGGTTCTGAATCAGTTTTTTGTCAATATGTGGTCCACAGTTTACCTACATCTGAATACTTGGGTGTACTTGTTAAAGAAGCAGATTCTTAACTTCACTCTGACATCAAATTTTGTGAAGGTAGGCCCCAGAATCTGCCTTTCTAACAAGCACCCTAAACAATTTGTATACAACTGAAGTTTGAGAATCATGGGATTTGATAGTTCTAAAGTCTCTTCTAGCAAAAAAAAAAAAAATAGATTCCAACTTGCACCGAACACCCCAAAGCCTGAGCAACTCACAGTACAGGCTATCTTTTTGGTAAAACTTCTCTTTCCCCATTAAAAAAAAATGTATATCCTTATAAACACACATATACCTACATTCATATGTGTTGTCTAAGGCATAAGCTTCCAGGTCCCTTCCACTTTCAAATGATGATGCATAGAAACATGAACATCAACGATCTTGTGATTGACTTCCCCTTTCCCCTTATTACCTATCCTGAGTTGAACTCCTGTAGTCAATAAGGTCATCCTCACTGCCAGTCACATTGTTTCTGTTCTTTTTGGAACTACTTCGAAACAATTGAACTGCAGTCTTCAACTCTTCTTCATCCAAAACAAACACATCTTTATAGAGAATTTCATACAATATAGCTAAAGGAAGAAATGACCAAAATGCAAATTATCAAAATAAGGTGGTTTTATAACAATGTAAACAGCTATTAACCAGTATACAAATTCAATAGGTATCAACAGGGTTTTAAAAGAGCTATTCATGGTGGGTCCTTCAATTTAAAGATGGCCAACAAATCACCTGAAATCACACCAAAACATTTATAAAGTCTTCAAGTACCTTGGCAAACAGCAGCACTTGACTGAAACTGTTTTGAGTATACTGAATCATAATGCCCATTACTTGAAGAGCAGAGTAGAATCTGAAGAAAAAAACCACACACACAACAATTAAGTGAATGTTACACATCTTACAACCATAAGTACTTGAAATTAAGTTGCTAATCAGAAACTGATGTCTTTTTAAAAACAATGATTTCTAAATTATACATATGAGTGATATCATACAGTGTTTGTCTCTTATTTCATCTTGCATAATGTGCCAATTGTATCTCAATAAAGCTGAAGAAAAGTGATTTTTGAAATTTACATATAGATAAATGCAAGCTATACCTCAGAGATTTTCCTGACAGTGACTTTTAAATGCCGAGGTTAAAATTAAAACCCCTGCTCAGACTTCACTGTAAGCCTCGATCACATTCTTGTAAATACAAGAAACAAGTATTGATGTACAGATTTGCAAAACATGGGAACTTCTACAAATTGGGTAAATAAAACAGAAAGCCTACCAGAAGTTAAAAGACTTAGCTTAACTTCTAAAAATGACTGGAAAAATTAGGTCAAATACTCAAATACCCCAAACCCACAGTATGGGGGATTGGGAATGGACTTCAGTTTTATTAAATATGTTTTCCACTGTATCAAATAGCAATACACCAAGCTATCAATACTACTAAAGAGACTTCCTTAATGAATTAAGGCACTGAGATGGCTAAAGAATGAGTTAATTTCTTAGTTGATTCCTTTGTCTTCTAGTTTTTCCAAACACCAATTCAAAGGCCATGTTCCCTAACCAAATTATTTCAGTAAAAATGCTCCCTAGTTCCATGTGAGGAAATATGTTTATAAACTGCTCCAAAACCTTTTTGAATTTTTGCTCAAAACCCTGTGTCTTGTGTAAGAGATGTAATCCTTAGTGATTTAGCCTAATTTGAAGATATCTCTGGTTATCAGCAACCTGAAGTACCAAAGGTGATTCTATGGGAAGATGTTGCCACCAAAGTTCCTTGGCAGAAAATTAATCTTTTTAATTTTTTACTCTTTTATTATTTTTCTTTTTTACTTTTTTTCTACCTTCTTACACTACCCTGGGCAAACTTCTCCCAATAATCAAATTCTCTGATTCTAGATTTTTTATTCTTCCCTAGCCTTTTGTTTGAGATCACAACTTTAATCCCAACAGTATAATCCAATTCAGAGAACTGAGGGCAAGTGTCACGCTAAAGTTACTCACAGAAAAGTTTAACTTTTTAAGTTTTACCCACCCCCAGGGGTATTTACATTTAAGAGGAGTTTTTTAATCCACAAGGAACAGTAAGCAAATTTGAGCAGAGAAGCCTCTGTATTTTGGACTAGAACTGGGAACTCAAACTAAGAAAGGTTAATAACTGACGGTAGTTGTTAAGGAGTAGTTACAATAAAACTAAACATAATAAACTAATAAAACATAATAAAAACGTTGCCAGTTCCAAAACTGATGAACAAGCAGGAAAGAAGAAAGATGACTGTACAATTTCTCTATTCAAGTAGCAATGAGTTCAATTTTGACAGAAGAGGCAAAACTAGGCATGATGGCTTTCATGTTCTTGGTGGTATCCCAACATAAAATAATTCGTTCATATAAACTTGTGGGTGGTCTGTCTGTTGGGGGTAGGCGGGTGGGATGTAATGGCAATAAAGTAGTGAAAAAATGAAGTAGATCTGCATTATTGATGAGGATAGATATTTGAAAAGAACAAGTAACAGAATGTTAAGTTGAGCCCATCTACATTTAGAAAATAAATGCAAAGAGAACGATACAGAGGGATACCCACCCAAACTAGTTTAAAGCATGAGATTTAAGAGCATGAACGGGTATTTGATTTCTTACTCTACATGCCCAGGTTTAAGTTTTATTTCGTTTTTAATATATTAATTTATTTCTATTCTTTCTAGATAGACGAATAGGCTGAGTGAAGATGGCTAGTTTCCAGTAGCATTTTCTCTGATACTGGATAACTATGTGAAATACAGACTTAAGTCAATATAGACGATGAAAGGAACCAAGGTGACCATTAGGCATTTATTTGAGAATTTGCTCTAGAATATATTTTATGGAAGGCTCACTGATAATGCTCACTGTCTGTGATAGTCATTTTTGAAAACCCAAACAATTCAAACACAAATCTTAAGAGCCTAAAATGAAATACAGTACAAGTTTAAGGCAAATCAAGGTGTCACCTAACAAAAATACTCTGCTGCCACCTGGCTTTTCCATTCTTAAGTTTCAGTATGAACAAACACACTTATACACTCCCAAATTAGACATATATACACAATCCTTTGCATGTAAATACACAAATGCTGGTAAGTATTAGCTCTCTCTCTATAAGCTAATAAGAGTCTCATCAGCTCAAGGATGAGATTTATACATGCTATTCTCATGGCTGCATACTCAAAAGACCTTGCATTTTTGTAGTATCATGGCTCCCAATGTATGATGCTTTCCCCTTAATTAGTTCAGTAATATCTCTAAGATGTATAGGACTCATTTGAAAATGGAGCTGTGTAACTGTAGGGACTAAGGGCTGGGTATATGGATATTCACTACTCAACTCTTTCAAAACTTTTCTCTATATGAAAACTTTCAGAATAAAATGTCCAGGGAAAAGATGAATTGCAGGTCTAAAGCGTCCTAATAAAGATCTAAATGTCTAAATCTCCTCAGGCAATGCTGTGTAAAATTGCTAAAATAAAAAAGATAACACTCCTCTTCTTCAAACAATTCAGACTATGTCACACCTTTGTTTAAAAACTGTTCAGGGGCACCTGTACTGATGTATTTCAAAGTACATTTCAGACACCAAAAATTAAGATGGACTGGTAAACAGAGATGGGATAGATATATGATAAAACAAGGAAACCAAATACTGACAGCAGACTAGGTGGTGAGTATATGGATGCTCACTGTAAAATACTTTTAGGTTTTCTGTATGTTTTAAAAGCTCAATAATAAAATAGTAGAAGAAAACTTCAATTGACTATTCTGTACAATAAAAAGCCAAATTCTTCTCTAACACCCCTCATGTAACTCTAGCCTGTCTTTTCAGCATTGACCTCTCCCCACCCAATTATTTGAGTCCCAAAGGATCTCTTGCTTCCATTCCTTTGCATATGTTTCCTCTAAATAGATTGCCTTCATACTTGTTGGACTCATTTTTTGGTATTCCCCATAAATGTCACTACCACCATGAAACTTTCTAAACTCAAGCAGAGTGAAGGGCTTTTTTTCCTATGCTCTTTGTACATACTTCTTTATAAAACATATTACTTTGCTGTAGTTAACTATTACATGTCTGTCTTGATAACCCCTTAAGACCCCTGGCAAGGATTTTGTTGTATTTACTTTGGTATCCCCAAAGCCCAGTAAAGTGTATGGTACACTACATTGGATTAATGTTTGCTGAGTAAAACAGATGGAAGTACCATTAGTAAAACAATGCGCCCCAATTTATACTTATTTTCCAAATTATCTCTTGCAGCCCACTTGGTCTTCCCCTATTCCTAATGCCATTTGTGTAGTTCACATCTTTTATCTAGGTTACTTAAACATCTTAACAGTTCTCTCAGTGTCTAGTCTTCTCTCACCATAATAAAAATGTTGCCTGAATTTTGCTCCATGGAACGAAACAACTTACAAAACTCAAATACTGTGCAGTCTATATTTACTAATCAAATAATCTGGATAAAAGGCTTTTCTTAAAATCTTCTTGAAATAAAAATTGTATGCTGAAGAGCAATTTGTTTACCTGTTGAGAGTTCTCAGCCAACAAAACAACCTACTATTTTCCAAGCAACCTACTGGTCAGTAGTAGCACACTCTTCAGACTAATGAGAACGTAGAAATGAAAACAATACAATGTAATAAATATTATAATTACTTCAGGTCATGTTAGAGGAAATCAAAGGGAGGAAATAACTCCAGGGGAGCTGGGAAAGTTTCAAGAGAATTGACATTTGAGATACAAAGGAAAACTATCTGGAAGCATGGTATACTAAGGTTGGAGGACTGACTGGAGAGGAAAAGGCTGGTAGCAGAGAAAATTCTCATTTAGACTATGCTTATTTTTTCCATTAATTAGGTAAAAAAAAAAAAGGATTTCCTATGCCCTGGTAAGCCAGCAGTATCATTCAGTTTATTTTAGTAAACACTCACTCATCTTCTTACCTTGTCTTCATAGCCGTTATCTGTGACATAAATTGGAGGCTTTCTGGGATAGCGATAAAGAATGAAATCCCGTCTACATGAATAGAAAACAATGGTGGGCGAGAACAGGTAACTTAGTATATAAATGAGAAACTTGTAAGAACAAGTATTTGTGCTTTTAAACTGCATATTTCATTTATATAAAATAATCCAAATGTTTAAAAGACTAAAGAATGCTAAATTAAGGTAGGTCAAGTCCAGTGGATTGCTTAATGTATATATCTTAACATGGGAGAAAGAGCAAAGAAGATTAACAAGTGTATGTAGGTTTTCGAGTTTTCGGGGCTCCCATTTATTTAAGGTAGGGGTCGACAAATTTTTTCTTGGTAAACACCAGACACTACGCATTTCAGTTTTTGCATGCCATATGGTTTAACTTTGACATTGTAGCTCTGAAAGCAGACAGAGACAATGCACAAACGCAGATAACTGTGTCCCAATAAAACTATTTTTATGCAGACTGAAATTTGAATTTCATGAAATTTTAACATGCCATGAAATAGTCTTCTGATTTCTTAACCATTTAAAGAAATTTTTAAAGCATTCTTAGCCTGAGGGTCACACAAAAACAGAAGCAAGCCAATTTACAAGCCGGGTGCCAGTGAGTTAAAAGCCAACAACTGACATCAGCCTGCCCAATGCCTCTTCAATACTACTTATTGCTGGACTTAACTAAGAAAGGAGAAGATTGCAAAATACTAACTTGAACAACTCCCCAGAAGAGGGTTCTAACCCTACCAAAGTTTATGCCATCTCATCATCTTAAAAATTTTTAAGGAGTCAAAACAGATTAAACTTCTCAAATGAACAAGATTTCCACACCTCTAACCTACATTATGTAGCTATTTTTCAAAATCGCACAGCTTTCAAAAATGCTTTTACAGTTCTAAAGACCAAAATAGAACTTGCAAAAGCAGTAGGGCAGTGTTTCTCAAATTTCCCATTATCACCTCCCTAAAAAGCCTTTTTAGGCTTTTCTTAATTTCCCTACGAAATTTTAATACCAGATACACTGTACACTTACGTATTGTAATTCTTTGAAGAACCACAAACCATCATTGTAATATCTAATATTTTTGTCCTTAAGAACCAATTTATTTTAGAAGTGATACTGTTCCATTGAGGATGCAAGCAAAAGAGGCACAAAGTTAAACACATAAAAATTCTAAGATAAATATTCTGATTTTCGACAGGAATAATACCAGCAGTTCTTAAAGTCCTTTATTCTTCCATTCAAATGTACACAATGCTAGAGGTTCTCCACCCCAAAATTGTACCAACTGACTTTCCTTAGGTCTCTTCATTCTATATATCGATACATCAAATCTCAAATTTTCCCAATACTAAGGGGACTTTAATAAAAATCTTACACACACATACACACACTTTCTCTTTTTGAAAAAAGGAGGTTCAACTTACTTATAAATTAGAGAAAGAGCCCTTATTTCCAGCTGGCCAGCACTTTCCTAAACATAAATAGTGCATAAAGTTTTAAAAATGTTCTGCTGCTAGGAGGTAGTTTTTCCAAGTTTAACAATTGTTTTTCTAGATACTTAGCACACTACTTTAGACGAAGAACTTCTATAACTTGCTTTGAGGCTTAGGATATTGTGATAGTTAATCATTAACATAAACTTAGTCTGAAAAAAATAGACCTAAAGACAACCTTAGTTAGGTATTAACAAGGACAATTAATATGGAAGATTTAAAAGGCACAATAAAAATGGAATTAGTGTACGAATATGAAGTCAGCAGGGTATTTAGTACAAGTGTTTTAAGTCCACAACTATGGAACTAATCACATAAATTATTTTTAAATAAATGTGTTTGTGGATCTTACTCCCACACAAAAAAAGATAACTACACATCAGAAGAGTTCTAAGTAACAACCTCCTAGTAACATTCATTACCATTCCCCCTCCCCGATTAGAGTGAAAAGGCTTAGGCTTGTCCTGTTCCCAGTGTGTACTCTTTTACTAGTCTATGGATGATAAAATTCTTAACACAGAATTCTCATTATTCGACACAAAACAATAGGTCTGTAGCCAGTCTCCAAACTTTTGCAAGAACTATTTGATTCAAATCAGCTAGCTACTTAAGAAAACAGGTTGAGTCTAGCTAAAGTGACACAGCTGAATGAATACTTAGGTTACTATTCCAAATACTCTGAAAAGTGTAAACCCCCATATTTGATCTTACCTTGGGATCTCCCAACTGTTCCAGGTATTTCTCAAAAGATCCCTCTACGTACTTCAAAAATAAAAAAAATCTTGACTTAACCAATTACATTTTATTACCGAAATCTGATCGTATTCTGCAATATTATCCCCCAGTGGATTTTTGTTCAAATCAACAATCTCAGTATTAAATTACGACTTTGCACAGCATCTCAAGAAGATTTGCACATACACAAAGTTTTGAGTGGAGAAAAGATCGACTATACAATTATCTTCGGAACTGATCCTGGCTTATTCACCTACCTGTGCATTTCATCCAATAGTATGCCTTTTAGTTTTGAAATTCCTATTTAAGTAACCTGACAATTTTCATGAATCAAGCAAGCCAAATAATTAGAATAATTTCATACTTGACAGGAGACATGCATTTACCAAGTTAAACTGAGGAATCTTAAAGGAAATTTATTTCAAAAAAGCCCAGGGCACAAGGCAACTTTCTGGGGTGATGGAATTGTTCAGTATCTTGATTACAGTGGCAGTTATATGACTGCATATTATTGCCAAAACTAGTAACACTCAACTTAAAATGGCCAATTTTACTGTATGTAAAGTACCTAAATAAAAATAAAAATTCAAGGACTATATATGACTAGTTCCATGAAAATATATCACAAGATGTGAAATCAAATTTTAATTTTTCCTCAAACCCTTTTAACAACTTTTTGAAGTACAACTGACATATGAACTGCAAATATTTACATGCAGTTAAGTTTTGACATATGTACGCAGTCATGTCATGTCAAACCACCATGATTATCTTGATAGTGAATATCAAGTTTCCTTGTGCCCCTCTTTAGCCCCACCGACCCACAAGCAATCACTGATCTGCTTTCTGTCACAATAGACTGGTTTGCATTTTCTAGAGTTTTATATAAAGGAAATTGTATGATATGTACTTTGGTGGGAGGGTGGTTCTGGCTTCTTGCACTTGGCATAATTATTTGGAGATTCATCCTCATAGTTTTAAAATTTTACACACATCTCTGTTACTCAAAATGCCATGCACAAACAACAGCAAACATCACTTGGGAGTTTAACTATGCAGAAATTATGGGCCCTGCTCAGACCTACTGAATCAGAATCTGTATTTTAACAAAATCCCCAGGTGATTTGTAGGCACAAGAGTACTTGAGATACACTGCTTTACACCATCGTCTTGCACTTCAAGTAATTTCAGGAATAATCCTTCCCCAGGTGGGGTGAAGATTGTAATTAATTTCAAGGTAATAAGCTTTAAAGTAAAAAAGCCTTTATGTAGTGTTAAAATTCACCAAAACCTGTTGAGAAAATTAAGAGTAAACCTCGAACAGCAGGCAAATACCCAAAATATAGTCGGAAGAAAACAAATAGTACTGGAAAAGCTAAACACAGTAAAAAAAAAAAAAAAAACACAACACCCAACAACCACACAAAAGACACAATTCAAAAAACACCTTGATAAAACCTTATTTTGTTCCAAGAATTCAAACGCTTCAACATACACAAAGAAGTCTTCTAAGTTGTTTTAAAAGTCAATCATTAGTGACAGTGCTTCAATTACCAATTCGTCACATGATAATAGGTTTCCTAATTTAGTTTCCTTACAATTAAGTTTTATAAGATTAAGTTGGCTGGCCGAAGGGCATTGTGCACAGAATTACTGCACAGGAGGTTTGTATTTGTACATATTTTTAAATATACACTTACATAGCCAAACCTCTGTGAACTATGATTAATTGTGCAAGAAAACAGTGGTATGGATAATAAAAAACAGCAGTCAAAATGTTAACTTTTGGGGAATTTTTGGTGTGTGGGGGAGAAGTAGTTGGAAGTATACAGATTAACTGTTTCTTCTCAATTTTTAACTGGAGTACAAAACAGTCTAATTACAGAAGGAGGTCCAGAAGCATGGCTAGCCAGGGGGAAGGAAGCCAGCTGGAAATTAAATATTTGCTACTGAGAGAATGATACAATTTTCATACATAGAAGCTCAAAATTCATTTCCCACCTGCTATATACTCTATCCACAACTCTCCCTTGGGTATGTATTCTACTTACAGACTCAAAAGGTTGTGGATTTTCTCTCATATATGAAACACAAGCCTTCCTGATTTCCAAATGATGGACCTGGCTGCAAAACAACTAAAAAAAGAGAAAGACCAGCTCACTGTCAGCAATAATTTGACACAGAAGCTTCTAAATTAAGACTGTGAACTGGACACTTCATTATCCCTTAATCAGAACATATGTAGGAAATTAGGAAATTAAGTCCTCACTAAAATCTGTGATTCCTTTAGTGAGAATGAGGGGAGATGATTCTGTCAATGCCCCCCCCCCCTGCTTTTCTACTCTGTCGGGGAACAGCCTATAAATTTTTCCTTAGGCATAAAATTTCGAAGAAGTGGAACGTTGCTGAAAAGGATCAAGATACACTTCAAAATATTGTTTAACCCCATTCTTCATTACATTCCAAAGTGGCACTTAGAAAAGTTAAGATAGCAAAAGTAAGCAATAGATTTGGACTAACGAGTAAAGGCACACAGCAAGGTAATAATTGGCTTATAGACCTGATGTTTTTACTAGGGAAGGGATAAGGGAGTTTTGTTCTGGTGGGCTACAGGTCTTCTAGCTACAGTACCATGCCATGTCTCAAACTCTGAAAACTCAGTATAGGGAAGACACATTTGTTTTCCTTTTACCTGCTCCGAAATAGCCCGAAAGAGGCAAGAGGCATCCTTGGCAGTCAGCTTCCGAAACAGCCCTAAGCTGCCTAAATATTCATCCATTGATGCCTCTGTCAGAGACTTCTGGCCGTAGTACTTTTCCCATCTTTTATACATTGTGCACGAGAGGGTGGAGGTGGGAGGGAAGGACAAAGGAACAGGGTGGCAAAGAGGAAAAAGGGTGCAGGTAGGAATGGGTAGCAGTGACAAGGGCTTGCTTATGCAGGTATCTGGAAAGCAGCCCAAAGTCTAGGTATGAGAAGGCAGCTGGGAGTCAGCGCTGTAGAATCTTGGCATTTCTCAGGAGCAGGAGAAGCAAAGGGCTGGCTTGCCCAGGACAAGTCCCGACCCTGTGAAAAGAAGAGGAAGAGCCAAAGCTCCTAGGTATAGAGAGTTAGACTTGAGAAGATGTGGGAGGGGGAAGGTACTTGCAGAGCTACCTTTTAGGGGAAGGGCAACATTAATCCAATCAGCCCAAGGTTGAGAAATATGCATAAACAGCTGAGCGTGGACCAAAAAGAAGCCGAGTTTGCTTCTTAACTCGAGGCAACTGCTGCAGGAGGCAGAAAGGTCTGCAATAAGGCTCAGGTGTGTTATGACGCAGCCTGGCCCACATTACATTGCTTTAATATCTCTGCCCAAATTTTCCACAACAGTCTCTGCCAAGTTCCCTGCTCTATCCATAGTTTCATGGAGATGAGAAAAAAAAATCCGAAACTAATGAACTAGTAAGATTTAATATTAAGAACATCTTAAAAAACAGATAAACTGACTGTGGTTGGGGGAAAGGCTCTCTTAACCTGAAGGGGCAGAAATCACAGTTCAGGCAAAGTGCCAAAAGCAAGCAGCTGGAGATTTCAGGTATGGGGTTTATGTAATCTCATTTCATTCTCACAGTTAATAATAACCATCTGCTAGCATCACAGAAACTAAATTCCTTAATTATGCTAGGAAATGCTGATAGAATTCTGAACTAGTATTTCCAAACTATTGTATAGCATTAACAAAAAGAGTAAATACAAAAGAGGGTGTTTCCAAACAAATGGAAACAATGGAAACTTCAACTGAAGCAGCATGAAAGAAACATGTTGCCCACAAACATTCTAAGAAACTAGGTAAGAGACATGTTTCAATGTATCAGGGCACTTTTTGGAAAAACTAGATTCTGAGAAAACCAAAATAAAATATGACTGTGCTTTTTAGGGTTCAAAGCCAGGACTGGTCACTTGTATTACTTGATTTCATTGTCAAGTCTCTCGTTTTTATTTAAATACAAAATTCTAATTCCTTTATTTGTTTAAGTGTTAAAAAACATAGATCAAAGCTGGCTTTGGAGAAGTTACAAAATTAAGCTGCTTTTTGAAAACTTTTTCTTGTATCTGTGGATCCGGTAGTAATCATGACTGCCGCCTAGGGGAGAACTGTCAGTAATCAACCTTATAATTAAGGGATGAACTATAGGCATTTTAGAAAAAAAGAGTGAATTCTTGACTCCCTTCAGCATACCAATTTGATATTACCGTAACTAATTTCTTTTTTAAAGGAACTGTAACACTGGGGAAATGACTCTTTTTGCAAAAGTTCTGAAACACGGTTTGGGAAGAGGGACCACCATCTTTCTTTAAGGCCACAAATTCCCTGAGAAAAACTAAGGGTTATAATAAAAAGTTAATCATTTCTGACATTTTTTTTTACCAATGTACCAATAAGAGAAAAATACAATTCTGCATATTTATAGCTGTATATATAAAATTTCAATCAATACTAATCAACATAGTTCACCATGAGGAAGATAACAGGGAAAACTGGGAGAGGGAGAGAGAGTCTAATAGGAGAGAAGGGAACAAAGAGAAGAAAAAGACAAGCAGGCAAAAAGAGACTAAAACAGAGAAAGCACAAAGAGACCCACATAAATACTGTCAATTTATTTTTAACAAAGGTGCAAGAGCAGTTCAATAAGAGATGATAGTAGTTTCATCAAATGTGCTAGAATAATTGACATCTATATGCAAAAGAAAAACAATGATCTTCAACCTGCACTTCATGTCCTGTACAATAATTAACTCCACATGGATCAAAGAACTAACTGTAGAACTTTGAAACTTTTAAACACAAGCATAGGAGAAAATCTTGTGGACCTTGAGTTAGGCAGATTTCTTCAATACAATGTAATAAAAAATTGATTGGACTTTGTCAAAATTAAAAACTGCTCTGAAAATTACATTGTTAGAATGAAAATACAAGCCACATCTGGAAGAAAACATTTGTATATCACATATTTGACAAAAAAGTTTGTGCCAAAATATATAAGGAACTCTCAAAAGTCAACAATAACAATTTTTAAAATGGGCAATTTTACCACACATTTACCAAAGATACAGGAGTGGCTACTAAGCATGTAAAAATATATTCAACATTAGTCAGTAAGAAAATTCAAATTAAAGCCACAGTGAGACATCACTACACACCCACTAGGATGGCTATAATAAATACAAACAGTACAAGTGTTAGCACGGACATGCAGAAACTGGAACCTTATTAAAAGAAGCCAGAGGCAAAAGGAGTGTGATTCCAAAATATACATGATTCCACTCATATGAAATATACCAAACAGACCAATCTGAAGAGACAGAAAATCACTGGTTGCCTGGTGTGGGATGGAAATAGTTATTAACTACAAACAGGAACAAAGGATCTTTTGGGGTGATAGAAATATTTGAAAACTGTTTTGTGGTAATGTTTGCACAATTCTATATATATTTACTAAAAACTGAATTGTACATTTAAAACTAGTAATTTTAACAGCTTTGAAATTCACAAAACATACAATTCAAAGCATGTAATGGATACTTAAGAGTTGTGCATTCACCACCCAAATTTTAGAACATTCTCATTACCCCAAAAGGAAACCCACACACCCATTACCATCAACCTTTAATCCCCCTATCCCTACCAATTCCAGGCAACCACTATCTACTTTGTCTCTATATACATATTATGGGTACTTCAAATAGAATCACACAGTACTTAGTCCTGTGTAACTAGATTCTTTCACTTGGCATGAAGTTTCAAGGTTCACCCATGCTGTGGCATTTACCAGTATCTAAACCCTTTGTATAAACTATGTTTAATTATCTATTTATGAGTTGATAGACATTTGGGTTCCTTTCTACTTTTTGCCTATTATGACTAATGCTATTATAAAGTCATAGACAAGTTATTGTTTGGACGTGTTTCCATTTTATTGGGTAATACCTAGGAATGGAGTTGCTGAATCACATAACTCTACATTTGACTGTTCAAGGAACTATCAGACTGTTTTTCCACAGCAGCTTCACCATTTTACATTCTTACCAGCATTTTGAGGGTTCCTGTTTCTCCACATCCTACCAACACTTACTGTTATCTCTTTAGCCATCCTAGTAGATATGAAGTGGTATCTCTTTGTGGTTTTGCTTTGCATTTCTCTATGGCTAATATGGTCGAGCATACTTCATGTGCCTATTGGCCATCTGCATATCTTTAATGAGATACCACTACATACATCATAGAATGACTAAAACACATTTTTTAAGACTGATAGTAACAACTGAAGTGTTGCCAAGGATGCAGTGCAACTGGAACTCTCATATGTTGCTGTTAAGACTATAAATCAATACAGGAACTCTGGCAAAATAGTTTGGCAATTCTTATAAGGAGAGAGTTACCATATGGCACAGCAATCCCATTTCTGGCTATCTGTTCAAGAGAAATAGAAAACTTAAGTCCACACAAAAACCCATGCATCAGTGTTTATAGCAGCTTTATTCATAACCATGTTTCCCCTAAAACTGGAAACAATCCAAACACACTTCAACTGGTAAATGGACAAACCATGGCATTCATACAACAGAATACTCCTTAGCAATAAAAAGTTAGGTATGGATATACACAAGAACATGCATGAATCTCAAATGCACTGTGGCAAGTGAAAGAAGACAGATTCAAAAGGCTACACACTTTATGACTACATTTTTATGACATATTGGAAAAGACAAAACCATAATAAGGGTAAACAGATCAGTTGTCACTAGTTAGGACTGCAGGGAAGGGCTGACTAAAAAGGGATGGCAGAAAGAACATATGGAGTTATGTACCTTGAGTATAGTAGTGGTTACACGATTATGCATTTGTAAAATCTTACCGAACTGTAAAAGAAAAATACTTTGTTATATTTAAATTTAAAAATAAATAACATAGGAGCCAAGATGGCGGGGTGAGTAGGGCAGTGGAAATCTCCTCCCAAAACCATATATATTTTTGAAAGTACAAATAATACAACTATTACTCCAAGAAAGACCAGAAGATACAGTACAACAGCCAGGCTACATCCACATCGGCAAGAACTCAGTGCCTCACGAAGGGGGTAAGATACAAACCGTGGCCCGGCGGAACCCGAGCATCCCACCCCCGACCCCAGCTCCCCCGCGGGAGGAGAGGAGTCAGAGCGGGAAGGGAGTGGAAGCCCAGGGCTGCTAAACACCCAGCCCTAGTCATCCGTACTGGGAGCACAGACACACGTTGCGTGGTATGCTGGATATTAGGGAAACAGAACAGTAAAAGCTGCAAGCAGGTCCCTGCAGCCGGCTCCCCTGGGACAAAAGAAAAGCGAGTGATTTTTGAAAGTCTTAAAGGGACAGGGGCCTCACAGCTGGATGGAAGCATGCCGGCACACTAAGCCCAGCAGCTGGGAATCCAGGGGAAATTCAGGCGCTCCAGCCCCCTGGGAGGCAGCGCATCTGTGAGGCCCCTCAAGGCGACAAACAGGCTCCCGCCCATCCCCCCTCCGGGGCAGACCTGCCATAGCAGGTGAGCAGCCTGAGAGCAGCTGCGCCCACAGCAACTGCCCAGAGAATCCTCTGCAGCCAGCTGGGGCAGACTCAGAGGCCCCGCCAGCACACACAAACAGAGGGAGCCGAGACAAGGCACTAAAGGTCGCAGTTCGTGCATCAGAGTGTACCCAGCATGCCTGCCACTCCCTGTAGAGCCTGGGATGCCCTGATGGCTGCCCCGCCCATGGCGGCTCAGGAAATAAAACCGGAAGCTGCTACCTGTGGGTGGGTAACCAGCAGAGGCAGTGAGGAGGGCAAGGCGACCAGAAAGCATGAAGGGACTTTGCTCTTGCAGCTAACACACACACAAACTGCCCACAACTACCTCTATAGCCATAAAAAGGCAGAAGAATCTGATCCAGTCCAGAATCACCAAGACAACCCCTGAGAGGGAGCCTAAGCAGATACATTTAACCAATCTTCCTGAAAAAGAATTCAAAATAAAGGTCATAACCATGCTGATGGACCTGGAGAGAAATACGCAAAAGCTAAAGGATCAAGTTAGGAGGGAGAATACAGAGGAAAAACAATCTTTGAAAGCACTTCAGAGAAGACTGGATGAGGTGCAAGAGGCTGTTAATGGAATAGAACTCAGACAACAGGAACACAGAGAAGCTGAGGCAGAGAGAGATATAAGGATCTCCAGGAATGAAAAAATACTAAGAGAACTGTGTGACCAATCGAAACGGAACAATATTCGCATTATAGGGCTACCAGAAGAAGAGAGAGAAAAAGGGATAGAAAGTGTCTTTGACTAGAGGCAGAGCCAACATGGCGGCGTGAGTACGACAGTGGGAATCTCCTCCCAAAAACATATATACTTTTGAAAATACAACAAACACAACTAGCCCTAAAAGAGAGACCAGAAGATGCAGGACAGTGGCCAGACTGCAGCTACACCAGCGAGAACCCAGCGCCTGGTGAAAGGGGTAAGATACAAGCCCCGGCCCCGCGGGACCCGAGCGCCCCTCCCCCCAGCTCCCGGCGGGAGAAGAATAGGCAGAGCGGGAGGGAGACGGAGCCCAGGACTGCTGAACACCCAGCCCCAGCCATCCGGGCCAGAACGCAAACACAGTAGGTGCCCAGGGGGCTCTGGATACTGGGGGAACAGGGAGTAAGACCTCTGAGCGGGTGCCAAAGCTGATGCCCCTGTGACAAAGAAAAGCGGGGGCTTGTTGAAAGTCTTAAAGGGACAGGGACTTAACAGCTTGATGGAAACAACCCAGGTCACAGTACAGCAGCTGGAAATTACAGGGAAAACCGGGTGCACTAACCCCCTGGGCAACAGCTCTGAGACCCCTCACGGAGGTAAACAGTCAAGCAGCTCCCCCATCCATTACCCCACCGGGCGCTGCGAAAGCAGAGAAGCACCCTGAGACAAATTCCGCCCACAGAAAGGGAAATTTCTCCCTTCCGGCCAGGCAAGACACAAAGACCCAGTCTACACGCAATTACCCAACACAAGCCACTAGGGGTCGCAGTTGCCCCAGTAAAGAAAGGCCAGTAGCAAGTGAAAATTTTGGCCCTCCCAGCTGACAGTCAATAGCACCTGTCAACATGAAAAGGCAAAAAAATATGATCCAGACAAGACTAACCCAGACAGCTTCGGCATCTGCTACATCTTCCCCTGAGAAGGAACCTGGGGAGATAGATTTAGCCAGTCTTCCTGAAAAAGAATTCAAAACAAAAGTCATAACCATGCTGATGGACTTGCAGAGAAATATGCAAGAACTAAGGAAGGAGAATTCAGAAATAAAACAAGCTCTGGAAGGACTTCAAAACAGAATGGACGAGATGCAAGAGACCATTAATGGACTAGAAAACAGAGAACAGGAACGCAGAGAAGCTGATGCAGAGAGAGATAAAAGGATATCCAGCAATGAAAGAATTTTAAGAGAGCTCAGAGACCAAACGAAAAGGAACAATATAAGAATTATAGGTATTCCAGAAGAAGTAGAGAGAGAAAAGGGGATAGAAAATGTCTTTGAAGAAATAATTGCTGAAAACTTCCCCAAACTAGGGGAAGAAATGGCCTCTCAGACCACAGAGGTACACAGAACTCCCATGACAAGGGATCCAAGGGGGGCAACACCAAGACACATAATAATTAAAATGGCAAAGATCAAACACAAGGACAAAGTATTAGAGGCAGCCAGAGAGAGAAAAAAGGTTACCTACAAAAGAAAACCCATCAGGCTATCATCAGACTTCTCAACAGAAACCCTACAGGCCAGAAGAGAATGGCATGATATACTTAATGCAATGAAACAGAAGGGCCTCGAACCAAGACTACTGTATCCAGCACGATTATCATTTAAATATGAAGGAGGGATTAAACAATTCCCAGACAAGCAAAAGTTGAGGGAATTTGCCTCCCACAAACCACCTCTACAGGGCATCCTACAGGGACTGCTCTAGATGGGAGCACTCCTAAAAAGAGCACACAACAAAACACCCAACATATGAAGAAGGGGGGAGGAGGAATAAGAAGGGAGAGAAATAAAGAATCATCAGACTGTGTTTATAATAGCTCAACAAGCGAGTTAAGTTAGACAGTAAGATAGTAAAGGAGCTAACCCTAAACCTTTGGTAACCAAAAACTTAAAGCCTGCAATGGCAATAAATTCATACCTTTCAATAATCACCCTAAATGTAAATGGACTGAATGCAACAATCAAAAGACACAGAGTAACAGAATGGATAAAAACGCAAGATCCATCCATATGCTGCTTACAAGAGATTCACCTCAAACCCAAAGACACGCACAGACTTAAAGTCAAGGGAGGGAAAAAGATATTTCAAGCAAACAACAGAGAGAAGAAAGCAGGTGTTGCAATTCTGGTATCAGACAAAACAGACTTCAAAATAAAGAAAGTAACAAAAGTCGAAGAAGGACATTACATAATGATAAAGGGCTCAGTCCATCCAGAGGATATAACCATTATAAATATATATGCACTCAATACAGGAGCACCAACATACCTGAAACAAATATTAACAGGACTAAAGGAGGAAATAGAATGCAATGCATTCATTCTAGGAGACTTCAACACACCACTCACTCCAAAGGACAGATCTACCAGACAGAAAATAAGTAAGGACACAGAGGCACTGAACAACACACTAGAACAGATGGACCTAATAGACATCTACAGAACTCTACATCCAGAAGCAACAGGATACACATTCTTCTCAAGTGCACATGGAACATTCTCCAGAATAGACCACATACTAGGACACAAAAAGAGCCTCAGTAAATTCCGAAAGACTGAAATCCTACCAACCAACTTTTCAGACCACAAAGGCATTAAACTAGAAATAAACTGTTCAAAGAAAGCAAAAGGGCTCACAAACACATGGAGGCCAAACAACACGCTCCTAAATAATCAATGGATCAATGACCAAATCAAAATGGAGATCCAGCAATATATGGAAACAAATGACAACAACAACACTAAGCCCCAACTTCTGTGGGACACAGCAAAAGCAGTCTTAAGAGGAAAGTATATAGCAACCCAAGCATATTTAAAAAAGGAAGAGCAATCCCAAATGAACGGTCTAATGTCACAACTATCGAAATTGGAAAAAGAAGAACAAATGAGGCCTAAGGTCAGCAGAAGGAGGGACATAACAAAGATCAGAGAATAAATAAATAAAATTGAGAAGAATAAAACAATAGCAAAAATCAATGAAACCAAGAGCTGGTTCTTCAAGAAAATAAACAAAATAGATAAGCCTCTAGCCAGACTTATTAAGAGGAAAAGAGAGTCAACACAAATCAACAGTATCAGAAACGAGAAAGGAAAAATCACGACGGACCCCGCAGAAATACAAAGAATTATTAGAGACTACTATGAAAACCTATATGCTAACAAGCTGGGAAACCTAAGAGAAATGGACAACTTCCTAGAAAAATACAACCTTCCAAGACTGACCAAGGAAGAAGCAGAAAATATAAACAGACCAATTACCAGCAACGAAATTGAAGTGGTAAATCAAAAAAGTACCCAAGAACAAAACCCCTGGTCCCGATGGATTCACTGCTGAATTTTATGACACATATAGAGAAGACATCAAACCCATTCTCCTTAAAAGTTTTCCAAAAAACAGAAGAGGAGGGAATATATCCAAATTCATTCTATGAAGCCAGCATCACTCTTATACCAAAACCAGGCAAAGACCCCATCAAAAAAGAAAATTACAGACCAATATCCCTGATGAACAAAGATGTAAAAATACTCAACAGAATATTAGCAAACTGAATTAAAAAATACATCAAGAGGATCATACACCATGACCAAGTGGGATTCACCTCAGGGACGCAAGGATGGTAGAACATTCAAAAATCCATCATCATCCACCACATAAACAAAAAGAAGGACAAAAACACATGATCATCTCCATAGATGCTGAAAAAGCATTCAACAAAAGTTAACATCCATTCATGATAAAAAAAAGTCTCAACAAAATGGGTATACAGGGCAAGTACCTCAACATAACAAAGGCCATATATGATGAAGCCACAGCCAACATCATATTTAACAGTGAGAAGCTGAAAGCTTTTCCTCTGCAATCGGGAAGAAGACAGGGATGCCCACTCTCCTCACTGTTGTTCAACATAGTACTAGAGGTCCTAGACACGGCAATTAGACAAAACAAAGAGATATAAGGCATCCAGATTGGTAAAGAAGAAGTCAAACTGTCACTATTTTCAGATGACATGATATTGTACATAAAAAACCCTAAAGACTCCACTGTAAAACAACTAGAACTAATATCTGAATTCAGCAAAGTTGCAGAATACAAAATTAATACACAGAAATCTGTTGCTTTCATATACACTCACGATGAACTAGCAGAAAGCGAAAGCAGGAAAACAATTCCATTCACAATTGCATCAAAAAGAATAAAATACCTAGGAATAAACCTAAGCCAGGAAGTAAAAGACCTATACCCTGAAAACTACAAGACACTCTTAAAGAAATTAAAGAGGACACTAACAAATGGAAACTCAACCCATGCTCTTGGCTAGGAAGAATTAATATTGTCTAAATGGCAATCCTGCCTAAAACAATCCTCAGATTCAATGCAATGCCTATCAAAATACCAACAGCATTCTTTAACGAACTGGAAAAAATAGATTGAAAATTCAAATGGATCCACAAAGACCCTGAATGGCCAAAGCAATCCTGAGAAGAAAAAATAAAGCGAGGGGGTCTCGCTCCCAACTTCAAGCTCTACTAAAAAGCCACAGTAATCAAGACAATTTGGTACTGGCATAAGAACAGATGCACAGACCAGTGGAACAGAACAGAGAGTCCAGATATAAATACAAACATATACGGTCAGTTAATACATGATAAAGGAGCCATGGACTTACAAAGGGGAAATGACAGCCTCTTCAACAGCTAGTGTTGGCAAAACTGGACAGCTACATGTAAGAGAATAAAACTGGATCACTGTCTAAACCCACACACAAAAGTAAATTCGAAATGGATCCAAGACCTGAATGTGAGTCATGAAACCATAAAACTCTTAGAAAAAAACATAGGCAAAATTCTCTTGCACATAAACATGAGCAACTTCTCCATGAACATATCGCCCCGGGGAAGGGAAACAAAAGCAAAAATGAACAAGTGGGACTACACCAAAGTGAAAAGCTTCTGTACAGCAAAGAACACTACAAATAGAACAAAAAGGCATCCTACAGTATGGGAGAATATATTCATAAATGACAGATCTGATAAAGGGTTGACATCCAAAATATATAAAGGGTTCATGCACCTCAACAAAGTAAAAGCAAATCAACCAATTAAAAAATGGACACATGATCTGAACAGACACTTCTCCAAAGAAGAAATTCAGACGGCAAACAGACACATGAGAAGATGCTCCATATCACTTGTCATCAGAGAAATGCAAATTAAAACCACAACATTAGGATTGCCACAAATCCAAAAGACAAACAACAACAAATGCTGGTGAGGTTGTGGAGAAAGGGGAACCCTCCTACACTGCTGGTCAGAATGTAAACTAGTTCAACCATTGTGGAAAGCAGTATGGAGGTTCCCCTCAAAAAACTAAAAACAGAAATACCATTTGACCCAGGAATTCCACTTCTAGGAATTTACCCTAAGAACGCAGGAGCCCCATTTGAAAAAGACAAATGCACCCCTATGTTTATTCCAGCACTATTCACAACAGCCAAGAAATGGAAGCAACCTAAGTGTCCATCACTAGATGAATGGATAAAGAAGATGTGGTACCTACACACAATGGAATGTTATTCAGCCTTAAGAAGAAAACAAATCCTACCAGTTGCAACAACAGGGATGGAGCTAGAGGGTATTATGCTCGGTGAAATAAGCCAGGCGGACACAAACAAGTATCAAGTGATTTCACTGATCTGTGGAGTATTAAGTACAAAGGAAAAGCTGAAGGAGCAAAAACACCAGAAGACTCACAGAACCCAGGAATGGACTAACAGTTACCTAAGGGAAAAGGACCAGGTGGGAAGGGAGGGAATAAGGTGGGTGGGGGATAAAGGGTTCATTATGATTAGCATGTATAATGTGGGGGGGGTTTCACGGGGAGGGCTGTACACACAGAGAAGGCAAGTAGTGATTCTACAACATCTTACAACACTGATGGACAATGACTGCAATGGGGAATGTGGAGGGAACTTGGTGATGGGGGGATTCTAGTGAACATAATGTTCCTCATGTAATTGTAGAGTAAGGATACCAAAATAAAAATATATAATTTTTTTAATTTCTAAAACTATTTCTTTTTTGTAGTACAACATATGAATACTAGCAGTTTTAACTCTAAGAACACTCCTTCATATTTCAAACAAATGAGGTATACGCTTGGAATATTTCTAAAGCATGTATTACCTGTAATATACAAAGTATAGTTGTAAATGTATATGGGACATGATGCTCTTGAATTATTTTAGTTTCTGAGAGGCATCATGGTACCATTAAAAGAGTGTTATGAACTTGATTATGCCCCTTCAATCTCTCTGGGTGAGTTTCCTCATTTGTAAAATAAAGGAGATGGGTTGCGTGACCTCTAAGCACCCGTTCATGTCTAAGGAACTCTGATTCTCTGTGATTCAATGATGGATAATATATTTATATTGTCAAATTAATGATCCACATTAACCATGAAAATAGCGCATAGAGGAATTAACATTCTAGCAAAATGTAGGGTTGACTCGGCCACATAAAAATGAATAATAAATCTTGCATTACTAAATGAAAGAAATAGACCTAGATTTTTAAAAAGACAACAAAACTTGTAACTGTGTGGTGATTGATCATATAACTGAATTATATGATACAATTATATAAGTCAATTGTATTATGTCAATTGTATGTAAATAAAACGGGGAAAAAAGAGATAACAAACACATGTACGTAACAACTTGTGGCAGAACCTGCTGCGAAGACAATCGGAATTTTAGAAACTAATACTAAATCATTTATTTCAATTATTTTTAGCACCAAAAAACATGGGGACAATTTGGGGAATACATCAACTCTGATAACTTATTTTTAATGTCTTTCATTAATGAAAAATATGATGGTAAAGTTTCTTTAAAAACACTTTTTAACAGCCCCCTCAACTAGAACCCGTCACTTTCTTTCATGGTAGACATTTAAACAGAATTAGTAAGGCACTATTTGTAAGGGAACACAATGGTTCTACAATAAAATATGGCCACACAGCCCTATTCAACCTCCTCCTCAGGTTTAATGAAGACAATAGAGACAAGGAAGAATTGATTTCCAATAAAGCAGTGATCCTTCTCAGATATACAAAACAGAAGAAACATTACCAAGAACTACTTGCTTTCATTTTCTTCTCTTCCCCACTTCCACCTGAAGCATGCCTATACAGATAAGAAAAGAGGAAAACGGTACTTGCTTAAAAAATATATCATATTTACACAGAAATACTGAGGATTTTTGTTTTGGTTTCATTTTTTATTTATGTTATTTGCAATGTCTCATCACTCTATAGACAGACAGGGCACTGAGGAAAGGGAGAATAAAGACCAGACCATTCTTTTGTTTTGATGCGCTGGAAATGCCCATTCACTTCAATTTTCTATAACCCCAACCAGAGACTGAATATGAATTTAAATGTGAAATTTGGTGTCAGTGAGGACTTTGCTTTGTGTATTACTTAGGACTGTCTACTGTGAATTCTAGGGAACTATCTCTAAGACTATTCCTATTTCTTAAAACAAAAACTCTTAACCAAGAGAAAAGGTCTTATTTTGACATTTATTTTCAAACTTTCCACATAATTGGTTTTATATCTTAGAAAACACCAGTGAAGGAAGTTAGTTTTACTAATTCACAAATGGGGAAACTAAGATCCAGAATATTAGTTAGGTTAAGGATTTAGGAATGTTTTTCACTCCTATATTTGGTGCACTTATTATCCACCCACTTCATACTGGCAGTGGAGAAATAACCAGTACATTCTGTACAAAAGAGAAAATGAACAGTAAAAAAGATGCACTATGTGGCTTCTCACAGACAGCTCCAACAGTGACTACCAGCTCAGGAAACAAATACTTTAGAAGCACACTTGACAGTTAATAACTAAATTACTGTACAGGTTTACCAAATAGCCTAATGCAGTATACCCTAAAACTAATTACTAAATTCCATTTAGTTCCTTTCACCAATTAGAAACAGTGCTACACAAGCCATTGGGGGTTATAAATACTGGGTTAATAATATGAAGGTTAGTTTCAAAACATGTTGTTTGGTTATGTGTTAAACTTGATGAGAAAAGTTTATAATTTGCTATATTATTTTAAAAACTGGGAATTATTAAACTCAAATGTACTTAACAAAAGGATTTAATTATAAAGGAGTCTAATAATTATAATAAGCAATGACCTATAATTCCTACAAGCAGGAATGAAGTTACTGAAGTTGCCCTTAGTCTAAGGATTCTTTACTTAGGGCCTCAAGGCATCTTTAAACTCCCTGAAATGTCATTCACTGCAAAATGTGTGTATGTGCCAGTAGGGAGAGGAGCAATAGTTTTAAATATTTTGAAGGACTGCACAACCCAAGGAAGCTTAAGAACTACTGCCTTAAAGAATAGGACTGTAGTCATTAAAATAAAATCAGTGCCAATCATAATAAATAATTTTGACCAGAATGTGGTAAAAATTCATAAAGACAATAAAGATCTAAAAGTTTCTGAAATGTTAATAGATGGTATATAACAATATATAAACGTCTCAAAATATTTTACAGGAATCAGTATCAATCAAGAAGCATATATTGTACTTTCCTGTTGGAAGCTAACTAGATTTGCTCGCCTTTTGTCTAGTCACCTACAAAAATTATAAGAATTAAAAGACCATACAATATTAAGATTGTGCTAAAATACTTCAGGAATTAATCAACTAACAGGGAACCAAATTAAATGTCATTCAGCAGTTATCCTTAACCTTTATCCACAGAGTCTTTTACTGAAAAACACTATAGCTACTGCTTTTAATAAAACTAATTTACATCACATTTTACCAAAATATCCCCAATAAGCACCATTATGAGAGACACTTAAACACCATTAAGACATTACACAGGATAGGCACCGCTATGTTTTAGATGCTACTCCTGTAAATGCTTGATCCTACAAACTCACCATACAATGTGAGGGTCACAACTTCCTCCTGAACAAGAGACATAATACTTTGGAGTCAAGTCAAAGACTGTATGAAATGAGTATGTGCGTGATGACAGTATTTCCTAAAACCAGTACCAACTCCTAAGCAAGATAATGAGAAAAGAATACTAAGTTACAAAAGTACACTTATCATTTATCGAAAGCCTAAAGTGTTTCAGGCAGAGGCTTCAAGAATGAGTAAAACAGTTCATCCTCAACTACACTGTATGAGCATTCCTCCAGGCCAGGAATCCTGTCTTGAGTCCTGTGATACAAAAAAGTCTTACTATGCATTTTTGTTAAAATACTAAATAAGGAAATAAATGGGCATGAGACAGGAGGTAAAGCTCAGAATACATGGTGACCAATACAGTGTTGGAGATTAAGAGTTAAAGCGTGGGGGACTGACTAAACGGTAACACCATTATTACCACTAAATGGTGATAAGGATCTCAGAAGGATGAAAAGGAGAAATATGATTTTAGTTTGGGGCACATCGTTTAAGGTGCCTAGAGAGCTAACAGACAAACAAGACCAAAAGGCAACTGGATGGAGGACTATAGATAGGGCAATCAGTAGTACAAGCTGTGGAAGTGATAACAATACCAAGGAAATATAAGTACATTAAAGAACAAAAATGGAAGCTAAAACACAAATATTTAAAGAGAAAACAAAAGAACCAGTAAAGAACTTGCAACTAGGTAAACCTACTGGGAAAATTTCTCCACATGAATTGTATAATTCTAAATAGCAATGTGAAAATTGAAGTATATTAAGTACCTGTGGCTATCATACCATCAAAATTTCTTGGATTTCAAATATTCTATCCTTATCCCCACAAATGGTGGAAATATAATTCAGTGTTCCAATTACAATTCCAAAGCCATCTTTTGGACACTTCATTTAACATGAAACTCCTTTTTCACATTATGCTCTGAGCCCATTCTCCTCGTTTGTAAAATGAGATAATAGTAACTATTTCATAGGGTTATTATAAAGATTAAATGTACTCATATGTGTAAAGTGCTCTGAATAGTACCTGATATATTACTAAGCACGCAACAGGCATTATTTTTCATTCCCTACTCCCCCACAGAAATGTGAAACTAATTGTACAGCAGAAAATTGATTACTGCATAGCTATCAGGACTACTCATTCCAAATTGTTCTCAAAAATTAATTTCTAGTAATTCACCGATAGATCTCATTTCTCAGACTGTGTAAAGATTCCTGGTCATCTCTGAAAATTTTATATGTGAACAAATCAGTGGGATTAAGTGCTTATACCATAATAAAGGGCCAAGAAAATTATCTAGATCATGCTAGTCATTAATGACTTAGTCTGAGGAAGAGTTTCTCAGACTGAAAATATCAGAATGAACATATTTTTACACTTCCCTGTGTGTCTGCATTATTTGCCATTAAAGGCATACAAAGTAGTGCTCTAAGGCGCCTGAAATTAAAAAAACCTGACAGTACTTTCATATACTCTTTCTTACCTAACACCAAATCCTACCAGCTCTTACTTTTCCTCCAAAATTGTAAGCACAGTAATCTAAAATCTTTCCCATCATCCTATAACCTCACATCATCTTTTACCTACTCCAACATCAACTTTCTAACTATTACTTTTCCACCTCTGAACCTATCCACGATGCAAATTTCTCAAAATACTAACCTTTCTCTATTGCTTCCTTATTCCTG